>NC_083287.1:33214744-34465338 GCF_963506605.1 Zootoca vivipara | reverse complement strand
AGGGATGCAGGTATCAAAATATTTTTCAAATATTGTCTTTTCTGCTGGATGCTGGGAGTGTATGCAGTGCAATTCAGATAGCAGAGTTACATTTTTTTCTTCCCAAAGAACCTCATTCTATTATGTTTCACTATATTTTTCCTCCCCTATGGTTTTGATTTGGGCCATTTTAAAATGAGGCTGCATTTTTTTAAAAAATAAATAAATCTGGGTTGTATTTTATTCCGCATTTTAATAGATTGTTTTTCTTTCTTTTACGTTTTGTTGTGATCTTGTTGGTGTCAGGTGCCCTGAGCCTGCCTCTCACTGGGGAGGGCGGGGTATAAATAAAATTTTATTATTGTCCTTCTTATTCCAATTACAAAGAAGGTGCTTCTATGTGGGGGGTGCATTTTTTGGGGGGGTGGAATTGTTTTGGGGAGGGTGATGATGTAATTTAGCTCCACTTTTAAATACAGAGACTGCATGAATACGCTTCTCTTCCAAGGTTTAATTTAATTTTTCATTCTCTAGCAGAACCACCCTGAGCTACTTTTGGTACATTCTTGGAGGGGTGCGTGCTTTTTAAAAACAACACCAGGTCATCTTTTTTCCAACTCTCTATTTTTTTACAGAAGTCCTGGAGGAGACTTGGGAGCGAAAAAGAAGAAAAAGAAACAGAAGCGAAAAAAGGAAAAGCCCAATTCCGGAGGTACCAAATCAGACTCTGCATCTGACTCCCAGGAGATTAAAATTCAGCAACCTTCAAAAGTGAGAGCCTGGGCTTCATTTTAACTTTGGTAGCATAGTGTGAGAATCGTAATAGGCAGTGCTGGGTGAAGGGGTGTGCTGAATGGGCTGCTGTCACAATTGCAGGTAAAGGTAACTGCCCAACAGAAAGAAAGCTACCGTATTTTTCGCTCCATAAGATGCACCTGACCATAAGACGCTCCTAGTTTTTAGAGGAGGAAAGGGGGAAAGCCCCGTTTTGGGGGGGATCAGCTCAAAGTTGTGCAGCTTCTTTTGTGAAGGGGGAAAACCGCTTTTTGAGGATCAGCTCGAAGTTGTTGAGCTTACTTTGCAAAGGGAAAAAAATCCTGTTTTTATGGGGTTCAACTCACAGTTCTGCAGCTTCTTTAGGAAAGGAAAGGGAGCCATTTCTACAGTTTCCAAACAGATAATCTAATCAGCCGGTCACATGTTGTTGGGGCAACAAACAGCCTCCGTCTGCAGAACATTCAACAATGGAGGCCTGGGCAAGGGGGCGGGGCCTGGAAAGGGAGCCAGCGATCGACCACACATTCGCTCCATAAGACACACAGATATTTCTCCTTACTTTTTAGGAGGAAAACAAAGTGCATCTTATGGAGCGAAAAATGTGGCACTTTAATAGACTTTTCAAGGTCTAAAGGTCAGACTCTACTATCCTGTTATTCCAAAATTAGAACCTTTCCCCCTCTCTTTTTCTCTCTTTTTGGCTCCTAAAATTCATTATCCTTGTTAGCAACCATTTTGTAGAACTCCTACTCCGGAAAGGTTCATATGTGCCAAATTTAAGAAATTTTCATTTAAATTTGTTGACTTATTTTGATGCACTGTAATTTCCTTTTTTTAAAAAAAGCATCTAATAGTGCAATCCTGTATGTGTTTACTCAGAAGTAAGGCTCAATAAGTTCAAAGCGCCTTACTCCTAGGTAAGTGGACATAAGATTATAACATCCATTATAGTTGGAGGACTTCAACACAAATCTGCATTTTATTCAGTTGCCGTTTTGTGTAGTTACAGCACAAATTACTTTGAATTACCTGCTTTCTGATTTTGCCTGTTGTTTGTTCTGCTGCTTCTCTGCATGCATCTCTCTCTGCGTATTTTGGAAAGAAGTTTGCTTGCTTTGCATTTGAATAACTGCTAAGGTATCACAGCCAAATTTTTGCACAGTGGGTCCAAAGTGCAGTCTTTTGTCTTATGTTTGGATGTAATTGGATGCCATTTGGAATCACCGATGGTGGGATGAACCTTTCAAAGCTATCTTGGATTTTAACCAGGGATTTCAAAAACACTGATATTTTGATTTCTTAGAATTCCTGGCAACACTGGGCATGAGACGGTAGGTGCTTTATAACACCACTTAGTCATAGCGTTCTCTAGTGAATACCACAGGACAGAATGACGGAGAGTTCAAATACGAGAACCTCTGTGAACCCATTTCTTAGTCTATGAGCAACTCTCTGTCTCGCTCGGCACACCCCACCCGATTATCTTGAGCATAACAACTGCTAGGTTGTTAAACCTCTTCCCGCAGTGCTGTAGAAATATAATTGCATACCTACCCACACAGAAAGGGCCTGTAGGTTTTTCTGCTAAATCACAAAGACCAAGTACTACTTTGTATGTCAGCAAAATTCAAGCCTGCCTGTGACCCATTGTGTTCTCCGTAGCGTGGGGGGGGGGGGGAGAGTTATTTTTATTCCATTTACAAACGATTGCAGCTTGTCGTAAGTTCTGGTGCTTCAGACCGAAACTGTTTACTGTTGCTGCCTTCTGTTGCCTCGGCTTTATTCTGAGGGCAGCGATTCTAAACCCATTTCCTTGGAAGTAAGTTCAACCTGAATCTCAAAAGCCTCTTCTCCAAGTAAATGCTTTCCGCTTGCCAGTACATCCCTTCCATTTGGTTTTTCCCCCATACAAGTGCCAACTCAGGTTGGTATCTCGGGCAAATCTGACAGAACACAAGCCTCATCAAAATCATCCTGTGGATGCCATGGCTGATTGGGAAGAGTTGATGTGCTGTGGCAGTGGTTTTCAACCAGTGTGCCGGTGGCGCCCTGGGGTGCCTTGAATGATGGTCAGGGATGCTGCGGGCAGCTCTGTCCCTGATGCCCGCTCACATCTCTGCCTCCCAAAGGCTTGCACAGCTGTTTATTGCAGCAGCCCTGGCTATAAGCTCTGCAGGCAAATGGCACCTCTCTTTGGGACCAGCAGCGGCTGCCCAAAGGACTCCCAAGGAGAGAAGAGAGGAGAGAAGGCTAAGGGAACACTCCGCAAGGGAGAGTCTTCAAAAAAGGCTCAGAAATTCATGGCTTTCTGTCCCATATTTGGCAGGTGGGTTGCATTTGCTTACAGGGAGCGGGAAAAGGCAGAGAGCTCAGCCTGCTGCAAACGCACCAGCAGGGTCAGTATGGTGCTCCTGCCAGTGCATTTGCACTGCGCTGACCACACACCCCAGCCCTGCTCCCTTGCACCTTCCCATCTGCCTCCCAGTAAGCAACTGCAACATACTTGTCACACAGTTAGCATAGTGGCTCTGCCCCGCTTCTTATGCTTAGACGCACCCATTCAAAATAACCTTTCAGTGGCTAGTCTGCTTAAGATTTGGGTCAGCTTCTGCTGTTTACATACAACTTCCTTTCCGAAGATTGCCGTCATAAAAATGAAGTGATGTCTGATCCAGCGCGTCCCCAGATCACTTTCGGGTGGCGTTGATTCTCATGAGTGCTGCAGGATCTTTTCCAGCTGCTGTGTGTATGGAAACCAGTTGGCAAAAGAGGTGGCTGAATGAAATGATGTATCAGATTCTTCTGTGAACTGGCCCCTGGTGTAGGGGGATTTGTCGGTGGTTATTAAAATGTGGGTTTGATCTCTTGTATTTTTAAAACGATAACACAGCACCTGAAACCTCTGCCTCACCTGGTGCAGTTCCCTTTCTCAGGTAAGGTGAAGGAAATGGGCCTGTGCTTACATCCCTATTTCTTTCCTAAATAGTATTTTAAGATAGATTAACAAAGTTTCAATCTATTATATAATATTGGAAAACAGATGGAGAAGAGAAAACAAACAAGGCTGGCAGAGAGGATATTTGAGTTAATCTGTTACCCATAAAGTGTATTCACAAGTCAATCAGGGCAATAGTTTGAGAAACAAGTTCATTTAAAGCAGTAGTTCCCAAACTTACATTTCTGTGGTTAAAATACCTAGATGGGGATGATAGCCTGACTTCAGTTACCTGTCCTACACATTGTCTGTGGGGCTGTCTTTGAAAACAGCTAAGAAGCTGCAGATGCTGCAGAATGTGGTAACACAATTAACTGGGAAATGGAGTAACGGTAGACTTCTCCCAATTCACGGGGGGGGGATTAAGTTAGTGGCTAGGATTTTATTTTTTAATTGTCTTGCAATCTCTTACATAAAAACCATCCATCGGACCAGGTTTCAGCTAATTCCACCTGTGGGAGTTGTTGTGCCATCATTGCCAACAGCCCAATGTTTCTGTAATCAGCTCTTCAAAGTTTTTAATTCTAGTTCATTCAGGCTAAACACCCGTATTGATGGCAAAGATGACAGCCAACATCCTGGAGAAGAAGTTTCCTGCTGAGAGCACCTCAAAGTCCCAGGTGCTCTGTGAATTGAAAAAGTGTGGGAATCACTGATTTAAAGCGTTTTAAAAAAGAAAAGAAAAGTGACTTATATTGTCTTTTCCCTTATTATTCCAGTAGTCGACAAATAAAAGGCCATCGTTATTGGACTGTTTCACGTTACAATTTTCATCACAGTGGTTTCCTGAAATCTGCAAGTCTCTCTCTCTCTCCCAGGCATCTTTTTGAGGGCTTCTCATACGATAACCATTTAGCTTTTAACTAGCTCCGTAGTGTGTGTGGTAGGTCATGTACAAGCAGATAAGTGCAACAGTTTCTGTTTCATATGGTTTAAAGCCTGCAGAACGAAATAAGTATGCTAGGTTAGTGCTAGGGGGGGAAATCCAGATTTTCAGAGGCAGCACTACATTTTGAGGCATGTTGTAAGTGGGTGGCAAGTCCCAACTCACCTACTTTGGGGCTTCACCTGGGAGGGAAGACATGGAAGACCAAGTGCTAGTGAACAAAGTTCAGTGAGCCATCCTGGTTGGGGGCTCAGAAGCTGGTGGTCCACTGCGAGTGCTTCAGCATCATTGTACAATTGAGTTGAAGCCATAGCCCTTGAGCTGGCCAGTTGGGGCTCTGCAATGTCCTCCTTGAAGTGAGGGAGGGGACTGTACACAGCATTCCAGGTGTGGCGATGCCATATATTTCTATAACGCCATTATGCACCAACAGGTTGCTTATTCACAGTGAACCACAATGAGCCCAGCAACCCTGGCTTATAGTGACATTTGAATGTTGACATTTTTTTTTAAAAAAAAAAACACTTGGGGAGTCAAATTGGATTTCTTGGGTTGTCTGTATTTGCTTTTTATACTATGTTTAACTGCCGGTTTTAGACTGCTGTCATCGTTTGATGCCTTTTGCATAATGGCGTTTGGTTTCAAATGGCTCTTTTTAAATAATATGGTACTGAGAAATATGATATGGGTGGCATATTACAGTGGTACAGTGGTGCCTCGCTAGACGAATTTAATTCGTTCCACGGGTCTTTTCTTATAACGAAAAATTCGTCTAGCGAATCCCATAGGAATGCATTGAATTTTTTTTCTAATTTTTTTTTTGCCCATAGGAACGCATTAATTGAATTTCAATGCATTCCTATGGGAAACTGCGATTCGCTAGACGAATTTTTCATAAAACAAATTCGTCTAGTGAGGCAACCTCTGCTCAAAAAATCCTTTCGTTAAGCGGAAATTTCGTTAAGCAGGGCATTCGTTAAGCGAGGCACCACTGTACCTCAGTTTAAGTACACAATTGGTTCCAGAAGTCTGTACTTAACCTGAAGTGAACTTTCCCATTGAAAGTAATGGAAAGTGGATTAATCCGTTCCAGACGGGTCCACAGAGTACTTAAACTGAAAGTACTCAAACCAAAGCGTACTTAAACCGAGGTATGACTGTATTATTATTGGGGCGCGGGTAGCGCTGTGGTCTAAACCACTGAGCCTCTTGGGCTTTCCGATCAGAAGGTCAGTGGCTCGAATCCCTACGACGGGGTGAGCTCCCATTGTTCTGTCCCAGCTCCTGCCAACATAGCAGTTCTGGAGTACTGTGTCCAGTTCTGGGCACCACAGTTCAAGAAGGATACTGACAAGCTGGAACGTGTCCAGAGGAGGGCAACCAAAATGGCCAAAGGCCTGGAAACGATGCCTTATGAGGAAAGGCTTAGGGAGCTGGGTATGTTTAGCCTGGAGAAGAATAGGTTAAGGGGTGATGTGATGGCCATGTTCAAATATATAAAAGTATGTCACATAGAGGAGGGAGAAAGGTTGTTTTCTGCTGCTCCAGAGAAGCGGACACGGAGCAATGGATTCAAACTACAAGAAAGAAGATTCCACCTAAACATTAGGAAGAACTTCCTGACAGTAAGAGCTGTTCGACAGTGGAATTTGCTGCCAAGGAGTGTGGTGGAGTCTCCTTCTTTGGAGGTCTTTAAGCAGAGGCTTGACAGCCATATGTCAGGAATGCTTTGATGGTGTTTCCTGCTTGGCAGGGGGTTGGACTGGATGGCCCTTGTGGTCTCTTCCAACTCTATGATTCTATGAAAGCATACCAGTACAAGTAGATAAACAGGTACTGCTGCGGCGGGAAGGTAAACGGCATTTCTGAGTGCTCTGGTTTCCGTCACGGTGTCCCGTTGCGCCAGAAGCAGTTTAGTCATGCTGGCCACATGATCCAGAAAGTTGCCAGTTCCTTCTCCAGGTGGATCACATTTAGTCTAAAGTAACTCTTGGTAGGGACCCAGGTGGCACTGTGGGTTAAACCACAGAGTCTAGGGCTTGCTGATCAGAAGGTTGGTGATTCGAATCCCTGCAACAGGGTGAGCTCCCATTGCTCGGTCCCAGCTCCTGCCCACCTAGCAGTTCAAAAGCACATCAAAGTGCAAGTAGATAAATAGGGACCGCTCCGGCAGGAAGGTAAACAGCGTTTCTGTGCACTGCTCTGGTTTGCCAGAAGCGGCTTAGTCATGCTGGCCACATGACCTGGAAGCTGTACGCCGGCTCCCTCGGCCTATAGAGCGAGATGAGCGCCGCAACCCCAGAGTCGGACACGACTGGACCTGATGGTCAGGGACCCCTTTACCTTTAACTCTCGGCTATGACCTGTCCGTCTTGGATGGCCCTGCACGGCATAGCTCATAACTTCTTGCAGTTATTCAAGCCCCTTTGCCACGACAAGGCAGTGATCCATGAAGGGGAGAAATTATCTAGACGAGAGCAAACACAATATATGGCATTAGTTGATTCATATATACCAGTAATAAAGTAAAACTGTTAATTCCTGCAATATATTTGAGCTTTCACACAATGTTAAAAGCCATTTCCGGAAAACTTAGGCAACATGGCATGTTTTTACTACTCGTTTCCTGTTGTTTGAGTCCGGAGGTGGGGGGTGGGGGGGATCCATTTGCAGCCCCCTTAAACCTGGAAAATCACAGGAGTGGAGTGACAAAATTTGGGTGCTCTATCCCAGCATATATTGTTGTTCCCTGCTGTTATCACGGGCAAAGAGAAACACACACATGCACAAAGGGTGGAGGGGTAGTGACATTGCCCAATGGCAGTTGTTGTTGTTGTGTCACACCACACCTAACGGTGCGAGTGAAATTTAGAATGATATATCAGTCAGGAAGCCACAGTTCCATAGCACAACAGGTAATGCAGTGAGAACGGGACCTTAGAGCACAGGACTAGAAGTGCTAGCACTATAATCAGGAAAGCTAATGCAATATTCCCCACATCTTGGATGCACCCTAATTGACTCTGCATCTCTCTCTCTCTCTCTCTCTCTCCCTCTCCCTGCAGAATCCAGCCATTCCAATGCAGAAACTGCAAGATATTCAGAGAGCCATGGAGCTCCTCTCAGCATGTCAGGGCCCAGCAAAGAACATTGACGAGGCGAGCAAACGTAAATACCAGTTTTGGGATACACAGCCTGTACCCAAGCTTAGTAAGTCTGTAGCCGGGACCGGATAATGAAAGTGTTCTGATTGACTGATTGAATATATCGATTTACAGCCTGCCTTGTGGAATCCTAGTGCAAAAACAACCAGAACGAAAGAAGCAAGTGTATCGGCAGCGTTAAAAACCAGTCTAATCGGAGGTGGAAACTTCTGGGGAAGGATGCCCAAAAGGCACCTGTTGAACCAGCAGAGAGAGAGGAGGGTGGTCACAGTTGCGTTGCCCCTTCCGCCCAGCTTCGGGGGGCGCTGGTCAGAAAGTGGGATCCATTAGCAGTTCTACGACCCCTATCGTCCTTCCACTGTATATGGGACTTAATAGAGCAATCTAAGCAAAAGTGGCAGCGGAAAGGAGAGAACTCAGACTCTCGTTTCTGTGAGCTTGCGGTGGGATCCTGGGGCAGTTGACAAAAGAGAGGCAGAAGGGAAAAGAGAAAGCTTAACAGCGGGTGGATTTTAACATCAGGTCCTGCTCCTCAGATATAGTCACGGCTTGGGGGGGGGGACTTAGATCTGCCTACTTAGGGCCCTTTGACACAGGCCTCATCTGCACTAAACATTTAAAGCAATATCATTCCACTTTGAACAGTTGTGGCTTCCCCCAAAGAATTAAGGGTACTGAGAGCAATTGGAAGGCCTTTTTTCTCCTTACAGAAATGCAATTCCCAGAGCTCCCTGGGAAGAAGGATCAATTGTTAGACCACTCTGGGAACTGTAGCTCTGTGGCCCCCCCCCTGCTTTTTAACCCTTTCCTCTGTTCGGTCTTTTTTCATGCTTAGTTGGATTTGTGATGAAATGTCAAAGGAGAAAAGGGATGAGTAAGGACTGTAAAATGAGAAGTATAAAACCAGTTAAAGAAAAACTGGTTTTTAAAGACTATATAATTTCCAAAGGGAACCTCTGATAGACACGCAGGAGTTGTTGGGGTGCATAGCTGCCAAGTTTTCCCTTTTCTCGCGAGGAAGCCTATTCAGCATAAGGGAAAATCCCTGTAAAAAAGGGATAACTTGGCAGCTATGTTGGGGTGGGTGTTGAATTCCCAGTCCCCACCTTGCCATAGAAAAGTATTGCTGCATTAATTGGGAGCCGTGAGTCTGCTGTTGGGGTTTGAATCTGCATTTGAAGCGAGTTCATTTTGAGGAGCGGTCATGCTTATCATATTTATATCCTGCCTTTTCCCCTGACAAGGGACTCAAGGCGGGTTACAGAAAATAGAAACAGCTAAAAGCGCGGGGGGGGGGGGGGAGAGATTTTTTGATATATATTTTTTAAAAAAACAATTAAACATGAATTATAGCATTCAGCAAAAAGAGGCAAAAGGTGACAGGCTGACTGGTGACATCCAGGGAAATTGTGTGCTCACAGTGGTTATGCTGGTGTAACCAATCAAGATACAGTACATTGGACTGACTTGAGTAATTGAGGGCAGCTGGGAGAACACAAACTGAAGCTTACTTTAGTATGACGTCTAATATTCTCACTCCATATTGGTTCCATCAATCTTCCCCTCGTCCCTTAAAAGTAGGGATTTTCAAAAGCATGCTGTCAGGGAGTTGTTGCGGCTACTCCCGAGTAAAGACGCTGCAGTCCGTTGTGTCTTTAAAGGTCTTATTGTGCATGCTATTTACAGTGCAGAGATAGCAGAAAACATGACCGCATAGTCACTCTCAGAACCCGGCAATGGTGTCCGTCGGCTTCGGGGCCAGCATAATAACCTGGGCACCCCGAAACACCGCCCCTTCGCGCTGCATCTGGGCGCCGGAAGGAGCGGTGTCCCTTCTTCCCCTCGCTGGCTGGGGCGGTGCCTGGGCTCCGACGCCCCTCTGAGCCGTCCCTCCTCCCCTAGATGGTCAGAGTGGTGCAGGGGCTCCGATACGTCGCTGAGCCCTTCTTCCACCATCTGTTCCCCAGAGTGTTGCCAGGGCTCTGGTGCCTCGCTGAGCCTTCCCCCTTCCATTCCGCTTTCCCCGCTGTCGCTGGTCAGGATGATGGCGGGAGGCTCCCTGTAAGGAGTCGCCCTGACACATGCCCATAAGCTGCACACAATGGAATTTTTTTCCTTTCCCTGCTTCTTCTTCTTCTTTTATGAACTAGGTGAAGTTATTACATCTCACGGCGCAATTGAGCCCGATAAGGACAACATCCGCATAGAGCCATATTCTTTGCCACAGGGTTTCACATGGGACACTTTGGACCTGAGCAACGCCGAAGTCGTAAGTAGAACTGCTTGAAGTCCTTTAAACACAAGCTGGGGAGGCCCACATATTTCGCTGCTGGGCATTTTTTATGTGCACAGCTCCGCTTGGGCACCAGGGGAGTTTTCCACCAGTTAGTAAATGCAGCACTTTGAGCCACTGGTCTACAGAGTCCAGCGCAGAATTCTAGTTAGTGCATTGGGACTAATGTTTTCCCTTTAATGCCTTTTCAGCTCAAGGAGTTGTACATGCTGCTAAATGAAAACTATGTAGAAGATGATGATAATATGTTTAGATTTGACTATTCACCAGAGTTTCTCTTGTGGTGAGTAACAAAATTCCATGTTTTCCCAAGTAGCAACCTTTGAAAAAATTAGTACCTGGCTATACTTCTTTTCCTCATCCCTCATCAACTCTATTTCCTTCTGTGTCGTGTCTGTTGCATAACAAGTCTGCAGGCAGGGAATTTTTTTTATTAAAAAAAAAATCTCGGAACAGTGCCTAGAAAGCTTGTTAGGTTCTTTTTAAATAACAACAATAAATACTAACCTGTGGTTTTCTTCTTTCCAGGGCTCTGCGGCCTCCAGGCTGGCTTCCGCAATGGCATTGTGGTGTCAGAGTATCATCCAATAGAAAATTGGTAGGGTTCATAAGCGCCATTCCTGCACACATACGGATTTATGAGAGGTAAGTCCTGACCACGTCTGATGTTAGTTTTGGCTAGGCATGTTTTAAAAAATCAATTTCATCAATGGCTGATTGGGACATGTTGGAAAGATGTTCACTGTTTTCTTAGGTCGAAATCCAGTATACAGTTACACTAGTTGAAGTCCCATTTAAAGATTCCTGCTTTGGCATTTATTGGGAATGCCCTCAATACAAGTGTGATCACTTTGGCAACTTTTTACTATTCTAAATAATGGGATGCTGCTCTATTTCATGATAGTTTGGAACAAAAACCAAGATGTCCATCAAGGCCCTGGTCTACATGGTGTTCCACATATCCACCTGGGTGGAGTTACTGGTAGGTAGCCATGTTGGTCTGCCATAGTCGAAACAAAATAAAAAAAAATCCTTCCAGTAGCACCTTAGAGACCAACTAAGTTTGTCATTGGTATGAGCTTTTGTGTGCATGCATACCAATGACAAGTTTGTCATTGGTATGAAAGCTTATTCCAATGACAAACTTAGTTGGTCTCTAAGGTGCTACTGGAAGAATTTTTTAAATTTTGTTTCCACCTGGGTGGAATACAGGATCACCAAGAGCTACCAGGCTAGTGCTTAAAAGCATGGTTGAATCAAAACGCCCTACATTTAAAACACAAATCCTTAAGCCAGCAATATGAAGCGCTTCGAAAACGTTTTTGAAAGTCAGAAGGCCCCAGTATGCAGCAGCAACCCAGATGTTTACAGTCCAAAGGTCTGTCTAATAAGGGAAGAACTTGTCTAGCCATGGAAAAGGAAAAAAGAAAAAAACCTTTTAAGGGAATCATCCCAAGTGCACCTCCCCGGGAAAGAGAGTTCCAGAGAGAAGGTGCTGGCAAATTATTTCCAAAACATGTTTTGTTTATACAGCTGGAGGAAGGCAGGATTTAAAAAATGTGGCCTTATGGTGGTACATGGTCTGCAAAGAACACATTCCTTTCAATAAGAAACAGCCAACGTACCATTGGAATATTCTCTCTCTCGAAATAATCGAGCATTCCTTTTGCTGAACGGAGCCAGCTTTGAATTCTTCGTTGTTTTAAAAGGGGTGGCTCAACTCCTTTGTTCCAAAGGTCCTGCGTTCGCCCTCAGCCACCCCGTGAGGTGTGGCCAAACAGCTACTGTGGGAGCCACTGTGCTACAGGCTAGAGGTTGTCACCCCCCCCACATACACACACACTTGTACACACACATAACACACAGCTTCTTCCTTCTCAGCAGATCTGTGCAGGTCCACTGAGGAGGGAAGTTATTGCCCTCTTAACCACTTATCAAATGACCTATTGGATGACCAGGGAGAGAGCAATTTGCATCCTCACTTGGAGCACTGGGCACCTGATCCTCCCTAGGGGGAGTGCATTCCACAAACAGGGCCACTGCAGAAAAGGCCCGTTCTCATGTTGCCACCCTTTCGTAGAGGAGGCACACGAAGAAGGGCCTCAGAGGATGATCTCAGGGTCCAGGAGAGAGGCAGTGAAAGTTGGGAGCACAAGGCAATTATGTAACATGTGAAAAGGCCATTTTGCAGAAGGTTACATGGGAAGTTCTAATCGTGCGAAGAGCTTGCGATTCCTAGTTCTGCAGCCGCATCTTTGGCACATTACATCAGTGCTTGAATTACAGGGAGAGGCCTCAACTCCCTTACGTTCTGCAACAGCCCACTTGGGCTGCTCTTTTGATTTGCCCAGAATCAGGAGGTGAGGCTTATGGCCTCACTTTCTCTCTCCCGCCTCCTTTGCAAATCCCTGCAATACACTGGCAGCATAAGAGGAAGTGAGCCTTGCAGTCATCATCTCTCATTTATTTATCGTCGCAAAAGTTTATATTACATTTCTGCACCGCAGACAGAATATTAGAGAATATTTGGATTGTTGTTGTTTAAAAAATAAGTATTGGGTTATAACTTTTTGTTCCCAGTGAAAAGAAAATGGTAGAAATTAATTTTCTGTGTGTCCATAAAAAACTGAGATCTAAGCGAGTCGCACCGGTCCTGATTCGCGAAATAACCAGGAGAGTAAACTTGGAAGGGATCTTTCAGGCAGTTTACACTGCAGGAGTGGTACTTCCCAAACCTGTAGCAACTTGCAGGTAAGCAAAGGGTTTTCCTGAGATATGGTTGCTTTTCCAAAATCTTGCAGGTGGTGGTGATATGGGGTTTATACATGCAGCTTTCAAAACACATCTTGTGTTTTTAAAGTTTCCAGTTTAATGCTGCATTTTCATTTAATGATAAATCCCTTGCTATGCACAAGCAGGTAAAAATAATTCAGTAAGAGGAATGAATAGTTTTATGTGGCGTCCAAACCAGGGATTGTGGTTTGTTTATCCTCTATAAGCCAGGATTGGGAAGCCAACCACAAGCCTTGATTTAAGCCTTAACTAGTGGTCCTGGCTTGTTGGGGAGGAATCAACCACAATCCCAGACTTGGCTGTAGTGCTAAACCATTTCCTTACTGATTTGTTTGCATGCTCGTGCAAAGTGGGAGGATTCAGGCTGTGTTTGCAGCCTGTAACTCATGCACAGTATGGATGGCTAAGCAAAGGCTCTTGGCTTAGGAACATCCCTAGAAGAGGGGATTGGTGCTGGAACAGTGAACCGGCATTGGGGGGAAATAGGGTTGGGAATACTTTGAGTCGGTGAAAGCACCTTTTCGTGCCCAGTGTTCATTTTGCAAACGGTCAGTGCAGCGCCGTCTTAAGCGCCCCTGTCGCCATGGCGCGCCGGATCTCTCCGGCGCCCTTCCGCCCCGTTTCCCAGCGCAGTGGGCGGGTGGGCGCGGCGCTGCTGCGCGACGGGCGGGCAGACACAGCGTGATCTCTACGGCGCCCTCCCACCCCGTTTCCCAGCGCGGTGGGCGCCATGCGCAGCTGCGTAGCGGACCGGCCGGTCAACGGGCGGGCGCAGCTCGCGGCGCCCTCCTGGCGGGCTGGTGCCATGGTGCTCTGCGCCACCGGGGGTCTATGATGAGCCGGCCCTGGGTCAGTGTTGGCTCAATATATGCTATTGCCTCAATTTCTTTTTCTCCATCTTTTCCGCTAAGAAAAACCAGCTTGCGGGTGAATCACTTTATGGTGTCAGTGTGAGGCTGCAAAGGGATATTTAGTGGGCTGTGCGTTCAGCTGTCATTCCCTGTTAATGGAAGAGGAAGTAGAATGCACTGTCCTCTTAAATTTTGCATTATCCTTTCCTGCCCACAGCCAGCATGGTGTAGTGGTTAGAGTGTTGGTCTAGGACATGAGCAGGCAAACTAAGGCCTGGGGGCAGGATCCAGCCCAATCGCCTTCTAAATCCGGCCCACGGACGGTCCGGGAATCAATGTGTTTTTACATTAGTAGAATGTGTCCTTTTATTTAAAATGCATCTCTGGGTTATTTGTGGGGCATAGGAATTCTTTCATCCCCCCCCTCCCCAAATATAGTCCAGCCCCCTCACAAGGTCTGAGGGACAGTGGATCGGCCCCCTGCTGAAAAAGTTTGCTGACCCCTGGTCTAGGACCTAGGAGAGCACAGTTCAAATCCCCACTCAGCCATAAAATTCACAGGTGACCTTGGGACATTCACAGTGTCAAGGGAGTTGGGGAGTGGGGAGCACATACCTTAAACAAACTAATTAATCCAGCAGTTTGGTAGATTGTGTTTACAATATTAGCTGCCAGTGTGTTAAATTTTGTGGGTGCTTTGCATGGAAACACATTTCAAAGACCGAAATCAGATTTCTGTGTAAAAAAATTCTGCTCAGTTATTTTCTAGGTCCTGTCCCAAGCAGTGGAGCAATAACTTCCCTTAAATTGGATAATTTAGTTTAAAATGTTAAGTTTACTTATAATGAAACGCGGGGATTGCAATTCAGGGACTGATGTCAAGTGAGATAAATTTTATTTATTATATTAGGTGTTGTTGTTTTTTTAAAAAATGCACTGTATCCTGTTTGTAACAGTGAAGAGGGGTAGTAATAAATATTTTGAATAAATAAAATTAATATATATATATATATTAACATTTCTAGGTATTGGCATCGATCCTTGAATCCCAGAAAATTGGTAGAGGTGAAATTTTCTCATTTGAGTAGGAATATGACTTTACAGAGAACGATGAAGCTTTACAGACTTCCTGATGTAAGCATTGTGTCTGTTCACAACACCCCCAACTCTCCCAAATATCCTTCTATCAATCCTTGACAAGGCAGACTTTCATTTTGGGAAGGCAAGACTGTTCGAGAGATGTGGAAATAGTTAACTCTGGTTGGGAAGACGCTTTCAAAGAGTTGTAGAGTTGACTTGAATGTACTGATGGCATATGCCAGGCATGTCCAAGTTTCAAGAGACTGTGATCTACTCCCACTATTAAAAAAAAAAACTGGCAGTGATCTACCAAAGTTGTTGAGCTTTTTTTCGGAAGTCAAAGTTGTTGAGCTTTTTGTGGGGGAGGGGGCCCGCAATCTACTGGTTCATTAGGGAGAAATAACTATGGCCTGTGAACCTCCCGGATGTTTTGTTGGACTCCAACTCCCATCAGTCCTGCCATTTTGGCCAATGTTCGAGGATGATGGGAGTTGTAGTCTAGCAGCATCTTCAAGGCCAGAGGTTCCCCATCCCTGCTTTAAAGGCAGGGTTTGTTCCATACTCATTATGTCCCCATTAAACAGGACAGAGAAAACAGGAGATATACGCTGTGTGACAACACAGATCCGTGTGTTTTCCTGTAAAATCTGATGAGGCCATAAGGAGACTTAGAACACAGTACAGTGGTACCTCTACTTACGAATGGAGCTCCGTCCGCCATCTTGGATGCGGTTCAGATAGGATTTTTTCTACTTACGAATTTTTAGATAGGGTTGCTTCTACTTACGAATTTTTTCTCCCAATGCATTCCTATGGGATTCGACTTACAATTTTTTTCGACTTACAAATGTGTGTTCGGAACGCATTAAATTCATAAGTAAAGGTACCACTGTACTCTTGAAGCCACTGTTTGTTTTCCTGTATTTACAAAGTCCCTCTTGGTACTCAGAAGACCGGGGTCATTTATTTATTTTTTTGCTGCCCAAACATCTGTACGCATGCAGATGTTCATGAAGGATGACTTTCCTGCCTGGTTGGTGTCTCCTTGAAGGTGTTGAATTTGCTGGGAGTTATGCAAAGCATCATTCGACAGCAGACTTCAGGCTTACAGGATGTACTTTGGATGTAAGCTAAGGAACAGTGTGTCTCCATGCGCAAACTCAGCCAGGAATTTCGGAACAGTGCCAGGACCCAGCTCCCAAGCAATTTCACACAAAAATTCACTTCTGGTCTCCCTACCCCAGCATTATCAACAACATAATGGGGGAGGCTGTTTTAGTTGTCAATTGAGAGTCTAAAACTTGCCAAGCTTTAGACTCTCAAAACTCCCAGAGATCTCTCAGATCTGTCTTCTGCCCACCTGAGTAATCTAGAGCAGTGGCCCTCAACCTTGGGCCTCCAGATGTTTTTGGCCTACAACTCCCATGATTCCTAGCTAGCAGGACCAGTGGTCAGGGATGATGGGAATTGTAGTCTCAAAACATCTGGAGGCCCAAGGTTGAGGACCACTGATCTAGAGGATAGGCACAGTAGTTTTTTCCCTAACTGAATGCCCTAGCATTGTTTTTCTGCTTAATGTATAAGCTCTCTCTTTTTTAATCTCTGACCTCTTTCGTTATAACAAGGCCACAAAGACTTCAGGTTTGAGACCAATGGAACGAAAAGACATTAAAGCGGTGCAAGAATTAATCAACAATTACTTGAAGCAGTTTAACCTCGCTCCTGTTATGGACGAAGAAGAAGTGTCCCACTGGTTCCTGCCTCAGGATCACATTATTGATACCTTTGTTGTAGAGGTAAGAGAGAGTCTGTCCCCTGCCTCCATCGAGAATGTCAGAAAAGCCCCAGCTGCATCAGACCAAAAGCCAGTCTTGTCCATCATCCATTTCTCACAATGAAGGACCTGGTGCCTGTGAGAAGCTCTTCCCTTACCATTAGAAACTCCTGTATCTCCATTTTAATCTATTAATTTATGTACTTTAAGGAAAACTGAAAACTCCCAGACAGTAAGGGGTAAATTTTATTTTGGGTAATTTACCCTGGGAGTTTTCAGTTTTCCTTAAAGTTCATAAATCCTCCCCTTATTCTGAATTATTGACAAGTGACCTTGAGCCTTTACAATGCAATAAGTTTCTTTTTCCTTCTGCGGAAACTGATAGATCATTTACAGTGAAACGAGATATTTTTAGCCGGCAACTCATTTTTTGAGTTATCTAAAGGTTTCTTTGAGTTATTTTCTAGATATCTCGTTTTAGGGATCTTTCACGGTTTAGACTCGTTCTGTGCTGCATTTTTTTAATGGCAGGCTGTGCACTTCGACACTAGAGAAGGAAGCGAGAACCAACGTGATCATTGACTGGGGAGACCCTGGTTCAAATCCCCACTCAGTCATGAAGCTCACTGAGTGGTTTAAATTGGGGTGGCATACCGTGTATGCTACCTTAAGCTCCTTGGGAAAACGATGAGAAATACATGTAATAAAGGGGACAGCCTGCACATTGAGCATTTTTGTTCTAGCTGCAAGAACCTTTGGCCCTCCAAATCCCATAGTTCCAAGCCAGCATAGCCAGTGGTCAGGGATGATGGGAGTTGCAGTCCAACAACATCTGGAAAGCCACAGGTTAGCCACCCCTTGGCGTAAAGCAGTGTTTCCCAAACTTGGGTCTCCAGCTGTTTCTGGACTGCAACTCCCATCATCCCTAGCTAGCAGGACCAGTGGTCAGGGGTGGTGGGAATTGTAGTCCCCAAAAAAACAGCTGGAGGCCCAAGTTTGGGAAAGACTGGACTAAAGTAATGGTATTAGAGATCATGATCAGCGTGAGATTGTTTTCAAACAAATTTAACAGGGCTATAATAAGACAGACTGTTGGCCATATTTATTTGGCTGGCTGTAAACTCTCAGCACATCAAATAACTCTTGGCTGCAGTAGTTTTTCTTGACCTGTAGTTCTGCCAACCAGCTTGAGTTGCTTTTGTCTGCAGTGTGCTATAGTCTTTTTCGCTTTGATTTCTCAGTAGTGTCTTTTTCCTCCCCTTCCTTTCCTAGAGTTCAAATGGTGTTTTAACCGACTTTCTGAGTTTCTACACGTTACCTTCGACGGTCATGCACCATCCTGTTCACAAAAGCCTCAAAGCAGCCTACTCCTTCTACAATGTTCATACGGAAACCCCTCTCTTGGATCTCATGAACGATGCACTCATTATAGCAAAGCTGGTAAGTAGCCCTGGCATCGTCGGTCACTTGGGCTGCATATATAGAAAACATGGTTGCCTCTCCCAAGTCTTCCGTGGCCAGGAGAGCTGGGAAAACACAATTCCTGGTGTGACACCCCACTTGGCACTGGAGAGAACAGGGCAGCCTCTGCTTATGTGTTTGAGCTCCCAGGAGGCCTTTGGGTTGTACGGAACAGCTCTCAGACAGAACCAGAGAATTGTAGAGTTGGGAGGGACTCCCAAGGGTCATCTAGTCCAACCCCCTGCAATAGCGGAATCTCAGCTAAAGCACCCATGGCAGATGTCCACCCAAGACTCTGCTTTAAGACCTCCAAGGAAGGAGAGTCCACCACCTTCCGAGGGACAGGGGGTTCACGATACACCCACATATTCCAAGTCTATTATTTTCTGAGAGAGACCTCTTTTTTGCCTGCTGCTGCTACTTCTGGATGAAGAAACAACTGAATAAGACTGGAGCTTTCCTTGTCCCCGTATCATTGTCTTAATCCAAACTTAAGACACAACAACAGTGGCTCATTGCAGGGCTCTGGAGAGAGAAGAGCTCTTAACCTATTACCTTCCAATGAGCCCATGGGGTGGTATTTCAACACATTGATCCCGTCAGCACAAAAACTTGAGGCTGTGCAACAGAACTTCCCTGTTTTCTCACATTATCTGTTTTGTCAGTACTTAATTGAAAACCTCAAGAATTTATTTATTTTTTTAAAAAAGAGAGCTCCAAATGAAATAAAAACTAATGCTAAAGTAACACTTTCCATCAGTAGATGTCATTTTAGTTCCGATTAAAGTAAATCCAGCTCTTGGTCTCTCTCAGTTCTGTTTTTTTATACCCATTGCCATTAAAAGTCTTGACTTAATGGTCTGATTACAATTTTCATGAACAATAGATTGGCTTGCCAAGCGTGCTTCAGGTTTGTCCAGAACAACTTTGTCTTGCACAAACTATAGGTCAGAAGCCAGCAGACTAAAATAAAAAAAACACCTTTGCCATTTGTCACATGTAAGCGGGTGCCTGTTCCTATCTCCTGTTTGTCGGGGTGGACTCCTTTGGCGCAGAACCTTGAATGTTGCCTGTGATGCATTGAGTCAAAGTGAGTTTGGGTATCAATTCCACTTGCCCGCCACTTGGAAGTTTTTGCACGCTTCAAGGTACATGTGACTAGCAACGGAATTGGGGAGCTAACCCCCAGACATGCAAGAAATGGAGGGGTGACTATACTGTACAGGATGCGTACCAAATGATGGGATCACATGCTAAGCACAGCACGCTTTTATAGGTAACCTTGATGCAAACACTACTAGGGAAAAAATCATTATTATTTTTCTCATATTGCCAGAAAGGATTTGATGTGTTCAATGCACTAGACTTGATGGAAAACAAAACATTCCTGGAAAAACTGAAGTTTGGCATCGGAGACGGCAACTTGCAGTATTACTTGTATAACTGGAGGTGTCCTGGCATGGACTCTGAAAAGGTAACACATTTCAGTTCAGAGGCTCAGTTGTCTATAGTGATTTGAATTACCCAGATGCCCTGTGACTTTGCTCCTTCTTGTACCCTGTGGCAGGGAAGGCTAAGCTATGGCTCACCAGATGTCACTAGACTACATGTGAAATCATCCCTAACCATTGGCCATGCTGGCTGGGGCTGATGGGAGTTAAGAGTCCAGCAACATCTGGAGGGCCAGAGGTTAGCAACAAGCGTGTCTGACAAAGCCTGTTTTAGCACTAAGTCATAAAACAGGGTTGGGGAACTGGATCCATCCAGTGGGTCACTGTCTCTCACTCCCCATGGACTGCCTCTATTACTCACCTGATGTCAGCTGATTGACACTTGCGTTCAAAGAGGATCACTTTAACCACTGATCAGCTGGTGTGCATTTACAGCTACCTCCTTTAAGGGCCAGCTCCCAGTGCCCATCATATGATGCCTTTAAAAGGGCATACTCCCATCAGTACAAATTGGTTTGTATTGAAACCCAAGGGAGAACTCCCTAGTGCAGCCAATCTCCATGAGTCTCCCTGTCAGTGCCAATCAGCTGATTGGTGCTGGCAGGGACTTCTGCTTGCAAAGGAACCAATAGGAGCTCCCGGTGGTTTCTTTGTAGCCACATCCGTACCTGCCCAACAGGTGGGGAGGCAGGCAGTAATGGTTTCTGAAGGAATGTCTCCTGGGCCAACTTGGCACCTGTGCTGGGCCTAATGATGAAGCTAATGGGCTGGATATTTCCTTACCAATGTTTTTATTTGTTACCCTTACCTGCACTAACAAACCCGCTGTTGTCTTTCTAGGTCGGTCTTGTATTACAATAATGAGGAAGGACACTTGTATTTATAGTTCTCGGAAGTAATCATCTGGGCTGATGGAAGCTCTTGGATCGGTCCCGTTCCAAGAGGAGAGAAGCACAAAGGCTGGTGAACTTTAAAATAATCCTTTGAACCTTGGGGCCATGCGGAGGGGGCGTGACAGACCCATGCCTGACCAATCCTTCAGCTCAGCTCGGACCAGAGAGAAAAACCTTTTACTGTTTTGTCGATGAAACGAAATAAAAGCACATTTCTTTTAATTTCCAACGCTTAGCTCGCATCTTGATGGAAAAGGGTTCTCTCCTTTTTTTTTCCTTCCCCTCCCCTGCGTGAAAGACTGTTTTTTGTACAACCAACTCGATTGCAGTGGTGGAATAGAGTACAAATTCTTTACTGTTAATGTGACTGAACTGCTGCATTTCTATTTATTAAGTGGTAGTGTACATTTATCAATGTAACAAAATGAAGGAGCCGATTTTGAGTGTTTCTGCTTATTTTCCATCACGTGGATGTCATCGCCGGAAGGAGGAAATTCTTGGGGAGTATTATGACTGTCTGTTAGGAAACATGGAAAACCTTGGATGTATTTTGTAACTGTGGAGTGGTACGGGAAATGCACTGGCCTTGACTAGTGCATTTGTTTCTCCATAAGCAATGCTGCCAAATCAATAAAATAAAAAAATTACAGATTTGTACTTCGATCTTCAGTAGATCACTGACTTGACTTCAAGAGTATTGCACTGTTTCGTGCGAGTGTGTATATGTTGCCTGAATTATATATTACTCTATTAATCTTGCAGCTGTGAAGAAGGAAAATCTTTCGGGGGTTCTTTCGGTGACCGAGTTATGAGCAGCCTGTACATAAAAAAACTTACAAATTTTAGTACTGTTATCAAGATGTTACAACTGAATGTGTTCAAGGCTTTTGCAAAATTGCACATACGGTATTCCTTTTGTCTACTTGTTTTTTTTAAAAAAGGGGGGGATGTCCATTTTAAACAAAAAGTATGTTTGTGTAAATAAGTAAAATTTGCTTATAGTAGTATGTCCTGGATTTTGGAGCAAAGGATTTCACTGTCCCTTGTGCTTATTATAAGCAAATGTTCACAACTCTGCAAGTACCTTTTTTTGGCTGTTACCAGCCATAATGTGTCTCTTTCTTTCTTCCTCCCTCCCACCCCTTGTTCTTTAATTCTAATAATGGAAACCAGCCTTAAAAAAAAGCAAAGGCCATGCATAGACATTGCTTGCTTGAAACGAAGGTATTTCCCAAGCTAGACTCACCCCAGATCGATTTCCCAGTGAGTTGGTATAGGTTGAACGGCTCTTGTAAATGAGTCCACGCTTCTCTAAGCTTTCAATTTAATGCATCGTGATTCAATCAAAGGTGAAGATGTTCAGTAGTGATCTGGATAAGTTTACATGACTGGTTAAACAAGTGTGTGTGAGTAAGAGAGAGAGAGAGAGAACATTAAAATAACACCGAATATCTGAAATTAGTGTGGAAGTAGGAGTGAGGAAAGCCTCAGAACTACGCAAGACTTCATAAGATTAATTATAACCCTTCATTTTTCTCCTTCACTAGACAACTGAGAACAATCTTCCCAATTATTATCCAATAAATTGCTGGAGCCAAGCAGGTCTAGTCGGTGCTTGGATGGGTAACCACCAGGGAACCAGCTAGGTTTCCGTGGCAGAGGAAAGGCAGAATAGAAATGTAATAAAATTAGGTAAAGGTAAAGGGACCCCTGACCATTAGGTCCAGTCGTGACCGACTCTGGGGTTGCGCGCTCATCTCGCATTATTGGCCAAGGGAGCCGGCGTATAGCTTCCAGGTCATGTGGCCAGCATGACAAAGCCGCTTCTGGCAAACCAAAGCAGCACATGGAAACGCCGTTTACCTTCCCGCTGTAGCGGTTCCTATTTATCTACTTGCATTTTGACGTGCTTTCGAACTGCTAGGTTGGCAGGAGCTGGGACCAAGCAACGGGAGCTCACCCCGTCACAGGGATTCGAACCGCCGACCTTCTGATCAGCAAGCCCTAGTCTCAGTGGTTTAACCACAGCGCCACCTGGGTCCCTGTTGTAATCACCTGTTGTAATAAAATTACAACAAATTAAATATTTGTGCCGGAAAGAGAAGAAAGCAAAGCACAGTTGGTGTAGACATGTGGTGATTTTGCCTTTCCATAACCCTTTAAGCACAAACTACTGCAAGCACAGAGTTTTGCACCTGACTAAATAGGTAATAATTTAACTACACATCCTATATCCAGTTCTTGCTGCTGCATCCTTACTGTCCCTACAACTTGCCTGTTTTCAGTATTAATATTAATAGCAGCTGATTGAAACACGTTTCCTCTGAGCAGCCATTTTAAGTTGCACTACCGTTTTAGCTGTTTAGGGGCATTTTTAGTTTTTAGATTCAATAGCATGCTGTTAAACTGAACGTGGTAAGGCTGTGACCTCTGTTTAGGAAATCTGCATTGTGGGGTCCCCAAGAACAGTTGTGACCTGCATCCCAAAATCCAAATCTGAAATGCTTTTCTTCTTGCAGACATTTGGGCTGATTGACATGCTAAAGAAAATACTCCTCTATTAAAGGCCAAATGCACCTGGGGGTCAGTTCTGCATGCATTATTTGACCAAATGCAAGTGTCCAAAGGATAACATTGTGCTATCAAATTTGCAGATGTTTTGTGATTCCGGCATCTTAAAGAGATTACTAGCTATTGGATCTATCAGCACAGATGGATGTTTGAATAAACGTTATCACTTTCATACTATTTTGTTTTGAATTACGTTTAATCCAGAAAAAGGCTTTGTTCCAAGCACTTTTCGATTTTCTGAAAAGACATGTGTCCAAGTACCAAGCATGAATATCTTGCCACAAATATGAATTTTGTAATGTTGGTATAGATTCTTAACTGCAAGCCTCCTTTATATTACATAGCTTTTACTGACTTCTTAAACACACACAAAGGCAAATAAGAAATGTGGGAACAAGCCAATATGATTGATTACTTTGAAATACGCTTTTTAGTTTTGGGAAGCTTCCTTCGCTTGTTTGGGTTGGGTACTATTTTTTTAACCTTGAGTGCTTGCAGGGCTGTACAACCAGGAGAGACAAGCCTGCTACCACCTGCTCTTTTCCGCTTGTGGTTGGGAGAGCGCTCTTCCGGGTCCGACTCTGCGCACTCAACCGCCTGCAAGTTCGCCGGATGAGCATCTTCAGTGGCCAGCAAACGTTCTGTTCCGTGCTGAATCCAGGGCACATCCAAATGTGGTATTCGCGGGATAATCGTTTTGGCTACCTCTGCAAAAGTGTCAGTGTCCTTTTTAAATCCCAGGGCTAGGACGGACGTTAACCCGAGGACCGGTGCGAGGCTTTCACTGAGACGGGGAACCTGGCCGGCTGGAGTGGCCCGGCTTGCGCAGAGCAGAATAAGGTGAGACGTTAGCATAGCAGGTTTGGCAGACTTGCACACAAGCACCAGAAGCAGCTCGTTTTTTTCCAGCGCTCTGGTTACTTCGTTAATCCCGATAGCGAGTTGGTTCCTGATTTGCAAGTCAGTCCACCCATGTGCTTTAGCATCTCCAGGGCAATTCTCGTCTTGAAGTCTGCTGGTCTGGCCATGGCATTCTTTTTTCTCCTGCTTCTTTCCAGAAGAGGGTTTCTTCCTTCTCCGAGTCTCTACCTTTTCTAACCCAATCTGTTTCATAACATCTCCTAAGGCCCCCAATATGTAGTGCATGTCTGCTCCATCCACAGGGCTCCACTGCAGAGTATATGGGTTGCTCAAAGATGTCTTTACAGGCATTTGCTTCGATTTACGGGCTGACGATCCCTTTGTTGCCTGAAGGGACATCTTGATGCTCTTGGTATGGTTTGCCAACCTGAGCTGCGAATGAAAAATCAGCAATAAATTCTGTGAACTAAACCAGATACACACAACATTTATAGGCATGCACTCCCCATTCCAACATATTCTTGCTTCTTTAATATATTTTTTCTAACATACTTGGCATTGCTAAGTTCTTATCTCCTACCTAGCCTTGAAACTGCAAATTAAACGGTTCATTTGCACAAAGCATGGTTGCTTGTATCCAGCGCTACATGCTTAGCCTTACAAAAGGGGCAGTCTGCAAAAATATGCAACAAGGATCTAAAAGTTGTAAGCAACAAATGTGTTTCCATTTGATGCTGAAATATTCTGGAATTATATTTTGGAAACAGTACATGATATACTAGAACAATGAGAAGTCTAGGAGGAAAAGCTAGTATCGTTTAGAAGGATATTTAAATCCTAAATTTTAAAAAGAGCATTCCTAGAAAAACCTCAGAAATGTGTAATTCCACTAGGCTCTCTGATCTGGGAATTCAGTTCGATTTCTGCATTTCACGAGATCTCTGCAAAAAGGCTACAATCTGCCAGGAGGGGGTTCCCTGTACAAGCCCCATTCGAATGAATGAAAACGACAAAACACTACCCTGGACTCTGCCAACGATGTGCATTAACCTAGTCAAGTTCAATATTTAAGCTTCCCTTGTCTCTCAAGAAGACATGTCACAACCCATCTGTATATCTGACTCCTGCCTCAATGCATCAGTCTCCCGATGTTAAACCATGTCTGTCCTATCATCAACTTTACTTATTTAAACCCTGCCCCCCCCCCGAAGCAGGACTTGCAGCAGCTGACGAAAATTAAAACATAGGTAAAACATAGGAAGCTAAAATATATATAAAGGATAATAAATAAAAAGTAATGAGAATACCTAGGCAGTAGATTTAGGAAGGCTGTTTGCTCAACCTCTGTCACTGCACTTGAGATAGAGGCTGCAAGGTAAACTGTGGTTGCACGACTCCTACACTAAATAGGGAACTGTAGTTCAAGGAGGTGGGCAGAAGATCGCATCTACTGGGAGATCGCTGGGTAATTTGCAATAGCTTATCAAGAATTACTCCCATTTTTTCAGCAGCACATAATGGCTTTCCCCACAGAAAACATGTTGCTGAACTGCAGAAAGCTAACCAGGAGTGGACTTTTTTTATGCAAAAAGATCTTAGTTCGGATTTGGAACGGAAAACAGAAGTCTAGACTCAGAAGACGGTGCCGCGCACCCTGCTCTTTAAATCTTAAATGTTTTATTCCTAGCCCTGATAGGTAGATCTACCGACATTGAAATCTTGAGCATACCTGCACTAAATCACTTCCGATAATCTAAAATTCAAGGACTACTACGGGTTGCGGCTGAGATGAGCGTCTTAGAAAGCTTCCTTAAGCGTAAAAGGAATAAAAAGCTCCTCTCTGCAAGTTAAACAAAAACGAAGCCCAACCTTTCCTTTTAAAGAGACGTGCTCAATGCCGGCCTGCTCTCTCCGCTCCGGCAGCAGGAAGCATTCGGAAACGTTGCTACAACCTCTGGCCGCTGCTGCACGTGTAGGCTTGGCCGTAACCCCCCGTCTCCATCCCCACGTGGCAACAACCAACCACTCTAGCAGAAAGCAGGGCTCCTTCCTACCCTCGTGGGCGTCCTCCGTCAGGCTCCTCTCCGGCGGCCGAGAGCGCTGCGGCCCCGGCTTCCTTCCCTCGGCCTTGGAAACCTCCCTGAGCGCGCGGAGGGAAGCGGAAGAGCCCGGCTCGCCTGGCCCAGGACCGCCCTCCTTCCAGGCGGAGCTTGCGCCCGGAAAGCGAGGCACAAGGCAGGCTCCCAAACCGTGGTTTGCCCCTTCGGCGACCGCCAGAGGGCGCAGCGAGCACAGTCTTCGTGTAGGTTTCGTGCGAGCTGATGCCCGACGGGAGCCCCGCTGTGCTCGACGGGGCTTTACTACGAGGATAAGGTTGCGCGGAGGGGGGGGGGGCTGCAGCCCAAGCCTTTCGGCCTTACTAGTTCCTGGCTGAGCGTTCCCTCGGACTCCCCGCAACCCAAGACATAGGGGAAGGGGGCCCTGGGGCCCTCTAAACGTTGCTGGAGTCCAGCTCCCACCAGCCCCATAGAAGAATTGTAGAGTCATAGAAGAATTGTAGAGTTGGGACCCTGAGGATCTAGTAGTCCAACCCCCCTGCAGTGCGGAAATATGCAGCTGCCCCATACAGGGATTGAGCTTGCAACCTTGGCGTTATCAGCTCTAACCAAGTCCGGCATCAGTGCACAATATCAACCGTGATTAGACCTTCCTACCGTTTCCCTCCAGCTGGCAGAGGTTCCTGTGCTACACACATACACAGAGTGAGTATATTTAGAAAACTGTAGGAGGAGAAAGCTGTACCTGTTGAACTACCCAGATCTCTTTCTCTTTCTCTCTCTCTCTCTCTCTCTCTCTCTCTCTCTGTGTGTGTGTGTGTGTGTACAGAGAGAGAGAGAGAGATCTGGGTAGTTCAACTGGTACAGCTTTCTCCTTCAGTAAGCATACTGTATTGTCAATAGTACTGTACTGAATATCCGCTTGTTATTCTGCTGTTAGAGACAAAGGACAGGAGTCCCACTAAAGTAGAGAAGTAACAGTTCTAAGATTGCTATTAAATAAAGCCCAGCAGCAAACAAACTAAGAGGGCCACCACGTCCTTATTCGGGGGGGGGGCTGTCAACCTGGTCCCTACAGCCCACTAGTGGGCGTTTCAGGATTCTAGGTGGGTGGTGGGGGTGGGGGTTCTACCGGCACAAGCTGAATCCTTCCATTGAGCACTGGTGGACGGTAAGGAAATTTTACCATCAAGAAAGATGCATTAGTGGGCGGTGGGTATATAAAGGTTGACCACTCCTGCGGCTTATTCAAAAACAGGAAATGGGTCTTATAACACTTTAAAGCATGGACAGCTGCCCACCCCCCATCTGGTAAAACAATAGAAATAACTAACCAACCAATGACATTGATTCTTCCCCCTCTAGCAAAAGTCCTGCCCCCCCCCCCAACAAAAATCCTGGCTACACCCATGCTTTAAAGGCTGACAGCTTTATGGTGGCAAATAAGATATAAGCCCTATTTCATCTGCTGAATGACTGAATGAATAAAGTTGAATGAACTTTATTGTTTAAAGCCAATGGCATTATAAATACATCAAAAGTCACTTTGAGATAGTCTGAACAGACACACACACACACACACACACACACACAACTGCTGCTCCCCCACGTAAACCACATATTACCCCCTACAATAAACTTTAAAATACATTAAACATTGCTAACTTAATGATTTAATGGCAAGACCAAGTGGGGGGAGGCAGCTCCTCTTCAAACCTATATAATCTGTTAGCACAATGACACTCATTTAGCAGACATAGGCAAACTCCGCGCTCCAGATGTTTTGGAACTACAACTCCCATCATCCCTGACCGCTGGTCCTGTTAGCTAGGGATTATGGGAGTTGTAGTCCCAAAAACATCTGGCGGGCTGAGTTTGCCTATGCCTGCCCATTTAGGATCAATGATGCAATGCAAGTACGCATAACGCATCAGCCCTAATGGGCAGGAATGAACTAGCACTGCATGAAATAAACACTAGGTGGCGCTAAATGAGATGTACATCCCAAATGTACAATGGGATGCTTATTGTGACCATTCTCGCTTCAGTCCATTCCAAGGGCACGGCGGAAATTCAATGTATGCGTGTACAAAACCTTTGTTGGCTGACAGTCAACATAGAAAAAACTGTAACATAATATTCAGAAGGAAGCAATACATTCCAGGGACCAAAGTCTTTTCTTTCAGTTTACTTTCTTCCCATTTTAAACTGCAAATGCAAGAGGCCTGCTTTACATTGCATTTGGGTGGGGAGGGGAGGTTTGACACAGAGAAAGGCAAGGATTAGTGTCGGACTGCTGCAACAAGTTTGGACATCCCTTGCACACTGGCGGAGGACAGCTTCCTTGGAGCTGGGAGGCCACAGGGCGCTGGGAAACAAATGAGGTAATTTGCATCAGGTGATGATGACATGCCTCTCTCCTCTCTGTACACAGCAAAGTTAAATTGCAACTTGAAATGCAGCAGGGGGGAAGCAAACTTGCTGCATTTTAAACTGCTAATATGCATATAGCCTAAATTTCCGATAAGCATTTGAACCCTTCCCTCAAAATACTGACAAGTTTCGTTGGCAGCCAATGAGTCCCTGACTAACAATTCCATTCTATTTTCTTGCCTCTCCTTGCTGTTAGATTTTGCCCACATCAACACCATATTTATTGGTTTAACAAAACAGGAAACCAAATCAAACAATATACAGTATTGTTGTTTAGTCGTTTAGTCGTGTCCGACTCTTCGTGACCCCATGGACCATAGCACGCCAGGCACTCCTGTCTTCCACTGCCTCCCGCAGCTTGGTCAAACTCGTGTTCGTAGCTTCGAGAACACTGTCCAACCATCTCGTCCTCTGTCATCCCCTTCTCCTAGTGCCCTCAATCAGGGCTGATTTCCTTCAGAATATACAGTATAGCAATTAACAAAAAACTCCTTACATACCCAAAGAAAGACACAGAATTAATTTCATCCTTTAATAATTCTAATGTGACTTCCAGTCCCCCCCCCCCACTGTGGTTCCTAAGTTCCCTTTCACTACACACTTAATTTTATCTGTCCTATATTCTCTATCATTTTTGTTTTGTAACAGTCTCCTGTTTTCAAGCAGAAACTCAATCTAAGCCTGCCAATGAATTGGTAATATTACAATGTTCTTTTAAGTATTCATCCATGACTGGACCAAATGGTCAGGGGTACCTTTACCTTTATAAATATTCCACTCTCTGTTGAATATTTGATCTGTATGGTCTCAGAATCTTGCTAGTTCAGCATATTCTAACATTTTACTTTGGCAATCTAACTTAGTGGCCACAGAGTCCCCTTTCCATCTTTTAGCAAGAATGATCCTAGCTCCTACTACAACATTTATAAATATCTTCCTTAATCTTTTTAGGATTTCATTACGGTATTCATTATGCCTAGTAGGAAGGCTTCAGGCTTCTTTGGGAAGGTACATTTAAACATTTTTTTAAAATTTCATTGTAAATTGTTTCCCAGAAATCCTTGATTTTATTACAGTTCCACCACATGTGGATCATGGTGCCTTCCGCCTCCCCGCATCTCCAACAGATGTTTGATCTAGTTTTGTACATTTTGGTGAATTTTACAGGTGTTAAATACCATCTGTAGAGTGTCTTAATGCGGTTATCCTTCAAGCCATAGCATGCTGTGAACTTGAGGTCATCCCTCCACAGCCTCTCCCATGATTCCATCTGGATGTTGTAGCCAAAGTCTCCAGCCCACTGCACTTTATACTGCCCTTTATCCATAGAGCTCAGGACAGTTTTCCTAAAGTATCCTGGGATCTGAAAGTTTGCAAAGGGTTGCAAGAGTTGTTAGGAGACTGTTATTCCCCTCACAGTGCTAGAATACACCGAGCTGTTTAACAATCAATCCTTTTTATTACCAGGGAACTCTGGGAATTGCAGCTCTGTGAGGGAAATGCCTTGTCGTGGCGAAGGGGCTTGAATAACTCAGAGAAGCTATGAGCTATGCCGTGCAGGGCCACCCAAGATGGACAGGTCATAGTGGAGAGTTTTGACTAAATGTAATCCACCTGCAGAAGGAACTGGCAAGCCACTCCAGTATCCCTGCCAAGAAAACTCCATGGACAAGGACAACAAGCTACGAACATGAGTTTGACCAATCTGCGGGAGGCAGTGGAAGACAGGAATGCCTGGCGTGCTATGGGCCATGGGGTCACGAAGAGTCGGACACGACTAAACGACTAAACAACAACAACTCTTAGCAGCCCTGATAGTGTTTTTATTTATATCCTGGTTTTTAAACCAACAGATATGCAACACAGTTTACAAGGCTTATAAACATATGCAATAAAACGAATGAAAGACTAAAACGTACAATATGGCAGATGGTGGAACAATAAATCAGCAATAAACAAAAGGCAGCTGAAAAATAAGTCCACCTAATTGGAAGACAATAACAATAATAACACGGGAAAATTAAAAAAATAATAATCTTAAGCAACCACCTTGAGGCTATAAAAAGTGTGACCCAGTGGCTTTCTGCAGGGAGAGTATTCCGCAGGCATGCTACTGAGGAGAGCTGCAGTCCAACAACATCCGGAGGGCGAGCAGTCCTCCACCTCCCATCGTCAGAACCAGTCCTCCAATTCCCATCGTCAGAAGCAACTGTACACTGCAACATTTTGTTGCAGGTCGGACTTGAAGATCAGCCCATTGCGAGCGGGTCTGCAGCTAACAGCGTTCGGCGCTCTCGCGCGTTGCTCACCACTGCCCCCTAGCGACTCAGTCCAGCCGCCAATCACGAAAGCGCGCTGCCTCGCCGCTGCTGGTCTGGTTTACAATGCGGCGGCAGCAGCAGCGCAGCAGCAGTAGTAGCATCACCTACTTGGCTTACTTTTCGGGAGCTCGCGCCTCTGGTGCGACGTCACAGTGCCTCCTTGTCCAATGGGGACGCTTGGGCCGATGGCATTATAAATAAGGGCTGCGAGAGGGAGCCGCGGCTTCATTCCGGACGGGGGCGGGGCTTTGCTGAGAGCGCCGGAGCGGCTGCCGTCGCAGGCTGTGCACCATGACTCTGGAGGTAAGGGGAAGGAGCGGGGCCTGAAGCAGCGACGTTAGCGCAGCTTCTGGAGAAGGTAGGCTCGCCTGGCTCCTAGCCAAGGGACCTGGACTGAGCCGCGAGAGTGGGGTGGGCGCAGCTGCTTCGCGGAGGAGGCGATTTCAGGCTCCGATCTGGAAGCCCCTTTGCTCGTCGGTGCCTCCTTGCCCAGCCAGGCAATCCAGCGCACGCCTACTCCGGAGTAAGTCCCACAAAGTTTAATGGGACATACTCCCATGTAAATCGGTGCATGACTGTCGCCTAAACGCGCAATCCTCCTATACGTCTAACTGCATAAACAGGTCCTTGGGGAAGAATAGCGGCGGAGGGCTGCTGGTCCAGTATCCGGTGAGTCGCCTCCTGTGCTGTGCAGGATAGGCTGCTGGGTTCGGTACGGTTCGATCCAATCCAGCGAAGCTATTCTTAGGCAAATCCTATGCCTGCACCCTGCAATCCTATACCTGGAAGGATTAAGCCTCATTGAACTCAATAGAACTTATTTTTGAACAGGCATGTATAGAATTGCTGTGTAATACACTCTTTTTTAAAAAAAAAAGTTCAGAGGGGAGTGTGACTTAGGTTTCCCTGTTTATTTCCTACACCTTTTGGTTGGAAGGGAATTCCCCCCCCCAACTGTTTGGCTCAGGGGTCAGCCCTGCGGAGATCAACTGGACCCCCCCCCCATAAGTTACCATAACATTGCACTTCATGTCGAAGTACGTAGGTGCAGAATTGAGGACTTTAGAACTTTAAATGCTGGACAGTTATAGCCGTGCATTTGCATCTCATCCCTCTAGTACTGATTCATGAAGCATAATGTGATTAAACGAGTCCCTCCACCCCCACCCAACCACACAAATGTGAGTTGCAATCCATTTAGTGTTGAAACCATAAATTTGGGCAAGTTTCCGTGCACAGTCGCACAAGGTTTGTGGGATTGCTTGGGGGCAGGGCAGGGACCTACCTGCCTGATGGACTGGTTTGGGGTTTCAGCTTTAAAAAATTGTAGGGGCGCAGTGGAGAGTCTTGTCTTTCAGGACTTGGGACACTTTGAAGACAGCTTGCCTTCAGGTGCTGCGTGTTCATTTTTTGTTCATGTTGCTAGCTAGTCTCCACTCCGAGTTAAGTGTGACAGCTCAAACACTTATGGCTTCCTCCATTGGAGCATTTATGGCTGGGGACCAGCAAAGTTTGAGGACTGCAACACTCTTGGAAGCCGCAGTCTCTTCTCTTTCTGATATGCAGACCTCAGCTCTTTCCTACTTATTCTGCTGGGCCAGCATTAGCGTCATGCAGAGAAGGGCTAGGAAGAGCGAGAGTGATGCAGCTCCTGAAGGCAGAGACAGCAGCATCATAATCCCTCACCCAGAAGTACTCAAAATATCGCTACTACCGTAACTCTGCACTTGGCAGCTCTGCTTAACTGCCTGGATTTTGGCTGAATCTTTCGCAAGGGAGGATTTGAGGACTACAGATGATTGTTGTGTAACATGCAGTCTTTGTGACTCTCTGCACATATGCAAGCCACAGCCATCCGCTCCAGTTTAAATGAATGGCTGCTAGCTTGTTACTTATAATGCCATCTGGATGTAGAAATGTAATAAGGCAACGGAGCAATTTAGAATTAAAAACACAACTGTATTCAGAAGTGATTAGCATCCAGTTAGAATACAATAGCTTTTCCACATCAATTGCAATAGTAAATAGATGTTAAGATTTTGTTGTTTCTTTAATGCTGGTATGCCACCTTTGTGGTTAATGGGGTTCCCCCCATAAAGGTCTTTCCATCAAAGTGCTGATGTACGTAGGTAACAGGTCCCCAGGTAGATTTAAAACCATTTTGCATTTTGTCTTACTAAAATCCTAAAAGTCTGCCTCTCCCCTCTGACCCACTAAAGAAGACGCTGAGTTCACTGCAGGATGTTTATACTTAAGGCCACCTGGCTAAAATATGCATGTTACAGAACATTTGGTCATAGGAACAAACTGACCATTACTGAGTTGGTGAAACACCTGGAAGGTTGATGTAATGTCCTTGGTTCTATAGAAAGTGGCTGTAGCTGTGTGCCAAGTCTGTAAAATGTCTTTTTAAAAGTCTTTAAATGGCTTTTGCCGTTTCAGTTTAAAGAGTCTTTCAAACTCTTTTTATTGGACATCTATTGAAACTCTATTGCTGATAGAATTAGCCCAGCTGAATGCTTGAAGTCTCGGGTAAAGGTAGAAGCCCCAGGTATATAGATTTCGAGAAATGAGCATTTAGCTTTTGCCTGAAATCCTTTCTACTGAGAGCTGTAAGAATGAGCCCATTAGGATGTTTACCTTAAAGACATCTGGCGGGGTTCATCAAATTTGCAAATTTGTAATAAATAACTTTTTTTTACTTTCTATTCCTCTACTTCCCTGAGTATATTTCCTTCGCAGCTGCCTGGCAGTTTGGACACAACCCGAGGTATAACAGTGCATGGCCATGTAGGGGCTTTATTCTCAGTTTTGGCATTACAGAAAGGATGCTGCAGGATAGAGACAGTCGGTCGTGACCTATTTTATACATTTATTTAGGCAATTCTATACAGTATTGTGCAATCAAGCTATGCCTTCTGGGTTAGCTGTAATACACTGTTTGCAAAAGAGCTCACAAGGTGATTACAGAATATTTAGTGATAACTAATGAGATTACATATTTGTGAAGTTTTTTTTATGTTTCAGTGCCCCAGTAACAATTCAGATCTTCTTTCTCCTTTTCAGAGCACGTGCATAAGTGACTTTACGCAAACAATCCTGAATACAGTATAGTTACAGTTTACCAGATAATTTCAAAGCACCCCCAACTAAGAAGTATGAGATTTTATGTTCTTAACTAGAGGGGGCATTTACTGGGATTCCTTTTTTTCTACAAAGCCATTACCACCCTGGTTGGTATCCTTTAAAAAAGCACATCAGGGTTACATTGCACACTAGCACCCCCCATGCTATGCCCCTGGAAGACCCCTTTTGAGTTGACAGTGCAGTCCTATGAATAGTGCAGTCCCAGTAATCAATGGGTCTTACTCCTAAGTATATATAGCATTGCAGCTAAAGGGTACTTTTAAAAGCATTGATTTAGGCCAGTGGTTCTAAAACTTTTTTTTCTCTAGGCCACACTTTCAGAATAATAATTAAAAATTGAAAAGAAACTGGAAAAGAAATACATTGCAAAACAAAAAGAAACAACTCCTAGCAGTGCTTGATTTTGAAAATATACCCATATTCTGCAAATGAGAAAAAAAAACATTTTGATACTATATCGTCTTAAACTATTCTACACTGAAATTTTAAAAAGGTTCTTTGATTGTCCTTTAATCTTCCCACCACACTTGCCATCTCCTCCTGTAACACCAGTGTTACTGTTAAGGCCACTGATTTAGACTGTGTATATAAATCACTAGGTTTAAAGTGCATTCCCTGGGCCCTGGAAGAATCACTGGAACCAATTTACCCCCCACAGGCCTACAACATGAAACACTCTTTAAAAACCTACAGTTCCAAGGATTCTTTAGGGAGGGGAAATGTCTTTTAAATGTATGGTGTGCATGCTGGGGGCGGGCAGGCAATTGCTGCTCAAAGTAAAACAACAACAACTACTACTACTACTGGACCAAGTTAAGCACTTGGGTATAAGTGTGTTTCTTTGGATCCTTGCTATTGCTTGAATAACAACTCCTGGTGATCAAGTTGGTAATAATCCTATTGGCTATTCATATTCTCTGGAACTGAATAGTTTGCCATAATTTCATGGCAAGTTTTTTATGGCTAAAAGGTAAAGGACCCCTGGCAGTTAAATCCAGTTGCGAACAACTCTGGGGTTGCGGCGCTCATCTCGCTTTACTGGCCGAGGGTGCCGACGTTTGTCCACAGACAGTTTTTCCAGGTCATGAGGCCAGCATGACTAAGCCGCTTCTGGTGAAACCAGAGCAGCGCACGGAAACGTCATTTACCTTCCTACCAGAGCGGTACCTATTTATCTACTTGCACTTTGATGTGCTTTCGAACTGCTAGGTTGGCAGGAGCTGGGACCGAGCAACGGGAGCTCACCCCGTCGTGGGGATTCGAACCGCCAACCTTCTGATCGGCAAGCCCAAGGCTCAGTGGTTTACACCACAGCACCACCCGCGTTTTATGACTAGGTGTAGTTAAATCTGCTATTCTAATAGAAGCATGTGGGAAGAAAGAATAGAATCTTGGGGGGGGGGGGTGGAATAGTGAGAATTAATCAACAGAAGGGTGGGAAACCAACTCTGAATTTGTAACGGTATTTGTATCAGTGGTTCTAAAACAAGATAGCATGAATGAATGGATACCATGGTTACACATAGTGGAAACAGTAGCTAAAGAATGGGTGCCCTGTTATAATTGCTCTGTAATGGAACACAGTAGCTCATTGTTTAATTTCAGTGATGTTTATACTGTAGTTGTTTCATCTAATGAATGTTGGGGGGGGGGGGAAAGAGAGGTTATGGGAATTTAAGAGCTGATCACCGCATTTTTTCTGAGCCAAGGATGAGTTGGTTAAGAGTCTGGATTTTAGTGCTGGCTGTCTGCCTATTTGGAAAGCTTCATACTGAATTATTTGTTTCTTTGCAGTATATTACTTTCTGATAGGAGAGACAGGTTCCTTATGACACCTTTGTTAAAATAGTCACGATGCTCAATCTGACCTTCATTTCTCTTAACAGACATTTGAGCATTTGCAAGGAAAGAGCCCGATTGAATTGCCAAAGGCTGGCATGCCGTTCTGGCAGGACTATTGTGTCATGAGCTTCGTGCAAAATATGCATCCTACTGCTCATGCATATAACTGCAGGTCTGCCTGGAGATATCACAGTGCTAATCAAATAAAATAACTTAGCAATGTAACCATCAGGGCATAGCTAATGCATGCATGTTGGTGAAGAAAAAAAGGGTCAATACAAGAGCTGTACTACTGTGTGTATAGAGCAGTATCTCCTTTCCTGCATCACTGTAAGGCAGGCATCGCCAAACTTCGGCCCTCCAGATGTTTTGGACTAAAATTCCCATCACCCCTGATCACTGGTCCTGTTAGCTAGGGATCATGGAAGTTGTAGGCCAAAACATCTGGAAGGCCGCAGTTTGGGAATGCCTGCTGTAAGGCATCTCTTGTGACTTAAAATTATAGCAAAGGCAGATGAGAGAATTATTGACACTGACTCAAGGTTACCCTGAAGTATCAGAATAAAAAGATGCTGGGCATGTCTTGCTTTTTGTAAAATTAGCTCTGCTCTAAAGGGGAAAGGAGATTGCTAAACCATATGGACTCTAGACTAGCATCTTTATTTTTAAGGGGGTTTTGTGTGGAAAAAGTGGCCAATGTGCTATATAAATGAATATTTAAAACTCGTCAAGTTCTTCATTTGGAATTCTTGAAACAAGAATTCTGTGATTCTTGGAGACTGACAAAAAGAACTGGAAAATAGCCTTTCCAGTCCCATACGTTTCTCTTTTAAAAAACATCGTTGTCTGTTCTAGGAGCTAATTCACAAAAAATTACACTCGCTCTATTCCTTGAGTTACTGGATTCACTTATTCAGAGCTTCCTGCTCTTGGGAGCTGTCATTAGTGCAAATATCAAAGCCCACACACTTGGTCTTGAAAGGATTAGGGTGGAAGCAGCTGTTTTCAGCCAAAAACCATTCTCTCCCCCCACCCATGGGAAGGAAACCTTTTTCAAAAATAATAATATTGAACTTGGGGTAGCTGCCTTTTTTCAGCTCAAAGACAGAAGAACTTGGATTGTTGATTGCGTGCAATATGTGGTTCCATCTCTAGTGTGGTTATATGACAATGCAGGCTAACTGAGCATGCCCATTATGGAGAAACGGGAGCAGAACTTGAATCCTTGACAACAGTATCTGCGTTTCACACATAATGTAGTTCTGACATCAGTGTACTCGAAAACCAGTGGAACTGAGAGAATATTGAACAGATGGCAGCCATGGAGCCCACAGTGAGGCCTTTTGGCAAACTGCTAGCTAGCCCGTCTGACAGAAATCTTAGGATAAAATTAGCATAAACCTGCTTTGTGGTGGAACACTGTGATACTGATATGAAAAAAAATGAAATCCCATGCTTTTTACTCGAAAATAAACTTGGGTAGGTAATTCCAGTCTATAAACACGCTTTAAAATCAATGAGCCAAATTAGCCCCTTGCTGATGATTAAAGTGTTATAGAGAAATAAAACCTGCATTAAGGCTGCCATTTTATACCTGCTTTCCTGGGAGCAGGTCCATTGGGACTTTTGAACCAACCTGCATAGGACTGAGAAAGAAGTAAGTGATCTTATATATTGGTCCTATTGCAGACGAGCATATTCTAGCCTGGAAGTATAATGTGACATTCAAATGAAACCTTATACCCAAGTATAGAAAAATACTAAGGCAAACAAAAAACAACCCAACTAGCTGAGAGAGCTGATACTGAACAGAGTTGGAAAGATGCCCAGTGTCTTCAGAATCTGCATTGCAGTTTACGCAGAGAAAGAGAGTGAGACTCAAGCGATGCTACAACTTGACTGCATGCAACTGCTGGTTGCATGGGACGCTTCTTACTATAACTCGCTGGTAGAGCATTTGTCTTGTGTTTCAAAAGGTCCCAAGTTCAATCTCTGGCATGACCAGGTGGGGTTCAGAGAGACTCCTCCCTGAAGCATCAAACTCACTGGAAGCAATAAATGGCTGTTTTAAGTGAAATTCTTATGGGTTTTTTGTTGTTGTTTTTTGCCTCTCTTCAGGCCGACTTCAACACTGTGGCAGAAAAAGTAAAAAAATTAAAGGCCAAACCAACTGATGATGAACTAAAAGAACTGTATGGACTCTACAAGCAGTCAACTGTGGGAAATATTAATATTGGTAACTTTGTACATACCTACACGTTTATATATTAATTTTTAAAGATACTTTGCGTGGTTTGTATTGATACTTAGTTGTTGTCTTTTTGGCAGAGTGTCCTGGGATGTTGGATTTGAAAGGCAAAGCAAAATGGGAAGCATGGAACCTTAAGAAAGGTGATGGATTTATTTCAGCTCTTCATTATTCTGATTCAAAATAATGTCGTGTGAAAATAACAAATAAGGCATAGTAATAAAGCTGATTTTTCCTTTACAGGTATGTCAAAAGAAGATGCCATGAAGGCTTACATTTCTAAAGCAAATGAGATGATACAGAAATATGGACTGTAGATTTTCTTTGGACAATTAGTTCAAAGGCAAGGGCACTACTCATTTTCAGACTGATGTGAACATCATTATTTGCAATAAAAACATTTTCCCCCTTAGGACATGGCTTGTTTGGATCCTCTTTAAACTGGTAATATTCATGGTTTGGGCCACTTAAATATTCACATCAATCTTCTCATTGCCCATGCCAATATAAAAGTTTGCACTCATGCGGTAGAAAAACAATAATTCAACAATGTTAGGCTATTATAATACATCTGGATAGTTTTACTTACAGGAAATACTGGTACCACTTCTGTTCCGACTAGTGACACCAGGGATTGGGAACCCGTGTCTCTCCAGATGTTGCTTAGTGCAACTCCCATCAGCCCTGCCAGTGCTGGCTGTGGTAGGAGCTGTCTTGCACTGATGGACTGTTTCAGATAAGATTGAAACCATGCCTCTAATTTAGAAACTACGCCATTGCCACATGGCATAAGGTTTTGAAATCGTGTATTTACACCTACACACCCATTGCAAAGAAACACGAAACCACACACAAACTTCTCAAATATGATAACTTGCTTCTGGTTGCATGCAATTTCCTTCCCTGAAAATCAATTTACCTATTAGTTATCCGAAACTCTTCTTTAAAAGAACAAAATATTCCAATGAACAGGCAAAAATTAATTAAAAAATACTGATTGCAATCAAAACGTATTTGCAGATTATGACACAGTCCTTAAAATGTGAAGTGATCACCTCTGCTTGTGCAGATTTCATCACGTCGCCTGACCTCTGTTACATCTTGAGATTTAGGAGGATATCTTTGAGTTTTGGGGGAAGCATGTGGAGTCATACCCAGACAGGCCTCCATTGGCCTCATGTACATGACTGAACAATGTCTAATTAGAACAAGGATCAATTAAGGCCAAATGCCTTTATGCTATCTCATTTCGCTGCAGCTTTAGAATCTTAAGTTTTTGGACATACATTTATTTTGCTGAGGAGGTTGCTAACTATTGATTCTGAACAGGTAGCGGTGGGAGGGAACTGGAACACTCTTTGAGTGTTCTGGGTGGGGTAAATCATTGAAGGAGGAGGAGGAGGAGGAGGAGAAGGAGAAGGAGAAGAAGAAGAAGAATTTATTATTTATATCCCGCCCATCTGGCTGGGTTACCCCAGCCACTGCCTTGGAACTTCTCGCCATGTAGGAAGTGGGACATGCTGAACTACTTCAGTGGACTAGCCAGTTCTTGAAACCTCTCTGGTTTTTTCGTGAGCTGTAACTGTTTGGGATAAAATGGAAATGGTTGCCTTGGTCCTCTGCCAGAGGAACAAACAAACAAACAAACAAAAAACCAAAGGAACGACTGACCTAATTCCAGATAAATTGCAAGAGGTTCAAGTTTATGTAAGCCCTTCAGAAACAAAATAGCAATAAAAATATGCAACAAATTGCAGCGAGCTGTTCCCATCATTCCAACCTTGGTTCTGAACTAAACTGCTAAAACACCCTGCTTATTTCTTTGGCCACAGTGAACACTATTCTACAGTTCAGGAATCTCTTTAACTGAACGTGTTCTTACATCTACTGAACAAAGGATTCAATTGTCTCAACACACTTTCTTTCCTCTCCAAGTTTAGTTTACAAGTTTGGAAAGAAACTGGATGTGACTTGCACAACAAATTCAATAGAGCCATTCAGGGAGCTACTCTCTATTCATGATAATGAGCCCACTTGATGCCTGATTGGTCTTTTTCCTTGAAAAGGGTCTGGAAACTGCAGTTGCCAGTACAACACGATAGCCATGGGAATTGCTTTACTCAGTAATTGGATGTTGTTTCATTGTTACAAAACCATTAAACGTTTCAAAATTAATAATTTTTGCCCTCTGCACAGGACAGAAAATTGCAGTTCACTGTTTTGTAAGAAGCTGAGAATTTTCCAATGTAACAGGTCTTCAAGTGAATGGACTTGCCTTTTATGGATTGTAAAAGGGGGAAGAACCCTAAAATATATTTCTCCTTTCTAATATGTTTATTCTGGCCTACTTAATGATATCTACCTAAATTACTGCAGTGAATTGTACTTCTAATCTGAGAAACACTTACCCACCTGCTATTGAACTGTCCATTTTGTCTCGCCATGTGCAATATGAGGAGCTTCACTGCCACTTGAAAGCAGACAAATAAACCATTAAATAATACTGGGCTTTCAGGGCAGTTTAATATTTTCCTTTCTTAAAAACAACAATTGATTCTTTCATTTAAAATAAAATTCACTGAGTCTTTCATATGAGCCACTTCTATTTCAAATCTTTAATTTAGCTATTACCTAATGTAATAATAGCAGTATTGATAATCTGCATGAGCAGTTACATTCCCAGACTGGGCAAAAATCCTCATTGGCCCAGGGCCATGATGCCATCGCCTTAAGGGCTGCAGTGAACATCAGCACTTGCAAAGAAAACTGGTAAATATACCATTGCTACTGCCTAGAAGAGCAGTTCATTAGCAGTGAGGTTGCAGCAAGGCTGTGCAACAGCAACTAGTCACACTACTAGGGTCATTTGTGACTCAAGTTTTTTCTGAATGTTTAAAGGCTCCCTTAAATATGGTTAAAGACTTGGCCCTCCCCCCAAAATGAGGCTATTGGGAGTGTGATGTCACAACAGGAGTACTGATAGCAGGAGATGGAACTCAGCAGGTAGGTGTTTCCTAGTCCAGCGTTTCTCAACCGCTGTTGAGACGCTGGCTGGTGTGCCGCGACGTGCGGCGACGAGAAGGGTGATTTGCATTGTCACGTGCCTGGCGGCCGCCAATACACAACCCTGGCCCGCCGGAAAGGAAGCCGGCCGGGTCACGACGCGGAGCGAGCGCAGCTCTCAACAGCCACCACCACGGGAGGGTGGTTTTAGACAAACTTAAAGAAGCTGGCTGGATGAGCTCAACCTGAAACCTGCTGAGCAAAGGATTGTGCTGGCAGAGAAATCAGCGGCTTGTGAAGCCTTATTACAGGAGATTGCAACCAACACAGCAATTGGCAAGTGTTTCTTACAGTCATAATTATATAGTCAATATAGGGCGGCACAGAGTTAAATTTTTTAACCTTTTTAATGGTGGTGTGCCTCGTGATTTTTTTCATGGAACAAGTGTGCCTTGGCCCAAAAAAGGTTGAGAAACACTGTACATCAATATTGCAACCCAGTTACAAAAGCAACATAAATCTGACTCTACACCTTGCTTTTGAATATATATATTTTCATTTCTATTTTGTTTCTCTTGTTCTCTTGAATGCTCAGAATTTAAAAGTCACCAATTTAGATTGCAAGTTCAGCATTCTACAATATCAGTTCTGCTCTTTCTGGCTATCGCAAGCAGGTATTATATTCTAATGGAGTCACAATTACTCATCCAACTCACTGGGCAAAACATCCTGATTTATTTATAGTGTGATAAATGATGTCCACTGTTGCAGCCATGACCAACAGACAGAACTTAGACATTCAGAAACTGCCAATACACACATTTTTGTTTTTGTTTTTAAGTAGGCAAAGAAGTCAAATGTAGAGGATGGTTTGAAATAAAACAACAACATCCTTTAGACTAAGTAAGCATAGTATAATATTCTGCTGAAACACTGGTAAGGACAAAGGCAGGGGTAGGCAACCTAAGGCCCGTGGGCCAGATGTGGCCCAATTGCCTTCTCAATCCGACCTGCGGACGGTCCGGGAATTAGCGTGTTTTTACATGAGTAGAATGTGTCCTTTTATTTAAAATGCATCTCTGGGTTATTTGTGGGGCAGGGGAATTCTTTCATTCCCCCCCCCGCCCCCCGCAAAAAAAATAGTCCGGCCCACCAAATGGTCTGAGGGACAGTAGACCCACGGCTGAGAAAGGTTGCTGACCCCTGGACAAAGGATTTCCGAAGTACTGTACAGTACCGTACTGTACTTGTGGCTGTTGTAGGCAACACTGCCATCTACTGGACATTCAAGCTGCAACATGCCCTACAGTCTGACTGTGAGAGGTTGCTGTTCTTGTGCGTGCTTTACTTAAACCACATGTACCTTTGCTTGATATACCAGGGAGCTGGAACTAACTGAACCATCCCTGCAGTGGTTGCTGGTGCTTATTGGGGATGGTGGGGTGGAAAGCAGGGAGACCAATCGTAGGTCCAGCCACTCCCTGACTGGTTGAAAAGTTGGCTGGTAGATGGAGGCTAGTTGAGGGCTGACTGTGATGTGATATACTGAGGTTGATTCAACAACAACAACAACAAAAATACTGCATCAGGTCTGCTGGACCACCAGTGAACTTTAAACACCTAGGCATTTTGCTAACAGATGGATGCTGGAAATGCACACAGACCTGAAACACCCCCTGTTGAAAGCCCTCCCCCACTCCCCGTAGATCCTTTTTCAAAGGAAGTACAAACCAGAATCAATTTGGATATAGGGGGTGTCAGTGCTACAATCCTATTAAAGTCACGTCTGTCATAAGGACAAAAAAGAGGCGAGGCAAGGCCACACCAGAAGCAAATGGAATAAACTTCCAGTACTGGAAATACAGATATGGGAGACACCTTTTGCAGTTGGAAGACCATGAGAAGATCTAGTCCAAGAAACACAAGCTTCCAGATTTGGAGTGGGGTTGCTGGAACTAATTGACAAGTCACGTCTAAAATGAAGGAAGTTGGTGGGAGTGTAGAAACTGGAGATTTCCAGACTGATTTTCTGACTTGGTGTGTTTACTTTATCCCACATTTGACTAAACACTCATTACACAGTTTGATAAATAACTGAGAAGAACCTCCACAGCTCATTTGGTAGAGCAACTATTTTACATGCAGGAGGTCTCTGGTGTCTCCAGGTAGGGCTGTTGTTCAAAATCCTGTCACACAATTCTAAACTAGTGTAGTTTACACTGTGGTATCTGAAGAAGTGTGCATGCACATGAAAGCTCATACCAATGACAAACTTAGTCTCTAGGGTGCTACTGGAAGGAATTCTTTTTTTATTTAGTGTAGTACAAGTCAGCTTCCTATGTTTGACTGACTGGCAGAAATATAACACTGTACAGCAGACCAATGGGTCCATATTGTAGAAAAAGAGAAAACAAAAAACCAGAATAAACTTAATACAACATATGAGAGCCAATTGTGGATCTCCTGCCACCCTGCCTAGCTACACCCTAAGTCAAGCCATGTTTGGGGGTGGCAGTGACCTAACAAACCATGAGGTTTCCACATTGACACAATGATTATATATGACAATGTCAGGTAAGCTTCACTTCCTGAACAATTCAAAACACTGCAGGCTGTACAGAAACAAAATGTTATTTAAGCAGTAGGGTTTCAGTGGAAATGAACTCTTTTGAGTTTGTATGAATCTTCCAGTGTGGCATGATGGTTAAGAGTATTGCACTATGACCTGGGTGACCACCAGAGTGCAATTCCCCACCCAGCCATGAATCTCACTGTGTGACCTTGGGCCACTCACCATCTCTTAGCCCAGGCATCCCCAAACTGCGGCCCTCCAGATGTTTTGGCCTACAACTCCCATGATCCCTAGCTAACAGGACCAGTGGTTGGGGAAGAACATCTGGAGGCCGAAGATTGGGGATGCCTGTCTTAGCCTAACCTACCTCACAGGGTCATCTGAAACAGGCAAGATGCAAAACTCACCAGTCGGAATTGCCACAAAGTTTGTCAACTACGCGTTTGTTTGTGGCCCACACTTCCAAGAAACAGATGAGCTATCAAGACATTTTATTCATATGTGGCAAATGCCTTCTCACCGTAGTACAAAATTAAGACTGGAAATTAATTTGAATCTACCTTTTCCTGGTGTGACCATGTCACATTATCATGCAGGCAATCAGACTTGGCTAAATGATGATGTCACAAAGACAGCTTGGAGAAAGGCCAGTGCTTCATACTTTCATTTGAATGGGTGAACATTTCCCTTGTTTTGCAAGGCTCCAGAACAATAGCTAAAATTGTGCAGTCTGAGGCAAACAAGATTTCTCTCTCACACATACACATACACCACTTTCAGCTGAGGCTTAATTTTAGCTTTGGTTGTATAACTTATATAATTGGTATTAGAAATGTTGTAGAGGGCCCTACTAATATTCTTACTAATACAACACCGGAAGTAAATTTCTGAGATGCCCTGACTAATTTCTCTGTAATTTATATACACTGTTCATGGGAATACCTCCATACCTTTTGCAATCGGTAGTACGGGTGTGATAATAATTATTGTTGCATTATATTGCAGTCTTCTTACATTTTTGCTAATGTTTGTATTCGTCTAAATCATGTCATTTCCAAAAGACTCTAATACCTAGAATCAGAAAATCTACATATAAGACATCTATAAGAAAAGTTCTGAAGGGAGTCACCTGGAAGGATTGTTAAGGGAAAAGAATCACATATCAGATCACACCAGTGCCTATAGACTGCATTGGGAAAACCATGCATTGGGGGGCGGGGCGGGTTTCCAGGGTGTAAAAGTTTGAATAGCATGGATCCTCTGAGTTTCCAGAGGGGACCCTCCCCAAACCATGGTGAGTCCCATGGACTCAGATGTGATCTATAATTAGAAGTTTTAAGAAATCCTGAAGATTCTGGGTTTTTGTGCCTCTGGCTGCAGCATCAGCAAACACGATTGCAATTTTTACAGTGTGTATATATCCTGTAAGGGACCCAGGTGGCGCTGTGGGCTAAACCACTGAGCCTAGGGCTTGCTGATCAGAAGGTCGGCGGTTCGAATCCCTGTGACGGGGTGAGCTCCTGTTGCTCGGTCCCAGCTCCTGCCAACCTAGCAGTTCGAAAGCACATCAAAATGCAAGTAGATAAATAGGAACCGCTATAGCGGGAAGGTAAACGACGTTTCCATGTGCTGCTCTGGTTTGCCAGAAGCGGCTTTGTCATGCTGGCCACATGACCTGGAAGCTGTACGCCGGCTCCCTCGGCCAATAATGCAAGATGAGCGCGCAACCCCAGAGTCGGTCACGACTGGACCTAATGGTCAGGGGTCCCTTTACCTTTACCTTTTTATATATCCTGTGGACACCTGGACGCGCTCTTCTTTGAAGAGTTGCTGTGGGCGGCGGGTGTGGGAAAACCTGTTCAAAAACCCAACGAAATTCACGGGGTTCGTTGACAATATTCCGTCTGGAAGTGCTTTTCCTTTCCTTTCCGCGCACTGCTTCTTTAAAAGAAGCACGGCGTATGTATAAATAAATAAATAAGGAAGGAAGGAAGGAAGGAATGAGGAGGGAATGAGCAGGTGTGGCGCGCAGCAGCTCTTCAGAAATGTAGCAAGTGGGTCGGGCGACGCGGGGTTGGAAAGGTGAGCAGGTGCGAGCCGACCGACAGCGAGGGCCGCCCGGTCTGCTTCCTCCCCCCCCCCCATTAGCTTCCCGCCTCCTCCAGCTGCTCACGGCGCCCCCTGGGTCTCTCCCTCTGTGCCGGCCCTTCGCCAGCCCATGCAACCCAAGGCCGGCCTCCAACGCGCTTTGCCTTGCGCGCTCCGCCTTGCCGCTAGCACTTCCTCCTTCCCAGCAGGCCTGGATGTGGGGAAAAGGTGAGAGGAGCAGCGAGCCAAGAAGCAGAAGCCTCCGCCTCCCGCCGCTCCCGCTTCAGTCAACTCCGGCTTCACTTTTGGGGCTGGAGGCCGAGGGACGGGTGGCGGCGACTGCTACGCCGAGGCCCCTCCGAACGGGAAAGCGAGCAAGCAGCGCGGCCTGCGAGGCGCCGGGGCTCAGGTAGGGGGAGGCAGCGCAGCGCGATGGGAAGAGGAGGAGGGCGCCGGGGTGGGGTGGGAGCCCCGCAGAAAGTGGGAGGGGGGCGCCCCGCAAGTGAGTTTTTTGGGGGCTATTGCTTGCTCCCCTTTCTCCTCTCACCCCACCCCATAAGTCGCCTCCTGTTGTTTCTGCAGCTCAGCAGCCAAAGCCAAACAAACTCGACACTTTGCAAAGCACAACCCGATGAATTCTGTAAAAACAAAAAAACCAAATATCAGTAACGCGAAAACGGGCAAAGTTCGCCACGGAGAGTGGCAGAGTTTAGTGTTATTGATTTGCTGTGCAATAAGCCGTCCTGGGCTAGGGCTGACGTCACTAGCAAAACTTTTTTAGCCCACTACTTACTGTACTGTCCCTGCAACTGCTTGCTGTAGAGCCCCAGCTACAACTTGAACGCAGGGCGGCCCTGTCTGCGCCTGACAGCGAAAATAGGGTTGCCTACACATTGAAAGCATACCCTTCCCCAAAATATCCTGGAAACTGTGGCTTGTTAAGGGTGCTGCAGATTGTAGGTCCCTGAATGAACGACTGTTCTTGGGGTTTGTTTTTTTTTGGGGTGATGTATTTTCAACACACAGTGTGTATATGCAGCCTGTTTAAGCTGTCAGCTGCCTCTGATTTTAGTTTTACTTTTTGGGAAGCACTTAGGGCGTATTAGACGGTGTATGAACAAGAAATGATAGCAACCTTATCAGGGTTCGGGAAGAAAGTGAAGTGTGTGTTTCTCAATTGCCCTGCAAAATAAATATGTTTTAGATTACCTTTTGCAAAGATGCCAGGCAGGCAGAGCACACAGTCAGGGGAGATTGTTGCCATGGGTGCCCAATATGCTTCACAAAAATCAGTAAAGACTGGCTTGTTCTGGACTTTTGACACAACAACCTACTGGTGGTAAACAAAGGGCAGTGATTGAAATAATAGAGTGTGGCGCTGTGGGTTAAACCACAGAGCCTAGGGCTTGCCGGTCAGAAGGTCGGCGGTTCAAATCCCCGTGATGGGGTGAGCTCCCGTTCCTCGGTCCCAGCTCCTGCCAACCTAGCAGTTCGAAAGCACGTCAAAGTGCAAGTAGATAAATAGTTACCACCCCAAGCGGGAAGGTAAACGCCGTTTCCGTGTGCTGCTCTGGTTCTCCAGAAGCGGCTTTGTCATGCTGGCCACATGACCTGGAAGCTGTACGCCGGCTCCCTCAGCCAATAATGTGAGATGAGCGCCGCAACCCCAGTCGGTGACGACTGGACCTAATGGACAGGGGTCCCTTTACCTTAAGGTTGTCACTAAGAGGTATCATATGTACCATGGAGGGAAAATTCATGTTGGGTAAACCTAATTGAGTATGATATTAAGATCATTATGTATTTTTACTATGCATATAATTACTATAATTCATAAGCTGCACACGGTGGTTTGGTCGTACTTAAATTTGCATATCATTATCAACTTCAGTGTCATTGAGAGCCCCTCTAGATTACGATCTTTCAGAAGGGCGGGATAAATACCTTCTTCACTAGGCACACCCAGCACTTGCAGTTCTGTTTCCCTTTCCCACAGAATAGAAGGGAATAGCTTTGAAGTTCTGACTTTAAAAACAGGTCTGTAGAAGATATGCACTCCAGCAGAAGGAGAGCGTGAAGTTTCTGGAGTAAAAGGTGTGGTTGTTTTTAAACAGGCAAGGGAATTCAAATCGTCTTGGATTGTGGGAGAGGTTTACATTGTAAATGACCCAAGTAAAATGAATTAACGACAGATCAGGAATAGAAATATATATATAAAATAAATAATTTTTTCCAGTAGCACCTTATACAGTGGTACCTCGGTTTAAGTACACAATTGGTTCCGGAAATCTGTACTTAACCTGAAGCGAACTTTCCAATTGAAAGTAATGGAAAGTGGATTAATCCGTTCCAGATGGGTCCGCGGAGTACTTAAACTGAAAGTACTCAAACTGAAGCGTACTTAAACCAAGCTATGACTGTACTGTATATTTCTACTGCGTCAGACCAACACGGATACCTACCTGAATCTAGATCAGGAAGATCAGTTCATAGGAGTCACAGTTTGTTTGTTTATTTATTTTTTAAAAAATACTGTTCTCTGCAGATCGTCATGGAAAACCAAGTGACTGATTCTTCCGAAGAGCGTACCTTTCAGTATCAGAGTTCACTCCCTTCACTGCCCGTTCCTGCTCTTGACGAATCTTTAAGGAAGTACCTCGATTCAGGTCTTAAACAAATGTTAATGTTTATTGTGGGTGAAGACTTAAGTAACATGGAAAGAATAACCTGCTTTTTGTCTGCTTAGTCAAATAACTTCATGCACGTTAGGAGTCTGAAAGTACTAAGGATTTTGAAACAGTTACTATAATACATTACTTTATTTGCAGAGTTAGCACGAAATGTACCAGTATGCTTTCAATATTTAAGGCACATGAAGTCACGATAAAAATGTTTGCCACTGAACTGTGCAAAGGTTGTATAGCGTTATGCAACTCTACACTTTTAAAAGTCAAATGGGAGGAGCTTGAACTATAATGCCTGTTTGAAATACCCAAGGAACTACTGTATGAGATGTTACAGTTTAAAAGCCAAAAAATAGCAGTCATTACGAGAAGGAAAAAATATTTTCTTATTTCTCTTACAAATCATGTAGCTTTTAAAAAAATGTTTCTTTTAACCTTAACTCTCATATTCACGATTTAAAATTGGATGGGTTGTATCCACTGGGGGTTGGAAAGCACTAAACCTTGGTTGGAAAGCACTAAATAAAATTAGCTCCCATTGATTGCTTGATCAACTAAAGCCGTAGTTGATTAATAATTGCAACCCTTATTGTTGTAAGTCTTCATTTTTCATGAAACATTATTAGAAAAGGATGGTTGTTACCGAAGACTTGAATACTTTTTTTTTAGCAACATTTCTGAATCAAAGTAATTCCCAGCTATCGCTGAATATCTTCCTAAACATTGGGCATTTCTGCCAATGTATAAAGCTGCCATTGTACATTCTGTCCTTTAAGTTTAATTTGTTAAAAGTTTCATAGTCCTAAGAATCAAACAACTTCGGATTTCTCCAGCCAAGCACTATAATGACTATGTCCTTAAGAGTCAATTTACAAGCTATACCAGGCTGTTGGAATGCTCCTTAGAATTGCAGTGTAAGTCTCTGACCATATGCACACTTGAAAGAAGTTCAGTAGAAAACAAGCACACTTGGCAAATGGACATAGGATTGCCAGCACGATTTAGCAATGGTGGATCATCACTGAGTGATTATTGCTGACCAACTCTTCCATGCTCGTTTTTTCTTCAGATGTAATAATTTGAAACCAGGCCAGGAAATAGGATGTGCTTGGTACTTGGCTCTATTCTGATTTGGCAAAAGGGTAGGAGATAGTAATTTGCAGATTTTGCAATACAGAAATAGCCCTGGCTCAGTTATACTCAAAATATAGGTTTGGCAAGGTATTCAAATATTTCCAAAGGACTTGACGACCATGTCGTTTCACTCTTCATCTTCTCAGGATTTGTTGCGGTGAACTACTTCTCAAAGGGAAAAAAACCCCCAAAACTTATGCGTATCTACCATATATCTACTAAACACTGATTACTGTTCAGGCTCAATGTGAGCTTTCCATTTTACTTTGAGAGTGTAGTGACTGCAGGCTAATTCACCCAGGCATCATCTTAGTCTTGTTAACTAAGCCATATGTGCAAACTCTGTCTATTCCAGCAACATTGTGTTTCAGTTGACACTGGATAGTAATGAAAGTTGTGTTTGTGGTTATTAATTTATAACGATTCTTCTGCACACGTAACCTGTCATTTAGTACTACAGAGATGGGTTTGCATGTATGAACCTGCACTGTGTTTGTCTCGTTAACATTCAGTTGTTAAGAAATAGCTCTCTACAGATACTGTTAGTCGTGGCAGTTTTTTTGTTTCCTGCACACTGATTTAGAACTTTGGAACATAAATGCAACTTGGAAGTAGAATCATAAATAGGTTCAGAACATTTTTGTTTAACTAAACGTTTGTGTTTTGCAGTGAGACCTTTCCTAAACCAAGAAGAATATCGGAGAACTTCCGACATAGTAAAAAGATTTGGAAATGGGATTGGGAAAGAGCTACATCAAAAATTACTTGAAAGAGCTAAAGTGAAGAGGAACTGGGTATGTTTTAAGAAAGCTTGCACAGTTTGCTAATTCATGCTGATAATCAGTTTTCTAATGAAAGACAAGAAAAGGGTGCAAGGATTATATCTTAGAAATATCAGTCATTGACTCAATACTTTGATCCTTAATTATACTGCTTCATCTCCTGTTGCGGGATGAACCACACATTCTAGCAGACTCTTCAGGACAAAACCCTCTTTTTACATGTGGAAAACCAGCACAAATGTATAATAACCAGATCACCAGTTCAGTTAAACAAAAATATTATAGAGTGGTACCTCAACTTATGAAGACGATCTGTTCCGCGAGGTTTTCGGATGTCAAAGTGTGCGGTCGACGCATGCGCAAAGCGCGATTTCACACTTCTGTGCATGCACAGAACTCGCACGCCGCTCTGCGCAGGTGCAGAACGCGCGCGCTGAGCACGCGTGGCAAAAAGACTTCCAGGGTTGTCGACTTCGGAAGTCGAAACCTTCGGAAGTCGGAGCGTTCGGTTGTCGAGGTATGACTGTATTCTGATTTCCATCCCACTGAAGTCAATAAGTCTTGCAGAGCAATCCAATGCATGTTTACTCTCTACAGAAGTCCCTCTGTGTTCATTGGACTTCCTTTGTGCATAGGAGTGCAGCCTAAATTAATATAAGACCAATGCTTCGCTTTAATTGTATTGTGGATCCATCTAGATGCAGGAACAAACATTTTAATGTGTTCAAGCCCAGGCTGCTTTGCTTTGGTCTTAAATTTGTTGATTGAAGAAGAGTTAAAAGAGTTAGAAAAAATATCTGTTGCATAAGAATTCTTAAATTGGATTCCTGGTTTGTGATGTTTTACCATTTCATATCTAAGAAACAGAAGGAAATCCTTTTTTCTTTCCTATTTTAATTGTGCAGAGACCCGTATCAGGGTTTAGAAAATGGAGACAGTTTCACATGAAATTTTAAATGTCATCGTCAATATCTTCCGAAAATTCAAGCATCTAATACTTAAAGACAAAGAACACTTCAGGTGTAGGATAATCCTTTGTAGAGTGCTAAATTTATAGATTCTGAACATGAGATCAATGTCCACATGTTCATTGTTGACCACAAGTAAGATTTACCTGCTAGAAATGTGAGCAAGGGGCAAAGCCCACTTGCATTTCCAGATAGTTGGACCAGGCATATGTGGTCAACACATCGCTTGGAGCATGCAAGGACTTCTGTGTAAGAGTACGAAAAGCAATTTTAACTAAAATAAATACAATAGAGCCAGTGTGGTGTAGTGGTTAAGAGCGGTAGACTCGTAATCTGTGGAACCGGGTTCGCGTCTCCGCTCCTCCACATGCAGCTGCTGGGTGACCTTAGCTCAGGGGTCCCCAGACTTACCGGCGTTTGGGCCGGTTCCCACCGCGCTGATCGCGGGCGGGCCGGAGGACGGGGGAGCGCGCGCCTGTGCGGGCTGGCGGGCGGGGGAGTGTGCGCCTGTGCGCATGCGCACGGGCGCTTACTGGCGCGGTGGCGCGCTTCCAGGGTGGAAAAAGTGCCGAAAATCCGTTGTGCACATGCGTATGGGCCTCCCCCGACCCAGAAGTGCACCAGAAATGACCTCTTCCGGGTCGGGAGAGGCCCATATGCATGCGCACAAAGGATTTTCGGCACTTTTTTCTCGACCCGGAAGAGCGCTGCCGCGCTGCGCGCTGTAAGAGCGGGCGGCGTGCGGCGTCGCGGGCCGGTTTGGCAGGCCAATTGGGCCGCATCCGGCCCCCGGGCCGTAGTCTGGGGACCCCTGCCTTAGCTAGTCACACTTCTCTGAAGTCTCTCAGCCCCACTCACCTCACAGAGTGTTTGTTGTGGGGGAGGAAGGGAAAGGAGAATGCCGCTTTGAGACTCCTTCGGGTAGTGATAAAGCGGGATACCAAATCCAAACTCTTCTTCTTCTAAAATATAATAGGAGAATGTTTGATCCAAATAACTACTTTAGGCACATTTTAAAATACCCCCCTTTGCATAGGAACCGCCCATGCCAGATCAGAAATTGAGCCTCCCTTTACTTTCAAATGTTGCTTGTTGTTTGTTGTGTGGCATGGAGGGCGGCTGTTTGATCCTTATATGCCCAACCCTCTTTTGATGTGCAGAACTACTTGTGCCGATGCCAGTTATGAAGCAATGCTTGCTCTGAGGCCATTCGGCAGAAGACAAATCTAATTAAGTGTCAGAGCTGTGCTCAAGGCTCCTTATGCTCTTAATTGCTGTTTCTTTTCAGCTGGAGGAATGGTGGCTGAATGCGGCCTATCTTGATGCACGTTTACCAACACAAATCTATCATAATTTTGGAGGGCCAGGCCCTTACCTCGAACATTACTGGCCACCCAAAGAAGGGACTCAGATAGAAAGAGGAAGCATTGCTGTATGGCATACCTTGAAATTCTGGGAACTATTGAGAACGTAAGAAACTTAAAAGCACCATGTGTTAGTTCTTATATATAAGGATGATACTGGTCACATTTTGGGTGGGAGTGCAAATATCGCGAATGTTCATTGCTGAATGTAGTCCCATTTGATTGTTTGAAGAGTTCTGTACCTGCTTACTTGGGAGTAAACCTCAGTAAACTCGATGGGACTATTTTTGAGCAGACATGTATAGGACTCCACTGTCCGTGTCATAATACGGAAGGAACCCAAAGGTCTTGGAAGTCCAAACCTGTGTCCTAATGTAAGATGCTTCAAGCATATATCAGCTTCTTGTGGATTAAGGCTTGCAGGCAGGAGTAAGTCCCATTGAAATGTATGGCACTGCATCCAAGTTAGCATGCACAATATGAAGCTGTAATTGTCATAAAAGGAAGGGACATGGGACACCTCGCTAGTGCTTCCTGATGAGCAGATAGCTGACTTGGGTAAGTGATTCTTATCATGGGCTACAGAAAAATGGTTCAGAACACTAGCCTATCTAATCAGGGAAATATTCCTTCCTGGTCTCAAATCTGGTGTCATCTAGTCCCTGGGTTTGCTGCCCATTCTTTTCAACAGAATTTGAATATCTTAACAATGTATTGTTGTCTTTATTGCAGAGAAAAGTTGCCTGTACATAAAAATGGCAATATGCCTTTGGATATGAATCAGTTCCGAAAGTTGTTTAGCACCTGCAAGATTCCAGGAATTACACAAGATTCCATTGCCAGTTATTTCAGGACAGGTAAAAAAAATGATTAGAAGAAAAAATATTTTTTACAAAGCATGTTTATGTAACATCCACTGCATACAAAAGGGCTCACAAGTCCATTTATTTTGCTGCTCTGGTTTTAAGAATCAGTATTATTGTTTGGTTTCATTTTCTGGCCTCACAGTAAGGTTTAATCTGCAGTGTGGAAATCCAGAGGAAGTAGTCACTTATTTGTTAAAAGTCCCAGTGAAATCTTTGTAACCTATGTAAAAGTTACTTAAAATGACAACTTCAGTTAAGCATGGTCTTTGCAGCATCTTGGCACTAAAAAGCCACAAGATTTGACTTTTTGTGCAACTCTTCAAAGCACAATAGCACCTTCAGTAACAGGATCTTGCAGTCCTACATAAGAACAAAAAGGTTCAATCACATCTATAAATCTAATTGAAAAGGGGGTGGATTTCCTTTGGCCTGATTTGGTTGACAGTAAAAAAGCTTCTTAAATTATGTTTGTACTTTGTCACAGTGAATGTTAGCAGGTTGATTAAATTGCATTGATTGTAATGTCTATATAAATAAAACTAGTTGTAAAACTATTCATCAGTGCAAGAGGCTTCAGGGAATATGAATTGATGCCACAGTCATGCAGTGTACTGACAAAGTTACATTTACGTTGATGCTGAGTTGCCTCTGTTAATCCGCTTGAACACGTAATCACCAGGAATGTTGTTTACAGGTGTATGGAGCTCTTGGTGAGACAATAATCTTTATAGGCACACCCGGTCGCTTTGATTGCCTCTGCAAAACATGCCCTGTTGCCAGGGCCAGCTCTAGGGGTAGGCTGTGTGGCGCGGAGTGCCAGGGTGCTGGGCTGGCAGGGGGGTGCTGCGCGGCAAAGCCGTGCGGAAGCTGTGCTGCGCGCTGCGCCCGCCCACAAGGGCAGGGGCGCTGGAGCGATCTCTGCACCACGGCGCCAGGGCGCCCGACATGCTTGAGATGGCCCTGCCTGTTGCCACTGTTCTCTTCAGTTATGCCAGTATCTAGGTAGTTGCGATGTACAAAGCGAGAATGCCTTCTTCATGTAACATTTCTGAAGGTAAAATGATCTGCCTGCCTTCTTTATAAACCTGCGCCATCTACGGTAGTTAGGGAAGTATGCACTAATTGTGTACTTGAGGCCGAAGGGCAGAGACCATTAGCAGCAATAATTCACTGAGCTGTAGGAATGAAGATGTCTCAAGGCAGATCCATATTCCCATGTCCTAATAAGAACCTTTGAACTCTCCCATTCCCCCTCCTGGAAGAGGCAGTGATTAAGGAGAAAGCAAATGCTCACTCACGTTTCTTTCTTCCCTTGGTTATTGAAAGATGAGGCCATTCTTCAAAGGTGAGAAGTTCTTCTCTAGATCAACACAAGGGCTGCTTCTGTGGGCTGGCGTCTTTACTATCAACCTGTCCCCTGAGTCCATCTGCAGTTGCTTCCTCTTCCTCTCATCTCTAGGAAAGAGCCTGTAACCTGGACCGTGTCAGCAACGGCCGAGGACCTGCCAACTCTCTCACATGTTTATTTGTAATATTGCTTACCTGCCCCTTACCATAAAGTCCTGAGGCCAGTCACAATATATAGTTTTAAAAACAAGTGAAGCATTTAAAAGTGCTGCAATAATCAAAACACTAAATAGTATAGTTCAGCATTTGGTGAAAGCCATACAATGAAGATTAGCATGTCAGGGGTACTGGTTCCCTCATCCTTCCTTTATATGAACACAGGTTTGGGTCTCTGTCTGTCTGTCTGTCTGTCTGTCTGTCTGTCTGTCTGTCTGTCTGTCTGTCTGTCTGTCTGTCTGTCTGTCTCTCTCTCTCTCTCTCTCTCTCTCTCTCTCTCTGTTTTAAATCCACTGCTACCAATTCACTCAGAATGCCTTAGGAACATGGATAGTAGACCTAGGTGTGAGATGAACTCTGCCACTAGACAGAGCATGAATTTTAAAGTAATATTGCTGATTTTTTTAAAGGAGTGCTGTATACATCAGGGAATGCAAATAATTATTTGGGGTTCTTAAAAGTGCTTGTTGACAGTTTCTGAAGATTTGAGAGGCCCTCACACTAGCCTCTTAAGTGGCTTTTGTCTCAGGCCAAATTCCCTAACACTCCACCCCAGCCAAATACTCTCACAACCAGTCTAGCTACTGAGGTCAATTTGTGTCTCAAAGCTCATCTGGGTGTACACCTGGCTGTCTGGACCAGTTTAGCCAACTAATATCCCACTTGTGTACCCATCTCCTGATAAGAGTACACAGTATTTCAAGCTTGTTTGTGTGGATGCTAATGCTCATATCATTTAAGAATATGATATTTAAAAAAAATACTCTAGTCACCAATGTATCGTGATCAAAGTGTCCAAGCATCCACGGGAAATCGCTGCAGTTTTCATCCAGATAAAACAAAATGCACCCAACACCTGCTATGTTTCATTTCTTCCTTTCCAGAGGTAAACATTGCAGAGAATCCTAAATATTCAGCTGTGTTGTCACATCATGCTATAGAGCTTTTCTGTTTCAGTTATCTTTGCAGTGCAGACTTGTGTTGGGCTGAAAAACACATTTATCCATTGAATTGGGTAATGATTAAAAGAGGTTATTGTATCAGTTTTATTTGTTGCAGCGCCTTACCTGGCATTTTGCAGTGACTACTATCATGCTCACAGGCTTTTCTTTTTCTTTTTCATCTTTCAGACAGTGAAGGTGAATCTCCATCTCACTTGATAGTCTTGTGCCAAGGTCGAATTTTTGCATTTGATGGGGTACATGATGGTCAACTATTGAGCCCACCAGAGATTTTTAGGTACAGCATATTTACAATAAGTACAAATTAAAAATCAATGATCAAGTTTGTTTCTGTTACTTTGTTCCTATGTAGATTTAATGTGCATTACCCAACTTTGTTACTTTGTTTCTATGTAGATTTAATGTGAGTTACCCAACATGTTAACAAGTAACATTTGTATTCTAAAAATGTCTCCCTGAAATCACTGAGGGGACATTTTGCAAGGAAGATTATACATCTTTAAAGGAGTTGTGCAAGCCCCATTGAAATAAATGGCATCTGCAAGGCAGTAGCGTTTTGTGGACTGTACTCTGATATTAGAGTTCCACTTCATCATGAGCTGTACAGTTGTACCTTGAATCCGGAACGCCCTGGAACATTCTTTTGGAACCCGAATGTTCAACGGGGCTTCCGCGGCTTCTGGTTGGCTGCAGGAGCTTCCTGCAGCCAATCAGAAGCTGCAATTTGGTTTTGGAAGTCGAACGGACTTCCGGAACAGATTCTTTTCGACTTCCAAGGTACAACTGTATTATGTTTCTTTCCCATTAACGCCTTCCTCTAAAATTCCTGTCTGTTATTCACTCACTTTTTATGGAGGATCCAGATTACGTCATTACAAGATCATTGCATTCCAGTGTTTTCTGTCTTGGCTGATTTGTGACATTTTTTTCCTTTGCATTTTATTGCAAAACAACAACAACAAAACAATTGTAGCAAAGTAATACTGACACTATTAAGGGCTTGCTGTGACTTAAAAATATTCCTCCGTGAAGTTTCTGCTCCTCTTATTATTTCCTGTTCAGTATACATGGGGGACTCATGATGAATTGCCTCTTAATTAGTCGACTTCTGCTCCCCATGGGAACAGGCTTCAATTACTGATTTCAGAAAGGAAAGGAAAAGAAAAGAGGAAAAAAGAAATAAAACTAATGCTTTTCTCCAGCCTCATGAGAAACGGAAAGAAACCAATTGCATTGTGAGTCACTACTAACCTCCCAAGTGTCGTGAACAGGAACTAATAAAAGAAGTGAAAGCTGAAAAGGAGCAAACTATTGCAAGAGACCTTGGCTCAGTGGATTGCAAGAGACCATGGCTGCCATTTCCCCTCTCTCTAGAGCAGGCATCCCCAAACTGTGGCCCTCCAGATGTTTTGGCCTACAACTCCCATGATCCCTAGCTAACAGGACCAGTGGTCAGGGATGATGGGAATTGTAGTCCAAAACATCTGGAGGGCCGAAGTTTGGGGATGCCTGCTCTAGAGTGTCCTAAAAGTACAGCTAATAGGCGTTTGCTGTTGAGAAATGTGCGGCAGGACAGCCAAGAGGGGATGACAACTTCCAGACAGCAGCTGTTACAAGGGCCACTGCTGCCACAGCTATCCCTCTCCTTTCAATCTTTTGTGTTCCATCTCCAGAAAAACCACCATCTCTTCCATTCATTGTATCTGTGAATGTGGTGGTGAAAAGGAGATTTTTGACTCTGTTCTGTTTCCAACCGCGTTAAAGGGCCCTGCTGCAGAAACAACCATTGACCTCTATCTCCTTTCCTCTGAAAAGGCATCGCGACAACTTGCATGCTTCAGAGAGCAATTAAAGTATTACTTTAAAAATTAAAAAATCTCGACGTGAAAAAGAGAACGCGCTAGAAAAGAGAAACACATATGTGGTTGCGCTATGAATGTTGACCTGTAAGGACATATTTCCACAGAGAAATAGTGCAAGATCCACTGAGCATAGGTGCGCCTCCTAGAAATCGTGGGAAATGAGTAGTTCTGTGCAATTTTTGCCATGGGTATCCAGTGGTAGCTCGGGTTGCAAACACTTCGGGTTACAGACTCCGCTAATCCGGAAGTAGTACCTCAAGTTAAGAACTTTACCTAAGGATGAGAACAGAAATCGCGCCGGCGCAGTGGCAGCGGGAGGCCCCATTAGCTAAAGTGGTACCTCAGGTTAAGAACGGTTTCAGGTTAAAAACGGACCTCCAGAATGAAGTAAGTTTGTAACCAGAGGTACCACTGTAGTTGTAAAAGGCATGAGTCTGAAATGAGTTCAGAGGAGGCATGCAAACAATTAATCAGACCATCTTAGACTCCTGGTGGGGTCTGAGAGAAAGCATGTGGGCATATGAAGATAGGCAGGATGGCCTAGCTGATAGGACACTGGAACTTGAATTAGTTAGTTTCAAGTTCTGGGTACTCGGCATAAGAGAGTACCTTAACTGATATTTTGCATCTGAACTACTGACTAGCTTTAATTTCTCATTTTTTATTTTAATTCCTTCAAGGCAACTTTCCTACATCAAAAAGAGATGCCAAAATGAACCCAAAGGGCCAGGATTGGCTGCCTTAACATCTCAGGAAAGAACCCCATGGGCAAAGGTTGGTACACTTCATTTCTTTTTGTAGTGGGAGGCAGCGTTTGCTGGGATTGATGTGTTTTTTTGATGTTTAATCAAGACTACACTTGTCTCTTAGACACGCGACTATCTTATCAACTTGGATCCAAAGAACCTGTCCCTTTTGGAAAAAATACAGAGCAGTTTATTTGTAGTCTGCCTCGATGGACTGAGTCCTCAAGCTACACCTGAAAATTATACAGAGGTAATTCTGGATTACTGGATTGCTGGATTTCATATTCTGTGCAGTTCTTAATAACCTGCTTCATGTTAAATAAACATGTTGTCCTCGAAGCTGTAGGTTTCACTCCACCCATCAATTACCCTAATATAATAGTGATACTGTTTTAAGATAGGACCTATTGTGCAGTGTCAATGTCGACACGAGGCTGGCACATCTCGCCCTCTGCTAAACAATCTCTGCTACGGCGCTCACAGAACAGGCTGCAGCATGTCACAAGTAAACAGTGGAAATGAACATGATGCACAACACCAAAGTGCCGGCAGGGCAGTTATGCTCCTGAGAAAGTAGCACGTGTCATGAGAGGGAAGACGGCCGTTCGCTCAGGCCAAAGGAAATTTCCATCCCAATCAGAAGCTTGTCAAATGGGAGAGAGAACGAGACCTGTGCAGCTGGATGTTGCACAACGAAAATTCTGATAAAATACAAAACAATCCCCAACTCAACCAAAGTTGGATCACAGTAATGATTACAAAACAACCATCGGAATTAAATATCAACATTAATCTTCATGCCTTTTATATCTTGGCTTATTGCAGTGGTTATATAGCAACATGGTTTCTACAGGCAGCTCTCGAGGACAGGCAAAGAGGGAAAACACTGATTAGCAGCGAGAGGATTGTTGGACATTAACTGTAATACTGAACTGTGGGAGTGTTGTGGTCATTTCTTAGGGCTTATTTGTATTTTTTGGTGGCAAGTGCTTGTAACGTTTAATGATAAACTTTGGTCAGAAAACACATGCTTCCAAACGTGGGGGCTGAGGACCATTTGCTTGTGTTGGGAGACTGGCATCTTCGGTTCAACCGGTGCTATAAAATATCGGTGTATACAGGCAAATGCACTAGCCACATACGTGTATATCAGTACTTTAGTCTATATCGAAAAGAGCTAATGAGAAGAAGAACTGTACAGTCGTACCTTAAAAGTCAAACAGAATCCGTTCCGGAAGTCTTGTTTGACTTCCAAAATGTTCGACTGCTGAAGTGCGGCTTCTGATTGGCTGCAGGAAGCTCCTGCAGCCAATCGGAAGCCGTGGAAGCCCCGCCAGACATTTGGCTTCCAAAAGAACGTTCGAAAACTGGAACACTCAATTCCGGTTTTCAATCGTTGGGGAGCTGAAACGTTTGACTCCCAAGGCATTTGGGAGCCGAGGTACGACTGTATTTTGAGCAACTGTTAGTCTGTTCTTTCTTTGCTCCGTTAAAATGCCACCTTTCTGCTGAAGCACTTAGTTTAAACTAGTGGCCTATAGTCTAAGAGACTTGAAAGAAAACTGAAAAGGAATGAAGAGAGAGGAGGAAAATAATGCAAATTAATGTGCAAACTGTTTCATACTGTTCTATAATGAATGATCAGGTGGAATGGCCCCTGCAGAAGCCAGTTCTGGGTGGGGAGGAATCAAAGGGCAGTTCGGGAATTTGCTGTCTCATTTCACCCTTAGATGCAGCCAGCTGATATGGGAACTTTATGATTTCATTTTGATCTTCTGTTCATTTTTTGCCAAGGGTAACGCTGCAAGCTTTTCTTTTGGAACTTAAATGTTAACTTTTGACTTAGATCACCACTTTGGCTCTATCGGGAGATCCAACGCTACGCTGGGGAGACAAATCCTACAACTGCATTATATTCTCAAATGGAGTGTTGGGTTCAAACTGTGATGTAAGTAGATTTTTTTTTACCTGAGGCCCCATCAATTCTTTGTCTTCCTTAAATCCTACATTCTTTTTAAAGTTGGTGGTAAAAAAGGTGTTGTGTCTTTTTGAATAGCAGTTTCAGTTTTAGCACTCTGCTTTCACAAATACCTCAAATAAATAACAATTTATAAAGGAGTTCCTTTCATTTGATACAGAGTGCCATAGTCTGAGGGATATAGCTGGCTAGCTAATATACTGAATAAAAAAGAAGCATAACATAATGAAAGAAACTCGCAATGAATGCATTTGCACATAACCATAAACCAGTTTTCAGGCCCCGGGTGGTTTATCTAGAAAGGGCAGTATGCTGACTGAACTTAGCCTTCCCTGGTGCAAATGGAATACCCCAGGAAGCCTTGGTTTGTTGCTCCCTAGTCAGCAAAACGAACGACAAAACATGGCTTCAGGTTGGCCAAGGATCATGGCTAGTTAGGGACAACAAAACATAATTACTGTTACAGACATAAAGGAAAGCCAGGGCACTCTTGTTATGAGAGTAGCAAAGTGGGAGGAATTGCTCAGTGTTCACAAGCACGATTACTCATTTCTGATAAACCACAATAAATAGAAGGTGTGGCCTATCATTGCAATGCAAAACACCTTGAGAGTGCTACACCTTGAGAGTCTTTTTGTGGAGGAATGCCAGAGAATCAAAATCAGTAAGTTTGGGCCCAAATTTCTGGTGCACTAATACAGTCATTTCTGTTTTGCGAATGTTTCAGCATTCTCCTCTAGATGCCATGGTTTTGGTAGTCCTCTGTTCTTACATCGATGCCAAGGTTGCTGAGTCGGAGGGAAGGTGGAAGGTATGAAAGATTTACAGTTCCATCCTATGCCAGTTAATAATAAGATCCTCACGTTTATGGAAATAAATCTTGGGACTACTCTCTCATCTTTTGAAATGAAAAACAGGGACCAGACAAAGTGCGGGATATGCCCTGGCCAGAGGAACTTGTGTTCAGGTTGGATCAGAAAGTGCTAAATGACATTGCGCACTCTAAGGAACAGTATGAGAAGCAGGTATGTCCTCTCTGTGCACCTTTTTTCTGTAGACACGGGTTCCTTTATTTAGACCTGTTGTGGGTTAGCTGCCTGACTAGCTTCACTGAGTTCTCAAAGCACAAAGATATCTGGGACAGGCACAGTTAATTAAACATTAGAGATTTCAGAACTGATTAGTACAAACCTCCTTCTCTCTGATAGCAATTTATTTGTGACTATAAATTATTGCAACCTGATTAAAGTAAAGAGTCGGTTGAATCAAATTGGTTTTAACTGATTAGAGCTAAAAACCCGTGCACACATGCTTTGAACTTAATAGGACCTACTTTTGAGTAAACTTGCATGGGATTGAGTTCTAAAGCGACGTAAACTGGTAAATGATGAAAGCAATCTTTTTGAAAGAAATAGTATGCTTCCTTTGGTTTTAGATGGTGCCCCAGTGCTGTTTAGGGAAGCTTTTAATGTTTAATAGATTATTGCATTTTAATGTTCTGTTCTGTTGGAAGCCGCCCAGAGTGGCTGGGGAGACTCAGCCAGATGGGCAGGGTAGTAATAATAATAATAATAATAATAATAATAATAATAATAATAATAATTTCTGCTTAATTCCAGGCAAGTCCAATTTAACTCAGTGAGGCTTACTTCTGAGGAGACGTGCATAGGGTTGCATAGTAAAAAGATTATATTCACTGATTAAAGGTTGTAGCCATACAGTAAATGTAGCTGGGGGAAACCAGTAGTGATTAAAAAAGACTGCTGACATGCCTAGTAGATATGTATTAGGAAAGTGCAAGAAGTCTCTGGCAACTTTTGCCTATTAGGGTTCCAGGTGCGCAATTAGACAAGCAAAAGCCGAGCAGAAACATTTTGAGGGTTGCTTAAATGTAACCAGGGACAAACCCCATCACTTCCTTTATCTAAAACCAACACGGTGCCTTCCAGATGTTTCCCATCAGCCCTTGCCAGTACGCCTATGAAGGCTTATCTTAAAGAAGGGTAAGATTCGAATGCATTAGAGTTCCTGTTTTCACCTGAATCCATTAGTGCTGTGTAAGGGGTGTGGAGGGTGGAGAAGATAGAGTAGTCGATAGGCGTAATTGTGTAGAAATTTTGGGTTTCGTTTGGGCTCCCGCTCCTTTATCCTGTGGTGACAGTGTTTTGTTTTTCTCAGGTGTCTGACATAGAGGTGGTGAATTACGCCTTTACAACCTTTGGCAAAGCACTGATCAAGAAACAGCAGTTGCATCCCGATACATTTGTCCAGCTTGCTCTCCAGCTGGCGTACTATAAACGTCACGGACAGTAAGGAAAAAAAATGTTATTTAGGCAAAATTTGATCACTCAGAATCAAATAACTTTGAATACGTTGATTCCTAAATGAAGTCAGTTGTGGAGCAGATCCTTAGTAGTTCACCCAAAAATACCTATATGAGAGGATGTGCAGCCACTTGGAATGAAGCCTGAAATACAGTGGGATGTGGGATGCTTCAAAAGCATTCGGACCTCCTAATAAAAGTGGGATGTCCCTGTAGGATTTTGAGGCTCTGTGGGAGACATCAAGGCTTTGACTACTGCCTTGGTATACATGCTTTTAAAGCAGTCGTAGATATCGGGGAAAGTACATATCGGGGTAGTCATCAAAGGGTGGAAGTAAAGTAGGTGCACCCCAAAAATAGCTGCCAGTGGGGCAAGGCCCCCACACCACACCAAGGAGCCAGGGAGGATTAGGCTCCTTTGTGAGGGGTGTATTTTTATCCCCCTCCCAGCCACTTTTGACTGTGTCAGTAGGTATTCCACTATGATACCTTGCTCCCCAGTCACAGCTACATTAAAACATTGGATGCTTGAATTGTTTTTTTGGTTGGGAAGCAATCACTTCACCACCAAGAAAGGCTTGCATAAAAGTGCACTCCTGACAGAGCTCCTGCACAGCGCTCTCTCTCTCTCTCTCTCTCTCTCTCTCTCTCTCTCTCTCTCTCTCTCTCTCTCTCTCTCTCTCTGACACACACACACACACACACACTGTGTTGATGGCTTGAACAATCCAATTACCTTCATGTTTCTGGATCAGTTAGTCCAGGCATCCCCATACTTTGGCCCTCCAGATGTTTTGGACTACAATTCCCATCATCCCTGACCACTGGTCCTGTTAGCTAGGGATGATGGGAGTTGTAGGCCAAAACATCTGGAGGGCTGCAGTTTGGGGATGCCTGAGTTAGTCTGATTGGTTTTTTTGTATATGGGTTTCTGCTAAAACACTGAATCAGTAGGATCTTTAATATACCCACACTACACCTCCAGTAACCTCTCTTCCACCCCCACTATTTTCACACTCCATCAACCAGTGATAAATACAGATGGTCACTCATCACTTAATCATTAGAGTGGTTTGCATGTAACCATGCTGGAAATGTTGTGCTAAGCAGCAAGGAAATTTTTTTTTGCCACTGTCTTTACCTGTGCCTGTGTGATAATCCCGATTCCCCAATAGCCGTGCTGCATATGACCAACTTTGCAGGAGTTGGTACACACCTGGGTTCAAATTCTCTGTCTTGAAGCACAGTGGGATAGTCTCAGCCTATCCCACTTGAGAGTTGCTTTGAAGATCAAATGAAAGCGGTGAAACGGTGTGAGCCGCCATGAGCTGCTTAGAGAAAGGGTGAGGCAGAAATATCATAAATAAACGAATGCACTGTGATTACGCTGCTGCTTTTAAAAGTTCACATGCATTCACCTTCTGTTCCTGCCCTTGAAAATGAATGGGGAAAATCTTACTTTACTTGCGTTAGCTAAAAAATAATAATGAGTAAGACCTCCAATTTGCCTGCCTCCTTTTATTACCCTCTACTTCCTTAAAACATGCTTGCACAATTGGATACTTTCTCATTCGAGTGGAAAGGGAGCTTCCTTTTTTGTAATTGTCCTAACATTCTTTTCTAGCCCAGGTTGCTGCTATGAAACTGCTATGACCAGACGTTTTTACCATGGCCGGACAGAGACTATGAGACCGTGCACCATGGAAGCAGTTGATTGGTGCAAATCCATGGTAGATCCAGCCTTTACTGTAAGCATTGATAACGATAAGTACTTTAGGATTTCCAATTCTGCATGCTTTGTGTTGTCACTGTGAAAAGCAGCCGGGATGTGGCAATCAAGGCTGTCTATTCAAGCCTTTTTGTCATAAAGGTTGAAATCCAGTGGATACTTAAGCCCTTATGTTCCCTTGGTAGTTAAATTTTGGTCGCTGCCTCATACATCCCATTCACCAGCTTTCTTCATGGCAGAGAGTACAGATAACTAAAGCAATCATGTTACGTAACACACACAGCTCGAGACCTAAGACTAAACCCATTCACCATGGGAGATGTAGCCGTTTGTTGTTGTTTTTAAAATGCAGAACAAACTATATTGTTTCACTGGAATTTGATTTCCTTGCTTTTAAGTGGGGCAGTGATAGATCTCTCTCTCCTGCGATTTGCTATCAATCTGGCAGAGAAATAAGAAGGCCATCTCACTTCTACATTTTTTTTGGGGGGGGAGGGGTGTCTTCCTTTCTTCCTCCTGCTTTTCATTCTGCTCACTGTACCGTTGTGCTTTGCTTGCATTTGAGCTCTGGATTCACCCACTATGAACTGAGCGGTTTGGGCACTTGTAAGCCAGGATATCACATTGCAGAAATCCCACAGTTCTCTGTTCAGGTTTCTCACACCACAGACTTGTTGCAAGACAAACAGCCAGAGATGGTGTAATAAAGCTTATCCCTTTACAGGGCTCATTCTGTGCCCATTTTAGTTTGGCCTCTTCGGTTTTGCTGCGGTCACTTTCCATTGCCATTTTTAAGGGTCTTTCCCCTTATTTAGTCACTTTTAAAGCAGTTTTTATTTATTACATTTATATCCCACCTTTTCTCCAAGGAGCTCAAGGTGGCACCCAGTGAATTGCAGGTGGTAAGAGTTTTGCTTCTGGGGAAATTAGGGTATGTTACCTCCATTGCTCTAGCCATGTTGGGCAAATATCACGTGTATCTATTTGATACCGTGTTCCACGAGTAAAGTATATCTCTTCCCCCATCCCTTCCAAAGACTGGGTCGTTTGGGGAAACTTAAAACAAGGTTTTGTTTATTTAGCATGTGTATTTTTGATATGTTTTATGATTCGTGATATTGTGCGTGCTGATGCTGGTCTGTGACCGTATTAATAAATTCATTCAAGCATGTATGGATATTTAAGCATTACCTGGTCCCATTGAGGAAAACAAGCAAATCAGAGATCCACTCTGATGGTTAGCTAGTTCTTCCGATGACCAGCTTGAAAGGAAACAGTTCAGGGAGAGGAGGAGGTGAGGCTGATCTCTCAGTTGAGTAAATGCGATGGACCCGCCTTCCCATCTCTCCCTCTGCTGCAGCCATAGGAAATGGCAGCTAACAGTTGAGGGGAGAGGAGGAGAGAAACACCAGCTCATCTGTCTGCTGAGCCAATGGAGCCAGTCCTGCTGTCCCGACATACTTTAAGCAATAGCAATAATGCATAGCGAGGAAGCAGGCATAAGGTATGGATTGGACGGTGTGCTGCATTTTCTTTTTGGCAGTGCTTTTTGAGCAAATTCCACCTGGATAAGACCTCCCTGACTTGACTGAGTGCACGTACTGATAATGAATAAAACAATGCATGCTCACTGTTTGTGTATGGATTCGCCTTTCATCTCTGCAGGACACGGCTATGAAAAGGTAGTGACTCCCTCCTGCAGACGGATGTATTGTTAAATAGACAAGTGCCCTAAGTTGTTGCATTAACTCTAAAAGTGTTCATTTTGCCCGGGGATTGCAGGTCATTAACGGTGACAGGGAAACATTTCAGTTGGCTTTGACGGAACAGCAGGGATGTACGCTTTTTCCTCCAGCAACTTGCTTGAGGGAGGGGTCTTCAGTTTTACGCTGTTGGGCACCACAGTCTGTTCAAATGATTTTTCTTTTCTTAACTTTCTGCAGCTCGGCCAACGAAAACAGCTTATGCTGAAGGCATTTGCAAAGCACAATAAACTGATGAAAGAATGTGAGAATGGAAGAGGTACTTTCCTTCTTTTTTTGACGCTTGCCAAGGGATGTTTCTGTTGTGATAAGTTGGCATTTGGGTTCTCTCCACCTCTTTATTGAGACACACTGCTTGATCTGAGCTGAAAATGTGGCCTATTAATTCACCCTTCCATGCACTGGAAGCTCTGCCTCCTAGGAGCATAACTGCTGTCATTGCTACCCTTTTAGCAAATTCATGAGCATCCATAGCAGGGGGCAAGACGGGTAGTTAACCTCCCCCCTGTGCCATAATTCTCTGATGTCCAGCTTTCATTTTAAAAGGAAAGTCTCCAGGACACGGGTAGGGAACTGCTGACCTGCAGACCAATCCTGGCCTATCAGGCCTCACGATTTGGCCTGCTAGGCTGTTTTGGGGAAGCCATGCCTTCCCACCCATCATGTATGACAGGGCTTCAAAGGAACAATTGGAAACTTAAAGTGGGCTCCTGATCACTTCACTGCTGGAGCAGGATGTAGTCCCACCTGCCCGTCGGGTGATGATGGGTAGTTGGAGTGCACCTTGCTGAAGGACAGAGGAGCTGTTCGCATATAATGGAACCAGATTCTTCCTCCCAGCGCTGCTCTTTGAAGTGACCTCGGTCTGCTCCTTAAACTTCTGAAAATTCGAGATTTTTTAAAGGATCAGCTTGAGGCTGCTTGAAAAAGGCCTTCAAACATTGCTGTGCTGCACTTTGATGTCCCAACAATTGGGACTGCAAAGCACAGCATCACCTGACATCACTATGAGAGACAGCAGATTTACCCATTGGGAAACAGGAGTTGACCTGGAATGTGTGTTAATTAGAGGCCAGGCCTACTTAGGCCTTGTCACCATCCAGACCCCATATTTATCAGAAATTGTAGACCTGTTCTATGCTAATTTGCATATGTTCTTTGTGGTATTTATCACACACACACCATTGAGAAATCCCTGCAGATGGCCATGAGCACAATCCCCAATCCAATTGGCCACTGCTCTTCCTGTAATCAGGAGGCCGATAGGCTGGACCAATTAAAGATTGCCAAAGTGCTCGAACCATACTTTTCCCACCGCAGGTCTCTTGCGCAGGGAGCTATGAAAATCTGCAGCTGGCCATTGAGACAAGCAACGAGTAAGAAATCCATACAGTACATCTAAACCACATGGGATTTTAATTTCTCTTTACAGGATTTGACCGTCATCTTTTAGGTCTCCTGCTTCTGTCAAAGGAGCACAGCCTTCCCGTGCCAGAACTCTTCTTAGATCCTGCTTTCTCTAGAAGGTACCTTTTAAAATGCTATGTCTTTGTCTGACAGTGTGGGAGTGTGGGACACCTTAGCATATCCCAGAGTGGCAGATTTGTCGGGGTTGACTGGGTGAAACGGGATGAGTAACAGCCCACTATAGCAGCTGATAATGTTGCCTTGGTGACATGGCCAACTGCTTGTAGGCTGAGCAGTCCCAGATGCTCCAGAAGAGCCTGGAGAAAGATTGCAGCACTCCCTTTAAAAATGTTCTTACCTGGTGCTTTCTTGAGTCTTTGCTGCTGGTCCAGGAAGGATGCAGATAAAAAGAGGACTTCCACCCACCTTCCAGCTAGCTCCTCCTCTTCCTTTGGCACAGGGCCATAGTATTGCAATTCCCATTATCTCCAGGTAGGACTGGGAATGATTCCCACGAGCTGGGATAGCTCAGTTGGTGGAGCATGACGCTCTTAATCTCAGGGCCGTGGGTTTGAGCCCCACATTAGGCAGAACATTCTTGCATTTCAGGGAGTTGGACTAGGATGACCCTCGTGGTCCCTTCCAACTCTAAGATTCTATGTCTCTGTGAAACCCCTGCAGAGCTGTTGCCAGTCAGTGTAGACAACCCTGAGCTAGATGGACCCACCACCTGACCTACGGGCAACCTCTCTTAATGCTTCGATTTTGATAATGATGAGAGCGCATTCACTTCCTCCAGTGTAGCTTACTAAGGATCAAAGGGGAAGCAGCCGCGTGTGTTTGTTTGATTTCCGGATGGAAACGATTCATTCTGCAACCGTGTTTCTTTTTAATTCGCAGTGGGGGAGGTGGAAACTTTGTGCTTTCAACTAGCCTTGTCGGCTACACGAGAGTCGGGGGAGCTGTGGTTCCCATGGTGCACCAGGGCTACGGCTTTTTCTACAGAATTAGAGACGACAGGTGAGGATGCTCTTAGCCCTAACTCAACAACTTAAACCTGCTCTCTGTCTTTCTCTCTAAGTGCATCGTCAGTGAAAGTATCAGCCCTGGCAGTATTTCAGTAGGCAAACCAGAAATCACAGCCTGCCCTCACCGCTAGCACTTAACCGGTTTCAGTATATATTTTTTTGCCAAAGAGAGTTTGAGCAAGAATTTAGGGTTGGCATATTTCAAAAAGTGAACATCCAGACACAAAAGTTGTTGAGCTTTTTTTCATTTTTGGCAAAGTTGTTGAGCTTTTTCTTTCTGTATTTTTTTTTTTGGGGGGGGTGCTTTTTATAGTTTTACCCAAAAATGACACTGCTGACATGAGTTGCCATACATCCAGATTTTTCTGGACTTTTTGCCAATTTCCACCCAGACAGTGCTTCTAAATCCAGCATTCCGTGTATGTCCTGGAATTTCTGGACGTATGGCAACCCTAAAGAATGGGAGGAAATAATGTCCTTCAAAGGGGGGGAATAAGGGGGGGAAGAGAAGTACAACAAGCATCTGAAGAAGAGCTCAGGATTGCTATTTCTGTTCCTGTCTTGGCAATACAGTAAAGGTTACTTTCCTTGTGAAATACTAGTATTGCCATGGTATTCAGTTTGATGCTGAATGTGCTGGTAAAGAAAGATAACAGATTCTGGATTCACAGTTGACTTCATAATATAAAAATGAGCTACTGTGATTCACTGGATAAAGCGTTTGAGCTGGCAGGGGGGGGGGAGATACATTAAGGGGAAAGTGCTCCCCAATATACTCTGAGACCCAATCAGAACTGGTGCTTTGAATTGGGCCTGGAAATCCGGTGCAGACATTTCAGCTTAGGGTGTAAAAGGTTCTTGGTCACTCATACCTTTTTACATTGAAGTCATTGCTCTAGTATTCGGAATTGCTGTATAGTATGTCACTTTTTCAAATCACAATGGCATCCTCTAGTTCAGGCATCCCCAAACTGCAGCCCTCCAGGTGTTTTTGGCCTACAACTCCCATGATCCCTAGCTAGCAGGACCAGTGGTCAGGGATGATGGGAATTTTAGTCTCAAAACATCTGGAGGGCCGAGTTTGAGGAAGCCTGCTCTAGTTGCTCAGCAGCTTCACCCATATGCAACTGAACATCTGTGTCGATTTTTAGAATGCTATTTATCTAAACAATTTTTTTTTTAACATTTCCACTGATAGGATTGTTGTGGCCTGCACCACCTGGAAGTCATGTCCAGAGACAGATGCAGAAAATCTGTGTCAAATTCTGTTCCAGTGTTTACAGGACATGGTCAAGTTAATGAGCACAGCCCAGCTGTAGAGAAGAAGCCGACGCTATATAGTGCCTTTAAAGCTTTGTGCAATTACTATGTCTGTGTACCCTGTACACTTGAGGAAGGAAGGTTTAAGCCAAGAGGAGTGTTTACAACTAGGTAAGCTACCTTCCGGTTGAGCATAGGCAGAGAGAATGAAAGACACTTCTTTTTTATAATGACCTTTACTGCAGTAACAATGCGTAGTTGCATTGAGTAATGTTGCAACAGCAATGCAAAATGACAGACTCTTTAGTAGAAACTATGCAATATTAAACTAAGCCTCAGCAATGCAAAAACATGAGCGAATCAGTGGGAGTTCAGAAGATAGTACACATGCTCTGTGCCTTAGAGCAGCCTTTGCAAGGATTATGAATCATGATTCCTTTCTAGACAGGATGATTATCATGGCTCTTATAATGTTTAGCTTCTAAAGCAGGGGTGGGTAAGCTTTTCTGGACCATGGGGAGGAAAAATCACCCTTGGCCAGCCTTACATGAGCTGCCAGCCAGCAGTGGATATGCACACACACACACACACACACACACACAACCCTCTTGCCACACACTCAGGCAGGTAAGCACCCAGCTGCTCATCAAATTATCAGTCTAGTCATGGGGGATGATTTGGACCCCAATACTATTTCTATCTTAAAAACAAAATGGCAGAAAAACTTGGTTGTGGGGCTGGGTAATGCTAGCTATTAGTCACCCCTGGTGTAAAGTAATCACGATAGGTATTGGGATTATTGCTTTATGTAATTCTTCACTACTGTCCTATTTTCTGTGATGGGATCTTTGCAACTCAAAAACCACCACTTTAAGAAAGGCCTTTGAATAGAATGATCATGTGCGAAACTTGTTTTAAAATTTTACTTTTATTTTCCAAACCAAGGATATAAAGTGAAACTGTACTTGAAAGCTTGCAAAATATATATATATATAAGGTGATTATTAGAAAGTATGTATACCACTGTTGCTTCACATGTATAGCTCCGCAAAATTCTCAGGACTTCCTTGGCATTTTAAAATGAAGCACCCCCTCACCATCCTCTCCTTTTTATCAATTATGTAATTTCTTCTCTTTGGAATAAAACCACATCAAAGATAGTGTTGGCTTGATTAATCTGTATGTACATATACACACTTCATTGTGAAGAAAGGGGGCCAGGCTCCCCGAACCCATATGGTGCTTAAATTCTTCAAAACACTTTAATGTGGATATTTATCTTTAAAACATATCTCTTTATACCCCATTCTTCCACAAGAAGCTACCCAATGCAGCTCTCAGTTAATGAAAAGCAATACAAAAATGTGGTAAACTATGAAATCCAGTCATTTATCCCAAAAAGAATATTGTGAACCTGGAAAAGATGCAGAGAGAAGCAACTGAAATGATCAAGGAGCTGGAGCAACTTCGATTCCGACTAAACATCAGGAAGAACTTTCTGATGGGAAGTGTTGTTCAACAGTAGAACGGTCTCCCTTTGGAGGTTTTTAAGCAGAGGTTGGATGGCTATCCATCCGTCATGGATTCTTTAGTTGCATTGCCGGGGGTAGGACTAGATGACTTTTGAGGTCCCTTCCCTGATTCTATGAAAGTTGACAATATTTGGGGGCTTTAGCTTAGGAAGAAAAAGTGGGCAGGAAGGGATATATTTTGTGTATAAAAATTAGGAATATTCTGGAGAAAGTGGACAGAAAAGTTCTCCCAGTAATACTAGTAGCTGGAGTCCTCTACTCAAGAACAGAAGGGAGTTATTCATGCAGCTCTCAGTTTAACTGCAGGATTTGTTACCACAGAGAGTAGCAATGCCCACCAAAGCTTTAAAAGGCTCTTTCCCCGTTGCTGTTGACTGGCCCATTTGTGGGGAGGCTCTATGGTCTTCTTTAGGAGTCTTGAATGAAAAGACAGCCACACGAGTAGATTTGCTTCCCAGTATGTTGTAAGGAAGCTATAAAGAAACATGCTTAATGCTGCTTCGTTTAAAAAACAACAACACACAGTTTTGGGTGAGGTTTCCACTGCAGCCATCCCAAGGTCAATCCAGGAAGTTTGACAATCAACTGAGACTTCATAAAAACCCTTTTCACCGAGAATCCAAAATAGTTGGCTTTGAGAGTACTCGCCAATGTTGCTCCGGCACAATTGTCCATTTTTAAATTAATAGATAATAGTTGGTCTTATTTCAATTAGCCGTTCAGATGCCGACCTATCTTCTTGGTCTCTAGTTCTGGCTTCCAGGGTGCAAGGAAGGGGAGGGGCTTGTCTCTTGTTCTTTCACTTTCAGGTGTGTGTATTTTTTGGAGTGATCACACAACTGCAACTTTTGAAAATGTACAGCGTACGTGTGTCTCTAGAGTCTAGACAGCTGAGAACAAAAGGTAAGCACACTAGTGTAGAAAATGGATCGAGATAGGAAAAGCTTCGGTTTGAGAAGCCTTGCTGCAATTCAGCCCATTCGCCAATACTGGTTTATTTTGTTTAATACGGTGATGGTACAAGCAGTGCCTCTTGCAATCGCCGCCTCAAGAAGTGAATTCAGCTTTAGCAATATTTTGCTTTTGTTTGAATTTATGCAGGGGCTGATCCTGCCTGAACATTGACTAGAGCGTAATAGATTCCTTTTGCAGCCAGGAGCTGTTGATGTGTTCCTTGTTCTTTGACTTTACCGTTCTGGATCACTGCTATACTGTCCGCGTTCTGCACTGTTGATAAGCGGTGAGCTATTACAATGCAGGTGCGGCCTTGTCTGGCTTTATCCAGAGCCTCTTGGACAACCTGTTGGAAACAGAAATGGAAAGGGTTTACTTGAGATACAAGTGGTGAACAATATTTCACCATATAAGGGAAATTCACCACAATGAGGAAATCGTGCAAGCTTTCATAACTGGACATTTTTTATATATGCACCACCGGAAAAATAATGAGCAACCATAGTAAGAATGAAGAGCCTTCTACCACCTTAGATCATAACAAATCATGGCCAGGACTGGGAAACCAGGGGCAGATTTGGGGATGGGGGAAAGGCCTGTTGTGCAATCGGGCATTATTCCACCTGCCCTTTTGTTTTAGTTGAGTGCCAGAGTGTTACAAGACATGCACGGCTCCAGCATTGCGACTCTCAACATGAATAAGGGTGACTGCAATGACTGTAACAACTACCATGGAATCTCCCTGCTGAGTACTGTTGGGAAAGCCTTTGCCTCAGATTACACTCATTCGCTGACAGGATCCATCCTGAGTCACAGTGTGGCTTTAGAGTTCACAGGTAAACTATTTCCTCACTGCACAGGCTGCAGGAGAAATGCTGAGAGCAGAGACGCCTTCATAGACCTGGCGAAGGCATTTGATCTCATCAGCTGTAAAAGACTCTTCACAACTAGATCATAGAATCATAGAGTTGGAAGAGACCACAAGGGCCATCCAGTCCAACCCCCTGCCAAGCAGGAAACACCTTCAAAGCATTCTTGACATATGGCTGTCAAGCCTCTGCTTAAAGACCTCCAAAGAAGGAGACTCCACCACACTTCTTGGCAGCAAATTCCACTGTCGAACAGCTCTTACTGTCAGGAAGTTCTTCCTAATGTTTAGGTGGAATCTTCTTTCTTGTAGTTTGAATCCATTGCTCCGTGTCCGCTTCTCTGGAGCAGCAGAAAACAACCTTTCACCCTCCTCTATATGACATCCTTTTATATATTTGAACATGGCTATCATATCACCCCTTAATCTTCTCTTCTCCAGGCTAAACATACCCAGCTCCCTAAGCCGTTCCTCATAAGGCATCGTTTCCAGGCCTTTGACCATTTTGGTTGCCCTCTTCTGGACACGTTCCAGCTTGTCAGTATCCTCCTTGAACTGTGGTGCCCAGAACTGGACACAGAACTGGACACAGTATTCCAGGTGAGGTCTGACCAGAGCAGAATACAGTGGTACTATTACTTCTCTTGATCTAGACGCTATACTCCTATTGATGCAGCCCAGAATTGCATTGGCTTTTTTAGCTGCTGCATCACACTGTTGACTCATGTCAAGTCTGTGGTCTACCAGGACTCCTAGGTCCTTTTCACATGTACTGCTCTCAAGCCAGGTGTGTCCCATCCTGTATTTGTGCCTTTCATATATTTTTTTTGCCCAAGTGTAGTACTTTACATTTCTCCTTGTTAAAATTCATCTTGTTTGTGCCCACCTAAGCTCAACAAGATGACAGTGCCCTTCCATGAGAACATGCAGGACACCGTCCAGTTAGACATTGGCAGATCAACTCTGTGTTACAAAGATGTTTGCAGACATGACACACAGGCTGGTAGGTCAACAGCACCCTGTGAGAAACTCTTGCAGACGACCACAGTCAAGATGTGTATTCATGGCAGGGACCAGTGGAGGAATGACTGCTGGGAGGAGCGCAGAAAGAAGAATCGCTGTGGTGCAGCTGCACAACCAGGTGCTCCAGTTGCAACAAAACATGTCTCTCCTGCATCGGTCTCTACAGCCACAACAGGTGCTGTAACCTTCCAACAGTTTGATTTCACCCCCAAAGGCACACTCCTCCATTGTCTTCTGAGAGAGACAGATACCAGCCCAAATGCCAGCTGCTCAAGATATTGGCCTGCTAGCCAATTAGGTAGCCACAGTTGAGGTGGTGTAACATACAGGTTAAGAGGCTGAGCTATAAATTTGGCCTTAAGCAAGGTGATGCCCCTCCCAATTCCCTGCCTCTGCTATGGGAAGTAATGCTAACTTAGTTTGCAGGCTTGTTGCCAGCATGACAATATGCGAGACACTTCGAACACTTCAAAGTGCTACTATACAAATAACTATTGTCCACCTGCCCGGTTAGGCTGGAAATGTTGCAGAGCAGACCTGGGTATGCTATAAAGTGAAACCATGATGGCTAGCAGCCCATGCCTTTAATGCACCCAATATAAATAATGCAAACACTTACCTTTTCACTTTCAGTATCAAGTGCAGAGGTTGCTTCATCCAGTAGCAGAATTCTTGGCTGGCGGATGAGAGCACGAGCAATAGCAATGCGTTGTTTTTGACCCCCAGAGAGCTGAGTCCCTTTGTCACCTACAGGAGTGTTATATTTCTACGGTATGTGCAAAAAATATAAATTAAGAAAGGTTTATATTAGCATTATACTTCTATCTATCTCAGTCTCATTAGATATACCAGCAACATAATAGGACTTTAGTTTTATTTTTTGTTACTGGTTCTCCAATCAACATTTCTGAAGTATGAGTGTGTATATATACATATGTATATATGTACATGCAGCAGGCTCATCTTATGAACTTACATCTGGTAAGCTATCAATGAAGGTGTGGATGTTGGCCGCTTTGGCTACTTCAACGATCTCATCAAAGGACACCTTTCTGCTGTTATCTCCATACGCAATGTTCTCTGCAATAGTGCAGTCAAAGAGGACGGGTTCTTGGGAGACAATTCCAATCTGGGATCGCAGCCACTGGACATTTAACTGTGTTGCACCGTTGCCATCCAGTAGCTGGGGGAAAAAAAGACTTGGTCCATTTTATGAAGCAGGGTACTGTTAATGAACATTTCTGTTACGCATAGTGCGCAGTTAACAAGTTGTTTAAAAGTATTGTCTGACATTTTCAAACACTATTCCAATTCATTTTGATAACGTATGAAAACTTGAGAGTTTAGGTAAGACTTGGGCTGCAGTCCTAACCATGTCTGCTCATTCAGGTAAACAATCAATTAACCCCTGTGCTGCAAACTCCGAAACTGTAACAAAAGAGGCAACACATAGACCAATGAATAATAAAGGCATAAATACATAAATTCATAAAGCATAACAACAAAGCATGATGCAAAACCACAATGTGTTATTTAGAATAAGGTTCCTGACATCATAATCTCTATAAACAATGCGTGTACTATAGTCTCTTAATAGTAACTGAAATAATGTTCATCTGGCAATGCAGTCTTTGAAATGCCTGTCGATGCACATCGATACACATGATCTGGATAATAACACTGTTTCGACTTAATCTTCCGTAGTGTTAACTACAAAAAAATAATAATGTCAGGGACGAGAACCCGCATGAACCTGAGTCCTGATGACCAAAATCATTTACAAAACATACATGATAAAATTGAATAAATTCCATTAAATTAAACAACATAAATGCATACCTCAGCAATGAACAAAGTGAACTTCTAAGGTGCAGTGGTCATAAGCCTATGTAACCACTGCTACCTGTACTAGGAAACCCAAGGTGTAATTGGGTTTATAGAGATTATGATGTCGGGAACCTTATTCTAAATAATACATTGTGGTTTTGCATCATGCTTTGTTGTTATGCTTTATGAATTTATGTATTTATGCCTTTATTATTCACTGCTCATTCAGGTAAGCAGGATTATACAGCCTTTGAACCAGGAAAGCCATGGTTTAAATATCATCTCGTCTTGGAATTCACCAGGTGGTATTAGGTCATCCCTGACCATTGACCATGTTGCCTGGGTCTGGTGGGAGTTGTCCTTCAGGTGGGGTGGGGGCACAGGTTACAACCCCACCTAAAGCAAATAATTCTCTCTGGGTCAAACAACAAGTGGCGTGAGAGTTCCAAGCAGGGTTGAAACTGCATTTTGCAGTACCGGCTGCAGCCTGGAGGAGGAGCAGGGAGACTGAGGAGCCGTAGCAGAGCAGAGGCCGCTGCCTAACTATCAGCTCAGATCCAAAGAGAGCTGCCTGCAGGGCCTGCTTTTTGTAACAGGAAAAAAAAGTCAATCCAAAAACGAAAACAGGTAGGCAGAACATCTGTCTAAAAAATGCCGTCTACAGCCCATACATTTAGAGCACTTTGCGGTGTGTTAATGCATTAGAAATATTTTACAGATAGGTCACACACATGCCATAATAATAAATAATAAATTATTATTATTATTATTATTACCCCGCCCATCTGGCTGGGTTTCCCCAGCCACTCTGGGCGGCTTCCAACCGAATATTAAAAACAGTACAGCATCAAACATTAAAAACTTCCCTAAACAGGGCCACCTTCAGTTGTCTTCTAAAAGTAAAATAGTTGCTTATTGCCTTGACATCTGGTGGGAGGGCGTTCCACAGGGTGGGTTCCACTACCAAGAAGGCCCTCTGTCTGGTTCCCTGTAACCTCACTTCTCGCAATAAGGGAACCGCCAGAAGGCCCTCGGTGCTGGATCTCAGTGTCCGGGCTGAATGATGGGGGTGGAGACGCTCCTTCAGGTATACAGGACCGAGGCCATTTAGGGCTTTAAATGTCAGTACCAACACTTTGAATTGTGCTTGGAAACGTACTGGGAGCCAGTGTAGATCTCTCAGGACCGGTGTTATGTGGTCCCGGCGGCCACTCCCAGTCACTAGTCTAGCTGCCGCATTCTGGATTAATTGCAGTTTCCAGGTCACCTTCAAAGGTAGCTCCACGTAGAGCGCATTGCAGTAGTCCAAGCGGGAGATAACCAGAGCATGCACCACTCTGGTGAGACAGTCTGCGGGCAGGTAGGGTCTCAGCTTGCGTACCAGATGGAGCTGGTAGACAGCCGCCCTGGACACAGAATTAACCTGAGCCTCCATGGACAGCTGTGAGTCCAAAATGACTCCCAGGCTGCGCACCTGGTCCTTCGGGGGCACAGTTACCCCATTCAGGACCAGGGAGTCCTCCACACCTGCCCGCCTCCTGTCCCCCACAAACAGTACTTCTGTCTTATCAGGATTCAACCTTCATACATTTTAAAACACTCGTATCACTTTAACAGTCATAGCTTCCTCAAACAATCCTGGGAACCGTAGTTTACCCCTCACCGAGTTACAATTCCCAGCACCCTTCACAAACTACAGTTCTCATGTACTTCCAATGTATGGTTTGTAAGCAGACTCAAACTTTGCCCCATTTTGCAAGTGAAAAAAGGTGCATCCCTGGCATGAAATGGATGAGAACGACTGTTACATAATATATTCTGCATTCATATTGTGCGGAAAACTCGGCCGAGTAATTTACCACTTCTCCACTGAGGGGGTCGTAGAATCTTTCAAGCAACTGGACCAGAGTGCTTTTTCCACAGCCGCTGCTTCCTACGAGAGCCAAGGTCTGCCCCTTCTCTACTGCCACACTCAGTCCTTGGAGTACCGAGACATCAGGCCGGGTTGGATAGTTGAAGGCTACTTGCTTAAATGCGACATTCCCGCTAAAGTCGTCCTAGAATGATAACAAACAAGACCTGCCTGTTACAGGAAAAAATGGCTGAGCAATTTCATGTTAGCACCTGGTGCCACTGGAAATACCATTAATAGTTGGATGAAGGGGTGGAACTGAGGCGGACACAGAGGTATGTGCAGCATCCCCTTGATGTTATGAGAAAGTACAGCTCCATCTCTGCATCTCACACGATTTTGAAAATTGGAAATCTGAGTGTTTTATAGGAGTACAGTGGTACCTCTGGTTAAGAACTTAATTCGTTCCGGAGGTCCGTTCTTAACCTGAAACTGTTCTTAACCTGAGGTACCACTTTAGCTAATGGGGCCTCCTGCCGCCGCCGCACGATTTCTGTTCTCATCCTGAAGCAAGGTTCTTAACCTGAGATACTATTTCTGGGTTAGCGGAGTTTGTAACGTGAAGCGTTTGTAACCCGAGGTACCACTGTAGTTGGGATTGAGAGCAGACTCCCAGCATGAAGATGGGTGGCCGTAGGACAAGTATGGTATGGGAACTGTGCTTTTAAACTAAATGATATAGGTTTATTGTTCACACAAAAGGCCATGACAAACCCATAGTACCAATTAAACAATATGGCTCTTACATCTATAACATCCAAGATGTAAAAGAGAAGTTACCAGAGAACCAACTAACTCAAATCTAGCTTGATTTCAAATTATACCTCTGAATCACCACAATTTATAATGAGTTTATCTTACTCATGTTTCCTTTTTTAAAATTAATAATAATAATAATAATAATAATAATAATTTTGCAGCCAGTGCAGAAAGGGACACTCTGTGTGTGTGTTACAAAGCTATTGTCACTCAAAAGAAATTGGACCATTTCTGCCTGGGTGTATTTGCTTGCTTGTGTGAACAAATGTTTCAGAAAGTGATCTCTTGGGTCTCTATATAAGGGGCAGGCTAACATATAATCAGTGATGCCTTGCCCCTGCAGTTGATCACAAATGCAAAGTCTGTATAAAGCACTTTGTTGTAGCAGCCATCCAAGACTGCAGTGGGCATTGCTTGGAGTATGGTATAGATTCACAAACTTGTGGACAAGGGTAGCTTAGACACTGATGCATCGGTAACCTCATGATTAGACTACTGTAATGTGCTGGGTTGGTCCATAATGTTGTGGCTTAGTTTGTTGAGCAGAGCACCTGGAGGTACATCTATTGCCCCTGTGCTGTGGGAACTACACTAGCTGTCAATCAGCTATCGGGCCATGCCCAAAGTATTGTTCTTACCATATAAAGTTCTGATCAATGTAGACCAGGCTACCTGAAAGATGACCTGTACTGGCAGAGACCAGTAAGATCACTTAGATCATCGGGGTGGTACCACAGCCTACAGAATATCATTGGGCGATGACCTGAGAACAGACATTTGTTGCTTTTACCCCCGTACTGCAAAATAACCCTCCCTCTGCCATGCATGAAGCATCAACCCTCAGTTGTTTCAGGCATCTTATAAAGACTTTCTTTTTTGCCCAGGCTTTCCTTGATTCATAAAAATGGACCCTGATTTATGTGAATGAATTTCCTGAATTTCTCTCATATTTACTTTTATATGGCTTTATATTGTTGTTTCATTGGCATCAGGTTGTATTTTAATTTAATTTTAATGGATACTGTTGCTATATCATACATAGTGTACACCATTCAGAGATTTCTGAAATGTTGTGTGGTTTAGAAGTGCTTTTAAATCAATCAATCAATCCATAAAATACAATAACTGAAGGCCCGTATGTCTCCAGCATGCACAAAGCCTATATATAATTTAAACAGAGAAGGATGATGGAAATGTGTTAAGACTACATCAATAGGAAGAAAATGGCACAAATTCAAATTCTCTGGATCCATCAGTGAATCGCTCATAAGCTTTCAAACCCAGAAGGCAACAAACTCAAGTGCTGAAACTTTTTCTGTGTTTTGTTGGAAGGTAATATATAAATGCACAGGGATCAACTTACAGGCTTCTGTCCTTCAACACTGTAATTGTCTATTAAGGGTACAGTCTCAAACAGCTGGAACATGTGAGCTGCAGATATCTTTGCTTTGGCATAGTCTGGTGTAAATGAAGCTGTCTGTCCTAGTGCCATGGCACCAAAGACAATGCATGAGAATACCCTAGAAGTGCAAAAATAAAATAAAATAATAATAATAATAGTTTAAATTTTTTACCCTGCTTCCATTCTTGTAATGCATTTATTTTGATCTCTCTGATGAAGGTTACATGCAACAAGGGGAACAAGACTTTGTCCTTTACTAACACACTTGTCCTAGGTTCAAATATCGGCACTTCCCATTAGAAGACGTAGATAGCAGGTGATGTGAAAATCCTCTGCCTAAGACCCCAGACTCTCTTTGCAAGTCAAAATAGACAATTTTACATTAGATTAGGTGCCTAACCCGTGACCCTCTAGATGATGTGAGACTACAAATCCCACCGTCCCAGACTGTTGGCCATGATGGCTGCGCTGATGGGAGTTGGAGACAAACAATCTAGAGGTCTACAGATTGGCCACCCCTGGCCTAACGGGCCAATAATCTGACATACATGTGTAAAACCCAGCATGCGGACCTCCAAAGAAAACATTAATTCCCATATTGGCTTTGGGGTACAGAGTATGCATTTCAGGTCCAGGGCCATTGGATTTTAAGTGCATATAGCCCGTGCAAATGCTAGACCCCCATGCAAACACCCAACAGGCCCCAGAACAGGCCAGTTTTGTCTGGGGTCAGGGGGCAGCAGGGAGGCGCGAGTTCTCCTCCATCAATTGCACAGCTTCAATTTAGGAAATATATGGGCTGGATCAGACTGGATCTATCAACTGAGAAAGCAACCCAAGCCCTTGTAAAACACAGGAAAACCCACACCTATATTACTGCTGATTTCATAATAATTTGTTTTGTTTAAACCACAAATAAAAAGAAAAGCAACAGAGATCTTACAAGAAAACGTTCTTAAATTCCATGTATTCCCCTTCCACAAGGAAGGCACCAAATCGAAAACAAGCGGCGTAGGTGAAGTACATAATGCCTTGGGAAATGCCATAAGTTAGTCCGTGGATATGCGCTTTCTTTAAGGAATTCCTGTAACAAGAGATGAAGGGTGTTTTGCTTATTTGTGTGTTGATACACACATTACGGCCGTCTCAATATAAAGCATGGGAAGCTCTGTATGAAATGCAACAGCCCTAGAAAATGAAAGAGCCTTAAGGCCAGCTGGATGAAATCCCTGCTGCAGTGCAACTACCTACCTGCCACTCACACATTTCCCACAGATCACATCATTGGTTGCTGCTGGAAGGGGCATAGCTGCCAAGTTGTCCCTTTTTTTAAGGGATTTTCCCTTATGCTGAATAGGCTTCCTCGTGAGAAAAGGGAAAACTTGGCAGCTATGGGAAGGGGAGGGAGGAATATGCACAGCACTGGCATGTGAATATAGGTAAGTTGTCCTTGATACTATGGACTGAAGGGTAGCTATGAGTTCAATATAACTTGTAAATCTCGCCCAGGACTCTGAAATTTAGCTCTGGGTGTTTGCCAATCTCAGAACCAATGACACCAGTGGTGGGAAACCTTTTCCAGGTTCTGGGCAAATTTCCAGAAGCCATATGCCAGTGAAGGTAGAGCAATAAATGTAAACGTTATATTCATATATTATTATCAGATTCAAGGACACCTTGCAGCCAGGCAAGGCTGCATCAGAGGCAAAGCATGACCAGTGAGGTGGCGTGGCTTGCAGAGAGAGGGTGTGGCCTCAGAGAGTTCCAAGGGCCAGACAGAGAGGTCTGGAGGGCCACTCTTAAAAGCCATTCATCCAGAGTAGGAGAGGTTTTCTTTTTTTCGTTTGAAGCTTAAAGCTATGCAAGCAGCAGTCAAGAAGTGAATTAGTAATTCGGTATCTTATAATAAAGCAATGTTTTGAATAAGATTTTAACAACATATAATTGTTTGGTCAAATGGCAGTTCAGATCCTGCGATAGTCTTATTTTTGTTTATAACAGACATCCCAAAAGTCTTTGTTCTATGGCACAACCAGAAGCTATATAAAATGCATCTGCCTTAGGAAGACTGTATCTCCAAAAGCCGTACAAGTCCTGAGTAGGTTCTATTAAATTTGACAAGAGATGGCTCATAACTCTTGGGAGCAGTTTTGACATTCCTTCCCTCCCACCAAATGGGCAGCTAGATTTCTCAAGAGTAGCACCCGAGAGGCAAAGGCAGGACTGCTTGGCCACTACTTGTACAAGCTGCAAGAAGGAACTCAAGACAGAACATTTGGGGTTGGATCTATGCTGAGTCATACTTAAGAGTGAATGAGCTCAATGGGTCTACTCTTAGGCATGACTTGGAAGTAAACCCCACCAAATTCAACAGGACTAACTTCCAAGAAGGCATGGTTAGGACAGCAGTGTAAGTCTGGCTCAAACTTGAAAAGTAATTGTCCTGAGAATTAAAAAGCTGGATCCAGACTTAACAGCAACATCCTAACCATGTCATTTCAAGAGGTGATCACAACGTTCACTATCTGTTACCTGTATGGTCCTTGCAGATTTTCTCCATACATTTGTTCAAATTTTATTTCCTGAGTAAGGGAAACAACTGTTCGGATATTCCCTATTGCTTCTGTTGCAATCTGTAAGAGAGATAACACACTGGCTAGTGGGAAAGCAACAAGTTTCCCCAAGTATTACTTTCTTGAGGAAAGAGCTAAAAAGAGCAAAACACCAGCACACTCTTATAGTGTGGCTCTCCACTGATTCTAAAGTGCTCCAGGCTGATCTTCACGGAGCAGTTACAGGCACCAGTGCGTAATTGTTTCCAAGAATCAGTCACAACCCAGCAAGTCTACTATAGTGGGACTTCTTCTCTTCGCTCAAAATGGCACTCTGATCCCACATTAAAGCACTTGCAGAAGGGAGGGGATATGGAAAATGCAGGATCCTCCCACTTTCTCGCTGACTCTTCTTTGGTTTTCAGCCTCATGAAGGTGAGACATCATCCTCTTGTTTCTCAGCATCCCTGTTTTGGTTCTAATTGTGGTGGAACTCAACCAGCTGTGTTTGCTGTCAGAGGGAATGGTTTATAACAGATACTTACCTTACCTGCACCTTCAAGTTCCTTCTTATCTTTCCTGGCGTGTCCAGCCAACATTCTCATTTCAATGAGTCCTCCAATGGCAACGAGTGGCACAACAGCCAAGATGACGAGGGTCAGCTGCCAGCCATACACCAATGATATAATTATTCCTGTCCCGAGGTTAGCAATGTTTTGGGCAAGCATACCTAGCCTGGCCCCTGTAGCCTGAATGAAGGAGGGGAAAACAAAATGTATTAATCAATTGTGTGGGGGCGTGCTCCTGATAGCTGAACATTTCTCTGTGGCCTTTGGAGTACAATGCCTACCAGAATTTGTGAACATGCCATTCCTCAGCTAGTAGGACAAGGCAGAACAGTACAACTGTTTTTTCCCCCCCATTCGTATTTGAGAAGAATGGAGCAGAGGGAGAATGTAGGGCAAATTGCTGCACACTTACCGAAGATGAAATGTCTTTGAGTACAGAAAGTTGTTCTAGGAATCTGATGCAAGGTAAGCATATTTGCTGCCCACTGCAGTAGTGCTTGTTTGTCTCCAAAATAGTCTGTATATTTGTAACAAAACCTGGAGCCACACACTGTCTCTCAGACTAACCTAACTCACAGGGCTGTTGGGAGGATAAAATGGTGGGTGGGTGGTGGAAACCATGTACTGTATGCTGCCCTGAGCTTCTTGAAGAAAAGGAAGGATATAAATGGCATAAACAAGTAAGTAAATATTACAGAAACCTCATATTCTCTCTCATCCAAAGGCTTTATCATACCTTTCAGTGCTGCCTCTGAAACTATGCATTGCTCTGTGAAGGGCTAAGGAAGCATGTGGCAAAATATTTGTTTCAGAAACCTTGACCTAGAAGTAAGAGGTGAGTGGAGAAACTTGGTAGAAGCTGGTTTCTCTAAATTATCAATGGGAAACCTAGGAACCTCCATGTGTTGTTAAATTACACCTCCCATCATCTTTGATCACTAGTTATGTTGGCTGGAGCCAATGGGTGTTGAAGCGAGAAGAGGAATATTCTGACAAGAGTGAGATTCAGGCTCACCAGTCAAATTGGCAAAAATTTATAGAAAGAAAAACAAATGGTGTTGGAAATGTAACCAAAAGGATGGAGAATTATATCATATGTGGTGGCTATGTGAAAAAGTAAAAACATTCTGGGAGTTAATTTATAATGAGTTTAAAAAGATGTTAAAATATACTTTCCACAAGAAACCCGAAGCCTTTTTGTTAGGGCTAATGGGGAATGAAATTAATAAGAATGACCAAAGATTATTCATGTATGCCACCACAGCCGCCAGAATGGTATTGGCTCAAAGATGGAAAACAACAGAAATTCCAACAGTTGATGAGTGGCGGGTTAAGATGATGGAATATTCAGAGTTGGCTAGGATGACTGGAAGGATAAGGGAGCAAAAAGACCAGAAGTTCCAAAAAGAGTAGAGTAAATTTGTGGACTCTTTAAAGGAGTGCTGTAAAAATGTGAAGACACTGACAGGATTAACATAAACCTACAACAGAAACAATGGATGTTTCTGTCTATAAACGAGAAAGACCTATTTAAGAGAATGACAGAGACAATATGGGAGAAGGCGCATAACATAAGAGAAAAGATCTGAAAACCAAAAGTGGAGAAGGAAGGAAGGAAGTCGTGTTCGGCAGAACATTAGTATGTTTCGAAGGTTAGGATTAGTAGAGTAATAGCTGTATTAAATAGTAATTGAAATGTATCAGATGAATTGTTTTATTTATGACTATTTTCTTTCTGTATTTGGGAAAACAATAAATATATATATTAAATAAAAAGAGAGTGAGATTCAGGCTACTTCCTTGTTGGGGTTGGGGGAAGAGACTGCCAGTCTCTTATTCATCACCCTTCCTTATTCGTCTGGAGGACACAGTCCTGCTATCCTTCTCTAACTTGGAGAACGTGTCTCTACAATACTATTATATCCTCAGTCACAGAGAGTGTTCTGTAGCTGCCTTAGGAAAAGAAAGCTTCTGCCAGAAGGGCCACTTTGGAGCTGTCCAAGGTATGTTCTTGTATTGTTTCCCTGCTTCCCTCGAGAGCTTTGCTAGAAATGGACAGCTCACCCAACTCTACGTCAAGTTCAACATCTCAGAAGTGATGCCTATGTCCAGGGATTCTGCAAAACCACTTCTCAGTTTTTGATAAACTTTCCAACTGTGCAAGAACCCAACCAAGTTGCCTGTGAGTCTAGCCTATTTAAGCCTCTCGAATTAGTCATCTCTCATTGGGAGCATCTTTGAAATGCACAACTGGAAATGACTAAATTATGGTTTAGTGCCACGTACAAACTGAGTTAGCATCAAGTGTGGAACTCAGACGTGAGAGTTGCACTGGATAGCCTACAACACAACTAGAATTATCAAGAGAATGAGAATTGGGGGGAGGGTACTGATGAGTATTACTTACACCTTTTACTTCAGAAGCATCAAGCGCAAGTCTTGTAGTCAATGCTCCAGTATTGTTTTTAGGGTCATCAAACCAAGCAATGTCCTGGAAATACACAATACATTTTAAGGTACCAACACAATCCTGGCTACAACAGCATTGCAAATCCAGTTTTTGCTGTTCAGGTTCTGGAGGGCAAGGTATTTTAAAATATATTTAATTAGGGTCATTATTCATTTGTAGAGTTGCAGTCTTGCACCTAGTAACTAATTCCTAAAATCCAGTGAAGTCAACAGATCCCAGCCCCCTCTGCATCTAAATAGACAGATTGGGTCCATCACACTCTTGTGGTTTCTGAGCTCAGAGGTTTCCAAACATGTTGGCTGAGAGTCATACAACTAATTAAGGGTTTGTATGAGTAATTTTTTTCTTTGAACATCAGATCGCCATGTTCTTAGTTTTGACACTTTCAAATGCAATTTACCACTGAAGAAAGCTCCAGTTCAAGGAACACAACTCAACCCCCTCTCAGATGCAAGGAACTACTTGGATGATTTTCTTGGATGTGGGCTGTAGATCAGGTGTGAGGAACCTTTGGCCCTCCGGATGTTGCTGAACTACAACTCCCATTATCCCTGGCCATATTACTAGGGCTGATGGGAATTGCAGCTCAGTGACATCCGAAGGGCTACATATTCCCCAAACGTATGTGGATGATTGCTCATTGCAATGTTGTAAGGGGTGATGGCACAGTTCAATATTGCAACCCATTTAATGGACTAGCACAGAATAAAAACTGAAATCAGTTTTTATCATGCGCTAGCTCAATAAAGCAAGCAAATCTCTCCCTTAGAATACCTGTCTAAGCATTGCTTGGAATCCCATGTAGCGAATCTTCATTGTAAGGATCTCTCCAGCTCTGCCAAAGGTGAAACCCTGAAAGAAAAGGTTTTCTGCATAATTGGATGCTGCCGGTTTTGATATTATTTTTTGTATCTTTATTTTATAAATATATATAAAAAAACAACAACAACATTTGTAACCCACCCATCTGACTGTGTTGCCCCAGCCATTCTGGGTTGCTTACAGCATATATAAAAACATAGAAATTTTTAATTTGGTTGTGTCATTTTGGATGTTTTATTGTTTATGACTACTTTTGTTATGTTTGCAATTGTGTATTTTTTCATGTTGTAAGCCACCTTGAGCATGGTGTTAACTATGGAAAGGTGGCATACAAATAACATTATGTATGTATGTATGTATGTATGTATGTATGTATGTATACCAGAGTACAAGCAACTTAATTACTTTGCATTCTGTATGAGAAAAATAAGGCATTGGGAGAAAACATTCATCCTGCCAGGCGGATCAACAGGTTTATTTTTTAGTTCCTTCCCCACTTCTGTCTCTTCTCCTCTGATCTTGATCTTGGTTCCTGAATTGGCTGCAATGGGGCACTAGGCTGCAAAATTCTCCGAGCATGCCATTGGCCAAAACTACTGGAACAGTATTGCTCAAGTGGATATTGTTTTCTTATAACATGAAGGAAATCACAACAATGCATAATATGGGCAGAATAATTCAAAATAAGTTGTACTGGCATGGCAGCCAAGCACAATGTTTTCCAAAAGCAAAATATCTATTTTCTTTGAGCCACACAAACATTGCACCAGTCTATGATAATACTACAAGAATGTTTTTCCAGTACTGAATTTGAGATTCAAGACTCAAACTACTGGCTCTTGCTGGAAATGCTAAAAGTATCCCATGACAAGTGTATGGGCTTTAGTCTGAAGTTAGAAGAACAGTTCTGTATTCAGGGTCTAAAGAAATTTTACAGGACATATGATGAAGCTCTCAAGGCTTCTGACATCAATAACTTGTTTTGTTATCAGATATGTTTATGATGTAATCATGGATATTTTGATGGAAAGCTTATGCTAAGCACACCTAAAACATGGTTGCATTCAAATATTTTGCCTTATTTGCAGTTTTGCAATTTCAACAACAACACATCAATATTCTGCACATCTGTGAAGTCAAATTTGCTACAGTTATCCAGGGATCCTTCTGAATTTGAAAGATGTCTGATATAGTTCTGCATACAAAGGAACTATATACCGGTAATCCTCTAAAATTAAATACGTACACTATGTTAGTCCTTCTTCAAAAATTAATCTAAATTCTTTGGATGAAAAGTAATGTCACCTCTTCAAAACAAAAACAAACAAACAATAGTTCTGTGAGTTTCTGAATACTTTCAGGATCTGGCCAGAAACAAGAAGAACAAAGCAAATCCAACTTACCTGAAGGAAAAATGTTACAAAGGATATAGCCCCAAGGCCTAAGAATAGCAGTGAATACAAATTGCTCTTTTCTCGTACTGTGTTTGGATCATCCAGTGCAAAAATCTATGGAACAGTAATCTCAATGTTAATTTTATTTCATTAACCTATCTCTAAAAACTTCACCTTGCTTACTTGTACTGAAACTCATTCTCTTAAGTATAAAATGCGCAATATAAAAAGTAAAATCATATATATCTTTAAACAGATGAATTACTGCTTATCAGTTATTAATTAGCTGGTACATATCAATAACCCTAAAAACAATGTTCTGGGTTAGATTTTCTTTGCATTGTGCTACAATGTTTCTCCTGAGGCAATATAATATTGCAAGAGAGACATATATTGAAAAGATGTAGGTAACAAAAAAAAATACATCAATTGTTGCTCCCAGAAGGAGGTTTCCTGTTATTGGCTGTAGCCCAGAGGGCCATTGGGGGAACTGTATATTTGTGGCTTCCAAGTCTGCATTTGCCATTGTTATTAGACTCTATAATAGTAGTCATGTGTAAAGACTGGCAAGCCACTTTCAAAACATGGGCAGTTAAGAGCAGGTTCCAATGACGATCAATAAACTGAGTTCATTTTGAGTGAGAAGGCCAGTTCTGAGCTTGTCTAAATAAATGAGGAAACGTTTGGTCTGAAGACAGCTTAACATACATACTTTGGGTACCCGGACTTGTGGGGCTGGCTGTTAGGGCCAAAAGGCAGTTTGGAAATATTTTTATGAACAGGTTCAAAAAGGTAGGAGCAGTCATCTGCTCAGTTATACAGGAGTATTATGAACTTCTCCATGGGTACATTAAAGTGCTATCATATCTACTACTGTGGGCAAGAATCTCGTAGAAGAAATGGAGTGGCCCTCATAGTCAACAAAAGAGTGGCAAAAGCTGAACCAGGATGCAATCTCAAAAATGACAGAATGATCTCGATACGAATCCAAGGCAGACTTTTTAACATCACAGTAATCCAAGTTTATGCACCAACTACCGGTGCTGAAGAAATTGACATTGACCAATTCTATGAAGACTTACAACACCTTCTAGAAATGACAGCAAAGAAGGATGAAGAGAGGGTTGCGAGACTCAATAGTGGACAGGACTTCTGTGCCTTTAATTGCCCTGCTCTCTTTTGAGTCTGGAAACCTTAAAGAGAAACCAGCAGACCCTTTGCTTGGAAATTAAACAAAGGGCCTGCTGGTTTCTCTTTAAGGTTTCCAACCCTATGCACAGATCCAAGCTTCTCAATGCAAATTCTCTTTTGAAGGATCAATTCTGGCCTGAATGTTTTCTACATTTAAATGTAGTTTTGGAATGGATATACTCACCCCTATGATTTCAGAGAATATGACTGAAAACGCAGGCTGTAACGCTCCATTGATGAGTGCAGAAAACGTTCCCACCAAAAAGTAAGGCCATTCGGACACATTCAACTTCATGATCTTCATAAATGAAACTGAGGGCAAATTTTCATTCTAGAACACAGGAGAATGTTTTATGCAGTGCTCTCTGCCCTTTTCTGGCTTCCATTCATAAACTCTCTATACTTGTTGCTTTTCTTTCTACAAGAAATACAGTGTTGATCCCAAGGTTCTGTTTGCTCCCTGTAGACCTTTGTTTATTGTTTAGCTCTGGACAGAGCTAATTCTTGCCACCTATTCTTAGCCTGCATATTAGACTTTCTGTACACAAAGCCTGTACCACTGGATTATGACCCTTCCCTTAAATGAAGAGAAATCAACTGGTGGGCCAAAGTGGCTCTAGAACAGGCACCAGCAACCTCTGGCCCATGGGCCGGATACGGCCCATGGAGACCGTTTATCCGGCCCACAGGCTGCCCATGAACCAAGCCACCCGCTCAGCAAGTCCCCTGCGTGCTGCGGTAAACCGGTGCAGCGTGGCGCGGGGACACATTGAGCGGCGCTAGAAATGCGCAGAAGCGATTTCTGGTTCTGCGCTGCCCATTTCCAAAATGTCCGCAGTGCCAGAAATCGCTTCTGCACAGCCATGGTGTTTGGGACATGGGCAGCGTGGCACCGGAAATCGCTTCTGCGCCTGTGCGGCCCATGTCCGGCCCACGGACAATAGTCCGTGGTAATCCTCCGGCCCACGGGCAGAAAACGTTGCCGACGCCTGGGTCTTCATTAAGGAAAGTCTCGAAAAAGGAGAGCGGAAGATTTTTTAACAGAGAGTGGTTACACATTTTACATTCTGTTTGCTGCTGCATGTGTTTCCTTCAACAAATTTGTAAAGTGTGAACCGCAGACACATATCCTTCAACATCCAGGTTCAGACCTCGGGGATTCCCCCCCCCCCGCATCAAATCAAGGCTGTCAGGTGTATCCACAACAAGAGCCACTCTTATGGAGAGGAGAAACTACTGGGGATGCTGTAAGGTAGGAGACGAGCCCTGAAAACCAAAGGAGTCATCAGAATAAGAGCCTATGTAGAGGAACATAGTATAAGAAAAGCAGAAGAAAATAAGATCATCCAGGAACAGGGAGACGGAGACCTGGAAAAAAAGTCTTGGCATGTGTCTTGGTGTACAAACAAAGCACAATCAACACTGTTGCAATTTAAAGCTGAGACACTTACAGGCTGAACAGTTTGGACCTCAAGGTCTTTGTCCTGCTCTTCTGGCCTTTTCAAGCTCTTGCGGGTCGAACGCCTCCGCACTCCATTTGCCAAGAAGTCTTTTAAGGCCTCTTTTGACATGCCTTTTCCATCAATGGGCTCATTTTCATCTGAAGAAGCCTCAGTTACAATTGACTGAAATAAGAGAGCAGAAGTTTTGAAAGAGATTTGGATTTCAAGATGTTGGTGTGAAATGTTTATAGAATTATATACAGTGAACTGAAAAAAATAAAAACTGAATATATTAAACATTACTTGGGCCTGTATCAAGTCTGGTGGGCTTTGGGGTTGTTGTGGTTTTACAAAAGGCACAACTTTCAAATTTAATTAGTTAGACCTTTAACTTGCCCTTCCCTCAAAGGCTCAGCACAAGTAACAACAATGCAAACAAAATAAAAAAATTCCTTCCAGCAGCACCTTAAAGACCAACTAAGTTTATATTTTGGTATGAGCTTTCATGTGCATGCACACAGTAATACACATATGATTTTTTTAAATAAAAAAGTAAACCATTTAAATATAGACAGTCATAATATAAAGGCTTAAGAACAGGGATGGGAATTGTGTTACTTATACTATAATTCCCCTTATCCCCGATTGCCTGCCATGCCTGCTGGGCCTGAAGTGGGCTGCGAGTCCAAAAATCTCTGAAAGGCCACAGGTTCCTCAGCTCTGCCTTGTGGGGCATTTTCTGCATGACATCCTTTTCCTACATGGATTGGTGAATGACCAACTGTTTACTTCAGCATACACAACAACGCTCAACAAAATAGGGTAGAGTCAGAGGCAGAGCTGTCTTTCCTATTGGGCTTACTGGCGCATTGTGCCAGGGCGCTGGCCTCTCAGGGGCACCCCAGTGAGTGGGGGAGCTGCGCAGCTTTGCCAGTGGCCTCCCCTTTCCCTGCACACCCACCAGCTGTGCCCCGTCAACCATGGGAGGAGAGTGATCCCCGCAGAGGCTTAGGATGGAAGCTGCGCTCCGCCAACTATATGGCTGGTGGGCGTGCAGCTTCCTTCCCAAGCCTCCACAGGAGGAGAGTGATCCCCACAGAGGCTTGGGAAAAGGTCGACAACTCTGGGAAATGGGGGAGGGCACAGGCACCAGAGGGATCTTTCTACCAAGGCGCTGGCAGCCCTGGACAGAGGAGAAGAGAAGGGATGGTGGACAAACTTTGTTGGTAGGGCCCATAGCACAACAAAGCTGCAGCGAGCATATATTATCACTGGCAGATCTATTTTGCTTACCTGTACCCACCCATCAGATTTTTGTTTGAAGGACAAAAACTTACAAACACTGTGTTTCCTCCGTTCAGCTTGTATTGGAGTTTGGGGAATTAAGCTTTCTCAAGTTGTTTTATAAATGCTACCCCCCCCTCCCAGTAGTTAATTTTGTACTGAGAATCCTTACCACTGAAAAGGTGGGGTGTAAATATTCACCTGTGCTGTGGTCCCTCTTACTTGCCTTTTCCCTAAACTAAAACTCAAGAATAGCAAATGTTTGATTCTGCAAATTAACCTGCCGCATTCTGTCAATAAATGGACTGTAAAGGAATGACAAAAGCATTCAAAAGCATCAATTCTTCGGCAACCATAAAGAAGGCTGATCGCCGAAGAATTGATGCTTTTGAATTATGGTGCTGGAGGAGACTCTTGAGAGTCCCATGGACTGCAAGAAGATCAAACCTATCCATTCTGAAGGAAATCAGCCCTGAGTGCTCCCTGGAAGGACAGATTGTGAAGCTGAGGCTCCAATACTTTGGCCACCTCATGAGAAGAGAAGACTCCCTGGAAAAGGCCCTGATGTTGGGAAAGATGGAGGGCACAAGGAGAAGGGGACGACAGAGGACGAGATGGTTGGACAGTGTTCTTGACGCTACGAACATGAGTTTGACCAAACTGCGGGAGGCAGTGCAAGACAGGAGTGCCTGGCGTGCTATGGTCCATGGGGTCACAAAGAGTTGGACACGACTAAACGACTAAACAACAACAAAAGGAATGAACAGGTAAGTGTAGGTGAGATAAATGTATGGCGAAATAAATGACACCACTTTATTTTGGTTTAAAGAGGATCAGAAGTCATTCCCAGACTCCCATGGCACAGAAAGAAAAATGTATTCAATTCCTTGGAGCAGCTGTTGCAGAATTAAACATTTAAAAGTTTACAAAATGGTCCAAACAGAGAGAGATGTGCATGTTGGCAGTGATGTCTGTGCACATGAGAATTGTTTGGTGGCTCCTTTTCCACCCACACAGCTACAATTCCCAGAGTGGTTTAAAGCAATCAGCCTCCCAGCAACTCTCAGGACCCTTAACAGGCTACAGCTCCCAGGGAGCTACAACTGTTCAAAGTGGTATTGCAGTGCTTTAAATATATGGTGTGAATATGGACAGAACGATGCACTTTTGCAAGGCGATTTGCAGAATCAAGCACAGTCGATAGGACTGTGCATATAGGAAAACAGGTTGCATTGCAGCATCAATTCCCAAAGGACTTCTGGAGTTGGGCCACAGGGACGAACAGGAACAGAACTCAGTTCAAGAGGACTTATATGCCAATGTGACAAAAGGGGAGAAAAGAAAAGAAATGAACCAATACCTGCATATTAACAAGTTTGAAATAAACTCCTTTCTTTGCCATGAGCTCATTATGTGTCCCTTGCTCTGTGATGGAGCCATCTTCAAAAGCAGCTATGAGGTCTGCGTTGCGGACTGTAGATAACCGATGAGCGATTACAATAGTTGTGCGACCTTCCCTTGCCTAAAGAGACGTACGGTATTCAGATTCAGTTAACATAGGCCTACGTTCACAAGTCTTTGCATCACATCTTACAGCTTTCATTAACTTGGCAAAGGAACATAATAAACTGGTTTACACAGAGACATTAACCCATCAAAAGCAGCCCAATCACTAGCTGGCAGTAGCTCTGTAAGATGCTCTGCCATTGAGCTTTAGGCCTTGCTCAAAACTGCAAAAGAAAAAAGCAGTCAGAATGCAGCAGGCACACCAACTCAACATTTGTTTGAAGGGGGTCCAGCCCCCCACCCAATACTGAGGGGGTCCGGTGCAACTGCACTGGCCTGTGCAGTGTCAGGAGATGTGTGTGATATCAAGCGATGCACACATGACAACACACGCACGCAACACGCACCAGCCCCCCCCCAAATCTTGGAGGGAACCTGGCGCCACTGGTACGTAGACAGACTAGCACCTGGAAGCTTTCTACTTCAGTACCGTCTATCCCAGGGAATGCATCCTTGAAGCCATGCAGGCATTGTCCGGATTTCATACGAGTAGCAAGTAGGACAGAAAGATACTGAGAGATGAAAGGGGAGCCTGCACCACCCACTTTTGGCTCTGATCCCATTCACCAGCAGCAGCATGCAGTCCTCAAAAGATAAACTCTGTGGGGATGAGACGCTTGACAGGAAAAAGGCTTCTGCACTGTTTGGTAGTGACTCTTAAGGGTTCCAGGCAGGAGTCATTCCCAGCCCCAGAGGACTGAAACCAACACCTTTTGTATCACTGAGCTTTGATTCTTCAGTTTCTAAGGATCTCTCACACAGTCATCATGGCTTAATTCTGCCCTGTAACCTCTTCCCGGTTTATTAGAAGAAGAAAGGTACTCTGCACATGCTCAGATGACCACCTATTGCATTTAAAACCACTTGCACCAAACTCTTCAAGTGCACAAAAATATTTTTATCTTTATTTGACCTCAACAGGAACTCAGCAAGAGAGCAACTGATCAGCCCAAGTACAGCCAGAGAGTGGCACACCCAGGAATGGAGCTGAATTTGGATCTTCCACAAGGTAATTCAGTAATTCACTGCACGACATTGAACTGATTTGACCTGAAGCCTTTTCTGGTCCTGGTCCAGGAAGAGGTGAAAGGATGGCCAGCTGTGCCTAGCCAGCTTTCAAAGTCTTTTTTTTTTTTTAAAGTGTACTATTTAGCACACATTACTTTTGTGCTAGAGGGATGCGGGTAGCGCTGTGGTCTAAACCACTGAGCCTAGCGTTTGCCGATCAGAAGGTCGGCGGTTTGAATCCCCACGACAGGGTGAGCTCCCATTGTTTGGTCCCTGCTCCTGCCCACCTAGCAGTTTGAAAGCATGTCAAAGTGCAAGTAGATAAATTCCGGTGGGAAGGTAAACAGCATTTCTGTGCACTGCTCTGGTTTCACCAGAAGCAGCTTAATCATGCTGGCCACATGACCCAGAAGCTGTATGCCGGCTCCCTCGGCCAATAAAGCGAGATGAGCACCACAAGCCCAGAGTTGTCTGCGACTGGACCTAATGGTCAGGGCCCCCTTTACCTTTACCTTACTTTTGTGCTAAAACCTTTTGGCCTCTGGTTATCCTGCGCATTAATCTTTAATTTGAGTTAACATTCCTCACAACCAGAAACAATCCATAGCAACCCCGGGAGGGTAACTAATTAACCAGATATTGCACCAGCTCTTCCCATCCCTATCTCACATGCCCACAGTCCCCCTTTCAACACCAGAAACAAAAGCAGTTATAGAGGCTTTTTGGAACCAACTCCTGGGCTTCTCTGCAATTCCCATAGGGATCTGCCAATATTGATTACAACACACCTGCTCTGTTTTGGGATGGTGAGCCTCCCATCCTTCAAAACAATCAATATTCTCGATTTCACTTTCAAGTGAGGCATGCTTTAATTGCCTCTCCTAAACTGAAATACGCATACAGAAGATGACCAGATCCTTATAAGCAGCTCCCTTTTAAAACAACACTGTATCTTCTTTTTGAAATGCATTTAAGCATATTTGCTGGCATCCAAGAGAGTGCCCTGTATAGAAAGGCATCTTCGCTGGTGAGAGGAAGACCCCTCCATTCTGTCAATTCCCTCCTCCAACTTCAGTCCCCTGCTGGCCCTTCCTGGAGGTTCCCTGACCTTCAGGCAGGGCTGGGCAAAGGCCTGGTGTGGAGCAGCAAATGCCCACCCTCCAAATCAAAGTGCATAGCATCCAAGGCTGGCACCAGCGGCAGAAAATCCCATGTCCCAAGCAGCTGGCATCTATCTATCTCAAGAGACGAGGGAGTGTGCCTCAAACCACTGGAGAATCACAGTGCCTCCTGTGGTTCAGGGACCAGTAACTTGTAACTGCTCCCAGATAGGTTTTGCTGATTAGCAGCACAGAAGTGACCTCTCTGGGGTGCAAGTCTGGGTTGGCCAAGTGACAAGACCCCCACCCACCCACCCCCGCCTCAGCCTTGCTGATGTGGTCCAAAGGAAATCAGAGCAATATGTTTGACACCAGCTTGGCTGCAGGAGTTGCCAGAAGGGACTCCACTCTGGATTTGTGCAGTGTTTACGTCTTAGCCTTTTCTTCTCCTGAATATGTCCCACAAGGCAGCAGGTATGGGTTTACTCCAAAGGCCTTTCTCAGCAATGAGTATAGCCGCAAGGCAGCGGAGGATTAGGATCAGAGTTTGCCTTCTCCTAGAAGGGCTACTTTCCCAGCCCCATCTGCCCCTCACTTCCCTCTATAGCACATGAAGAAACTGCCTGATTGACTGTTGGACCCACTATTGGTCTCATCCACTCAATCCACCAGAGCCTGTCTTTGCATGCAGGGGGAGGTCCCTATCCATAGGTGCCAAGTTCCGGATTGAAAAATCTGGGATCAGCAGCGGTGCGGCACCGGAAGTCGCTTCTACGCACTTCCGGACATGCGTAGAAGCGACTTCCGGTGCAGCTCTGCCGATTTCTAAAATGTCCACAGTGCCAGAAGTTGCTTCTACGCATGTCCGGAAGTGTGTAGAAGTGACTTCCGGTGCCGGTGCAGCACCAGAAGAACATGGCCGCCGGCAGGAGCTCCATAATCCGGGGGAATACGGGGTATTTTGCCATCCGGGACACCTGCGGGAAACAGTAAGAAAATACGGGGGTTTCCCGGGGAAAACGGGGTACTTGGCAGCTATGGTCCCTTTCTCACTAGGGGTTTGAGACCCATCGGCTACCCTCACCTGGTTCAGCTGGCCAATCAAAAGCCGTTTCCTGGGGTGTGGTCGCTGTGGCATGTTGACAGCTTCTGGGAGACACAGGTGAGAGCTAAGTGCTGGGTGGGGACCAAAGGTGGGCAAACTACCCCAGAAGGAGCATGACAACGTGTCCTTCACCAAAGGCACTACTGCTCACCTAACACCCTTCCCATACATATACTCCCTAACAGTATAAATGCAACAATAAGTTAAAATGACTGAAACTTTGCTTCCCTTTCATGTCGGTGGGAGAGAAAGAGGCCGGAAAGGCCCATCGTGCAAGGAGATTCCTGCTCTCGTAATGAAACCTGTTCTTCATCGTAAGTTATTTGTAAGCCATTCATTTTCTATTACCGGTATGTAAGGTTTTCACAGGAGAACAGACCTTGTCCAGTGCTGCCTGAACCACAGCTTCGCTTTCGGTATCCAAAGCTGATGTTGCCTCATCCAGCAACAGGATCTTGGGGTTCCGGACAAGAGCACGGGCAATTGCTATCCTTTGCTTCTGTCCTCCACTTAGCTGAGCTCCTCTTTCTCCAACCATAGTGTGAAACGTCTGCAAAACAGGGAAAAAACCAGCAACAGCTCAGAACCAATAAATGATGTTATGGCCTGATATATTATATCAGGGTTAGGGAGTAAATTTTGGCCCACAGATGGCATTTTCTCTTGGCCAGCTCTTGGGGATGAGGGCTGCATGTTAACAGTGGGTGGAGCCAATACAAGAGTGGGTGTGGCCAGCATGCCCACTTTAGCCACACCTACTCATGTTTTGGCTCCACCCACCACTGGCAGAGGGCTGGCTAAGAGGGGACATGTGTTTACTGACCAGGGGTTAGCAAACTTTTTCAGCAGGGGGCCAATCCCCTGTCCCTCAGACCTTGTGGGGGACCTGACTATATTTTTGGGGGGGGAAATATGAATGAATTCCCATGCCCCACAAATAACCCAGAGATGCATTTTAAATAAAAGCACACATTCTACTCTTATAAAAACATGATTCCCAGACCGTCCACAGGCCAGATTTAGAAGGCGATTGGGCCGGATCCGGCCCCTGGGCTTTAGTTTGCCTACCCATGGTTTACTCCACGCACCCACACACATGTCCACACTGACATTGCACACTCCTCACCATGAATCTTTTCCCGCATGAAGGCCATCTATACTTAGGAATTCTGAGGCACAGACTATAAGTCATCCTGGAAAATTTAGTCTAAATAATTGAATAAATATACAAGTGTGTTATGTGTGTTTTGCTTGCTGAAAACACACCACGTGTTTAGCGGCTAGAAAAAATACTTGCATCAAGCACCAGGCATTTGGGGGTTGTTTCTTTACCTAGGAAGGTTCATCTATATTTAGAGAAAAAATAATAATGTGTGTGAAAATAGACCTCATAGCCAACATGCACAGGAAGGTGAAAATAAACTAATTCTCAGTTTACAGTACGTCCTTGAACCACTGCCCTTTCAAACAATTGAACTTAAAAAAAAAGAGATCAAAACATGAGGCCTGTATTTAAACTTCGACAACAGATTTTAATATTTTAAAAAGCCTTGTTTTAGTGAATCTCTTGCTAGCAGTAGTGGCAGCCCTAACGCACACAGGCCTCATTTGTATTAAACATTTAAATCAGTATCATATCGTTTTAAACAGTCATGGCTTCCCCCAAAGAATTCTGGGAGCCGTAGCCTGTTACAGGTGCCGAGAGCTGCTAGGAGTCCTCTATTCCCCACCCACCCACCCCCCAAACAACTATTCCCAGTGTGGTCTAACAATAAATTCCTCTTTCCGCAGAACACACACGTATTCCACTGTTACCTTCACCCTCCAAGTTTCTTCCCTGTCTTTGTCAATCCCCTTGCACTGATCTTGCATGTGTTGCTTTGTGAAGAATTGTGTGCACGGTGCCACATAAATACAGTGGTACCTCGGGGTACAAACGCTTCAGGTTACAGACTCCGCTAACCCAGAAATAGTACCTCGGGTTAAGAACTTTGCTTCAGGATGAGAACAGAAATTGGGCTCGGCGGCGCGGCGGCAGCAGGAGGCCCCATTAGCTAAAGTGGTGCTTCAGGTTAAGAACAGTTTCAGGTTAAGAACAGACCTCTGTAACGAATTAAGTTCTTATCCAGAAGTATCACTGTAATAAAGACCTTCAACCTTTAACTTTTTTAAAAAATCCCACAAGACTGTTGATTCTTCTTCCAAACTCCACATGAGACTTTTAAAAAGCTGCAGCCTTTCCTAGCCTGCTGCCCTCTAGATGTTTTGAACTACAAAGCCCATCAGCCTCAACCAGGATGGGCAATGGTCAGGGATGATGGGCACTATAGTCCAACAATATATTGAGCACACCGGGTTGGATAACAAGCCTCATATAACCCGTGCTATACCTCAAAGGAAAATCTATTAAAGATGATATATAGATTGTATTAGGGACGCGGGTGGCGCTATGGTCTAAACTACAGAGCCTAGGGCTTGCCGATCAGAAGGTCAGCGGTTCAAATCCCCACGATGGGGTGAGCTCCCGTTGTTCAGTCCTAGCTCCTGCCAACCTGGCAGTTCGAAAGCACCTCAAAGTGCAAGTAGATAAATAAGCGGGAAGGTAAACGGCGTTTCCGTGTGCTGCTCTGATTCGCCAGAAGTGGCTTAGCTTTGTCATGCTGGCCACATGACCTGGAAGCTGTACGCCGGCTCCCTCAGCCAATAAAGGGAGTGTCGCAACCCCAGAGTCGTCCACAACTGGACCTAATGGTCAGGGGTCCCTTTACCTTTACCATAGATTGTACTTGACCCCTACCAAGCTCATCAAGATGTATAAAAAGGATCTAACTTATGCTGGAAGTTCCAAGAGACCGAGGGTACCTTTTTTCACATGTGGTGATTTGATTTATGGACAATTCAAAAAGATTTTTCAGATAACAATCCCAAAAAACCCAGAAGCTTTCTTATTAGGAATAACAAATGTTGACATCCCTAAGAAGGTACTCAACCTCTTTCTCTATGCAACTACAGCTGCAAGAACAGTCTACGTGCAAAAATACAAAGAACAAGAAATTCCAACAAAAGAGAATTGGCTAAATAAATAGAATATGTAGAATTGGCCAGCATGACAACTGAAATCAGTGAGCAAGATGAGACTCGGCTGAGGGAGGAGTCAGAACCATTCACAGGCAGATTATTTAAAGTGATATACCGGTAATCGTCAGATAAATCTAAATGTGGGTTTTGGTGTGTGAGAAGTAGTAATTAACAACTGGGCTAGAGATTAGAGTGAAAATGGGTGGTTAAAAAGGAGGTGCAGCACAACAAGGAAGAAAAGGGAAGCCATGGAGGGGTGGGATGGGAAGCTTAGAAGTATTGGGTTGATAAAGGTATTCACAACTGTATATACCAGGCATCCCCAAACTGCAGCCCTCCAGATGTTTTGGCATACAACTCCCATGATCCCTAGCTAACAGGACCAGTGGTCAGGGATGATGGGAATTGTAGTCCAAAACATCTGGAGGGCCAAAGTTTGGGGGTGCCTGGTATATACTGAAATTTTGGGAAAGTTATAAATAACATTTTTTAAAAAACAAGCCTCATATAACCAACATGCTTAAATCTAATTGATGCATGAAGGGGTTAACACCATAGAGTAAGCTGTCCTCCCAGGCCTAGCCCCCTCACCTTGGGAGGAGGGTAATGAAGCCTACTGTTCCTCTTCTGTCTACTTGAGTAGCTCAGCACGATGTAGTCTAAGCTCAGACCACATGGCTTTTATAAGCCATTATTGAGTACCAACAATTCAGGAACTTCTACCACTGTAATGAAGCCAACTTTTTCTGTCTGTGTTTTCTGACTGGTGTATGGAGAACACATGAACCTGACCTTTGGAGAGTTTGTAAGTAACCCATTACTTTGGAGAGTTTGTAACTTACCAAACGTGGGGTCTTTTCTATGCTAAGGGAAGAGGGGTGTTTTGGAACTCAGAAGGGCATATTTTGAAAGTCTTACAGCATATATTTCCATGCTTTACTTTGCTATATATCTTGTGATTTTAAATTGAAGCTGGGGTTCTCTCACCAAAGAGTACTTGCCCCAAAACTTGGATCTTGACACCCAGGGAATTCTCCTTGCCACTAACACAGCTTAGGGAAGGCAACCCTCAGGCAATATTTTATTCTGCTTGGTTTATTTCAGCTTTAGAAGATCACACAAGGCATTAAAATAAGATAAGCAGAGGAGGGTATCCTAATTTCTCACATTAGGCAGTTTCATGATGAAGTCATAAGCATTGGCTTCCTTGACAGCTTTTTCAATCTCTTCCATGGTGACGTCTGCACGGCCGTATCGAATGTTTTCTGCAATCGTGGTATGAAATAACACAGGCTCCTGGTTCACCACGCCTATAATCTCCCTCAGGTACCTTAAGTTCAGGGTCTTGATATCCTGATCATCAATGGTAATCTAAAACAAAGCACACACAAATCACACAAGAGAGTTCCACACAGAACTCAGAATAAATATTGGCAAACTGTCATAAAAGGAATGTGTGAAGTAAAAGGGAAAATATTATCATGGGTATGGTACATAGTTTGAAAAGGGGAGTGGAAGAAAGGGGCATATCTAGTCAGGAAAGTAGGGGAGAGGGTGTTGGATAGGGACAGGATCAGACAACAGCCTATTACTAGTGGTAGTCAGCTGCAAGGTTTTTGTGGAAGAGGGATAGACAAATCTGAGATAAGCCTGACAAAGGAAAGAAAAAGAGGAAATAGACTGTGTCCCTAGTCAAGGAGGAGGGCACGAGCATGTAAAGCAGGGGTGGCTAAACTTCCTTATTTATTTTATTTATTTAGAGCATTTCTTTCCCACCTTTTCCTCCAAGAAGCGCAAGCTGGCACAGGGCACCCCTGTGAGCTTCATGGTTGCATGAGGATTTGAACCCTGGTCTCCCAGCTCCTAGTCTCTCGCCACTACACCACACTACTACAGTTTGAGGGCTGCATTCAGCCTTGGCAAACCCTTTGGTGGTTGTGTGCCACTGGTGGGTGCGGCCAACCCACAGTCTCAAATGCACACACAGGATACACAGCCACACACACACACACACACCCGCAGCTGATCTATGCAGATCAGCTGAGGAAGGGGAGAATTATTGCCTCCTTCCTACTCACCAAATTATCAGTCTAATGACAAGCGAAGGAGTAAACTGTCTCTTCATTAAGGCCCTGGCATATGCTCACCCCAGCACTGTATCTATTTGTTTTCCTTCTTTGTTGTCATAAAAATAAGTGAAGGGTGGGTTTTTTTTGGAGGGGGTAGATCTGCTCCTGAACTGGGAGTTAGCCACCCCTGATGTAAAGAAGCACAGTTTTGGTGAGTTTAGGCTGAATATGGGAAGATGCCAGGAAAAGTTGTAAGAGAATGGAGGAGAGGCAGGCAGAGGTCCAGGAGGAGGAAGAGCTGCTACTACTTGAGACCTGAGACTCTCTCACAGACTTGCCTTGCAACTGATTCTGAACACCAGCTTCTCTATTGCAGCACACATGCTACCCCACATTTAAAGCACATGACTCCCTCGCCAAAGAATTCAGGGAACTGCAGATTCTTTGTGGGGAGCCATGCATTTTATCCCTATAGAGTTCTGTCCTGCTCCTTCCTGTTGAACTCCCAAGACCTTGTTACCGTATATTTATTAGTTTTCATTTCATACAGATCAGAGTTCTGCCTCCCAGTTTTTATGCTGAACTGTTTTATCCTGCTCTTGGTTTAAATTGTTTGAAATAGGTTTCGGCTCCATTTCAACTGTTTTTAATGCATTTTATGTATTTTACTGTGGGTGGCGGGTGACACTGGGTAAAACCACAGAGCCTAGGGCTTGCTGATCAGAAGGTCGGCGGTTCGACTCCCCGCAACGGAGTGAGCTCCCATTGCTCGGTCCCAGCTCCTGCCAACCTAACAGTTCGAAAGCACATCAAAGTGCTTTTACCTCCGGCGGGAAGGTAAAATGGCGTTTCCGTGCACTGCTCTGGTTTTGCCAGAAGCAGCTTAGTCATGCTGGCCACATGACCCGGAAAAACTGTCTGTGGACAAACGTCGGCTCCCTCAGCCAGTAAAGCGAGATGAGTGCTGCAACCCCAGAGTCCTCTGTGACTGGACCTAATTGTCAGGGGTTCCTTTACCTTTTATTTTTTTTACTAATTCTTTCATAACTAGCTTTGAGTTTATATTATAAAGAAAAGCAAGTGTAAGGTTTTTAATAATAATAATAATAATAATCTGTGTCTTAAGAATGTCATCTGAAGAATATTAACAGCAAGACAGACACTTATTTACCCTGAATACTTCAGGGCAAATATAGGAAATCAGACTTTTACACCTGTGTCAAATAAAATATCCATAACCTGACATTTGATATTGACAGTGCTCATGGGGAAAAACAACAACATTTTATGGGCTTTTGGATCAAGTATCTTACCATGCCTTCAATAGGATCATAAAACCTCTGGATCAGCTGAACAGTCGTACTTTTCCCACAACCGCTACTGCCTACCAAGGCCACTGTCTGCCCACTGTTAACTTTCAGATTCAAGCCTTTTAACACCTGGATGAGAGGGGGGGGAAACACAACGAGAGCTGCTATAATTTTATTTTATTTTTATTCGCAAGGGTTGTGCCAGTATCCAGGTCCTTGGAATGCACAGTCATGATGCAAGCTCAGAGAAAAGTGAGCGACAGTGGAGCACATTCATAAGTACAATCAGACACAGCAAGTTTCCCTGACACAAACACCTGTAACTGGAGGCAGCAATGCTTCTGAATACCAGCTGCTAGGAGCCACAGGAGGGGAGAATGCTCTTGTGCTTGAATCCTGCTTGCTGGCTTCCCGCAGGCATCTGATTGGCCAGTGTGAGAGTAGGATGCACAGTTAGATGGGCCATTGGCCTGATCCAGCAGGCTCTTCTTATGTTAATTGCCTTGAAACAGATTTCATCACAGCAAGTCTGATTGGGCCATATATGGAGGTATGTGTGTTTTTGTCCATGTTTGTCTGGCTTTAAAGGACAAAAGCCAGGGAATGTCAAAACCAGCATTCACTACTGAGCTTCAAAAACTCAGAAAAATTAGATTACAGCTCAAAAAATTAGATAACAGTTTACAGCACAAAAGAACCCAGTGTTTATACCATTATGCCTTTATGAGTGGGGGTTGTTGGTGTTTATTGTCGTTTTAATTCTATTGTGTTTTTATATGCTGTAACTGACCCTGGAAGAATCTGGGGAAGGGCAGGTAAGAAATAATAACAAAAATGAACAGCAAATACATTTGCAAAAATACTAGTAAGAGGATGCCTCACAAACAAAAAGGATTTTCATGCAAATTGTACCCAAGACATCCAACATTTGCATTAGTGTGAATAATCTGCTTTCAGTATGGGGGTCAGCGGGACACAGTTATTGTTCAGCTCCAATAGGGTTTTGAACCCTGCTTTAGGCAAAAAGTTTCTTGCATTACAGGGGGTTGGACTAGATGACCCTCGGGTCCCTTCCAACTCTACAATTCTATGAGTCTATGTCTACAAAAGCACTTAGAACAGTTGAGCTTAATTATGCATTTCAAACACCATTCGGACTGTGTATTGATTTTTCCCTTAACACTTGCAAACATAATGTTAAATATTCAATGGAAGTAAGTGGGAATTCGTATGGATTTTAACTCATAGAGTACCTGAACATCTGGCCTTGAGGGATACTTGAAATGCACATTTTGGAAAGCCAGATTTCCTTTAATTTTGTCTGGTTTGTAGCCAGCTGGTGAATAACTGTCAATTTTAGGTTCCTGTAGAAAAGAAAAGAAGATTCTCTTGAAACTTGGAAGGAAAGTGAAATCTTGGAAAGCAAGCTAGCATGTAAAGATTCTGTTCACTTCATGCGCCCATGCAAAGCATCACCAGTGGAGACCCATCCAGACCAGATGCTACTGCCTTTAGCAAACATGTCAAGTTTTTTTTCCTTTTAAAACAAACAGTTTTAATCCATTTAATCAGGAACACAGTCATGGAAAAGAGAGGTTTCACTCTTTCCCCCCCACCACAGCCCCAACTAACACCCCACCTCATCTATGACCACCATTAGCTGGGAAGAAAAGCTTCCACTGAGAGGATTTCTTCCCAACACCAACATCAGAGGAAGGATTTTCCTTGCAACCATAGCAGGGAAGAAAAAGGGGTATGTTATTATTACAACGCATACTGCAATTATAACCCTACCTTCCCTCCAAGGGGTCCAAAGTGATGTACATGGTTCTCCCCCCCCCCCACATTTTATCCTCACAACAACCCTGTGAGGTAGGTAGATCTTAGCCAGTGGTGATTACAAACTTAGATCTCAGACATTTTGTCTCTCTATCATATCAAGCTACGATTCTAAAAAGGAGGCTTACGTTGTCTATGATGTTGAATATTGCATACGCTGCTCCCCTTGCAATAGCAAACGCTTCTAGGTTTGGAGTCACCTGACCGATGCAAAAGGCGCCAATCAGAACAGCAAAGAAGACCTAAACAGGAATATTTTTCAAAAGAGAAAGAAAATATGTTTTTGAATCCTTTTTGCCAGATAGGATGCACATCCCTTAACTGCGATGTGGCTGATCTCCAACAAACAGACATGTACCTAGCAGATAACAAAGGCTGACTGGTGCTTCCAGACTGTCCTTTTGCAGATGGAATCGCATACCAGCAAACACAGGTTGCATAATTAAAGAGGATAAAAAATTCCTTCAGTAGCACCTTAAAGACCAACTAAGCTCATACCAAAATAAAAACTTAGTTGGTCTTTAAGGTGCTACTGAAGGAATTTTTTTATTTTGCTTCGACTCAGACCAACACGGCTACCTACCTGTAACTATAATTAAAGAGGATTTGACATTTTGGTCACCCCACCCACTAAAAAGATTAGAAAGTGATGGGGAAATACACTTTAAAAGGGGGGGGGATAACAATGGCACAATCTCTCCACACAGAAATAAGGAAATCTCAATAAATAGCCAGCATTGTACACCCTCCCCACAAACTTTGTACAAATCAGGATGAAAGCTCAATAAAAAGTACTGAGGATTAAATATCTGAAAAGATCCCTGATTCTCTGCAATCCAGAGAAATTCCAAGGAACTCCTAAAAGCTCAGTTCTATGCATATTTACTGAAAAGTAAATCCCAGGTGATTACAGTCTCTAGAAAGCATGTTATACTCCCGAATAAACAACAACAACAACACAAAACATACACCAGTGGCTACTTGATTGGTTGTCCCCCTAAAAATAATGCAGTCCAGAGAATGTTATATCCAATTTTAATGAGATCAAGCAGGTATAAGCACAAGGAAAGGTTTAAGTACAAGAAAAAAGTTCCACTGTAAAATTGTGTTTTTATATTATCTCCACATAAAATGCCATGCTATACTTGGCAATAGTGGAGTATCACCAGGCAACTCTGTGTCACTTGCTTCATGAAAGCCCTAAGATCAAGGGTCAGCAACCTTTTTCAGCCGTGGGGCAGTCCACCGTCCCTCAGACCACGTGGTGGGCCGGACTATATTGGGGGGGATGAACTAATTCCTATGCCCCACAAATAACCCCGAGATGCATCTATAAAAAATGTAAACTGGACATGTGGGTGTGTTTCCACTTTTCACCAAAACCGCTTGACCGATTGAGGTCAAATTTTGACACATCACATGTGAATGTCTGAAGGCTATAAGAAAGTTTGCTAAGACAGATGTCACACCTCCGCCAGGTAAAACCCCCCAAACCCCGTGTTTCAAAACATACTACTCAGACGAAAATTCATGCTGGGAAAAGAACCAGGTTGCAAACCAGCACCTCCTAGCGGCGGCTACACTGGTATTGCACCTATAAAACCTTCCCTCTCAACAGCACCTCGGCTCCCGGTTACATACTAGGCCGAAGCCTTTACAGACTAGGCCGAATGGAGGTACTGAGTCGCCTGAGTGGGGGTTGGGGGGAGGAGGGGACGGGATAGGTCAGGACATGGTGGGACCAGTCACAGGGATGAGCTGGGGGGGGGGAAGGGGGTACATCATGGGTCAGGACAGGGTGGGGGGAATCACAGGGATAAGCCGGGGGTGGGGGGAGGAGGGGGCGGGATACGTCATGGATCGCCACAGGGTGGGGGGAAATCACACGGATGAGCCACAGCAATGTGTGGCAGGGCCAGCTAGTTTTAAATAAAAGCACACATTCTACTCATGTAAAAACACCAGGCAGGCCCCACAAATAACCCAGAGATGCATTTTAAATAAAAGCACACATTCTACTCATGTAAAAACACGCTGATTCCCAGACCGCCCGTGGGCCGGATTGAGAAGGTGATTGGGCCGCATCCGGCCCACAGGCCTTAAGTTGCCTACCCCTGCCTAAGATCACCCTACTCTAGAAAACCCACAGTGGAAACCTGCGCCAATGCTCAGGTGCTAAAGCCAACCTCACAGCCACCAGTCCCAGCGCCTTCACCCGATAGGCTTGTGCAGTGACTCATGAACCAATGAAAATTATCTTGAGATGATGCTTCTGGATCCCCTTAAGTTATCAAGCCACAAACCAACTAGTCTGCTAAATCAATGGAAATTCCTCCTGTGCCTAAAAGCATTATTTATGAGGCCTAGAGCAGCTCCATATGCATTAATTTTTTCCTAATGCCTGGCTCCACATTTTTGAAGGCAGAACAGGGGAGGGGATGAAAAACACTGTGTACCTCCCCCACCTGCCCCCCAAATTATGCCTTTTCATGCTGTGCCAGCAAGTGAGCAAGAGATATGCGGAGCCTCCCCAAATAATAATATACAGCCCCTTTCCTCCTCCTTGCTTAAATAGGTGGGAATTGGCAGGGGGAGCATAGCTCCACAATGCTTGGCTGCACAATGGAAGGAAGCTAGTGCATGTGTCAGGGGATAAACCAGGATGCACTTGGCGTCACTGGCCTGGGAACCTGAAGTAGAAAGTTCAGGCAAGGTCAGGGACACAGAAGAAAATTAGGCAGCGATGGAGCAAGCAGACCAACTCATCACAGACTTTGATATGGGGAAAGCAAAGCAAAGCTGTGAACCAACAGACTGGTCCAAAGCTACACTCTCAAAGTGACAGACAGGGACAGTGTTAAGGGTTGGCAAGGTTGGACATTTGCAGACAGCTCACAATCCCAGCATGGGTTCCCACTGACAAAAGCATTCTGGAACTTACTGCAGTGAGGTGGTAGACCTGCTGAATTTGGCACATGGAGGGTGTCTTGCTCAAGGACCCCCCCCCCAGAGCCTGGAGGAAAATAGGAAGCTGCCTTCTACTGAGACCATTGGTCTATCTAGCTCAGTATGGTCTAGACCAAGTGTGGGGAACCGTTGGCCCTCAAGATGCTTCTGCACTACACTTCCCATCAGCCCCAGCAAACAGGGCCAATGTTTTTCCAAAATGGCATCGTTTTGCTGTCTGGCACCCTGAGCTCTTTTGGGAGGAAGAGCAGGATAAAAAATACAGTACAGTATTTATTTTGTGGGTGTTTTTATGCGTCTACCAATATGACAATCCATAGGTAGTGAATTGTACATAGCCTCATCATTCATCACAAAGACCCACTTAGCCTCTGAGCAATCCTGAATTTCAGTGCAGAATATGTCCTTTTTGGTGGGGGGATGGAGAGAAGACTGAACAGCTGTTCACCAACACTTACTGTCAGGACTTCCCCAATGGTGTAACCTTCATCCAGTATCAAGGTAGTTCCATACCAGAAAGCCAAGGCATATGCAGAATATATTAATAAAAAAGCAATCCCCATGGACATATTGGCAGTCACAGCCTTTTTAATTCCAAGTCTTTTAGCATCTTCTAAATTTTTGTGATATCTGAAAGAAAAACAGCAAACTGATTGAATTATATGATCTCCAATTGATAGGAAAATGCATTTTCCCTCCCATTTTTATTATTTATTTTTGCTAGAATTTCTTTGAAAATACCCAGTCCATTCAGACATAACATATTTTTTTGTGGCCAACCTATCTATATACATATATTTAAAAATCCTACACAGAAGTGATAAAAATGTATGTTTAGTGGTTCCAAAAGATCACTCCTCCTGTAGAAATTTATGTGATTTGCTAAAACAAAAAAACAACTAGCCAGTTAGGTCCTAAACAAATACCAATATAGTTGTCTGTTAACACAATCATTCCAACTTTTAAAATCTCACACACCCCTAGTTCAATAATTGCCCCTACAAAATTTTGAATGGTCAACACAATTGCCTCTGCTACCGGTATATCAGAGCTTTCCAAACTGTGTGTTGTGGCGCATGTGTCGGCTGCAGTGTGTAGGTGTGTCGTGGTTGGAAAGGGGTTAGTTTAACCTCCAGTTTGATAGTAAAACTGAATGACTGTGTCGCGAAGTGATGCATGTCTAAAAAGTGTGTCACTAAGAGTAAAAGTTTGGAAAGCTCTGTGCTATATGATGTGGCAAAGACATGACATTTTAGGAGCCAGAAACGGTGGAAGGATCGTATGGCTTCACTTCAAATTTAGTTAGCCACCTATCTCTTGTCTGCCAATTACTTGCAGGCAGAAATATAGCTACATAGGGAATGTTGAAATTAGGGATCAGCAGCCTCAAGCCCAGGGGTCAAATGCGGCTCCCTAGGAGTCTCAACTTTCCAGGCCACTTTCCAGACTACTCCCTAAGCCACACCCTTCTCCCTCCTGCTCTTCGTCCTCTTGAGTGTTTTGGCATGGCTGGAGTGTGTCCATGGGATGGATAAAGATCGAAGAAATATGCATATGTATGGGGAATGCATGTAGAAACATTTGGGTTTGTGTGGATGGATTGTATCCTATCATAAAGCGGTAAGAGTGCATCCAGGGACCCCACCCACCCTTAGCATGCATCCCACAGGAAGTTACTCATGAGGGAATGTCAGCCTTGGGCTGGAAAAGGTTCCCCCAACTAGGTTTAGGATACTGCCTCATACCATGTCAGACCATTGGTCCATCTTGCTCAGTGTTGTCTACACTGCCCAGGGTTTCAGGCAGGATTCTCTCTCCAGAGATGCTAAGGATTGAGCCTGGGGCCTCCTGCATGCAGAACAGATGTTCTACCACTGAGCTATGGCCCTTCTCATTTTAAATCATCAACCGGGGGGGGGGGGGAGAGGTACTGGCCTACTGCTCACTAACCTTTGGTGGCATTTAGCCAGGGTTCTTTTGGGGTTCTTTTGGCCAAAGTTGTTGACCCTTTTTGGCAAATTTGCAAAAAAAAATAAGCAGCTTTTGAGCAAAATCACCAAAAATGACACTGCCGACATGGGTTGCCATATGTCTGGATTTTCTCACTTCCCCCCCCCCCCAATTTCCATCCAGTCACTGCTTCTGAATGTCTGGGAAATTCCAGACGTATGGCAACCCTAGGTTTGGAAAAGGTCAAATACAGAATAATCCAGGTGTACATCTATAGCTAGTGACCACAAAACATAACCTGACCTCTCAATTTCTTTCTTCTGTCCTCCAAAAGCCATCACCGTCTTAATTGATGAGAGAACCTCCTCAGCAACAGATCCAGCTTTTGCATATGCAGCAAGCTCCTTGTTGGTGAATGCAGTAAGGACCTGTGAGATAGAGACATTACTGATTTCAATGCTATGATCCAATACAATTGTGTGTGGGGTCTGGCACGTGCTTCTTTCCCTTTCCTTATACTTCCCTATTAAATAAAACAACACTCCAAAACAATCGTGGTGTAATACAGTGGTCAAGAATCTGTGTCCCTGCATATTCTAATAAATATTCATGAAGCAGGGGCCAACAATGGAGAGAGTACAGCAGCAAGAATGCTAATAGCAGCAAAGTGGAAATCTGTTAGAATACCATCAGTGGAAGAATGGATTAATAAATTGAGAGAGTATCTTCTGATGGCAAGACTAACAGCAGCTGTAAGGAATCAGTCGAAGCAGAAATTAAGAAAAGAGTGGGAAAGTTATTATGAGTATATAAGAAAACATTGTTCGAAAGAAGGTATGTTAATATGTGTAGACTAGGGGATATGAAGGGAAATAAAAATAAAAATAATTAATTAGTAAATATAATATAAATAAATATAATAAGTAAAATTAGTATTTTTAACAGTAAAGTAGAATTGTATTGGAAATAAATGCACGAGTGATTATAATAGTGGAAAAGGAAGTCGAAAGAGTGCGGAGGGAAGTGTAGGGGGGAGGGGAGGGAAAGGGCGGGTAAAGGGGATTTTGTATTTATGTATATGATTGATTTTACCATCGTCTAAATTTGTTTCCTCTTTTGCTGTATATTTTAAAAATTTGAAATAAAGTCTTTTTTAACAAACAAACAAAAAGACCTGCTGTTCATGTGACGGTGATGTTGTAGACATGTACATATTGTGGGAAATGATCTAGGTCAGGCTTTCCAAAACTTGGGGTTTCCAACTGTTTTTTGACTACAACTCCCATCACCCCTAGCTAGCAGGACCAGTGGGTCAAGGATGATGGGAACTGTAGTCCCAAAGCAGCTGGAGAGACTCAAGTTTGGGTAACCCTGATCTAGGTCATGGGTAGAGAAACTCAGGCCTAGGGGCCAAATGTGGCCCTTCCAAGCCTCCCTATCTGGCCCTCAGAACTGTCCCCACAGTGCCCAACCTCTCTCCAGGCCACATCCCTCACTGGTCTTGCTTTGCATCCCAAATGCTTTTGCCTAGCTGAAATGTGACCTGGAACTTTGAGAACGCCTCTTGCTTGTCTGGACAAAGGATAGAGTGGTGTGTGAGCAGAAACGAAGGTCAGCATTCACATCCATTGCTCCATCCACGTTTGCCTCTGGCCTCACCTCCACTGGCATCCCTCCGAATGTTGCCCAGAAGGGAACATGGCTTCTGGGCTAACCTGATGCTACGAGGAAGCAAAGAAGCTTGCCAGAAAGATAAAAGCCCTTGCTGACCTTAGTTATCTCTGCTCAACACAAAAGCCATCGGAAGCCAAGCTTTAGAGGTAGCCAGGGTGGTGTTTTCATAACTGAACAATGCTTATTGTGCACGGTACCCTAACATTTCAGCAAAATTATACCCACCTTTGCCCAGATTGCAGCTGAGAGCCCCAGAACAGGACTGACTGCAAGTATTACAAGAGTCAATTTCCATCCTTTAGCAAATCCGACTATAAATCCTGTTAGAAACGTAGCTACTCCCTGAAAGAGCATTGCCATTTTGTCACCAATTCCTTCGTTGATCTTGGAGACATCACTAAAAACAAATCAAGGTAAACCGATTAGGGCAAAATTTAGGACAGGAAAACCAACAAGAAGCATTTCTACAAGGGATTCCTGTTATGCTGCTACTGCATAGTTTTCACAACTCAATTCACAACTCAAATGCTACAAAATATTCATTTAGCCCCAGAGATATGGATACCAATGCTACAGGTTTTCATCAAAAGCAAACAAATAATTACTTTTATTCTGATCCCCTTCCCTCACTGCAAAGCCTTTCAGATATACACAGATATTTTACAAGAGTCATGGGACACTTTAAGGGCAGGTTTATCACAGCATAATCTTCAATGAACTAACAATATACTTCCACAGTTGACAGCAATAGCATTATACAGGATACAGGATACAGGGCTGTATCGAACATTCTCTATCTGCTAGAAGGGAAGGGCCATAGCTCAGTGGTAGAATGTCTGCTTTTCATGCAGGAGGTCCCAGGTTTAATCCCTGGCTTTTAGCAGGCATGAGTACTGTGTAGATGACTTCCTGATTTCAGTAGACAGCAGCTTCCAAAGTGTAGGTTATCCAGATGCGTAATTGGTATTATGTGACACATGTTGTTGTTGTTTAGTTGTTTAGTCATGTCCGACTCTTCGTGACCCCATGGACCATAGCACGCCAGGCACTCCTGTCTTCCACTGCCTCCCACAGTTTGGTCAGACTCATGTTTGTAGCTTCAAGAACACTGTCCAGCCATCTCGTCCTCTGTCATCCCCTCCTCCTAGCGCCCTCCATCTTTCCCAACATCAGGGTCTTTTCCAGGGAGTCTTCTCTTCTCATGAGGTGGCCAAAGTATTGAAGCCTCAGCTACATGATCTGTCCTTCCAGGGAGCACTCAGGGCTGATTTCCTTAAGAATGGATAGGTTTGATCTTCTTGCAGTCCATGGGACTCTCAAGAGTCTCCTCCAGCACCAAAATTCAAAAGCATCAATTCTTCGGCGATCAGCCTTCTTTATGGTCCAGCTCTCACTTCCATACATCACTACTGGGAAAACCATAGCTTTAACTATACGGACCTTTGTTGGCAAGGTGATGTCTCTGCTTTTTAAGATGTTGTCTAGGTTTGTCATTGCTTTTCTCCCAAGAAGCAGGCGTCTTTTAATTTCATGACTGCTGTCACCATCTGCAGTGATCAAGGAGCCCAGGAAAGTAAAATCTCTCACTGCCTCCATTTCTTCCCCTTCTATTTGCCAGGAGGTGATGGGACCAGTGCCCATGATCTTAGTTTTTTTGATGTTGAGCTTCAGACCATATTTTGCGCTCTCCTCTTTCACCCTCATTAAAAGGTTGTTTAATTCCTCCTCACTTTCTGCCATCAAGGTTGCGTCATCTGCATATCTGAGGTTGTTGATATTTCTTCCGGCAATCTCAATTCTGGCTTGGGATTCATCTATTCCAGCCTTTCGCATGATGAATTCTGCATATAAGTTAAATAAGCAGGGAGACAATATACAACCTTGTCGTATTCCTTTCCCAATTTTGAACCAGTCAGTTGTTCCATATCCAGTTCTAACTGTAGCTTCTTGTCCCACATAGAGATTTCTCAGGAGACAGATGAGGTGACCAGGCACTCCCATTTCTTTAAGAACTTGCCATAGTTTGCTGTGGTTGACACAGTCAAAGGCTTTTGCATAGTCGATGAAGGAAAAGTATATGTCTTTCTGGAACTCTCTAGCTTTCTCCATAATCCAGCGCATGTTTGCTATTTGGTCTCTGGTTCCTCTGCCCCTTCGAAATCCAGTTTGCACTTCTGGGAGTTCTCAGTCCACATACTGCCTAAGCCTGCCTTGTAGAATTTTAAGCATAACCTTGCTAGCGTGTGAAATGAGGGCAATTGTGCGGTAGTTGGAGCATTCTTTGGCACTGCCCTTCTTTGGGATTGGGATGTAGACTGATCTTCTCCAATCCTCTGGTCATTGCTGAGTTTTCCAAACTTGCTGGCATACTGAGTATAGCACCTTAACAGCATCATCTTTTAAAGCAGTGCCAGTTCCGCAGATTGAGTTGGTCACAACGGCATTTATAGGGTAAGGCGATCTCACAGATAAACTGGTCCCAAAGTTGTTAAGGGCTTTATATACTTGGACTTCACCCAATAGCAGATTAGAAACCAGGTGAGCACAGGTGCTATACGCTAGCAAAGTTTCACTCTGATCAGCAATTGTGCCACAGCATTCTGCACTAACTGCAGCATCTGGAACAAGCACAATTTTTTACGCAGATTAACCAAGCCAGTAACAGAATTAAAATTTGGTTTTCCTTTTGAAGAAAATACACCAGCCAAGTATTAAACAGATATACTCACTCTATAAGACGAGTATTCACTTCCCCAACATCATTTACATCGAACCATCCAATTTCTTGCCGCATGACAGCATGGAAAAAGTGTTGCCTTATTCTCTTGACCTGGCGGCCGGCTGCCACTGTCCAGCATGCAATGTGAGCATAGGCAGCAATAAGGACAGCAGCTCCTATTCCTGAGTAATAGTATGCATGCCTGAAAGCACAATGTTGCAGAGGCAAATTCAAGAAGGGCACCCGTGCAAGTCTTTAGCATCACAAAATGGTCTTTGGGAATAATCTTTTTCATTTGCGAGTATAAAGGAGAAAATGCATTCAATATGCACAGCTAAAATGGTTGTCTCAATGCTGGAGCCTATCGCGATCTAGTCCAGCATCTCCTCCTGCCCCCTGTGGCCAACCAAAGTGCCTATGAGAATTCCACAAGCAGGACAGGGAAGTGATAGTTTTGTTTATTTATTTATTTATTATTTACATTTACTGTATATACCACTTTTTCTCCAAGGAGCTTGAGGTGGTGTACATGGTTCTCCTCCTCCCCCCATTTCATCCCTATGAGGTAGGTTAGGCTAAGAGATGATGGCTGGCCCAAGGTCACCCAGTAAGCTTCACAGCTGAGTGGGAACAGTGGCAGAGCTTCATACTCTGGCACTGGGGGGGGGGGGCGCCCTAGCGGGATCACGCTGCTGGGGGCGATGCGCTCCCCCCGACACCCCTCTTCCTCCGCCAGTGAGTGGGAATTTGAACCCTTGTCGCCTGCACTCTTAACCATCACACTTGTTCTAGCTGCTCTCTGAAGTTGGGCCCCACCACCTGGTATTCTGATACTGGAGATAACACAGTCATTCACTCACGACTAGAGCCATTGCTAACATGATCCGCCATGCATTTCTCCAGTTCCTTTCCATGCCATTTGATGTTGAGTTTGCCAACTATCAGTGCAACCCTAATCATGCCTACTCAGAATTAAGTCCTATTGAATTCAGCGGGGTTTACTCCCAGGTAAATAGAGTTGGGGTTGTAGTTTTGATCATGACATTTTATGGCAGCAGTTTCCATAGTTTAAATGTGTGTTAATTGAAGATGTGCTTCCAAGGGTGGCTCCAGAAGGGGGTGAAAGGGAGTAAACCCCCTCCAAGCAAGAAGCTTGCCCCCTCTCCACCCCCCATGTCATTAACTTTCCTTTCAGTGATCTTAGCTTGTTGCACTAAGAGGCAAAGGAGAAGGGTGGGGAGTTGGAGGTGTAAATGATTATGAGACTTTGAAAAGCTGGTATCACTGACTACCAGTGATACCATTGTTGTTGAATCAATTATCATCATTGTTAATTAAGCTAAATAGCTTTAATTGGATTTTGAATAAATGTACAACTAATTGCTACTGTTCCGAATTTTATTGTGCTATTTTATTGTGCTAGTGGGTCAATATATTTTGAATAATGCTTTTTTTATAGGGTAGAGTAGGGAGGCACTGGAGTTGAGTTTATGGAACCAAGTTGGGGGGGGCTTTAAAACAATACCTTTGCTGCAGTGGCATAGCATTGGTTGCCGGCTCCTGGGGCAGGCAAGAGGCACCAGCCCAGCCCTCACTGCCAACGGCAATCCCACTCCCACTGCAGCAAAACAGGGCCCCACTGACCCGCTTGCCCGCCTGCACAGGGGGAGTTCCTTGGCGGCCAGAGATGGGGTCATCGGGGGGGGGGTTGCCTGGTTCGCATCGCCTCAAAAACTTTGCTCCCAGGGCCATGGCACCCCTGTTTAAGCATACATAAACAACACAATATAAACACTGAAGCAACTGGGGTACAAGACAGCAAGAGTTCATTGTAATGAGATGTCCTCATTGAAAGGTGAGGTTTTGACAGAGCATGTGAAGGAAATGACACGCCTACTTAACACGTACAGTGGCAACCCTACCCAATTTTCAACTCTAGTCTTTTGTGCTTTTGTGAAATCACTTGGGCTTTTCTTTTTTCCTCCTATCAAAGGAAACATAATTTATTGTGCTTGCAATGATAGATTGATTTCAGAAGCAAACAAGTTCAGGCTTTCATTCAGGAAGCGTTCTGCCCTTTGTACATACGGGCTGGGCTTTCAAGAGGCCAAAGTTTCAACTATGAATACGAAATGAGTTATGCCACATTAGCATTAAGGCTTGTATTCACATTCATAACCGAGGTCACAAGGTAACTGGAAGGGAGAGGGCGAAAGGCAAAAAGGGAGAAGAAAAGGGAAAGGAGAGCTTAATAGGCTTTAACTCAGGCATCCCCAAACTGCGGCCCTCCAGATGTTTTGGCCTACAACTCCCATGATCCCTAGCTAAGAGGACCAGTGGTCAGGGAAGATGGGAATTGTAATCCATAACATCTGGAGGGCCGAAGTTTGGGGATGCCTGCTTTAACTCTTTTACATGTTACTCCAGCCATGTGGAAAACATCCCTGAGCCAGTGCTCAACATGGGAGTCATTATATATATATATATATATATATATATATATATATATATATATATATATATAATTACCACACTATGTTCTGTGACCATGCTGGAGTTCTCCTGGCTGGTTGTGGCATTTTTCTGCACAGGAATGTCTCCCCCCCCCCATTCTGGGTGACTGAACCACGCCCATGCAGGCGTGGTTCTCAAGATTGCAGTACAGTCATAAAGGTCTACCAGGGACGGCCCTACCATTAGGTAGAGTGAAGCTGTTGCCTCAAACAGCAGATGCTAGGAAGGGGAGGCAATGGCAGTGAGGTACTGAAAGGCGGCAGAGTTGTGAGTACCATCTGGCCTGCCTTATACTCCTTATGCTAGCCTGTTGTCCACAGGTGTGGTGGAAGGTGCTTTCTTGTTGCCAGTGTATCCATCTAGCCAACTTCTATTCGTGGAGAGGGGGGGGGGAGGGCACTGCTGCCACAGACAGCAAAATATCTGAGGGTCAGCCCGATTCCTTCAAGCAACTGTTAAGATTTTTTTGATATCTGTTAAACAGACCACAAGCTGACTTCCAGACTACTGCTATACTCTATCCAGGCTTACACCACCTGCCTTGTTATATTAAGGGACACCTGAGATGCGGAACAAAATATACACAAAATATATGTAATGATCAAAACGACTTAAAAGTAAAAAGGTACCTTGTCATTTGCTCTTGCAGGCTTTCAGATATATTACCTAAAGATATATTACCTAAATGAGAGGAAATGGGGGGAAAGGTTAAGTGATTATTATTAAAGATAGCACTACCACATGGCCAACTCATTCTTGCTCGTTGTTTGGTGCAGCTCGGCCTATTTCCCATCCATGACAGACCACGATCAGAGCCACACTTCTCAGCCCCTTTACTTTCAGGACCTCAAAACAGTTGCAAAGCCCCACTGATGTCCTTTTGCTCATATCTGGATGAATGTCTCAGGCTGCCCTCCTTTCTGGCTGTTCCCTCTTCTCCTCCTGGAAACTGATTTGCTTTTTCTAGCTGAACGTGAATGCGAAGTCCATTTGAGAGAGAGAAGGTTGAGCTGAATTTGATATATCCACTCAGTCACCGTTATCACCTTAGCAGCTTCTTTGGTTTAATTTATCAGGAGCATTACACTGCACAAGTCCAGCTGTTTTCCAATCCCATAGTGAAGGGGCTCCTAGCCTACTTGAACACCTGGGCACATTGGGAATCCCCCCCTAGAAAAATGTTGTGCACACCACAAAACACCCAGTTCACCATAGAAAAACAGGTGGTGTTGAAAACTTTCCAAACACCCCAAAAAACACCACCAACAGGCAAAACAACTATTTGCATCCCAAAACAAATCAAACAGATAGAAAAAAGTAAACAACACCCCTCAACCAAACAACCTACCCAATTTGGAAGTGGCTGCAAACCTTAGCATTAATGGGGAGGGGCTCCTCAGACCAGCATGGTGCCCATCGTCACCACGTTAGAGACCCCAAACATAGTGAAATCCCATAGTTCCTATTCTGCAGTGCTTTTCCTTGAAACCAAGACAGCATGGTTTCAAAAGGAAGAGGTCAGTTAGGTTGAAGAACTGTAAGATAAGCTAGACAATTGATCAGCTATAAAGATAAGTGGTTTCAGGACACGGTGCAAAGGTACTCGAAGCAAACACCTTGCCGAAGCAAAACAATGCCTGGATGGGAAGCCATCTAGAAACTCTACATAAGCCACCATGAGTTCCATGATGATAGAAAGGATATATATATATAATATGTAAGAAAATAAATACATACTTCTCATTACAGGAACTGATTCATTATCAAGTAGGTACTAAATAAACAGTGGTGTGCGTAACTAAGTAATACTGTGGTTTGTTTTTTTTTTTAAAAAAAAAAAAGTTGGGTTAAATGCCTCCTTTAAAAAGCCCTTTGAGCCTCAGTGTTGTTCTGCATCATTTACTTGAGTTATTATGGTCCTCTAGTTCAGTCTTTGCATTTACTGTAAATAATTGAAATAAAGTTTTAAGACGCTGTATTCAAGATTGCAAAGCAAGAACCTTGGACAGGTCATTCTTCAATGTAATTAACAGAGTTAGATCATTTTTTTAAAAAAGTTACATTTTCTAAAGGACTACAGATGAGAAAGAGAAATTAAGGTGAGTAACAAAGACCAAAATATGAGACTAAATACACCCCTAGGTGCCACTTTTTCATTAAATCAGTGCAAATGAAACTTCTTGTTTTCTTCAAGGGCTTTATTAACAGAATGCACACTCTAGTTCCATCTTCTCATTAAATCAGTGCTAAAGATGCTGTTTCTTCCTTAAGAGCTTAATTAAGGGAATGACTGCTCCATCTCCCAATAAACTCTCTTACGAGTTTGATATGAATAGACTTCAATAGCAAGCTATTAGCATTTTGGCTAGATATTCTCCTTGGAGAGAGGCTTCCAGGAAAACCAATATAATTCAAAAAGACTCACTGCCCTAACAAAATAAGCAGTTAGCTATATTAAGAAACAGCTTTTCACACCCCAGTATGGTATAAAAGAGAACAGTTTGTGCACACTTTCAGACTGTAGATTGCAGGACTTTAGAACAGGGACACCTCTTTTATTTCAAGATACTGTAAGTTGATTAAATACTTATATACAACCAAATAACAGGTTTTGTTGGCTACTGCAATGAATATGAGCTTAGTTTTGGAGGTGTTGGATATGTCATTCCCATGAAATAAATGGAGCATGCAGTCCAGTCTTCCATTTTAACCAGACATTCATTTAATCAAGTTCAATTAAACTTCTAAGCAAATGTGCATCCTTAGACATGCCCCAAAAATGTACCTAATGAACTGCAGTTGTTCAGGGCAACTGATGAGCACCTGCCTTAGGTGTGGGAATGTTAGGGATGTGGATTAGGATATATTACGGTATTAGATAGATCCTATCCAAGCTTGTGTTATCAAGCTTCCAATATCAGCAGAGTGACATTCCCCTTTTGTGCGCAGCAGAACATGAGCGTTTAGGTTTGTTAAAACCTCTACAACAATATTATGTTGTTGTTGTTTAGTCGTTTAGTCAAGTCCAACTCTTCGTGACCCTATGGACCATAGCAGGCCAGGCACTCCTGTCTTCCACTGCCTCCCGCAGTCTGGTCAAACTCATGTTCGTAGCTTCGAGAGTATAACAACAATATTATACTTCCTGGCAAATCCCCTTTATCCCTCTTAAAAGAAATACACAGCACAATAGTCTTAAAATAAGATAGAATTTACTCACATGACATCCTGAGTTAACAGCATAATCTCAGAAAGGCAGGCTTGCTTAGAAAAGTTACATTTATATACATGTGGAGACTACTTAGTAAAGTAAGGCTCCGTTTGGTCTCTCTCTTGGCAGGAAGCCGAGAAAGACTCTAACGCTAAGATGTTGCTTCTCTGAAGTGTGTGGTCCAAGAGAGGGAAATGGCTACTGGCCAGTGAATTTATCTGCCACCTTTCCCATCTCATTTGCATGTGTGGAGGAACAGGAAACTGACCTGGTCAGGTGTTCCTCCACGTGGTCCTCCATGTGGACACTCTGGGAACTTTTGTGACTTGTCTGCCCCAGTATTCCATCCCACATTAGGAGCATAACTACTCTTAACTGTAAGTGTGATACTTTCTTATTTTGTAAAGTAGCCCAAAGGCCATTTGCCATTTCCCCTTTCAATATGTCAAGCCAATCTCGAAGGGAAGAAAGCAGGGCGGGGAGTTTGCCTAGTCAGCAGTAGTAGGGGGCAAGGTTAGACCTAGGCCAGCCTGTTGATACTAGCTGGGACTCATGGAAATTTCAGTACAAAAGACACAGAGCGGACAAAGTTGTCGAAGGCTGACCTAGACAGAACCAAAGAATGAGCTGAAGCAAGAATTCTCTGTTTCTTTTTCTCAGATGCAGCTGGGAAGTCAGAGCCCTGAGGAAGCTTTTCTGGCTTCTGTTCCTTAGTGAATTATTTATATTCTCCCGGTTTTATATCCAAAGTTGCCACATTAAAAAAAATTATATATAGAAAAATCAGAAACACACATTTACTATATGAAAACTTCAAAAATGATTCCTCCCTAAGACGCGGGTGGCGCTGTGGTCTAAACCACTGAGTCTAGAGCTTGCCGATCAGCAGGTCAGCGGTTCAAATCCCCGCGACGGGGTGAGCTCCCGTTGCTCGGTCCCTGCTCCTGCCAACCTAGCAGTTCGAAAGCACGTCAAAGTGCAAGTAGATAAATAGGTACTGCTACAGCGGGAAGGTAAACACCGTTTCCATGCGGTGATTATTATTAAGGTTAAGTGATTATTATTAAAGATAGCACTACCACATGGCCAACTCATTCTTGCTCGTTGTTTGGTGCAGCTCGGCCTATTTCCCATCCATGACAGACCACGATCAGAGCCACACTTCTCAGCCCCTTTACTTTCAGGACCTCAAAACAGTTGCAAAGCCCCACTGATGTCCTTTTGCTCATATCTGGATGAATGTCTCAGGCTGCCCTCCTTTCTGGCTGTTCCCTCTTCTCCTCCTGGAAACTGATTTGCTTTTTCTAGCTGAACGTGAATGCGAAGTCCATTTGAGAGAGAGAAGGTTGAGCTGAATTTGATATATCCACTCAGTCACCGTTATCACCTTAGCAGCTTCTTTGGTTTAATTTATCAGGAGCATTACACTGCACAAGTCCAGCTGTTTTCCAATCCCATAGTGAAGGGGCTCCTAGCCTACTTGAACACCTGGGCACATTGGGAATCCCCCCCTAGAAAAATGTTGTGCACACCACAAAACACCCAGTTCACCATAGAAAAACAGGTGGTGTTGAAAACTTTCCAAACACCCCAAAAAACACCACCAACAGGCAAAACAACTATTTGCATCCCAAAACAAATCAAACAGATAGAAAAAAGTAAACAACACCCCTCAACCAAACAACCTACCCAATTTGGAAGTGGCTGCAAACCTTAGCATTAATGGGGAGGGGCTCCTCAGACCAGCATGGTGCCCATCGTCACCACGTTAGAGACCCCAAACATAGTGAAATCCCATAGTTCCTATTCTGCAGTGCTTTTCCTTGAAACCAAGACAGCATGGTTTCAAAAGGAAGAGGTCAGTTAGGTTGAAGAACTGTAAGATAAGCTAGACAATTGATCAGCTATAAAGATAAGTGGTTTCAGGACACGGTGCAAAGGTACTCGAAGCAAACACCTTGCCGAAGCAAAACAATGCCTGGATGGGAAGCCATCTAGAAACTCTACATAAGCCACCATGAGTTCCATGATGATAGAAAGGATATATATATATAATATGTAAGAAAATAAATACATACTTCTCATTACAGGAACTGATTCATTATCAAGTAGGTACTAAATAAACAGTGGTGTGCGTAACTAAGTAATACTGTGGTTTGTTTTTTTTTTTTAAAAAAAAAAAGTTGGGTTAAATGCCTCCTTTAAAAAGCCCTTTGAGCCTCAGTGTTGTTCTGCATCATTTACTTGAGTTATTATGGTCCTCTAGTTCAGTCTTTGCATTTACTGTAAATAATTGAAATAAAGTTTTAAGACGCTGTATTCAAGATTGCAAAGCAAGAACCTTGGACAGGTCATTCTTCAATGTAATTAACAGAGTTAGATCATTTTTTAAAAAAAGTTACATTTTCTAAAGGACTACAGATGAGAAAGAGAAATTAAGGTGAGTAACAAAGACCAAAATATGAGACTAAATACACCCCTAGGTGCCACTTTTTCATTAAATCAGTGCAAATGAAACTTCTTGTTTTCTTCAAGGGCTTTATTAACAGAATGCACACTCTAGTTCCATCTTCTCATTAAATCAGTGCTAAAGATGCTGTTTCTTCCTTAAGAGCTTAATTAAGGGAATGACTGCTCCATCTCCCAATAAACTCTCTTACGAGTTTGATATGAATAGACTTCAATAGCAAGCTATTAGCATTTTGGCTAGATATTCTCCTTGGAGAGAGGCTTCCAGGAAAACCAATATAATTCAAAAAGACTCACTGCCCTAACAAAATAAGCAGTTAGCTATATTAAGAAACAGCTTTTCACACCCCAGTATGGTATAAAAGAGAACAGTTTGTGCACACTTTCAGACTGTAGATTGCAGGACTTTAGAACAGGGACACCTCTTTTATTTCAAGATACTGTAAGTTGATTAAATACTTATATACAACCAAATAACAGGTTTTGTTGGCTACTGCAATGAATATGAGCTTAGTTTTGGAGGTGTTGGATATGTCATTCCCATGAAATAAATGGAGCATGCAGTCCAGTCTTCCATTTTAACCAGACATTCATTTAATCAAGTTCAATTAAACTTCTAAGCAAATGTGCATCCTTAGACATGCCCCAAAAATGTACCTAATGAACTGCAGTTGTTCAGGGCAACTGATGAGCACCTGCCTTAGGTGTGGGAATGTTAGGGATGTGGATTAGGATATATTACGGTATTAGATAGATCCTATCCAAGCTTGTGTTATCAAGCTTCCAATATCAGCAGAGTGACATTCCCCTTTTGTGCGCAGCAGAACATGAGCGTTTAGGTTTGTTAAAACCTCTACAACAATATTATGTTGTTGTTGTTTAGTCGTTTAGTCAAGTCCAACTCTTCGTGACCCTATGGACCATAGCAGGCCAGGCACTCCTGTCTTCCACTGCCTCCCGCAGTCTGGTCAAACTCATGTTCGTAGCTTCGAGAGTATAACAACAATATTATACTTCCTGGCAAATCCCCTTTATCCCTCTTAAAAGAAATACACAGCACAATAGTCTTAAAATAAGATAGAATTTACTCACATGACATCCTGAGTTAACAGCATAATCTCAGAAAGGCAGGCTTGCTTAGAAAAGTTACATTTATATACATGTGGAGACTACTTAGTAAAGTAAGGCTCCGTTTGGTCTCTCTCTTGGCAGGAAGCCGAGAAAGACTCTAACGCTAAGATGTTGCTTCTCTGAAGTGTGTGGTCCAAGAGAGGGAAATGGCTACTGGCCAGTGAATTTATCTGCCACCTTTCCCATCTCATTTGCATGTGTGGAGGAACAGGAAACTGACCTGGTCAGGTGTTCCTCCACGTGGTCCTCCATGTGGACACTCTGGGAACTTTTGTGACTTGTCTGCCCCAGTATTCCATCCCACATTAGGAGCATAACTACTCTTAACTGTAAGTGTGATACTTTCTTATTTTGTAAAGTAGCCCAAAGGCCATTTGCCATTTCCCCTTTCAATATGTCAAGCCAATCTCGAAGGGAAGAAAGCAGGGCGGGGAGTTTGCCTAGTCAGCAGTAGTAGGGGGCAAGGTTAGACCTAGGCCAGCCTGTTGATACTAGCTGGGACTCATGGAAATTTCAGTACAAAAGACACAGAGCGGACAAAGTTGTCGAAGGCTGACCTAGACAGAACCAAAGAATGAGCTGAAGCAAGAATTCTCTGTTTCTTTTTCTCAGATGCAGCTGGGAAGTCAGAGCCCTGAGGAAGCTTTTCTGGCTTCTGTTCCTTAGTGAATTATTTATATTCTCCCGGTTTTATATCCAAAGTTGCCACATTAAAAAAAATTATATATAGAAAAATCAGAAACACACATTTACTATATGAAAACTTCAAAAATGATTCCTCCCTAAGACGCGGGTGGCGCTGTGGTCTAAACCACTGAGTCTAGAGCTTGCCGATCAGCAGGTCAGCGGTTCAAATCCCCGCGACGGGGTGAGCTCCCGTTGCTCGGTCCCTGCTCCTGCCAACCTAGCAGTTCGAAAGCACGTCAAAGTGCAAGTAGATAAATAGGTACTGCTACAGCGGGAAGGTAAACACCGTTTCCATGCGCTGCTCTGGTTCACCAGAAGCGGCTTAGTTATGCTGGCCACATGACCCAGAAGCTGTACTCGGCCAGTAAAGTGAGATGAGCACTGCAACCCCAGAGTCGTCCGCGACTGGACCTAATGGCCAGGGGTCCCTTTCCCTTTAAGATAGCACTTACCTATAGGGACCTTTGCTGAATTGACAAAGCTGTCTGTCATGTCTCCGAAAACAATCATCATGAGAGGAAGGGAGGCTCCATGAAGGGCTGACATGACGGTGCCTAATATCATTAGCAACTTATCCAAGCAGTCAGCGTAACGAAACTGAAAACAAACAAAAAAAAAGATCCACATGCAGTGTCTTAAGTAAAGTGCATTTAACAAAGCACATAAAACAAACATTTGCTTTTGTCAGTATTCCACAGATAAGACAAAACCTCAAGAGAAATCTACTAATTTTTTCCTTCATTCTTTCTCATTGGCATTAAATCAAGTACAGAACTGTGGCATTGTTCGACCCTGATCACTTGAGATCCTCTGATGGGGTACTCCTGGTAGTTCCCTATGCCAGTGTTTCTCAACCAGTGTGCCTCCAGATGTTTTGGGACTACAACTCCCATCATTCCTGACCACTGGTCTTGCTAGCTAGGGATGATGGGAGTTGTAGTCCCAAAACATCTGGAGGCACACTGGTTGAGAAACACTGCCCTATGCTCCTGAGGTAGCTGAAATACGAGTTTTCCTATTGGTTGTGAACAAGTACTTTGGCAAGAGGGTGAACGCAACTAAAAACGGCCCAATGTAGTATGAGAGCTTTGGTATTCTGCTTTGCGCAGAAGATGTGCTGTTAAGATGCTGGTGGGGTGTGTATGTCCACGTCAGAAAATATCTAAATTATCTATGCTTTCGACAAATAGGAGAGATGGGCTGCTTGCTAAAACAGGGCCAGCCTCAGGCATTGGGGTTCCTCTCTTCCTCTTTGCAACCATCCAACGAGCCCAATATTTTGTTGGGCAAAATGTCCCTGCATTGCAGAGGGTTGGACTAGATGATCCTCGTGGTCCTTTCCAACTCTATAATTCTGTGAGTCTAAAAGCAGGGGATTCCAATCGTCAGCAGCACCCTCTCAGCTTCCCCTTTTCTGACATTCAGTTGGCATGTATCAATCTGTATGCATAAACTAATGTGGATGCATTGCTGTTTATGAGCTAATTGTTGTTATAATTCTTGTGTTTTTATTATTAAAGAAAATAATATGACCGCTCTTCAGGTTCCCTCCTCAGTCTTCTGTTCTCCAAGCTAAATCCCCAGTTCCGAACTTCCTTCCAACTTTCTACATAGAACTAGCTTTCAGCCCCATCTTTGATGTCCTCCTCAGAACCCCTTCCAATTCATCCGCACTGATCTCAAGGTGCTGAACTGAATACAATACTCACAATATAGGTCTGGCAAATAGTTGACTCAATAGTTTGTTGGTGTTTGTGCTGCCTGATCTGACAAATGAATGTCGCATAAATTTTATAACTGCAATTGCCAAACCGCACTCTACTCGTAACATAGTTGTGGGGTGCCATTTTGGGAGGCTGCAGAATCTAGAGCTGCTGATTTGCACCAGTTTAAGAGGCTCTGGCATCAGGAAATGGGATGGGATAAAAACTAAGGCTTCCAGTACTATAGTGAGTTGAACAAATGCACATTTCTATGCAAATGAAGATGTCGTTCTTTAGGCTTGATGTTTCCTAACATAACTTAAGCACCCTATGGATGGATAGCAATCAGTCATACTTGTGTCCTTACTCACCCAAGATACATTTAATATTTGACACAATAGCCTAGTGCAAATATTATGCAGCCATTCACTACCATATCCTTGCCTTTCCATGTAAACCATTTCTTTCTTTCGATAGCGTTACATCAGCATCAAGATTAACTCTGCTGTGTACACATTCTTGTTTACTCTGCATATAGTGTGCTCCCACAGCCGCTTTCGGAAGCAGTGTGCACATAAGGTTATTCACAACTAATATCACTCCTCTTGTTTCTAATAGAAATACTGTGATTTGGTGTGTTTCCCCCCAAATGAACTTCAATCCTAATTGAGAAAAACAACAACAACCTTGCTGTGTTTTAAGCATGCAATATGCACACAGCCTTAATTTAACCATGAAGGGTTACCCGAATTAGTGTTTAACAGACTCTGCAGATCCTGGTTAAAGCTGACCATAGTTAACACTGATGAAGATGTTACACTGCACCACATAATTAATGCTGATAAGAGAATAAGGGGTGAAATTTGCACTGAGGAAAAAAAGAGGTGAGAGTCTACAGTTGATCTCTTATCTATTAAAAGATCACCAGTGCTACATCTGCAATGGGCCTGTAGAAGTGTGCATCAATTGAAGTGCAGTACAATATACACATGGAACAGAGCTTACCATCGTAAATGGGCTGACCTGCTTAGGCTTCTCTTTGCTTGGCTTTTCTTTACTGCTGCTGAACAAATAATAAATAGCTTTGTGAGATGTTAGAGAAGAACCAAGTTTAACTGTTAGCAAAAAACAAAAACAAAAATTTCCCCTGAAGGCATAAAATAAAAGCAAATTGTTTTTGTGTGATGCATTTTGCAGCTATTTCTAAAGCCCCTTTTAAAATGTTTGTGCATGCAACATAGAATCATAGAATCGGAAGAGACCACAAGGGCCATCCAGTCCAACCCCCATGCCAAGCAGGAAACACCATCAAAGCATTCTTGACATATGCCTGTCAAGCCTCTGCTTAAAGACCTCCAAAGAAGGAGACTCCACCACACTCCTTGGTAGCAAATTCCACTGCCGAACAGCTCTTACTTTCAGGAAGTTATTCCTAATGTTTAGGTGGAATCTTCTTTCTTGTAGTTTGAATCCATTGCTCCGTGTCCGCTTCTCTGGAGCAGCAGAAAACAACCTTTCTCCCTCCTCTATATGACATCCTTTTATATATTTGAACATGGCTATCATGTCACCTCTTAACCTTCTCTTCTCCAGGCTAAACATACCCAGCTCCCTAAGCCGTTCCTCATAAGGCATCGTTTCCAGGCCTTTGACCATTTTGGTTGCCCTCTTCTGGACATGTTCCAGCTTGTCAGTATCCTTCTTAAACTGTGGTGCCCAGAACTGAACATCTCTTAAGTCAGTATCATATCACCACCAAATTATGGTCAGGCAACAGTAAGAGCAGGCATTAAAATACAAAATCTAAAATCCCTTTCTGCTCCTCAGAATTGGCAGCTCTGTAATTTTGGGTTGACATAGGATTTCAAAATAGCAGAGCAGGGCCGGCAACATTATACTAGGGTTGTGTATTCTCAGAGGGATTTAATGTGTTTCCCAATTGAAACAGGCATCCATCAAAGCATCTGAACAGAATTGGGCTGCTCCTGATTCCTGGGATTGCATCAGAGCTTTTGAGATTTCAGAGGGCTCAGAGGGCCACATCATCGGTTTATTTGCATATCATTTCCACACAACATTTCCCCCCAAATTGGCACAGAACATATCAAATGAACAGCAGTGGCAAGTCAAAAATTACACATACGGTAATTACAAGCATTCAACAAGGCATTCAACAAATATTGGCCCTAGTTAGTTTATACCAGGCTTCCTCAACCTCGGCCCTCCAGATGTTTTGAGACTACAACTCCCATCATCCCTGACCACTGGTCCTGCTAGCTAGGGATCATGGGAGTTGTAAGCCAAAAACATCTGGAGGACCGAGGTTGAGGAAGCCTGGTTTATACATTTTAGATAGCAGCCATAAATCTCACTAGCACACACCCTGATAATCTCATCTCTCAGTTTAGTTCTCATCTCTCATTTTTCCTCTTCTCATCTGTCTTTTTCTTTTAGGCTGAACTTTACATACAGTATTTATATTATCGTATGTGTTTACAGCATCTGTTTTGCTATTTCAAACAAATCATGGTTTCCCATTACAGCTGTATGCAGAGGACAGTATGGTTTGTCCAAACCACAATGATTTAAACCAGGATTTGAAACCACAGTTTTGATCCTGGATTGTTACCGTATATTCTGATGTAAACTATTCAGACATAACAGGATCCCGAAATGTATTCCAAAGAGCAAAAGGAAGCTTTAAACGTCTTTTCCTCGGGCACAAAAGGGAAGGGAGAGCATGTGAGCCTCACTTGCTTGTCATAATCCTGAACCAGAGTTGTTTAGAATTATGAGCACATCCATGGCATATGCTTCAAGCAGTCTTAAAAGGTAAAGGGACCTCTGATCATTAGGTCCAGTCGTGGACAACTCTGGGATTGCGGTGCTCATCTCACATTATTGGCCGAGGGAGCCAGCATACAGCTTCCAGGTCATGTGGCCAGCATGACAAAGCCGCTTCTGGCGAACCAGAGCAGCACACGGAAATGCCGTTTACCTTCCCCGCTGTAGCGGCCCCTATTTATCTACTTGCACTTTGACGTGCTTTTGAACTGCTAGGTTGGCAGGAGCTGGGACCGAGCAACGGGAGCTCACCCTGTCGCAGGGATTCGAACCGCCAACCTTCTGATCAGCAAGCCCTAGACTCTGTGGTTTAACTCACAGCGCCACCTGCGTCCCTCAAGCAGTCTTATACCACTTTAGAAGGCATGGCTTCACCCACAGTACCCAGTGATTTGTTAAGGGTACTACTGAGAGTTGTTGAGAGACCCCTTTAAGAGCTACATCTCCCATGAGTCTTTGAGGGATGTCAAGACTGATACAGGGGTATAAAGGTAAAGGACCTCTGACAATAGGAGAACTCAAATAAATGTATGGTGTGGATATGACTATTTATGAACTGATCCAAACACATCTAATCAGCTCCCCCTCACTTGATATATGATAGATACAGAAAAGAAAATGTGTGTGAGAGGAGGGATCAGGGAGGCTTCCTTCCTAGCATACTGAGGTGTTGATGGTCAGCCTTGCAGAGGATAAGGTGGGGCTAGAGGGGCTTTGGGTTTGGATTCCAGCCATGGAGAAAGGGAAATGAAGGGGAATATGTGAGTGAGTGGAACTGAGGAGGAATAGAAGAGGCCCTGGAAGTACCGGTAAACAGGGTGGGGAGACAAGGGACAGTAACAGCAACTGAGAGCAAAATGCTGACTGTGATAGGAATAAGGGGAAACAGCATCACCTGTGGTAAATTCAGAGGTTACAGCTGAAAAAAAGGAAATGACAAATACCACCAGAGAAGGAGGAAACAGGGAAGAGAGGCCCCAAATCTGGGGCATCCTACCTCAACAATGGGCTAAGTAGCAAAAGCATAACAAAGCCACCCTAGGAGGGGGCCTGGAAATGAGAAGAGCCCTAAACATTAGAGGGCACTGGGGCTCTGAAGGCATTTGGGACCCACAAGAAAGTGAGATGGGAATCTTCACAGCACAATCCTTACTCGCCTGCAGGCTTGGCAATTTGTCATTGGTTTCACCTCCCACACAAAACTAGACATGAAGCTTCCTAAAAGTTTAATGTGACCCGCTTTGCATTGCAGCAAACACCTACTGTACATTATATTTTACTGTACTGTGAGAACACAATAGAGCAACATAATTGACGTGCAATGTCCTTGTGTTTTTAAGAGCTAGGCAGTACCACTAGACAGTAATGCAGCAGGTGAAGCTTTCTCCTAGCAGTTAGTGGCAATGGTGGGATAAGGTACAACTGCTGAACTTCTGCCTATAAGCACCAATTATGATCTGCAAGGAGGGGGGATTAGTAAAATCTGAGCAAATTCATACATGGCTGGCAAAGTGCCAAATGTGGTTTCAAGCTTTCTGAATTAATCAAGATAGTGATGCAAAGATCTAGAATCGCAAATATATTTGTAATGGCCCCAAGGCCTTGTCAAAAAGTAGTCAAAAAAGAATATACCAATGATGAAATATATAATGTCAGAACTGTTTCTAGGTGGTTGTATTTTTGAATAATGTTTATTGTGTGTGTTTTTTTATTTAAAAAATATATACTTTTTACTCGGAATGGATAAATTAGTCAGTTCTGGTTCTCTGGTTCTCATTTATCCAATCTTAAGTTCAGTTGTTCTCATTTCCATAGCAATTTATGATTTTTGCCTTTTTAAAAAATGAAAATTTGTCAGCATCTTAGCATGTATTTCTCCTAACACACACATTTTTTGTTGCGAGTTTTTCCTAATATAATACATTAGTGTATGTTATTTTCATCTATCTATCCCTTTACTCTAATAGATTCTTCTATGGATTAGAAGGATGGAGAATTAGATTGTGAAATTCAGAGAAGTGTGATTTTCAAAAGATGCTTCACATCCTGTTTTGGAAAATGCAATTTGTTAAGTTTGCCTTTAAATATGAATAGGATTTAAGTTCTACCCTATCCTTAATTTTGACAAACAAACCATGTAATAACTGACAGACAGTAAAGCTACCAAGAAGACAATATATTATTCTACCATGTCTGCATATCACAAATTAATGTAGAGATACACCAAAAGAGATACAGTATTAGATGTTGCTGACTTCCCTAAAGTACAAGAGTCAGCAGGCAAATAACTTGAACAGACTAGTTGCATTTGAAAGGCTGTGTATAACTACCGGTAAGTGATGTTTTCCCCCATTAACAGGAAGCATTATGAAGCAAGTAAGACAAACTCATGCACTGTAAATGTAGGAAAATACCCACCTTTTCCTTTCATCCTGAGAAGCATTGCTTCTTTCAGCCATCTCTTCCAGCTTTCCGTTCATGTTTGCCTTTGTTTGGCTCTCTGATGCCATTTCTGCCTGATGAGCAAATGGAATCTTTCAGGAAATTAAATAACAAACCACTTTAGGTCTTAAAGAAACATGCAGCTAATGGAACTACAACACGCACGTACGCAAATGCTGCTTTTAAAACAAATGGCCTTCTCCAAAATAGCATTCAGAACAACCGGCCAGCAATTATTTTGTATGAAATAAAATGCTACATTGGACAGCCTTCAGATGGGGTAACATGAAATTCACCAGAGTAGGTTTTAAAAAACACACACCTGTTGTGTTGTTTCATTTAAATTTGGGCATACATTAACATGGATTTTGGATCCCTGATTGAAATAGTTTTGTGGAATTAATTACAGAGTTTAAAAAAGGACCAAAGTATTCTATTTAATAGTTTGGCTCACTGGAAGGACAGATCCTGAAGCTGAGGCTCCAATACTTTGGCCACCTCATGAGAAGAGAAGACTCCCTGGAAAAGACCCTGATGTTGGGAAAGATTGAGGGCACTAGGAGAAGGGGACGACAGAGAACGAGATAGTTGGACAGTGTTCTCGAAGCTACAAACATGAGTTTGACCAAACTGTGGGAGGCAGTGGAAGACAGGAGTGCCTGGTGTGCTCTGGTCCGTGGGGTCACGAAGAGTCGGACACGACTAAACGACTAAACAACTACAACAACAACAGTTTGTCACTCTCACTTTCACACACTCAGTCTCTGCTTTTTAAAAACACAGCATTTAAGTGTACATGATACACAAAACCAGTGCTTTCCCCCCCTAATAAAATGTTTAGGGGTACTCTAATTTTGACTCAATGAAATAACCATTTTATAGTTCAAATTGGGAAAAATAAATACAGTAAATGGACAAAAGTACTAAGATTCATAAAATGTTTAGGGGTATGTGTACCCTTGCGTCGTCGTCCCCCAAGAAAAAAGCACTGCACAAAATTCAGAAAAATGTAGAAAAATGCAGACTTACTGAAAATTGGGGTTCTTCTTTCTTGTCTATTCTTCCTGAAATGTTAAACAGCTATGAGTTGCAGTGAAACAGCCGGTGATGGGAGGTAGTTGATATGGCAAGTTGCTGTTCTGTTACATAAAGCAGTGAGTGACAAAGGCAAATGCTTGTTATAACAGATATTTGCTGGCAGTTCCTGCTCCCCTTGGACCTTGCCTACTCCCCGGGAGACTCCACCTCCTTCCAGACTTAATGTTTAATGCAGCCTGAGCTGTCACTTAGGAACCTCTCTCTCTTTCATAATTCCACATGAATAAAGAGCCCTTCCTGTTTTCATGATGCTTTATAAGGTCAGAATCTGCTTCCCAAAATATCAGTATCAACTACTATTTTCTTCTTTCTCTTTCTTGGTAGTTTAAAAGTACTCTCTTGTATTACAGAGCACAAACGGTAGAGGAATAGGTAACCTGTTGAAGATAAAAAGGCAGGAAATCTCAAAATGGGAGAGATGGAAATAATGTTTTAGGGAAGGGATTGAAGATTCCAGAAAGGGAGCAGTCAAAATATTGTGTAATAATAGTAGTAGTAGTAGTAGTAATAATAATAATAATAATATACGATATATGATATACAGTATATATATCCTATTCACTAATATAAATGACAGTCCATCCCTAAGCATGTTTAAAGGTAAAGGTAAAGGGACCCCTGACCGTTAAGTCCAGTTGCGGACGACTCTGGGATTGCGGCGCTCATCTCACTTTGCTGGCCAAGGGAGCCGGAGAACAGCTTCCGGATCATGTGGCCAGCATGACTAAGCTGCTTCTGGCGAACCAGAGCAGCGCACAGAAATGGTGTTTACCTTCCCACCAGAGTGGTACCTATTTATCTACTTACACTTTTGACGTTCTTTCAAACTGCTAGGTTGTCAGGAGCTGGGACTGAGCAACAGGAGCTCACTTCGTCGTGGGGATTCGAACTGCCGACCTTCTGATCGGCAAGCCCAAGGCTCTGTGGTTTAGACCACAGCGCCACCCGCAAACATGTTTACTTAGATTTATATCTCCTAGGACTAGCTGGACCTGAAGGGAGTTGGAATCCAAAACATCTGGAGAGCACCAGCTGGGCAAAATCTGCCACAGGAAGTTTGTTTAGCAGGGGTCAGCAAACATTTTCAGCAGGGGACCAGTCCACTGTCCCTCAGACCTTGGGGGGGGGGGTCAGACCCACTCTCTAGCAGCCTCCTTTGTTACAGCCTCTTACTTTATAGATATGAAACCACAAGTCTGGAGGGGACCCCAGGATGACATTTGGACTTAGCACTACCACCCTGGCAATTCAATAGCGATACTTTTCAGAGAAACAACCCAGAAATGCCATTTCTGTATTTTAAGGGATGAATGCATTTGTTCTTCTACAGAACAAATTATATCTATTGTTATATTATTATGCTAGTCTTTATACAAAGATGACAGATCATAGGCTTAGCTGGGGGGCAGGGAGGGGCCATAGCTGCCAAGTTTTCCCTTTTCTCGCGAGGAAGCCTATTCAGCATAATGGAAAATCCCTGAAAAAAAGGGATAACTTGGCAGCTATGGGAGGGGCAGCTGCCCCCCCCATCAATAAAAATAAATAAAGGGAAGTTTTTAATGACTGATGTTTTAATCTATTTTTAATTGTTTGTTGGAAGCCACCCAGAGTGGCTGGGGAAACCCAGCCAGATGGGCAGGGTATAAAAAAAAATCCTGGCTACACCCATGTGACAGATAGTGCTATGTTGAATAGAACCCATTTTTCTTTTAACTATGTAAGTAGTTCTGTCAGTACAAGGATTTTTCCTCCTCCTCCTGCGAACCCTCCCCCATCTGTTCTAGGGGTTCCCTTAACACTCTGGAGCATATGTTGGGAGGGTGCAGGGTGGGTGGGTATAGTGTAGGGAGGAAATCCTGTTGCACTAGTGATAATCCTTGAGTTGATGGGAGAAGATAGTAGAATAGCACCATATATTCTGGCCATACTGTCCTAAACATGTCTGCTCAGAAGCCAGACCGACTGAGTTCAATGAGTCCATTAGTCTCAGTAAAATATAAGTAAGCCTTCCTTTCTAAACCCACTTGCTAGGGAATAAGACCCATTGAAATTGGTGAGGCTTATTTCTATGTAAACATGCATAGGATTGCCTTGTTAAGTGTTCCAGAATGCATTCAAACACTTGTGAAAGTACATAACAATTATCTTGATGGATCAGACGAAAATCTATCTAGTTCAGCATACTGTCTTTAGCTGAGTCCTGGGCACCTGTAAGAAGGAAGTGCCCACGGAGGGCACATGAAGGCAATGACTGTGCCCTGTTGTTTGCACTCTGATTTGCTGAGGTATACTACCCCTGTACATGTAGGTTACATTGACCTACCATGATTGATTGATTGATTGATTGATTGATAGACATTAATAAATCTATCCTCCATGAATTTGCCCAACCCTTTCCAAAGCCTTATGAGGTAGCTTCATATTTGGTGGATGTGAAAAGACACCCAACATAACATCCATGTCCTCACCACTAGGTAAAAATTAACAAATATATATTATGCAACTTTTGATTACACAGAACTTTTTTATGACCCAATCTAATTTATATCCGCAATTATATGAGCCATAGAAAGCATCTCAACTTGCCAGGTGTTTATGCAGCAAGATAATATTTGAACAATTAAAACACACCAAGAGAAGGATGGCAAACAACAACAAAAAAAAGAGTTAGCCTTTTCTTTGGGACTAGACAGCTCTAGTCCCTAAAATAGCTCTTTGGGTTGTGGCTTCCATGTTGCTGGAAGTCAACACGGATGCTACAATCCATAGAGCTGCTTCAGACATTCTATTTTGTTTTATTTATATGCTCCTTTAGGTGTGCTACATGCCATAGGACAAACAGCTTTGGTTATTGACGTGGTATGGAACTGTTTAAAGGAGCAGTTGACTATAAATAGATAAATATATCTATTAGCTCTATTCTTTTATATTAGGGTTCCTTTATTTTGAATTAAGGAGGACACACAAAGGAAGGGAATAGTAGGAGATATTTGCAAGAAAGACAGGGTAGGAAGGTTCTCTCACAGTGGGAGACTGAGAGAAGAGGTAGACACCCAGGTGAAACGTGGGGAGGTCTACCTTTTTATGTGTGGATAAAGGATACTATGTATATGATATAAATGTGATAAAGCGTCTTTATATTGTGGACTGAAAACACACATTTATGAGAAATATGCACATTAGAACCCTGGAAATATGAACAAGTTCAGCAACCACCACATTTTTTAATTGGCAGCACTTACTCTTTTTTTATAGGATTGTCATTCCCCAAAGTTTTCCCAGCTACTTTAATATATTTTACGTATTTGCTAGCCAAGAGGAACAGAAGCAGAAATTCATATCTACAGCTTATCACCTTACTTTGTGCAAGGGAAAAATAAAGTTTATAAAACGACGACTTCATTAGAAAGCTTTATCTGTAGGCATGGCAGAGCCTTTTTCTTTTTTTTCCTCTCGGAAGGTTAGCTTGTGGGTGCATTGCAATCTCCATCCATGCTTCTATAACATTACCAGTTTGGTGTTTGTCAAAACATATAGGTAGTGATTGGATTGAGGTTCCTCTTTCCCCACCCTCACATCAATAGCAGCAACAAAGAAAAACCTGGATGTTTATTGATGTCTCCCAAAGAAACACAGGAAGCCGATTATAATGAGTCAGACCACCATCTATCTCAGCACTGACTGCAGCAGCTCTCTGTGGTTTTAGACACAGGTCTTATGCAGTCCCGCCTGGAGATGCCTGGATCTGAACATGTGTTGTGCCATTGAGCTATCTGTTGTTGTTTAGTCATTTAGTCGTGTCCGACGCTTCGTGACCCCATGGACCAGAGCACGCCAGGCACTCCTGTCTTCCACTGCCTCCCACAGTTTGATCTGACTCATGTTCGTAGCTTCAAGAACACTGTCCAACCATCTCATCCTCTGTCATCCCCTTCTCCTTGTGCCCTCAATCTTTCCCAACATCAGGGTCTTTTCCAGGGAGTCTTCTCTTCTCATGAGGTGGCCAAAGTATTGGAGCCTCAGCTTCACAATCTGTCCTTCCAGTGAGCACTCGGGGTTGATTTCCTTCAGAATTGATAGGTTTGATCTTCTTGCAGTCCATGGGACTCTCAAGAGTCTCCTCCAGCACCATAATTCAAAAGCATCAATTCTTCGGCGATCAGCCTTCTTTATGGTCCAGCTCTCCCTTCCATACACCACTACTGGGAAAACCATAGCTTTAACTATATGGACGTTTGTTGGCAAGGAGAGGTCTCTGCTTTTTAAGATGCTGTCTAGGTTTGTCATTGCTTTTCTCCCAAGAAGCAGGGTCTTTTAATTTCGTGACTGCTGTCACCATCTGCGGTGATCATGGAACCCAAGAAAGTAAAATCTCTCACTGCCTCCATTTCTTCCCCTTCTATTTGCCAGGAGGTGATGGGACCAGTGGCCATGATCTTAGTTTTTTTTGATGTTGAGCTTCAGACCATATTTTGAGCTCTCCTCTTTCACCCTCATTAAAAGGTTGAGCTATTTTTAAAAAAACAATTAGAGTCCTTTCTGGTGGCTTTGTCTGTAAGGCAATTTTCAGATTAGAATGACAGTCAGGAACTTTGCCTTCGCGTGGGAATGTGCTTGCTACCTACAAGATGGCTGGCCATTGTTTTGAATTGCTCCCAGTGGCTGCTGCTTCAGTGCGGCAACAAGCTGCTTTTAAGCAGTGATTTGACCCAGAAATAGAGGGGTTTTCTTGTGCCAAAGCAAGCCTCCAAAACAAGAGACTTTTTTTCCAGCAGCACAGAGCAAATCCTCATACAGTATTCCTGCGGTGAACTGCTAATCCCAAGCAGGGTTCCTACATGTAGGGCAGTTCCCTTTGCCTTTTATTAGGGGCTAAGAACTTGGAGAAGGAGTAACCATGTCAGAATAAATGTTCATCAACAGGTCCCAAGTGCTTGTTGCGCAGGTTCATTTCCCTGTGCACATTCACTGGGGTTATTACTGGATGCATGGCATATTGTCATTAGATATATCACATGCTGTGACCAACAGGTGTGATGTCCTTGTATCCCTCATTTCTTGTGTTATCAAGGCTGTGGACAATTGTTAAGGAGGAAATGTGCCTGGTAGGTTTGTGTGTGTTAGGCAGGGCTTAGTTACTCTCCATACAACCAAATGCTGTTTGTTTCTTGTATTGGGAAGCCTGCTTCTGCTTATTTGTTTTGAATTGTAAGGTTAAGAAGCTCTTTGAAAACTGCATGTGGAGGACTTGCAGGTTATTTTCTAAATCATAGGTTACGTTTGTTGGTTAATGGCTCTGTCGTGGGTTGAAATCCATTGGTTATTTCTGTTGTGTTTTTAAAAATAAGTATTTCAACTTGTTAGCTACCTTGGGAGGATTTGTTTCCTGGAAGGCAGAATGATCGGTGATGATGTCATCACCAGCATCATCATCTTTGAATTTGAGGGGATACATTCGTTCATTTTAAGATTTAGACATCACTAGACTCTAGGTCTTCTTTGACATATACCTTCTTGTCAATTTCATACTAGTTCCTCAATCCACCAATCACATTCCTGACTTTTTGGACAATGTTGCATTCTCCCTATATGTAAAAATACTAGCCTAGCCTAGGACACGCCACACCCTTCTGCAATTCATCTGTAATCTAAACAGAGGAGGCAACCAGGTTTCAGTCCTAGAATTGGAATGACAAAGAATTAACTTTCTGTACGTCTCCATGAGTATAAATGTACGGGAAGGAAATAAGCAAAACTAAGGTTTTATGTTTAACAAGATTTATATACTGCTTTATCAGGAAAAAAACATCTTAAGTGGCTTACATAAAAAGTATAAAATTGACTGTTGTTGTTGTTGATGATGTTGTTGTTGTTGTTGTTTATTAGGGCTTCTGGTGCTCAGGGCTATTTGCCCCAATGACTCTGCTCTGCTCCCAGATATGTTGGAGTTTGTTATGGTTATGCAAAAAAAGAAAAAGAACTTGGCACATGCTCAGATGATTAAACAGCACAATCCAAGAAAAAGCCTTGAAATTTAAAACAAACAAACAAACACCAGTTTCTGTGGCTGAGTTGTGGCTCCAATTAAACTGTGCTCTAGCTATCCCTGGGAACTTGTTTATTAATGCCCAGAATGGGCATGTTATGGGAACCTTTGGGAATCAGACGAAATTGGGCTAGGATTTCACATTGTACTGTGGCAAGGAAAAAAAGCCTGTGAAAATGTTATCATGAATACCAGAGCGAGAAATTGATTTTTCTCTTTCTACGTAAAGTCTGCAAGGTAGAAACCATTACCATCAGGAGAAAGCCAAAATGACAAAAAATCTTCATGGTCCGTCCCCCCCTCCCCCCGGCTAATCAATGTATGTTTGACTACTAAGTACTTTCTTATTGCTTGGCTAGCGTCGTTTGCGTCAGGGCTATTTTGCTTAAAAATGAATGTCAGTGAACTCGATTCACCGAGAAAGAAATATGATGGCACTAAATCTATATAGTGTACAACATCAACCTTTGAACCGAGGAGGTAATAAAATACCTCATTCACTTGCTTTGTTCCCTTATATAATGTGCTCTTGTAAATGACAAATAAAACATTTATGAAACCTTGTAGCTGTAAAATATTAAACAACTTGTACATGAGTGTCATCACACTGAGATCTCTAGGAGTAAAGTAGAGATTACCATCTGCACGACATATTTGGTGAATAAGGACAAGGAGAGAGGCTTTTAAAAAATCTATTCTAAAATAGGTGGATTTAGGGCAGCACAACCAGAACCTAGGGGGCACCGCACAGCACTGCAACTATTGAGCAGAATGGCAGGAGGCAAGAGGCAGAGGATAAATTTTGGCCTCACACAGGGCACTGCTGAAATTTGAAAGACCAAAGTCCTTCCTTGCTAAAATTGTAGAATATATTTTCAAAGCAGATTTGCCAGTGGAGGCTGGTGCACAAGGGTAAATGGGGCACTGCCCCACTAACCTGAGTCCACCCTCAGCCTAGCTCTCGCCTATCTGCCCTCCAATTTACAACCAGTCCAGGAGATAGCGCTGTAACAAGGGAAATTGAGCATTTCCCCCTTTGTTATTGTTGCTGTTGCTGTTGCTGCTGCTACTGTTTTGCTACACTTTAGCTGAATAGTGTAGAAAGAAAGAACCCTACTGTTAGGTTTACAAGCTAAAGAAATACATACATAATACAAAGAGGAAAGGGGTTGGGAGGAGGAGGGGGGGAAAGCAAGCTTGGGCACTACCGTAGTTATTACCGTAGTTACAAAGTAGATCAGGTAGTAATCTAGCTGGTAGGGAGATGGAACTACAGTAAACACAATGGAAAAGCTACTGTTTCTTGTCCCTCTGAAGGCCTTAGTGAGGGCTGATGGTAGCTGGAAGGAGCAAGATTCTCAGCTTAGATACATGGACTGTATCAGTATCTGCTGCTCTTACGACTCATCACATGAGGAAAAGCAATTTCCCTCTTCAGACATGACATGGCAGCATGAAAAACAGATGTTCAAGGCGATCATGCATCCTATTTCCCCCTACTTTACCATAAAAATTGAAGCCACTCTCTTGCTCTCTCCTTTTAAGATTGAGCTTATTTTTGAAGACACTTATTTGACTCATTGCTCTTGGATCAGTTTAAATTAGAGAACTTCAGTTAAATTGGGTATGTAAATTATTTTAATTAATACCGCAAGACTACAGTCCCAACCTTTCTCCCTTCTTAACACCAAAAACAGGACATCCTAAACAACACAGGATGTCTGGCAATTCTTTGTACAGCTACCAAAAAACGTATTTCCTACTACTGAGGAATCTTGTGATATTTCAAGCTTTGAACTCATAGCTGAAGAAACAGGCCATTCTTATCTGGGAGCACTTTCCCTCTGTAACCTGCTGGGATTTAGGAAGCCTTGTGTATATATTCAAATGTATCATGTAGAAAGTCTGCTGATAAGGTCTGCCCTGGAAAATAATAGCAGTTATCAGAAGGAACAGCAGAGAATAAAAGAAAATGGTTGTTGGTTAAAACTTAAACAAATCATATTAAGGTTGAAAATCAGTTTGCCAAACATAAAAAAGTCCCGTGTAAAAAGAAAGGGTAAAACTATTTCTTTGGGTTGCAACATGTCTCTTTGTGACATAACAGTGAGTGAAATGCCCTTTGTTCAATGACATCACTTGCAAAATTAATCTGTTTCTCATTCAGTTCAGCGGAAATCCCCCTAATTTATAACGAAATGTTATAATTGTCTGAATTGTGACTCATCATGGGATCAGAAATATCTCGGCTCAGCTTGGTCTATATCTTCATCAGTGGGATTTACCTTCTGCAGGGGTGGGAGATTGTTGATTTGTGCTTTGTCCTTGCATGTCTAACAAGGTAGAATCTGTGACTCACATTCTTTTATTTTGTGAATTTTATAGTGAAGAACGAGCTCAACTCATTTTACCCCTTTTATCAAAATTTACACCCTTGCAATATTATTTGGAATTTCCCCCCCCAAACTCTTACGAAAATTCCTTCTGGAAGATTCCTCAAGCCCAGTGTCATATGACGTGGCTAAATTCTGCACTTTAGCTATCAAGAAACGTAAATCCCTTCTATTGAATGACACATTGCAAATACCTTTTGTGTAATTGTTTTATTTCTGGTGTTGTTATAGATGATTTTCTTTCATTTGGAATTATGTTATTCTGTATTGCTGGCTTTTGCTGTAATAAAACTGAGCTAAGGCTTTGTCAACCATATCCTTTTGAAATTAGAGGTCTGGGTTGCTAAAGTTATAAATGGTAGTTTCACAGGAGCAGCTCTGAATCCCCACCTCTCTGCTACTCCCCCCCCAAAAAAACCAATTGCTCCTTCCCTCTTACTAGCAGGAGCAAGCAGAAGCAAGCAGGGATCCATTGGCCCAATAGGTGGAGCTAATAGGTGGAAGCCCCAAATGCAGCAATTTTTGCTACTACGAAACTTTTGAAGCAAAACTTCCTCTAAAGGAGCAGCTTCGCAGCTTCAGGGTACTCCTGAATCCCTTGCTGTCGCTCAAGGCTCAGGTGCCCTCAGTGGCCTGGAGTGCCTTCCATCAGCTTCGGCTGGTGGCCCAGCTATGCCCCTATCTGAACAGGGATAGCTTAACTACTGTTGTCTGTGCTCTAGTAACCTCAAGGTTAGAGTACTGCAATGCGTTATATGTAGGGCTGGCTCTGAAGACGGTTCAGAAACTTCAGCTAGTGCAGAATTCAGCAGCCAGGCTTGAGCATATGACACTGATCCTGGTCCAACTGCACTGACTACCAACTAGTTTCTGGGCCCAATTCAAAGTGCTGGATTTGACCTATAAGGCCTTAAATGGCTCAGGACTGCAATACCTCAAGGACCACCTCTTTCCATATGAATCTACCCAGACCCTGAGATTATTTTCTGAAGCCCTTCTTCGTGTGCCTCCTCCTCGAGAGGTCCGGAGGGTGGCAACATGAGAACAGGCCTTCTCTGCAGTGGCTCCTGTGGGATAAATGGGTAAGAAAAGCTTAGCATAAACTATCATACCTTGCTGTTGTAACTGCTTGCATTGCAAAGGAAGAGGAAGCTTGTGGTAGCTTGTCAAGTTAAGAAATCACTGAGAGTAGCCAAAAGATAATGCCTTATAAGGTACTACGTAGGAAGGTGTGTGGGTGGTTCAGAACCACAAGGGGGAATGGAGGAGAACAGTTAGAAAACTATTGTGCATGCTTAAATAGGCTTTGAATATTAGTCAAACCGCCCCTGGTGGAGGTAGAGCTAATCAGCATGATCATGGGATGTATGTAATGGAGGGGGTACATATCAAAAGGAAAATATGAAATAGGCAGACCGGAAAGTCTGTCAACTACAGTCTCCTAACCAATAGGAGAATGTAGGAGGGAAATTCAGACAGACTATAGGGTACAAAGTACCTTTGATGTAAACAGGACGGTGTCCTCCCTCTTTGCAGCATGAGCTGGGGAGTTGGCCGTGCAGCGCTGTTTCAAGTATAAACAACCTTTGGTTTTGCCTGATCACAGTGTCCGACTCCTTCTTCTCACAGAGCAATTGACTCCCTCCAGGGAAGATCCCTGTGGCAAATTTGTCCAACAGCTCCCCATCTGTGGACTGCTCTCCCCAGGGAAGTTCACCTGGCACCTTCATTATACACCTTTAGGTGCCAGGCAAAGAAGTTCCTTTTTAACCAGGCCTTTGGTTGATTTGATTGACATACTATGTACTTTTAAAATGTAGGATTTTTGTGGGGGAGTTATTGGGTTGTTGTTTTTAATTTGATTATATATTTTGTGGATTTGTATTTTGATTTTATTCTGTGAGCCCTGAGGCTATAGGGCAGTATATAAATTCAATAAACAACAACAACAACAACAACAACAACAACAACATGGCACACTCTGGCTGTGTACACACTATACCTTTAAAGCACATTCAAATGACAAATCCCCCCCTCAAAGAATTCTGGGCACTGTAGTTGGTTAAGAGTTGTAACTCTGTGAGGGACAAATTACAGTGCCTAGATTTCTTTGAAAGGGAAAATGTGCTTCTAACGTACTTCAAACGTACACTGTATATGCAGTTTCTATCATAAATGAAGAGCTCTTGTGCTGCAAAGTTGTAGCTTTTGCCTAAAAACTGGGTGCTTATTTCAAAATGAATTGTGTGTGTCTCCCTATTTCCAATGTGTCTTGTCATAGCATTTCAACGTTGTTTTTATTATCAAAGTGGCCAGTAATTTTAAAAAAAGAAAAGATAAGATTTTCTCTAACAATAGCTAATATACAGCCTCATTGCATTGCACCAGCTTCTCAAAGAAATGTATGAGAGCATCCTCAATAATTATATTCCATAGTAAATTCTGTTGACTTGCCTGGAGACACCTGGTTTGGTTTGGTTCCACATAATACGACTTGCAAAAAATATTATCACCGCCAGAGGAAACTCTTGCACAAACATGGTGGATCGCTTCAGTTCACCGTTGCAAAGCCTTCAAGCTGAACTATAGTAATAAGTGAACATCCCTGGAATCAGTGGGAAATCTGTCTGGATCTTGCCAGGTAGAATGAAGGTAGGCAGCAAATGGATCTGCCGGCCAGGCTTACTCTTGTCCATGACTGATGCCAGACAACTCAAAGGAAAGGGAAAGAATAAGATCTTGTAAAGTGTGGATTTTGAGAAGTCAACAGGGAAGAAAAATGTCTTCAGGAAAAAATAGAACGGACGTCCTCCATCACTGCCATCTAACAATAACTGGGAGGCACACCAAACATGCAACCACTCTTCATGACTAGAGGAGGATGATAGATCATGTCCCACCCCACAAAAAAGTACATGTGGCAGTGGGGAGCACCCAAATGTTTCCACTCGGTGCTATGTGTGTTGTGGTGCTGTGAGCAAGATACTTAAATCAATAAATCAATCAGTCCAGGACGCACTTTAGGGAAACCTTCAACCTTTTTAATTGCAGCATGCTGAAACTTCCTCTGTGCTTTCAGCCTCTGGCTTTTGGTCATTCTGGTTTGGATTGTATTACCCATTCTGGGTATATAGCAGGGGGTGGGGAATGTGAGGTCTGAGGACCTCTCCATCCTGCCCTTGGGACTCTGCCCAGGTCAAACCTCTTTCCCATGCTACACTCCTCACTAGTCCTGCTCTTCACCCTCTAGTAGCACTTCAGCTGAAATGTGTTTTTGAGCTGTGATGGTGCCTCTTACTTATCTGGATGAAGAGATGTGGGTGAGTGCAGAATTCTCAGGTTTTTGTGTGGCTAGAATATAGCCTGCTGTACAAAGGGAAGAGTGCTCCCTGGAAGGACAGATCGTGAAGCTGAGGCTCCAATACTTTGGCCACCTCATGAGAAGAGAAGAATCCTTGGAAAAGACCCTGATGTTGGGAAAGATTGAGGGCACTAGGAGAAGGGGACGCCAGAAGACAAGATGGTTGGACAGTGTTCTCGAAGCTACGAACATGAGTTTGACCAAACTGCGGGAGGCAGTGGATGACAGGAGTGCCTGGCGTGCTATGGTCCATGGGGTCACGAAGAGTCGGACACGACTAAACGACTAAACAACAACACAAAGGGAAGAGTCATAGCTGGGGTTAGTGTTTTGTTTTGCCTCTTTTCTGCCCCGGGGCTGAAGTTGGTCCATGAGACCATTTCCCCACAAAAACACAATTTCCCCCCAGTAAGGAGATGTGGTAATCAGGAAAGTTATCTTTGGGTGCCTGAAAGCTGCCCCTGTTGAATTTGTGTCTTTTAAGCACCTAATACACAGAGTTAAAAATCACATGGAAGCATCTTACCCTAAACACAGTAGAATTTACTAGCATGAAATCAGTTTTAGGAATAATGAAGTTACAGTGTTGACAACACACACACACACTTAGCATGTTTATAAGTAGATACCAATAATGCAGACTGATAGCAGGTGTGAGCCCACCGTAATCCTGGAATTGTGGACCTCCTCAGTATCTTTTGCATATTCTTATTTGTTCAGTAAAGTCATGCTCTTTTCCTGACTTCACAACTTTTTGCAGATTGCACAAAATTTGCAACTTTCATAAAAACCATACCTTTAGGAAGCAGATAATCACTGATGCTTTGAACCAACTGATCTGTCTCAATTGTAATGGGGATAAAGCTTGTGGGCATGCTGTTTTTAACTGGATAGGAGTGTTTATTTAACATAGCATACAATGGGATAAAGAAAAAACCAAGGTGCACCTAGGCAAACATAATTGCTTGGCTAAATGAGGCCACCTTGCGGCAATGTATTAGTATGGCTGAGGAAGAAACTTTGTTTGCTTTCATTACAAGTCAACTGAGACTGCATTCCCATGAATTCTTACCAGGAAGGAAGTCCTTACTGAACTCAGGTGAATTTAAGATTGCACAGTAAGTCAGGAACATGAAGACAAAGGGGCTTGGGTCCCAAAATAGCTAGAAACAGACGTTTATTTTTAAAAATGAGACAATTCATTTTTAAAGCCTATTATGCCTTTCCCTCTAATTCTTTTGGTGCTCCCTTTAAATCAGAGCATTTTGCTTTCATTGAATTATAAAGGCAGAAATGCAAAATAATGTTTTAAATCAAGCCCCAGTATCTACTATAATCAGTCCTAAACAATAGCACACTGTAAATAGATGTAAGCATTAAAGTATGCCCCCCCCAATATTATTTATTCTTTCTAGGCAGGGGGCTCACCTCAACTTCATATTATTTCTTTAAATGTTGAGCCCATGATCAAATATAATTTAAGTGCATAACTTCATATTGGATATAATAGTTTATAAAATGGTGAATAGATTGTTATACAATAGAATTATGAGTTTCATAGAATCAAAGAATCATAGAGTTGGAAGAGACCACAAGGGCCATCCAGTCCAACCCCCTGCCAAGCAGGAAACACCATCAAAGCATTCTTGACATATGGCTGTCAAGCCTCTGCTTAAAGACCTCCAAAGAAGGAGACTCCACCACACTTCTTGGCAGCAAATTCCACTGTCGAACAGCTCTTACTGTCAGTTTGTGTTGTAGAAACCAGTTACGGTACTGTACCAGTTTCAAAATGTAGATTTCTGCTTATCTACAATCATATGCAGTGATACTGGTTAACACCATTTGCCGGCTGACTAAGCCTGCAATACGAACCCACTTACTGGGTAGTAAGTCCTCTTTAATTCATTGGGAATCACTTCTGAGTAGACATGGTTAGAATTGAGATCTGCAATACTGTGAGCACTTACTTTAGAATACTAAACTCATTGGGATTTTTAATATACATGGATAGGCACAAACTATAAATGCCTAGTGCGTTCAGGAGGCAGGTACTGAGCAGAACAGTGTTTTCCATTACAGTGGAACCTCGGTTTATGAACACCTCGGTTTATGAATTTTCGGTTTATGAACACCGCGGACCCATCTGGAACGGATTAATTCATTTTCTATTACTTTCAATGGGAAAGTTCTCTTCAGTTTATGAACGCTTCAGTTTATGAACAGACTTCCGGAACCAATTACACCCATGCTTCAGTTTATGAACGCTTCAGTTTAAGTACTCCGCGGACCCGTCTGGAACGGATTAATCCACTTTCCATTACTTTCAATGGAAAAGTTCGCTTCAGTTTATGAACGCTTCAGTTTAAGTACTCCACGGACTGTCTGGAACAGATTAATCCACTTTCCATTACTTTCAATGGGAAAGTTCGCTTCAGTTTATGAACGCTTCAGTTTATGAACAGACTTCCAGAACCAATTGTGTTCATAAACCGAGGTACCACTGTAGTTGGAATGAAAATGTTTGTGTTATTTCATTTGCAGGTGGAGTACAAAATTTGCATACGGTAATTGCAATGTGTAGGTATGTCAAAAGGCATGAAACAGAAATAAAGTATTGCCCAGGTGGTCTCAGCAAATTATGAAAGGCAATTTACTCCTGCAGTGGTAATGCACCCTTATTTGGGACTAAGTTCCATTGCGTTAACAGGCTTGGGACATAGGTTGTTTCCAGATGACCAGTTTATTGAGCATTCATCCTGAGTTGTTTGCACAGAGTTTGCTGGGAAGATATATGAAGCCAGCTATTTAGTGAGTATTCATTCTGATCTGTTTGTATATGATGCCTCTTTAAGCAATTGTTATCCAACACTTTCCAGTACCTTTCCCCATCAAGTTCTTGACTGTAAAATTTCAGATTTATATAGAAATCTGTAGTTTGGATTGTTTTACAGTACGTTAATACATGTTGGTCTGCTATCATGTGCTGATGTATATTGTCTGATTGAACACACACACACAAACACATGAAATGAAAAGAATGCTTTTGCTGGGTTCTGTCCCTTAAATGTCCAGCTACAAAAATATGATGCTGAAGTTGGTTACTAGTTCCCAGTTTCTTATTTGCATTGAAGTTTGAAACACAGCTCAGTCAGGGGAAAAAAGCTGAAGTTATGTCCCTAAAATAAGCTTTGACTGAGCTATATTTCAAACTGTCATGCAAATGAAGAGCAGGGGACTTCAGCATCGTCAAAAATACTGCCTTTCAAGATTTGACAATACACTTTTGATAATATGTATTTTAAAATTGTTCTATACTGTCTAAATACAGGAGGCATGTAGAAATGTTTTAAATAAATAATAACCAATGTAGGCTTAATATTTAAACAGCAAATTGGGAAAATTAAGTGGTTTTACTGTCAGGTTGCGAATATTCGGTACCTTGAAGATTTAACGGCTGTATTGTGACATATGTTTGTGTGGACGAGATGGCACCTCTTCATATGCATGACTTGCTCTCCTCAGCCAATGGATGCACCCATCTGAACATCTGTATGCCTCTATAGATATGCACACACACGTGTGTGTAATTATGCCTGTTATCCACCAGGCTGTGAATTTTTATTTTATTTTATTTTGGGGGTGGGGGGAGTGAACTGGGCTCCGGTGCTTTTACCCTCACACCTTCTCATGTATGTTAGTCGCAGATATAGATCACTAAATAGATAACATGTGGGGATCCTGCCGGGAAATCGTTATCTGACGAAAGAAGCTTTGGTGTCCAAAAACGTGACGCCGCTATAAATTCTGTTTTGCCTTGCAGGCTCCACACAAGCATCTGTAACCCACCAACGGGGCTCACGGGCATTGCGAATAACAGTCTCAGCAATAAAGGACCGTGACTTTTATATAAGCGCAAGGCGAGGAGAAAGAGAGAGCGTATGAATTAACTGCGGCGGGCGAGGGCGCACCTCCGCCTCACGAGCCGCTTCAACTGCACACCCCCCCCCCCCCCGCTGCTACCCTCCTCCTCATCCAGTGCTCCCCGCCCTTTCCGAGCCTCCTAACGGACAGCTGCTGCCATTATGGGGAGAACCCACGAGCCCCTTGCCTTAGAAGACCAATCCCAGTTCTAGGTCCCGCCCCTGCTGCCGTGCCATTGGCTGGCGGAACCGGCGCTCTGCAGTCCTGGCCTCGGGGTGCTACTGAGGCGATTTCTGAGGTGCAGCCGCGGCTTCGGAGGCTCAGACGAGCGAGGAGCCAAGCGGAGCGGAGGAGACGCTGCTACCGCTTCTGGGACCCCCGGTCCCTTCTCCCGCCGTGGCCTCATGCCCGGCCGCGCTGCCCCCGTTTGGGTGCCTAGTGGAGGGGTTGCCGGGCTTCTCCTCCTCCTCCTCCGTCGCCTCTCGAGGCGGTAGCTGGGGCGGGGGAAAGGAGCGGCGGTAGAGCAGCCGCTGCCCCCACCCCCGGCGTTTCCCGCCCTCCGAACAAAGGCGCCTCCTGAGGCCCCCGCCTCGCCCTCTGCTGCGAGATGGCGTCGTTCAACATCGGGGGACTCAACGCCTCCTCTCGGAGGAGAAGCGTCCATTCCCGCAACGCCACTGTCGAGAGGCGGAATCTCATCACCGTCTGCAGGTGAATGGCTCTCTCTCTCACACACACACGCAGGCACACGGGTCTGTCTCTGTATGTATGGGGCTGCATGTGTCATCGATAACCCCGCTCAGTTGGCGGTCCTGCTCTGCAGTGCACCCCCGCTGTGTTTCAAGGGGCTTGCACAGTAAATGCCTTCAGGTTTTGCTGCCTTAATCCGGAGTAAGCGCCACCACCCCGCTCTCCCCCCCCCCCAGTTCCACTCTTGCATTTAACAGCAGGGAGGGAACCCCAGCATCTCCTCCACCACGCTGGCTCTGAATGGTGGGGGTGTGTGTGACAGGATGCTCAGAGGGCAGCTAAACTCTGCTTAGGTAGACTTCGGGACCAGAATAGGGAATTCCCTCCAGTTTTGCATTTGTCTTCTCTCTCTCTCTCTCCCTCCCTCTCCCCTCCCCTCTCCTTATACCTTCCTGATGCTGCCTCTTGAGCATCTGTGCAGAACTCTTTCCCTTCTTCCTTTCCCATCTGTGAATTTGCTACATCTAATTGCATGTGCGCTGTTACCGGTAGATGTGTCAAGTGACAGTTTCTGAGATTGGAATGCGATCTGTGTTAGGGTATTTGTCAGGTGAGTGAAGGTGTATAGCCTGCCTGATTCTGGCCCCATCAGGCGCTTTTGAATTACAGAGTTGGAAGGGACCACAAGAGTCATCTAGTCCAACCCTAGATGAATCTTACGCTCAACATGGGGCTTGAACCCACAACCCTGAGATTAAGAGTCTGATGCTGTACTGTACTGTGAATGCCAAGAGAGAAATATTGAGTTTGTATTTGTCCCATTAGCTATACAGGATGCAATCTCTCTACCTCGCAGCTCAATTATACTTAACCAGATCTCAGCTTGACAACAGTCTGTGTTGAATGTCATGGTACTACTCCAAAGCATATGGAGGGAAAGTGATGACCATATCCTGGGTTCTGTTCTATTAATGTGACTAAGGAAAACACAGGTGATGTCTCTGCAGAAGAGAACTGGTGTAACGGTAATGACAAGCTCCTATTGATAAGCGGAGAAAAAGCCTTCCCCTTACCACAGATACTGTGTCTGGCTTAGTTCCCATGTGTTTGTGTCCCTGGAGTTCTTCCCTATATAAATGAATGGTTTAGCTTTGCCATTCATTCTATTGGGGGGAGATTAAAGACTGTTTTTGTGGCGCTGTTATAGTAAAGGCAAAAAATGTCTCACACGGCATGGCATAGATTTCACTGAACCATGGTGTGTCATCTCACCAGGGAGCAGTCTCACAACCACCCTCCATCTTTAAAAATGTGCACTTTGCTGGTCTGTTTATATCAGCCTCTTCTTAGCATATATGTGCTTTTTTCTCTGTAATGCTCTATTCATAACATTCTGCCAAACTCTAGCAGGCTCAGAGTTTGACTACGAATATGAAGTGTTACATCTATCAAAACAGTTGTCTGAGTTCCATAGGACACAATAAATAGGTTGAACTTGAAGTCTAAGATATAGCTGAGGTAAGGGAAACCTACCATTCTCACCAGACACTGGGATCCCTGAGTGCAGGAGCTTAGTTTCTCCCAAACATCTCACATTTGGTTCTATGGGTAAAATACACACAATGCACTTAAGAACAAGGTTGCAGTGGAAGAAAACCTGTCAAGCCAGCAGTGGGGAAGCATGGGGGCTGCAGTGGTCCAGACATGCATATATGTCAACATTTCCATCCCTTCAGGCTGTATTTGTGGGAGAGGCTTTTCTCTCTCTCAATTATCTATGCAGGTTCATTGTTGGTATGGGTTTGTGTTTGGTTGAGGGGAATGAGAGGGTGGCTAGGTGTGAAAAGCCAGATTGGCTCTGTCTGTTGCCTTTTCCAGAGCAATGGTCTCAGTGCTTGGTCTGATGGTATGGAGTGGTCAAGGTAAATGCAGGCATGCAATGGAACTGAAGAAAATAGGGGAAATGATCAGTCCCCTCTTTGCTTATCATGTGATGCTCTCTTCCCATATTAATGACAAACAGAATAGTATTCATTTTTTTTACTTTATTAAATCAATAATATATACAGTACTTCAATTACATACACAAATAAAGAAAAAGCAATGTATTTGAATGAAAATTAATCATGGATAATACAAATTTGGGTCATTTCATTCACAGTCCTGGGGGGTAGGGGTGGGAATATTATTGTTATTGAGAGGCAGTAATATATTTTTTAAAGATTTGTTTTATTGTGTTCCAGGTCTTATGATATTCACACTTAAAGGTGAAAAGTTAATAAATATTCCAAATACTAGTGTATTTTACAGGAAGCATTTGAACATTGCTATCATCATCTGTTGTAAATATGTATTACAATCGGGAAGACTTGGCTTAAATGAGGTTATAGCCATGATTTATGTTTATGGGTTTTTCCCTTTACCTTTGTGAAATTTCACATGCTCAGCATCTTGTATAAGCTGGTATGCTGACACTTGCACATGCATATTTACATGTTCCAGAGTTATAGATGGAGGTGGGTAAGTTAATGTTGAATGTTCAGGCACCAGAAATTGATTTACCGGTTTGTGCAATGGCACATTCATGGAACCCTGTGCACAGTGTGCAGGCAAACGTGTATTTCTCTTACAAAAAGAAGAAAAAGGCCGGCACAGTTAAAACTAAGGCTCTAAACATTAATGGTGCCATTAATGTATTCTTAGTTGATCTAGTCTGTAGAAATTGCCTTTCATTTAGCTCTATACATTAGAAGTAGATTTTTCTGTATTATAGCATGTTAATTATTTTCATTCAGAAAACCCCAGTGTTTTATTATCTCAACTTAGAACCATATTTGGGGAGTTTTTTTTATGTGAACTGGGACACATTGTCATATCAAAATGTGAGTAAAAAGGAATGCTCTGGGTGTTGAACTCACACTGTGGGTAACTTTCAGTGAATTTAACACCCACAAACTTGTCATGTCTCACATGATTCAACTGATAGCTCTATTCAGGTCCTGTTCTCCCATGTTCATCCTCCAGATTTGTGCCACTTTGTGTCTTGTATTTCGTTTGTGTGAGAATTCATTGTAGTTTTAAAGTATGAAGAGAGACTAATGCTCTCCTTCCCTCTGCTGTAACAGAGAGATAAGGTGCGTACTTGCTGCCAATATTTGATTTTAAAAAGCCTCAAAACATATACCGGTACTCAATTCCTAAGCTCTGTTATTTAACACTCATTCAGTTCTTCTGGCAAAGCTTTGGAAATATGTACTTGCCTGCTCATTTGTAACAGTCAGAATGGACTTCAGGCAACCAAGCATAACCTTATCCTTACTTCTGCATACGATTGTGCTCTCTCCTGCCAGATGTATCTACAAATACATCTTTCCATTATGTTTTTTGAATTGGAACAATTAAGTACAGTGCTGTGGCTGCTACATCTGCAGTCCAGTTTTGAAACAGACAGGCTGAGTGCCTACCTGACAGCACCAGTATCTGTGATTCTCCAGTTGAGTAAATGCAACAATGTACTACTATAGGTGATCATGCAACTTTCTGACATGTTTAATATCTAACAATTTTTTTTGACAAATTGTGTAGTGTGTACCACTCAGTTACTATCTGGTGGAAGAGAAATTAGGGCAAGTTCATTGGCCCCTCCCACATCATTGTGTTCCCATTACAGTATTAGCTTCTTCATCTTCCACATACCGTACTAGAAGTCTATCAGGAAGCCTTCTGTGCTCATGTAGGCTTCCCATCTGAAGGAGTTTAGAATTCTGCTCTTCTGGGGAACTAACTCAACACTTTTGATAAATACTTTTGGATAATTGTAATCTGAACTTCTTAACAGAACAATTACACCCCTTTGAAGAGGCACAAATCAACTGCTTAATTGGCTGTGGAGTAAGAGATACTTGCATACTAAGGTGGAATATAGTGAAAAAAACTCAAATATTGTTAAAATCTAAATGTATTTGTTTTGGAAATTACAAACATCAGTGGTGTGCTTTTGTCAAGAAATATGCTTCTCTAAAATACTATGCTGTCCAACCTGCATTATATTCTAACATGAATTAAACTTTTTGTATCTTAGGTTTTCTATCAAGACACTGATTGATCGATCCTGTTTTGAAACTATTGATGATTCTTCTCCTGAATTTAACAATTTTGCAGCCATTCTGGAACAGATTTTAAGCCATAGACTCAAAGGTAACTGTTCTGATTTTATGTTATATGACACTGGATCACCTGCCTATACATTGCAAATATAAATGAGGTTTAGGCTGTTTTGTTATGGCTTCATCATAAAGAATAGACATTTTAATTGTTTATTTCTCTTTCTGATATCTGTTTCAGGTCAAATCACTTGGTTTGGTTATGAAAGTCCTCGTAGCTTCTGGGATTATATTAAAGTAGCTTGTCGCAAGGTTTCACATAACTGCATTTGCAGCATTGAAAATATGGAAAATGTTAGTTCTTCAAGAGCTAAGGTTAGAAGGCTATTCATTTTTAAACGTTCTAATTTATAGCTGATGTCCCTATGCTATTTGCTGCTGTTAAACATTTTATACTGATAGATGTATGCAAAAGCTTTCTGTGCTGGTTTATTTTGAGGTAAATTAATGCTGTGAATAAGTCAGGAACCTTATATTTTATTAAAGCCTGTAAGACTTGTTATATAACTTCACTCGTTCATGAGTTTTTGATTCTACCTTCTGTGATGGGCCAGGTGGTGTGTGTTTGCAGTTGTGTGTGTCTTTTGGAAAGCAATAGATGATGTTACTGCTCTAACCGTGGGTCTGTAAACATGATCATTGCTATCATCAGAATGCTGTTTTAAATACTGCATTTGACCAGATCTCCTAACACGAAAACTTTAATATGAATCTTTTTCTGGTGTGTGTAGGTGTGTATTAATATTTTGAGTTTCATATAACTCTGCATCTCAAAGGATTCTTAACTTGAAAGTTTCCATATGGTTTCCTGACAAAAACAGAAATAGTACAATAAATTTTATTTTGTATTTCTTAAACTAGTTAAAACAGAAATGTATTGTTCATAACTTTTGGTTTGTCTAAAAAAGATATTGCCCTAGTATTACCATATGGTATGTGCACAGTGATGTACATTTATTTAAGGGTGGATACATGATGCAGGCTGGGTTCACATATGGACTGTGTGGTGGCATGCATGAATATGCAGGAGACAAGTGGTGAGAGTTCAGCTGTCATTTGATTTGGATGACTTGGAGGAAACCATTACTCCTCTGTGCTTTCATTGTGGGTTGGCACCAACAAGTACTTGAAAGAGATTGCTTTTATAAAACCCAAAAACCCACCCGCCAGAATTGCTTACACTTCTGAGTACTGTACTTGCTTATTTTTTTTAATTTTTTTTAATGAAGTCCACTGGGGTTTTGCTACAATAAGATTTGTTCACTGTAGACTTAATTTGGGGAGAAATGGACTGCAGGTGAATGATCACTAAGTGTGAAGCTTATTGCTTTGCTTATTGCTATGTGACACTATTGTTTTCCTTCTGTCAGCTTGAATGGTTTTCAGAGATATAATTTGTATTCAGTTGTTCAGTCTAACAATACCTAATTCATGGCTGCTTCTTTTTCAGGGAAGAGCTTGGATTAGAGTAGCGCTTATGGAAAAGCATTTGTCTGAATATATTTCCACAGCTTTGAGAGACTTCAAAACAACCAGGTATTAATCTTTATTCAATCTTTATTCAAAAAATTGAAGTATATTTCAAAAGTTCATCTGTGTAACTCTTTTATTACCCCAACATTTGTTCAATTATTGGGACTTAGTCATTTTTCACTTTTCACTTTTTGCGCTAAAAATAATTTGTGTATTTGGTCCTGATCAGCCAGATGTTTATCTTCTCCCTCCTCAGCTGGCTCACTTTGACAGGTGGGTGGGACATCATCTGATATTACAATCACATTAGGTCACTGATATGTGGATGGGCCCACCCTCCTGTCAGAGTTGACTTACATTGGTGGGGGTGAGGACAATAACCAGAAAAGCAGCAGCTATCAAGATGAAACTCATCAATTCAGTCATGTTCTCTGCAGGGTTCTGAGCAGGCTTTAACACGCACACCCCAATCAGTTGATGAGTGGGGGGTAAAATCTTGTTGCCTTGTGGGTGTGCACAAACAACATGGGATTGAACCACACCTTCATCCATAATCTGACATCACCTGCCTATTGAAGAGATGTCAGTGGATTGACTGGTGGGCATGGTTTTGGAAAAATGGTGTTGCGGGCCAAATTGGATCCCCTGCTTTATATAGTGATGGAATACTGAAATCTAGCACATGCTGGATAATATGTTTCTTTTTGCAGAGTAACATTTTACTTTATATTTGGCCAGTTGATGTGATTAAATAGCGTTTTACACTTGCGTGCCCATTTCACAATATGAAATATGAAATTGCTAGCTGACAATGCTGATTGTTTAGTCTGTCTTTAACTTTGTGTAGCTAGCATGTCACTAAAATGGCAGAGAGTATAACTAAACTGGAAATTAATCTTATAGAAGATTCTATGAAGATGGAGCAATTGTCCTGGGAGAAGAAGCAAACATGCTAGCTGGTATGCTGCTGGGCCTCAATGCTATTGATTTCAGGTATCCCTGTGGATTTAAAACTTTCCTGTGGTATAAGGTTGTTGAAATATGAGTAGGGGAAGCTTATGAAATTTGGGATTGGAAATATCTCTAAAAGTTCATAAGCTTATTTTGTCCCATATAGAATTAAAGGATTTGTCTTCAATTTTTTGGTGGCATATGTCCTAAAATGCCAGTCTGAAACTTGTATCCTGTTTTAAATCTAGTTTATTGCACGGTACCTTTTCATTATGTTTTTAGTTGTAGAGTTGAGCATATAATTGCAGCTACTTGCTCAGCATGTACGTATCTCAAATTAAGGAAGTTAGCTTTGCTGAATGTCATCAGAAGATGGGAGGAGTGTCTTGTTTTTCCAAGGTAAAACTGGAAATTGACACCAAGTGTTACATCAGATGTAACACTATGCTGTGATTTAGTATTATGTTAACCTTCGCAAGCTTCAGACTTACATGCTTCCTTCTCCTGGCAATTTTGCAAGGAGTAGATCAGAAGCATTTGCTTTCTAGTTTTAAACTAACCACAGCTCCCAGTTGAGAGAACTGTGATTAAACAATGGTTCATGAACAAGCCAACATTATAAGCCATATATTTGATCTTGTCTGAGCTTCCCACAGTTTCTGCAAGTTCAGATAAAGTGGGGAGCTATGATTAATTTTAAAACTGAAAGTCAAATATCTCATTGGGGCTGCATCAAAAGAAGAAAGGGGAGGGTGTGTGTGCAAGTTTGAGAGTCATGCAGACTTATTCATGGAGTGCCAAGTCATAATTTAGTGTTATGATCATCAATCCCTAGTCTCTAAGGGTTTTCTATTTGCCACTCAGCGCTTTATAGTAACCATAGCTATCTGTTATATGGCAGAATTAAACAGTTCCCACTAATATCTCCTCAGTTTTATCTTTTACAGAGTGGTAACATCAAGTACAATACAATAATTGTATTGATTTTTTAAATATATTTATTGAAATAATTATAGACTGTACTTTCATTTAAAATATCACAAGAATTCTTTCTTGATGCGCACACACAAGAAGTGACTTTTTGCTTGCCAGTGAAACAGCTGATAATTGAATTTTAATTCAACACAAGTCTAACTTTTCATTACTGAAAATAGTTTCCATATATCCTGTGTACTGGCAATTTTGTGAGAAAATCAAATTATATGCTAAGGTTATTTAGTATTAGTTATTTAGTATTCGTTTTCTTGATTTAAAATTATTACTGATTTCTTGCCTTGTATAAGCTTCTGCCTCAAGGGAGAGGGCCTGGATGGCAACTATCCAGCTGTGATAGACTTCACACCTTACCTGAAGTTCACCCAAAGGTACCTTTTTATTCTCGTAATTTCCTCTTGGCTGTAAATTTTAACTTACACCAGGCTAGCTTTACATTTATTTATCACTTCAAACACTTCAAAGTGGTTTTCCGCTTGTCCTGTACTTCCTAGATGTGGGTCCGAGTGGTTTTGCCTTTGCCCCACTGCTTTCCCCCGGAAAACCTGCTCCTTAGTGCTAAATTGGGACTAACAGCAGTCTGCAGAAAACCCAACTGATGTTTGTTCTGATTCAGCACTAAACCACAAGTTTTCCCAGGGGAAAGCGGTGGTGCAAACAGAAGTGTTGTGAACCACCTTGAGAACTTCAGATGAAGAGCAGTATACTAAATAAATAAATGTGTGACAGCCCTAAAACTGAGTTCCCAGTGTTTTGCACAAGGATGAACTTGCAACTTCATGATGCATGTGTAACAGATTTCAACAGTTGCATCCAACCCTACTTAGGAGGTCTCTTCAACAATGGCTTGCATTTCTAAAGCACTGTACTGTATAGAATTTTGCAACAAGCTGTTCTTAGATCTCAAACTTGGTCCTTCAGTTCTGACAGCATCAGTAGTGATGAAGAAGAGCTAAGAACACTTGGCAGTAGTGGCAGTGAAAGCAGCACACCAGAAAACATTGGTCCTCCTTTCAACATGGATGAAAACAGCTGGTACAACAAATGCAAACGGGTGGAGCAAAAATACCGCCTCACACTGGAGCAGAAGGTAAAACCTTACTTGGGTACTTGGGCTGAAAGAAGCTGGAGATATTTGGTGTGTTACAATTGTAAATAGAAAATGTTATAAACTTAATTTTAGAGAAATTTGTTCTTACCATTGGAAAAGAATTGCTTTTTTTTGTATGACTTTCCAGTTATGGAAACCTTCAGATATGGCTGCTTTAAACAAAAAAGGAGCTCATTAGAAGTATATCACATTTACTTTCCTCTTGCTGTAAATGCTCACAACTAGACTAATGGTAGCACATGAAGTCAGTATAGATTATATCACCCAAAATGAGAGTGCTTAGGAAGGACTTGGAAAATAGTAGATTATCTTTCATTTTATAGAAGAGCAGACAGCAAAGGGTTAACTTCTCTTCTGCCAGAAGATCAAAGACTTTACATCTTGAGAATAGAAGCCTCTAGGATGCATCTCTTTACCCTGGCTTTTGACACTTGAGATGTGTATTTTCAAGAGTCACCCTATTCCTGTGACTAATTTGTTTTGGCTGCTCTTAATACTGAATTTTAAATTATTGTAACCCTGGAGCCTTCTGGTGAAGGGCGGGTAGTGAATTTAATAAAAATAATGAAGTTGATGTCACTCTGTGCAAATATTGGGCCTGGCGAAGGAAAAACACTGCTGTTTTGGCAATTCATCTGTGCTGAAGCCACAGTTTATTCCACATCTCCCCTCTGCACCCGTTGAACATAAGCCTCAGCCACTGATAGAAGCAACTGTGCTTAAAAGCACTTTAGCTATAACTACCCGTACTAAATTTAAAAGAAGCTTTGACTATGTTTTAGTAAAAGTTGCAGGTACCTTTGGAAACCACTAATTCAAATTATTCCTTAAAACAATTACTCCTATCCCCTGAGTTGCAAATCTAAAACACTAAAAGTAATGTGGAATGAAAGTTGTAGAACTTTTTTTTCTTCTTGGATGTTTTTGTCATGTAAGAACATAAACAGAAGACGAGCCCTGCTGGATCAGGGCTGAGGTGCATCTAGTCCAGCATCCTCACAGTGGCCAACCAGACAAAGCAGGCATATTAACAGAAAACACCATGGAAGCTTTCTCACCCTTCTGGGCTAACTTCAGCTTTCATTGGTCTGGCTGAACTATTATAATATTCTGAGTCCCAGCTCCTTTAGAAAAACTACACATTAAACACGCTCCTGGCAACACACTATAACAATTGGAAGGCTGCCACACCTCCTTCTATTAATGGCAGTCATGTATACCTGACATGTTAATTACAGAACTGTATACAAAACTACTTATTTGTTAAACAGAATGATTTAAATAGTTTTTTCTTAGCTTTTTATAATTGATAGTTAATTACAAAAGAATAAGTTTTAACATTTTCTAACTACTAGTTTCAAGAAGTATCAAATGCAAGAGAGCTCACCAAAATACTTAAAAAATAAATTTTAAAATAATAGTTGCTTGGTTTGCAAATTTTGCAGTATAATTAATACTTATGTGTTTCTAGGGTTATCTAGAAGAGCTAGTACGCCTTAGAGAGACCCAACTGTCTGAATCCATCTCTCAGAAGAAGTTATTGCGTCAGAAGGTAGAAGCTATGGATATGGTTCATAAAATGGAAAAGGAACAACTTGAGTACATCATTGTGGAACTGCAAGACCAGCTGTAAGTTGGATGTAGTGCAGAGAATATGATGGAGAAGTAACGCTTTTTAAATAATGCTGTAGTTTTTTGGTCATTATATGAAAAAATCCAGCTCATATGTTAATCAAATTAATGTAGTTCAGTTACAGAAACTGAAATTATATTTGAAAATCCTGGGGGGGAACCAATTTTTTTTTTAAAAAAATGTACAGTATACTGCCCACTATAAAAAAAATCATGGCAGTGAACAGCATAAAATCAACAATAAAATTACATTCATAAAACAAGCACAAAATACATCACAAATCAGTAAGTAAAATTAATACATCAGCATAACTGGATCACCCCTCAGGGAAAACTTGGGTTAAGTTTTAAGATTTAAGTAGGTGCCTAAATGCCAGTGCTGTAGGTGCCTGCCTGATGTTCATTGGAAGCATTTTCCAAAGGACAGATGTCACCACATAAAATGTCCTCTTCTTACCGGTAGTGGACATAAGATGAACTGTGGGAGCATACAAAACAACTAAGACTGCCTCTCTTGAAGACTGATGTGCCTGGCCAGTGGCATACAAAGTAAGGAGTTCCCAGAGGTAATCTGGTTCCAAGTTGTTCAAGGTTTTATATGTAAATAACAAGACCTTAGACTTGGCCCAGTAGCATATTGGCAGCCAGTGTAGCACTTTCAACACAGGTATTATGCACTGTTGATAGGGCATCTGCTATAACAACCTTGCTGCAGATGCCTTATCCAGTCTTAAGGGAAGGCCCATAAAGAGGGCATTGCAGTAATCCAATCTAAACTATGATTGCCTGGACTACCATAGCTAAGCTATGGTATCTAGCAGTCCAGGAATAGTTGTAGCTGTTGCATCAGCTGACATCCAGGGGCAGTCCTAAGCTACACACCTGCTTCTTCAGAGGGAGTGTAACCTCATCTAGAAGAGGCAGCTAACCTATTTTCTGAATCTGGGAGCCTCTCACCCACAGAGCTTCTACCAGCTTTCTTTATTGGTCCTCATCTAGCACACCACTGTTCCCATGAATTGGTCCAGCTCCTGTGCTGCTACACCTGAGTCAGATGTTTTGGAGAAATAGAATTGGGTGTCATCAGTATATTGGGTGCCAGCAACATGTTGACACTGTGTTCCAAATCCTTTAATTACCATTTCCAGTGGGTGGCTTCTGCTTCCAGGAGATTGGCCAAGAGATTTCTCTGAATGGGTACAAGAACAAATACAATGACAACATAGCAATCTGAATTGCATGAAAAAGCTTGCCCTAGGCAAAAGTTACTCATCTTATGGCCTCTGTGGACAGTGCAGAGGCTACCCTTGGAAGCTCCCAAAGTTCTTTACAAGCATAAGCCCACTGTCCCTTTCTTTCAGCTAATGCAGGGGCACAGGTTCCAGTGGGCAGGTGGGCCACTCACTTGTCAATCACTTGACATCACATCAGGTGACCTGTTTTTGCCTGCGTAGTTTGAAATAAAGCTATACAGATAAAGACCCAGCACTGTCCACTGATTCTGAGGGCTTGCAAGGTTCTGTGAATGGGGCTCTGCACAGGGCTGAAATCCCCTTTGGGCCTGCTTTGTAGGGCAGGTGAGCATGGCTTTGTCAAAAAAACCTTCCAGAAGAGGTTTGGTGGGTCTGTTTAGGCCTGTGCTAATGGCTTCCCTGTCATTCCCCATGTTGTGGGAATGGGATTTGTTACTTATTAAGAGATCTAGAGAGAGTTTTCCTTTAGTCTGTTGCCAGTTGTTGGAATGAACATATCCTAGAGGGCCTTTAAGAAGAGTCTCTCAGGATAAATTGGAATAGGAATGGAATCTCTGCCTCAACATATGGATTCTATATTCTCCAATAAAAGTGTTTAACAACTGCATACTAATTTCCATATTATGATGTATGTGTAAGATTGGGTATAGGCTATTATTATTATCACCAGAGATCACAGGGCAGGTAACAACATAAAAATGCAAAATAAGAACAAAAAATACACAATAAAACAAAAAACAAGCCAGCAACCCCCCTCCCTGCCCACAAACCTATTTAAAGGGCCATAGAATGTTAATCAGCCTAAGGCCTGATTGAAGAGATGTTTTTCACCTGTTGCCTAGAGATATGTAATGAAGGTGCCAGATGACGCTCCCTGAGGAAAGCATTCCAGAATGGGGAGCCACTGCAGAAAAGGCCTGTTCTCATGTTGCCACCCTCTGGACTTCTTATAAAGGAGGCTCATAAAGAAGGGCCTCAGGTAGTGATTTCAGGGTCCAGATTGGTACATATGGGTAGAGGTTAAAGCTATTCTAGCTTTAGATAAGACATTGCATGTGACTCTTGATATTTTTCTTGGCAGGTTTACTTGCCTTGGACAATGTATTAAGGTTTGACTTATTAGAAACTTCATTTTGAACAACTATTTTAATTCTCATTCAAATTTAAAGATATCACATTATTAGAAATTTGTCAACGATTTGTTAGCTGAGATTGATGACAGCTACCGGTAAGTGTTGCAGTTATAATTGCAGTGATACTTAGGTAGATATGTAATATTTTCTTCTTTTTATAATTGTATTAATTTTTCAGTAATAACAATCCAATATAGACCACATTAATACAATACCAAATCATAATTCAATTTAAAAAGCCAATTGTCAGATTCCACATTAAACATTTTGGTTGACTTCCCAAAGTCATGTTGACTTCCCATGTTATGAGATTTTTAGGAGAAGTTGATTCCTTGTTCCCACTCCAATCTGCTTACTTAATCCAAATAATACAGTTCCGATGTTGATCCTTTATTTTAACAGCCACTGATGTGTTGACTTTTGTTCATATTTAACTGTTCCATATCCTTTAATTTGCAAGTGGAGTTTATATCTGATAACTCTGTGTGATTTTTTAAAAAATAATGTTCAACCTTCCTTTCTTGTTGCAATCAATCATTTTCGGCATTTCCATCCCACTCCAAGGACTCAATTTTACTGCTAGTGACCTTTCACTATCTTGCTTTTCTTAAAACCGAAAGTGGTCTGACCTCTGGCGTCTGGCCATTACTCCAGGCTCACTTCCAGCATTTTCTTTGAATTCTTTCCCATCTAATAACAAGCTGATATCTCGCCAACACCATAGTAAATCAAAGTTCTAGTCCTCTGTAGGAGGGTATTGCCATAGAACATCCCAATATTTTCCACACAGTTCCATTCTTTCAATTAATCTTTCAATTAATCCATAAGCATTATAAAGTCCTTGTTGATTCCCTCTTGCAGTCCATTAATAATTGCAATCCATTAATAATTACAATCCATTAGTAGCTAATTTTCTTCTTTGGTGAAGAGTTGCCAAATCATAAAACAGCATAGTGAATATATAAAAGAGAAAACTAAGGCTTCTCTCCACCACATACCAATCCAATTACGACGAAAATCTTCTCCAGATCGAGACCTTGGCAATCAGTGGCTGATTCATTTAGCAGGTTAACTTGTCTCTTTCTTCCAGAGCATGCCTGTTTCTTTAAGTCAGAATTCTGATAGGTCTTAAAAAACAGAAGAATCTCCGCTCAGGGTGACCATGTTGGAGAGTTTCCAATGTGTGCAGTGCTATGTATTCAGCGTCCCCTGCCCCCTGCATTCTGTAGGAGCGGGAGACAGATACTGGACGATCTGCGAGTGAGAGCTCCCCCCCCCCCCGACCGGGGTTTGTTTGTTTTTTGCAAGAATCATTACTCTCAAATTATCCTTAATTGGCTGCATGCCTGGGGTTCACTATCATGGGAACTGCTGTTTACCATGGTGGCAAAACCTGTAATATTTTCTATACTTGGGATACTCATAGTGCCTTGGTCACAGGAACTCATAGTGCCTTGGTCAAATTATTCAAGTTGGAAATCTAATGTATTTGGTTCCTCTACTTTCAGTTACCTCTCTAGTTTCCCCTAGATACTATGAACAGTAGTTTTAGGACCAGATTCTAAATCCTAGAACAGCACCAATTCCTTAATTCAGTGTTTCTCAAGGTTGGGTCCTCAGCTGTTGTTGGACTACAACTCCCATCATCCCACTGATCCTGCTAGCTACGGATGATGGGAGTTGCAGTCCAACAACAGAGTTCAAGCTTGAGAAACGCTACCTTAATTGGTTCGAGCTTGCGAAACACTACCTTAATTGTACCATGGCTGAAACAGGGATATTTGTAATTGTACCTGGATGCTGGTACATGTTTTGAGAGTCACTTCACTGCTGAGTGTGCTCACAGGTGTGTGTGCGAGGGAGGGAGGGAGGGAGGGAAGGGAGAAGGAGAAGAGATGGCTTTAGGGTGGGCTGCAGGGTGAAAGGGGAATGGGCAAAAACCCCTTCCACTAATTGAATGCAGTTTCCTTCAGTTTGTGGAAATGCACCTTTTGGATCAAACTAATATTATTTTACAGATTTTATTTAAAATGTTAAAAACAATTACTAAACCAAGTGTTGTCCTCCAACACAAATACATATACACATGTTAAAACTTGGAAACTTTTTTACATTACAGATTAAGCTCACACATGCAGAGATCAAACCTATTATGTGAAATTCAGTGGGAAATGCTACTGCCAAATGTTTGACAACCAAAACATGATATATCTATGGGATTTACTAAACCTATGTTCTGTACTGTACTGTTAAAGTAAGCAATTTTTAAATGCCCCCTTAAAAGTAAAAAAATTTTTACTGGCTTTTTAAATCTCAGGGGGTTCTCAACTAAAGACTTGAGATAGCGCAAGCAGATTCCACCCCATGTGACCATATCTGATTTAGAGGTGCATGGTGGAAGGAGGCGGAGAGAGGGTTCAATATTCTTAAGGAAATATGTTGATCTTTCTTAAAACTATATATAAAATGTACTTCGTGCATAGTGTTTTGTTTAGCTGCGTCACCTTTTCATGTACCTGTAATATGTGCTTACAAATCAGGTGTTGTGTGACACTTGTGGAATCTGTGCTTCTAGCCAGAAGTGGGTAGAAGGTTAAAGTTCAGATAAAATTTGTTCCAGCCTTTTTACTTTCATATATCATTTTAAAGAACGTGACTACTCATGTGAGTCATCCTTTTTCTTCTTTTAAAGACAACTCAGCTTGATTTTTATCGCCTGTCTCCAGTTATGATGATAAGAACATAATAGCCTGCTGGATTAAGCCAATGACCCATTTCATCTAGCAGTTTGCTTCCACAGTGGCCAGCCAGAAGCTTGCGGGAAGCAGCAGCTCACATTTGTCACTAGTTTGGCATATTCTGAATTTGAACATATTAAATCCAAGTAACAACCAAAAAAGCCCCCCTCCCTTTATTTTGCATTATCTGTATATAATTAGAATTACATTCTAGATACAGTTCTGGCACCACTGTATTCTGCTCTGGTCAGACCTCACCTAGAGTACTGTTCCAGTTCTGGGCACCACAGTTCAAGAAGGATACTGACAAGCTGGAACATGTCCAGAAGAGGGCAACCAAAATGGTCAAAGGCCTGGAAACGATGCCTTATGAGGAACGGCTTAGGGAGCTAGGTATGTTTAGCCTGGAGAAGAGAAGGTTAAGGGGTGATATGATAGCCATGTTCAAATACTGTATATAAAAGGATATCATATAGAGGAGGGAGAAAGGTTGTTTTCTGCTGCTCCAGAGAAGCAGACACGGAGCAATGGATTCAAACTACAAGAAAGAAGATGCCACCTAAACATTAGGAAGAACGTCCTGACAGTAAGAGCTGTTCGGCAGTGGAATTTGCTACCAAGGAATGTGGTGGAGTCTCCTTCTTTGGAGGTCTTTAAGCAGAGGCTTGACAGGCATATGTCAAGAATGCTTCGATGGTGTTTCCTGCTTGGCAGGGGGTTGGACTCTTTCAACTCTATGATTTAAATATTCATCTCATCATTTGTTCTTAAACAGGAGTGGGCAGCTTAAATGATAAAGATTGTGTTAGTGGGGGCCATTCTAGAATGCTTTTCACAGGCAAGATGTGCATAATAAAATTGCCTTTTTTTCTTTCTTAGCCCATACTTTAGATGCTTGGTGCAGCTCTATGTGGACCTCTGGTTAATTGTGATGCTAACTCTTTTATTAGCATTTTTTTGATACCGCATTAGTCAGTTTGTTGTGAGTCATGGTTTACTTAATATGAATCATCTTTTTAGCTGCGTATCTGTAATACTCTGGAGAGTATACTGTACTGCCATAGTTGCTTTGCATGTAGGTATAGTCTCTGTAAGAACATAATGGGCTTCAAAGATCTGAGGGGCAGACAATATTCTGATAATATATTAGCAGAAGAAACAGTAGATAATATTTGATTGGTTATTTAACAGCAGCTAAGTTAGTAGAAAACTATTAAGTGCATGTTGCGAGTTGCTTTTTGAAAATGTGTTAATGAAGTTACCTTTTGCTAGCATATTCCATTGAAACATTAAAGGTATGTGTTGTTCATATAAGAAAAAGACAATTTTTAAAGCAACCTGTCAGGTCTTTTACCTCTACTGTACTTCAGATTTTCCTTAAAAGAATAACTTAAGAATGGTAGGGAACAGTTGTTTGAAGCTAATGGCCAGTCAAAGTCCCCCAGGTACTCAGAACTGTACTGAAAATTTAAATGGCAGAGCAGAACATTCTGTACTTGAAACAGATGCTTAGCAACAGTTGCTCATGCTGTTAGCGATTTGAAAAATGTGTAATTGGTACTTTAGCAGTTTCTATTATGATTCGGAGGTGTGAAGAATAGATCACAGTTCATGGAAAGCATTGTTTTTTAAAACATGACTATGACATATTTGTTAAAAATCCGGGATTTTTTTTTTTTTACTATAAATGTCTGTTCTGATTCCCTTTGCTCTTTGTCCTCAACTTTGATCTCGGCAGCTAGCCACTAAATGCCATGGCATTTGAATCAATTCAGACTGTTCAGGCTGTTTTTCTTTGATAGAGGTTTTAAAATTAAATATGGCTATGACTCGCTGTCAGTGTGACAGAAGAGATTTAAAATTACATGGTGGGATTTAAACTTAAATGTGATTACATGACTCATTATTTGATGAAACTACTTGATTTTAAAAAAAGATAATGCCAGAAATGAAACCCATAACTTTAATCCTCAACTATGTCCTGTACATAAGAGGTAATGTAAATTGGCATAGTATTTTAAATGCTGGACATTTTAAAATTATTTACAAAAGTATACTAAGTGACAGAATTCATATGACGACCATGGTCTAAACTTGTGAATAGTCTGAAAGATTCCTGTTCAGTTGAAGAATCTAGCCCTTAAGCAAATTTTTAGTAAAATACCACTCTGAAACAGATTATGCAGAAAACTGACAAAATAATTGTATAAAAATATTGCACATTAAAATTGTGGAGATAAGATACGACTTTAAATTCAGTTAAGTTGTAACAGGTTGTATAGTTATAAAATGGTGAACGGAACACAAGTGTTTGAATATTAAAGCTGAAAAATAAAGCTAGTCTACTTCTGAGAGTGGCACTCAGGCATAAAAAGCCCTATTAATTTGTTTTTCATAACCAGGAAGGCTCAAATATAATATTTGTAGGAATCTGTGAAAAGTTGTGTTTCACTTGTGTTCTTCTGAGTAAGGATATTCATCTGTATGAATAACATTTACCTTCTGCCCTACCCAAGTCGGTGGGGTGGGGGCAATACCTTAAATATATAAACTTGGCCATCTACTTTATTATCAGGGAGTTTTAACCTTGACACATCCTCTTATGACCTGATATTATCAAGACCAGGTGCATGTCTTGTGTCTTCAAGGAGTTGTGCTTTTGGTTTATATATCGTTAGAAAGCAGGCAGGCACTATTCCTGTTTCTTATTCCTATTTCTATTCTTATTCTTATAAGTTTCAGAATCTAGTTTAATTTTTTTTTATTTCAAAAGGCCTTTGAATTGTTGTTTTCAGACATTTTAACATATCTTTTGAATTCTGTGTATTGTATGGCTGAGGCATATAGTGAAAAGCTGCAATTGATTGGATAGAATAAGCCCCGCTCTGAAGTGGATGTTAGCTTTTATTCCATTGCTGCTGGCCAGCAGTGTTAAGTTTCTTGGGATTTGCTGCATCTTCTGCTTTGCACATTCTACCATGGCAAAAAGAGCCAAGCAAGCTTTTTTCATTCTTGCCCAGTTTGCCTTCACCAGTCATGGATCGAGAGATTGTTTCTGTGATATAGATATTTAATCAATTTGGATTGCGTTCTGTACAAATCCCTGGTACATGAAAAATCATTGGCAACAGGGGAAGGGAGGGAGAGAGAATCCTAATCCTTGTTCTGACTCTACTGTATTCTTTTAATTTCATTATATATATTTTTATTGTAGATTTAGGATTCCTTATCCTGAAATCAGCTCATATAGATGTTGTTCTTGCATAAGAGGAATGTGAAAAGGGGGAAACGTAGCTTGGAACAGGTGCATTTGTTTATTATTAATATTAATATATTATATATTAATATTAATATTTACTGGTTAATTGCATATTGACTTTATTGATCTTGCTTGAGGTTAGATGGCGCCTTGGGGTTCTTATTTAGAAGCCATCTGGGCATTGGGAGATATATAAATTAATAAATAATGATATGCCTTGTATGTGCTGTTTCTCTGGGTTTGCACATTCTTCTGTACTATTCTGTTCCTACTTTTTGCTGTTTTACATTACAAATACCTTGCCAGGTTTTGAGCAGGTACTCATGATGTAATTGTTCTCCCCCTTCAACTAGATAGTGTTTTGAGTAACTTCAACAGAGTTACTTTTTTGTTTTCTTTCCTATCCCTACGGAGGAAGCAGTTTTTGCTTAAATATTACACTGTGATAGGGATGTATGGGATGTTAGAGGAGGCTTTCTGAGCAGACGAGACCAATAGTGGGTCCAACCATCAAGAAGGTGGTTTCTGCATGTGCTGTAGAGGGAAGTGTGTGGCAATTGGGGCTCATCGACCTGGGAAGGTAGTACATCCAGGAGAAGGAAAGCTCTGGTCCTAAACTGCTGCCTTGTGGGATATATTCAGGAGAAGAAAAGGCTAAGGAGTAAAACCTGCACAGATACTGAATGGAGTCCCTAAGACGGTTGGATGGCTGCTTGTACGCCTCCTTCCGGCAACTCTAGCAGCCAAGCTGGTGCTCAATGTATTGCTCTGCTTTCCTTTGGACCACAACAGCAAGGCCAAGGTCTTGTCACCATGGACCTCCATACACACTGCTCAAGCTTGTGCCACGAGGTGCACTCTGTTGTCTCTTGAGACAGATGGGTGCCAGAAGCATTGCAATATGTTACTAAATGGCCAATAGTATGGGATGAGGAATGAGTAAAATAGCATTTGAAAATCTTGCAAAATAAAAATATATGAAAATTTTTCTTCTGAAAACAAGCACATATGTCAAAGCCCATGTTGCCTGGTGTGTAACAACATATAAAGGATTCTTTATGGCAAAACATTGTGTGATTTGTCATAATGCATATTAATCCATTTTTACATTATTTGTATCACACCGAAGTTCAAGCTGGTTTATAAAAATCAAAATCTAATACCAATTTAAAATACAATAAAGATAAAGGTTCAAAACAGCACTGCAAAATAGCCTTAAACAGCCCCACATCTATCTGCAATTAAACCCGCCAATGTTCATACTAAATGGAAAGTTTTTACCTTTTTGACTGAGACTTTTGTGGATGCAATAGAAAGTACTGAAAGCACACAGGTGCCTATGGGTGCTGCCTATGGGTGCCATGTTGGAAACCCATGCATTAGGAAATTAAAATGGTTTTTCCTGGCACCTAAAACAAATCAAAGTAGGTTCAAAGTAAATATATTTGGTGATGACATCATACAATCAGAGTGCTACAACAGATAACCACTGTCCTTGTGTTCACCACCTAATCACATAATATATGGCATGTGTATATTAAACTACTAATAAATTTATCATGGCTACTACTTGCAGAAAAATATATTAATCTGACTTAATAGTATGTGGGAAAATTATTTCCAGGATCAGTATTCCCGTGAAGCAGCTGCTTCTGGTGCCAGTTTCCCTCCATATGTATATCATTAAAAAAAACAGAACAGGATTGGGCACACTTTCACTTTTAACTGCAGACATGAGCATATTTAAGGCTACAATGAGTACCAGTTTACCTAGACATAAGTCACATTTTGAGTAGACCTGTACAGTGTAGGTTTGTGCTTTAAGGCTGGGTTTGTTATTTTCAGGAAGCATAGAGATACATGTCAGCAATCTGAATTTAGTCTTAAAATAGCCATGAACAATTGAAATGTGGATCTGGTATGTAACAGAGTTGGCATATTTGGAGCCACTTGCAGAAACAGCCTTATCTTGGCTTACTACTTGTGGCTTGTTTGGGAGAAACAAACCATGAGCACTGCTTCACACGTAATGCTAAGCCAAGCCTTGTTTGTTTGTTCTGTATGTAGGCAAAGTAGAATAGAAGCAACTGAGCAGCATTGGGTGCATTGCTTGTTCATTGTAGACCAGGGCTGGGGCCAAATTTGGCCCTCCAGGCCCTTTTGTGCAGGCCTTGGCCACCAGCCCTATATACAATGCCATGGTTTATATGAATTAGTGCTGTGTAAGATAAGGCCACTGATTTATATTTTACATGAATACCCAGAAATTTTGCTAATATATTGTATTTTCTGTTCCTTGGGGAGATTGGTACCAAGTCTCCCAAGAGTGACAATTCTGGGAAATACCCTGAGCAGAAAACTATGCTGCTTGTCAATAACTAGAATTCTACTATTGTCATCTCCTCCATAAATCCGCAGTCTTGGATTCCCTTAGTTTGTTGGGTTTTTGTTTGCTATTGGGAGTTCTGACACTATACTAACATGTAGTTAGAGGCAAATAACACACCACATGCATCATTGCATGGGCTCACATCCATGACATTTGAAATTTCAACAGATTTGAGTCATCAAGGTGGTGCTGACAGCTCATTCCATAGAGAGGGGATATGTGAAGGAGATTTATCCAATAGGAGAATTCATAGTACTGGTAAGTAATCAAGCTATGGCTGTACTGTTAAGTTAAAAACACTCCCAGTCTCCCAGTCTTTCCCCATGTTAAATACTTTCCCCACTGTGAAGTATACCTGCTTTTGATCTTACAGAAATGACACTTTTTCTGTAACTTTTCTGACCTGAGATGGTGAACTTATTTTCAAAATGATACAAATTACTTTTTTACTTAAGTCACTTCTCTGTATCTTTACTCTTACTTGGCTTTCTTGCTGGTTTTTTTTTTTTTTTGCCTATGTGTCAGGTATAACTCATAGGTAATATATTGAGACACACATATAGACCCCAAATTAAGTATTTTTCTTTACAGTAGTAGAAGTAAAATTCCACAGTGCAATGTAATCAACCTGTTTAGAAGGTACACAATGAAGTTTTTGAAGAAAACCACTAGGAAATCAAACTACATTAAGTTTGCCACGAGTAACTGTATGGGAACCTTCATTAACACATTTTTTCTTTTAGTTTTGCCACAGAAAAGAATTAATATAAAGTAGCACTTAAAATTCTCTATTTGGTTTGTTTTCCAGGATGAAATAAAAGTGAAAAATAATAGGTACTTTAGTTGCAATGCAGCTGTTAACAATTTTTTTGTACCTTGTGAGTTCTATTGACAACCATACTTCTGCTTGAAAGAAATGTGAAATTGGACTTTGATCTGGACTCTGCTACAGACTGCTGATATAGGCAGATCAATCTGTTTTAGAGCTTAATACAGTACCTTGATTTTTTTCTTTTGTAAAAGTTATAAATTAAGAACTTAGAACTTGCGCTGTTTGCTAACTGAAAACTAAGGATAATATTTGCTGTTTAAGAAGTAGTACTGTATTTAACTCATTGCTTTTATTTCTACATTATTTGCAGTTCACTGGTCATCTCATCTTGTATACTGTAGTGTAAGTCTCTCTCTGTACAGTTCCTTTCAGTTTTTTGTTTTGTTTTCAGTATTAACATTCTGATTGAGAAGTCTCCTTGGAGGAAAGGTGCTTTAAGAATAGCATGCTAGCAGGTGATTTTCCAAGAATGAGCCTATTTTCTTCCTGTGATTTAAGACATTACTTCTAATGGCATCAAATTCACTGTGTGTTCACAGAACTGTGCTAAAGAATAATGATTTAAGATCAAGACAAGAATTAACCACCCATCTCACCAATCAGTGGCCTTCCCCAGGAGCTCTGGATGTTAATGCTGTTGCCTTGGATACACTACTTTATCGAAAGCAAAATAAGCAATGGGATGAGTAAGTTGAAATATTTGTGCAGTGCTCCTAGAAATTCCAGAAATTTCATTCTTCCCACCCCCACTCTAGTGCATCTTGTCAACCAGATTATGTATGTGTTTAAGGGGGAAACTGGTAGATAACTAAACATTAGAAAGCAGAATAGAATTATATAGTAGCATATTTATCTTAAGCACATTAGGTTGTATGCAGCTAAGTCATACTTGTGAGTACAGACACATTGGAATCAGTGGACAAATTAGACAAGTATATTGAGTTCAGCAAGTCTTCTCTGAGTATAACTTAGTTGGATGCAACCCATCTGCTATAATAAATCATACTCGTAAGCACGTAATACTTTTTGGGTGGTATCTAAGTCATACTCAGTTTAGACTCTTTGAAATCAATTTCAATAAACTTGTTAGTCATGACTGAAGTCCATTGATTTCAATGAGTTTGCTCAGAGAATCACTTAATTGTATGTATTAAGTGATTTCCAGAAAATCTTAGAATAACCTTTATTATCTGTTTTAATCAACAGTACCTGGTTTACATGCTGCATAAAACCATAGTTTAAATCAAACTACAGTTTAATGAATAAGCAGCATGCTGGTGCAGAGTGTTCATAGTTTCTTGCTGGCTGGCTGTTCTTGATTTATTTAGAGGAGACAAGCTATGAACCCAGATTCAGAGCAACATAACAAGCCAGAATCTTTTTTGTTTTGTCTGCAGCATGAGAGGAACAGGAGTGTTGAGGAGTACCATGGTAACTTTTGAGTATGGAAATTGTGGCTCATTCACATTGCTTTGAACTATGGATTAATGTGATGTAACTGAACCAATGCAAATTGTTCTGCGTAATGAGTTTAAGCTTGAGTAGTAGTTGTTGTTGTTACTGGCATTTTTATCCCACTCTTTATCCAAAAAAGGTTCCCAGAGTGGTTTACAAATATAAGTGAAGTTTTATCATCAACTGTAGTTAAGGACATACTCAATTTGTCTGGAGTGTTCATAAGGATCATTATACCTTTAATGAAGGTTATCAGTAGTCAGATGTAATGTGTGTGTGTGGGAGGGAGGTTCCCATAAAAGATGTGGCAGGGGCATGATTCCACAGCCTTATCAGCAGTGGGCAACATGTGCTCTTCCAGAAGTTGTTAGACTCTAACTACCATCAACCCATCAACATGAGCAATGGGAGTTGTAGTCTAACAACAGTTGGAGGGCCACAAGTGTCTGTTCTTGCTATATAGTTCAGCCTTAAGTCATCTTCAGCCTTTAAAATTTATTAGAATTATATTTTCATATTAAAATGGAAGTGCTTAATTGCATTATTACCTCAAATTTGCTGAGATTTTACTTGGATGTTATTTCACTATTGAATTTAGCATCCCATGGTACATTCTGCAACATAAAGGTTGGTCTAAAAATTATAGGAACATGGAGTGGAATCAAATTTGTTCCCTTGCTTTTGATCCCGTGTTGTCTAATGGAGGAGGAGCAGGTACTTTGGGCCACTGCACCATTTGCAGACCCTAGTCCCCCCTAAAAATCCATTCCAGAGAGTTGAAGGACCTTCCAGAGCAAGGTGGAAGGTGGCATGGGGTAGAGCTGTTGGGGAAAGGAGGAACTGGCAACATTTGCTTCCCCACTACATTTTGTTGTTGGTGAAGCTCATTACTATGGGTTATGCAGCACCACCTTGTGGTTGAGGCATTAAAGTGTTGATTAGGAAAGTGCATGCACACGAAAGCTCATACCCATGACAAACTTAGTTGGTCTCTAAGGTGCTACTGGAAGGATTTTTTTTAATTTTGGTTTCAGCTTCCAGAATTCAGTTTGCTTTCCTACCGGTACCTTGAGTCGAGTTGTCGCTGTTCTTTGTTGCTCCCTGCCTTTTCTCACTAAATACTATATATCTTATCTGCGGGGTGGTTGTTTTTTTGTGTGGTCGTCCTGTTTTCTGTGGAGGTCTCTTGTTCCTTGAGTAAATGAGTGTCTTCATGTACTTCACTTTAATTTCCCAGGGCCGGGGTGGGGTGGGGTTAAGGTTTGCCAGTTGGACGTCTTACAGTTTGCTGTTTTCATAGCTTTTCAACACTGCCTTTTTTTACGCTGTTTCTCTGCTGTTAATTCCTTTGTTTTGTTTTCTTCCAGTGTGTTCTTTCCCCCATGACTTTATATTGTAGTTTCTGCCACCCTGTTTCTGGCTTTGTGTTCCTCCTTGTTTTCCCTTCTTGGTGCCCACTTTTACAAAGGGTAGGAATCAGTTGAAAGTTTAAGAGACTCTTGTATTGGGAGCCATGCCCAGGAAGCCCCAGCAAACCACACCTTCTTATTAGGCGTTTGTGTTGGTCCCGTGCTCAGATTCCAGTCTGCAAAGCAATTTGTCTTTTCAAGAAATTATGTGTACTGCATCCCCAGTCAGCTCTGGTTGTCCTGTGGCTTGCAAAGTGACTCAGAAGTGCAAACATACTGAAGGGGCTGTTTCTCATAGCTCTGAATTGAGAGTACAGAAGTGCATTTGTTATAGGGATGAGTGCTCAGCAACAGAGGGGATGAGTTCTTGAATGGCTGTCTCCTGTCCTTTTAAAGAGAGAGGCTGTGTTGTGGGATGTAATGTGGTGGAGATGGATCACCAAGCCCAGCATGTGAATGTTTCTTGCTCCCACAGCTCCTCAGAAGAGGAGGACTTTGAGGGATTCCAGGGCTCTCCTGTCAGCCCCCAACCCCAGGAGTTGCCTTGTTTAGCTATGCCTCATTCATAACCTATTACTGTTAACAATGCTGCTGCTGGCACTTCTCATCAGGCTGCCTCGCTTTTCTCCCCAGTCTGTGTTATTTTCAGTGAAGGCCTTAAACCCAATCAAAGAGGTGCCATTAGGTGCTTTTTATTTAGAGCCCAGGGGGTTGGATCCTGAATCTAATTCTGTGCCTTCCAGTTCCCATAGTCAGCTCTATCTCGTTCCTTCTCATAATTTGGCAACTGCTCCATCTCTTATGGCAGGCAGCCAGCCACCTCCTGATGCCTCTTCCAGTCAATTCCATGCAGCTAAAGGCATTGCTGTTCCAGCTGATTCTGCATCTAATGGCCCTGCATTAAAGGGGAAAATATGAATCCTTATGGGGAATTGGATATTGAGGAAGTGGAATGAAGCGAGGGATCTCAGTCAGAGGCTCATTCCTCTCAAAAACCAAACTGTTAACTGCAGCCAACTTAGATTCAGGTGAAGATGAAGTCTGAGGAGAAAAATGTCGTGGGGAAGTTATGGCCAGATCCAGAATGTCTGACATCCATGGCCAATATGGTGCCATTAGAATTAGCAGAGCCCTTTCTTCCCAAAGTTTCTGTAGGAGTCGAGGAATAACCGGAACTGGAGGGAAGGCATAAAGTAGACCAGATGGCCACAAAGCTGCTAGTGTATCTGTTGCTTCTGCCATCAGACAATGGAACCTGGTGAAGAACCTCTCAACCTGATATTTTATGTCTGATGCAGAGGGTCCACTTTGATTATGCCATAACAAGTCTTAATTTCCTGAAATACAGCTGGGTGTAACATCTACTCCCCCAATATTACCCTATCCACGGTCAGATAAACTGTTGCTGACTTGGTGTTTATAGAGAAGTGCCCAGATGAATCAGCTGACTCACTTACATGGGATGATTTTTGGCCCAAATTGATCAAGAAACTGTGGTCTTGCAGGCATGAGATAGCTCGACATGTCCTGTTGAGCCTGATCCAAAAGCACTAGGGCACAAATTGGATTTTATATAGTGTCTTTATGCTGCATTGCAGTATATGAATGACATTTCAGCAAATGTACCTCTCTATAGGTGGCTTATACGGTACTGTAGTTTAGTTTTAGTTTTTCATATTTATAGCCTGCTTTTCAAGGCAGCAACTTGGTGCATTTAGTGAAAAGAAGTAAAGGATGGCTCGTCTCTGGTCTCCCAGTTGCTGAAGAACAAGGACTTGAATGATTATTTCCAAAGGCTTTAATGTTTTGATTACTGCAGTACATATACTCATTGCTGGCACTTCAGGCAACACACATGACTAATTTTAAATGCAGCTGCAAGGCTGGTACTCTGAACTGTCAAAACTTTAGTTGTTGATCACACACCCCTTTCTGAAATGGGGTGGGCTCATCATAGGGCAGTAAACGTTTATGCAATATCACACTACATATAGTAGGTGGAACCCTCGGTTCCCTACTCTTTTTGCTCCTGCTGGACCTAGTGAAATATCCCCATCTGGGTAGGCACAGTTACTGATGATGCCAAGGTGGGTGGTGCAGTGAGCGCTGAGGGAGTGTCAGATACAGGTTCTGGCAGCCCTGTAGAGGGAGGTGGGTCTCATGGGTCTCATCATGGGGACAGATGAGACAAGTGAGCAGCTTAAGGGAGCCCCCCTTCCCAGGCTCCTCACTAACAGACTGCCCCACTCCTGGCAGAGTCCCCTACATCCTGCTGGAGCCCTTGCCCAGATCCTCAGCCAAATCCTCCATCTGCATTGTCCTGACACAGCCATGGCTTAGCCCAAACATGCAGGCTTCCAGGGAGTAGATGACAGCCACTTGGCTGCTCCCTAGTTGTTTTGTTGTTTTTCTGCTGTGCTGAGCTAAGCCATAGTTTGGCTTAGCATGCTATCCAAAGTAGGGTCTATGGTTTAGTTCTCTCCAGACTAACCATGACTTCTACACCAAGAACAAACTTTGATTTGGCTTAGCATGTGTGAACCAGGCTACTGAGTATTTGTAAGATTTTTAGCTCTTCAAACTTATCAGAGTGGCTTACAATAAATATTTGAAAAAATAGTAAAATACAGCAAATCTAGAAAAATCAACATTAAAATAACAAACCAGATGAAATCAAAATTGTGTGTGGAAATAGCTGAATGTTAAAACCTTTAAAGGAATAGTGCAAATGTTCTTAATTCCTTGCCTATATCACCAGTGGAACTCCCTTTGGAATTGTACCCTTGTCTATAACGCTGCAATATCTCTGATATCTCTCTTTAAATAATGAAATGTGTGTATTCATAACTGAGTAGAAGATAACACCTTTTCTTCCTTTATGTAATCCCATTTAAAGAAAAACACATTTTAAAATTTCTAGCTTTATTTTATAGTACAGCATATTTGTCTGGAATCACTGATGCGAATAGATGTTTTCCTCTAAGTTACTATTTGCTATAGTACTTTATAATAAAAATAATTGCTGCTTGCATTGTATAGCGGTTTGAAGGTAGTTACTGGAATTGCTAATTGTTTTTACAGAAAGAGTTTTCACAGCCTGGACCAGCTTTCTGCTGATGTTAGCCTTTCTCAGACATCTTTGGATCCAAGCCATTTAGAAGATGGAGATGGAAAACAGGATGGGATGAATTTACTTAGTGAAGGTAATCAGCCTAATAATTTATCTTTGATAAAGTATTTAATACTTTAAAGCAACTTATTTCCATTAGGTTTTTTTTTTTGTACTGTACCTGCAGCTATCCTGCTTCTTTCCTGCAACCTGCAATAATTCTAAGATCCTAAATCAGGTGAATGCTAAAGGATGGATATTTTCAGTCCCAGTAAAGTCAAGACATTGAGATATAGAACAATCTGTCTTGAATAAGACAATTTGGTAAGGCATTATCTAGCTACTCTGGGAAAGGTTTTTGAGGAGCAGGTTATAATAAGTACATAAAAATAAGTGATGATTTAGGCCCATGTTTTCATCATAAAGCCAACTTGCTTACATGACATTTTATAAAATTTAATTCCATCTTCTCATTGCAAATAATAAGCATCAATTGCAGTTTAAGAAACCATACTCAGTTAAGACCAGAAGATACACATACACATGTGTGTTACTTTGCTTAAACACCATCCTACAATTCCATATCGTGTGTGTATGTGTAATACAGGATGGTGTTTAAGCAAAGTAACACACCTATGTGCATCATCACTTTATTTTTATGTACTTATTATAGCCTGCTCTTTAGAAACCTTTCCGAGTAGCTAGATAATGCCTTACAAAATTGTCTTATTCAAGACAGAATGTTTTGCACATACAGCAATGTTTAAAAACCTTAAGATTCACTTGTTCAATGGCATGAAGGCCAATTCTCAGCTTGCAGCTTCCAAACAAATTGAAATGCTTCTGCATAGTTCTTTGAATGTGTGAACCACTTGTCACCTATAAGATCTTGGTCCTGTGGGATGAACTGCAGCCTTGCAGCATCCTCCCATACTGCTAAGCTCAAAGTGATGTGCAGATCCTTAAGAGACAGGTCTACTGAGTTGTAATATACAACAGTTTCATGCAGGGAGAAAGGCTATTATGTAGGAACTAGTATCATAACACTATTAGCTGATACCAAGATCCATTTAGTTTCTGTTTTTCACCAAATACTTTCCTGCTTCTCATTTTTTATTCTTTCCAATTGACTGGTCTCATTTTGAAATAAACTGTAATGTATATGTGATGTCTCATGGACAAACTATAGCTTCAAACATAACTTGCCTTCAGATGAAGCTGAGAGAGAAGTAACCCCATTAATAAGTGCAGAGGGAATTCCTCCAAGATAAATCTACCCAGAAAGGAAAAAAAGTTGAATCTGGAAATGAACAGCAATAGGAACAAAAACAGAATGAAGTGAGGAGGGCCAAGTTTGGCTAGAGGGGGCATATACAGCAGCACAGAGGAGTAAGGCGTCAGGAGAAAATGTGATAATCCAACAACTGTGAAGTGATGAACGCTGCCTGGTATTACACTATAGGTTCTGAAACCTTACTGTTACTGCGAGTTAGTAAGAAACTGGATTTTAGCCATTGCAAAAACCCATATATTCTCTGATCAGTAAAAACTTCATTTGGTTTCTCCAGAGAGAGAGAGAAAGTCCAAAGCAATGTGTTTTTTGAGAAGGTGCCCACAATAGCAAATGGATATTTTGTCTAAATATGAAACTGCTCCATCTTATGACCAAATGTGAAAATGCATGACACCTGCATTATTACAGGTAATGAAATGGTGCTTGGCGGCAGTAGTGGATTGGATGAGAGCAAATAAACTGAAATAAATATATGGGTATATGGGTAAATGGTGAGTTGGGTATAGGGTTTAGGGTTAGATGTGGGGGATCCGTATATATAACAATACAATACAATACATGTAATGTATAGTGTTGAAATTTTACAACTAACATGTAAAATGAAATCAATAATAATAATAATTAATAATACAACTGAAGCTGAATTCTGGTAAGACAGGGGGTAGTTCATGGGCAGCTCTTGTATCCAGGAATTAGGTGAAATGCCTGTTCTAGACAGTCACACTTTCCCTGAAATGGGTAGAAGATGGAGCAAAGTGATTGCTTTGTGTTCCCTTATTGATCACCCTGGATGGGCCGGTCACTAGTGTTATATATGTTTTGTGGTTTTTTTGGTCTTAAATAGGAAAAGAAGACACCCCTTCGTTGCTTGGTCTCTGTGGCTCTCTGACTTCAGTAGCGAGTTACAAATCTCTCACAAGTCTGAAGTCAAGTGAGTATCTTGCAAGTCCTACAACAGATATGACAAGCCCTGGACTAACACCTTCTGGAGTGGATCTATACAAAGAAGATCTCTGAATTTGTATTCAGTTGACATTCCTTAATTTATCTGCGGTTGAGACTCATACAACATTATGCCCGTTTTAAAAATTGCTACTCTGTCCTTTTTAGCAACATCTAAAAAACAATGGCATGTAGTTGTTGTTTTTAAAAAAATACTTGACTGCTTACAAATATACAATTAAGGCTGCAAATCATCATTAAGAGAAAAAGGGGTTATCTTAGCTGCCAAAATCTGTCTTCTCTTGAAGCTTACTTTCCTCACTTCTTTAGATATGCTCACATTTACAAGGATAACATAAAACTCAATAGGTAAGTAAAAATATTATTTGACTATATTGTAAGAACAAAGTATTTGAATTGTATTCTATTATGATGGATTGAAAAAACTGAACTACTTAGAGCGGTGGTAGCTATTAGATCTACACCTGAATTTTCATTATACTAGTTTTATTTCCATCAGGGTCTCCCACATATTTGGCATTCTGCCACACTGAACTACTTGCAGGGTACAAAGAGGAGAAATTTGGAGACGGTATCCAAATTGTGCTCATGACATGTCCGAATGTAAAGGTAGGAGACACTTGTAGAGAAAAGTAGTGCAACTATCTATAGTGGTTCCTTTTAAGAACTTTCTGTTTTTCTCCAAAAAGCAAGTATCACAATAGACTTATATGTAAGTCTTGCTACCTGCTCTGTAGTAAAAAGTTTAAATCAGGTGTCACGGGTTAACAGTTAAACAATGCTAGCCATGCTTTTTTGAACCTTTTGCAGTTTAATTTTTAAAGTGCAACCCTTTCTACAGTGTAATGAGTTTCGTTTCCTAGCATTATTGGGAATTGTTACACGCAGTAACCACAGGCTATTTTGTGTAAAAGCATCAATACGCATACAGCCCCTAAACTTCATGACTGAGAAAATGCTTTATTGTGCCAAAGAAGTTCCATGCATTGTTTTCTAATGTGGAACAACATGGGGGACTCTACAAGTACAGCTAATTTTTGCACTATCATTTTGATTACCTACCATACTTATTATTTTGCCAAAAAGAGATGTGCCTCTTGTAAGACTTGCTATAAAAATTGATTAGCATTAAGAGAAAGCAGATATACATGAAATTCATTGTGTTGGCAAGTTTATTATTTTTCATATGTGCTGAGCTAAATTATGAGACAAAACAAGACAATGCTCCTGCTTTGCCAGTTGTTACGTACGGACTACCCGATAAAAGTAATGCAATGCATGTTAATTATCTCTTGTAAAATAGTTATCTTTTAAGAACAGGAGGAAAAAATGAAGTCTTTACAGCCAAGTTTTGAGAGGTATATAGAGAATTGTTAGCAGGTTTGTATGTGTGAACTCTTCCTTGGGACAGTTTACTGTTGATCTGGAAACATGACTTTGTCACGCCAGTTATTGACTAGTTGGAGCAGCTGGGATCAAAGCCTTTTTCTTTTTTTACAGACCATAACTAAAATCTCTAGTTTGTATGTGAAACCAGTCAGGTCAATATTTGTGCATGAAAAGTTTACTGTCTTTGTTCTGAAATCCTGTCAAGCTTTCAGACTAGGGGGGGAAAAACCCAAATTGTAAAGACTTGCGCAGCTGTATCAAATGTTGCATGTGCATTAAACATTTTGTACTATTACTACTTTTGTTGTACTTTTTCTTTATAACAGAAATATTGCCTGCCATTGTTTTATCATTCTAGCTTGTACACAATCTTGAGAAGGATTTTAATAGGTGTTACATAATACCACAATAAATGAATATTGATTCAAACGGAACTAACGGTCAAGTGCACTACACCAATGTTATCTTAAGGGAATTGCAGAGTTGTGCTAGGAAACTATAGTGTTCAACTTTGCATTACAGACTGTTTTACTACAGACATCATTATTTACAATTATATGCTGCTTTGTCTGAAAGATCTTTAAGTGGTTTACAATAGGTAAATGTGGTTAGAACATACTGCATAAATCCTACATCAATTACTGCGGCTACCATTTTCTTTCACTTACAAGGTGTGGAAACTTTATTTTGGGAGTTAATTTGTAACTATGTTTTAACTGGACCATTTGCAATGCTGCTATGCCAAATATTTGTACTACATTACATTTTTGTAAGCTTATGATTGATTTTAAAACCTGAAAGAAAAAAGGGAAAGTGGCTATAAAGGGAAAGTTGCATTTAAAAAGCAATTTGCCCAAACTTCTCTCAAACGTGGTCATATAATCTGTACAATGAGTTGCTACTGGTGGATTGTAATTTTGGTGCTTTAGTGTTTTTGTAATTGATAGAGAAGAGGATGGCAAGTATAGTCAAACCACCCCTGTACGAGCATCCTCACCCTTTCTGGAGGTGTATACTGAGCGGGCTTTGCCCCCTAAGGAAGGCGGAGCTTTTAAGTTCCCAAACTTACTTACTGGGCTCTGGGATGCTCTAGAGCAGGCATCCCCAAACTTCAGCCCTCCAGATGTTTTGGATTACAATTCCCATCTTCTCCGACCACTGGTCCTGTTAGCTAGGGATCATGGGAGTTGTAGGCCAAAACATCTGGAGGGCCACAGTTTGGGGATGCCTGCTCTAGAGAGATCTCATTAGGCCATCCAAGTTCCTGCAGGATCTTGTGAGCGCCTCCCAGGAGAGCCCTGTAAGAAGGTCTGGGAGCTTAAAAGTTATTTCTGAGCTGGGAAAATGCTGCACACAAAAGAGCTTTTAAGCTCTTTGCCTTCAGTACACTTACTTTGTGATTTCAACTGCATAGTTAAACACATGTAAGTTCAATTCATCCTATATTTTAAATAGTTAAACACATGTAAGTTGTGATCATACTGTATTTTAAATTGTTCAGTTATGTTTTAAGGTGCCACCTTGAGCTTTTTATAAGGAAAGGTGTGGTACAATGTTTTAAATAAGGATGTAGAATGACAGTTTGCTGTGATCACAACTGTTCGTGAAATTTTGAAATTTAAGATGTTAAATTTTCTTGACTACTAGAAACATATTTTGAGGAAGATGTTTATCTTCAGAATTAGCAGTACTACGATAAGTGAAATAAATAGCCCAATGGATTTGAAACAGTGATAGAGCTGCAAGTGCTGGTCTAAAGTGTACTATGATCCTCATATAACAATGCACTATATTTTCACTTGTGGGTGTGCTAACTTTTTTAATGGTCTTTGTTCTCTTCCGTCCCCTCCCAAATTTATCACTCCTTCAACTTCAGTACATGGAGATGCTGCAGTGGTAGAGGTTTTACTTTGCAACATTCAGTGTATTGGCTTTGGAAAGCTCCCTATTAGTCACAGTCCTATCCTATTTAGTGCTGCTTTATTTCATTTCCAACACTGACTGCTAAGCTCTATCACAAATCTTGACACTCGTTTACTTTCACTAAGTTAGATACAAACCACTCCCACAGAAATCAAGTTCCAGACAACTGCTTGTAAAATGTATGTTCCTTCTCATTATAGTGAAAGTTACCCTTCTGTTTCCCCTTTGAAAATTCTCTACATATTTAACTGAAAAAATAAGGTTTTCTTTACATGTTAAGAAGTGGGCCCTGCAACAAAATACTGCAGTGCAGAGTGCTCCTTTTCAGATTTCAACCAGTCCTTTAATTCCCTTCCCAATTTTCCACTCAGTCAATATTCCATGTCTATGGAGCATTTCTCCCTTCCCTCCTGAATTTCTTTGTACATCTGTAAAATTCAGTATTTCCCCAAGCCTGTAGCTGCCACCCTCCTGTAAGTGTAGTTTGGTTTCAGGCACACAAGCATAATCACTTGCAGAATGAGTTCATTAGTATATACGATTTTGAAACATTTTCCTACCCTTAACCTTGAAACAACTTGTCCTTCCAAACCCAGTGCGTAATATCTTAACCTCCTACATGTACCTTTTCTTTTCTCTTCTCCTTATGATATAACCAATAACATGTCATATTGGTATTTAAATCTCAATTAAGAGTACATTGGGGGGGGGAGTAATGTTGAGTTAATGACATGTATACCACCCAGTTGAGTTAATGACATGTATACCACCCAATGACAGTTATACCACCCAGAATAATTTAAACTCTGTGTGAATATATTAGAGTAATTTCTACAGCTGGCAAAAGATAATTGGCTATGTGCGATATTGAATGAATTTAATAATGTATTGCCCGTGTGCATACACTGTTATTATCAAGTACAATTGGAAGCTTATTAACCCTTTACTAGGAAGCATGACATGCATAATTCTAGGCTAGGTGTGTGTACCCATTTGCAAAACAACTGGATGCACGCCTGTATCAGTCCTGGAAAGACACCAAGTGTAAACTTTCTATTTTATTAAGAAAATACATTTTCCTTGTTTAATTAAAAAGGTGATAGTTTCTGGGTAATGGCATGCTAAAGGTTTTGGTAACATAACAGTGTAGAAATATCCAAACCAGGAAATTCTCATGGTTTTCATTAAGATCTGTGCTTATTAAACATAGCTGCTGAAGGGATTTTGTTTGTCCTACTCTTATGCCTTATTCACATACGCTGTAAACCTGGATTATTCAATCACATGATGTCGGCACTCTAAATAATATGGCCTTGAGTGTCTGAGCCATTATTTCCTTTGTGGAAATACAATCTTGTATGTATAATTTCAAAATACGATTCTGTGGGGAAAAAATATTGCTAAAACCAGCTGGACTGTTACCAGCTATATGGTTAGCTACATCAAGTGGCTGCTGTATGAAAGAAATTTCGATTTTCCTGGAGGAAGCCTGCAGCAGTTCATCGAGTGTGCAGCATTCTTCTTTTGCAGAACTAGGTTCTCCTCCTGAACTTGAAGGCATGCATGATATGCAAGGGTGTTGTCAACTATATTTTTAAGATGTAAAATTATCTTATGGACCTTCTTACTGCTGCCACCAAGTTTACAGAATCGGCATTAAAGGTTCTTCATAGCTTTGTCTTTATTTATTCTACGGAAGAAAGCCTTCGCATATTCATAGGCGCTGATCATTATGGCACAAGCAGGAGCAATTTTTGTCAGTCTTGGAATAATGCCTACAGAAAAGATAAATTACAACTATTCAAGAGTATGGAAGTACTTAGTGGGAGATCATCACTAAACTACTGTATGTAATTGCTTAAATTTTTGCACCACTGGCACAGTGTTGTAGTACTTACCCATTTATTTCAATCATTTGTTATGTTTAGCCTAGAAGAGGGGAGGGGACATGATAATTGTCTTCAAATATCTGAAGGACTGTCACACAAAAGATGGAGCAGAGTGGGGCCAGAACCAATTATCTATATTTCATAATTCTCAAGTCTAAAGGGACCACACAGTATGTTCATTTGCTTATTGTATATAACACAATAAAATTGATAGTGAAGCATTGTTGTACTGGCATTTATAACTATTAGCTAGGTTTCTCCTGTTGTTCAGTCTTGCAATCTGAATGCTCTTGTATTTATCACTGTGCAGAAACCATTATACCAATATATTTTTACAGACGCCATCTCACAAGATCACTGCACATAACAAACCTACAATGTACAGAAAGCACAGGTTTGTCAAGCCTTGAGCCATCATCCATAAACAAAATATTCGGAGCATATGAATAGTGGCTTTGTAGCAGATTTAAAAGAGATCAAAGCCATTTGAAAAGTAAGGCTAATAAATCTGAATTATCAACAATGCAGTTGAATGAGCTTAATCATTGTTAATATAATAAAGTTCATAGATTCTTTGAGAGATTCAAAAACACAACCCTAATTGTTTACCCATAATAATGTTCATGGTAATGCTTCAGGCTCTCATAGAGACTGTGAAAGTACACTACATTTTTATTTGCCAAGGCTGTTTCTCCAGAATTTTTGTAGTTATTTTACCTGCATCCCATTCTTACATGGGGGCTTAACAGTTTCTCATAATCGGAACTGATCAGTGCCCCAGAGGCCTCCCCAATTAAATAACTGAGTTAGTTTCTTTTCCACTTTTCACAACTGCAAAAGTTTGTAGGGAAACTTTGCTATGCAAAACAACAAAGAGATATTGTCATAACTACAGAAAGACTGTCATAATTGCTAAATGTTTCAAATAGCTTAAGGTGCATTCCTAATCAGAGCTGCTCCTAACAATTGGGCAGGACCACCACTGCATCTGGAGTCCTGCCCAGTCCAGAGCTTCTGCAGTGATTGGGCATGATGCTGTCATGTGATGGCAGTGGGGTTGGCTTTGGCTCCAATGAATCCTAGGCAGGTTCAGTCCCGCACCACCCCCTGCCATAAATCGGACAGAACGGGGAGTGCTGCACCACAGATGGAGGCGGGCAGGACTGGGTGAAAGGACCTTGTGGCCCACTATGGCACTGAACAGGAACAGGGTGTGTGGGGTGGTGGTGAAGGGTATTTGGACTGCACAGTAAGTTCTGTTGTAGATACTATGATACTGCCTAAGACAAACAATATATGGAAAACATATCAACCTCTAGCTTAGTGAGAAAGCAATAATTTACCAGTATATAATCCAGTAAATCCGTTTTCTGCAACAATTCTCTTCATTAATTTCCATATCGATACACTCCTCTGCTGTGAAGCTGAGTAAAACAAAACTACTAAATGGGAGTAGAAAATTGTGGATGTACAATTAAATGTCAATTATACTTCTACCGAGCCACATCTCTCTGATGGTAAATTTTGCAAGGAGGCACCATTTTCAGGTGGGACTGCTTTCAAACCCCCCCCCACCCTCAACATTTTTATCTCACCTTTTTATATCAAGAATGTTCAAGAGCAGTGGTTCCCAAACTTTTTCTCTCATGGAACACAAGAAAATTGCTCAGGGTCTTGGACCATGAAATAATTTTTCTGCAGGTTGTAGTATTTGTAATGTGATGTGCTAGATGCAGTGTGATTGTTAATTTTATTTCTTATATTGTATTTTATTGTATTACAATTTTAATACCATAGAATTCAAAATGTAATGCAATAAAACATAATAAATAAATAAGTGCTTTATTGGAAATAACTATTACACACTTGATTCAGAGCTGGCTGAATATTCTCTTGCCTTCCTGATCATATAAAAGAGGCCAGCAGGCTGCACATTCTACAGCTTCAAAATATTCACTAAGGGCAGTCCACGAAGTGTGTGGTCCTTCGATGATGTTACAAAGGTATTGATGATGCTGGTTAGATCACCAAGAATGTGTTTCAATAAATATTGTACTCAATAGTGGATCTGAAAGAAAAAAATACTTGGTGAATTAGAACTTACCATGTGTGCTGGCAGGTTCCCACATTTCAGTCTGCTTGTGTGTTTTAACTACATCAAAAGGTAAAGTTAATACAGCAGCAATCTAGGGGGTAATTAATTTTTTGAATGTTAACAGTACCCATAGGCAAATAGATTCCATTGCAACTTTCAGTGTAAGAATAAAATACAATTCTCTGTGTGCTGACTTGCATCATGTTTGACTGCACTAACACAATCTAATACATTTAAAATATTTAAGTTCCAATTAGCTCAATGAGAGTGAAGTATACACATGAGACTGTTAATATAGCATGAAATACTGATGATACAAAATCCTGAATTTTAAACTGAGAGCTTATCCATGTTAAATTCAGCATCTAGGTTCTAGGTGGGAATCAAAGCAATTTTCACTCTGCAAATCATAACCTTTTTATTTGCAATAAAAAGTACAATCTTGTGTGTGTACATTTGAGTAAACATACATACGAATGAAGTGCTATGCATTTTGCTTGGCTTAAAATGTGCAATAATGTAATATTATAATAGTGCATCTGCAACAGCACAACTGGATGCTTTCATCTTCCCCATAATGTGATTACTACAGATATGTTTAGCATCTCATCTAGCTTGGTCCTTCTAAGTAAACATGCATAAAACAATGCTGTGAGTTTATGTTGAAACAACCAAACCACAGCCTATTTACTTCAAAGAAAGTACAACTGAAATTAACAGGACATTGTTCCAAATAAATGTGCTAAGAACATCATTGCCTTGCCTTGGCTTTAATAAACTGAGTTTTTTTCTCTTTCATTTGGTGCTTCTCTGTTGATACCTTAAAAGTGCACAAGGAGTTTCCCATTCAGAATGCCTTCTTATTTTGTTGCCTAAGTATAGATCTGCCCTCTCATTTAAATTATCATGACACTCTATATACAAGACTACTGTATACACAAATACACTTTCAAGTCTTATGTAAAAATTACGTAATTTCTATTAGATGAAAATGTTATCAACAAAAATTAGACTTACAGAACCAGCTACTGCTCCTGATGAGAAAGTGATAAGGAATGTTGGCTCCCTTTTACCTAATTTCTTGCATAACTTCTTCTTGAAGTATTCATAGTTACACCAGTACAGTGCTATAGGGCAGAAAGTCAGAAAATGCAACAGAGGCTTTTTACAATCTGAAAACAGAGAACTACAGTGATCAGGTTTTCCATGTCTATACAGTCATACCTTGGAAGTCGAAAGGAATCCGTCCCAGAAGTCCGTCCGACTTCCAAATCGGAAGCTGCGGAACTCATGTTGGACGTTGGGGTTCCAAAAGAATGTTTGAAAACCGAAACACTCACTTCTGGGTTTCGATCATTCGGGAGCCGATTTGTTCGGGAGCCAAGGCATTTGAGATCCAAGGTACAACTATATATGGTTAGCAGTTAAACAAATAGACGGAAGCAATTGTGCTTCCACAAAGCAAACTAATTGCTCGTCACATTGTCACTTGCCACACTGTGGAATAAAAATATAATAATCATGTGCAGGGAGGGGGTATGCCAGCCAACTTGTCAAATTGTTGTCAACTGATATTAGTGTGCATTAGTTTGAACCTTAAGACCATACTCCTATACAATGAACTCAGAAGTAAGCACCAGTTAAAACTGTGCTTACTTCCAAGTCAATCATTTGTAGGATCAGGTTGTATATCTGAGTTTGGACCAAAAATGGTTTTCATTGGGGGCCATTTGGAGGAATGAAAGTAAAGTTGCTTGAGTTATCTCAAGGTAGAAATAGTTCTTCTTGGTCACTCTTAATACTCTAATCACAGAATTTTTGTTTTTAAACCATTACTTTAATTAGCATTACACTGGAACCTCGGTTTATGAACACCTCGGTTTATGAATTTTCGGTTTACGAACGCCGCGGACCCATCTAGAACGGATTAATTCACTTTCCATTACTTTCAATGGGAAAGTTCGCTTCAGTTTATGAACGCTTCAGTTTATGAACAGACTTCCGGAACCAATCGTGTTCATAAACCGAGGTACCACTGTATTTATATGTGGGCAAATGGGATAGTAAAAAAGTTGGGCTGGAAACTTGTGGACCTAGCCATAGCTGCCAAGTTTTCACTTTTCTCGCGAGGAAGCCTATTCAGCATAAGGGAAAATCCCTGTAAAAAAGGGATAACTTGGCAGCTATGGACCTAGCTACAGAGTGTTTAAAAATAATAGAGCACTTCAGTGCTCAGTGTGTGGCTGGGCATTGCTGTAGGGCCAGTTTCTATTTCAACCCTCCCTGAAAATACTCTGTTTAGTATTGGAAGCATGGCATAACCACCAAAAATCAAAGTTTATTTTTTTTCAACATTTTTTAAAAGCTTCATACATTCAGTCATGGTGGAAAGGAAATAAACGTATTGGCCTTCATTAATTACATGCAGACACCCATACATTTCATACTTGTAAAGCAGTGCCTTATTTGGATTCTTTCCTCTTGCCTTTTCAGACATCCAAAATTGGCAAAATCTTCATCTGAAAAGAATCTGCATCAGCGAATATAACCAAAAGTACTACCAATACAAAACAAGTCATACCTGAGAATGGTACATCTCTAAGAACTGTGGGACCCCATCCTTTCCAGAGTGAAAGCCAACCACTTTGGGTCACATTACTACTAATGCAAGCAAACAGCATTTTATAACTCAACCGCCGAGACTGCATTCTTGTTTTTATCATTTCGATCGGACTTGTTGCAGTGGCTGCACACACTAAGTGGGAAGGGAGGAACACAATATGTTCAATAGCTATCTCAACAGAACATTTCCCATAGTAGCATCTGCAAGAGAAGATTTGCTTTCTCTGTTTTATCCATGCCTGCCATTTGTTCAATGCCTGCCCCCCCCAGCTGCCGATCCAGCCATAAGGCCAGATCAGGCCCTCCCCACCGCCGCCGACCTCCCGCCACCCCAGCTGCAGCCACCGCTGGCGGCCTTCCCACCTGCCGATCCGGCCCTATGGCCGGATCGGGCCTTTGCAGCCGCCGCCGGCCTCCCGCCAGCCTTTAAAGTGCCTTTTTTTAAAGGCCCTGGAACAAATTAATCCATTCCCAATGCATTCCTATGGAAAACATTGTTCCGACTTACGAATGTTTCTACTTACGAATGTGCATTCGGAACAGATTAAATTTGTAAGTAGAGGTTCCACTGTATTTTAAACACCACAACCATTCCTTTGGTGCAACTCTGAATGTTCCATTTTATTACTCAACATCTACAGATAGTTGCTGCAAGAGATCATGTGAGGTTCTAAAGTCTAGTGACATCAATATACTGATGACACCCAGTTTTATTATTTTCTTCTAATCCCACCTAGAACCAGCAACAGACGAGGGCTAATAAACCGAAGCCTAAAGCAGATAAGACTGAGGTGAGTCAACTGCGCTTTGTACAGAAAAGCGTCAAACAAACTCAGAAAGGTATCTCAAGTTCTGAAGTGTGGCTAAGAGAAAGTGTAAGGCCTGCACCAGCCAAAATCTTTTGGGCTTATATCTGAGTATGAGGAATGGCTAATAATATAAGTGTTTCCTAGGTTACACTCTCGCAACATTTGCGTTATTATAAAATGCTAGCTATAAGCAATGGAACTTATCCAAACTTTCTTTTAAACCACATGAAATAAAGTTTTAACAGCAAACTAGAGAGCAGAGACTGACTCACATCTAGCTAGGCCACCTGCAATAAGTGGAACGGAATCATGATCTTCTCCTATTATAGAACCGAAGGTATCATGTAGTTGATCATAGCAGGTAAAATAAACTACAGTTGTTGGAACTGAAACTGCTCTAAAACAAAAGTATAAATATTTAGTAAAGTTGCCAATCATTAAACACTTACTTGCTCAGTTAGCTGTTGCCCCTCTAGTTTAACTGGTTAAAATATGAGTGTCTAGATCAGAACTATTCCAGGTGTCCATAGGCCTCTAACACCCTTTATCTATCCTGACTGTGCTGAAAGCAAAAAGAACTCAATAATCCCAACAGATGAATGAAAATTGTGTCAGTGCTCAGATGAATCGCAAGCCCTACCTTACAGCTAGCTATTCAAACTTCAAAATGCAATTGCACTACAAAACTTGCATTCATACAATTGCAAAATCCATATATACAAGGAGCACGTGTCTATGTCTCTGCCAAGGTATTTTGCCCTTCCTGCAGCAGATCTTCTAACAGCAAAGGAGCCTGTAACTGCATGCTTGGCACAACATCAAAGCGCCTTTCCCTCTCAGCTGCTTCCTGTTTTACAGATGATGGGGAGGAGAGGAACCCAGAGGGCCAGACTCTGTTGCAGGCCTGCTTTACAGGAAGCTATATAGGAAGACAATAACTATATAACTTACAGCGATGGAAGTAGTCCACTCCACAGGCTTCTCACACCCTCTCTTTGAACAATTTTCACAAAAGCATCCTAAATTAGCCAAATATGAAGACAGGAAGGGTTACAGATTTCTATAAGTCCTGTTTGGTCTGCAGCTACAAATTGTATATTTTTTGGTAAGTCTACAAAAACATTTTAAAAATATTTTGCACACTAATGCACTAGTTCGTGCGGGGTGCAGCCAGTCCAATATATTGGCCTAGTGACTAAGGGAAGTCAGATCTGTATGAGTCTAGTCTCATCTTATACCAAGTCAGTAAGCTTGGAAGCCATTTCTTGACTATGACAAGGAATGTCCAAGGGCACAGAAAGCAGTAATTTTGGATACAACAGCTAAGCAGGATCCTTCCATTTGCAACCTGTTATGTGTTAGGAGTTAGTTAAATCATATTTCTTTTCTTACCAATACTCATATATTGGTAATTCCTGGTAATTAGAACTAGCCCTTGATGCTGATCCTATTTTAAAAAGGTTTGCTTTATTTCTGACTTACATCCCCCCCCCGCCCCCGGAGCAGAGTTATCTTAAAGCTAGGCAGACACCAACTCTTACCACAATAATGAGAATGATCAATGCTTCTGCTCCAAACACAAAATACATTGAATTCATACTATGATAATTTTTTTTATTGAAAAAAGCAACAGCCTGTAGAGTGTTGTGCTCAGAGTTAAAACTAGTAGGATTAAATATGTTTCTCCTTACTGTCATGCCAGTAAAACGTCCAGCTGTCTTATGCAAAGTTTTGCCAGTTCCATTTTCATAGAGATAAACATGATCTGTCAAGCCATCAGAATCCAAAAAAGCCTTTCCTGATAAAAGGGTGAACAAAAAACCTGTCATGTTGTTTGTAACGGGCGGTGTGTGTGTGTGTGTGTGAAGCATGGGCTCAGGCACATTTAGTGGAAGGGGGTGATATTCACTCAGGCCTTGGGAAGGTATTTATTTTATTTAACAAAATGCATATACCACTTGCAAAATATTCCATTGGTTCATTAGAAAAATAGTTCTCTTCTGCTTTAACTCCTGGGCACAAAGCTGGCAGTTCATTATGCATAAAGTTGATTTTATATAAATTGGAAGTCACCCCTTGTCACCTGGTTGTCTCCTATAAAGCAGCTCCAACATCACTTGGGCTTCTAGCAAATTAGTCCAGGTGCCTTATGGTGAAGTAGCACAGTCAACAATTTACAGCTATCCATAAAAGTGGTTTTGCCTTCTGTCTAAGGCCTCACTTCTGGAATGTTACACTAATGCATGCCTGGATGTTTCTTGCTGGATTTCAGTGGGGTCAACAGCTCTAATGACTAAGTATTAGAGTTAGCTTAAATTTCCAAATGTATTCTCACACTTTATTTTTTTCTTATTTCACTGGTAACAGGTCTACATTCTATTAACATAGCTATCTCTATAATTCTTGTTACAGGTAGGTAGCCATGTTGGTCTGAATCAAAACAAAATAAAAAAATTCCTTCAGTAGCAACTAAGTTTTTATTTTGGTATGAGATTTCATGTGCATGTGCACATATTTCGTGTATCTGATGAGGTGTGCATGCACATGAAAGCTCATACCAAAATAAAAACTTAGTTGGTCTTTAAGGTGCTACTGAAGGAATTTTTTCTATAATTCTTGCGTGGTTTCTTGAGGTTAAGCTTTGGCTCTGCATCTAGCACCTGCCCGCTTGGCTACCTGCTACTGTACTGTGTAATTTGGGCTTGGGGCTTGAGATGCAGAGGGTTCTTGTCTCCTCAAATCATAGGGGCATCTATGACTCAGGCTGAGTGGGCTAACAGAAGTGGTGGCAGCTTCTACCTAGCAGGATTCATTTGACCTTTGTCATCTGGTATCTTGTACACTGCCTGCCCTTTACACTGCTTGATTACAATAAAGCAGTCTATGCAGTTTACGATGCTCAGGTTGAGTTTGCAGTTGTAGTGGGTTGTATTCTGCTATTATTTGTTACGAATTGCAATTTTTTAAAGGATTTTTCCCCACCCTGAGATCTTTGGGTTAAGGGTAGGGTATAAATATTTTAAATACATAATTAAATAAGTTAAGGAAACTCTGTACTAGATCCCTTATATACATTAATACTAATTGGCTTATGGAGCATACATTTGGGAGGTATACAAGTACCTGCTAGATATTTCCTGTTGCAGAAATAGTGATGAACAAACATAATTTACCACTCCATTCTGCCACTGTATATATTGGAAGTTAAAGCTCTCTTCACTCTTAAATTAAGCATACTTTTACCTTTTAACATCATTCACAAATACAACAGTAACCAGTATACCAAGCTCAGTCTTGCATGCATAATAGCCTTCATAGTTCTGTGACCCCCACACAAAACTTTCTTCTCCACCATTAAAGACACATTTTATCAAAACATAAACAGAATAGGCACCCTTTTATCTGTATCCCATATGCATATCTATAAGGATTTTACCTTTCAGGTTTGGATTGCTCTGGGCTTGCAGTCGAACTTTAACAACATCTAGGGGTGTCACTAAAGCAAAAAATAAAAATTGTCTTGTGGAAAACCTTTAGAATGCATAAATTAGTTGGCAATAAGGATTTAAAAATAAAGCTAAATAAATGAATATACATAAATCAGCAAAGTCTTGTTCTCTGTTGCGCCAGAGGGCAGTAGAAGGCACATTTCAATTGAGCATAAAGAGAAATTTATTAATGCTAACAGTGATTCAACAAAGAAACGAGTTACTGACCCTGAGGCTCTCCTGTTCAATGTCTTCAAGCTGAAGCCGGACAACCATCGGTTGTGGATGCTCTAACAACTCTACTCTAAGACCAGCCTCCAGTTCTAGGATTCTACTGGCTTACCATGAATGAAGGTATCATTCTCACTTTATGCCTCCTCTTATATGAGCTCAATGAACTACAGTCCATGGTGTAGCATTACATTCAAACCAGGGATTGTTGCTTGTTTTGCTTAAACAAACCATGACTGGTAAGCCAGGAACAAATCTTTGTCTCTTTGAAACTAAACAAACCACAATTGCTAGTTTGGATACAGTCATTTGGCACTAAGCCAAAATATTGTTTCTGGTCCTACTCTCACTATGGAATGAAGCAGGACCTGTCTGCATATAGATAGATAGATACTTTATTGTCATTGTACTTTAAATAGTACAACGAAATTGAATGCCCTCCCTTAAAAACATAACAAAAACACAATTACAGTCATACACATACTGTACATACACCCCTATTCTCTTACACTGTCTTTGTTTAAAGTTGTGGCTTCCAAAGTTTTTACAGTGCTGGAGGAGAAAGTTGCTTATGTTTCTTTTTCCTTTTGTGTTGCATATTAGCTCTGCTTCCCTTCTGAGGCAGATTGCTTTGTATATCTTGAAGGGCCTGGTTTAAGTTTTGCACATTTCACAGTAGCAAGTGTGGGTTAGTGAAGAGCAGTAGTTGGTAAACCACTGCCTATGTACATGCAGCTGCAGCTATAATGAGCTAAGTGGATTCAAAGATTTTTCCTTACCCAGAACTGATGTAATAACAGCACCACAAGCAGAGGAGAATGCTTGCTGAGAAGTTGTGATTTTGTATAATTCATTTTCATTCTCTTCAGAGTCCATAATTTTGTTCCTTGAAAAACATAACCTGTTTTTGAAAAAAAAACAGCCACATACACATTTATTTATTTATTTATTTATTTATTTAAAAAGCCCCTCAATAAACATAATGAAACATCATTTAGCAACAATAAATTTGGAACAAGTTCAGGACAACTTGTGGTATTTGCATCAAATTCTGAAAGCTTGAGTTTTTGATCTTCAGACAACTGGCAGCCTACACAGTTCGAGGAAACGGGTAGACAACCCAGCGGCTTGGCAAAATTTTATTGCAATACACTGCCACATAGTGGTTGTTTCTAATTTAATGATAGGCTCATATTTCGCATTTTCACCATGCTCAGTTCTTAAGAATCCCAGATTTCATTTTTAATACGGGAATCTCTCCTAAGTGCTGGTATTGTGAGCTGGCTATATGAATGGCTACCCCATTATAGTCACATACCTCACCCTGGCCCAACACTCCTACCTCGTCCGCCTCCTAAAACACAAACCAACGAAGGAGCCTCGCTTCCTCCTCTCGGAAAACTCCCCCCCCCCCAATTGTCCGCCCTTCCTTTCGGAAGCCAAGCTCTACCTCGGAGAAGGGGGCAATCTTAGCGCTGCTGCCCACCCGAGGCCTCCAGGAGGAGGCGCCGCCCCCTGCTAACTCCCACCCCACCCAGGCAGCGCGCAGAGCCGGCCTCCGAGGGGAGGGAGCCTCCTCGCTGGTTGGTGGCGCCTCCGCCTCCGCTTCCCGGCACGGGCGGCCCTTCAGGCCAACGAGAGAGCCGAGGCCGGCCTCGGGAGCTGCTGGTAGGCCCTGCTGGGCAGAGGCGGGAAACTGCGAGCGACAGCTAGCTCGATGGCCGACTCGCGGAAACACTGAGCGGCTCCCGTCCCCGTCCCCGGCGCCATGGGCCCCGCCACGTTGGGGTGAGCAGGAGGCGGCGGCGGCAAGTCGGGCGCGAGGCGGCGGCGGGTGAGGGTGGGGGGAGGCGGCTCGCGCGGCGGGAACGCACATTTCAAACGCCAACCGTCCTTCGGCGGGGGAGGGGGGAGGAGGCGGAGGCGCGGAAAGGGGGCGCAGGGGAAGCGGGCGCTGGACACCAGGCGCTGCCCCCCAGGCGGGGAGGGGAGAAGGCAACGCGAGGGGAAATAACCAGGGTGAGGTTTTGGGGGAGAGGCTGTAAGACTCGGGGTCTCCGCCCACCACCTTTAAAGAGCTTTTCGGGTTGTTGTTCTTTTAAAATGTGGTTGTAATTTCTGTGCGCTGCTCTTTTTGCCTCGCAGGTCGTAACCGTTAGAGGCGAGATGGGTAAGATGTGACTTCCCAGGAAAATGAAACCAAGTGGTTTGAAGAGCAGCAGCAAAGGACAGCTCCCCTGTAAGTTGACAGGACTTTCCTTTAGTCCGCTAAGGAGTGTGCTTTAATAATAATAATAATAATAAAATAATAATAATAAATAGTTTATTTTATACTCCGGCCATCTGGCTGGGTTTCCCCAGCCACTCTGGGTGGCTCCCAGCAGAATTTTAAAAAACACGATAAAACAGGAAACATTAAAAACTTTCCTACACAGGGCTGCCTTCTAAAACAGGGATTTCTTCTAAAAACCTTCAGCCCCTTCACAGATTTGTTCCAGAAAGGAGGTTCTGACAAAAAAAGAGAGTTGTTTCTTCTCCCTGCCAACCCCTGCCCCACGCAACACAAAAGAAAAGAAAAAAAAGATGATAAAGCTCTTTGGCAGAATCTCAGTTCAAATCTGCTCCCATTTTCTTTGGAAATCTAGAGAGGCAAAATTTTCTTGGAGGAGGAGATTGATGAGATCTAGATATCTTTTGTATTTTTATAATTTGACCGGGAGTGGGGGGGCTTAGCTAGGAAGCCTGAGATTGAGCCATGCTTGATTTCTGCTTGAATCCAAGTGCTGTAGCTTTGGAAGAAGCAAGAACTTTTTGGAGTGTTAATACTGTGAACCCTTCTATTGTTGTCTCAGGTTGTATATATGTGTAAATAAACCAGATTGGGGTGGTTTCCTACAGTATCTTAATGTGCTATGTTTGATTTTACTTAACTTGTGTTTCACTTACTCTAAATGTGTGTATAACTGCTTTGCACTGCAAGCTGTTGTGGGCTTTTTGAGAATTATGCTAAACATTATGCTTATTGTTCAAAAGGTAAGCAGCTAGTTTGCTTGTAAAGTTGTAGTTTGCCTGGCATAGAGATTGGACTTTTTGTTTCCTGTACTGCTGGGGTATAAAAACTCATCCTATAGCCAGTTTTTTAAAAATGCTCTAATGAGGAACTTATTCAAGACTTTTGAAGGTTTGGGATCTGTAAGTGAAAGTAAAACTGACTGCATATGTGTTTGTGTAAGAGTGTTGTCCTATATTTTAACTCTGATATGAAACACATCCACTTGAAACCAAATCTTATTTCAGTGGGATGTGTTCTTGGCTTAGGACTGCAATCCTAGTAAATTTACTTCGAATGTCTTTCTCTGAAATCACTAAGATATGTTCATAAGTTGTTGGCATCCATCTGTCTCGAGAAACAATGGAGTGCGCTTCTGGGGATTAAGTCAAACCACTGCGATAGCAGGCAAAGTGACCTCCCTGGGGCGCAAGCCTGAGCAGTTTGTATGGAGCTCCTGGGCTGCCCAGAACAAGACCCCTCATGACCTCATTCCTTGTCCAAGGAAAAGCAGAGCAATATGTTTGGCACCAGCTGGGCTGCAGGAGTTGCCAGAAGTAGGTGCCATCCAACTGTCTTGTGGATTTTTGTTGGGTTTACTCCTTAGCCTTTTCTCCTCCCAAATATATGCCACAAGGCAGTGGAGGTTTAGGATCAGAGTTTTCCATGTCCCATCTACCCCATGTATAAGTAGACATATAAAATTAGGAGGCTCACTTCCAGTTGAGATCATTGTGCAACATTCACTTGTAAAGGATGTAGGGCCTGTTCAGCTGCTCTCTCAAACACAAATACAGTGGTGCCTCGCTAGACGAATTTAATTCGTTCCACGGGTCTTTTCTTATTATGAAAAAATTCGTCTAGCGAATCCCATAGGAATGCATTGATTTTTTTTGATTTTTTTTTGCCCATAGGAATGCATTAATTGAATTTCAATGCATTCCTATGGGAAACCGCGATTCACTAGATGAAAATGAATTCGTCTAGCGAGGCAACCTCCGCTAGAAAAAACCTTTCGTTAAGCGAAAATTTTGTTAAGCAGGGCATTCGTTAAGCGAGGCACCACTGTACAGTGTCTTGTTTAAGAGTAGCTCCTCCTGGACCAGATAGTATCACATATATTTGAACGCAATATCTACATGTACTCAAGAGCCAGATGCCAGTAGCAGATTGACTTCTGCATCTGAAGCCCTGTCAACTCAGGCTGGTCAGGGTACAATGTGGTGATGGAGTTTCTCTCTTCTTTTTGTTGCTGTAATAGCTCCAGGCTGGCATAGCTGAGAAACCCAAATTGAGCCTTTCTTTGAAGAATGGGCAAGCTTAGGGTCCATCAGATCCATGGCTGGCCTATCCCCATAGCTTCTCATTTTGCGATTCTACTCTGGCTATTGCCAGTTAGGCATTAACTCTTCAACAATTTCCACTGCCTTGTCAAAGGCCTCTGGCAATGGAGCACCCTTCTGCCATCAGAACATAGCAGATGGAGATGTTCACTATATCCTAGGACTGTACTATCAGGTTCTACCAGTTCAGTCACTGCATTATAAATAATATTATGAAGGAGGGGTATGTGCTGTTGATCTGACCTTGTGTGGTGAGGAGAGGGATTGTATAGTCTTGACAAGTTCAAATATACTTTTATTTATATATTAGAAATATGGCTTTACTTATCCAGGATGATTTGCCCACAAACCCTTCTAAAACCTCTTTTTAAAAAACCCCTAGGGTTATCAAATTCTCTTTTCTTTTTATTATAGGTGATATGCAAGGAAGAACAGAAAGTACCAAACCTCCCCTGAAAAATGTGAAGAAAGATTCCACAAAATCAGATAAACTAAAATGCAAACCACTTACTGGGAAGGTGTTTTACCTTGATATTCCATCCAATGTCCTCTCTGAGAAAATAGCAAAAGATCTTAAAGAACTGGGAGGGGTAAGTCTGTTTCTGTTTTTTTTTTAATCTGAAAAATTAGGTCCTCCTGCAAGAGGGGAGCCTTCAAAATCAGTCTATATGCCTAGAAGCTTCCCAAGCTTCCAGCCCTAATAATTAGTAATTCACTCTTGAATGTATGTGTGTAGTCTCACCAACTATGTAATAATATACTGTACCGGTAAATGAAGATTACACATAAAATGTTTGTGAATTGGAAACAATCAATGTATAAAGGAGCGGTCATATAACTATTGTTGGTTGCATAACAGACTGTTATGAAGATCATAATTTCTAAAGTCCTTAACTTACAAAGTGCTTTATAATCCTGGCTCATTTTTGCTTCAGTATTAAGTTGAGTTGGACCAAACTTCTCAACTTTCCTCCCAAGTCCTCATTTCTTTCTTCATGCTTACTATCCATAGTTTCACCATTCACCCTGAAGATTAGGCATGAAGCCTTTTCCCTTTGATTGTTCTTTCCTCCTTTCAATCTCAAATTCAGTCTGTTGTCAGAAATACAACTCTCCTTTTATGCTCCTTCACCTTTGTTTGTGCCCTGCTCATATCTCACCTGGATTACTGCAGACTTCTCTGGTCCTCTGATGCCTTGCCTTCATATTCTAACATCAATATAGTACTCTACTACCAAAATCTGCACCTTTCATCGCTTTGAGCAGTTCACCCTCCGCTTTAATCCTTTACTTACTGTCCTCACATCATGTACAAGCTTCTCCTCATTTTTAGAACTCTTTGTGGCCTTCCTCCTCCTTAACTTTGTATGTTTATTTCCCAACACATTATTCTTATAGTGTCCTTTGTTCAACTAGTTCTATCATCTTGGCTGTCCAAATGTTTTTTGCTGCCTGCTGTGGCTCTGTCCTTTCCCCTTGCGGTTCCCTATACCCATATATATCTCCACCTCCTTTATTTCCTTTTGGTGTTTCAAAACCTGTTTTTTCCAGGAAGCCTTTAAAACAAACTCTCTACCCCAGTCCCTATACCTTACTGTAATTAAGCTAAAGTACTGATAATAAAGTCGGGATGGCGCTGTGGGTTAAACCACAGAGCCTAGGGCTTGCCGATCAGAAGGTCGGCAGTTCAAATCCCCATGACGGGGTGACTCCCATTGCTCGGTCTCTGCTCCTGCCAAACTAGCAGTTTGAAAGGACGTCAAAGTGCAAGTAGATAAATAGGTACCGCTCCAGCAGGAAGGTAAACGGCATTTCTGTGTGCTGCTCTGGTTCACCAGAAGCAGCTTAGTCATGCTGGCCACATGACCTGGAAGCTGTACGCCGGCTTCCTCGGCCAATAGAGCGAGATGAGCGCCGCAACCCCCGGAGTCGGTCACGACTGGACCTAATGGTCAGGGGTCCCTTTACCTTTACTGATAATAAAAATAACCACATACTCCTCCCTTACCTGTTAGTGCCTCCATTTCACCCCCTTACTCTATTATTTCTGGTGTCTGTTTTAGATCATAATCCTCTTGCAACAGGAACCTGTCATACCTATTATTTGTAAAACACCATGTACATGAATTGCACTTAAATTAATAATAATAATTTATTGTAGCTTTTATTATCTTCACAATTCCCTGTAAAATAAATCGTAGTTAACTATTGGTGGTGCTTGTATGAATCCCTGGAGTCTCTTTCAGAATAATAATTGTTTTAATGACGTTCTGGGGCCAGTTTGGTACATTGGATACAGTGCTGGATACCATTAGTTCCCCCTTCTCATAATAAGCCAAGAGAGCTTGCAAGTGGCTGATTTATTTATCTCTGTGAAACACTCCTGAATCTAAACCCAGTTCTATTTGATAAAATTCTATTAACTTTCATGTGCTTAATCATATGAATTAGTGGACTGGCCTTTTTCCAGGTGTAAAAAACCTATTGTGATCATGCACCATCCTTTCGGCTGTGTCTTTTCAGACACAGCTTACAGCAGTGTGGATTGTGCTCTGGGGAAAGCACTCAGCTTTGTGCGAAGGGGGAATTGTATGTTAAACTGGTAATGAAGTGCTACAATGTTTGGTAAGGTTTATACCAAGTTCTGAAAGAATACTTTTTTATTTATATATAGAAAGTGGAAGGATTCCTGAGCAAAGATATTAGCTATTTGATCTCTAATAAAAAGGAAGCAAAATTCGCTCAAACTCTTGGACAAATATCTCCAGTCCCGAGCCCAGACTCTGTATATAATGGTGGAAACAGTTCGCCTCATCCAAGCAGCAGAAGAGACAGGCATGATGGAAGTTCATTCAAGCTAGTGGACACAGTAAGTCCCATTCCTGCCTCCTTCCCTGTAGATGTTGCCTCAAGCAAAGAATGGCTTGATGAAAATGATATAGGTTATGGAACCATTAACCTGTTCTAATTTGTGTTAAGTCAGGATGTAGTTTTTAAAATACACAACCATGAAGTCTGTTGCTTTACTTAAGTCTACTTTTTTAAATATATAAATAGGAATGTTTCAGAAATTTTATCCAGAATATTTACATTAGTAATAATACACTGTCTTTTCAAACAGCTCATTACCCAAACAAACTGCAGCAATAGTGGGCATATTTGTGCTGAACCTTTTTATATTCATTACTTAAGAATGTTATATTAATGGCTCGACCTAGGTTTAGATGAATAGACCAAAAAAATCCACAAATGCAGAGAAGAATGTGATGTAGCTACTTATTTCATAGAATCGTGAAATTGAAAGATTTAAATCCCCTACCAATTCTGATAATTCAGTACTGCAGCACTCCTTTCATGCAGTTTTATTTATTGAAATATTTATAATCCTCTCATAAGATATATCAAGACAATATATAAATGCAATAAATATGCAATATAAAAGTGCAATCACATCAGTAACTGTACAGTCATACCTCATGTTGCGTTAGGTTCATGTTGCGTCTTTTCGGCTTGCGAATGCAGCAAACCCGCAAGAGTGGATTTCTGAGTTTTGCTGCATGCGCAGAAGCGTTCTGCGCGCTTCGCCTTATGCCTTAAACATTTCATTATGCAAGACTTCTAGTGATGAACACAAATGTTCTGTATTTTCTTTCTTTCTTATAAATAGGTACGCATGAGTAGAGGAAAATCTTTAGTTGAAAAAGCAATAAAAGAGCAGGTATGTATAATAAGGTGACTCCAAGCTGGCAGGAGTAGGATTCCTGGTAGCATCATTGCTGTTGCTTACCAAGGCAGGGCAGTGGTGAGGTCAGGGTTGCTTGAACGCAACAGCAGGAGTGCTGGATTGGCTTAGCTGGTGTGCCTGCATTGCCTTTACTTCTCTAGCACTCTGTCCTGGTTAAACAGCAGCCACTGCTGCTGGGAACTCAGATCTACAGCTGCCCTGCACTGTCTGCTTCTATGTGTTTTCTTACTTGCAACTCTCTGAAATGTTTTCAAAAAGTAAAGCATTCTGACTCTAAAAGTTGTGAAATGGGTTTTTCAGCGATGCAACTTTTGTAATATCCATTTTGGCTAATTTTGCTTATGCAGCTTTAATGGGTCTTTGCACAGTGTGAAAATGTGCATGCAACACTCCCAAGTGATGCTGGCATATTCATACACATGAATATAAAAATATTTTAGTTAATGGAAGTATTATAAATATGTGTCTTTCAGGAATTAATCCCCTCTGGTAGTATTTTGTCCAATGCCTTGAGTTGGGGAGTGAAAATACTTCATGTTGATGGTAAGTATTTTTTCAAGGAATTTTCAATTTTTTTAGAATAAGATAATTTCAAATACAGTGGTGCCTTGCAAGACAAATTCGTTTTGCGAAAAATTCGTCTTGCAAATCCCATAAGAATGCATTGAAAAAAATATTTTTGCCCATAGGAACGCATTAATTGAATTTCAATGCATTCCTGTGGGAAACCGCGATTCGCTAGACGAATTTTTCACAAAACGAATTCGTCTTGCGAGGCAACCTCCGATCGCAAAATCCATTCGTCTAGCGAAAAATTTGTCTAGCAGGGCATTCATCCAGCAAGGTACCACTGTAATAATTTTGATAATCTTTTCTTCCTGATAATAGATATTAAGAAGTATATTGAGCAGAAGAAAAAAGATATCTCTCTGATCAAGAAATCAAGCACTGAAATCAAATATGCGGTAAGTCTACACCTTCCTAATTCCAGAGAAAAAATAATAACAGGTTAGATATAATAAAACCAACACCTTAAATATTTAAGGTAGATCTTTAAAAATATATACTTTATGGATTATAGACAAATTATTATCATCAGCTAAGTAGCATAATGGTTTACTCATTTGTGTATTGTACCAGAAAATTTTGGGTTTCCACTTGGTTTTGTTATGATCATGGTCCAGGAGAGGAGGAGGGTGAGCACCTTATCCTGAAATGAGAGCAATGAATGGGCCTTAGTGGTGGAGGAAGAGAAGAAAACCTAGTTGCCCTTGTGAAGGAAGGAGTCTGGTAGTATCTATAACCTGGAGAGACAGCTTTCCCTCCCCCAACTTTGCTAGCCTATTAGTGATCAACATTTTGTTTGGGGGGGGTGGTGGATCTGGAAATGCATAATGCAATCCTATGAATATTTCTATTAAGATGTAAATCCCACTGAGTTCAGTAGAACTTACATATTATAGGATTGCCAACTGATTTCTTCCATCTGTTGGAATACTATTTAACATGCATGTTTGACTTTACTAAACAAAACTAAAGCTTGCCATGTTAATTTTACATACTATGTGAATATATCAGATGTTTTGACCAATAGGCAAAGTATCTGAACTATTTGATTAATTAAAAAGTTCACTAAAGCACTTATTGTGATTTAAATATTATATTAAATGAATTCTTTCTTTTTAAAAAAATAGTTATTTGAAAATACTTTAAGGAATTACAACTCAGTAGCACAAATTCCTCTTACCTTGTTTACATTAAAAAAAACAACAACTAGAAACTGTTAACAAACTAAATTTAGCATGCCCAAGAAACTGAATATTAGAGAACTATATTTCTGCTGCTGTGCTCAAAGACTCAGGTAGCAAGTGATGTGAAAAGCCCAGGAGAGTAGACTCTACTGGGTTAGTTAGGCAAATACTGTAGTATAATATATTAAGTAGCCAACTTGTTTCTGTATTGTTAAGGGGATCATTTGATTGCTGAATAGCTAGCTACAGGTAGGAAGGAGAGAGACTTGCTTTTTTCGTTTTGCTTCTTTTTGAAAAAAATATGCAGGGAAGAGAATTCTTTTAACCTCGTTGCACACATTCCCCCTAGCTGTAGGCCTTTCTATGTTCTGCTTATGTCTTTTAAAATCTCTTAGAACTACATACATAACTATAAAAGTAGACAAGATGTGACTTGTCTTAAAGTACAGTTCATCAGTTTTGTAAAAAAAACAAACCTATACTTCCCGTTGATTGGTTGGTTGCTAGTCCACTGCTCTGGTCTCCTACATCACAAAATCAACTATAAAACATGCACATTTGAATAAATCGAATGAATAAACTATAATAATAATTTCTTTTTAACAGGAAAAAGAGTCAATTGATCAGAAAACAAAAAGTAAGTATTCAAGACATGAATAAGACTTGTTATTTTACAAAATATAAAAATATTGATTGTTTAAAAAGAAACATCTTGATCGTTTATTCTAGGCAAGGTTATTAATCTACAGAATAGCATAATTTTCCATAAGCTATTTGTTACTTGTGTCAGAAATAGGAATGTTCATATAATCTGGTAATAATAAAGTTTTTTAAAACATTCTTTTGAACAGATAAACTGAAAAATCCTTTTCTGAAGGTAGAAGACAGAAGACGGTAAGTGTTATTTTCAAATGAATTGATATTCTATTCAACACATGTCCTCCAAACCATCTGCTTTCTTCTTGGAGGTTGATGACAACATTTGATGCAATGACAATATAATCTGCTGGAAAACAATGCAAAGCTCTAATATGCTGGAACTATCAATTGGTTTCTTATAGTGCAATTGTAGGAGTTCAATAGGATTTACTCCCAGATAACTGTATATAGGAATGCAGCCTTAATATCAAATGTTTTCAGTAGCATGACATGTATTTAGGCAACAGTCTGTACTTCCAACAGCTTGTAATATTCACAATAGCAAAATACCTTGGATTTATTAGTTTGTTTGTTTTTAATGAAAAGCACTGTTTCTTACTCCTTTTTTCTGTTAGATGTTTTAGAATCCAGGCATGTACACCTTCATAGAAACTGGTACTTTGATCTTTGAAATGTAACCAGCTCTTCAAAAACTTCAACTTTGTCTCTTCTTCTCTAGTAGTTTGACCCAAAATCTGCATTATGCTAAGGAAGCACAAATTTGGTGGCCTTATCTGGCCACACTCCCATGGGTCAGCTTTGAGTAGTGGGCAGAACAACTCTCTTGCCAGTCACCTGGCATCATTACGATATAAGATGATAGACAGGTGGGCTGACTGTTGGGTACTTGACAACCCCTTCATGAAGCACTGTGCAAGCCCTGTGCAGTCAGTTCCTCAGGGATTGACACCATGCATTTCTCATAGTGAACTCTCTCCCCTGCAGCTAATCCAGCTGGAGAGCTGAAGCCTGCTTTTCCTTGGCAGTGCACAATTGGGAGTGCATTTACAGCTGCATTTCTGCTTCCCCCACATCTGACATCATATTCAAAGGGGAAATAACTTCCTGCGCCACTGGCTGGATGTTCCCTACCCGTGGTGCAAAATTTATGTACCGTATATAGATAGAGAAAAACACATTGCCAATTTTTAAATCAAAGTATTTATCATACTGGGTTATTTTTCTACAGGGAGGTGGAGAATGGAGAAGTTGGAGGGCACAGTAGGTGATTTATTGCAAAGCACAAACCTGAGTAAAAGAACAAGTTTATATGTGGCTTGAACCCTATAAAAGGGAGGTACAGAGTTTATATAGCAAAGAATAATAGAGTGTCAACATTGCTATAGCAGTGTGTGGCATACATCACAGATAACACACTGCAAGCAAGAACTACTGAAAAACGATTTTTAAACATATTTATTGCTTTTTTGTATATTCAATAAACCTGAAATAGCTCTTATTTTTTCTCATGTAGACGCTACAGACCTTTTTACTTGCAACTGTCCAGCTTTCCTGTTCTCAACTATTCCAATCCAAAACCTTACAGTCCATTTGAAACAGAAAAGAAGAATATAATTGCTCATAAGCAAATTGAGAATAAACAAAGGTAATTGAAGAGGGATGTGCCAAAATTTGGTAAAGGGCTAAAGAGGATGGAAGCAAGTTTGGATTTTTATACAGAATTCAAGATCAGTTTATAAGCATGCCCTATATTGGGTTAATCTACCGTGCCCAGGTGGCGCTGTGGGCTAAACCACTGAGCCTAGGGCTTGCTGATCAGAAGGTCGGCGGTTCGAATCCCTGTGACGGGGTGAGCTCCCGTTGCTTGGTCCCAGCTCCTGCCAACCTAACAGTTCGAAAGCACATCAAAATGCAAGTAGATAAATAGGAATCACTATAGCGGGAAGGTAAACGGCGTTTCCATGTGCTGCTCTGGTTTGCCAGAAGCGGCTTTGTCATGCTGGCCACATGACCTGGAAGCTATACGCCGGCTCCCTCGGCCAATAATGCGAGATGAGCGTGCAACCCCAGAGTCGGTCACGACTGGACCTAATGGTCAGGGGTCCATTTACCTTTACCTTACCGTGCCTACTAGTTAGTTGTTAGTGAGCCCCCATCACCTTTAGACAAGCTGCTTTGATTTAATGGATTTTTAAAGGCTCAGTTTATATGTTAGCAGTTAGACACTGCTAGTTGAGTCTGGATTCTATAAGTCTGCCTCTGGTTATCACAGCGAAAGAGTGGATGCATGAGTCATTTATACTTGTTTTCTGCTCAAATATCCAGATATGCTAAAGTGGTGAAAAGAAGTTTATAAATTTTATAAATAAAGAAAAACTACCCTGAGAAAAACTACACTGTTAGTTCTGTTTGGGATTGAAGAACCCATGTATGGAGGACAGGAAGCTTGACAAGAAGCTGAGCAGAAAGAGGAAGCAAACCAGGGGACAGTGAGGCCAAAGAAAATATGGTGGCTGAAGAAAGGGTGCAGAGTATGCAGGAATCTGTGAGAACAGGTGGATGAGGGAAGAAGCTTGAGCCAAAAGGCAGGGGAACTAGCTGAAGAAAAGAAGAGATGGGCAGGAGAAAAATCACACTAGCTAGAATCAGAAAGAGAATGTGTGCTCTTTTGCAAAGGTGGCTCAACAGGAATGGAAAGATTGGGAGGTTGTGTTTTCTTATAAGTAGCTAGCTGGGTCATGTCTTCCATACATTGTATAATGCAGGGGGCAGGGAGAGACCTTCCAGTGCTAAATGTTTAGCCACTGAGTATCCATATCTCCCTGTCAAGTTCCACAGGGTTGGTATGTAGTTCAACAGTATATTAAAATCTTTAAATCATTATGACGTTCTAGGGCCATATTTATGCAGCTGGTTACTTTGAATCAAAATGCTGCAAGTAATATTGTGCTATCATAGTTGGATTGAAAGTCCTAGTTCCTATGAAAAAAAGTTATTGTGAATCCCTGAGTTGTGCTCTTGATGATTTTGCTTATAGAATATATGAGTAAGATAATTTTTCTCTTTTTCATGAACAGAAATCCAGCAAATAATGACAAAGGGCCAGTTCAGCTTCCTGCAAAACATAAAAAGAGAAAAGGGTACTGTGAATGTTGTCTGAAGAAGTATGATGACCTTCAAATAGTAAGCATATATTAACTAAATAATTGTGGCTTGTTTACAAGTGATGGATATACCTAAATTACTTCCAGATATTTGAGGAGAGATCGTATTTTTTATTAAACGTTTTTCTCTAAAACAGTATTCATATGTATTTGACCCATTCATAGAAATATTTTAAAGAGCTGATATAAAGGTTGTAATGACATAGGTTCTTTCTCATTTTGGATGAAACTGAATTCCTTCAATATTTTATGAAACACAGCTTATGTTTTGGAAGGGACTAAATCACCAGGTATTAAAACTCCTGTAAAGTAATGTTAAATAAGTTGTACTTCCCATGGGTAGGTTAGTCAATAGCATTGCTACTGTTGCTAAATTAAGCATAGGAGCTTCAACAGGGCTGTGCGTGTGTATATTATATATTCTTATATTTGTTTTAGAATCAGTGGATGCTGTTCTTTTCTAAGGGAAGATTATTATTTTTTTAGACAGGTTATATTAGGATTAGACTTGCACAAAATGAGCAACCCTCCCAAAGGTGCATCAGTAAAACTTAGTACCATCATCTTTTTATTTGTATGCTGCCTTTCCATATTTAAAACCATACTCAAGGCAGTTTTTAACATGAAAGGATTTACATAATCACAAACATAACAAAAGTAGTCATAAATAAAACACATCAAAACGTATACAATCAAACAGCACATTCCACATAAATCATAAACAGGTCTAAAAATAGAAAATATTGATAACAGCAACAAAACACTCCAATAAAAACACCTAAACAACATCCCAATCCAAAAGTCTGTTCAGCAGCCTCAGCTTTGGTAGCTAGAGTCAACCAGGGCCCTGCCATCCCAGGTGAAAAAAGGCTGGCAAAGCAGGGAGTTGGTCTTCCAGAAGTCACAGCCAAGATGTAGCTTTTGTCTCTCTGTTTGTGGGTATTTATTGCATAGACAGCAGCATATGCAGTTAGGGAATATGTGATTTGGCTATAGAGCGAAGTTTCAAGGAAGGCTGTCTCATTTTTAGCAGCTTTGGCTGCCAATGCCCTACAGGTGGATGGGTAGTACAGTTGGATATATTAGAGCAAGAATAGCCAGCATCCTATATTCTTGAGGAGCATATTTTAATCCAGATAGCGAAAGGTCTGCAGACAGGGACTGGTAGCTTCCATAATGAGGTTGGAATGGCCTGTAGATAAGGACTTCCTAGTCATGGAGCATACACAATCAGGCATATCACAGTAAATAAAAATATGTAAGCTTACATGTTACATTTATCTTTTATATATTCTAGTAATGTTTGAAGTCAGTTTCTTATAACTTGAAAACTATTTTGTAGGGTCATCAGGTATCAGAAAAGGATAATTGTAGATTGTGGTTGCATTTAAACAGTCATAATAAACCAATAAATGCTTAATAAGCCAAGCCTTTTGCATAGTTTACTATCCTGGCTTATTCCAAAACTGGTAACCATAGTTCCCTGGTTCAGATAAAAAGGAAAGCTATGGTTAATTAGAGTATTCTTGGTTTGATTACTTGTGCCTCAAAAGTGCTCTCTGTATGCAAAGCAAGAGGCTCACACATATATTGGTTTATTAAGCCAAGATATTATAATCTGAACTGGGTCTTTATGGTGGTTTTAAGACTTCATTCTTGTAAAAAGTATCAATCATTTATATATAAACATTTTATTTAGGAATGCTGTTGATACATTTTCTCCCCCTAATTTCAGCATGTTGAAACTGAGCAACACCAGAACTTTGCTCAAAGTTCTCACTATCAAGTTGTGGATGACATTATTTCCAAGTTTTCTTGTAACTTTGTAGAGTTGAGTACACCAAAAATTAAAAGGTAAACAATTTTATAACTTCTTATTGTCAAATAATTTTTATTTTCATCTAACTTTTCAAAAATAAATGTAGGTTATTTTGTGTACCTTCCTCTCCCCTGCCATGATTCAGAGGTTTCCTCACAAGTCACTATGCTTTCAGAGCTGATTTAGAAAATTAATATAGGTCTTGACCACTGACAGATCCAGTTTTGAAGTGATCAGCAATACAGTAATGACTTTATTTGGTGAGGCTTTCACACTGACTTCAGCTAACCCACTATCTTTTGGCCCCAAAGAGTAAAACAGCCATTCCGATGCTATTGTGTAAAGTAGTTTCTACAGGCACCACAAAAGAATGTGTATTCATCTCTTTTGAAGGCTCTGTCTGTAAAGAACAGGGCTTGGTAGAACCATAAGCAGCATTTTTCACCTACAGATGACGTGCTTTCTGACAATTAGGCAGTACCACCTGGTGAAAGATCTGGATTACTGATACAATAATATGTATAAGAATTGCTATATACTATATAACCTGTTTCTGCAGTTTCCAAAAACTATGCTGACAGCTCATCAGGTCATCTCTCTTACAAGGAATCTAGCTGTATCCTTGGCACTTTTAAAGCTATCTTTAAACCCCTGTGTCTTGCATATGATGGTCTCCAAGTGCTGTGAGAATGAATGCACTGAGAGAAATTTTCTAGCAGTCAGAGGGGAAGTAAAATAATATGGGATGAACTGACATAAAACAAAATACCGTATGTCTGCCTCTCCCTTACTCTCCGCCATCCTCTCAATGGCATCTCCCTGATCTGCCTCCTCCTGGCTTCCATGACTGCCACTTCCTTTTGAACTTGAAAGGCTCCAAAGGAGAGGGCAAAGACTGCTTCGACTCTTCTTAACAATGGGAAGGCAAACACCAGAATCCACCTTTGCACTTGCTTCTTCTGGGCTCTCAGGTCCAAAAGAAATAACTATGTCAAATACATTCTTCTTAGCTTCTTGCTTTGCTGCTCAGTGAGATTCCCAACTGCTCTTAGGCCTCTTCAGGCATTCTAAACAAGTTTAGTACTGTAAGCACATGGAGGTAGGGAGGCAGCGTGGATTAATTTTCTAGTCCTGCCTGGTCTAGCTTGCTTCCCGCCCCTGCATTGCTGTTCCAGTCACTGCCTACAAGTTGGAGGGTGAGCATCTGAAGCACCAGGCCTCCTGTGCTCATGAAGGCTTCCTGTGCATTTTAGAACCTTGATTTTCCAGGGTTCTAAAACGCACAAGGGATCTCCACAAGTACTCAATTTTAGACAGTCACCTGCCAACTCATAGATGACCAGAATGGCAGCACAGTGGAGTGGATGGGTGACACTAACACATGTGTACCCATTTCTACCTTCTCCATCCCATTTTTCCAACTTCCATTTAGAATGCCCAAAGAGGGCTACTGTCTTTGGATTAAGGAGTCCAGGGGGAGACAGAAGTAGAGATTCCAATGATAGGTTCTCTCTCCTCACCCCCCACCCCAGTGATGCTTTGAAGGATCACTAGGCAAAAGACAGGCAGAGCTATACGTATAGATTGACAGTGGCCACCGAGTCAAGAATGCCACTGCCATTGTTAAACACAGAATAGGATTTGGCAGATTATATGTGCATCTTGACATCTCCTTATAGACCAAGAGTGTGTGTACCACATATTTTCTCACTTTGATGGTCTCTAAGCATAACGGTTCCTTTCCTCGGGTCCCCAAATTTGTGCCAGATTGTAAAACCTCATGTAACCATTTCACAACTGGCCCATGTTATTTATGATTTAATACTAGTAAGTAATTTTCATGTCTTATTTGAAAATTCTTTTTGCATTTTGACATGTGTAACTTCCTCGATTTTAGGCGGAAGTGTAGTGTTGGACAATTTGCTCCTCTCATCGGAACAAAAACAGAAGAGCTGAAAGAGCGGTTGAAGAGGCAAGACAGTTCACTGAGGTGGTATTCTAGGAAAAGCATTACAACACAGGTGCTGAATGAAGGTTCTCAACACCTGGAAATGTATCCTAAATCTGCACACAAAAATTCTACCTCAGAATCTTCATGTTCTGTTTATTCCTATCACACCATCTGTTCTTCAGAAGCATCAAGAAAAGTCAGTGGCAATACTGAAAGTGGTAAAATGCCCAAAGCTTCAAATTTATCAGAGATTGCTTTATCAACCAACTTGGTACATCTTCCTCCCCAGAAAGAAAGTAAACAATGCACAAAAAACTTGCCTGAAATTTATGAACACTATGAGCCTATTTCAAGACAGAATTTACAAGGATTATCAACAAATTTAAACTCACTACATGCTCGGATTCCAGGCTCTGAGTTTAGTGAAAGGCAAAACATATCAAAGCCAAAACGAAAATTGAACCATACAGTTCTTCTGCCAGCAAAATGTCTGAAGAAGGTAGACACTCGTTCGGCAATTGACCTTAGGGTGGAGAGCAACTGTTTTCCAAAAGAACTCACAGTCCTTCTAGAGCCAGAAAAGCCATTGATTAGTCCCTCAAACAAAGAGCCCAATGAGTTGACGGACATTAATATACAAAGCTCACCAATAAAACTCAGCAGAAAAGCCATGCATTCCATAGGAAGAAATAAAAGCGGAAATCAGAAACAAAAAATGGAGTTGTGTTTACATCAGACTGATGAACTACCTGTTCCAGAAGAAACAAAAAATGTACAAAGCTCATCAACACAAGCACTGTTGCAGTTATTTCAGACCAGCGAAGCAAATTCTGATTTTGGGGGTTTCTCAAGCATACAAGAGAACAAAGATTCAAATTTAATGAAAGACACATGGGAAGACCAGCATACAGATGCTTTGTGGTCTTTGTTTTCTACCTCTGCCTCTTCGTCACCATTTATTGGATTTTAATGCTGCTTTATTTAAAACGATGAGTTTTGAATAAATGTGGAAACTGAAAGATGATATTTGTGGAATTTTTTTGGTTTCTATAATAAACTATATAGTGATGATTCTTGCATTAAACCCTTATGTTCATATTATTACAAGTTGTGTATGTATATAAAAAGGCATGGAGTGGATGACACTGTAACACATGCTTGCCTTTCTAAAGGAGTTTACACTTGGAAGTGTTGGCCAGTCCTTATTCTTTAGAAATGGCAAATACATTTCTTACTGTGACAACAATGAAATTCTATGCATTAGGGGTAGACAATATTTTTTTTAACTGAAGGTCACATTCCCTCTAGGTTAATCTTGTCAGGGCCCACATACTGGGGGTGGGTAGGGCAAGGTCAAATTGGAACCAAAGGGGCAGCAGATAGCAAGGAGCTGACATCTCCACTACCTGCTGTTTTCACCAGCTGGGCTGTACCCCTGTACACCATCAAAAAGCCCCCCTTTTCTGCTGCCCTGTGAGTAAGAGCAGTAAGCTGGGCTCCCCAAACTTGGCCCTCCAGATGTTTTCAGACTACAACTCCCATCATCCCTAGCCAACAGGACCAGTGGTCAGGGATGGTGGGAATTGTAGTCCCAAAACATCTGTAGGACCGAGTTTGGGGATGCCTGGCTTACATGCTGTGGCAAGTAACAAGATTCTAGGAGACCCTATTCTGTAAGGTCAATAAGTTGTTGCTGCATTACAGTTACTTACAGGAAGGATGAGTTGCCATGGATGTTTCCCAAGGTCCACTAAGACCTCTTTTAAAAAACCCTAAAAGCTGAGCAGCTCATTTGTATCCAAGCTGGTCATTCTAAGAGCCTTGCAAATTTAATATACAGTGGTACCTTGGTTTATGAACCTAATCCGTTCTGGAAGTCCATTCTTAAACCAAGGCATGCTTTCCCATAGCAGCAGAGTACTCAGTTTACAAATGGAACACACTCAACAGGAAGCGAAACATGTTCTTATTCCAAGGCAAAGTTCACAAACCAAAACACCTTCCGGGTTTGCAGCATTCTTAATCCAGGTTGTTTATAAACTTCGGTAAGCTGTTCTTAAACCAAGGTACCACTGTTGTATTCCCCTTCCCATTCCTTTTGCATTAAGTCTTAGATTGTAAGCCTGAAGATGGGTTCTGTTATTTTTACTGACTTATAAGCCACTATGGGAGCTTTTCCAGCAGAAGAGGGGAGTATAACTGCTTTATAAAGCCCTAGATAATTGAATTTAAACCAACCAGTGACTTATTCCATTGGAGAATAGAATAACAGAAGTGTAGGTCGGGAAACAAATACAAGCAGTAACGGTACAGTAGTTAAGATGTTGCATTGACAGGGAGGAATGGCTTTGATTTTATCTTCCTCTAAACTAGGCCCTCCAGATGTTTTGGACTACAATTCCCATCTTCCCCAACCTCTGGTCCTGCTAGCTATGGATCGTGGGAGTTGTAGGCCAAAACATCTGGAGGGCCACAGTTTGAGGTTTGTTTTATTTATATCCCACCTTTTAAGAGCTAGTGTTTGTTCTCTGCTTCACCCATGACATTGTACAACAACCTTGCAAAGTAGATAGGCCTGAAATGCTGCCCGCCCCAAGGTCGGTGAGCTTTATGGCTGAGTGGGTATTGGAACCTGTGTTTTACCAATCCTAGACCAGCACTAAACACAACACTATATTGGTGCTCATAATGCCCTCCAAAGTATATCAGGCAAAGACAGATGGGACAGAATGCTACCAAATAGGATTCCAAATTTGCATACTTAGCTGAGGAAAGAAGGAATTTGCTGTGGCACCTAGGTAAGTGTGGAAATTTTAAACAGCTATATGTACATGGGACTTTCTTCATTTTTTCCTTAACCTCCTTTGGACTGCAGAAGATTCCCAGGGGCAGAAAGGAATGTTTGCTTGCAAAAATGCAAACTGTTTACTGATAATCAGGTGAATAGCTAAAGAACTGCATACTCAATGCTTGCTAAGTGATTCTCCCAAAATGCTTTATTTAAAAAGATTGGATTTCTTGTAACATTTCAAAGCCTAAGGTTCCTGAGAACTGATTTCAAAAGGCTATTGTCAGCTCTTTGTAATAAAGCTACTAAGAAGGAGTGTCAAATTAGTGCATTGGTACAGAGCTTTCTAGTGAGCACATATGCATTATTGGTAGGATATTGTAGTGGAAGCTTTCTACAAAATGCACTGTAACCCCTTTGCATGTGCCCATTTGCATATATGGAAAGAAGAGAATAAAGAGATAAAGGGTGGAAAATATTCCAGCATATCATACACATTTCTGGTTGCATTAGTAGACACTACAATGCTGTCAATATTTGACCTAAAGAAGGCTCCTGCAACTTCAACAGCTGCAGACCAGGAGTGGGGACCCTTGGGCCTGCCAGATGTTGCTAAACTACAACCCCCATCACCCCCAATGGCATTTTTGATGCTATTTTTCCTAATAGACACCTTTTTTTTTTGCAAAGCCTTAATGCATGTTTGTGTGTTATTGTCATTAATATGCATTTTATGTACACTTTACCATGCATTTTTGCAGACGTTATTTGGCTGGAGAACTGCATTGACAAATTCAGAGAAGTGCAAATTCATATTTGCATATTGCTTTGGAATATGCAAATTTGGTAAGTTCACCTTTAAATGCAAAGTGAGTCAAGTTTTTCCTTCATTCCTCACTACTGGTGGTATCCCAGCTGTGAGGACTACCTTCCCCTGTCACTTCTGAGAAGGGCAGTGAATCTGGGCTTCTGTATAAATGGCAAAGTCTCCCCTCAAAGGCTAGCAGATGTATTATTATGCTATAAAGCAGAGGAGAGGAACCTCAGGCCACATCCCTCACAGGCAATGTCCCCCACCTTGCTTTTAATGTTTTTGCCTCACAGACTGAACCTCCAATCGTGACTCTTGCTTGCGTGAACGCAGGGCATAAGAAAGGGGTGTGCTGTGGGCGAGTAGAAACAAGTCTACTGTTACAAAGGTAAAACTTAACATTATCTGCTCTGCCCACTTTTGCGCCTGGCTCTGTGCACCACTGGCATGTGGGTCCTGGAAGAGTGCCAAGGAAGGAAAGCGGTGCTTGGCTGAAAGGTCACACCCCACTCCTGCTCTGAAGCTGTCCTTCAGATGCAGCCCTATAAAACCGGAGTAGGGCACCTGTGGACCCCCAGAAGTTGTGGGACTCGAGCTCCCACCATCCCCTGACCATTGGCCAAGCTGGCTAGGACGGATGGGAGTAGGCCTCCCCACCTCCTTTTTCCTGACGTTTCCCTTCCTTTTTTCACAGATCATTGTTCCTTTCCTCCACCTCAGCAACGTCTTGTAACCTGCTGTGCAATGAAAGGCAACCACCAAGTGCGGCTTATTCCCCCCTCCCCCGCCCGAGACAGGCGCAGTTCGAGCTTTTCACACAGGTTCCCTCTGTGAGGAACTTTTGGCTCAACGAACTACATTTCCCGGGAATCCCGGCTTCTCTCCTCCGGAGCGAAAGGGGGCTTTCGCGCCGACGCGAAGGCAAAAGCCTCTCGCTCCCTCTCCGCCTCTCCGGGCTGCTGCATGTGTGGACCGTGTGGGGAGCGAGGGGCGGAGCTGGGAAGCCTCTGAGCTACAGCAAGCCGCCCAATGCAGTAGAAGCTCTCGGAGCGAACGGAAGCCCGTCCAGCACAATGCAGCACTGAGGCGGCGGAGGCGGCGGCATTGTAGAGGAGAACACGCGCCTCTCTCGCTCGCAAGGAGAAGGAGACCCCGGGAGCGGGGGGCGCCTTTCCTCTCCCCCTCCATGCCAGCCGCCGAGTGACCCGCGCTTATTGCGGGCGGGAGGAGGAGGAGGAAGGACGCGCCTCCCTCCTTCCCACCCGACCGAGACCCAGCCATGCAGCCAGCGACTTCTCTGCTCTCCTTGACGCTTTGTGCCTTCGGGATGCTCTCCGGAGCCGGCTCCAGCCGCGCAGGTAAAAAGAAAGAAAGTGGGTGGGAGTCCTCGCCTCACCTTTGCATCGCGGCACGAGGACGCTCGGGAGGGATCGCCTTGCAGGGATCTCTTGCAAGGGCAGAGAGAGCCTCGGCCGGTGCAGCCGAGCAGCATCCCCAGCGCCTTCCAGGGAGGCAAAGCAAGAGCGCCGCTGCATTTCGTGCGCTTGCGTGTCTCGGGGCTTGTGTGTTTGTGTTTAGGAAGGAGCAGGTAGCAGAGAAAGATCCAGCAAGGCAAGGCGCGAAAAGGGTCTCCCGCTAAGATGGAGCTGGTTGGGTGGGTGGGCTGGCTCCTTGCTTTCCCAGCCCTGCAATCTGGGGCGCGCGTGCCGCCTTGCTCCTCGCCGCTGCCCGCCTCCCTTTACGTCGCGCCCCGGAGGGTCATCTTTTGTAAATAAAAGCGATCCCGATTTGCTTGATCGTGACTGTGTCTCTTTTCCCTCCCACCTCCCCACCCTCTCCTCTCTCTCTCCCCGAGGAGACGCCTTGTTGACAGAGATGGAGCGAAGGGACGGGGATCGCTTTATGGAGAGGCAAAATATCGTCCCTTTCCGGCTGATCTATAGCACGGACGGTGGCAACGAAACTCAACACGACGTGCTCAACACCCGCATCGGCGGCGGCGGCAGCTTCGGTGGGAAGCAGGTGAGCAGCAGCAGCAGCAGGCGGCGGGCGGGCGGGGGGGGGCAGCTTTGGCTTCCGGTGATAGTCAGAGAGAAAAGGAGAGGGCAGCCTACTCTTTGGGGTTTTCTGTTGCCCAGGAGACGTGCGCTTGGGGAAAAAGGAAGGAGGCGGAGGCGGTGGCTTCTTCCAAAACGCTAGTCCAGGTCTGATGCGCCATGCATAGAAATGACAGTAGGAGGGGAGGGAATTTTGCACAGTGGAGGTACCCAGAATGAAGCAATTGCCCTGGGAAAGGAATGGCTATTATGAAATAACAAATCCTGCAATTTGTCTTTTCTTTTTGGAAGTCAGATGAACCTCTTTTCTGTCCTTTGTGGAAAATGTACGCATCAGCGTAGAAATCTTGGTTTCAGCAAGATGGGTTCTGTTTTTGGCAGTATCATGGCTCTAAAAGTAATTGTTAGCAGACCACAGGGCGCTTGCTGAAAGCTTCCCCAAGTGGGTCTGATCAATAATAGCCAGTGTAGATATGTGGGATGCAAAGGGTTAAGTGCAGTCAAGTCACAACAATCCCTAGATAGTCCACTTGGAGGACTGAGGAGGAGGATATGACTAAACGTAGTTTCCTCTTCCTTCACATGCAAATGAGTTGAGGAAGTGGCAGATAAATCCTGAAGGAAACAGCCATTTTCTCTCTCTTGGACCAGACCTCTTGGACTACACACATCTTAGTGAGTCTCTCCCTCAAGGCCTCCAGCCTAGAGAGAGAGATGAGATGGAGTCTCACTTCTTATAAGTGAACTTCACAATGTATATATTACCTTTTAACTAAGCAAGTCTACCTCTTGAGTGTGCTGTACCTCGAGATGCTTGTAAGTAAACATCTTTTATACTTTTAAGAGCATTGTGTTGTGTCTTTTCTTTTAAGAGGGAAAAAGGGGAAATACCAGGAAAATACACTTTATTTTAGTGGCTTAAATCAAGCCTGCGCAAACGTTCTTCTGCTGTGTATTTTGCAAAAGGGGAATGTTTTACTCTGCTAAAGTTTTGTGCTTGCTAGCGCAAGCGGGGATAGGATATATTAAACAATATCTCCTCATCCACATTCCTGAACATTCCCACATAGGGTTATTGCGGCCCAGAGTTGCGTATTTTGTGTATTTTTGAAGGATTGATTTGGATTGTGATTTTGAGCTGTGTAGGATTTTTCCAGTTAGAGTTTCCTGGTTGAGCACATGGTCTCTTTGTTCTGCAGTGTGCTTGGGGGATTAACTACCCCTCCCCTCCCTCAGAGTTTGCAGCACTGAGATAGCTCAGAGGTAGTGAAGATATTTTTGAGATTTTTGAGATTTTGATTTTGATTTTTGAAAGATTTTAAATTTTGGAAATTTTGGAAATTTTTGAAGTTTTAAGATGGCAAGCTCCAGTTTTGGTAGTGAGGCAAGACCAAGTCTTATGCTGCTTGATGACAATAATTTTGTGCAATGGAAGCAGCGCATTTTAGTTTATCTTGCTGCTAGGCGTGTTCTGCAGGCCATTAAGGAAGAAAAGCCTACAGGAACCGATGCAGAAGCTTTAGCCAAGATAGAAGCTTGGAGTATTAAAAATGATGAAGCCAAGCACATAATTTTGAGCAGTTTGAGGAATGAGCATCTATCGATGATAAATTTTGAAGATGATGCATCTAAGATCCTAGAGGACATTGAACGCATTTATGCACAATCTACAGAGAGTTCCTATAGATATTTGTTGGATAAGTTACTCAAGTTGAAGATGAATTCTAGAGAAGAGTTTACAGAGCATTTTAAGAATTTTTCTGAGATTGTTCAAAGAATTGCCTTTACTCCCAGAGCCTTTGATGATGTGACTAAAGTAACGTTTATGCTTGCATCATTGGGACCTACGTTTGCTCCTTTTAAAAGTATAATGGATCACACAAAGGATTTAACTTTTAATGAGCTTATCAACCATTTAAGAGAGGAATGCAGAGATAGCCTTGATTCTCAAGAAAGGAATCCAAGGAGGAAGGATAGCAGCTATGCATCCAAGCATTTTGGAAAGTCCAGAGAGACATCTAGAGAAATAATTTGTTTTAGATGCAATGGGAAAAACCACATAGCAAGGAACTGCAAGGGTTCAAATGGGGATGAAGTTGAATCCCACCCCTCAAAACCACAAGGCATTAAGAAGGGGAGTCGTGAGCAAACCATGTTGATGCAGGAGAGGAGTCTAGCTGTCCAGAATCGTGAAAATAAGCGCAATAAGTGGATTCTTGACAGTGGAGCGAGTTCTCATTTCTGTTATAAAAAGGAGTATTTTAATGAGATTAATAATGATGAATCCTCTGAAATTGAGATTGCTGATGGCAACATTGTAAAGGCATTTGGTGCAGGAACTGTGAACTTGCAATTCAACGTAGATTATGAGACAATTAATACAAAAGTGACTGAAGTTAAGTTTGCACCAAAACTCAATTGCAACTTACTGAGTGTTTCCAGTTTGGACAGGAAAGGATTTAAAATTACATTTGAAAAAGGGCAATGTATTGTGACTAAGCATGATGAAGTTTGTGCTCAGGGCACACTAAAGGACGGTGTATATGAGCTTAATATTTCAGAGAACCAGCGGAACCAGTCGACAAGGATGGCCCAACCAAGCAAAAGGGATCAAGCAAGTCTGGAACCAACAAGTGAGGAGTTTGTATTTTATCCTCTTGAACCAATACAAAGCACTAATCCACCTTCTAGTGTCGTAGCACCCCCTATAGGTGACACCCGAGAAGACGCGGAGGTTCAGGCCCCTGGCAGCACCAGAGACGAAGAGGATGAGGAGCAGCTGTATGGGGATATGCCACTGCTGGAGGAGGATGAGGAAGCTGATGCGGTCGAAAGACCAGAGGTCAGACACTCATCCAGAACCAACAGAGGTGTTCCACCATTACGGCTGTCCTACCTTTCAAGGTCGGCGTCTCCACAGGAACCTTCCAAATGGGAAGAGATAGAGAGGATGCCACCGGATGAAGCCAGTCTCTGGAGGAAAGCTGCTCGGGAGGAGATAGATGCACTTCATCGGAACAGGACCTGGACACTCACAGAACTACCTCCTGGTAAGGAAGCAATTGGAAGTAAATGGGTGTTCAAAGTTAAAAAGGGTTCAGAAGGGGAGGTGCAACGCTACAAAGCTAGGCTTGTGGCACAAGGTTTTTCCCAGAAGTATGGTGAGGATTACGATCAAGTGTTTGCACCGACAGTTCGATACAGCAGTGTCAGACTACTTTTAAGTATTGCAGCATCTAAGCAAATGTCGGTTTACCATATTGACATTGCGACAGCCTTTCTTCATGGCGAAATTTCTGAGCAGATTTATATGAAGCAGCCCAAAGGTTTCATTAAACCAAATGAGGCACATCTAGTGTGCAAGCTGCAGAAGGGACTTTATGGTTTGAAGCAAGCAGGGAGGGCTTGGAACCAGAAACTTCATGAGATGCTGGTGCAGCTTGGGTACAAGCAAGGGACTGCTGATAAGTGCTTGTACACCAAACAAAGGGATGGACAGTTTTCGTACATTTTAGCCTTTGTTGACGACCTTTTAATTTCTACGTCAAATGAGAAGGACTATAAAGACATAGTCAAACACCTCAACAGGGAAGTAGAGGTCAAGGAACTTGGAAAAGTGAAATACTACTTGGGAATTCAAGTTGAGAGAGAAGAGGATGGATCGTTCTTACTCAGCCAAAGGCAAAAGATAACTGAACTGATTGAAAGCATGCAGATGCAGGACGCACACCCAGTTGCGACACCGATGGCCACAGACTTCTTGAAGAATCAACAAGGTTCGAAGTTGCTGCCAAACAACACGCAATACAGGTCAGCGATCGGCAAACTTTTGTATTTGGTTACCACATGCAGACCTGACCTGGCAAGTGCAGTGGGGATCCTAAGTAGGAAAGTAAGTTGTCCCACTGAGCATGATTGGGCTGGTGTTAAGAGGGTTGTTCGTTATCTAAAGGGAACCATGGACTGTAAATTAAAACTGCCAGCCGTCAGAGACCCTAAACTGCTTGGGTATACTGACGCGGATTGGGCTGGGGATAATAAGGATTATAAGTCCACCAGTGGTTATGTTTTTATGTATGGGGACGGAGCTATTGCATGGGGAAGTTATAAACAGAAATGTATAGTTTTATCGTCCTCAGAATCCCAATACATTGCGGCTTCGGAAGCTTGCAGAGAGATCGCCTGGCTGGATCAACTCCTGAAGGACTTTGGCGTGCCAAGGAAGGGACCTGTCAGCTTGATGGAGGACAATCAGAGCAGTATGAAGCTGACACAAAGTGAAAAGTTCCTTGCACGCACCAAACACATTGGGGTCAGGTACCACTACATACGCCAGGTGATCGAGGATGGACTTGTTGAAATGTGTTACTGCAACACTGACCAGATGACTGCAGATGTCCTAACAAAGCCCCTGCCAAAAGAGAAGTTCCAGGATCTTCGTGGCAAGCTGGGACTCTTGGGTGGTTGATTAAAGTTGTTTATGTATGTTTTTGTGTATGTTGTGAATTGCCTGAGAAGGGGTTTGTGGGATGCAAAGGGTTAAGTGCAGTCAAGTCACAACAATCCCTAGATAGTCCACTTGGAGGACTGAGGAGGAGGATATGACTAAACGTAGTTTCCTCTTCCTTCACATGCAAATGAGTTGAGGAAGTGGCAGATAAATCCTGAAGGAAACAGCCATTTTCTCTCTCTTGGACCAGACCTCTTGGACTACACACATCTTAGTGAGTCTCTCCCTCAAGGCCTCCAGCCTAGAGAGAGAGATGAGATGGAGTCTCACTTCTTATAAGTGAACTTCACAATGTATATATTACCTTTTAACTAAGCAAGTCTACCTCTTGAGTGTGCTGTACCTCGAGATGCTTGTAAGTAAACATCTTTTATACTTTTAAGAGCATTGTGTTGTGTCTTTTCTTTTAAGAGGGAAAAAGGGGAAATACCAGGAAAATACACTTTATTTTAGTGGCTTAAATCAAGCCTGCGCAAACGTTCTTCTGCTGTGTATTTTGCAAAAGGGGAATGTTTTACTCTGCTAAAGTTTTGTGCTTGCTAGCGCAAGCGGGGATAGGATATATTAAACAATATCTCCTCATCCACATTCCTGAACATTCCCACAAGATATGCATTTCCTAAGTTCCTGGCAGAATATTTTTTTGAATGGTTTTTAAGTTTCATCTGCCATGTATATAGTTTTAGGATTACATGAGCATTTAAGGTTGTATTTTGAATAGAAGGTTATTTCCTCCCCTCATCTGGAATGTATTTGATAACTTAGCTTGAAAAAGTGTGTATGTCTCTAAAGGAAATTTGTCCTCTGAATCATATTTGTAACTAGTTTATTTAACTAATTTATTCACGCTGCCACCCTGTACAGACTTACCTGGGAATATGACCTATTGCATTCATTGAAACTTACTTCTGAGTGGATATGCACAAGATTGTGCTGGTAGCTAGGTAGTTGCAATCCTAAGCACACTTAGAAGGGAGTAAGCCCCATGGAAGACAGGGGGAACATCTTTGTAAACATGCATTGGATTGCACTGAAAATTAACTGATTCAAGTCATTTTTTTATTTTGAAGTCTTCTAAATGAGTCTAGAGTTTTAAGAGACTAGATTCATGTATATTCATTTGTTTCATTCTTCTGTTTAGGGTGTGCGAGTCATTGCTTTCAGATTTTTCCATTTATCCTAAGTACCGGTAGTAAGAATATAATGTCAATTACTTTTAAAGTTAGGAGAAGTAGAAAAACCCTTGAGCAACAACCATAGCTAGCGACTTGCAATCCTCTTATCAATAGATTCTGTTTTACATGAATAACTCACTCTAGTTTGTTTCAGTGTTCTATGTGATCTGTATGATTGCAGAGAGTTGGAAGCCAACATCTGGAGTCTGCCATGTTGACTATCCTTGTTCAGGAATATATGGTTTCTCTGCTGATCAGTCAAATAGCTCTACATAATTTGCACATTAGTGATCATAGCTTACTGTTGACCTGTTGGTGCTCTTGGTGCTGTGCATAGCTCGTGGGTTTAACGAGGTGTCCATGCCAGTGATGTGAAAAACAAACCATTATCAAAAGCCACTGAGCAAATATCTCCTTTTCAAGGTTATCTGAAGACCCTAAAGCTTGAAACATGAATACAGTCACAAACACAGCTCAGTTGCCTTACAAAACACTGTTAAATATTGTTTTCCTCCTTTGCTCAGGCTGCAGCTTTCCAGAAACTATAGATTCTAATTGAGACCTGCCTGTTGAGATATATTGTGCACTAAGTTATGTACTCCTCAAAGCATTTCATGATGTTTTGCAAAGTCATGCATCTCTGTAATGTCCTCGCATCATGAATGATGTGACAGATGAAATATGTATTGTCTTAATCCAAGTTTCTGTCTTGCTGCATTTTTTAAGAACTCTTAAAGAAAGTCACACTTTTGTTATACTTGCTCTTACAAAAGTAACTATACAAATAAGCACATATTGTCAGTTGAAAACATTTTTAGTGCATCTTTTTTAAAAAAAACATGAATGAGAGAGAATTGGGGATAGTAAAAACATGAAGGATAAAATGTGGTTTATTTTGCTTATACTGTATTTTAATTTAGGTTGTAGATTCAGGTAGGTAGTCATGTTGGTCTGACACAGCCGAAATATATATAAAATTTTTAAAAAATTGTCCAGTAGCACCTTAGAGACCAACTAGGTTTGTTCTGGGTATAAGCTTTCATGTGCATGCACACTTCTTAATTTAGGTTGTGTTCATGATAGAATGAACTGCCCCATTTTGAAAATCATTTATTTACAGAGCAGGCATGGTGTGCTGGTCCAAGAGTCATCCGAGAGGCGAGGTCCAGGGCTGGTCCGAAGTCTAGGGAATCAACGAGGGGTCAGTCCTATGAAGCTGAGGCAGGGTCAGGGCAAGAAACTAGGCGAGGTCAGGAGCAGGAACACAGGCAGGATCTAGCAAGCAGCAATGTTGCTCCCGCAACTTGGGGAAAGGTCTGACCGCCTTTTATCTCTGACGAGGTAATGGCCAGTCCCGATCCCCCGATGACTCACCACCCTGCCTCACCTGAAGGCAAGCACTCCTCCTGCGAGTACTCAGGTCTCTCCTCCTCTCAGCCCTGAGTCTCTGCAGCTTGGGAGACGCTGGAGGGTTACTGGACCCAGTAGTGGACCATCTGTCAGCAATGAGGTATTCTCAGCACCTGGAGCCAGGACAGGCTCAGGCCCCTGACTTGGCCCAGCTGGTGCTTCTTTCAGGGGGACCTGAGCAGACTGAGGCTCTTCAGGAACAGGCCCCAGACTAGGTTCAACTGATGTCCCAGGCAGAGTCCGAGCCAGAGTCCCAGGCCATCACACATGGGTACTGTCATTTTCAGTTAAAATATGGTTTGTAATGAAATAGACTCAAACTAAGACTGTCATCCCAAATCATGGGCCAGGTAGCTCACATGTGCTGTGAATTGCCTAAAAAAGGGACGCGGGTGGCTCTGTGGTCTAAACCACTGAGCCTTTTGGGCTTGCTGATCAGAAGGTCAGCGGTTCGAATCTGGTCAGCGGGCTGAGCTCCCGTTGCTCTGTCCCAGTTTCTGCCAACCTAGCACTTCGAAAGCACACCAGTGCAAGTAAATAAATAGGTACTGCTGCTGCGGAAACTTAAACACCGTTTCCGTGCGCTCTGGCACTTGTCACAGTGTTCGGTTGTGCCAGAAGCAGTTTAGTCATGCTGACCACATGACCCGAAAAACTGTCTGTGGACAAACTCCAGCTCCTTCCGCCTGAAGCAAAATGAGCACCTCACCCCATAGTCGCCTTTGACTGGACTTAACCGTCCAGGGGTCCTTTGCCTTTTTACTTACCTGCATTGCCTAATGATGTGTACTTGGAGAGAAGGTGTGGTTTGGCTTTTCCTGCACAGATGCAATGTTGTTAAGCAAGTTTCATTACTTTAGGTCTAACAAGTGTCCGGAACTATGAGAGCTGGTAGTTACTCAGCAATATGTGTTTTTCATGTGTGATTGAAAGTAAATGCCCATTCTGTTTTTACGCAGAGTTGTAAATATTCATAATCTGAGAACCGATGATGCTTTAAAACTCAGGCATTTCCATGGTATAAAATACAGTGGTACCCCACAAGACGAACGCCTCGTGCAACGGAAAAATCGCAAAACGAAAGCGTTTTGCAATTTTTGGACGACTCGCAAAACGAAGCCGTCTATGGCCGTGCTTTGCAAGATGAAGCAGCCTCGTGAGGGGAAAGGGAAGCCACTGCCGCTGCTGCTTACCTTTAGGACTCCATCCACGGCCGCCGCTTCTGCCTCCTGCGGCGGTGCGGCGCTCATGGCGGCCTCCGCGGCTCCGGCCTTGCCCTCCTCGGCGGCTTCCGCGGCTCCGGCAGGAGCAGCAGCGGGGCTCGCCAGGCGGCCCTTGGCGGGAACAGCGGCAGTGCCTGAAGGAGTGGAGGCTGTGGTGGGAGGAGACCCCGCGGCTCCGGCCTTGCTTTCTCCCATCTCTGTAAATGGCTTCCGGACTCCTTCCAGACCCCTGGCTGCCCTCCTGCTTCCCCCTCCCCAGAGCCTTGAAGACTTCCGGCCGTGGCGGGTGAGTCGGCACCCTTTTTTTTTGCGCTTCTTTTTTCCCCATAGGAATGCATGAATTAAATTTCAGTGCGTTCCTATGGGAAACCGCGCTTCGCAAGACAAAATTATCGCAAGACGAAACGACTCGTGGAACGAATTAATTTCGTCTTGCGAGGTACCACTGTAGGAGCAGAAGATGTCACATATGAGCTCAGCGGATGTTCCCAGTGAAACGCAACATAGTGCCTCCTGGATCCTACGTAGTACCTGTGATGACCTGCTTGTCCATAATTCCTTACTGTGCAATTCATTGATAATATCCCAGAAGCCAGGGCTGATGGGAGTTGAAGCCCAACAGCATCTGGTGGATCACAGGTCTCCCCACCTGGTGTAGAATGTATGTTACATATTAGCCGTTGTGTCTGATAGTCAGTCAGTGGTAGGGGCATTATCTTTGCTGCAATGATAATGGCAGGTGGAAGCGTGGGGTCTTTGTCACCATTTCAGTTTTTGCTTAGAAGCACCAAAGCGCTGGCCCAGGTGCTGAATTTGCCAGTAACAAGAGTATGGCAATATAGACCCCTGGCCAATATGAGCAATGCCTGTTGGTACGTGGGCCTTAGTTGTATACTGTGTTTACTGAGATTGCATATGTTTATGTTTCCTTTTTTGTTTGTTTCAATAATAATGAAAAAGCTACCTCCTGTACTAAGGAGTGGCCTACATGAGCCGGGATTCCAATGTAATGCCCTTCAGATGTTCGACTGCACCTCCCATGAGCCCAGACAACATGCTCATGGTCAGGGATGATGGGAATTGTAGTCTATCAATAGCTGAAGGGCACCACATTGTCTTCCTCTGTCTTGGTGCATCAGTATATTGTAGTGTTCTTCTTTTGCGCAGATATATGTTCCCTACCTCCCCCTGCTACAAATCTAAAATCTATGTAGGATAATGGGCATTAGTCAACAGAAACACTTACATTGTATGTGTAGAGCTGATGGACATATACCACTGAGTCATATATAATTGCTACATTCAATCAATATTGTATAGGGATTAGGTCTGCAACCCTAATTTCCATTTTAATGAAGCTTGCTGTTGCTTAGTCACTGACATTCAGCCTTGCCTACCTCGCAGGGTTGTAAGAATAAAGTGTCTATGTGTGCGAGGGAGAAATCATGTTTGTTGCCATGAGCACATTGAAGCAAAGGCAGCGTATAAATCAAATAACTCAGTAATATGAATAATAGTGGGGAAAAAATTTCAGATATGCAGCCGTAAGAAGTTTCATTTCACCTGTGGTTACTCCAGCTTGGGGGACTGTACTGGGTTTATTAGGTCAGACTCCATAAGTGAAGGGAATTGAATCAGCCCCTCAAATAATAAAATTAATATGAGGAGGGATCCCACAATGGAATCATGTGTGCAGGAATATATTGAAACTCATGATTGTTAGAAATTTAGAAAAACCAGATAGGAAACTGGATGCCCTAGTAAAGTCCACCTAACTCCATTCACCTGGTTTTATGGCGCCATTAAAAAAAGTGAGATGAGATATTTGTTTGGAATTTCTTGCAAAGGATTGAAAGCCGTGTAGATAGGCCTGCCATCTCCCGGTTCTAATCAATATTCCATTCAAAAAGCTTTAATGTTTTATGCACTCATTGCTGGAAAGTTTTATCTGTGGACCTGTACCATTAGTAATAGCCAGTTCGTTTCACTGGCCAGGAGTACTGCTTTATTCCAGCTTGATGCGGTGAATTGTAGGGGGAAATGTTGTTCTCTGGTTTATTGTTCAAATTTTGCTCGGTCCACTGTTGCTTTCCAGGAGTAAACTCAAAACAAAGACTAATGTTTCATTCCAGGGAGAGTATTCATTGCCTACATTTTTGGTTGAAATGCAAGGTGTATGTTCTTTAGGTTGGGACAAGTGTGAGGACTCTCCTCTTTGTGCCAAGATCCTGATTGGGTGGGTAGGGTCAAGACCCTATGAAGGGTGTCTGTTGGTTTGCTGTGACATACAGTGTGATTGTTAAGGACTCTAGGGCTGGTGGTAGAGCTGGCAGACAGTTGAGTGAGGCAACACTTGGTGAGTGAGTTGCCGCCTTTTTTTGGCCAGTTCACTGGGTGGATAGGCTACAGCCAGGTAACCTGTGAGTTTTCCGTCTTGTTCTGATGATTGATTAATTGTATCATTTTTTGTATTAATATGCTGTCCATCATTTTGGGGATCTTTGGGCCAATATATAAACTTCAATGTAATGTATCATGTAGTCCAGCCTTGGCCAACCTGGTGTCTTTGAGATTTTTTGCACTACTGTACAGTATTAATTTCATTTGCTGAATGGGGCTGATGGGACTTGTGATCCAAACTGTCTGGCGGACACCAGCTTGGTGAAACCTGATGTAGTCACAGCATTCTGATTCAATACTTCCAATTTATATGACTGGCTTTTAGTTTGTTAGTTAGTTTTCAGTGTTCACTGAGTTTACTAAAAGCCGAACAATTCTTTCTCGCAATTTTTTTCAGTAAAGCATTTCAAACATTCCTTTATTGATATTCATTTCCCTTTATCCAAAACACTCTACTCCTTGACATCTGAAGTAAGATCAGAGTTTATTCTGGCTGTAGAGCTGGGGATGAAAGAGCTTCCTGCACAGGAGACATAGCCAGAGAGGGTCTGATTTCTCAGATCTCTTTCACCCTGTCAGCATTCTGGGAAGTAACTGATGGCTTGGAGAGAAACTCCAACCAAGTTGGCAATAAATCTGTCATGAAACTTAGGGCAAAACAAAAGAACAGTCTGGACGAGAGCTACAATAGTCAAGAAACATCATATATAATATCCCTTGTTTAGTCTACTGCCAGGTCTTTCCTGCTTTTCTGAAATAAGACAATTTAAAACAACGCCCAGCACTTTCCTCAGTAAACAGTTTACAGCCTGTGAGCTGGAGAATGTCTTGATGCTACCCATTGTGGCTCAGAGACTTGTGTTTGGACTGGAATTATATTCAAATCCCCGCTGAACCATGGTTTCACCAGATCAGAGGTGGGGAACTGTATTCCAGACAAGCTTACAAGGGGTGTACAGCAGTGGTGGGTGATACAATTTTAGTTCTGTATGGAAGGCTGGCTACGACACCCCACCCCACCCCACCCCACCCACTCCTTATCCTCCATCCAGGCATACAACAGCTAAAGGACATATTCCAGCCAGGTAAAAATGTTCTGGGTGCGAATTGTGGACAGTGATTATTTAAATAATAAATAAATCATTGAACGGGAATATTTCAACATATCAACAAAAAAATGAAGGGTATTTATACATTGGACAGACCCCAGGACTTTTGCATCCAGGGTGAAAAAAGGGTTGGTTAGAAAGGTTGGGGATGAGGAACCCTTTCAGTGGGTTGATGTAACTGGGTGGATGTACAAAACATTAAGAAACCGTAGTCTGTTTGACAAATGTAGGTTAGCCATGGCTTTATACCCAGGAAGGAGAGAGAAAAGATTTATTGTGCATAAAGTGTCCTGAGAACAAAAGAAAAGCATGACTGTAACAGACCACAGAAAAGTATTCTGTTCATCTAGTGGGCCAGTCAGGTGCCTAGAGGAAGCCCACAGGTTCTCAAAGACAAACATGACATGGCAATACTGTTCCAGAATTGCACCATTTCAGACCGAAGGCCTTTAAGGCATTGTCTAAAATGGTTTAATTGCACCCCGATATTTTTTTTTGGGGGGGAATATCCATATAGTGAGAAAACTAGCACGCTCAGAAGAAGCCTATACAAGAACTCTTCAGGGAACAAATTGTTTTCATACCCTGGAGCAAAGGTGGGGCAAGTCAGTCTTGGACTCCCTGCATGCGACCAGAATGGTAAATTGCAGAAATAGTTATGCCATCTGATGAACTGTTTCTCTAGGGAGCCCCAAACATGCATGGTTATTTAAGAAAACGTAGGAATGAATGAATGAAGAATGCGCGATCCGAGACCTACCATATTGTTAAGGAAACTATTTGTTCAGTCTGTGGAGAGTGAATATTAAGGTGATGTTCAGAAATGCCTAAGAGTTACAGAATCAGCAAGAGTTCCCTGGCTTGATTAAGGATAAACAAATGCTGGTTTGGGGCTGCCCGCAGTGTCTTTAGAGAGTGAGAGTTTCTGCAGCTGATGTGTTCATTGCCACTGGGAAATTGCAATAATGTTGTCACAGGACACTCTTAAATTTGATTCATGATGTTTACTGAAGGATGCTCAATTAGTGCTTCACTGTGTCTATCATTCATGGTTGGTTGAGTGTAGTTGAGAGCTTACAGTCTTACCAGTGAGATCCATTCCAAGTGTAACATTCTTTTGCCTAAAGTGATTTCAGATGGCAGGACTTTAATGTTGCTTTGAAAAACTGTGGGTGATTCCCAGATAGGACAATTCACCTGCAGGCATGAGAACTGAGGGTAGAGCTACATATGATGTGGGAGCTCCTTGATTGGAATTCCTGATGTCTTTCTATTTCTAAAAAGCAGTATGCGGGCATTTGGAAAAGGTCTGCAAGGGAAGGGGATAATTCTTTGGCTTCGATCGTCCCCACCGATGAGATAAGTCCCTGCAGAAGAAGAAAAACTCACAAGGTTTTCCATCTATGGCTAACAGTAGGGTAATATTTTGCGGGAGAAGGAGACTTGAATTGAGGCTTTGGTGAAGAGGTAAACTCCCCAATATTTAAAAAATAAAAAGAAGTACGTCCAATTAGGAACCTTTTTCATACCATGCTTGGTTTGACTCTTACTTGGCAGATTGTAAAAAAATTCCTTCAGTAGCACCTTAAAGACCAACTAAGTTTTTATTTTGGTATGAGCTTTTGTGTGCATGCACACTTCATCAGATACACTGAAACAGAAGTAACCAGACCCTTATGTATATTCAGAGGGTGGGGGGTGGGGGTGATGGGAATGGGTGATGGGCTGATAGGAGTGGTAAACCTGTTGATGACTGTTAACGACTGTTAATGACTGCAATTGGTCTTGCGGGGCAAAAGCAAGGGCTGAGGTGCTAAGGAAAGCTTGATCATGTATAATGAGATAAGAATCCTATGTCTCTCTTCATTCCAGGTGCAAGAAACTGCATTTTGGTAGGGTGTTTGATTTTGGAACTGGGATGCATAGGCTCAAGTCCTTGCTCAGCCATCACAAGATGGTCTTGCGCAAATGGCTAGATCTTCCACCGTGAGGTTCCTGCGAGGCTAAAATCGGATGACCTTATGTATGCCACCCTGGAGGAATGGAGAAGGACATGAATGTGATACATATAAATGGTTCCATGTCTGCCTTCCCCTCTGATTCCTTGAGTGGAAGGAACTTTCCTAGGAACATACAGAGATGGGATTGTTGGCCTATCTCACTCGCTATTCCCTGTGCCAGCCTGGGGAACCTGTGTCCCTCTAGATGATGTTGGTCTACAACTCCTGTCATTCCCGACCAGTGCTTGAAATTATCCAAGCGTGATTTGTAACTGGTGCAGGTCCAATTGTGACCATGTGGAGATCTCTGGATGCTAGGTTGGCCACTAGGGAAAGCAAAATGTCAGGATCTGAAATATTTTTCTAGATGCTTGAATTAGGTTTTTTCTGGGTTGTTTTATTTGATATTTTAATGCGTTTTAAACTGCTTTGAGATTTGTTCCTGAAGATATAAAGCAGTATAGAAATGGAATAAATAAATAAATAAATAAATGTTCATTTTTTGGGGGGGGGATGCAGTGCCTAGGCCCTAGCCTAGACCATAGCTGTCCACTTGAAAATAAGGGATCAGCAGCCTCACCTGTCCTGGGGACAGTCTACTCTACGGTATATCTAACATTCCAGGATAGCAGCGGGAAACAGCATTGGAATAAGGAAGTTTCCCGCAAAAAAAGGGAGGGTTGGCAGCTATGGCCTAGACATTCCATTGTAGCGACCGCAGCCCTTGTTTAAGGTGCCATTTGACAATTACATTATATATCTAAATTTCTAACACTGTTCCTAACCATTGGGCTTGCTAGCTAGGGCTGCTGAGAGTTGGAGGCCAACAGCATCTGGAAGAAAGCGGCTTCCCCATCCCTGGTCTTCAAAGACTGGCAGTGGCTTTCCAGGGCTTCAGAGCAGGATCTTCTCTGGCCTGGCCTGGGTTTAAAGAACTACAAAAAGTTACAACTTTTTCAGAATCAGCAGCATTGGTTTTAGGCTGGACTCCTGGACACCCTTACCTAGGAGTAAGCCCATGAAATGTGGTAGGACTTGCCGCTTAGTATACACATACGAGATTTTGTTGTTTTCTTTGGATGAAGAAGCACTGAGGATGGAAGAATTTTTGTAACAGTTATGTAGGCATAACTGTTGTGTTTTTATTCATGTAATTTATGACTCCATTAAAAGCAATCCCAGAGGAGGATACAACATGAGGATATACGACACGAAGACGTAGGGCACATAATAAAACCATCTGAAATGTCAAACCACAGCAGCAGTACATCAGAGTTGCATCACAGCACTGTGAGAACAGCAGGACACCTCCTCTGGTCATTTTAATCAAATGAATGAATGAATGAATATGTCTCTACAAGATACCTAAAACCCATCAGGATTGGCATTGTGTGAATATTTGCTTAATTTTTCCAATATAATATATTCTTTATACAAGAACAACAGCTGTTACAATAAATTGGATAGCTAAAGAGAGATCCTGTGTCCCCAGTGGGATTTCAGGAGCTCAGAGTTCTCTCTCTCCCTGCCTTTTATTTTTGTGTGAGAGGGAGGACAGGCTGTTTCTCTCTCTCACACACTTTTGATTTCATTTCCCACCTTTGCAAGTGAGTTGTCCATTCAGGAAACCATCGGGTCAACCACCTTTTTGGACCTGTGGGCCCATTTGCAAACTGGCTTTAACGGTTGCGGGTACAACACATACACAGACAACCTCGCAAGCAAGCTCACGCTGCTTCTTTCAAGCCTAATTTCAGCCGGGGGGGGGGGACGGAACCTTGTGGGCACCAGGACAGGCCTCAATGGGGTGACGTGCTTCTGAGTTTTCACATTTACAGTTTAAGAATTACCGTAAGTGTTAACATCAGTAGGCTAGTATGTTGTTTGGCATCCACTTTGTTTATATCAGGGATATGTAAATGAACTGCAGCTTTCCAGCTCATGATAAATTTATCGTGCCACCCTTGATCCCTCCTCTAGATCGCCACGCTGCCTGCGGTGGAATTTTCTAGCATTAGCCAAATGTGCATCTCATTATTGCGGTACGAGTTTTTAGATGTGGGGTTGTGAGCTTGCGTTCAGGGAGTTTGCCCTTGCAAGGGAGGAAAAGGATGTAGAAAGATTCCAGTGCGACTCAGCAGGCAGCAAAGGGCAGCACAGTTCCAGAGAGAAGCGACGTCGGGTGATTCAGCTTCAAAAGAAAATGCATTTAGAATTACGGTGCACGGCACCTCCGAGCACCTGCTCAAAGCTAGGAATTTGCCAGTGGAGGGCTAATGGGGCATTTGTCCCACCAGCCTCAGTCTGCACCCACTTGTGTCTTACTTATAAGCACTGCAGAAGGTAGCTCTGCCTGTCAGCACCTTCACTCTCAGGGTTGCCCTTGCAGTCTTCAGTATGGAGGAGGAGGAGGAGGAGGAGAAAACCAGAATGAGTTGGTTCTGCCTGTCATTGGTTCTAGTGCCACGTACTGTTGGGCCTCCTACCTTCCACCCTATCAGTTCCAGTGGTCACCAGCCACCACTGTGCTCACAGTCCCATCATGCAAAGCTCTTGGTTCCCCCTTAAGCTTTCTTTAGCCGCGCAGCTTAATCTAGAAGGGTGGGGAAGAAAGCGCCTTTTGTTGTTGGCATTGCTAAACAATTGGGAGTCAATGATCCTTGCTAATCTACTGCAAATCACCCAGAGCTGTGCCAGTGGATCCCGTCTGCCTTGTGCCCAGTCCTGGTAGGTCACATATTCTTAGTAATTTCAATTGTTTATAAACTGGTGTGCATTTTATTTTCCTTTTTTATTTTAGACTTTATGCTCAATTCGGGTTATGTCTTAGAGCTAATATAACTCTTAATATGTGACCAGCACTTCTATAAATAGTTCCAAGTTCAGTAAGTGAATCAGTTTTTATAGGAAGTGGACATGTTGCTTCTCCACATATATTGGATGTTCCAAGTACCAGATATGACTGATGGTGTGTCCATTTCTTTGTTCCATCCAATGACCACTGCAAAATCACCAGTGCATAGTGCAGTGCTAATATATAATTTATAATGGGTCACAAAGGTAATGACCCATAAATAACTTCTTCGTAATCTTAATGCATACGAGGGTTGAATAATTTACAGCTTGGGCAGGAAGACCCACCCGAGAATTATGTAGATACTCAGTCTGCAATCCTAAACAAACTCAGCTGGGATTCACTTGTTGCCTTGATGATGTTCTCTGTATAATGTATGGCATAGGGATATAAGAAGCTGTCTCACACCAGTTCAGACCAACTGGTCCATGTACTTCAGTATTGTCTACACTGATTGGCAGCAGCTCTCCAGGATTTTAGGCAAGGGTATCCCCCAGCCCTTCCTGGAGAGGCTGGAGACTCAACCTAAGATCTTCTGTGTGGAAAGCAGTTGCTGTGCCCCCACTAATCTATGGTAATAAAGTAAGCCATACAATGCAAAATAATCTAAAAAGCAGCATTAAAACGGCCAATATAGAACAGAAACTGCTACTACTACTACTACTAATAATTTTATTGTTTATATGCCACCCAGCTGAACGGGTTGCCCATCCACTCTGGGCGGTTCCCAACAGAAGATTTAAAACACAGTGAAACATCAAACATTAAAAACTTCCCAATGCGGGTGTACAATAGTGGGTAAGAAGGATGAAGACATAGCTCTCAAAACAACCAGCTCTTTATTCTAGCTCTGAGTGCAGACTGAACAGTAGCTTAGCCAACTGGCTTATATAGTACTCAGTAACTTGCAACAGTAACAAACTTCCCCTAGCTACCCAATCCGTGAACAGCACTCTCAATCCTTCATTTGCATGTTGTGGACCTGAGTGAGAACTGCAGCCACAGTGGGCAGGGTAAGAACTGCAGCCATGGTGGCCAGAAGGAGTACTGCAGTTAACTTAATACATAACAGTGGGGATGTCTTCTGAAAGTCAGGTAGTTGTTTATTACCTTGACATCTGATGGGAGGGTGCTCCATAGCATAGGTGCCACTACTGAGAATGCCCTCTGCCTGGTTCCTTGTAACTTCACTTCTTGCAGTAAAGTGAAGGAGTCCCTTGGATCTGGACCTCAGTGTCCGGGCTAAACAATGGCATGCAGGACTGAAACCTTCTAGGGCTTTAAAGGTCAACACTAACACTTTTGATTGTGCTTGGAAATGTATTGGGAGCCAATGTAAATCCTTTAGGACTGGTGTCATATGGTCCAGGCGGCCACTCCTACCGTAGTTACCAGTCTAGCTGCCTCAATCTGGATTAGTTGTAGTTTTCGAGTCACCTTCAAAGGTAGCCCCACTAAAACCATACCAGCAGTCAAGATCCCAGAGTCACACTTCTTGTGTTATATTGCAAGCCAGGAAAGCAGCGCGTTTGGTTTCTTGGATAAAAGAATATTCCAAACAGTAAAAAGAATATATCTAACTTCTGTCACCACATCTGAATGTTTGTAACTTCCATGACTTGCTTTTCCCCTGTCTTTTTCCTTTCCCCCGTTTAATTGCAGACAACACACTTTAAATAAAAGAGAGCATTTGATTTTTTAAATAGAAAATAAATAATAACTATTACTTACTTCGATATGATCATACCTATAATTAATTTGCCACGCTTTGCACAATGCTTCCTTTCTCCATTGTTTCTGCACAGTATTCCAAATGCTTTAGCTATAATACCATCCCTGCCTGCATTGTCCAAGGACTGAACCCTGTAAATCAGCTTTCACCAACCTGGGGCCCTCCAGATATTTTGCTAGGACTGATGAGAGATGTGGTCCAAAACGACCGGACAGCAGAAGGTTGTAAAAAGTTGATTTTGATTGCAGAAGTGATTGGAGGTCTGTGGCTGCTTATTTCTCTTGGTTGCAAAACAGAAAAAAATGTTGACAGATGGCAGCATTTTCTCCTTCCAGCAGCACCCCTACAATCTCCTGCTCTTGCTTTGCAAAGATGTTGGAGCTCTTATAGCTCCCACATTAGCTTATCCTCATGATCACCCTGCATTGCCCTGCAACAGCTACCGGTATGATTGGATTTCTAGAGGTTCTCCCAGCTCTGGTTTTTAATGGTGTGTAATATTTTGTGTTGGACGCGGTGGTGCTGTGGGTTAAACCGATTGCCGTTTGGAAGATCGGTGGTTCGAATCCCCGCGACAGGGTGAGCTCCCGTTGCTCAGTCCCAGCTCCTAGCAGTTCGAAAGCACGTCAAAGTGCAAGTAGATCAATAGGTAAGGTAAACAGTTCTCCAGAAGCGGCTTTGTCATGCTGGCCACATGACCTGGAAGCTGTATGCCGGCCAATAACGCGAGATGAGCGCCGCAACCCCAGAGTCGGTCACAACTGGACCTAATGGTCAGGGGTCCCTTTACCTTTACCTAATATTTTGTGTCATCTGTTAGCCAACCCAAGCTTATAGGGACCAAATGAGCCGGAGCCCATTGGGTACCCTCCAGATATTGTTGGACTGCAACTCCCATCAGCCCCAGCCAGCTTGGTCAGTGGTCAGGGATTTTGGGAGCTGTAGTCCAGCAAGAGCTGATAAAGTCGCTCAGATTCGGGAAGAGGTAGACTCCACCGTGGGAGCAGGGCCGGGGCGGGGGAGTGCTAGAGTCCTGTCTAGTCAAGTTTTGTGGGATCAATTTCAATCTGTTACCTCCGAGGATGTGGACAGGCTGCTTAGACGAATGAAACCAACCACCTGTCTCCTTGATCCTTGCCCATCCTGGCTTATAAAAGCTAGCCAGGAAGGGCTGGGCGATGGGCTTCGCGGGTTGGTAAATGCTTCTCTCCATGAGGGAGCCTTCCCAGACCCGCTGAAAGAGGCGGTTATTAAACCGCTTCTCAAAAAACCATCTTTAGATCCGGCCAATATGGCCAACTATCGCCCAGTCTCAAATCTTCCATTCTTGGGCAAGGTGATTGAGCGAGTGGTTGCTGAACAACTTCAGGCACGCCTGGAAGAAGCGGACCATTTGGATCCCTTCCAGTCAGGATTCAGGCCTCATCATGGGACTGAAACTGCCTTGGTCGCACTGGTCGATGATCTCCGGCGGGCTAGGGACAAAGGTAAGAGCTGTTTCCTTGTTCTGCTGGATCTCTCAGCGGCTTTTGACACCATCGACCATAACATCCTTCTGGATCGTCTAGAGGGTTTGGGAGCTGGGGGCACTGTCATGCAGTGGTTCCGCTCCTTCCTCCTGGGCCGTGTTCAGAAAGTGGTGGTGGGGGATGAGTGTTCAGACCCCTGGGCTCTCACTTGTGGGGTGCCTCAGGGTTCTGTCCTCTCCCCCATGCTTTTTAACATCTATATGCAGCCGCTGGGAGAGATCATCAGGGGGTTTGGGCTGGGTGTCCATCAGTATGCTGATGATACCCAGCTCTACCTCTCTTTTAAATCAGAACCAGTGAAGGCGGTGAAGGTCCTGTGTGAGTGCTTGGAGGCGGTTGGAGGATGGATGGCGGCTAACAGATTGAGATTGAATCCTGACAAGACAGAAGTACTGTTTGTGGGGGACAGGAGGCGGGTGGGTGTGGAGGACTCCCTGGTCCTGAATGGGGTAACTGTGCCCCTGAAAGACCAGGTGCGCAGCCTGGGAGTCATCTTAGACTCACAGCTGTCCATGGAGGCACAGGTCAACTCTGTGTCCAAGACAGCTGTTTATCAGCTCCATCTGGTACGCAGGCTGAGTCCCTACCTGCCCACTGACTGTCTCTCCAGAGTGGTGCATGCTCTAGTTATCTCTCGCTTGGACTACTGCAATGCGCTCTACGTGGGGCTACCTTTGAAGGTGACCCGGAAACTACAACTAATCCAGAATGCGGCCGCTAGACTGGTGACTGGGAGCGGCCGCCGAGACCACATAACACCGGTCCTGAAAGACCTACATTGGCTCCCAGTATGTTTCCGAGCACAATTCAAAGTGTTGGTGTTGACCTTTAAAGCCCTAAACGGCCTCGGTCCGGTATACCTGAAGGAGCGTCTCCACCCCCATCGTTCTGCCCGGACACTGAGGTCCAGCTCCGAGGGCCTTCTGGCGGTTCCCTCACTACGAGAAGCCAAGTTACAGAGAACCAGGCAGAGGGCCTTCTCGGTAGTGGCACCCACCCTGTGGAATGCCCTCCCACTAGAGGTCAAAGAGAACAACAATTACCAGACCTTTAGAAGGCATCTCAAGGCAGCCCTGTTTAGGGAAGCTTTTAATGTTCGATGGATTTCTGTATTTTAATGTTTGATGGATTCCTGTATTTTAGAATTTCTGTTTTGTTGGAAGCCGCCCAGAGTGGCTGGGGGAACCCGGCCAGATGGGCGGGGTATAAATAATAAATTATTATTATTATTATTATTATTATTATTATTATTATTATTATGAGGCACCACATTGGCTATGCTAGAAGTTTAAATGCAGATGTTTGTGCTCAATGAAAAGGAATGAAGCTGGTTACATTTTGATCATTCCATCTTTTAACCTTCTTAAGCATCTTTGACCTTACAGAGAGGCTTCCTTTATGTGAGAATAAATCTTTAATCCTTTCTTTGTAAGTTAGATTTGCTAGAACTACTGTCTTCCTTCTTGCCCTAGGCAGGGTTCTCTTGAGGACAATAGCAGCGTTTTAAGGTTGTGTATGTGTATGTGCTGGAGAAGGTCTCTGTCACAGATTACAGAGGATTCAAGAATAGGTTCCTGCTCTGAGTACTGCCTACTAGAGCTGCAATACTTGTCTTCATCCCCCCCCCCCCCGTTAGTGCTGATTCAACAGAGAATTCTCTTTCCTTGTTTACTGCAGCTGGGTATTGTATTGCTGGGTTGATTGAATAATTTGCTTACTCCATTAAAAAAAAAAAGAATCCTGAAAGAAAGGTCCTCATAAATGCTTGAACGTTGTTGGATGGAAGGTTCTCATAAATGCTTTAAAATATTCATTGAAATATTTATGCCCTTTTTTATCATGTCAAATATATCTAATAAGCAGAATTGTATGTTTCCTTCTTTATATTTGCTGGACAATTTTCTTACATATAATAATTTTCCATAATAAAAATGCTTAAATGTTCAGTTTTAGAGCGTTTTGATTCAGACTGAAATCCTGTGTGCATTTTACAAGGCAGTAAACCCTTTGAACTCAATGGAACTTAATTTGTGAATTGAAGTTTTCTGTTTTCCAACTGGGCTTCCCTTAACTTTATATAGCTGAAATGTTTGGGGTGTGTGTGCGTGTGTGTGTGTGCGTGCAGATACCTCTGTCCTATGTGGTTGTAGTCAGTGGCGTAGCATGGGTTGCCAGTGCTTGGGGCCGCACGGAGGGTTGGGTGTGTGGGTGGGTTGGAGGGAAACAGATGGAGTACACATGTGCATTCAACTGCCGCCCTAAGGTGTCTGCGTCACTTAGGAGGTTGCAGCCTCAGAGTCATTCTTTTGTCTGCAGAAGTCACTTCCTAGTTTGCATGGAGAAGCCGTTTTCAGTGGAGTCTGGCAATGGTAGCTGTCCAACACAGGGTGCACCCCTAACAAATTTTGCGCCTGGGGCAACCGCCCCAGTGTTCCCCACACACAACTCCACTGGTTTGATTGTAGCCAGCTGTTCACCTATAGCTCCACCCAAACTTTCCCTAGGAAATGTGGCCCCAGAGGCTGTGGCTGGAAAAGGTTCCTTATCCTGTGTATAGAAACAGTGAGCTCAATGTTTTCATTCCAGGCTGCCTTTGTGTTAAGTAAACACCCAACAACCCTTTGTGTTACCTGGAGGGTTTGCATTCACTTTATGGAGAGATGTGGGCATCAACTGATTTGAGCCTCACATGGAAAATGCCCTTCGTTTCAATGACTCTTTGCTGTTAATCTCTACCTTTTGTGTTGTCAGAAGGCACTTGACAAGGATCAGGTTGTGGTGTCTGCAGCTGTGGTGGTGATATATTCGAGAACCTCTTCTGGATTAGTTCGGCATGACCGTGTTGAATGTGTGCAGTTGGCTGTGTGGTGATAGGTACTACATGGGATGTTGTGAAACATAGTGATTTCTCATAGTGTTTGAAACTTGTGGGCAGACTCTTAACAATGACCAAACTTACCAGGGAAAGCAAGAAATGTGACATCCCCAGGAACAGAGCAAGGAGTGATCCTTTTTCAAACAAGCAAGCACAAACTATAGTTTCTCAGTTCTTTTCTTTAAGAGAAATTTTATTAAGACTTCTCATAATGCAATAAAAAACAAACTAAGCGCAAAAAAGAAAAAAGAAAGACGGAAAAGAATTGGAAGAATGCGAAGTCTTCTCTCCCAGGTATATCTCAACTTTTCTCCCAGACAAACTAACAAAAAAGCGAGCCCTCTCACCTATCACCTGGGAGCATCCCTTTCTTTCCCCAGCCTCTCTGATGTAATTGCTCATTTTTCTGTTACCCACAAATTAACACGGGGGTACCAGTTAGGTAAGAAGAATTATGTTTGTCTTAGTTGCCGGGCAGTAACTCATGGATGCTTGAGCATGTGTGGGGTGCAGGCAGGAGGGGGAGAGAGCGCATGAACATGTGGCTGCAAACCAGGCCTGCAAACCATAGGAACATAGGAATCTGCCTTATACTGAGGCAAAACATTGGTCCATCTAGCTCAGTACTGTCTACTACACTGACTGCAGCAGCTCCCCAGGGCTTCAGGAACAAGTCTTTCTCAGACATACCTGGAAAGGTTGGAGATTGAACCTGTATGCAAGCCATGCGCTCCACTCCTGAGCTACGGCTTTCCCCCAACACTGATTGGGAGAACTGGAAATGTTATCTGTGAATCAAAGCAGTGGAAGAGGAGCCTGGGGCTTTAGAAATGGCACCTAAGAAGAAGAAGAAGCCTGCTGGATCAGATTGAAGCTCCACTGAGTCCACCATCTTGGGTTCCCAACAGTGGCTTGGCAGGTGCCTATGGGAAGGTCACAAGTAGCGCATGATGGCAACAGCACTCTCCTGCTTGTGATCCCAGCAACTGGTACTCAGAAGTGTGTGCTTGAACTTGGAGGGCATGTTTAGCCATTGTGCCCAATACCTGTTGATTGGTCTGTCCTGAATTTGCATAGACTCCCCCCCCCCCCCGCAGAGTTCTCATCATGTACATCAGTGGTGCATTATGTGAATAAGAACTTTTTTTTGCCCTGAATCTGTTTCCATATCTTGCTTGGAAATAGCAAACATTTTGTTAGTGTATGCTGACTATTACAGAAAGTTCAGTGTGGTTTGGGTAGTAAGATAATGTGTACCAGCAAGAACACACACACACATCTAAATGCGATGTTCCTCCCTAGTCATATGCAGAAATTAGAATATTGCATTTTCGAAACATGAGCAAGGTGTGTCTTGAGGACATTTTGAGCAGGAAAGTAAGCTTACCCATAGTAGCTGTAGTTCTCTTTTTGTCTGTCTTCAGTAGAGCTTCTGTAATGTTTCCTCTTTACTTCTGATGTGTTTGGAGGGATCTTAACTCCGTACTCTTGAGTATGACTAAGGTGGAATCTAGACACATATAAAAAACGCTGTGAAAAGGCTTTAAAAAAAGTTTTGAAAAATATATTGAATTTACCATAGCTCACCGTTGCCATCTAGTGTCACATTTGTATAATGCACACTTAAAACGTTTTATTTGCAGCTGTATAGCTGATTCCTTAGTCAGAAATAACCCATAAAAACTTCCTTACTACGTCATACTCAAGGTTCATCTCTTCAAACACGTCGACTTAGCACTTGTTCCCAAGCAGTCAGTGCTTCTCAGTTGCCAATGTCAAAACAGACATTGGTATAATTGGCAAGCCACAATGGACTGTGCTCCTTCCTCATTAAAATGAGGATTTTGTTCTTGAAGACTTCCATACAGGCTTCAACTAACAGTCTTTTTAGCAAAGCAGCCATGTTTGGTCAAATAACCCTCTAATTTACCGACAGTGAGAGCCAGAAAGCCTTTCCAGAAATATTTAACTATGCAGTAGTTGTTGGAATTGGGCCATTTCCTTTTCCCATGCCTCACTTCTTCCTCTTTTTAAAAATTCCTTCCAAAGATTTCCCGTGGCTTTGTTTTTTTCAGCATAAGCATGTGATTGTTGTTGTTGTTTAGTTGTTTAGTCGTGTCCGACTCTTCGTGACCCCATGGACCATAGCACGCCAGGCACTCCTGTCTTGCACTGCCTCCCGCAGTTTGGTCAAACTCATGTTCGTAGCTTTGAGAACACTGTCCAACCATCTTGTCCTCTGTCGTCCCCTTCTCCTTGTGCCCAACATCAGGGTCTTTTCCAAGGATTCTTCTCTTCTCAAGCATGTGATAGATTGTGTTTTGCCTGGAAAACCATAGAGAATGCTTACTCCGTTTTCTCCGCATCTGTTGTGTGCTGAAGTATATTATGTACTTTATCTGTACAGCCGGTCAAGACCAACCCTGCCATTAGACAGTGTGAAGTGCCTGCCTCAGGCAGCAGATATTGTGAGGCAGCAATGGCATCAGTTGCAACTTAATTACTGATTCTTCTGAACTGGTTGCCTCCCGTGTTGAAGTGAGATTCAGCTGTTACTCTAGCCCAGGCATCCCCAAACTTCAGCCCTCCAGATGTTTTGGCCTACAATTCCCATCATCCCTGACCACTGGTCCTGTTAGCTAGGGATCATGGGAGTTGTAGGCCAAAACATCTGGAGGGCCGCAGTTTGGGGATGCCTGCTCTAGCCCATGGGTAGGCAAACTAAGGCCCGGGGGCCGAATCCAGCCCAATCGCCTTCTAAATCCGGCCTGCGGATGGTCTGGGAATTAGTGTATATTTACATGAGTAGAATGTGTCCTTTTATTGAAAATGCATCTCTGGGTTATTTGTGGGGCATAGGAATTCGTTCATCCCCCCCCCCCAAAATAGTCCGGGCCCCCACAAGGTCTGAGGGACAGTGGACCTGCCCCCTGCTGAAAAGGTTTGCCGACCCCTGCTCCAGCCAGTATCTGGAATGGGAAGAGGTGCCATATTGTCTGGCTCAGCCAGCAAATTGTCTCCAGCTAGCCTTCTAACCAGTGTGGAACAGAATTTGTTGAAGTGTGTTTCAGAATAGCTATCTGATAATTAGGTCATTCAGTATCAGTACAAATATGATAAAGGCTCTTGGTGATTGTCCATATACAGAACAGTTACTGGTATCTGGGATCTTGCATTTATCTCATAAATTGGGCCACTTGCACAAAAGCATGCATTAAGCAGCCATATAGACTTCTTATAGAGGTAAGTTGCTAGGGATAACCTGTATATAAGCCATTGGGGCAGATGAAAAGCTTCCTAGCTGTGCCTGCAAGGACATAACAAGAGTTTTTTTTTTTGTGAAAATATAAGAACTGCTATATCCAGCCCCCTCACCAGACTACAAATCCCAGTATTTTTAATTATTATTTCAGAACCATACATATTACAAGCATATACAATTTCAGTGTATATAAGAAAAATGATATTAATCAATTAATTCATATTTATTCATTCACTAGCAGTCTCAAACCTGACATTGCTTGGGAAGTCAAGGGGGGGGGGGAATACACCTTTGCAGTTTTGAGAAAGTTTAGTTTGCCATCTTTATACAGAGTTGTGTCCAAACATAGAAAACTATTGCTTGATCTCGGGAAGCGCCATGCAAAATTTTGTTATGATATCTTAGTAGGGATCCAAATGTACAGCAGCAGGCAACTTCCCAAAATATATTGTAGGTAATTGCTTTAGTCATTAATCATTGTTCCCAGTATTCTTTGTGGGCAATAATACTGAGATTGGTTTGTACAGTAAATATCCCCCATCTGGGACAGCACAACCGAGAGCACTATTTCCTCATCTGTACTGATGTTAAATGTGCCAGAATTAGAAATCTGTATAAGGGGATATAGTCAGCTCTTAATGCTGTTCTACAAAACCTCACATTCCCATGAAAAAACCCCAGCTCAATTATTCAATATCCTTAAATGTGCCTTGGTATGTTTGTACTGGTGTGAAGTATATTTTTTTATCTGTCGTGAATGTAAAAGAATGTGTTGGTTGCATGCTAACCCATTTCACTTTTTTTAAACATTGCAGTCCACTCATATCGCCCGAGGCAGCTTCCAAGTTGATGCCTTTGGATCTTCTTTCATCCTGGATGTAGAGCTAAACCAGTAAGTATATAAATATTTTAATTTATATTTGATTTGCGCATTTGTTCCTCCCTCCCTTTTAGCATTTATGCAATGTATTTTGATATTTTCCAATATTGCTTAATGCTGCTTAGTATTATCTCATTCTTAAAATGAAAAATACTCTCCAAAGTACACATTCTCGTGTGGCCGCAGTTTGGGGATGCCTGCCCTAGTCATTTCCTTCCCACTGGTACAAAGCTGGCTTATCGTGATGGGAATGAGTTGTTTTTTCACTTCCATTTTTCATTAACCCCAGATTTCTACCTTACCCCAAACATGTGGTTAATCTTATCTGTAGTTTGTCTGATGCAAGCCATCTTCAAATCATAGGTCACAAAGCTGGCTTGTTTCGACAACCTATCCTTAAGAATAATCAGAGTTTTAGGGTTTGAGCATAGAGCTCTAAACTATGGTTAATAAAAAATAAAAAAAATCAGCCTTGCATCTTGTTGCTATCACGATAAACCATGGTTTAGTTGGTGATTCCTCCCATCTCACTCAGCTGCCTGTTGTTTTGAAGAGACCAATGTGCTTAGGGGTTAGAATCCTGGACTAGGACATGCAGGACAGAATTATGCAGTTTTTCTGTATTTTATCCTGAAAGGCTCATAAGACCATAATAAAGTTTGACTGATATCCTGGCATTGTATTTACTGATCAAATAAAGAAAGACATAAATATAAAAAGAGAACTGACTTACATATTAATAGCATTGTCAACTCAGCTCTTCATTTACGGTAAATTACATCTCTCCTCAGACTAAAAAGAAGAAAACTAGTGGTATTTGTACCTGAATAGTTGACCCCTGTATGAATTATATTGGCTTAAAACAGAAACAGCAAATGTTTCCTTTGTGAAGAGAATCTAAAAACAAATAATGAATTTATTTCAGTTTTTCGGAACCAAATACACCGTCACTGTCCATTATATCAGTTTCAGACATAGAGAGATAGAATTCAGTGAATACCTAAGTGAAGCCTGATGTTTCATTATTCATAATCAAATTTCAGAACAGCCATTGCTAAGTTGCTTGCTCTGTTGCTCTGCATAGTGAAAGTATTTTGAAAAAATACCAGTTGCTCATATTTTGCATGGTATGAAAAATTTGATTTTAAAAACAAGCAACTGCTGCGTGATCTGTGAAAAGTTTGATTTTTAAACAATTCTGTTGGTGAGGAATCCCAGTCCTTACTTAGTGAGAACTGACATACGTATTAGTTGAAGAAGTACAAATGATGTTTTGTACCAGATGGGAGATTGGGACTCTGGGTTGAAGGACATGCATTTTCTGGGTTTAATGTAAAGCACATGCAAGGCTGAGCGAGAGCCAGGTATCTTATCTTTATCAATGCATTTTTACATATGTGGAGCAGATGAGGGTCATCTCCTAGATGTCCATTGATTTACTGCCTGTGATTTGGGGCGGGTTGTAGATTTGCTGCTGCTCTTGCAAGGGAGAAACACTTAAATTTTGCAAGGAAACAGATGTGGCTGAGGGATTTTAATTAGGCTACAACTTCACAAGATAACCAGATGCATCTGGACTCCAGAATAACTTGAGCTGGTGGTTCACATATGCAGCAAATTGATCCAAAGGAACACAGAGGGCCACATTTGTGATGCCGGGGAAAGAAAACGTAAAACGGTGTCTCTTGTTATTGAAAAACAAAAGTACAACGAAAATACATGAATGGATCTCAAGAGTGCTCATAAGAAGAGTCTTGCAGGATCAGGCCAGTGGCCCATCTAGTAGGATCCTGTTCTCACAGTGGCTAACCAGGTGCCTGTTGGAAACCTTCAAACCAGGCCAGTGCCTCAGACAATGAGGTAGCCATTAAGAGCCCCATCCTCCATATTTTTTGCTTTTAATTATTAGTTATCCTGCAGAGGCGCCAACTCTACAGGTGTCTTCAGCCCTGCAAAGTCTGTTGGGACGGAGCTGAAGCCCCCCAAACTTGAGAGCCTGGGTCTTATAGCAGTGGGCCTTGCTGGGCCTCACCATGGCAGTGGGCCTAGTAGGACCTCATGGTGATGTCACATGTGTGCGACCTCCCCCCCCCCCATGTTGGGCAGAACTCGGCATTTCTGTTATGCTGGAATAGCTTTTTTAAAAAGTATTACTGAATTTCAAAGGTTTAATTAAGCTCCCTCCTTGCTAACCATGAGTAGTAGCCAAGAACAAACCTTGGCCACAGCTAGTGCTTTCAATTAAGATAAGGGTGGATGAACTCTGCCTTAAGGCTCTTCCTGGCAAATAGCCTGCCACATTCGTATTGCAGTGTCATGTGAAACTGTAAGGGGAAAACACAATTTGAAGTTTGCGCTGAAGCACTGTCGCCTTCCAGATGTTGCTGTACTTCAGTCCTCAACATCCCTGGCCATTGGGCACACTGGCTGGGATTAGTGGTAGTTGGAGTCCAGCAACATCTGCAGGGGCAGAGGTTCCTCATGCTGACTTGCATGTTTGATGGTAAAAATCAAAGGCTACCAATGGGCCGTCCCTGGCTTAAACAAAAGGGTGCAGCATACAGCGAAGTCCAGTGCTAGTCAATCCCGCTGTAAAGAATGTGGCTGTGGCAGCCAATGGGCTGTTTGAACTTGGCAGAAGAAGTTCAACTCTCGTTGAACCTCCGTCGCCTGCCAGTATGAACCATAGTTAGCTTGTTACAGTCAGTGATGCGAGGTGGAATTTGCCATGTGTGGTTTATTTTTCCTTGGAAATTTTTCCGTTTCATAAATTGATTAGAAACAATGAGTGTATGCTAATTGCAAATAAATACCAGGCGATTTCAAAGCTGTTAGCTTTGTTTACTAGATACAAGTAATTAGATCACTTTCTAGGTCATCAGATTATTTTCTGAAAAGTCTCCAGTGGGTACTGAAAAAAATGTCCAATTCAAATATTTCCAGAAAGCCCACGTCATTGGTTGCAATGTTTTTATAAAGACGGATACGTTTTCCAAAGCATTTTTGACATGAAAGTTCTATACGGTTAGTGGTGAGGATGAAAGGCTCTCTGTAGTTGTTTCCTTCTTCCTGCCTGAGGACTGTAAACGTGAAGAAGTTGCCTGTTGAATGCCAAGTAATTGGTGCGCTGGGATGTTTAGAATCCCAAAAGATGCAAAGCACAAAAGAAGCTGTATATGGTATAAAATCTCTCCTTTCCCTCTTGCTGTCTTCTAAAAGCTCTTTAAAAAAACAACAACATTTTGGTGTGATGGAGAGTAAGATTGCTTACTAACTGTTCTGGTAAAATGTTCCTGCTACTACCAGAAAATTGTGTTTCTTACCCATTGAGATAAACAAGTCAAGCACTCAGAGCCTCCAAATAATGTTGTTGTTTCTTTCATTTATAAATCACTTACCACAAGGCATCCGGAAGCATATTGCGGTACAATAAAAACATACAGTACATATGAAACAGCTACATGTATAAAAACATTTAAACAACATATAGAACAACATATAGAACAACTTTAAAAAAAAACGACGCCAGAAATATATAAAGACAGAATAAAGGCAACAACAAGAACATAAAGTTTAAAACAGTGACAGCACTTACATAAAATCAGTAAACCAGTACAAGTACCAAGTGGGATGAATATCTCCATTTAGAAAGCTTGTTGAAAGAGAAACATCGAAAGACAATAGAGAAGGTGCCCATTTGATATTTAATAGGCAGTGGGAGAGAGTTTCAAAAGGTCGGTGCCGCTACACTAAAGGCCTGATTCTGGTATTGTGGAGAGCAGAGCTCCAGATAGGATCCTATCTGCAGGATGCCCTCTGTAGAACGTAGTGGTTGGGTATGTAGAAGATGGTGTTCAGCTTGGTTGCATACAATAAAATTCTCCTTAAAGAAAAGGCTCATCAAGCTGATAAGGGGTGCAGTAGAAGTTGGGTAGGGGATGGAATCCATCACTTGACTGTCCCTGTAAAGTCTTCTGAAAAGTTTCTTTTATTGAATGGGTGCACTTGCATTGCCAATTTTGCATACCGGGTTGTTTTTTGTTTTGTTTTTAAGCGGAATGATTGTGCTTTGGCTTCGCTATCATGTCATGGGCCTGAACCAAGACAGAAAATTTGGACTGTAGGCTGGGGCAGTCTCATTGCTGTCTGCGAAGTGGTTGGAGCCTTGACTGCTTTGACTGCTTTGACTGCTTTGTACTGTTTTGTACTGCGTGCTCTTCCTAAGCATTTTCCTTGCACATATCATTTGCATCTCAAAGCAAAAATTAAGAGGCTTTTTTTTTAGGATGAGTTTACAATATGATCATAGTACGTCTACGATTGCTAGCATCACTTGATTGCTGGAATCTGTGAAACTGCATTGCTCAGAGCCACGAGACACAACCACTCAAGGTGATCGTTGCTAACTTACCACTTAGTATTTCCGCCTCCTTAAATAACATTGTTTTCTTCATGAAAAAATCTCTTGCACAACTAAGCAGACATAAGATGGTTGCCATTACATCATACAGCCATGAAATATGGCTGTTTGGTTTATGTAAACTAAATGTGTCAATTTGAACGTCGCTACAGGTCTCTATACACAAAAACGACTAGGCAAAGGAACAGTTTTTTCCTTGTGCCATCAAACTGTTAAATTCGTAATTGTGTAGTGGAAGTAGATGCCAGTTATGGGTGGGGTTCCTTTGCTGTGCTATTGTATTGTGCAACAGTGTTTGTACAAGGTACGTTTACATTGCAAGGTAGCCGAAGTAAAATTCCAAGTATGTTGGTACTTGGCTAATAAATTATTATTCTATTCTGTTGTATTCTATTCAATACTTGAATCCTTATGAATTGTTGCCTTATAAGTTTGGGTATATACCCTCCAAACGGGAGCCCAAATGACAACGATCAATGATTCATTGATGAACTTTTGTCTGTTAGTTGCAATTTTCCAAAGTTGTTTGCACAGGAACAACAAAGAACTCCTTGTAAAGTTGTTCTTGGAACATCTTTGTCCTTTGTGGGTAACAGAACTTTAGTTGTTCTAGTATTACTGGATTTCATAGGTTCTCTGACATTTATTCTGGTGCACCACCAACATCTGCCAGGACCGTAATGTTTCCAAGCATTTCTCATTTTCAGCTGCCGTCCTTTTTTAAAATGGACCTGAATATCACTTTTCCCTCACACAATACCTGGCATCTCATTGGATCCCTCACTGCTATTGAGTAAGGAACAACCGTGGGGGGGGGGAGTGTTTTCCTTTGTATCTCCGAAATAGCATTCCCATGTGCCGCCATATTAATCTGCCAGTACATGTAGATAGGTTTTTCTCAAATACTCCTTTGCTTCTACAACCATGTTTGCTTTATTTTCTTACCCGTACAAGCATAGTTGTGGAAGTATTATTATAGTTTTTGGCTAAGCTGATTTTTAGAGACTTACAGCTTTATTTTTAAATCCTTTTATTTTTAAATCTGCTCTGTGGGAATCTGATCAGTAAAAGTAATCCTACTTGGTATATAAATCTAAGGTTTAGCAGAGCATCTTTGCTGCTATGGCCTCTTTTAGCACAGAAAAGGCTTTTGAAGGTGTGCTTAGTTATCCAGTGGTGTTCTCTCTGCTGATGAAAGGCAGCCATCAGCAGAACAGGTAGGGAGGCAATTTTTGACACTTTCTCCTGTCCTTTGAAGTCCTCCTCAGAGCTGCTATACCGGCTGCCCAAATTTCTAATGTAGATTTTCTCAGCACTTGGGGCTTGATGATTGCAAAAAAGTGACCCACTCTTTGTTCCATTGACAGATGCCTTCCAACAAGTGGGGGGGGGGAGGCAGTATTGGATACCACAACATTTCAGTTTATGGTTGTAAAGTTTGGGGTGTAGAGTGAGGGTCATTTTTGCCAGTGCCAAACACTTCAAAAATATTAAACTGAATATGACTTTAGGTGCAGCAACACAATTAAGTTAAAAGCCAGGTGTGGTAACATAATTAGGTTTTAAAAGAACAAACCCTGCCTATAGGCTTACAATTTAAAAGTGATATTTAGGCTTAAATGACATTTAAATTTAGCAGGAAAAGTTGTTGCTAGATTAACTAGGTTAGTTTCCTTGGATACTGCATATAAAAAGAAGGTGGATACTTTTGGGTTTTGACTGCTGATTCCTCTGTGGTTGAAAAGCATTTTTGGTTTATATTTCTTTCTTTTTAAATCACTCATTTTTCAAATATTAAAGTGAATGGAAAATTGCAACACACTCTTTAAACACATCTTTGTAAGCAACATCATGAAATCTGGGTATGGTTTCTTCTTTCCCTTTGGCACCATGTATGTTGTGCAATAATAAAATATTCTGCTACTTGACACTAATTTTTGTATTTGGAATATTCTTATTACTGTTCCGATGGCATTATTCCTTTGCTGCTTTTGAGGAGCGACTCCACTGGAATGAAATGAAAATCTCTACCATCTTTATTTGGATAGCTGTAGACTTGAATCTCAGGAGTAATTTCATTATTGCATCTTTGTGCTGAAAGGTACAGGTCCCCTTTTGGCCTTGGAACTTGCTACCTGCACAAGTGCAGGTGGTTAAGGGCACTGGCATGTTACCATTAAATATCTGATTCTCCCCAAGTAGTAATATCAACCTTCTAACACTGTCAAAGATACAAGGGTCATCATCAGACACACTTCCATTAACTCCTGTTACACTCACCCCTAGGTTGGGAAGCCTTGCACACATGGCATTACCCACAATCCTTATCTGTACTGTCCATTCCTATGAAATACTGCATTTTGATGTCTTTCCCCTGCAACCAAGATTTAATCTGGATTGGGGAAAAGAATGACCTGGCTGAATTTTAAGCCAGTAATATGTATGCAATCTCAGTAAACTTGAGTAACCAGAAGGGTTACACTAGTGGCTGTTGGATGAAGAAGATGGCTTGGGGTTTCAACTCTCTACCAAACATTAAGAGATGGTTATAGCTGGGCTGTGAGGGGGGGGAAAGAGATTTTCTGTGTATGTTTGTGAATAGACAGGACAATAATAAAATAAAATGTTTGAGAAAATATGAAAGCTATATGATTCAGTGTCCCAAAGTTGATGAAAGAAATTGTATGCCCGCAGAGTCAGTGGAAGACTTCCGCCATGATCTAGCAATCTTTTCTAGGCTACAGGTTCCCCCCAATACGCTGCTTCGCTATACATTACAACAGAGAGTTCTATGGCCTGGTTCACAGGTCACTTTAAACCGTAGGGCATCTAAATGATCATTTGAAGGTGAGCATGTAATATTGCTGGTGCACAGGATTAAAACGGTGTGCGCTTTGCTCCTTCCATGTTACTGCTGCACTACCGCAAGCGAAAACATAGTTTGACTTAGCATTATGTCAGAATATGGGCATGTGCTTGGTTGATCTCTCAGCAGAGCATGAGCTGCAGCCAAGGTTTGCTTTTGGCTTGCCGCTCATGGTTTGTTTGGGGGAAGCAAAGCATGAACTGGGATTCAGGCGTAATGTCAAGCCAAACTGTGGCTTAGCTTGCCACAGGCGCAGCGTGGGGGGTAGCAAAGCACCTGCAGTTTTAGTTCTTTGATCAGTACACTGCATGCTCACCTTTAAACCATAGCTTTAACTGGGGTTGAAAGTGACATGCAAACAAGGCTTTTGTGTGCATGACATCCCATCATTGAAAATCACTGCAGATACCCTTCTAAAATCATACCTCATGTTGCGTCCACTGCGGGTTGCGTCTTTTCAAGATAAGAACGCGGCAAACCCAGAAGTGTTTACTTCCGGATTTCGCTGTGCGTGCATGTGCAGAAGCGTTCTGCATGCTTCGCACATGCACAGAAGCACTCTATTGCACTTTTGCACATGTGCAAAAGCACAACTCTAGTTACGGACTTTTCGGGGTGCGAACGGCACCCCGGAACAGATCGAGTCTGTAACTAGAGGTACCACCAAACTTTGTATACTATGAGATCTGCTTGCATTCATATCTGAACACAGATAATTTGGATTGGGGTACTGCATTTTACCTCTTACCAACAAAATATTAAGAGATAAAAGGGTATGGTGGATTTTTCTTTTCATAATACCAATGTTTTCTTGATGTGTGCACCTCTACACATTTTATGTCAGATAAGGCAAAGCAGATGACGTGTTATTAAAAACATGGAAAGAATTTAGAGACGGAGAGTTGGAACTTTTTAAAGACAAGATGGAAAAAATAACTCATATGAAAATAATTTAATGCAGTGAATGAGATTGTAAATCACTGACTCCCACTGACCTTCTTTTCATTACTCAAGAACAAAGAAGTATTCGTAGAATCTGTTAGAAGCTGTCCATATGTGACTGACTGCTTAGAGCACCCATAGTTACTGAGCAGAAAAGGGACATACTATTCTGCATGCACTTCACATATTTTGCTTTTCATGATATTTGAGAGTTGTTACAGTTTAGCAAATGATGTGGTCTTAGCAGAAGATAGGTCTTTAAAGAGGCAATCTTGGGGGTGGATCAGATCAGAACTGGCTTGGTTTATGTATTCTTTTTGAGAATGAAAAGCCGGGGAGAAGCTTGGGTTCATTCAATATACACAAATGTTTTCATATAATAACTTCAGCTGTTCGTTAAGCATGTGAAAGCGAACATATAAACCTGTACTTTAAACTGCTGTGGACTTTTAAGAGGAAGTTAAAATGTCTGGGTAAACAGGAAAGAATGTTTTATCTGGTTTTAGAAAGCTTTTTTAAAGAGTTGTTTTGTTGTGTGTTTAGTGCTCTGGGCTCCTTCAGGAGGAATGGTAGGACATAAGTTGTAATAATAATAATAATAATAATAATAATAATAATAATAATAATAATAATATAATGCCCATTTTTGCAATAGTTCTACTCTGGGTAGGGCTAGCATTAATTAGATGCAACGAATCTTGTTCCTTTTCTGTTTTTTTTTTCTGGAATTCATATTTATTATGCTACTGGAAAGCTTAAAATCTAGCTAGTTTTATTATATATATATTTAAGTGAGTTTTTCTGCACACAGTATAAGCATCCTGTTTTCCTTGCACAAAGCACCCCGTTTCAGCGGACAGTTGGTGCTAACAATTTTATCAGAATTATTGTTCCCAAAGCAATTGGGTCTATTGCCTTTCCTACTATTCCTATAGAAAATATAAAGGCTTATTCATAACATTCCCATATTTGTTTCTGCAGCCTTCCATCTTTAATTGCATTTATTACTCTCTTTTACCATATTGCCTGGATTTATTTTGTATAATACATGCAAGCTCTATCATGCTCTGTGGAGTCAGCAAAAATTGCCCAAGAATATTGTAGTATATTTCCAAATGTATGCCGAGCTACTCTAGCGTGCTTTTAATTAAATGTGCACCATTAACCAGGGAAAATTTCCATATCGCCTTAATGGTATTAAAACAGCACTTTTGCATGAATTTGCACCCTTATTAAAATTCTTTTTCTTTACAGGAAATTTCTCCTATCTACAAATTTTACACCTGTTTTGATTAGGAGATTCCCCACACCCAGCTCCCGCTAGCAAAAACGCAAATTCTTTTTCATGAGATAGGAGCTCACATAATTTGCATCATTCTAGGAACCTGTATGGACTTCAGTCCACATGTGGCTTTTCTCCCGCTTTGGGGCTTACCATGGGCATCTGGTTGGTTACTGTCAGAAGAGGATGACGGTATAGGTGGGCCATTGGCCTGATCCAGCAGGATGTTAGGAGCAAAGTGCCTCTGAAATACCTATTTCTGGGGAGCAACAGAGAACGCTATTGCCACCTTCTCCTGCTTTGATGATAGCAAAATCTTGGCCCATTCAGCCGCATGGATGGGCCACTTGAGGTTCTTCTTGATGGTGGCTTCAGATAAAGAATAGAACCAATCTCTCAGCAATTAGCTATTTGAAGCAACGGGTTCGGGGGTCTTATTCCCAGCAACTGAAAATAGTTCAGCAAAGCTGAAAGATGCGGAGTGAGCCTGAATATAGTTTCTGTAAAGCCGACATGTGGTAATAGCTCCGGTGCTCTTGAAAAATAAATGCCCAAACGAAGCTGAAAACAAATTTATCTAGTGTCCCCATTCTGTTCTCTCTCTCTTGCTCTGTTCCAAAAAAGAAATCAGTACTGACATCTGATGTAATAGCCTGGGTGGAAAAAGAAGACATTTTTTCTTTGTTTGTTGCAAAGAGTTCTAACTGAGTGTAGCTCAGTTAGAACAACCAAACCTGAAAAATCTAGTCCTCCTTTTTTATTTTCAGTCTGGCTGGGACTGCGCTCTCTACCATCATTTAGGCTGCTGTGGTTGGCATCATCTGGTCTTGGGAGACAATGGAAGAATGAGCCTTTGGGGGTGAAGTCAAACTGTTGGATAGTTGCAGTGTCAGCTGTGGCTGCAGTGACTTGATATGAGAGAGATGTTTTGGTGCAGGTGGGGCAGATGAATGCGTCTGGTTTTGCTGCTACAGATGCACCATGGCGGGTCTTTTCTCTGCACCCCTCCCAGTGGCCATTCCTTCTGTGGTCACTGCTATGGATGCACGACCTGACTGCCTCCAGGCATTGCAGTCATCTATGTACTGCACAGTTACCATCTACTACAGTAGAATGAGGCAGGGAAGATGGCAGTCTTTTTTCTCAAGGGCAACATTTTCTTGGGGGTAATCCTTAGGGGGCTGCATACCAGTGGTGGGCAGGACCAGAGCCAAAAGTGGGCAAGGCCACCTCTTTTTACACTTTCTTTTTTCTCTTTCTCTCCCTCTCCCATTTCTTCACCAAGCAGGTGAGGAACTGAATGCTTTTGCCAGAGAGTGATAACTTGCAGAGGGCTTTCAAAATTAGGCTATGGTCTCCATGGATTTAGGCCAAGGACTGCATATGGCCTTGGGGTTGCCCACCTCTGTCTCAAACAAAAGACACATTTGTTAGGAGGTAAAGACGGAGGTGGGTAACCCCAAGGCCATATACAGTCCTATGTGGTAATAGTTTTCAATTTAATTCTGTAGCCAGACATGCAACCAGATGTTGGCTCTTCCAAGTTCTAGGAAGCCTCTACATGGTCAGCATGTTCTGAGTTGTCATTCAAAATATTTGGAGACCACCAGGCTGGCTGCCTGCTCTTGATCTAGCTCAGGCACCCCCAAACTTCGGCCCTCCAGATGTTTTGGCCTACAATTCCCATCATCCCTGACCACTGGTCCTGTTAGCTAGGGATCATGGGAATTGTAGGCCAAAACATCTGGAGGGCCGCAGTTTGGGGATGCCTGATCTAGCTGTTCCTGGGTCACATATGAATGATGAGTGTTAGCATAGTCAGTAAAACACTTGAGATTATTTGGCTAGAGAATTAAATTGAAAACTATTATTACTTTGTGAGAAATGTCTGCAGACTGAGGGGAAATTATGTTGGCTTAAGATGAGTCTGGAACTGAGCGTCTATCTGAAGGGTCATGCAATCAGTCCTATAATTAAAAAGAACATTGTCTAGTCTGTGGGTCTAAAGATTTATAGTTGTGTAGTGCAGGTTCATGGTTAATTCTTGGGAGAAGGCTCATAAGGATTTTAGGTGAAGAGAAACCTCGGTGTAGGCTTGTCTTTGAGAAATGGAATTGTATCTCATGCAAGTACCACCTATTGTTAGAAATAAAAGTTACATTTTTTAAATTTCCTTATTACAGAAACACAGAGTAAAAAATAAAGCGTAGGATGTCATTTACACCTGGAAAGGACAATGTGTGGGCCTTCAAGTATTTTGGGATCCCAATTCCCATCAGCCCCCGCCAGCGTGGTCAGTCATCAGGGTGGTGGCAGTTGTACTCCAACAACATCTGGAGGGGCTGCAAGTTCCCCTTCCCCATTTATTTTTACAGCTTCCCAGAGCATTTCTCTTTATGAAACAAACTGCAGTGCACACTTCTAACCATCCTTCTATAAAACTTTATGGTGATATCAAGGGCCAGATGTAATTGTTTCAGAGGGTGTATCTGGCTTGCGGACCCCTCGTTGGCCAGTACAGCCAACTTGCAACTTATATACATTTAACTTGTGTGACTTCAATTTTATGCGCTTGGCTGAAAAACAAACAACAGCCAAAAAAGTGGGCAGGCGTCTAGGAAAAAAACACATCGGCAATCCCACCCGCCATTGTGCTCATCTTGGAAGAGTGTTTGGAGGTGCAGGGAGAGTGTGTAACCCCCACATAAGTTGAGAGACGGCAGCCATACTGTGTCAGACAAAGAATGGCCAAGTGGCTATAAGCGAACATCTGTTCACCATCACCTACCAGGTTATACAAAATCCAAGGAAGAGGCCAAGTCTTCGCTTGTTCAGAACAACGGCATGGATGCAATGGTATTAAGACCACCAGAGTTCATGAACCTCTTTTGTGAATGCTCTTATCTCTTGTGCTCTTGTTCTTGGTCTCCCTTTGAAAATTTTGTTTACTGAGAAGTGTTCAGCTACTAAGCATTTTCACTGAACTGGTAAAAGCTGCCTGACAGAAAAAGAACCTAAAGAACAATATTTTTAAAGGTGAAATGTGCGCCTTAAATGTCAAGGTCGGTAATGAAACTCCTCTGTAATACAAATGGTTCTGGTCGCTTCTTCAGATAGCATTCAGCATTATAATAGCATGGATATTGTTTCTGTTGTGTGTGGTTTTCATGCATGTTTATTTACTCGGATGCTTAACTTGGTGTTTGAGGAATGTAGTCTCATGGCTTTGTTCTGGACTCTGTTTCTTCCCCCTTTCTGGATTTAATTAAGGCAGAACAATGGCACAGAGTTGCATTAATTCCTCTCATCCCAAAGTGATTTGCTGAGGAAGGAAGCGAACAAAAATCCCATAAGGTATTCATTGAAATGTGTGTGCGCTTTTTTTTTTTTTAAAAAGGAGAGAAGCAGAAAGACAAAGGTAGCAATCCTGTTCACACTTTACTAGGAGTATCTTCCAGTGTGTTCTGTAGGACTTATTGCTGCATAGATAGGGCTACACCGGTAATCTCTTCACATTCCACTACTTCATTCTTTTACTTGAAGAAAATGGGAGAGAAAAAGTTGTGTGCGTAAAAATGAATGAATGTAATGAAAATGACAGGCAAGTGCTATGATTTGTCATACATGGAAATTATTTCTAGGGAGGGAGGGAGGAAAGACAAAGAGAAAAAAAATGTAGCTAGTGTCTTTCAGCCTGCATAAATGTTTAATATTGTTGTCTGAGTGATGGTATAAAAGCCTTTGGCTCAAGAAGATATGATTGATTATTATGTCGCTGACTTTAAGCACTCTGGCTTCTCCCTGCTCCAACCAATCCATAGCAGGATATGGATTAAGTGCTTAAGAAATAAAGACCAGCAGTGGCTGGAGGGGCGTAATAAGAATATCTCAAGCCCTACCACCTAGTGGGGAATTGAATAATGCTAACGAAGCAGGACTTTAGCCCCTCTGTCTAGCCTGCTGGAATGATGGATTGGAAGGGGCTCCTTAAGGCAACCTCACCAACCTGGCGCCGTCCTAATGTTTAGAATTCCAACTTCCATCAGCCTCAGCAAGCACAAATGGTGGGAATTGTAGTCTAAGCACTTGGGAGGCACCAGGCTGGTCAAGGCTGACCTAAAGCTTCAGGTGCTGCTTTCCGATCACATCACCTGAAGTCTTAGATGCTGGAGCTTGAGAACCTATACTTAAAAAGTGTGATGTCCCTGCGTCCCCCAGCTGTGTAGCTGTCACAGTTAAGCGCCTTGACTTGTTTGCTTGCATACATTCAGGAGTGGAGTCACAGTCATATTCTGCTAATATATTTTCTTTGGGTAACAGGAAGTGAGAATGGTGTGTGCAGGAAGCAGTCACATGAACCTGATATCCTACTTGCCGTGTCCAAGGAGTTCCCATCACATTTGCGGGGGGAAGTGGGGATTCATCTATTTGCTTTCCCAACAGACTTGTTCCCCTATACTCTATGCCAGGGGTAGTCAGCCTTTTTATACCTACCACCCACCAATGCAGGGGATCCCAAACTAAGGCCCGGGGGCCGGATGCGGCCCAATCGCCTTCTAAATCTGGCCCGCGGACAATCCGGGAATCAGCATGTTTTTACATGTGTAGAATGTGTCCTTTTATTTAATATGCATCTCTGGGTTATTTGTGGGGCCTGCCTGATGTTTTTTACATGAGTAGAATGTGTCCTTTTGTTTAAAATGCATCTCTGGGTTATTTGTGGGGCTTAGGAATTTGTTCATATTTTTTTTTCAAAATTTTGTCCTGCCCCCCACAAGGTCTGAGGGACAGTTCACCGGCCCCCTGCTGAAAAAGTTTGCTGACCCCTGCATTAATGCATCTTTCTTGATGGTAAAATTTCCTTACCGCCCACCGGTGCTCGATGGAAGGAGGATTCAGCTTGTGCCATAGAACCCCCTACCGCCACCTGAAATGCCCACTAGTGGGCGGTAGGGACCAGGTTGACAATCCCTGCTCTTCTCTATGCAATGGGGCAGAATGTCTGCAGTGGGGAGGTTGCTCTACTAATGCGGGTTCCTCCATGATCTAGAACAACCCTGCTCTGGCAGGGTTCTAGATTGCACAAGGAGCCTACATGAGTAGGGAAGCCTCCCTGCTGCAAAAGCTCAGCCCAATGTGTGGAGGGTGGTGGGGCTGTTGGGAATGTGATAGAGGAGGAATGAGCCAGTGACTGTGTCCCCACTCTTTCCCATCATGTGTAGAGGGATGTCTGAACTAGGGTTACTGAAATCATGAGGAATTTGGAACTGGGGTAGAAGTGCCTTGGAGCAGGCTGGTATTGCCTTCTCTGGATGCAGTTTTTCTTCAGAGTCCCTCAAGGCTGCAGCCTTACCTGAAGCTGGGCTTCCGTTTCGGAACAGAGCTGCCTTGAGTAAAGGAAAAGCTTTCTTTGGAAATCTGCTGGCATCTTTCCTGGGTGAGCTGCCGGATCTGGACTTGTGCCTTTGGAGAAGTTGCATGCATTGCCAGAATGAAAACCGTGCCGGCAGATCTTCATCAGATCTGCTGCATCAGATAAAGAGACTACAAGCACACTTATCAGATTTACTGAACATTGAGGTACAGAATAAAATTATATGGACAAAACAAAGATACTTTGAACACGCAAATAAACCTGGCAGAATGCTAGCCTGGTTGAATAAAGAACAACAAGCCAGTAGGATAATAAATAAAATTGTAGATGGAAATAAAGAAATTACGGAGCCAAATCAAATTAAAAATTGCTTTATAAATTATTATAAAAAGTTATATAAAGAGGAAAAGATGGATGAGAAAGAAATACAAAAATTCTTAGCAAATAATAAATTACCCGAAATTAGGGAAACAGAATATCAGCATCTTAATGAAGAGATTCAGGAAGAAGAAATAAGGATCGCGATAAAGAAACTGAAGGAAGGGAAATCACCAGGGCCAGACGGGATTTCGGCCAACTATTATAAAAACTTGGAGGAAGTTATAGTACCAAAGTTAAAAACAATCATGAATGAGGCTCTAGAAAAAGGGCAAATACCCGATTCTTGGCAGGAGGCACTGATTACTTTAATACCGAAAAAAGGTGCGGATATGAGCCTAGTAAAGAACTATAGACCGATATCCTTACTAAATATAGATTATAAGATTTTCACCGGGATTCTGGCAAATAGGCTGAAAAAATTATTGGAGAGGATAATAGGAAGAGAACAGGCTGGTTTCCTGCCAGGGAGACAAATTAAGGACAACATTAGAATAATTATTGATTTAATGGAGTATCTAGAAATGAATCCTAGTAAAAGAACTGCAATGTTGTTGGTTGACGCAGAAAAAGCGTTCAACAGCGTTTCATGGAGCTTTCTCCATGGAACGTGTGAAAGTTTACAATTAGGCTCAAAGTTCTTGAACGGAATTAAAGCAATATATAAAAAACAAAAAGCAAAGTTACTGATAAACAACGAAGTTACGGAGGAATTTAGTATAGAAAGAGGGACCAGGCAGGGGTGTCCCCTTTCACCCCTCCTGTTCATTATGACACTGGAAACTCTACTAAAAATGTTGAAAAAAGATAAGGAAATTGAGGGAATAAAAATGGGTAAATATTCTTATAAAGTTAGAGCTTTCGCTGACGACTTAGTCGTACTAACAGAAACACCAGAAATAGGCATATTAAAAGCATTGGAAGACATGAAAAAATTTGGGGAGGTGTCCGGATTTAAATTAAATAAAGATAAATCAAAAATGATAACTAAAAATATGACCGAAAAAGAAAAGGAAGAACTGGCAAAACTCACAGAGATAAAAACAGAAAGCAAAGCGAATTACTTAGGGATATGGATCACAAACAAAAACACAAACCTCTTTAAAGATAATTACGTAAAGAAATGGCGAGAAATTAAAAACAGTTTTGAGAAATGGAAACATATGAATCTTTCCATCTGGGGGAAAGTTTCCATGATAAAAATGATAGCTCTACCCAAGATCCTTTTTTTGTTCCAAAACATACCGATAATAATTGGAACTAAATACCTGAAGGACTGGCAGAAAGATCTGGCGGATTTTATATGGCAGGGCAAGAAGGCGAGGATGAAAATGGAGACGCTAATTAGCCCGAAAGAAGCTGGAGGTTTTGCATTACCGGACCTGAAAAGGTACTTTGAAGCGGCCTGTTGGACTTGGTTGAGGGAGTGGTGTGTCTTAAAAACAACTGACACCCTGGAGTTGGAAGGGTACAACAAAATTTACGGCTGGCATGGCTATATGATGTATGATAAGAGCAAAAATCACAAAGGATTTAAAAACCATACGATTAGGAGAGCATTATTAGAAGTGTGGGAAAGAACAAGAGAAAGAATAATAGGAAAAACACCATGGTGGCTGTCGCCGCTGGAAGCGAATGCAACCCTAAATTGTTACAAAAAAGAAAATTGGCTGACATACAGGGAAATAACTGAAATTGAAAATGGGGATATTATTCTGAAAAGCTATGAGGAATTGAAAGATAAAGGTGTATCTTGGTTGGAATATTTCCAAATTAAGGCAACATTCGAAAAAGATAAAAGCACTAGGGGGTTTGAAAATAAGTCAACACGATTTGAAAAAGAAATTTTGAATAGTAACGAAAAATTACTTTCCAAAATGTATAGACTTTTAGAAGAATCAGAAACAAATTATGAAGTGAAAAACAAAAATATGTGCAAATGGGAACAAGTTATTGGATACGAAATAGGCTTAGACGATTGGAAGAAATTTTGGAAGAATAGTATAAAGTTCACATCTTGTTACTCTCTAAGAGAGAACTTTATGAAACTCCACCACAGATGGTACTTGGGACCGGACAGGCTAGCAAAAATGAACAAGAACATGAGCAACAAATGTTGGAGGTGCCAAAGTGCGGTCGGCTCCCTGTTTCATATGTGGTGGACATGCCCAGACGTGCAAAAATATTGGGACATGATACACACGGAAATCCAAAAGTTAATAAAAATAGCATTTTCTAAAAAAAGCAGAATCCTACCTTCTGGGCATCCTAAGTAGTGAAATACCATATGACAGAACCAATATATTTCTATATGCGACGACAGCCGCCAGAATGTTACTTGCTAAATATTGGAAAGGTACCCTTATACCAACAAAAGGGGAATGGGTAAACAAATTATGCGAATATCTGGAGTTGGCGAAACTCACAGATACAATACGACAAAAACCAAAAAATAGGATTAAAAAACAATGGGAATGTTTAAATGACTACTTAACGAAAACAGACAAGGGGACAAAAACATGGCTATGTTTGGAATAATCTTGTAAGGATGAGTAGCGTATATACAGTATATATTGTTAGACAGATTTAAAGGTAAAATGTTTATTGAAATATCTTTAACAGGAGGATGAAAATATAATAAGAAATACTGTGCTGAAAGCGGTGGAAGCACTATGCCCTTGAGATGATCTTTTTCAAGCGGACCTTTATATAATCTTTTTTTCTTTTTTTTCTTTTTTTGCTTTCTTTTTCCCCTCCCCCCTCCCCTCTTACCCTTATTTCTTTCCTTTCTTGTTCCCTCCTTCCCCTTTTTTTCTCTCTCGTGCACCTATTTTCATCTTTTTTTTCTTTCTTTTTTTAATATTTGTCTACTCCCCCCCTCCCTATGGTTCTACATCACCCTCTCTACTCACACTTCACCTCTTCCTCTCTCTTTTTTACTTCTCTTTTTTCTTCTGATATTTCATAATCTCGATATTCAAAAATTGTACAAGAATGTTCTTGGACCGATTCGAAGATGTAGTGTATTGTTTTATCCAATTTTCAAATAAAAATCTATAAAAAAAGAAAAGAAAACCGTGCCGGCAGCAATAATTGTTTTGGTGTGGGCTCCTCTTTCCCACCACTTTCTCTTGCTGGGCAAAAGTAACTTGCCCCCTTGAGGATGTCAGGCTTTCCTGCTGCAAATGGGAGAGGTACCAGCTGGACGTGCATGAGACTTAAGTAGAGGGTGACATTATGGCCATCTTCTCTAGAGGAAAAGTCAACACTGGCCTCTGCTTAGCTGCATCTGACAGTTCATGCAGATATGGGCCCATTTAAGCTTACATACTGTCTGACATGGAGGCTGAAGTTCAATTAAATCCATAATGGCATGATGGTGGAGTGGTTGTTTAACAATGGCTCATTTACAACTTGCTATGTATACAATTTAGTCACAGTTGATTATGAAAGGCGATGACACGTCCAGCTGTTCAGTTGTGTCACCAAAATGGGGAGATGGCACCTTCTAGTGTTTACTGTCCAGTTTAGATCTCCTGTAACTCCTTCATCTTGATATTCCAAATGCCAGTTTTCCAACATATCCTTACTTGCTCTTAACGCCTGGTTGTAGTGATGTATTATTTAGCTCTGTAAATGCATTAAGTTTTATTAAGCATTCCGCAGTAGGGTAGAGACAGCTGACTGCCATTTAAAGATGAACCACAAAGCAGTATCTGTAAAATACTTTAAAATATCCAGACCATTCCATACAATCATAATGTAATATGCTGCAAAAAAGGAGAAAAGGCCTCTATGTGAGGTCACTGGACATCTCTGATTTTCTTTCTCTCCTGCAGATGCACAAAGAAAAAAAGGACATCTGTATTTGCATAGTAAGCAGACATGCTGAAAAATTATGATGCTGGCCTGGTTCCTTGGGAGTGGGAATGTGATTTGAATGTTCCTCTTTAAAACTTTATTGGCGTCTGTGCATACAAATTTAGCAATCATTCCTGCTTTCCATGCTGCCCATGGAATGGTCATTCCCATCTTATCTTTAGGATTTGACTGTAGGGGAAATGTGCCTTTTTCAACAGTGGGCTGCACTTATTTGTGCCAAGGTTTGTTCTTAGGATCGTTCTCACCAGGTCACCTGACTTTGCTTTGGTGATCATGAAATCAAGGTGGGCTAGATAAGCAGTGAAACAAACCCCAGCAGCTGCCCATTGGAGCTGCATCCCAGCTTCTCCCAAGCCACCTTTGTATGTTTCTGTATTTTTATCCTGCCTTTCTGATGTTGTGATCTCAAGGTGGCATGCTAAATAAAACAGATATATTATCAAAAACAAGCTAAAACGCAATCCTGATAACTACCTGTTCCCTCCAACTGCAGCACCCCCTTTTCCAATTCTCCCCCCTTCCTGCTTCACTCTTTGCTTCTTAAATCAACAGGAATATTATTCTGCTTGAATAACTGTTCAACAGGAGCTGCTTGCTCCATGGCTCAGTGGAGCTAGTCCCCCCCCCCCCCCCCCGTTCCTTGTCCCTTCAAGGAAGTGTAGTAGGCGAAAGCTAAACCACCTGCTGCTTTCAAGATGATTTTGTTACAAAGGTTGGGTACCACCCTACTCTCTGCCAAGTAATAGCAAGATCCCAGGGGGTTCCAGGCACTCACCAAGGGTCTGTGTTCCTTTGGAGAATTGAGACATGGAGGAGAAATATGATTGATTCACATATTTACACCTTCAGTTTTCATGGAGAGAGTCCGGATCTTACTGCACGGTCATTTCAAGAGGTGCTTGTCCCCCACAGCAGTGCAGCCCTGGAGTCCAACACATCTCTCCCAGCCAGCCTTCAGCCAGCCTGCTCAAGATGGATCACAGTCTCTTCCTCTCCCTTCTTCTTCCTAGCACACCTTGCCAAAGACTCTCATTTCCTGTCTCTCTTTTCCAGGCTCTCAGATGGGCAATCTTCCCCTTTTGTCATGTTAATGCCTCTATCCTAGGTGAGGCCCTGTCTTGGAAAGAAAGTTTAGCCTGTACTTTTCCACTGGCCTCCAATCTTCAAAAATCCAAATAACCAAAATCCTACCATTCATTAACTTCTAGCTTTTAGCCACCCACCCCCAATCTATAACAATATTCTTCCCCCATCATATCTCAGTCTTTTTATTTTGAAGAACTCTGTGTCTGAGCCCTAGCCACCTTCACACTTTTGAAATAGTAGGAACTGGTAGTGTAAATAATAAACAAACACTTTTGAGCCATGCGATTTCTAGTGCCTGTTGGATTACCATTGCAGTAGAAGAGATCTGGAGAGGTGTTTTTTCCAGCTAGAGGGCCATATTCCTTCATGGTTAGTTTAATGGGAGTTGTATGGCAGTGGTGGTGGACCCAGTAGAAACGGCCAGAGGCAAAAGTTGGCAGAGCAGTGAATGTGGCTTTGTACAATAGGCTACGTTCCAGCCAAGCAGAAGTCAGAAATTTCTGTATACACAGGCACCTCCAGGCAAGCAAGAGACATCACAATTTGAAGACACATTCCAGCCAGACAGGGCTGCTGAGGGCTGTGCCTTCGGGAGCACGGTCCGCTGGCTGGATAGAGTGTTCACACACCATAGACTCTACAATTCTGTGATTCTATGTCTGATTTTGGGGACGCGGGTGGCGCTGTGGGTTAAACCACAGAGCCTAGGGCTTGCTGATCGGAAGGTTGGCGGTTCGAATCTCCGTGACGGGGTGAGCTTCCGTTGCTCGGTCCCTGCTCCTGCCAACCTAGACGTTCAAAAGCATGCAGTGCAAGTAGATAAATAGGTACCGCTGTGGTGAGAAGGTAAACGGCATTTCCGTGCGCTTCTCTGGTTCGCCAGAAGCAGCTTAGTCATGCTGGCCACATGACCCGGAAGCTGTACACCGGCTCCCTCAGCCAGTAAAGCGAGATGAGCGCCACAACCCCAGAGTCATCAGCGACTGGGCCTAATGGTCAGGGGTACCTTTACCTTTACCTATGTCTGATTTTATGTTTGGCTAGAGATGGGATGGGCAACCGGTGGCCATCCAGATATTGTTGGTTTCCAACTACCATCAGCCCAGGCAGCCTTACCCATGTTCAGGGATGATGGAGGTTGGAGTCCAACAATATCTAGAGGACCATAGATTTCCCCATCCCTGGACTAGAGAAATAATGCAACTGTTCATCCATTTTAGATGCCACCTAGGCTATGTGTTTGTCCTTGAATAAACATTACACAGCAGGACTAATTGACAGGTGGGCAATAATGTATGTAGCTGTGACTTCAGATGCAGCTAGCATATGGTGGAAAAGGTTTGTTTTGATGTACTTTTTGTGTTGATGTACGCTGAGGATTGGATCTTGCTTCGTTTGCTAACATAAATTTGTTTTATTCATGTGACTAATCTGATGCACTAAAATAACTTGGCATTTTATTCTGGAAGGAGATTTCTACCACATTTAGGTTTGTTGTTGTTTTAGAAAATTGCAATATATACACATTTATTGGAGTGTGGGGAGTTTACACCAAATTAGATAGGCTCCAATACTTTGGCCACCTCATGAGAAGACAAGACTCCCTGGAAAAGACCCTGATGTTGGGAAAGATTGAGGGCACAAGGAGAAGGGGACGACAGAGGAAGAGATGGTTGGACAGTGTTCTCAAAGCTATGAACATGAGTCTGACCAAACTGTGGGAGGTAGTGGAAGACAGGAGTGCCTGGCGTGCTGTGGTCCACGGGGTCACGAAGAGTCGGACACGACTAAACGACTAAACAACAACAGTGTTACATAGAGAATTTTTAAAATGGGCACCACTAAAGATTTGTTTTTGTTTTTGATTTCATTTCTCCCTTCATAGAAATCGTTACAATGATCAGATCCCCGTTTCCTTCTCATAAATAAAAATTCCATTCTTTGGTTGGCTCTAAAATTGGCAACTGCATCCGTTGTGCTTGACAGCTGAAAAGCAGCACAGAGCTGCTGCATCCTTGTGTAGTTTGATTCCCACCCCTCCCATGGTTATAAATAGCACATAGTGCATCAGAACAGGTTTTTTTCTCTTCTAAACTATCAATAATTTAGCAGTGTTGAGGGAGATTCCACAACGATGTAGAACTGAGGATGCATCGTGAATGGCGGTGGGAATGGCAGAAATACCTTTTACAGTGGTGGGAAATGCTGGTTTGCAGTGCAACCCTTCAGTGTGTTTATTCAGAAATAAGTCCCACTGGGTTCCTCTATAATAAATGTGCTTTAGGACTGCAGCCTTAGTGGGTTTTTGGGGGTAGCTCAGTGCTTAGAGCAGATGGATTGCATGCAAAGTGTCACCAGTTAAATCCTCAACTTCTCTAGGTAGGACTGGGGGAAAACCCCATCCAAAACTCTGAAGAGCTACTCCCGAGAAGACATTTTCGTCTGCCTGACTTAAGTCACAGGTTTCAAGATTGTCATTTTTTAATTTCAATTAATTGTGTCAATTATTTTATTATTATTTATTAAATAATAAATAAGCTGAGTGTGTTTAGCCTGGAAAAGAGGAGAAGGAGATGGAGAGAAGTTATGATAGCCATCTTCAGATATCTTTTTTTATTAAAAAAATACTTTAAATTAAATTTTCCAATTAAAACACAATTCAATTATTTCAATTATTTCCAATTATAAACATACATATCAATTAAGCCAAATATTATGCCAAATCAACAAAAAAAATGGGCTTCCCATGCTTCAATGTCTGTGGATTCTAGATAACTGTTTGCACTGCCATCCTAATCCTGATATCAAAATCTTGCTGTAATCCACAATAGTCCTGATTTTTTCCAACAGTCCCTCTAGATGTTTTCTTCTCTCTTTGTCTTTTGTCGCAGCTTCTAAGATAGGCATCAAATAAGATTTAACACATATCCATTTTTCCTGTGTGGGTTTTTTATCCAGTCCAACCTCCCCATAAATCTCCCTTGATCTGGAGTGCCTTTCTTGCCGTGTCAACAGTCCGACACAAGCCCGCCATCTTCAGATATCCAAAGGGCTGCCACATGGAAGCTTATTTTCTGCTGGTACAGGGGGGGGGGGCGAACCAATGGATTCAAGTTTTAGGAAAGAAGAATCCGATGAAACGTCAAAAATAACTTTCTGACAGTAGGAGCTGTTTGATGGTGGAATGGACTCCCATAGGAGGCTTTGGACTCTTCTTCATTGGAGGTTTTTAAGCAGAGGTTGGATAGCCATCCGCCAGGGATGCTTTAGTTGAGATTCCTGCATTGCAGGGGGCTGGACTAGATGGCCCTGGGGGTCCCTTCCAACTCTACAGTTCTGTGATTCCATGATCTGTATGCTCCCCATCACCCAAAGATCACAGGGTGGTTCACAACATAAAAAGGCAAAATGAGAACACAGAATACATAATAAAACAAATCAATAACCACACTCCCACAAACACATTTTAAAAACCTCATAATGTTAATCAGCTGAACGCCTGGTTGAAGGAAAATGTTTTCACCCGGCACCTAAAGATACTTTTAAAAAAACACACGCACACACACACATAGTGAAGCATGAGAGTGCATGTAGCAGCCAACTTCTTTCTACAAGGAAGGACAAGCACTTTAAAAATCCCTCCTCCTTGTTCCAGTAAGTTCCCTTTCTGCTATGTTTGCAGAAAGAAAGAGCATTAATGGAATTACTTAGGAACAAATAGTCTTGTTAGGATATTCTTTGTAGGTCAGCCGACTGTTGGTGAAGGATTCCAGCTTGCACAGTAGGTTCTAGGCCTTTCCTGTAAGTGGATCTACTGCAAGAGGAATGAAAGAGAGGAAATCCAGTAATGTCACAATATCCTCCACTTGCCAGCAAGACCCACTTCTGGGAAGAACTGGAATCGTACTGAGTAACACAGCAGAAGTCATGTCATACCGGTAGTCATCCTGTCATCCTTCACAAACTGATTCACCAAAGATGTGGTGTGCAAAGGACTGACACAAACTCCTTCTAATAGCGAAGTCAAATGGTGAGGGCTACCAGTATAGCTAGAAACAGGGCCAGCGAGAAAAAAGAGGGAACATGTTTGGGGGACAAAAAGCACCCCACTTTTAAAAACTAAGGGGGGGGCTAAAGATCCCCCAAACAACCCACTGAGGACTCAGCATGCTCGGTACCACAGAATGTAGGATACCCTGCAATATTTTGTTGCTGGTGCTTCTTGCCTCTTGCTAAGGCTGCTCCCCATAGATATGCTCATTTCCAAGGCAGGATGGCAGATTAGATTTCCAAAAAGCAAAGTGCAGCTGCCCTTTTTGCCAAATTGGTGTTGGGACAGGATGCAGAGAGCCATGAAACAATGTGGTTATACGAGTTTGATGAACATTGTACCTGGATTTTTAATGTAGTTCTGCAATAGATGCTGCCTTTAGCCTTAGTTGTTGTGCATGCTGAATTCTAATCTAGCGTGTTTGTAAATGATTGATGGTGGTTTACTCAAGATGCCGTGGTCATGTTCTGGAGTCTGCGGTTGGATAATTAGGATTGGCTCAGTTTCTCCTCTCCCAAGTCTGTGATTAAGCAATTAAGAGGTCTGCTGTTTGCTAGCTGAAGTAGAAGATTAGTTGTGGCTTTCTTGTATAACTTTTTTATGTCCCTTGAATGGGCATTTTATGGTGGTGCTCATGATTTTTCTCTTCTGTCAACCACTACAATATGTATCTTGAAGATGCTGAACTACCTGGCTTCCTTCACATAATCCAAAGACCTATGAAGAGAGAGGAACAAAGGCAGGCAAGGCAACAGAGCCTCAGATTGCTTGGGTAGGAACTGTGGAAGGAGGAGACTTAGGGAGCTGTGGGGCCTTCAGCCCTCGCAACTGCAAGTTCCACTGAGAAGAATTTCTGTGCTCTGTCGGCCTGCCTCCTGAGCTGTCTTTGTTTCCTTGAATAAAGAATTAACTTCACTGACAACATGTGAGTTATTGCTCATCTGCTTCTGACTCCTGCTCCTGACCTATACAGTGGTGCTTTGGTTCTTGAACTTAATCCGTTCCGGGACTTTGCTCGACTCCAGAAACCGTTCGAAAACCAAGGTGCGTTGGACGTTCAGCTTCTGAAAAACATTCGCCAACCAGAACACTCACTTCCGTGTTTGCCTTGTTCGGGAGCCGATTTGTTCAGGAGCCAAGCCGTTCGAGTCTCAAGGTACCTGTAAGGGGGTGGGCTTACAGGGAACAGCCAGCCCCCATCAATTCCAGCTCTTCTAATGGCTTGGACAGCAGCGGAAAGACAGGAGACAGGAAAGAGGAAGTGAGAGGAGCGGACCTGGCTCAGACAGCTTACAAGAGCCCCACCTGCAGCCCGTGATATCAGCAAGGAAGGAGGGACCAGCAGAGAGTTCCAGCGCAGAAACAGCAGAGGGGCGTCCTTTCAAATTTACCCCGGAACTGAGACGATCAACGGCTTGCAAACGTAGGGGGAGGAGATTTGAGGTTCCCAAATTACTCTGCTGGGGAAGGAGCCGAAAAGTGCCATTGGGAGAATCTGATAGCACTGAGTAGACATATTTTCATGAAGCTCTTGCATTGTAAATAGCTTTCACAATACAGGCACTAAAGACAAGATGGTTTGGAGTGTCGTTGATCGAGGGTAGCCAGCAACCGCCCTGACAGTACCACTGTACTGAGCTGGACCATTCTATCTCAGAATCATCAACCCTGGCTGGTAGCAGCTTTCTAGGGATTCAGCCACAGTTCTTTCCCAGCCCTACCTGAGGATGCCAGCGATTGAACCTAGGACCTCCTGCATGAGAAGCATGTGCTGTGCCACTGAGCTACAGCTCTTTCCCCCTGTTTGCTTGGTAAGAAGTGAACCCTCTCCTGCCTTCCAGTGTTGTGGCCAAGGGATGCAAAGACCCTGGGATGGCTGATAAAGGACTAAGTACTTATTTCTAAATTTCACTATCTTACCATTTCATCAATATTAAATGTGCTTAACAGAGCCATCATATCTTCATCTGGAGTCTGGCTGAGGAGGCGTAAGAGTCAGCATGAATGCTGCTTTTCTGAATATGAGTGCCATTGGCAGGAACAGCCTCTTTGCTCTGGAGCAAGCATAGGCAACCTTGGCTCCCCAGATGTTTTGGAACTGCAACTCCCATGATCCCTGACCACTGGCCCTGTTAGCTAGGGATCATGGGAGTTGTAGTTCCAAAACATCTGGAGAGCCAAGGTTGCCTATGCCTGCTCTGGAGGAACTCCTGGTATACTGGTGGAACACCCTGCTTGCATAGATGTATGCGAACACCGCTGGTGGTGTTTTGGGATCAGTAGGACTCAAAATGGGGTGTGTCAGGGCATCCTTGAATCAATAGGGTCCAAACACCCCCCCCCCCCCATTTTCATGACACACCCAGAAAAGCTATCCCCAACAGGATTATTCTAGATTTCCAGTAAATCTGACTCCCTGGCTGTTCTGCATTGATTCATTTTACTCTATTCTTGTTTTAACCCAAAATGTCTGCCTGTGAGCCTAAAGTTGGTTTAGAGCTGTTGCACCTTAATGTATATGTTGCCTCCTCGTCCACCGCCACCACTTTCAAGCTAGCAGGATTTCAGGGTAGTCCTGCTGTCAAGCAACCCTATTCTGATTTCAAGGGACATAAAAGAATCATGCTATTTGTCACCATTCACATGCAAATGATTTCATTGCAAAAGCAAATCTGTGCTTTTATGTCACAAGGGCAAGTGCCAATTCTTGTGCATTTGCTTAGATTTTTTGTTTGCGCCGTGAAGGTTAATAAAAGCCAATTATTTCCTTGTAACAAAAGGCTATGGCCTTTAAGTACAGCAAAAATGGCATGTGTGCCGTACGATTCGGTTTTGCCATATGAAAACCCCTACAGTACTGCTGTTTGCCTTATGTTAGTGGCTTGCATTTTTGTTAGGTCTCCCATAAATCTTTGCAAGCTGTTTGCAACATTTATTAAAAACTGGGCTTTTGTCGTTCCACGCTGGGAAACATTAGCCTGCATCTTGTTAAAAACAAATAATGCTCCTATTGAACACAGAAAGCTGCTTTTATACTGATTTCAGATTATTGGCCCATCTAGCTTAGTATTGTCTGTATCCAACAGGCAGCCGTTCCCCAGGCTTTCATGCAGGAATATTTCCCAGACCTAGCAGGAGGTGCCAGGAATTGAGCATGGAGCTTTCCGTATTCAAAACATGTGCTCTAGCACTGAGCTACAGCCCTTCCCCACAAATCAGCTCCCACCCCAGTTTGGTATGATGTGGCGGTGTTTGCAAGAAGAGCCATAAAACTTTGGCAATGTGTTCTAGAAATACTTTTATTTGATTCATAAAATTCTTCTTTACTCTCACCGGCAGCAGCGTTAAGAGGATGGTTTCCAAGTGAGGTGGGAGTTCTGCACTCTCTGTTTTGTATCAGTAAACAAGACGTCAGCAGCACTAAAATAAAGCATTTGCAGGACAATCCTGCGCATGCCTCCTGAGGTGTGTAAGTCTTCCTAAATTCAGTGGGGGCCTACTCCTAAGAAAGTGTACACAGGATTACAGCTTTAAATTTGTATGGAATGCAAGCCTGTTCTGTTGTTTGGTTTTCATCAACACAGCCAGAAATTGGCAAAACTAGTTACAGCTAGCCCTCAAATATTCTCCTGATGCTCAAGCAAGGTATAAATGCATTCCGGTGCCAGGCAACACTTTTTTTTTATACCACCAGACTTTTGAATGATAAATTGCTCTCCCTTAGGGTGTGGTCAAATTTTATTTTGCTTTTTAAATGTATGTGTTGGATATATCTCTGAACATGGCTTCTTGTAGATAGAAGTTGGCTTTCCTAGTGGGTTTTCTAAATGAGAATTGTGCCATGAGTCAACTGTATGATGCAGCAGCAAAAAAGCTAATGCTATCCTAGGCTTCATCAACAGAAGTGTAGTGTCTGGTGGATCAAAGGAATTAATAGTGCTGCCTTGGTCAGACCACATCTGGAGTCCTGTCTCCATTTCTGGGTGCCACAGTTTAATAGGAATATTGACAAGCTGGCACATGTGCAGAGGAGGGCAACCAAGTTGATCAAAGGAAACCAAGCGTTATGAGCAGCGGTTGAGAGAGTTGGGTATGTTTAGCCTGGTAAAGAGGAGACTGAGAGGAGATATGATAGCCATTTTCAAATATCTCAAGGGCTCTCATATGGAAGATGTAGCATTGGAGCAAGTTTGTTTTCTCCTGCCCTGTGGGCTACGACCTGAACAGGTCGCTTCAAGTTACAGGAAAGCAGATTCAGACTAAACATCAGGAAGATTTTTCTGACAGTAAGAGCTATTTGACAATGAAATGGACTCCCTTGGGAGGTTGTGGGCTCTCTTTCCTTGGAGGTTTTTAAGCAGGGGTTGGGGGGCCATCTGTCATGGATGCTGTAGTTGAGGTTCCTCATTGCAGGACATAGGATGAGATGGCGCTTGGGGTCCCTCCCAACTCTTATGTAGACTCATTTGGCCTCTTGACCTAAAGTTCCCCACCCTTTTCAAGGGCGTACCCACCATGCGGCAAGTTAGGGCAGCTGCCCTACTCTAGAAGCAGGGCTGGTGGGCAGAGGCGGAGCACAGCCCGGCAGAGCGCGAGTTCGCCATTCCCGCCGCACCGCGCCGCACCCTCCCTCCAGCTCCCCGGCGCGCCCTCAGGCAAGGCCAAGCGCGGCGGGGAACCAGGGAGCGCGGCGCGGTGGGCGGGAACGCCGAACTCGCGCTCCGCTGGGCTGGGCTCCGCCTCCGCCCACCAGCCCTGCTGCTAGGGAGGGGCACAGCCCGGCGGAGCGCGAGTTCGCCGTTCCCGCCCGCCGCGCTGCGCCCTCCCTCCAGCTACCCGTCGCGCCCTCTGGCAAGGCCAAGCGCGGCGGGGAACCAGAGAGCGCGGCGCGGCGGGCAGGAACGCTGAACTCGCGCTCCGCTGGGCTGGGCTCCGCCTCCGCCCACCAGCCCTGCTGCTAGGGAGGGGCACAGCCCGGCGGAGCGCGAGTTCGCCGTTCCCGCCCACTTTGTGGCCCCTCCCCTTCCGTGCCTTGGCCCCTCCCCTTGCCCCCCCTAGTTTTGATCCTGGGTACGCCCATGACCCTTTTTCTAATTAAAAAGTTGGCAAAGGGAAGCTTTTCACTTACACTAGTGTTTTCACCCCCTCTTATCATTACGTCATTGGATCTTGCAGTGTTTATTGCATGCTAAAATGGCAGTGGCCAAACAGAGTTTATTGGGCCATATACATTGTGTTCATATTAGTACCACCAAACTTTCAATTTAGCAACTCAGCGGCAGGTAGAATGGAAGGATGGCACTGCATAGCATGGAGCTGGTTACTGAAGCTACAGAATTAGTTGCCCTTGCTCTGGAATTTCTCAGATATCTGCACTTCTTGCCACCTTTTCTGTATGTATAACTGAGAATTCTCTAAGCAGAATCTTTCATCGGCACAAATAGAAAGATCACTTCAAAATGTGCGGACTTGTCAGAAACAGCTCCTTATTTCATAGCTCTTAAAACAAATAAACAGCGTGAACAAATAGTTCACTGATTTCTCCCACGCTGCCTCACGAAATGCTCAATCTCCCTATGAAAAATAATATTTAACTACTGCTTCAAGTAAGGTGAAAATCCATTGGAGCCACCTTGCTTTTTATACAGTACTTACTTGCTAAAATTAGTATTTTTTTTATCGGAAAGAATTGTAATTGTTACAGCAATGACAAAAATAACAGGAGTGTACCTGAAACCTAGAGGCTCATATTACTATATAGTTATACATAGGAACACTGCATTATAGTGTTTGCATTACTGTATCATTATTATTATTATTAGGTTTGATGCATCCATTTGGGGTTTGGGTTGTCTGCTATCAGCATCTCTTAGGTCACTGATTTTTTTTTGTGAATATTTTTTATTAAACATTTCTTGAATTACAAAGGTGTATGCAGTGTCTCTCATATTTTAACATGTATCATTTTTGCAAATCAGTTTCATTTGTTAAGACACTAAGAAGAAAGAGGTCACTGATTTTTAAAACACCGGGAGCACCTATTCAGCATACCGGTACAGTGGTACCTCGGTTTATGAACACAATTGGTTCCGGAAGTCTGTTCATAAACTGAAGCGAACTTTCCCATTGAAAGTAATGGAAAGTGGATTAATCTGTTCCAGACGGTCCGCGGAGTACTTAAACTGAAGCGTTCATAAACTGAAGCGAACTTTCCCATTGAAAGTAATGGAAAGTGGATTAATCCGTTCCAGACGGGTCCGCGGAGTACTCAACCTGAAGCGTACTTAACACGAAGCATGGGTGTAATTGGTTCCGGAAGTCTGTTCAAAAACTGAAACGTTCATAAACTGAAGTGAACTTTCCCATTGAAAGTAATGGAAAGTGAATTAATCCGTTCCAGATGGGTCCGCGGCGTTCGTAAACCGAAAATTCGTAAACCAAGGTGTTCATAAACCGAGGTTCCACTGTAGCTACTTTTATGAAAAACGACACATTTCGAATGTAGCTTTGCTGGAGCTAACTGTCAAGTGTTTTTAGTGTGTGTGTAGGAACATTTGAGAAAAAGTATTTGCTTTTTTAAACGCCAGTGTTTACATGCTGAGGAAATGTCATATAACGGAGCACTCCTTGCCTGTCATTTCAGTGATCTGCTGTCTTCAGAATACCTCGAGAGGCACATCGAACATGGCGGAAAGATGGTGGAAGTGAAAGTAAGAACTTGCACCTTGGCATTTTTTGTTATGAATGTATTTTCATCTTGCTGCATGCAATGCAATTAAGCTGCCTTAACTTGGCTGCAGAGGGTGCTGGTGGGGGAACGCAAATTGGGAGCCGAGTTATAAAACAACCAAGCCACATTTCAGTCTTCCAAAGCAGGGATGGGGAAGGGCTCTAGCCATTGCACATTCCAGCCCCACAGATGACAGAGCTTTCTGCCCATGTATGCTCCTCTTCATCCAGGCAAGCTGGAGGCAGTTCAAAGGCGCATTCCCACCAAGACACATTTAAGGAGAGCTCACAGCAGGAGTGGGACTTCATCTCCCAGCATCCCTGCCCATTGGCCTTGCTGGCTGGGGGGCTGATGGGAGTTGGAGTCCAAGAGGCCGTGAAGGGCCACAGGTCCCCTATAACTGGCTTAGAGCAAGACCAGTGAGGGGTGTGGCCAGAAGAAAGTTCCAGACAAAGAGGCCTGGAGAGTTGCTTTCGACCCCCAGGCCCAGGGTTCCTCACCCCAGTTCAAAAGCTTGTTTTTATTTGGCTCAGTATTGTAAAGCAATTCCCATCATCCCTGACCACTGGTCCTGCTAGCTAGGGATCGTGGGAGTTGTAGGCCAAAAAAACATCTGGAGGGCTGAGGTTGAGGAAGCCTGGCATAGGATGTCAATCTGGTCAACCAAAGGCCTGGTTAAAAAGGGACATTTTTGCCTGGCACCTAAAGGTGTATAATGAAGGTGCCAAGTGAACTTTCCTGGGGAGAGCATTCCACAGATGGGGAGCCACTGCAGAGAAGGCTCCTTCTCGTGTTGCCACCCTCCGCACCTCTCAAGGAGGAGGCACCTGAAGGAGATCCAAGTGACAGCACAATACCACATTTTGTGTGTGGGGGCTCGTCTCAGCTTTGGCTATTGAGACTACAACTTCTGTAGGTTCTGCTTCGCCACTTTTACTTTATTGTTGTTGTTGGTGGTGGTGGTATTATTATTATTATTATTATTATTATTATTATTGTAGTAGTAATAGTAGCAGTATACTTCTTAATGCCAAAATAGACTTCTGTGTGGTTTATAAAGAAGATAAACCAGTTGCACAAACCTTTCCTCCAAGGACCTCCAGGTGGTATCCCATGGTTCTCTCCTCCGCCACCCCCATGCTATCCTTACAACTCCCCTTTGAGGTACATTTGGATGGGAGACAGTGACTAGTCCAAGGGTCACTTAGTGAGCTTACCCCGTGAGTGAGGGTTTGAACCCTCCTCTTCTGGGCCCAACACTCTGACCACTGCCCTATAAAGATTGGTAATTAAAATATGCACACACAAAAAATTGCCTTAAACAAGGCAGCAATGAAAATAGGAGACTCAGGTCAAGAGACCAAGGCAATGTCTCTGTGTTAATAACTTACTGTTGACTATAAGGGGGAGGGGGAGAGGTAGTGAAATTGGCAGAGAGAAAGCCTGTTGCCAGGATTTAAGTGGCAGTAGCTGAAAGGTGACTGGGCTACCTTATGTTGAGTCAGACCACTGGTCTATGTACCTCAATATTGTCTACATTTGACTGGCAGCAGCTCTCTGGAGTTTCAGGCAGGGGAAACTCCCATCTCTACCTGGAGATGCTGGGGATTGAACATGGGACCTTCGGCATGCAAAGCAGATACCCCCCCCCAGCTCATGAATGGCAGTTATGCCTCTCCAGCCTTTGGAAAGATGTGTGTTTTAAGTATGGATCCATTCAGTCATACATTTAAAGAGTGTGCCTGCTATGAATGCAGCTTATGAAAATCTGACGCTAAGAAAGAACAGGAATGGGCATCTGTTTCTCTCTGTCGGGCATTAGCTATACATAAAAGGTGGAAATCTAAACACTTTGGATCACTAGCAAGTCTCGCTCTCTCTTTCTTTTTACCAAATTAGGTTCTGATTTTTCAAGGCATTCTAATATTAGAATACCTCTTTAGCATAGTTTAAAGACAATGCAGTGCATTTTGGCAGTTTCCATGGCAGACACAGTATAGGAATGCTCAAGACTTTTAATAATAAATGTGGAGTCATTTGTGGCTATAAAGCCAGTGGCAGAGCAATAAAATTTTATAAGGCACGGGGGAGATTGGAGGTGCTCTTTCCATGCTGACTCCATCCCCCCCTATTATGTGCTAGGAGTCACTATGGAGGGACTGTCCTCACAGCAGTTTTGGGCTGTTCCTGATGGGAAGAGGGAGGTGGCATATGCGTCAATTTCTCTGCATGAAATTTAAAGCCCCTTATAGGATTGCAGCTGGTATATTATCCTAACCTGATTAAAGATGAGGCCATTTCTGCCTCAAGCGACACTGCAGGATCAATGAGCATCTCTCAGACTGTGAACCTGATCGCTTAGGGGGAAGCTCAGTCATCTCCAGAACCTCAGTTTATTGGCCCTCATCCAGTCCATTGTCTCATCAGGGCGCTGATTAAGGACATCCACTGGCCCTGTTCAGGTACTCATTGCCAGGCTTAACTAAGCTGATGAGGAGGGGAGAGAGAAGGCAAGCATGCTAGCTCTGCCTTCTGTCCCCATCACCGTCTGCAGGTTTGAGGGTGACTCTTGTGTAGTGGGGAAGCCTCCTTGTGGTAGGTCCCACATAAGACCCTCCTCAGGTCCGTGGAAACTACTCTGCTGTTGCAGAAAAGTCCCGCTTGAAAATACAGAAAGTGTAGGAACTCTCTTGCATGCTCTCAACCCACCTTATTTGTTTTTTTTAAAGCCCATCAATGAATGCCTGATTCTGACTCTTTTATTCTTTGTTTTTGATTATTTAATAGCCAGACCGCTTAATATATTAAAAAATATCTGTACAAAAAACGGAAGCAACGACAGACAACTTAAATGAAACATTACAAAAATACATATGAAAATCAGTGCAAAATTTTACACACACACACACACACACACACACACACACACACACACACACACCAGTATAGTTCCTCACCTGATTAAACCTGGTTCTCATTTGGTTTACCATTGTGTGGATTTACTTAGTCTCCTTATGCTGTCTTGTTACATCTGTTACTGCCGACCAGAGCTGTAGCTGCACTCAATTCAAGTGACCCAAGAAATCAGTTTATTCTCTTTCTGTCCATTTTCTCCTTTAGGGAGACAAACACTACAAAAAGTTTTGCACGTGCCACTAAATTTCTCCTAGGGTTGCCCAATTAGAATTTCAAAGATCAAATTCCATTGCTTCACAGCAGATGTTCTGCAAAGCTGCTGTGTTCCTTTGGCAGTTTGGGTGTGCTCAGTTAGGGAGCTTCCAAGCAGTGGCTATTTTGAGGTGGGATTGAGTCGCATTTTGTGCAGAAATCATTTTGTGAAAGTCTGGTTGATTGGAAGGCATTGTGCAGCAAACCCACTTCCCCAGAAGACTGGACTTATTTCAATAAGGAAAGCAATGGGAAAATGCACTAGGTTGAGACTTGCTTTGAGGCAACATTGTCTAACCTCCCCGCAGACAAATCAGAGTGAAGGCTAATTAAATAGCCAGTCATCATTCCTTCCTACCCATGAATGGTCTATAAACAGGTGGTCTTGCTCCCTGCACTTTCCCCTGTTTTAGAGCCACTCCCACCATGTTTTGCAATGAAGAAGGGGGCTGTTGATCTAACTAAATGCAGCTGCTGTATATTGTGCAATGTAGCCTTTAATTCAGCATTTAAAGAGCATTTCTGCATTCAAGGGTTAGGTGGATGTCCTCCTCCTCCTCCTCCTCCTCCTCCTCCTCCTCCTCCTCTAATAACTCTCATTCACTAATAGTTCATACGTGACAGCCAAAATACACTTTTGCATTGGAAGCTGGCTTTAGGGAGAACCAAATGGAAACTAACAAGAGAGGCCTTGGCAGGAAGAAACTAAAAGGAGAGATAGAGAGAGCACTTAGGACTACTTTGTCAGCAATATGCTGATGGCACACAGCTCTACTTACTTACATTTGCAGGTGAGGCAGTGGATGTGCTGGACTATTGTCTTGCCTCAGTAATGGACCGGGTGAGAGCCAATAAACTGAAGCTCAATCCAGATAAGTCTAAAGTACCGCTGGTGTGGATGATGGGAATTGTAGTCCAGCAACACTGGGAGGGCCACAGGTTCACCCCTGGCTCCCAGATTTGTATGAGTGCTTCAGAATGGTGGAGGCTTGGAAAACCTTTGTTTATTTTTGTTGTTGTTGGCCAATCCATGAAAAATCCCAGCAAGGGCACTTCGTGAGCCTGAATGAAAGAGAGAGTGAGCAATGTTTGTTTTCGTTTGGAAAATCCGGAGTCTGATCTTGGGTCAAATGAGCCTGGACTTTCTGCACTATTGTGATGATGCAGTGCAACAGAACAGTGTGATTATTGTTTTGCTGTATATTTTGACTCCATTTTTAGATGAAGGCTCCTTCCAAAAATAAGTCAGCCACAACACCAGAGTATGAAAAACAAAACTACAAAGGATTGTTCGATGCATTTCAATAACCTGCTTAAAAAAACAGTTACGGGAAGGACGACAAAAATAAGTTATGTAACGGGCACATTGTTTTTGCACCATTTTTAAACTATCCAGTTGTTTGGGCTGCCAGGTATAGAATTTGTAAACCGAATCACATACATATACAACAAGGTGCCTATTTCAGTTCTTGTGTATTAAAGAGCTGCTAGCCTCACCCATTTATTCTCCCTTGCAAATGGCCCATCGAAGCTTTGTTTGGCTCCCTTTTCCCCATGCAGCTTCTTAGAATAGAGCTAAAGGCTGAAGGAAAAAATAAACATTTTTGGTGGGGCATTGCAGGGGCAATCAGCAGATGTCAAGTCTTTTCCCCACAAATGCCCCTCCCCTGCAGTCACATCACTTGAGGAAACATGGGTTTAGCAACACACATTTGCCAAGGCAACCAGTAATTCTGCCCAGGGTCACAAGCCCAATTCACACTGCAACATATTTTGGCATGTAGGCAAATGAGTGGCAGTTGGTTTTGCCGTGGAAGAGATGGCATCACTGTTCAATTGCATTCATATGAGAGAAAGTGAGATTGAGAAAACATGCCTTTGGGTTGGTGTGCAGCTGCAGGAATGGTAACAAGCAGTTTTTGCAGGGTCTAAGATTTATTTTAGCACCAGCAATTGAGATGCATGCAAGGATACTGAAAAGCTGCATCTTCAGAATACCAGATTTCCTTGTTGACTGGCAAACCTCACGCTAAGCTGTCAGGACTGAAACCAGTGGCACTGGTATGGTTTAGGTGGGAAGAGGTACTAGAGAAACAGAAGCCCCCTCCACCCCCCAAAAAACCCCTCCATGAGTCTGTCATATATTGTTGTTCTTTCCTTTAGGCAATCTGGGATTCTTCCAGACTCCCAACATACAGTTGCAGCAGATCACTGTGTCCTTTTATCTCTCTTTGATTATCATTCTGTCATCGGGATTGCTACCAAGATAAAAGGGCTGCCGGTCTGAATAATATGCACTAGTCCCCTTTCCTGTTAAGTATCCAAATCTGTTCCCTGCTATTTCTTAAAAACAACTCACTCACTCCGCCCTATCTATCGGAAACACGATCCAAACACAACAGCCTTGGCAAATGGTTCTGACTGTATTCAAACAATGTACTAATGGCAGGCATTGCCACTTTGGTGCCAGGTGTGACATGTATGTATTTATGTATTTTTTTGACATACACATAGGTAGACAGTCATCTTTGATGGTTAACAGGCCTGTGTGCATATTGTGAGCGTATCTTCTGGGAAGCTGTGATGGGGGCATATATAGTGTGAAAGGTGCAACAAAACCCATATGCATGTAATTGCCAGAGTTGGCAAATTACTTTTAGGTTGCACATTTGCTGCCCTGGGTTCCTTTGGAGGAAGGTGCAAGGGATAATAAACATTTCCTTGCATTGAGGTGTAGCTCATGGAGGAATTCAGTCATGTATGAATTGTCTCCCAAGAAATGCAGATGTCCTCTTTGGCCATAGCGAAGTAGTAGAAAGTGTGCTTTGCATGTAGAATCTCTGCATCACCCTTGCAGAGCGGCTGCCAATCCGGGTAGATGGACTGATGGCCTCGCTCAGTGTCATAGCTGCCAAGTTTTCCCTTTTATCACGAGGAAGCCTATTCAGCATAAGGGAAAATCCCTTTAAAAAAGGGATAACTTGGCAGCTATGCTCAGTGTTCATGGCAGCTTCCTGTTCCTTTTCCCTAAAGCCTAGATGGATGCAATATGGTAGAAGATGGTTTGCTGAGAACTCCTTGGCTTGTTCTTGCAACACATTCTTAGCTGCTTACATAATTTTTACCCTTGCCGTTCTGCTTCCCAGTCACCTTGAATCTGAGAAGATTCCTAGACTAGGAATAGGTTGTGATACATCAACAGCTCCTGTAGGTGATGTTGTAAAATGCATTCTCCTCCGTAGATGTGAGGAACTAAACTAGCTGTCCTCTAATATAGGCATGTCCAACAGGATCGTGATACTCCCTGAAAAAACCTAACCCGAACCTCCCCCCCCCCCCATGGGCCTTCCTAAAAAAAGCTCAACAACTTTGACCTGAACCCCAAAAAGGGGGGTAGATCACTGCCAGTTTTTAACTCTGTGAGTAGATCGCCGTCTCTTGGGAGTTGGCCACCCCTGTGTATTTATAGACAATGCCTTATTAATTTCTACTTCATGAAAAGGGTGTAAAAAGCAGCAGGCACTGTCAGTGTCAGAGCTGCAATTGATGTTTAGACGTAAAGGATCAGAAACCCAAATGGATTGAGCTTCCCTGTTTTCATTATTCCTCTTTTGTCAAATCATAGTAGCATCAAGGTTTACTGCTTAACTATTATGGGCGGTGTGCATCTAACTTGTTCCATCAGTGCCAGGTTTCCTGCTTGCACAATGGGATGGACATACCTGTCATGTGCCCCTAAATCTGTGTGGGGTTTCCCTGCAACCCTCCAGAGCAGATTTGGTAGGGTGTAGGATGTATGCAGGGGAAGAAAGTTCTGTTGCACAAGCAGAAATCCTTGAAGTGACAGAATGAGTTGTTTGGATACCACCCATTATCATCATTATTGATTATTAATATATCAAAATCAGTATGTGTAAACTAATACACACACCCATGTCAATAGCATCATCAGGAGGCATACTGCTTTACAGAATTCAAGGGGATAGGTCCCTGCCCTGAGGAGCTTACAAGGTAAAATTTCTCATTGCGGAAGCAACAAAGGAAAGGAAGATGGGATAAACAGGAGAAGCAGCATGCAGTCATTGCAGCAGTATGTGCCATCTTAGGTTTCTCAGCCTTTAGTGCCACCTCAAAAAATATTCCAAAAAGCCACCAAATTCTGCCAAAAAACTGCCAGATTCCACCACAATTGCTCCCTCCAAACCTCTTTTTTCAAACTCCAACTCTCCACAGTCCTCAAAGGTCGGTGCAAAGAAATCCTGGGATTACTAGCCGTTTCTCCCACTGTTTACGTGCCATTTTTGCATTTTTCGTGCCCTAAGGCCTTTTTCCTCAGTTCCTTTCTTCAATCAAATATTTGCCCCTGCAGAACCTTTTAAGGGAAAGGGCACATTTTCCTTCTACTTCACATCGACGTTCCATTGAGGCATGCAGAGTCTTGATACTTGCAAGAAGATACTGTGCAACAAGAAAAGAGCAGAAATGCTTCCTTTATGTAGGTCAGTGATATTCACTACAAAGTTGCCAGGGGCCTCTTTTAAATCTAGGAGATGTGTTCGTGGAGGGGCTTAATAAAATGCAGTTCGTAATGCTAAAGCTAAATTCTGATTCCTTTAAATGCTAAGGAAAGGAAATTACTTCAGATTTTGTGCCCGCAAGCCCAAGTGCACATGTTTGTAACATTCCTCCTCACAAAGGGAGCCGCTGCCTTGCCGCTGCCTATCAATTGCTTATCCCCTCTTCAAGCCTTGGAAGTCCCATTCCAGGGAGTCCCACTTGGCCCCATCTCTGTTGTCCTTCTGTTGACAGATGAGAAGTCTTCACTGTTTTGGCTGCTTTTTGTCCTGCTGTGTTTTTACTTAGTGTTGCTATACAGTGATTTGCTTTTTCATGATTGTCTTCATACTGGATTGATTAGTTACATAGGCTCATGTGGAGAGATCAGCAAATACATATGATGATAAGTGTGTAAGTACAGAAAGCCACAAATACAATCTATGGGGCAATAAATCGTGGCATTTGCCCCCTACGCTCAACAGATGCTACCATACTTCTAAAAGCTAAAGAAGCTTTCACTGCTCTGGAAAGAACATTACCAGCATCTCCTTAACCGCAACCTTCCCCATAGCTGCTGAGGTCCTCTCACAAATTCTGCCAAAACAAATTAGAGATGAGCTTGCAGCATCTCCAAATCTGGGAGAGTTGTGTACAGCTATTAACCAAATGAAAAACAACAAAGCCAGAGGACCTGAAGGGATATCTGTCGAAGTCTTCAAAGTGGACGGAATTGAATTTACACAACAATTTCACAATCTCATCGAAAAAATCTGGGAGCGAGAGGAGATCCCAGCAGACTTTAGGGATGCCAAAATTATCAACTTTTTTTTTCAAAAAAAGATGACAGAATGGATTGCTGTAAGGGGGAGACAGTACAGAGAACCTCCCCTTTGCATCAGAAGTAGCTCCTCCCCAAGCAGTGATGGAAGCGAGGGCTCTGAGGAGGCAAGCCAGGAAGTGGAGGGAGAGGGCCAGGGCTCTGGCAGCATGGGAGAGCCCCGGCTACACAGGAGGGAGGAGAGGGGGGGGAAGGAGGGGAAAGGAAAGCATGGAGCGTAGACCCTTTCCTCCGGTTCCGGAATCACGCAGGAGAAAGAAGGGGAGGAGATTCACTGTCCTGAGACTCCTATGTTGGGGGAGATCACATGGGGGGGCAGTGCCGGATTCTGCATCGGACTGAGCAGACATGTTTTACACACCTGTCTCACTATAAATAGAGTGCACCAATAAAAACTGTTTAAAGACAAGCATGGGGAGCGTCGTTACTCTGGAGTAGTCGCAAGAACCCCCTGACAATTGTGGAAACTATCTTTATTAGCTGTGGACAGCAAAATTCTTGCAAGGATCTTAGCAAACCATCTCCTAACTATATCCGAGGCTACCCTTCCTGAATCCCTAAATGGTTTTCAACCTTCTAGGGAGACAGCATACATGATTTTCACTGCTAGACAGCTTCAAGAAAAATGCAGAGAGTAAAACCAACCCCTGTATATGGCGTTTGTTGACCTGACTAAGGCCTTCAACACTGTAAATCGTAATGCCCTCTGGACTGTCCTTCTGAAAATCGGCTGCCCAACAGAGTTGGTGCTGCCATGCTAAGGAACTGGTTTCTTGCAAGTGCAGAATGAGTGTTATGTGGCACAAGCTCAGGAGCTCAGGATTACAGACCTGAAGGAAACCTGTGCCACAACCACAACATAAGAAATTAGGGAAAGGAAGCTTGCAAGAAGGGTAGAAGGCTGTAAACAACAGCAGGACGTATGTTACTCCCAAGGCCATTCAGTGAATACCACTCATTCAGGACATTCTCTTTGGTCTACAGCAATCACTAAAAATAGCTTGTCTTGCTCACCTAATTTCTAGAGCCACTGACCCAGTTCATAACTCAGTGACTTTTAAACATTTCTATAATGCAGCTGAAATATCCATTTTAAGTGGGACGGACACACACACACACACACACACACACACACACACGAGGAATGTTGTGCTCTTTGAAACACTAGTCCATCTTTTCCATTTCTCTAGAAAGTTTTTTTTCCTGTTATTGGCGTACATTCTTGAAAAGCTGCGATTGCAGACGGTTTTCCAGCATCTCAGATGCAGATTTGGCTTATGTTTAGCTGTAGGCCTTGAGCCTGGCTCTCAAATAGCACATTGATGCTGTCAAGCAAAGAGGACACATTAATAAAAAAGCAGTGAGTGCACACGCTCTAGAGATTATAGTAGTTGTTGCCGGTTTGAAAGTGCTACTTGTAAGATAAGAGACCAGAAGTTTCAGCAGAGCAAGTGGCAGATGAATTCCTTGGTCAGAACTTCACATTACATTTGAGCACCTAAAACAATTGGGCCTCTTTGGGAGGAAATGATTCAGAGAGTGGGAAGGGCTGTAGCTCGGTGGCAGAGGGCATGCAGAAAATCCTGGCTTTCAACCCTGGCCATTTCCCAGGCTGCCAGCCTTTGCAGAACAGGGATGGACTGTATGTGGTCCTCCCGATCTTGTTAAGACTCCCATCAGCCCCAGACAGCATGTTCAATACCCATGGTTGGGCAGGGGGTGTTATTAGAAAAATTCTAAAGTCTTCCAAAAAGGTCAAGATCGCTGTTCTAAACATTGGCCTTAAATTAATGAACCGACAGCTCAAAACTACACACAACACTCGGCCCTGGGAAAGAGGCAACAAGGTGAAGGGAGGTCAAGCTGCTTCACACTTTGAGCCTCAGGGCATGGAAAGATGCCACATGTGCTCTGCTGCTCACTGCCAAGGAGATGTGGCAGCATCTGCTAGAAAAGCTGCCTCTTAATTGCCTCCCTGTAAAGATGAAGGAACTGGCTTTGAATGTCACCTAAGAGAGGCCCAAAAGGGAAGGAAGCTGGGGACCATTTTTCTGTGCCCTTTTAGGAGTCAGAATTTAGGAGTCAGAATCATACAGTTGTAGAGTTGGAAGGGATGCCAAGATTCATCTATTCCAGGGGTCAGCAAACTTTTCCAGCAAGGGGCTGGTCCACTGTCCCTCAGACCTTGTGGGGGTCTGGACTATATTTCGAAGGGGAAAAAAATGAACGAATTCCTATGCCCCACAAATAACCCAGAGATGCATTTTAAATAAAAGGACACATTCTACTCATGTAAAAACACACCGATTCCTGGACCATCCGCGGGCCGGATTGAGAAGGCGATTGGGCTGGATCTGTCCCCCAGGCCTTAGTTTGCATACCCACGATCTAGTCCGGGCATTTGCAACAGGTAGATCGTGATCTACCAGTAGATCACTGGATATCTGCAGTAGATCACTGGTAGATCATTGGCTCCCCCTAAAGAAGCTGAACAACTGTGGATCCCCTAAAAAAAAGCTCAACATTTTACCTCCTCCCTGAAAAAACTCAACAACTTTGACCTGACCCCAAAAGGGGGTAGATCACTGCCAGTTTTTAACTCTGGGTAGATCGTAGTCTCTTGGGAGTTGGCCACCCCTGATCTAGTCCAACCCCCTGCAATGCAGGAATCTCAACTAAAGCATTCATGACAGATGGCCATCCAACCTCTGCTTTTATATATGTTGGAAGCTGTCCAGAATGGCTGGGGCAACCCAGTCTGATGGGTGGGTTACAAATACCATATTATTCTGTGTATAAGACTAGGCTTTTTAACAACAACAAAAAAGGTTTAAAATTGGGGCTCATCTTATACATGGGTAGCAGTGAGGGGTGTTTTCTTAATTTGGAGTCCCCAAAAATAGGGGGGCATCTTATACACGGAAAAATATGGTAATAAAATTAACAACAACAATGATTAAGATGATGAAGATGAAGAAATCACCACCTCCTGAGGGAGTCCATTCCACTGTCGAACAGCTTTTATTGTCATAAAGTTCTTCCTGATGTTTAGTCGGAATCTCCTTTCTTGTAACTTGAATCCATTCATTTTGAGCCCTGCCTTCCAGAGCAGGAGAAAACAAGCTTGGTCCATCCTCCGTGTGACAGCCCTTTAGATATTTGAAGATGGCTAGTATATCTCCTCTCCGTCTCCTCAGTTCCAAGCTAAACTTGGCTAATTCCTTCAACTGTTCCTCATAAGTTTCCATATCCTTGATCATCTCAGTTGCCCAGAGTCAGATTCATGCTTTTGCTCCCACAGTGGCATAAGGCACATGCCTAGGAGACAGGCCAAAAAGGGCAGAACTACGTGATCAATTGCATGTATGAAAACCCGGGGAGTTTCTTCTACAAAAGAAGAAAACCTTGGCATAGGTCTTTCACTGTTTAAGAACACTGTAGAAGGAAATGCATTGGGCAGGGAGTTGTAAAAGAAAGGTTGTGGGCAGTTTGCTTGCACACATGCAAAGAAAAAGACTCTACTGCCTCAGATAGAGTCAGACCATTGGTCCATCCCAATATTGTCTACTCCCAAGTTGGGGAAGGGACACCAGTGGCCTTCCTGACAATGTTGGACTATGTCTCCCATCATCCTTGACCATTGGGTGGGGCTGATGGGAATTGGAGTCTGGAGGGCACCATCTTCCCCACCCCTGCCCTAATGTATCTCAGTGCCGAAGCTTCTTTTTATACCAGCATTTTGCTGGTGGGTTGTGTTTTCTTTCTTTCTTTCTTTCTTTCTTTCTTTCTTTCTTTCTTTCTTTCTTTCTTTCTTATGATTTTCAATTTTATACATTTCAATTATTTTACAATCATTTCAATATTTCAAAACTCGACTTCCTTCCTCCTCTTTCTGCGGTTCCTTAAATTTATTTTATATATTTTCTGCATATTCCAAATTAACTTAAATTTACTCATTTAGTCATCTACTTTAAATAGATACTCTTATAATCCATTGTTCTTATCTGTTTACAGCTTATTTGTAAATATTCAAGAAACCATTTCCATTCTTTTATAAAAAGTTTGTTATCTTGATTTCTTATTTCTCCGGTAAAATTTGCCATTTCTGCCTATTCCAGGGGTTCCCAACAAAATTTTCTTGAGGACCCCTCATCGAGCCGCTATTGTGACAAGGACCCCCATTAATTCCTAATCCTAAAATTAAAAAGTGAGAGCCAAATTAAGAGTCTTTTTATATTTTATATTTATACGTTTTTTACAGTTCTTCCTCTTCATCTGTAGGCCTTTGTCGTTTTAACGAACCACTTTTTAACCAACGGTCCATTTTTAACTACGCGAACTGTAGCTTCCGCGAAAAACAACGCTTTGTTTACAAACACTACTGTTTTGCAAAGAGGCAGCACGCGCCAGGGAGGAGGGAGGGGAATGGAGAAGACAGGGTACCTGCGCAGTAGCGCACAAATGAAGCCGACGCGCGCAAAGCATCTTGGGGAGGTGAGCGTTAGTAGAATGCGCGCGCTGCCTCTTTGCAAAACAGTAGTGTTTGTAAAGCGCCACCTAACGGCATACAGCAGAACTACTACCTCTATCTAATTCTAGTTTTGCGCTAGACTCTGCTCATGCAGGAAGCGGCCAAAACAAAAAATCTGTTATCATACGAAATATATTTAATATGTTTTTTATTCTAATAGCATCTTGCGGACCCCTCTGGCATAGCTCGCGGACCCCTGGGGGTCCCCGGACCACCTGTTGGGAACCACTGGCCTATTCCATAAGTTTTTGTATCCATTCTTCTTTCGCTGGGACTTCTTCTTCTTTCCATTTTTGGGCAAGTAACATTCTTGCTGCTGTAGTCGCATATATGAATAACTTTCTATACAGTTTGAGTAGCTCTGTCCCTATAATTCCCAAAAGGAAAGCTTCTGGTTTTCTTTACAAATGTTATTTTAAACATATTTTTCAGTTCATTATATATCATTTCCCAGTAAGCTACAAGACCACCACATATGCTAAAAAGAACCTTCTTTCTCTTTACATTTCCAACACTTATTTGATTTTGATTTCATACCATACTTAACGACTGTTTTTTTCTCAAGTGCCATAGTTGTGTTCGTGGCCAAGCACCATTTTGTGTTTGCTTCCTCTTCCTCACACGCCATACATCACCCACCAACAACCACTGGCTCAGCAAAGAACATATCTAAAACTTGGGAGCAATGCACTATCTTGCTACTGACTTAATCTTGTGGACGCTTCAGTAATTGGTAATTAGATTTAGCTACATGCTGAGGGTAGTGATTTTTTAAACCCAGTGACCTTGGAATGGCTGCCTGCTGAAGAAAAGGTTACTCATCAGTTGGCATTTTGCAAATAATTCAGAACTCATTAGCTTGACCAAGGAAAGGCAATACTGTGACTAGCAAATAATGTCACTGATTTTGTCTCCTCTCCCCTCAGGCTAGCAAGTGGTTGAAGGATATCTAAATGGGAACTGAGCAGAGTGACATTTTATTGCTACTTGGGAGTGCTGTGTTTAGTTCAGTGGCTAGGAGCCAGCTTCTCCAAGTTACTTGTTTGCTGGAATTTGAGATACGCAGAAGAGGCAGGAAGTGATTTCAGACATACATCATTTTATTTGTAAGCTGTCTTTCCATAGTTAAAACCATGCTCAAGGAAGCTTACCAACATGGGGAAAAAACCCCCACGTAATTACAAATATAACAAATACAGCCAACAATAAAACACATTGAAGGCTACGCAACCAAATCCACGCTAAATCACAATAAGTTCTAAAAATAAAGATACAAAGAATAACAATCTCAATAAGAACAACGCCCCTTAAACAATTTACCAACCCAAGAGTCTCTACAGCTTTTCTAGCTGGAGTCAGTCAGGGCTCCATCCTCCCAGGCCAGGTGGAAAAAGGCCTGCAAGGCAGGGAGCAGGTCTTCCAGGACTCGCAGCCAAGATTATATCAGACTTGAGTCATATTCATAGTTGACCCATCGAAACAAATGTGATTAAGTTATTATTGACTAACTTGTTCTTCGATTTTAATGGGTTTACTCTGAGTTAGGCTGTATACACACTCCTGCTTACCCTGCACCAGCGCACTCCCGCTACATGACATTGACCACAATCCATGTCTGTTCTGTACCTGTCCTGTCCTTTCTCATGAAGTGCTCTGTTTTGATGCATTTCCCTCTCCAACCAGTTTCAATTCAAACAGGAAAAAGAACCACCAAGCTGTGTTTTAAGCTGGTAATGCATACACTACCCTAGTCAAAACAAAATAAAAAATTCCTTCCAGTAGCGCCTTAGTCTGATATTTTATAGTATAAAATGCATTTTATTAATTTTTTTTGCTACATTCCTTCACCCACTGTTGCAAACAGTGGATTGATCATATATACCAATGTTTATAGCAGATTGAAATTAGTTTACTGCAGATGAGTTTTAAAATGGGATGTGCCGCACTACAACAACACCCACCCACCCCCAGCTGGACTTGAGACTGTTTCATGGGGAGAAATGAACACAACTTCGATCACACATGCTTTGAGTTAATTACAATTGTGCATATAAGAAAATATTAGAGGGATGGTCCAAAGGCTTCCTGGAAAAGGGGAGCTTCTAGAAGGCAGTTGAGGAATAAAGGACTGGCAAGAGGAAATGGGCAGCAGCACCGAGCGAGGGAAGGCCAATCTATTTATCGGTAACCTGCATAAACATGGTTATGTGCGTAAGTTGGTGTGTGAGTTTATGCCTATATTACTTTTCCATGTCTCCTGTTAGTTACATTTATTGCTGATAAGTAATAAGCGATTTTTGTCTTGTACTACTGGTTCCAACATGGGCCAGCTGTTCTGGTTATATTCTACCAGTGTTCTTCATAGAGTAATATGCTTGTGTATATATATCACAGGCTGAATGTCCACATTTTGGTGGATGTAGACAATCCGAGATCCACATTCAGCCAACCTTGTACATTTGCTCTGATTGTAATACATGTAAAGTCAGAGAGAATCACAAGAGAATGTTGGTGTTCAAAGCTCTTCGGTTATTTACGCAGCAGGAAGGTTCACCCCTTGCATCAGCAATTGTAATGAAACCTAGTTCACCTACTGTATTAGCAAAGGTAGGACTAGGTATGGCTACCCTGCTCTCATTTACTTCAACCTGATTGACCTGTGTTGATTTGAGAAACACTGCTGTGTATGTGTATTGTGAACTCAAAAGTCTCTGTTTCTAATTACAGGGTGGAGAGCACTGTTATTACCAAGGTCACATCCGAGGAAATTCAGAATCATTTGTTGCCCTGTCAACCTGCCATGGACTTCAGTAAGTTTGTCTAAGACGTATACAAATAGCTAACTTGAAACAAAAAGGGGAGGGGGGGTGAACTTTCTAGCACAGGCTCTGTAGAGCACGTGCTTTACCATGGCCTGGCAGCCCCAGACCTAACCATCGGTGGCAGCACCATCTACAGCAGTGACAAGGGTGTTGAAGAAAATGCTTCTTTCTCCTCTTCCACATTGCCATTGGTTGTAGGTCAGAGGGCTCCAAGAGTGTCAGGCGTCTTCAGTGCTTGCTGAGCTGCCCTGGCAAACATTGGAGCAAACTGGAGCACTCCTTCCAGCTTCTGGAGAGCTCCAACCTACTATTGGTGCTGATGGTGGTGTGCCAGAGGGAGGAGAGGACCAGAGAGAGAGAGTTGGAGGGTGTTTTTCTGCAGTTCATAGTGCTTGGCTGAGTGAAGAGGTCCTCCTGCCCAGACCAGTGCTGCAATGGTAGAGAAATGCCTCTCTCCACTTTTCAGAAAAGAATTAGAAGATAGGAGAGAATGACTTCTTTCTCCATTGTTGGATTTCAACAGGAAGGAAAATCCACCTTCTGCTGATCGGTGGGGGTTGCTCTCTGTATGTTTTCTCTGCAATTATGTGCATGTATGTGTGCCTGTGTGCCTGTGTGTGTGTGCCTGTGTGTGTGTGTGTGAGAGAGAGAGAGAGAGAGAGACAGAGAGAGAGAGAGGTGGGTGTGGGTGTGGGTGGGTGTGAGAGAGAGAGACAGGTGGCAGGTAGCATGTAGCACAGGCACAAAAAGAGGATCACACTCACCACTGGCTTGTGACCCTTGAAGGCTTGTCCAAACAGTGAATTGCAGCTCTTGGGCCAAAAAGGACTTCACTACCCCAGGGTAAGCAATACTGAGCTAAATAGACCAATTATATAACTCAGTATAAGACAGATTCTGATGCAAACATGTCCATAATTCTATTCATCCTACCACTTGTTTGTTGTTGTTGTTTTAAATGGGCCAAATTGGAAATACTTGTAGTTTTGGAAACAACTCACATTTACCTTGATTGCTGAATGAACCGTTTTGCGCTCAGTCCATGCTGCATTAGCTGTGTTAGATACCAGCTCAACAACCAGCTTGTGATAAATACCGTGTTTAGTCAAATCTAACATTGGCACACTCTTTCTGGCTGAATGGTGTTACGAAAATTAAGGTGCGCATTAGATCCGATGGCGCATTTGCATTCACCAGCAGTTACCTTTTTTCCGTTTTGTTTCAAGGTTCTGAAAATTGAGGTGCGCATTAGATTCGATGGCGCATTGGACTGGAGTAAATACGGTAGATACCTACCGCCAAGTAGGTGTCTTAAAGAGGATTAGACAAATATAGGGTGGAGAAACCCAACTAGTGGCTACTAAAAACCGCTTTGAGGGTTTCTGCTGTAGTCAAGTGCTGTGTGTGTGTGTGTGTGTGTGTGTGTGTGTGTGTGTGTGTGTGTATTAATGAAATAAATAAAAGATATAAAATACTAGACAGGAAGGCTAGACGGAGCCACAGCTTTATCAGCCCCAGCTAGAACAGCAAGTCTTCAGAGTCGCGAAACAGCTGAAGGCCACCACATCGATTACCCCTGGTGTAATTTCGAGTAATTTCGTTGTTCCCGCAAGGGGACAATGACAATAAAGATATCTTATCTTATCTTGTAGTGGCTCAGAGACTGCATTTTGAACCTGTTCAGAACTTGCATGAACTCACGAACTGGGCTTAGGCAAGCCAGTACCTCAAAGCCTTCACCCCCTCCAACCACCATCCCTCTTCAGTATTGTGGGAGTGGGGAGTACTGGCCTCCCTCACAGGTTACCTGTGGAGATTACTGAGATAGTGTATGTAACACATTCGAAACGTTCTAAACGTAGTGTCCTTATTGGTCTGCTTCTCTATATTTGATCTACATATGATACAACATCAGGCCTGAGGGATCATCCTGTGGTAAGAGATTGCTTCTAAGGTCATGATGAGGCTATAAATAGAAAGCTCTTACCTCACGATTCTTTGTCATCATCCAACTTCCCTGAAAAGCCTGCACTTACCTTATGGGATCTTCATTGATTTATTGCTCAGTACTTTTGGTATCACTTTTCAAAATAAATTTAAAAAAATATGTGTGTATTTGCAAGGCTGACTTTTTTTTTTAGTTTGTCAACCCTCCCCCACCCCTGAGTAATAAAAATATGTGGCTTCTTCTTTTGCAATAATCAGGACTTGAGAGTGGGCCACATTACGTGCCGAGCTCAGGTTACATGCTGAACATTAGCCTAAAAATAGTATCTTTTTAATGCAGTCTGCAGGGCTTGGCTGCATGACTTCCTTCAATAGTAAGATGTATTCTTTATTTATATATATATATATAAAATGCATACAGCAGTTTCATTTAAAAGAAACCAACAATCATAACACGTGGAAATTCAAATGGATCACCAGCTAACTATTACGGGAAAACGTTTGCTTCGTAATTATCTGCGTTTGCCTGGCAGCAAAGAAAAGTTTTCAGCAAACGTTTGAAGGTTACTACAGAAGGCACCTGGTGAATCTCTCTTGCATTCCTTAGGAATGGGCCAATAAAGGCTGGGTTTCACTGTGATGGTAAATGAACCTCACTATCCCAGCACTGATGTTCCTGCAGATGATCAAACCAAAATATAAGGGTTCAGGCAGTCCCCAAGGTATCCTGGGTCTAAATTGTTCAGGGCTTTGCGAATTAATACAAGAATCCTGATCCTGCCTCAGGAGTAGATGGGTGGAGTACGCAGATACTTTAACAATGGTCTCACATGTTTTGCCCCCACCAGCAGTCCAGCTGCAACATTCTGCATAAGCCAGAGCTTGTAAACCAAGTCCGAGGGCAGCTCCAAACAGATCGCCTTGAGGTTACTAACACAGGAACTACAGTGGTCAGGGTATCCCTTTCCAGGGATGGCCATAGCTGGCAAACTAGACAGAGCTAGCAAAAGGCACTCCTAGCCACAGAGGACACTTGGGGCTCTGGTGACAGAGGTGTGTATCCAGGAGGATGCCCAAGCTACACACATGCTCCTTCAGAAGAAGTGCGGACCTGTCCAGAACAGCGAACGTGCCTATTTCCCAGACATATATCGGCTCTTAGACCATTATCCATAATGCTTGCTTTGCCTACCAGACGATGGCAGGCCGCGTCAAAGTGGAACTGCTTGATTTCATCTTGTTGGCTTGTGACTTACAGTGACACTTTCCATTCATCTTTTGGTCAAACTTTCCAGACCTGATGATTTGTGAAGAAGAGATAAATCCACAGTATACTTGTCCAGCTCTCTTTAATTATCTCTTTCTTTCAGCTGCTGAATGTTAATAATATATCATATCCATCCTAAAAACAGAAGGAAGCCAGGATGGAAGACTTGTATGTGTTGGTGGCCTTCCTGAGTGTATTGTGACTGCCTCCTTCAGGCCACTCGCAGAAAGAGTTAGACCCCATCAGATAGGGTGGCCCTTTGCTGATTTTATCTTGTGGGCTCCTGAGCACCCTCCTCAGTCCCCCCTCAGTATATTAAGGTACTAGGGTACTAGCTGTCAGCCAAACTCCTCTTTTTTTCTCGGGCTGTGCCAGGCCGAGCATGATCCCAGCTTTGTGAGAATATCCGACAAGTCTCCACCATTACCACATATGCAGGTGTATGTGGGGTTTGAGCCATATTGTCCATGTCATGCTTGGGGGGGGGGAATAGAATCATAGTATCGTAGAGTTGCAAGGGACCCCATGGATCATCTAGTCCAAACCCCTGCAATGCAGTGTGAGGCTCGAACCCACAACGCTGAGATTAAGGAGTTGCACTGAGCTATCCCAGCAGAGTGTTTTAATTTGATGCACCATACCAGCTTTAGATTTTTAAAATGCAAAGGTGTATGTAAGGGGAAGAGAGTGTAGAGAACCTCCCCCTCTCATCAGAAGCAGCTCCTCCCCAAGCAGCGATGGCAGCGAGGACGCTGAGGAGACCAGTCAGGAAGGGGAGAGAGAGGGCCAGGGCTCTGGCAGCATGGGAGAGCCCCTGCTACACAGGAGGGAGGAAGAGAGAGGGGGGAAAGGGGGGAGAAGGAAAACATGGAGCGTAGACCCTTTCCTCCGGTTACGGAATTACGCAGGAGAAGGAGGGGGAGGAGGTTTGCTGTCCCAAGACTCTTATGTCGGAGGAAGTCAAGGGGTGGTTCAGTGCCGGATTCTGCATCGGACTGAGCAGACATGTTTTACATACCCAGCTCACTGCAAATAGACCACACTAATAAAAACTGTTTAAAGACAAGCATGCGGAGCGTCGTTACTCTAGAGTAGTCGCAAGAACCTCTGACAGTGTAGGACAGAATTTATCAGATACATAACACTAGAGACTTTAGCTGTGACTTTTGTGGGGTGTGCCTCTCTTGCAGCCACAGCTAAATGTCAGTTTTGGGGCCATTGATTACGGCAGAATTCGGGAACCCCGTAGTGAAATCCCTAATTCCATCAGCTCACAGAAGACACAAGTACATTGTTGCAGAATAGAGGATTGCAGACGCTTAGAAAGGAAAGGCCATCTTAGAGCATCTCTCTAGTTAGTAAATGATATAGTGCCTGTAAGATGCCAGTACCTGCAGCTGTTCAGGTAAGCAGGGTGTTCTCCCTGGGTTGCCGTGCTGCCTGTTGGTGGCACGCAGGAGGCACTGCACATTGATGCGTTTAATGAACTGAAACTCAAGGTGATTTGGGTAGTAATTCCTGCGAGGCAGACAGAAATTGTCAAGAGTGTTTTAGAGTGTAGTGTGTTTCCTGATGTTTTACTTTATTGTCTTTAAAACGCCAGCTATTAAGTTCACAGTATATCATTATATATATATATATATATACATAGTTGTATTTTTTATTTTGCGAGTCTGATATTTCCCTAATTCTTAACAGCGGCATGTTCTATGATGGAAATCACACGTATCTTATTGAGCCGGAAGAAAACTACACTTTGCAAGTAAGTAGATAAGTGTTTTGTAAGCGGAATGCAGATATTATCTACAGGAAGCATATTTCGCAAAGTTGCTCTTTCCTTCTTTAGCAAACAATTTAGGAATTCTTATGTAGGTTCTAGCTGAGTTTCTGAACTGTCAGGAGGTTGCATCAGAAAAATATGCTTCTCAACTTCATAACAGATGGCATAACAGCCCTTTGGTGCTAGAGTAAAGTCCCAAGAAAGTTTATTTTGTATTACTTTACTAAATTTAGATGTTTCTTATTTCAGGAGGAATTCCATTTACACTCTGTTTACAAATCCAGATTATTTGAATTTCCTTTGGATGATCTTCCATCTGGTATGTGTTTTTTTTTTAATCTTGTTTTTTTTAACACAACAAACGTACTCTTAGCTCATCCTTCATTGATGCACTTACTTCATAGTTAATCACTTGTAGGGTTTGGTTTTGTTATTTTTAAACTAGAGGCTGAAGAAAATAATCTGCCAGCCTGATTGGGAAACAGAAAAAAATCTAACTCCTCTTCTAATATTAAGTCTGTTCTCTAAAACCCCCTCCCTCCCTCCAAAAATATTTTTAGCTTTTTGATATTATGATAGTTTCTTAATGACTGGTTTTAGGAGTCTCCACAAATAAAAAAAACACAGGCAGATTATAACTGATGCGCTTCTGTAAATACATTACTGCTTATGTCTCTTTAGAATAATAATATATCATAATAATAATAATAATAATAAATTATTAAATTATTCTATCCCGCCCATCTGGCTGAGTTTCCCCAGCCACTCTAGGCGGCTTTCAACAGAACATTAAAAACAGAATAAAACTTCAAACATTAAAAATGTCCCTAAACACGGCTGCCTTCAGATGTCTTCTAAAAGTCGGATAGTTGTTTATTTCCTTGACATCTGATGGGCGATGCTGAAGATCTGAAGAGGGTGTTTTCAAGGCGTAAGAACAAAAGCACATAAGACAAGCTTGCTGGATCTTGTCCGTGACTCAGCTAGTCCAGCATCTTGTTCTCACAGTGGCCAGTCAGATGTCTGTGGGAAGCCTGCAAGTCGGACATGAGCACAACGTTACTCTGCTTACTGGTATTCAGAAGCACAATGCCTTGACAGTGGAGGTAGAATATAGCCATCGTGGCTGGCAGCCATTGATAGTGTTGTCCTTTGTAAAGGCAAATGCTTGCATGCTTCCCAATTGCATTTGGTTGGCCACTGGGAGAAGAGGATGCTCAAACAGATGGACCACTGGCCTGATCCAGCAGGTCTGTTCTTATGTCTTCAGCTCTGTCTGGTGGTTCCTTTTACGAATTGGTAGGATTTTCCCATGATCAGTTTGTTCTGTTCAGTATCATTCTTTGAAAATAATAGAGCACATGCCACGCTGAAGTAGTATTGTGGTATTGTTTGCATGCATGTTGTGTGAAAATATACTTGGGAGACAAAATAATAAAACCCGTACCCGTGGTTGCTGCAGTCAAAGCTTACCATGAAACTAAGGGGTGATTATAAACACAAAAATCGGTTCCGCACCCTTTCTTCTTCCTTGCCTTATTTAGTTGCTTATTACATTTTTATTTTGCACTTCCTGTAAGGAACTAAAAATGCAGCATGTAGTTTTTCCACCCTTAATCCTCACAGCAACCCTGTGAGGTAGGCTGGAGTGGTTCAAGGATGCCTAGTGGGTTTCATGGATGAGTAGCACCTTGAACTTGGGTCTCTCTTGTCCTCGTCTTCACCGTTACACTAAACTGCTTATTTTGAGAAGTCAGTATGTGTTCCCCCCACCCCTTATTTGCCCAAGTACCACTTTTGTTGCAGAGAGATAGCATTTTCTCAGCAGCTAAGTCACCATCTCCCAGATAATACATGCTTAGCTTTCGTAACTGGAGTGTGGGTTATGGCTGTGCAAGTGTTCATGGATTTATTCTGGGCATGGTTTGTGATGGAAACAGAACAACATCTCTCCCTGGCTCTCCTCTCGATAGAAGTTCTATGAATATGAATAGATTTCAAATAATGCTATTTTTTTCAAATGATACAGTTTATATAAACTATAAATACATCTAATTATACAATACTTTTCAAAAGCATTTAGTTTGATTTTAATTATGAAAATAATAATATTTAAAACATATTTCTGCCATTGTACTATTCTTGAAACGGTGAGTAATTAATATTTTAGTACATTTAAGCTGATGGGTAAACCTATTAGGGGAATCTGGAAATATTTCAGTGCCTATGAAAACATTCTGAAGTGTTTGGGGTTGGTTGGGGAGCCTTTTTCTATGTTGAGGGCCACATTTCCTTGGAGGTAATCTGGCAGGGGCCACATCCCAGCAGTGGCCGGTTCTGGAGCCCGTGATGGGCAGATTCAAAGTCAAAAGGGGTGGGACCAACTCTCTTCTATTTCTTTTCCTGCCTCTCCCTTTTCTCCCTCCTGCCAAACCACATCAAATTGCTATATTAAAATACTGAGAGCTACATGTAGTTATGCCGAGGGCTGTATGTGGCCCTGAGACTGCTGGTTGCCCAGCCCTCTTTTAAATCATCTAAAATAGTTCAGAAAGAAGACTGGTCCCTTTTCCCATTGTTATTTTTTTTAGAAAGGTCAAAACATAATAAAACTGCTGTTGCATGGGATGGATGATGAAGAAATATGTTTGTGTATGAAAGCTACACTCGGTTGCATAAAAACTGTCGATTTTTTTTTCACTCTCAGTTTTGTAGAGACAGCAAAAATCAGTTTTCAGTTATTCATATATCCCTCCTGGGGGCAGTTTCAGAAGTAGGTGGGTGATGATACGCTTCTGGTTTTTCGTAGCAAAATCCATTTATATGATCGTTCAGATAAGGAAACTGCCTTTTGGTGAAATGCTGAGATGTTTGTTACATTGGCTTTTTATACTGTTTTTGGTTCTGACTTCTCTTCATGCCATTAATACTTTTTTTTAAAAAAAAATCAACTCTTATCTCGCCTAATTAAAATGCTGATATAATTGGGCTTTGATCATCACTGGCCCAGGCTGCCATCCTCCACAGACTTGCCTAAAAATTAGTGCTGTTGACGTCAGTGGGAGTAAGGGCTCCACTTAACAGTGCAAATTTCCTGCACTCAAAATGCTTTGGTGTGGGAAAATGGATGTGAAGAGCGGGTTGTCTTTGGCCGCTGACTATGCATCAAAGGTAACAGTAACATACTGCTCATAATGACAAAATAACTGCTAGCAGGATGAGGGACCTGTGGCCCTTCAGACGTTGTTGGAACCTATCTCTTATTGTCCCTTAATATTGGCCGTCCTAGATGGGGCTCACAGGAGACAGAGTTCAACAATATCAGGAGGTCCATCAGTTCCCCACTCCTGTGGTAGAGGTGCAGTAATATTCTGCTCATGTTGGTTCTTTGTCTGTATATAAAGCTGCTGCATGCTGTGGCTATGTAAGTAGCCATTAGAGAAGCAGGTATGCAGCCATGGAGAAATGGAAAGTGGGTATTTTTTTGGAGACTACCTTTCTTATCTGTGTTGTTATTTAAGTCTATAAGTCCACATTTCCACACGGCGGTGTCCAAGGCCACCATTTATTTGCAGGAAAGCATTTTGAAGGGTGCAGAAATGTAAACCTCCACTTTGAACACTGAGCCACGCATGAAATGCTTGCAATATTTCGCTGCTGTTGTTCAGCCTTGCTCAATGCAATTGCTTTCTTTGTCCTGCTGTTGAAAATGCCTGTCTTTTATCGACCTGTGTTGTTCTGACTTGAATGTGTGTATTCCATTCAGAATTCTGGCACATGAACACCACGTCACAGAAGTTCGTTGTGAAACCGAGACACAAAAGAAGAAAAAGGCAGGTATGTGCCTGTGCCTATTGACTTTCCCCTTTAAAGAATGTGCATTCAAGCATATATTTTGGTGGATATGGGATTCTTTTCGGAAGGACGCATGGGCTTTCAGAACTCTATGGACTTCAGTGCTTTCTGCAAAGAGCTACCTAATAATAGTGCGGTTTGGACATGCAAGTAACATCCCATGTCCAGCATCACCTGGTGACTCAGTGTAGAACTCTGCCATAGACAGCATTGCTGTGGAAGTCCTATGTCATCTGCTCTGTCAGAAATCCAGTCCCAAAAGGAAACTGCTGCTTTGCTTTGGGCAGGAAGCATGATTCTCCCTTGCCTCCTACTCCAGGTTTGCCCACTACACTGGCAGAAGAGGTTCCTTCTGCTCAGTTCCACCAGGAGTACTTGAGTCTTGGTGATGTAGAGATTAATTCCCTTCCTGTGTGTGGAAGGGTGAATGTGCCTTCTTGACACTGACATCATTCCCACTTACCTGGACAGGGCTTGGACAGAGGTCAGGGCTACAGGGCTGCTGGTGGCCAACCCAGCAGTCCCACCAGTTCACCTTTGTGGCCCTATTGTGACTCACCCACATCTAGGTCAGTGGCAGCAAGGCCAGGGACAGGAGGGCAGCTGCTGTAGGAGAAACTTCCCTTTTGTGGCTGGGGTCTCAGAGAAGAGGACACTTTGTAGAGGATGTACTCAGGTGAGAGTGCAGAGTAGTGCAGGCCACACACCAAAAACACGTAGGCAAGAACTGTTATACATTTCTATTGGGAGGATGTTCTACTTAACACAGCCAATCGTGGAATTCCATTGCATATCTATTACTATATGGAAACTCCTCTTATAAGAACAAATCCTGATCTCTAGGCTTTTCTTACGCCTGTGCAATAATCTTGTTTACTTCATAGTTATGTCCTTGCACTTAGCGAGCAAATACTTGACTACTTCGGTTTTGGTTACTTCTGCTTTTCCTTGGCCAACTGTTGACTATGGTGCCCATGGGATAGAGGAATGCTGAGCATCCCTTTTTGCATATAGGACAAGCAGAAATGACATAGAAATCTCTCCGCTGCACCACACTTGCTACTATTGAGTGTAAGGGAAAGTGAGTGTATGTGTGATCCTTCAAAGGTAGCAGCATGTCTTAGATTTCATGCTACACGCATACACTTACAGTCTCATGTCAAGTGTGTGCCGTTAGGAAACGTGCAAGACCTGTATCAAGGTGATCTCCCAGGACGTTCTCTAGAACAAACATGCTCTCCATCTGGGGCTGAGCTTTCTGATGTCAACAATTGCATGGCACAATTTTTCTGGAGAACCTGCAGGGAGACCCAGCACATAGGCGTGCTGTGCTTTGTATCTGACAAAGTAGAAAAAAAGGTTCAGCTTCTCAAAACCCTCTTAATTACAGAATTCTCTAAATAAGCCAGTTGTTTGTTTAGTTTATAAATTGTTGAGCTTATTGGTGCGCACACTACTCTGGAATAGATTTGTGGCATTCCCATAGAAAGGCCACATTTTGATGGGAGGTAGGTCACAATCAATACCTTAATGCAAAATTTGCCCATTATGTTTCTTCCAGAGTTGCATCAGAATTAGATTGCTGATGCTGAGAGGCATGGCATATATTCTGTTGCTAATTTGGTACATGGAACTACTTGTAAGTGCTTTTGTAATGAGGCCAGAACGAAGGAAATAAATTCATTCCAACACGATGAGTTTTATTACAATCAGATACATTGCCATTTTACACATTTACAGTTTCTCACTCTTCCCGCAGGTTCATCAGAGCCCATATAAAGTTGAAGAGGAAACTAAATATGTTGAGCTAATGATCGTAAATGACCATCTAATGGTGAGGTTTGCATTCTGGGCCTTTTTGGAGTAATCAATAATTCACATGTAGCATTGTGCCTGCAGTAGATTAACAATAAAATACCTATAGCAAAATGATTCTAAGCTATGCAGATATATGTCTTCAGAGTGAAGTCTGAGCTTGTTTGAAGTTATGCCTTGAGCAGCTCCATAGAACTTCTGATAACATAGGAAAGGTCAGTAAGTGTACAATGTAATCCTATATATAAAACTTCTCAGAACAAAGCCCCATTGAGTTCAGTGGATTTAATCCCTGATAGGATTGCAGCCACAGAAGTCTTCGGTTGCATACAGAACATTATGCCTAACATTTCTTCTGAGTTACAGTATTAGCTGAATGGTATATATTTAGTTAAGAGGAATTATCCACAAAGTTTGAAAGCAGCCATGAATGTAATATTCCTTCATAGTGGCATCTACGTAATTTTAATCCGTTTCTAAATGTGGACTAAAATAAATGTGATATTGAGTTTTTCTTTGCCTTTAACATGAAGATTTCTTTAAAAATAGTAAAAAGGAGCTGCTCTTTGTATGTCTGCAGACATACATGTAGGAGATTTGCATCAGATTCACAGTGATTTGCCTCACATTAACAGCAGGAGGTGGCAGGAAAAGGTTAACCCCCTCCCTTCCTGCTGTGATCCTGATAATTATCACACCACTACAGCCTTGGCTTCTACTTGCACTTTTAAAAATATGTGCCTCAAATGCAAAGGTGCCTTTTAGGTCACATCTACTTTGGCTCCTTAGCTATTGCAGACCTCTGAGTAGAAGATGTTAACAAATAACCATCATCACCAGGGATGGCTGGTAAACCTTCATGATCTGCTTGGGAAGTTACCAGAGGCACCTGCTGGTAATCTGATCCTAGGCTAGATGCATTTTAATGAGTATAGCTGTTCATGAACCCGGTTTAACAAAATTTGGGGTAAGAGTGAAATAACACAAAAGAAGTGGTCCTGTCCTACTTATGAAATTAATTATAGAAATCCTCCATGTTAATTCAAAAGATACACAGAATATGTGGGGCAGAGCCACTCCAAAAAAAGGATCGATCCAAATTAGTATAGAAGATTTTAGGGTAAGCCACAATCCTCTACACTCTTCCTCATTGGTGATTCTTTTTCTTTAAATCATTGAGTTTCACTCATTAAAAAAAAGGGTATTGTCACTTGCAATCCATAATCCTTCAGGGACCTTCTCACACACAAGCCCCACTGATTATTCAGGTGCAACTCTGCTCCCCCCGCCCCCCGTGAGGTTTCGAAAGGAGTGGATTGAAGTGTGTGTTCCATTTAGGCACTTACACACACACACACACACACACACACACACACACACACACACACCAACTTCATCCAAATTATTACATAAGATGTCTCTCCATGGAATAAGAGATTATTGATCGCTTTCTTCGCCTCTGTAAGAAACAGGAAAGAAGGTAGTCATATTTTATTGGAGGCACTTTGAAGCAATTTGCTCTCCTTGCAGTCGTGGAACTATTCGAACTGAGAGTTGCCAAGGAGATTTCTTTCTTCCGTTCTTTCTTTTCTTCATAATGATTGCAAACTTGAGTTCTGCAGCCAAGAGCAAAGGCAGATCTCAAAATCCGAATCCTTGGAAAGCTGCCAGAATAAGGAAGCGGCAGAACTCTGTTGTAACAAAGAAACTAATGTGTGTGAGTGTGTGTGTGTGTGTATCAAAAAGGACAAACTGTGTAACTGGAAAACTTTCAGGACCGCAAGAGTGTATTTCCATAATCGCTTTCTACTAACAGGCAGGGTAGCCAGGGTAGCACAACATAAACAGTACAATAGTATACATGTCTGCTCAGAAGTAAGTCACATCGAGCTCAGTGAGGGTTACCTCCAAGGTAATTGCAGCCCAAAACAGCTCATACGAAACGTAAACATTACTACTATCAGTAATAAAATACAATACTATAAAAGCAACACTGTGAAATATTCATAAAAGCCCAGTGCATTAATGTCCATAATTTCCCCACTCTTTCCCCCATAAATACTTCCACAATTTATTTCCCTAAATTCTTTTTCACCAGATCTCCCAGGCATACACCATGTCTCCAGTTCATAGAAACAAATAAGATCTGCTCGTATGTTATTTGTATGTAGGGCATTGTCTTGGTGATGGCAGAGTGGGATTGGTCTGCTGCCCCCACTCCTTATAACCACATCCCTGGGCTAGTCCTACCCTAAGGGTGCATGATGTGAGCACCTGGCACCTGCTGAGGAACCCCTGTGTGTGAACAGCTGTTTCTGTGCAACAGCTCAGTGCAATCGGGACACCTGGTTGCACTGGTGTTCTAATTGCCTGGAACTCATGCACATGAGCAGGGGTAGGGTAGCCCGGGGGCAGGACCAGCAGTTTAACCCTGCTCCCGCTTCACAGTGTAAGTGCCCTGAATGTGAGTAGCATGAATAGGACTATAGGGTATGGGCTTTCTGGCAACCATGTGAGAATTGGAATCTTCTGATCATAGATCACTGGTAATACCATATTTTGAGACATTGAGGAAGCATAACAGTTGCTATTTTTTCCTGTCCTAAGCACATACAAGCTGGCCCAGTAAGATATACCTGTAGGTTGAGGGATGCTAATCTCGCTACAAATGAGGCCTGTACTCTGTCTTCTTGCCTATCAGCTTTGCGGAATGCCCTTTCCATCAATTGGTACTTTGACCTTCATGGTACCATAGGGAGTTTAAGATAACAATACTAGTGTTTAAATAGATTGCCAGTAATCCATTTTTCATGGGCCTTTGATGAAAGTCAGTTCTGAATAGAAATTGTGCTTTAGAAATCTGATTAGGATTTGTCTTTTGTCCTTCAGCTGAAAAAGCACCGATTATCGGTTGGCCACACGAACAGCTTTGCAAAATCAGTAGTGAACATGGCAGATTTAGTAAGTATAATTCACAAGCTGCTAGTGCAAGATAGATTTGTCAGCTTTATCACGGGGATGGTAGTTTTGGGTCAGGGAGCGATAGCTGCAGTGCATTTTTTTCATCGGTGTCTGTTTTGCCATTGGATGACTGAACCACAGAAGTCTCAGCTATCTCATTAGGACCATTCCTGTGTGTTTCTGAATCAAAGCTTTCACGAGCTTTGGGGCGGGGGAATGGCCTTTAAAATATATCCAGATATTTAGCCCTTGATCACATTGTGCTTTAATCTGTTAGAAAGGAGAGGGCACTGACCCTTCATTAAAGTACTGTTCTTTATGCTCAACATTTCCTTAACTACTTGGGGGCAAAGGGGCTGTTTTAAAGGGAGGAAAAAGAGGCAAAATTTATACTGTCGCTTGATGATCGTTCATTTTGTTAATATGATAGATTTACAAAGAACAACTCAACACCAGGATAGTCTTGGTTGCCATGGAAACCTGGGGTACTGATAACAAGTTCACCATATCTGAAAACCCACTGGTGACCCTGCGTGAGTTTATGAAATATAGGAGGGATTTTATCAAAGAGAAAAGTGATGCAGTTCACCTTTTTTCGTACGTAATTTCATATTGTTTTGTTACCACTTGGGGTAGTGTAATCTGGATTGTTAGTGCTGACTACATTAATTTGGTCTGGGCATAATTCTAGACCACAGTTTATGATTGCGTGCATGAGCCTCGGGTATGGGCATGCTCCACTTTCGCCTTCTCCTCAGACATGGCCTTGAGGTGATCAGAAGCTATCGTTTCCATTTTTAATTCAGTGGTTTATTGTTATGTCCGAACCTCGAGCTTTGTTTAATCTTAAAAAATGATTTTGGGAAGCAAACCAGCATTGTAAACCAAGATTAACTTGTTTTCCCTAAACCACAGTTAAGGCTAACCACAGTTTGTCTGATTGAGTATGGTAACTGTGGCTAGTTGAAAACGAAAGTAAAAAAGGAGTTTGAGGCTTTGTTCATGTAATGCCTTGTGTTTCATCTGAATACAGCCAAACATTGTATGTACATGATGTCCAAATGCACTGTGTACTGTAATACACACTTTGCACATTATTAGGGCAGACCCATGTTTAAACCAACTTGTTTGACCCTGGACGCCATCTATTTTCATAAATATTAAAACAGAGATGGGATTTTAAGTGTGGTAGAAGTGATTTGAGCACACATTCGCTGTAGTCTGAGGAATTTTGCTTTTAAGGTGGTGAATGTGTTATTCGATCTGCACAGGGACCCTCGCGTGCATCGGTGGGGCCCGTTCTGCCCCCCCCCCCCCCCGTTCCACCCATTTTTGTGATGTTTTCTGGTCACTTCTAGGTTTGGTGCAATGCTCGTGTGTGCGGGCATGCCTATATCGGACACACCTAAAATGGTCACTTCCATTTTTAAATATTACCACAGCCTTCTCTCAATGCCATCTTCACTGCGTACTGCAGAAGTGAAACCAGGAAAGTCAAGGAGGGCTTATCCCAGCCAACCCCACTGATTTCTCCCCACAAATATTTAGATCTGAATTTATGTTTGCACCCCTCTAGTATCCTTGTGCCTTATTTTCGTAAATAAACAAGGCATAAAACAAGCTCCTCTTGTCTGTCTTAGTTGACTTGCACTTTAAGGTAGGATCTCTCTAATGCTGTCCCCAAGGCAGTTGTGCCAGGATTTGGGCGCCTCGTTTGAAAGCACCCAATTTCTACTGGATCTGTGTTAGCCTCCCCTGATGCCAAGTGTTTTTGAGTGCTAAACTCCCATTAGCCCTAGACAGCATGAGATTTATAGTCCAAAACATGGGGGGGGGGGGCAAGACTGAAGGAGCCTGATCTGTGCAGATCATCTCTTTCCAAATCGTTTCTGTGTTGTTTCAAATTCATGGTAGCTTCCTTTTTAAGGCTTCCTGCTCTCTTTCCTTCTCCCCGCTGCCTCCAAATCACTGTGCTGAATCAGAAGTGGGAACTTCACAAACAAGCACATGTGTTTCTTTCTGCTGAATCCTAAGCTAATGCTTGTTGTTTGAAAATGCTCTGGTTTCTAAATCGCCACTTTGTGCTTTTCTCACTATCGTTTCTGTTGTTTTTCTTAAAGGGGGAGTCAGTTTCAGAGCAGTCGCAGTGGGGCAGCCTACATTGGTGGGATTTGTTCGCTTCTGAAAGGTGGTGGCGTAAATGAGGTAGGTCCGAATGCATGTAGAAACACAAAAGGGCTATGCAGAAATGTTCTTGTGAAAACCCACGTCTGGTCCAGCTCTCATGGCACCATGCTGTGTGGCCCACTCTCCCCTGTCACAATGGGAAGAAAGCTCCCCTTGGTACCAGTCAGAACATGGAAGTGGGAAAAGATTGAAACCCTTCTCCCCTCCGCCCTCCCCACACTCTACGCTACAGTCTCAGTCTAGTTACACTTCCCCAACCCCACACTGGATTTTTATTATTAATACCCTATAATAAAGCTTAATGTTATAGATGAACTCGTTTTGTATTTGATGTCTCCTCTATTCATTTAAGGGCCAATGTTTTCACCTGTTATTAGGCCTCAACTTTCAGCCAGCTTGCTATTCCCCTACGGTTCACGGGAAGTAAATGGAACAAGCCTTTGCAATCTCATCTTTCGCTTCAGGACAATTCTTTTAAAATTTGTAAAACACTTGTAAATTGATTTTCTTCCCCCCCCTCTCCAAGCCATCGCTTCTCTTGTTTTGTCTTTCAGTTTGGGAAGCCGGATTTAATGTCAGTAACATTGGCACAGTCCTTAGCTCACAATCTTGGCATTTTCTCAGACAAAAGAAAATTGCAGAGTGGTAAGGAATTTTGGTTGATGGTTTCCTTTTAAAAAATGCTTATTTATTTACACACACACACACACGCACACACACACACCCGGAGGGAAATGTATTCTCATGCTCCCTACCTTTGGCACAGTCTCTCCTTTTCTCTTTCTCGGTCATTGTAATTATATATTATTTTGCAGAAGGAAAAGGAAATTTTGAAAGATGTTCATAAGAATGCAACTGAACTCTCTGGAATTGCATTGTTTGTTAAATAACGAATCAGGGATACAGTTTTGGCCCAGCTGGAGTTCAGCGTGAGCAGTTTTAGAGAACAGACCTAAACGTGGAAAGTTCAAATGCATATGGAAAATAATTTAAAGCTTAAAAATCAAACACAGTATGGCATTGGCTGAGGGAGAATGCTGGTGGAACACTAATTGCAGTGAACCTTAAAGGAAATGTTTTAAGTATTTTGGGTCAGTGGCATTTAACTACTTATAAGTTAAATTTTAATCTATGGTCTGACTCACAATCATGGTTGCCACTGTGGCGATTATCCTGTGGTAATTGTATGCAATTTAAATGCAGATGTTTTGGAATTGGCCACATCTGCACCTCATTTAAAGCATTATTATACCACATTAACAGTTAAAGAATCCCAGAAACTGTAGCTTGTTTGTTTTTTGTAAATAATTTTTATTAAGTTCTACATTTTTGTCATAATAACATCAAATACAGTCATACCGCGGGTTACAGCCGCTTCAGGTTGCATATTTTCGGGTTGCGCTCCGCGCCGAACCCAGAAGTACTGTTTCCAGGTTTCGGCGTGCGTGCCGAAACACTAAATAACACTTTGCGCATGCACAGAAGTGCTGAATCGCGACCCGTGCGTGCGCAGATGCGCAGGCGTGGGTTACGAACGCTGCGGGTTGCGAACGTGCCTCCCGCACGGATCACGTTCACAACCCAAGTGTCCACTGTAATGACTTCCCTCAACTTCCTCTTCTGGTTTCTTAACTTATAAACTTCTCCTGCTTGTTTGATTAAATCTTAATATTATATTCTTTAACTTAAATGTTGCCATCCTCTTATCATTCGGACATTGATTGGTGTTTTCTATATTTAATTTGTCCATTGTAAGTGTTTACTCAAAACCTACTAGTGAGTCCATTTCTTTGCATTGTTTCTGAAAATACATCATAAATGGTTCCCATTCTTTTAAAAAGTCTCTATTGTCTTTATCTCTTAATCTTTCAGTTAGCTTTGCCATTTCAGGGTGCCAAGATTTGTTAGGAGACCCCAATTCCTCTCACAGAGCTGCAATGTTCAGAGTGGTTTAACAACTAGTTCCTCTTCACAGGGAAATCTGGGAATTGCAACCGTGTGAGGGGAATAGGGTCTGTTAACAACCCTCAGCAATTTAACAAACCGGAAGGAGGGGAAGTCATACCCTTTAATATTTATGGTGAGGATACAGCCAAAGGGTGAAAAATGATTGGCACTTGGTTTTCTTCATCATTGAACAAATTGCGGGCTGCAAAATCCTAAAGGGTCCTTTTAGAACTCTTACCAATTTAGAGGTTTGCGTAGATAAGATGGATGCCAAAATTATTGCCAATCTATCAACAGCCACAAAAAACTTGGTAGTATCCTGTTGGCTGTTGGTGGGGAAGTATTTTTCCTCTCCTATCAGATACGGGACATGGCTTTAAAACTTATTTACTCCATACATGCTTGTGAGACCCAAATCCATGAAGGTTTGTTTTGCAGCGATCTTTTTTCATGGATTTCTGGAATGATACATTTAAAGATGAGAAATGCCCTTCTCATGGCTTACTTTGGTATTATAGAACTCCTTTTCGTAGGCATTATTTATAAGTATTGTGTATTCTTCCTTACTTCTTATTTGTTTCTCCTAATACATTTTTTCTTCTATATTTAGATTATTTCCAAAGGGGGAAAAACAATAGTGTGTAATTTATTCATTTTTATTTTAGGTGAGTGTAAGTGTGAGGACACATGGTCTGGCTGCATAATGGGAGATACTGGGTAAGGTATTTCTTCTGAGAAACTTCAGCGCAGCAAAAATCTGGATTAGGAGGTGGGGACGGTCGGAGGAAGCTGTACGAAATAAATAGCATTAAATGGAGCTGTGCCCCTGAATTGGCTGACAGCAAATTGATGCACATCGTCAAATTGACAACGGGTTGCGTTCAGCTAAGTCCTACTCAGCGTAGACTTATTAAAATTAATAAACATAAGTTAATCATCTCCATTAACTTCAGTGGGTCTATTCTGAGTAGGGCTAGCGTTGACTGCCACCCACTAAGTCTGTGTGTCTCATTAGGAAGATAACAGCCTGCCTGCTGGATCAGGCCAATGTCCCATATTGTACAGCATCTTGTTCTCACAGTGGCCAGCCAGATGCATGTGGGAAGCAACTGGTATTCAGAAGCAAACTACCTCCAACAGCAGACGTAGAACATAGCCATTGTGTCTAGTTGCGACTAGTAGCCTCATCCTCCATTTGTCTAATCTTCCTTTAGAGCCATGCAAGTCGGTGGCCATCATGGCACCTTGTGAGAGCAAATTCCACATTGTGACTATGTGCTGTATAAAGAAGTACTTCCTTTTGTCTGCCATGAATATTTCAGCTTTTTTGGATGTCCATGAGTTCAAATGCTATGACAGGGAGAGTGAAAAAAAGTTCTCTATCCGCTTTCTCCTGTGCCCTCCATATTTCCATAGACTTCTGCCATGTCACGTCTTACTGTGAGTTCTAATGTTGCACAGCAGAGGAATCCACTAGTGCATCAGCTGCACTGGTGGAAACCGGTTGTACAACAGATTACACAGCCTCTTACACAAAATTACTTGCAACCTGCTTGTGCATTCTCTTGTGCAACAGTATTCTGGTGGCGCCAAACTTTTTACCAGCAGAACAAGTGACTTTAACTTCGTGCTAATTTGGATACAAACCATTGCCTGCCCAACATATCAAAATCTGAACTAGTTCAGCTCCTACTGGCTAGCAACCATGTCATAAAAATAAGGATAGACAGTGTAGCTGAATTCTTGGCCTGTTTTTCCACTGAATTTGAAGAAGTGAAAACAAAAACATCAGTGACATGCTTCATATTGAACACACAACTCTCCTCTAGGCTACTCATTTCCCCTAAGCGCATTCATGATGGAAGCTAAGCTAAAATTATGTTTTAGGCCCACCTAATAAACCACAATTTTCTCATAGGTTACTATAGCTGTTGTTCTCCATGACTTTTAAACATGAAATGTGTAGGGAAATAGGCACTACCAGTTTACTAAGTGAGTACTGTACATCCATGTGAAGTTTCTCAGCTCTATTCCTTATCATTATTTTGTATTTCTTGGTGCTCCAGATAATTTGCAAATACGAATAGCAGAAGCTGGGGAAAGGCAAAAGCTAATGAGATTATCTAGGGCATCGCTGGAGAAAGCACAAGAGTCATTTCGATGACAAATCTTTAATTAGCGATAAAATAGCTTAAGGAAATAACTGGCAAAAATATTCCTTCCAGTGGAAGCACTTTCAGTCCAATAGAAGTCCTTCCAGAACTTTTATGAATCCAGTGGTGGGTCATGAAATAACCTGCTTCCCTCTTTGATGCAGCTATTACCTTCCAACCAAGTTCTCCAAATGCGACGTTGAGGAGTACCACGAATTTTTAAATAATGGAGGTGGAGCCTGCCTTTACAACAAGCCTTCCAAGGTAATAGTGGTTTGACACTAGAGGAAAGTAACGTTTTATTATTCTTTCTGCTCAGATGCTCAGCTCAGTGTCCTCCCAACCACTTGTATTGAAATGCTTCTTGGCAAACTCACCTGTGTAGCACTTGTTATTATATATTACCTTATTCTTTCAAAATTGGCTGTGGGCAATCTGTGACCTTCCAAAACATTGCTGGACTGGATGAGAGGCTTTAAGTGTCGTTTTTGTTTTGGAGCATTTTAAAAACAAAACTGTGCATTGACTTGTTTCTACAACACATTGGGCGTAAGGATCTCTTTCTATAGTAGAGGTTGTTTGCTTTGTTTAGTGCTCCGCTTAACTGGACACAGAGCATATGTAGGGGGCGAGGACTCTTAGAATACCCTGTGACAGATGGGGGTGACCAATCCCCCTTCATTCGGTGATTCCTCTCTCTACAGCAGTCTTATTTTTAAGTAAATCTGCATATATTTAATTTTGGCTTTGCTTTTCATCACAGCATTGGGATTCAGAACTCCCTGGTTTTTCATCTTCTGAAATTTAATCTGCTGCCTCCCCCTGCCTCTATAGTAGTACTTTTTAATGTGGTGTTTTATGGATTTGTTTAAAAGTTTGTTGATAGTTTCCTTGGGTTTCTTTTTAAGTGAAAGGCAGGATAAAAATATTTTAAAAACTGTAATCCTATATAATAAAGTGCAAGTGTCTCTGCGTCCAGTATTCCCTGTGTCCCTGGGTTTGCGCTACTGTGCATGTGCCCCATGGACACAGGGACTGGACACAGAGACTTGGAACGCACACTCGCTCGTGCGCATGCTCTCCCCACCCCCCACCCCTCTGCCAACCGCTGCTTCCTTTGCCACCACCGCAGAAAGAGGCCAAATCGCGGCCTTCTCCTGGGCGCCCACTGCCCTGCTGGGCTCAGCGGAGCGCCCCGACAAAGCGGCGGCCATGGGAGGGGCCAACCGGCCCCTCCACGCGCTGCCGCCGCCAAAAAAGGCCAAATCGCGGCCTTCTCCTGGGTGCCCGCCGACCAGCTGGGCTCAGCGGAGCGCCCCGACAAAGCGGCAGCCAATCGGCCCCTCCATGCGCCGCCGCTGCCGCCAAAGGCTGAATGCTCTAGCGCCCGTTTATTAAACGGGCTGAATGACACTAGTGAATAATAATCTGCATATGCAGTACAGTGGTACCTCAAGTTACAAACGCCTCAGGCTACAAACGCTTCAGGTTACAAACTCCGCTAACCTGGAAGAGTTACTTCGAGTTGAGAACTTTGCCCCAGGATGAGAACGGAAATTCTGTGCCGACTATAAAACAACAGAAACCAAATCAGCCAAGGAGACTGGACCAGCAGTTAAACCCCAAAACGCTAAGCTGCCACAAAGAGCAACAGCCAGAATAAAATGCTTGTTTAAAAACGAAAAAGCATTGCAAAGATGCAACCACAAACGACTCTCTTTGTATACAGTGGGATAATTTAGTGCGTAACATTGGAAAGAAGTTTTCTTCATTTTCTTTTCTGTATGTCACTGTAGATGTGACATACAAGCCTTTTTAGGCATTGAGTAATAAATATGTGAAGGGGCTATTGAAAACAAGTGGTAGTCACAGCCCTTGGGTGACAATGCATGCACAAACGTCACCCCTGGCTGATGCATGAGTGGTGCCATGCTCCATGTGCACAGACATATTAGACAGGAGAACTAGTTACCTATGGCAGGGGTGCAAAACCTCACATCCAGGAGCCAAATGCAGCCCTAGCTGCCCCCCCTGAACTTTCCACAGCCCCCATTTCCAACTCTGAGTGTATTTGAACAACCCTTGAACCCTTGCTTGTCTGGACGGAGGACAGAGAAGTGTGTGAATGTGTATAGCAGGCATCCTACTGTACAAACGTAAAATTTACATTGGTTGCCTCAGCCTTTGGCACTCCCCACCACTGGAACCTGGCCTTTGGAAGCTTGCCCAGAAGGGAACGTGGTCCCTGGGCTGAAAAATGTTTCACACCTCTTGACTCCAGGGGTTATAGCTAGCTTGCATATTCTTGAGATCTCCTCCACCTAAACATATGAATACGACTGTGGGCTGTTTTATTGGGGGCCAAATAATGCAACTCCACACTTGCCATTCTTACCCTGTCTTCCTTATTTATTTTTCATCGCAGCTTCTCGATCCTCCAGAATGTGGCAATGGCTTTGTTGAAGCTGGAGAAGAATGTGACTGTGGTACTGCGACCGTAAGTCATTGCAATGAATAGTTTGCCCCTGTGAGGGAAGAGCCCACCCTTTCCAAATTAGACAACTCATTAAAAAAGAAGAAGAGAAACTGCCTTAAGGGGGCAGGCTTACTCTTTGCATTGTCTTCCTCGCCAGCCACTTGGTGAAGCAAGCAAAGCTGCAGATTAACCGTGCATTTATGCATGCACAGTGGTGCTGGTGGAGGTACTTTGTGTCTGCTTGCAATGCACCAAGCAAGTGTGAAAAGAAGAAAAGAAGACTTGGGGATGTTTCCAATGCTCGTCATGCTCAGAGCATGTTTCTCAGTTAGTAGATGCCAGAGGGTAGGCTTCTCCCAAGGCCATCAAATTATTGATTTATTTTTTTAAAAAATCTGAAGTTTGCATTCTGCGCACCATAGAGTGTCAGGTGAAGGTGCAGGTAGTTCTGAAGAAATGTGCTCGTCAAACTGCTGTTTTACAGTTGCTTCCACTCCTCAGGAATGTCGTGCTGAAGGTGGTGATTGCTGTAATTCCTGTAGTCTAACGGCTAACTCTGAATGCAGTAATGGACTTTGCTGTAAAAAATGTCAGGTGAGTATTTAAGTGAAGGATTTTTATTTATTTGTTTGTTTGTTTTTAAAAGAGACTGTTTAAAAGCCTGCTGCTATGTAATTATGCCTACTTTTGATTACCAGCAGAATCGACTCATTTTCTGAAAGCTTAGCAAAAAGTATCTCAATGATCGCTCCCCACATCAAATGGGGGGCACCTTTTGCATAGTCGCAGGCAGCCCCCCAGATCCCAGTGTGGCTCCTGGTAGTTTGGGCTGGCTTCATCCTCCCCAGGCTGGATATATGGAAGTCTCCACCTACCTCAGCCAATCGCCCAATCCCGCCTGGGGAGGCATTGCCAGTGGATTGGCCAGGTAAGGGGAGGGAATCCTGCAACGTGGTATCCCAATGTTTCCTTCGCAGTCAGTTTCATCTGCAGGACGTAGAGCAATTTTCAAACTCTTGTCTGCCAGTTGAGAAGACATTAAAAGAGAAACAGTAGCACAAGATGAAATGATGCTATAGCTGGAAGGAGCCTTGGAGGTCACGCAGCCAAACCCAGTTCTTGCTGTAGGATCTGTAACGGAGGATGCAGCTACAGTTATCCAAGACAGATAGACAGCCATCCTTTGCTTAAGTACCTCCGGCAAAGCAGAGCTCACCACCTCCTGAGGCAGGCTGCTTCAGTCTGTTTCTCCTAAGTTTAGCTGGAATATGCTTCTTTAAACTGCTTCCCTCCTTTATATGGGCCACTGATCACAGGGGTTGTGCCGTTTATAAATATAGTGGCATGTTGTTGTTGTTTAGTCGTTTAGTCGTGTCCGACTCTTCGTGACCCCATGGACCATAGCACGCCAGGCACTCCTGTCTTGCACTGCCTCCCGCAGTTTGGTCAAACTCATGTTCGTAGCTTCGAGAACACTGTCCAACCATCTTGTCCTCTGACGTCCCCTTCTCCTAGTGCCCTCAATCTTTCCCAACATCAGGGTCTTTTCCAAGGATTCTTCTCTTCTCATGAGGTGGCCAAAGTATTGGAGCCTCAGCTTCACGATCTGTCCTTCCAGGGAGCACTCAGGGCTGATTTCCTTAAGAATGGATAGGTTTGATCTTGCAGTCCATGGGACTCTCAAGAGTCTCCTCCAGCACCATAATTCAAAAGCATCAATTCTTCGGCGATCAGCCTTCTTTATGGTCCAGCTCTCACTTCCATACATCACTACTGGGAAAACCATAGCTTTAACTATACGGACCTTTGTAGGCAAGGTGGTGTCTCTGCTTTTTAAGATGCTGTCTAGGTTTGTGGCATGTAACCTTCATTATTGGACCTGGACATTTGAATTTAGCATATGAGAACCCCCAATTAAACCGGATGCCAATGCTGTCTAGGTTTGTGGCATGTAACCTTCATTATTGGACCTGGACATTTGAATTTAGCATATGAGAACCCCCAATTAAACCGGATGCCAATAACAGAAGAAAATATTTGTGTGTGTGTGGTATTTTGACTTGAACTGTCAAAAGATTATAGATCTGCTCAGATATTTAATGTCTCTTTTTCAGTTTGAAGCCAAAGGAGTTGTATGCAGAGAAGCTGTGAATGATTGCGATATTGCAGAGAGTTGCACAGGAGACTCTAATCAGGTAAAGTTTCAAAGTGAGTGACTGGAAAGCTGTAGCTCAGTATAGCAACATGACATGTAAAAGGTCCCTGGTTTAATCCCTGGCACCTCCAGGTTAGCATTAGGAGAGGCTCCTGCCTGAAGCCCTGGAGAGCTGCTGCCAGCTAGTGTAGGCAATATGGAGCTAGAGGGACCTTCGGTCTGACTCTGTATAAGGCAGCTTCTTATATTCAAAGAGAGGGGGGGGTTACAAAATATGGACATTCAGTTAATACCCACTTGAACAAAACAATTTTGGGAGACAGGAGGCAATGTCCAATCGAAGGAAAGTTTTAAAAGCTGCATTTGCATTAATTTTAGACACTGCAGTACAGCTTTAAAAACTGCCTAGCTTATCATATGGTCCCTTCTGCTTTTTCTTTAGTGCTCTCCAAATCTGCACAAAATGGATGGGTATTCATGTGATAACGAAGAGGTACGTACAGTGTTTCATTTGATAACTTGTGTAAGATAGGCTTCAGCAGATAAAAGCTAGTCTGTTCACAGACGTCTATTAAAGTAATCATTTGGGACGATGGACTCTGTGGTTCTAAACATGTGCTGCAGAATCTTGTGCCAGAATCGTGTCTCTTCCCCACCCCTTCCTTTTAAATATACAGTATGTGCATAGTGTATATTATAGGTTCAGTTTCTTGTTCACTTTGTTTCTTGCATATCACTTTAGGGGCAGATAGACAATAGTAATGTAACGTTAATACAGTGGTACCTTGACTTACGAATGCCTCGACTTCCGAAGGTTTCGACTTACGAAGTCCGCTAACCCGGAAGTATTTTCGCCGTGCGTGCGTTCTGCGCATGCACAAAATGGACACTTCAACATCCGAAGGTTTCGACTTACAAAGAGCGCTGCAGAATGGATCGCCTTCGTAAGTCGAGGTACCACTGTACTTCTAATACATAACAGTAATTTGCACGTCAGTTGGTTAGGTGAGGGGGGGGATAGGTTTTTTAATAGTAAGACCTTTTTCTTTAGATCTGGCAAACATTTGAAATTGAAATTGCATATTAAAATGGAGTTGCATATTAAGGCTGCTAAGCACACTTACCTGGCAGTATGTCCCATTGGCACCTATGGTGTTTTTTTTTACTGTTTTATAACCTTTACCCCTCAGTAACATAGAAACAAGCTAAGCAATAGGTTTTGGGAAAATATTTCAAATGAAGATAGAGCATGTGTCCTTTTCTTGGTTTCTCTTCAGGGCCTTTGTTTTGGAGGACGATGTAAAACAAGAGACAGGCAGTGTAAATATATCTGGGGAGAAAGTGAGTAAGCTCTTTTAAGCTTCCAATTATTATTATTATTAGTGGTATCCCTCTGAAAACCCACTTGCTTGGCATCAGGAATGTCACACAGAAGAAGGCAAAGACTTGCTATTTGCTGCTCCAGAGAACAGCACTATATCTAATGGACTTAAGTTACAGAAGAATAGATTCTGATTCAACATTAGGGCCACATCTGCACTATCCTTTTAGAGCACTGTGATGCAGTCATGCTTTCCTCCAAGGAATGCTGGGAACTCTAGTTTGTTAGGGGTTGCTGAGAGTTGTTAGAAGGCCACTATTGCCCTCACAGAGCTGCAGGTCTCGGAGTTGTTCGGGAAGATGGGTTGATTTTTAAACCACTCTAGATTTTGTCTGGTTGTTAGAGAATAGGCAGTATTCCACTTGAAGCTGCTACAGTTTCCAGCAGCAGATATTTCTGCTACTTCATAACCACAGATGTCTACTATTTTGAAGGCAAAGTGCTTTATCAATTGTACGACACCTTTGCAAATTCTAGTTTCCTGTCAATTTCCTCCCACCCCAGTCACTTCATTTCAAGGATGCTTCAGCTGAGAACCTTCAGTGCTTATATAATAAAAATAGTTGAGAGCATATAAATTGTGATCTCAATCAAGCCAAAACCTTCCCATATTTAGACGTGCTTACCAGTGTGGTGTAGTGGTTAAGAGCGGTAGACTAGTAATCTGGGGAACTGGGTTCGCATCTCCGCTTAGAGACTCCTTCGGGTAGTGATAAAGCAGGATATCAAATCCAAACTCTTCTTCTTCTTACCTTTTAAAACAAACTTGTGCGTCATGATTGAAGGAAATTAGTTTCTGTTATTTTTTTCCTTGTTCTTAAGATGTGACGGTCGCTGATAACTATTGCTACGAGAGGTTGAATATAGAAGGAACTGAGAAAGGCAACTGTGGCAGAGACAAAGATACTTGGACACAGTGCAAGAATGAGTAAGTTAACACTATTCTTTTGAGATAGCACCTTGATTTTGTTCGTGTTTTAGGCCAGTGGTTCTCAGGCATTATAAGCGACATATGTTCCTTTGCAGATAACCAGATCTAACATCGTCATTGTCATCAATATTAATAATAATAATAATATATTTTTAGATTTAATTGCAAAGATTGCATTGCAGTAATACAATCATGAAGTCACCAGTGCCTGAACTACTGTTGGTCCCCAGGTACATGTTTGGGTTCAAGGGGACCTATAAAGGTTGGAGACTGTTGCTGTAGACCAGGGTTTCCCAAACTTGGGTCTCCAGGTGTTTTAGACTACAGTTCCCATCATCCCTGATCAGTGGTCCTGCTAGCTAGGGATCATGAGAGCTGAAGACCCAAGTTTGGGAAACCCTGGTGCAAAGAATGCTGAGCTAAATGGACCAGTGGTCTGACTCAGCATAAGACAGTTTTCTATGTTCTATTGTTTATGTTCAGTAAACATCACCTATTTCTCTTGGGCAGCTTTTTCTTCTTTTCTTACTCTAAGCAGCAGCAGCAGCAACATCAGCAATGAATGCCTTGTTTAATCTTTCCTTCCAGGGATGTTCTTTGTGGCTATCTCCTGTGCTCTAATATTGTTTCTATCACCCCAAGACTTGGGGAACTCGATGGCGAAATCACATCGACTTCTCTTCAAACTTTGGACAAGTCCTTTGTTTGCAGGTAATTTCTCAAATCCTAAACAGGGAGGACCCAGTTCAAGCACATGAAACTGTGTTATTGTCATGCACCTCGCTCTGTGATCGGAGGTAACAGTACACGTCCATCGCTATGTGTGTGCAGAGCAGTTGCACTTGTAAATTTCAAATAACGTCGCATAAATTCCAGGTTGCTTAAGCACTGGTCAGATACTTTTTTTGAAGTTTTGCATGCCCCACTGTGAGAAAACACCAGCTTTTTTTTAGCCATGAAAAAAGGATTAAGAAACGTTACTTAGTGTTCTGTGTGTTGATAGCAGTTTTGTTAAAAGGGATTTTAGTTTGGTGGATCTAACTTAACAAAGGCTTTCTGTGTCCTTTTGCAGCGGGGGTCATGTCAAGCTAGAGGAAGATGCAGACCTTGGCTATGTAGAAGATGGGACACCCTGTGGCCAGGGAAGGATATGTTGGGAGCACAGATGCCTTTCTGCGGAATCTTTTAACTTCAGCTCCTGTCCAGGAAGTACAGAAGGCACCATCTGTTCAGGGCATGGAGTAGGTTTTGCAGTGCCTTGGGGGAGTGAATGCACATTAATTCCTTACATATTGGCTGGCTGGCAGGGGCTCTCTCTGTGCCTTTCCAAAAGGCTGAAAGGAAATACATGTGAGCCAACCTGGGACCTATGGGTATAGGGTGGCATACAAATAAGAATAAGAATAATAAATCGTCCAGTTTTAATTTGGGTATACTTTAAAGCACTCGAATTAATCATCTGCCTCATTTTGTAGCCTAGTGGTAGAAAAGCAGGGAAGCAATCTCCTTTATTTATATTCGAATGACAAATTCACATTTGAGGACTGCTTTCTAAATGTTGGATTGCATTCTTTGTAGGTGTGCAGTAATGAAATACAGTGTATCTGTGAAGGGTTGTGGACTGGTGCGGACTGTGCCAAACCCGCCATGAAACCAAGAAATGACGAATATATGCCCAACCCAGGTAAGTTGCGTGTTTTACAATTTAATGAAACGATTGCAGGCTACTTGGGGGTCAGACTTCAAAGCATGTGCATTGATTTTTCACTTAGCATGCCATCACAGCAGTAGAGTCTTTTGTCAATGTAAAGACTGATAATAGGGACCGTTGCACCAACTTTCACAGGCCAGACTCCAGTTTATCAGATACAGCTACCTGCCACAAGACTCGGTTGTCTTAGAAGTCATGCTTTGTAAAAAAGGACCATAACTCAATAGCTCCACATTGAGTCCAAGGCACCTCTAGATTGGGAAGTGTGTGGAGGAACTGCACTATGAAACCATTAATAGCCACTTCCAGGCACTGCAGACAATATTGAACTAGATTGACCCATCGTCTGACTTGGTATATGGCAGGTCCATAGTTTTATATGGTCAAGAAGTACCAAGACCTTGAACTTGGTCTGGTAGAAGATTGGCAGTCACTGCAGATCCCACAGACAAGGTGTTATATGCTAGTGGCACTTGCCTCCACAAGCAGCCTGACCACCACATTTTTCAGCCTCCAGACAAACCTCAGGTGCAACCTCTCATGGAGAGCATTACAGTAATCCAGCCTTGAGATTACCAATGCATGGGCAACTGTGGTTAAGTTATCTTGATCCAGGAACGGCCATAGTTGTCTTCTGGTAAAAGGTACTCCAAGCCACTGAGGACGCCTGTTCTTCCATTGGCAGTGTTGGATCCAGATGAAGCGTCTGCTCCTTCAATGAGAGTGCAGCCCCAAGGCGATCTGGCAGGGGCAAAAAGCTGAATCCATTCTTGCCAGGGTTCAGATCCAGATTGTGACATGCATACACTCAGCTGCTATTTACTAAAAAACAAAAAAACACATCCTAAGTTGGCCCCCGTTGTCTTGAATCCTGCTTTATTATTTGCTGCTATAGGTCTCCTTATCCCAGAGTTTTACACATCTAAAAATGAACCAGGCAATCTGGATTTAGGGCTGTCTCCAAATACATCATACTCTGAATAAACCCATTTAAATATTAATTGGCATGTCTATTGATTTTAATAGCTCTACTCCCAAGTATGACTTAGCTGAGTACCGTAACTGTATTAGGAAAATCGAAGTTTTGTAGTTTTATGTATGTGTCCCTTCGCCTCAAAATGAGGTACATTCAGATTCTTGTTTCCTTCTTTTTTTTAATCTAGGTGTCACTAGCACAAATATTATTATAGGTGCTATTGCTGGTACAATTTTAGTGTTGGCTCTGATTATGGGCATAACTGCATGGGGTTACAAGTAAGTAATTTATATATATATCTTATATTAATAAAGGTAATATTTTTTATTTCATATGATTTTCTGTACTTTATTATGATTTGATAAAGTAAAAGGATGAATTGGCAGTGTGAATTATCAAATGATTTAGGCGAAAGAGAATATCAGAAGTTTCCCTAATCAGAACTGCTTCCAGTTCTCCTCTCTGCAAATAGTTGCCTTTCTAGGCTTACTGTACTAAGAAGACTTGTTGTCCAACATCTGCGGACTGAAGGCTGCATAAGACTGTAGGACAGCCTTTGAGTAAAGCAAGTCTAGCCATCCTGCCTGGGGATTATGGGAATTGTAGTCCAGTGACATCCAGAGACCCAGCCAGCAAAGCTGATGTACTCTTTAAGTCAAACTTGCCATAAGAATTATATTATTTACTGGAAACAGCCTGGCTTACTAATTCTTTAGTATAACTTTCTCATATTCTATCTTTAATTATTTACTGCACACCTGTGTTTCAGCATGTCTGTCTAAACGAAATGTATGAGAGGAAACAGGCCTGTCTTAACCACATTGAGCGCCGTGGCGCAAAGGTTCCTCTGCCGCCCCCCTCCCAACTCACCGCAAACACAGAGGAGGGACATGGCATGGGCGGGCCGGGCGCTGAGGGTGGGCTGGGCTGCCTGGTTTTCCTCCGGGGCTCCGGCGCCGCCGCCTCCTGGGCGGAGGGCTCTGCTGGGGGGGGGAGGCGGTGCCGTGCAGCACCCGGCCTCTTGTCCTCCTCATGCCCCCAACCCGACCCGCCAGGCTGAGGCCGGGACTCGAACCCGCGGTGGGAGGGAGGGAGGCAAGGAGCAGGACGAGCGGGAGGGCGGCTGGGCTGTCGGGAGGGCGCAGCCCGGCGACCCGGCGCCCTGGCGCATTGCGCCACCCAACCTTGCCTTAGGACCGGCCCTGAGGGGAAAGATAAAAATCTATTGAACTCATACGCTGATGCTAAGTAAAGGCCACATTTACACATGTTGATAAGTCAGGGTCGCTAGGCTCCCAAGATTTGGGGAATAAGCCACATGCTTTGTGCGCTCTGTTCAATCCTCCCCCCCAATGTTCCTACCCTGGCATGAGGAGGGGAAACAACCCCAGAAGCTTGAAAGGGGTTTGACTTCCTGTGATGTCCAAGCCTGAGATTGTGCATTTTTGGTCTCAGCTAGCAGGGTTCTTCTTAACAGTCAGTTAAGTGATCCAAACTCTGCTTATGAAGTTAGGCAGCTCTTGAAAGGTGCCAGAGGAGATTGCGCTCTCCTTCCTTGAATGAGGAGAGAATGAAAATAGATCTGGTTTGTGCAAGAAACCTCATGGTTAGTGAGGAAAGAGTTTCGCCACGAGCCTGAGTTTGGACGGCATGAGTCAAATTGTGGCTTTGCTCAGCTAACGACTGGGGAGGAACTGTCCATAAGCTTTAATTAGCTTGTGTTTAAGTAAACAAAGTTACCGGTCCAGTCGCGCTTCCGGACTTAAATCTTCCCTTTCAGCAGAGCTTTTTAGCACAGCGGCAAAGAGTAAGGTGAGTCAGCAAGAGTTGTAAATGCAGGAACTCTGGAGCAGGTTGCAAACTCAAAAGGCTTTATTTAGGAAAAACGTAGCCTGGAGATAAGGCAGACATCCTTCATCTCTGGCCAAGTAAAACTTAAACAAAACTGTGCCTCAGTGCACAAACTTGAGGCATCACTCCTACACACAGCAACCAAAACTAAGAGATAACACTACTGAGAGAAAAAATGCTCCTAAGAGAAAGAATACATGCAAGGAACTGACTACTTATACAGGCTGTCTTACATTCCTGGATGCTTAATTAGGTTCAGCTGCTCAGTGTTCAGAGCGATTAGTGTAACTTAACCCTTTAATACCAACAGGAACAAAATGGCTTCAAGCTCATTTCCGGAAGCCCACATCTTTGTGGGCCTAATAAGCCATTGGCTTGGGTTCACATGACACAGGGAGCCATGGTTTGTCTTACTGTGTGTCATGTGAACCGGATCAGTGTGTGAGTTCATATTGCCCAGGGTCTGCAGGGTTTGAAAAAAGAAACGCCATTTTCTCCCAAAGGGCTTTCCTAAACTCAGCCTATGCATGTCAAACATAATGTGGATGCTTCATTGCATGCAATTTTCATAGTGTCATGCTCTTTTTCATAGCAATGACCCAATTGCTTGGGAAAGACAAAAATACTCAATTGCTGCTAGGGTTTCTTTTCTATTTTATATCTTTGGGGCTGGATCCTAAGGGCTGCACAAAGGTGGGTCCTGCCCCCTCCCTGCAAATGCAGCCACCCGCACCAGGTCCTGTGCTGTTCCTGAAAGTTTCACAACTCTCTGAAGTGGCTTTTCAGGGGCATCAAGGAGATGACAAGGAGGGTGTGGGTCTTTCCCATTCTGCATGTGGAAATCCACTGGGAGTTCTTAGGATCCAGTTCTTAGTTTATGACACTGAGTAGAGTAATGGCAAGTACAACATGGTAACTCACTCTCTTATCTCTCTTCCTTCCTCTTGTAAGAAACTATCGAAGACAGAGGTATGTGAAAAAACAGTGTGGCTACATGTCACAGAATGCTTCAGATGTTACCCCTCTTTATTATTTAGTTGGGATATATATATATATATATTAGAGACATCAGTATGGCTAGGAATGTAACATTTTTTGTGTACATGGCTAGGAATGTAACATTTTTTGTGTACGTGGAGCTGTGAGCTGATGAATCTAATTTAAATGGCTCCTATCTTTGTAGCGTTAATGCGTTGTCCCTTAAGACTGTATTCTGAGATATGTTCTTTTAGGAGGGTGGAGCCCTAAGGCAGAGACCAGAACCCTGTGCTCCTCCAGATATTTTTGGACTACAACTCCCATCATCACTGGCTATTGGCCGTGTTAACTGGGGCTGATGGGAGTTAGAGCCTAACAAGACCTGGAGGGCCATGAGTTCCCCATACCTGCCCTATGTGGGCTATTTTTTTTTAATACAACTTTATTTTCTTTGCAGCCACAGTGTTGAAATTTAACCTCAGACCCAGTTCAGTTCTGCTTAGTATATAACATTGATTACTGGAGCATTTTCCAATTACCTGGGCACTAATCCCTTCCATTATGAACTTGTCTGCATGTTTGCCTTTTAAATCAAAATCCTGTGCTTTGTTGACATCCAGTAAGAGGGATTAATATAGCCATGTATGATCCCACTCCTGACTGGTGCTGAGCACTCGTTTTTTAAGCCACAATATTTTTTTTCCAAATTAAAAAAAAAACTTGAAAGGAGGTCTAAGGGACCTCATGGATGGTGTTAGACTACAGCTTCTGTCATCATGGGCCGTTGGCTGTGTTGGAAGGGGCTGATGGGACTTGGAGTCCAGCAACATCTGGAGGACCCCCAACTCCTCACTCCTGCTCTAGAACAGGCATCCCCAAACTTCGGCCCTCCAGATGTTTTGGACTAAAATTCCCATCTTCCCCAACCACTGGTCCTGTTAGCTATGGATCATGGGAGTTGTAGGCCAAAACATCTGGAGGGCCGCAGTTTGGGGATGCTTGCTCTAGAATAAGGCCCAGCAGCATTGTCCTTAGTTTGGTTTGGCCTCATGAAGATGCCATGTGCTGGCATCGGAAGCTATAAAATGGCACCAGGTAGCAGCTGGACATGTGATCATTAGGACTAGAAAAAGGTAAGCGGTTAGGTGGCAACTTGGCTTTATGAAAAATATCTTCTCTACCCTTTCCACTTTCATGCTCACAAAATTCTAAAAAAACACTGTTGGATTAGCTCTAAGTTTGACATTAAAAGTCTTGTATTTCAAGGAAACTAGAAAAGCAAGTGCTCTTACCTCTGTTTGTCACACACAATAATTAATTAATCTTTCTTAGATAACATCCTGTAAGTGTTCTTTGATCACAGTTCAAAGTATCATAGATATGGAATCATAGTGTCATAGATATGGAATCTTTTTTTTCTTTGTATAAACCTAAATGTTTTGTAAGGGAAAGCACAAAAATTGTACTGGTGTATGTAGGTATATATCTATAATCTATTGCATTAGTTTGAATCTTGGGCCGAAGAGTGGGATTCGGTATTTCTTGAATATCTCGTTTAACGAAAGAAACTCCTTAGTTGAATTTGGGATGGGGAACTAAGTTTGTTATGACTGCAAGGCAGCAGTAGGAAATCCCCTTCACTGTGTAGATGTCATATTTGGACATCATTGGGTGGTTATTATTATTATTATTGCCTATTAATTATCAAGGCCTTCTTTACTGATTGCTCCAACTTGTCACGAGATGGAGAAAAGGAAAGATTGGGGATGAAGAGGGTGGCAATACCTAACCCCACTCTTGAGTGTCCCTTAAATCAAATTGTTCAAGCTTGTTGCCTTTAGGTCTATTAAGCAAAACACACTCTGTAATGGGTGTATATCTTAATTAGACTTTTAAGTATCTCAGGGAATGCATTTCACATTACAGAATGTAAGCCTATTTTCTCAGGTAGTCTTTCTCTCTTATACATACATTTAGAATATGCATGCGGGTTTTTTTGTTTTTGTTTTTTAACCTTTTGTGTGTTTCTGACTTGAAAATGTTCATTATGCTTTAGACAAATCCCTCAGGGAGATTATGTAAAAAAGCCTGGTGAGGCCGACTCCTTTTATAGCGACATGCCGCCTGGAGTCAGCACAAACTCTGCATCTAGTTCTAAGAAGAGGTCTGCTTTTCTGTCGCATTTTCAGATTTCTACCTGTTCCATCACACATTATTCCATTAGTCAGAACCTTTCATTGTTTTGCAGCAGGTTTGATTACTTCTTTCCTTCCTTTTGTGGACTTGTGTGTGTGTGTTTGTTTAAAGTGACTCCCTTCGGTCTTTGATTACTGATTAGTTGTATCCTCTTTTTTCAAACGCACTTCTTTGGGGATCTAAAACTCCGACAAATTATGTTGGCAGGAGGGGGTGGGTGGGCTTTGGAGCCCCACAGATAAATTGGGTCCTCAGTTCTGATAGCCATTTTCTTCTGCTTGGAAGTGCCTTGTTTTGCTGCTTATAAAGTGTCCTAGCTCCTAATAAAGCAAAACACTGTACCCAAATTGCCATGAATTTGATATTACGGTGAAGTAATCAAAGAAGGGGGATGCTGTACTTTCATTAACTGTTATAACATTAATGAATTAATAGAAATGTTGGAAGTGTTGTATTGTATCACTAGTTTGCCCTGCCTTTTTGTTCTTAGTACGTTGCCAAATCTGGCATTTCCATCTTGCATTTCTCTCTTTTTACTGACCAAGGAAGGCCTGATTTACGCAATAGCCACCCTTGTGGGCGACTAGCTTGTGATGTAGATCCCTGTAGGCGTGGCACAAAGTGGGAAGCTACTTTTTATGAGTGCCTTCCCGTGCATTTTGGCCAAGGTTGCGGCAACCAGTTATCCGTGGAGGCAGGATTGTTGCGGCCAGGCCATAAAATCACTGCTGACACTTTGATTCTGCCAGATTTAATCCCCAATCCAATGTCTCTGGAGTGTGACATGTCCATGGTGAGCAAATATATCTTGCCCATCTTCTATGAAAGGAAATGCACATGGAGCTCTGTTACAGATCTGGAGCTGAGGCAACGGACTGTGCATTGCTCTGTCTGCCGAAAAAAGGCACATACACCATTTTAAAACAACACACTCATCCCGGTGCATTTAATAGTTATGAAGTTAACAAGGCCACTTTGATCTGTAAACCATTTTCCCCTATCTTTTAGCATGGAGAGATTCATTATGGAATTGCTTTTTTCCTCAAGCATCGTAAAAGGCTTTAACAAAAAAACAATAATTCTGCCATGTAATAATACTAATAATGGACAGGCTATTTTGTGAACTATCATTTTCCCCCTTTTTCTTTTTAAAGACCATTCAGATCATTCACGCTTCTGGTGGTTTTCAAATGAGAAACTGAAAAGAAATAGAGGAAATTTGCTCCCCAGATTCAAAGTTGTGAATGTAGTAGCTTAGTGATGCATACATAATGCCGATGCAAATGTCTGTTTAATACTGAGGCATAGCTGCCAAGTTATCCCTTTTTGTAAGGGATTTTCCCTCATGCTGAATAGGCTTCCTCGCGAGAAAAGGGAAAACTTGGCAGCTATGTACTGAGGGGTTTTATACCTTTGTGAGATTCTCTTTAATTTTTGCATGGCAGATGTCAGCTTGGAAAGTAACTCCTAAGTCAACATCCAGTTTCTTGGCTGAGGGTTTATGTTTGTGGAAGGATTACAATGTTGATTTTTCTGAGAATAATCTTCAAAGCTGCATATCCACCTTTAGTTGAACTTCTTGAATGCCTAAATATAACAGAATTTTTGGAAAAACAGTTTCCTGATATTTTGTCTTATTTAGGTTTTGTTTCCACGTAAGGGAGCAAAATTTTGTTCATTCTATGAAGCTTGATTTTTAAAATGGGCATTGCTTAAATTCCATTGTATGATGTTGTATGTCATTCTCTCCCCCCCCCCACCGCCGCCCCATTTCCATTGATTCCTCATTTCAGCCACTTGTTTGTTCTTTACTGTATAATGGTATGAAACTCTTATGGTCTGTCTACATTAGGACAAAGAGTATCTCTTGTCAGTTACCTGCAAACCTACCAAAGTTTAAAACTGGCATGGCCTATATTATAGGTGCTTAGTATCAGGCAGGAAATGGACTAATGAGCGGGGAGGGGGTTCTGTTGGATGCTTATTTTTTAAATAAAAAATTGCACAGGGAAAAAGCATTAGAAAAAGCAAGAGACATATGGGGCTGGATTCAGTCTAAATCAATGGGACAAGTTAGTCATGGCTTAAATTAACACCACTTGATTTCAAAGTCAGGTTCAGCTGACTTTGGTTGGCTCCAACCCATGCCATTTTGCCTTATTTATGCAAAAGAAAAGGTTCTAAGGTATAAAGGATGCTTATCTACGATCTATATGAATTTTGTTTTAAAAAATAAAAGTAGTTTAGGCAAGTCTATCCAGGCACATAGATGTTTCAATTGCTTTCACTGTCAATTTTAATTATTTTTTGAACTTATAACTGTTTTTATTGATGATTTAAATATATCTTATAAATTGCTCAGTGGTTCAATTAGAATATAATTTTTGTCAAATTAAATAATACATTTAAAAAAAATCAAGTGGCAGGACAGATGGATTTGGGATAACATGTTTTTTGTGGATGTGCAAAACCTAGGATTTAGCCAGGTTTGCATAAGCCATCTCAGAGAATGAGCTTCATAAGCAGGTTTGAGTTCCAGAACTTACATGAGAAAGTAAGTCTCTTTCAGCTTAGTTTTCCTCTGGGGAAACAAGATGGACAGAGAGAACTCAACCTGGGAAAGGAAGAAATCATTTTCTCCCTTGCAAGATCCTGCTGCTGCTGCTGCTCCAAGCTTGACCTTCTAAGGCAGCCTTCCTTAGTTTGGTGACCTCCAGAGCTTTTGGGCTTCAACTCCCATCATCCTTCATCAACAACCATGCTGGCTGGGACTGATGGGAGTTGTAGTCCGAAACATTTAGAGGACACCAGGTTGGGAAAACCTGGTCTGAGGAAACCAGGTGGGAAAGGAGAAGGTCTAGGTTGCACTTCTGCCGGGTGTAGAAGGAACTTGCTTTCTTCTTTTGTTTCTAGACGACCTGTGTGCACATCTCCTCTGAGCCAGTTGTAAAGGCACCAGTGATGACCCAGCATCCAAATCTTTGCACCTCTGAGTGCAATAATGCAGCCTCTCACCTACCATTGTGTTCATGAGCCTGCCAAATTATTTGACAGTCATCCTTGTCTGGCAAATAAATGAGATATCCCACATAGACTAACATAACTAGAAAGGTCTAGAATCTGAAAATGGGACATGTTGAATAGATGCCCTTAGAAATTCAATTAGAAATGGGTTTGTGAATGTGTCCTGGGTAGATATGTAGTAATGTGCACACTATTTTAGGGAATGAATAGATTGAGGAACAGTTGTAGGAGCAGAAGTGAAACTTAACTGGACTTTTCACGGACTGCTGATTTAGGCAGACATTTTGGGTGTTGTAAACAGACCTTTAAGTAATCCTCAACTTAAAAGTTCATGAATGTCCTTAATAGATGCTTTATGTACCCAAACTGGCCAGCTCATGCAAGTCCTGCCATTTACTCCAGGTCAAACGGATTATCTCATTCATGGAGTGAAAGAATCCAAGATGCAAAGAACCTTTCGGACATCTGTCAGAATGGGCGACCCAGGAGTAACTCATGGCAAGGTGAGAATGACCATCGCGTCAGCAGTATTCATAACCATTGCAGAGTAGATGCTGTCGAACAGTATAGTGCAGCCATACCTACAATGCCAAAGTTCGGAATACATGCTTTGCACGTATAAAGTCTTGCGTTCAGTCCCTTGTATCTGCAGGTAGGTCGTACTACTACTTCGGGGTGGAGGAGAAAGAAAGGGAGAATAAAAGTCAATGCAAATTACTTCTGGCATGCTACTTTCCTTCGTTCCATCGTATTGTTTTCCACTGACTTATCCTTTGGTCTTATTTCAGGTAATATAGGCGGCAACAGGAAGAAAGTCAAAGGCAAAAGATTTAGGCCACGGTCTAATTCCACTGAGTAAGTTTGTCCTTCTAGTTGAAAAAGAAAATGGAAAGACTATCCAACTAATTCTGTTTCAGTTCCTTCCTACTATATATTTGAACCAGAAGGCTTCTAGACTCACTGAAAGTACTGATTATATGGTGTGGCAACACGTCTTTATTTTGACCATGTGTTTTTAAAAGTTGCTTTTGTTTTTGAAAATTCCCCCATTCCCCCCTCACCTAGGCAATACTAACCAGTGGTAATCAGCTCCTCCATGAGTTTCTTTTTAAAGTCTGTTATTTGGCTTCAGGGCAGATTTTGGGCAGATTGTCAACAAGAAACTGGGGGGGGGGCTCCCCTTGCACCATTTCCCCAGTGGGAATCTCCACTCCTCCCCACCTGCTATTTGCATATATGTCAATCTTCCCTCCGGAGATGCTGCAGTTTCACCTTGGGGAGGAGAGGAAAGGAACCAGGGTGAAGGTTTTTTTTGTTGTTGGCAAAACTGTGCAGGGTTGAAGGGTTATTCACCCACTTGCCTGCACTGCGGTCCCAGTCCAGATTTTCTCTGCCCTCCCATGGCTGCTATTTTAAAGAGGAGCATACACAAGAGGCAATGATCTGTTCAACATCACATATAGCTTGGCCCTAAGAAGCACTTCTAGCTTGTTAAATGTATTCTCCCTAGCAGAATGGGCAGTGAAACAGGCTTTCCCATCACAGTTTTGTCCCCCCCCCCCGTTAACTAGAAGCCCCACACCTTCTCACCTTTGTGCGCTGCACTATTCCCTACACCTATTTACTGCTGCCTGTTAACCTGCATGGGAAGAAAGACCCTGATTTGACATCCAAGTGTGTTTCACTACCAATGAAAGTGGATATTTAATGCCATCCTGCAACTGGGGGAAATGGGGAGAAGAGATTTAGATGGCAGCACTAATGGAGATTTCAGATAATAATGTTTCAAAATGTACCATTCTGCATGTTAACTTTCACATTTAGGGCAAATGTTATTCAGGGAGACCTGTTAAGGACACACTGGAAATCATCTGATATATTCCACAGTAAACTTCTCTACCTAATCAGCAGGAGCAGCCAACATGTTACCCTACATATGCTGTTGGACTATAACTCCCATCAGCCCAAGAGTACATGGCCAGTGGTCATGGGTGATGGGGATTGTAGTCTAGCAACCTCTGGAGGGTTGGCTACTCTGGTGTAGCATTCTGCAAGATAAATAAATATACAACATAGCTTACCTCAATTTCTGTTACCTGGTTCTTTCCTAATTCTGGATATGGTTTGTATCCCATTAGAGATGCACCTTTTAGTAAATTAGTTTGAATAACATCGGATAACCATTTTAGTTTCACAAGATGCCAGGAGTTCAGGAAGCCCTTCTCTGTAAAAGGAAGATGCTTTCCTATGTGTTAATTTGCTTGGAAGTTTCATATTACTTTCAGCTATATACTTTCCTTAGAGAACTACGTATTGCTAAATAAGACTTACTTAAAATAGTTTGCTTTGTTTGTGCAATGCCATCTATTGATACATGCTGTACGGAATGAACAAGCCTCGTGTGGCAACGTATATTTTATGTGTTCATGTGCTTGCCACAACCTTTGAAGTAGTGTGATCTGAATGCAAATGACATCCAAAATGACCCAAAAGAGAAGTTGTCAATATCTGGAGAACTGGCGTCTCTGTGCTGCTGTCCATTGCAGCATTCCTGGTGAAAGGTTAACTACATGGTTATAAGATGACCACTCCCCAAGGCTACAGAGTCATTAAAGCAAACTGATCTTGTTGGTAATGGGGGACAAAAAAAACCTGATCCTGATCCCTTTAGAGGAGTTGATTAATGACTGCTGGGAATGCATAGTTTTATTGCCATATTGGTCCCTAAGATCAGTGTTACACAAAGCAGACCAAGCGGTCATTTTACTTGCATGGTATTGTGTTAGTGGAACAAAACAGAACTTCCGTAGTTGACAATTTCTGTGGGACTATTTTCCTACTGGCCCAGAAAAGTGTATTTTACTTCCATAGTTTTCCAAAGATGAGACATTAATGTTCCAGAGTTTTCAGCAAACTTAAATGGGTAGAACAGGCTTAGGCAAACTCGGCCCTCCAGATGTTTTGGGACTACAACTCCCACCATCCCTAGCTAACAGGACCAGTGGTCAGGGATGATGGGAATTGTAGTCTCAAAACATCTGGAGGGCCGAGTTTGTCTATGCCTAGGTTAGAAGAACAGTTTTGACCATTAACACCAAGACCCTGATTGGTGGCATAGGAGCATGTGTTAAAGCATGTCCCAGTGAACTCCTTTCCCGGGTAGCCAATCCTTTGTTAATTTGTACTAACTTTGCCTCTATAGGTGTGCATCTTCCTCATTGTTATAAATGATATAAACTTTGGCTTAGATTTTCCCCCACCCCTATTATATATTGTGTTTTTGCAGCAGAGCATCCCATGCTTCTGAGCCTGGGCTTTCCCACACCAACCAAACCCCACCCCAAGGCATAAGCCACAGGGGTTCTCACCACCCCCAGACAAGGGATCGGGATCACAGGTCAGTCCTAAGTGCCCTTCCATTTGGGGCAACTATTTTTTTTAATCCCATTAAAAGTTTTTTCCCAAAAGTATCACTGTGGCTAAATACCCCCAAACCCGCCTTTGATTGCTGATGGCAGCGCTAGCTAAGCCCTCCTCCTTGCTGACCTGATGTGTGTAATCCCCGCCCACCCATCCCCCCCGTCTTATAAAACATGGGACTTTTGCATTGTTGCATGTTGTGCTGCAAGCCAAATCAAGCCACTGGTTTTACGTTTTGTAGGCTTAAGAAGTTGTTTCTTTTCTGTTTTAAGCAAAAGTTTTACCATTTGAACTGATGGGTTATACTATATCAATGATGACCGATGCACAGTTATCCCCACAGAGATTGCTCTGCCCCTCTTGGTTTAATTCTGCAACCTGGCATGATGTTAAAAACTACCATTTCAGGTTGTTCAGTAATAATAGAAGCTGAAGTGTGTGTACTTGGTGCGAAGAAGCCTCAAAAGACTTGTACAACCGTTGCATGCTTTGTTGCCGTGATAACTTTCTCTTTTCTCATTGTAAAATCCAGATCAGGAGTGCTTCATGGTTACCAAACGAGCTTTTACAATAAAAAGTGTAGGTTAAAGGTTTGTCATTTGCTCTCACACAAGCCCACTAAAACTGCAAGTTAAGAATTAGCGCATAATGTCTTGCCCATGAGCCCATTGCTTCGCTAGCAAATTTGTCTTGCGGCTGTGCTTTGAACTTTTACTTTTTAAATAGGAACCGAGATGGAAAACATAAAGCACTCCTAGTTTTCAACTTGCTGTTGAAAGTAAGTAGACTAATTAGAAGCAATTATAGCTGATAGAGAATTAAAGCGATGCCTGTGCTTATGTGGTTGGGGTGAGTGGGTGAGGCAGTTACGCAGCTTAGACAGAATGATGCAAACAGTGATTATTGGATATAATAAATTCGCCATCTGATTTTTATTTCTATTGAAAGCCCACGTTCAACACAAGCTAAAAATGGTTCGCCCAAAACATTGCCAGCTAATGGCTTAGTGAAATGGGAAGATTGGTGTAGATACACATTGATAAACAGAGATGAATGGGTTGGGGCAGGTGACCAAGAGGAAGTTGGGGTGTTGTTGTCCCCCCCCCCTTGAGGGCAGCAGTGCATTTTTCTCCACAATTGTGAAGACCTGGAAAATTGTTTTTCTACAAAATAAATCCTGATATTCTCCAGAGTCAGATTACATGATGTAATTTAATATGCTGTAACTTGGAGCAGTAGCAAGGTCATCATGGAGTCTCTGGCTTTGTGTCAGCTGTAGGTGGATTTCAGAGTAATTTATGAAGGATATTTATTGCATATAATTAATGCCCCATCTTTCCTTCAAGGAGTCCAAAGTGGCACACGTATTTCTCCCGCCTCCACCACCCATTTCATCCTAACAACAGCCCTGTGAGATAGGTTAGGCTGACAGTGCCTGGTCTAAGGTCACATAGTGAGCTTCCTGGGTGAGGGGGAATTTGAGCCTAGCTCCCTCCCGTTCTAGTCCCAACGCTCTAACCACTACACCACATTGGCGTTACCAGTTTGTCCCTGCACTTCATTGACTTTTTAAAAAGGCAGCAATATTAATGTAGCAGTAGTAAATTTTATCAAACAAGTACTCATGTAATCTGGGCTGCAAAGAGAGGACAAAGTAGAATATACTTTCCATTGATAAAACAACGGTTGTTAGGTTCAGTCTGGATTTATTTTATTTTTTTAATACTGTGGGAAATGTCTTGCACATAGCACTGACTGGGACTGGGCTTTGGGAAGCAGATGGAAGGATCCATGCTTATTGGCCAAAGGCTATATTCAAGTTGCACGGGCAATTGCCCAGCTTATAGGAGTCACAAGTGTAGTGCAGCCCAGTCTTTGTGCTTCAAACAAAGGCTACTCAGAAGTAAACCCCATGAGTTAACTGGGAATTATTCCCATGCAAGTGTACACAGGACTGTAGGCCAAACAGTTCTGTCCGGTAGATTGCTACCACATGGCAGCCGTTTTGTGTGTGCAGCAGCTCACTGCACAGAATAATCTGTTTCTTCATCTCACCACGGTCTTCCACATATTGCCAGCAACATGAAGAAAGGGCAGTGTGTGGTGAGCCTCTGGGTACACAGCTTGTGCTGCAATGCAAAAACAGCTTCTTGTGTTGTAGACAGACTTAGGTGCACCAAAGAACCCACATGTGTGACTGCAAGCCAGTAACATTTCCTGCCTTTTAACTGGCAGGACCTGGTTTATTTGCAGCCGTGGAAGTGAAAGAGTCCCCAAGACCGTAATGTTCAGCCCCTGGTGTAAGAGAGGGAGCCATCTCTTAGCTGCCTTTTCTCAGATCAACCTGCAAGTATCCAAGGTGGTCTGCCTATATTTATGTACTCCTGACCTGTGGTGCAAGGCAGAGAGCATTTGCTCGCTGTATAAGTTAGTTTAAAGACACAGCACTGAGACAAAAACGACTTGCCTGAAGTTCTCAGGAGGTGCTTATAAGAGATTAAAGTAGTCCTCGCTTTGGAAGGGCAGCTGCTAGTAGCACCTGTCTCTTGCGTACTTCCCCACTGGGCAGATTCAGTGCTTCTAAGTCTGTTAGCATCCAGACCGAGATTTAGAGTTTTAAGAGATGGGTAGTTCTCTCTCTCAAGGCAAAAGTAAATTGCAAATGTAAGCCTCCGCTTCCAAGGGAATTCATTTTGAACCCCCGTGGCTCGGATTTTCTTCACCCAACTTCCACACTGATTTATTTAAGGCAATCCTTGGCATTTGGAGGATGTAAAACGGCCAAACTGAGCTTATGCTGCTGCTGTGTTACCAGATATTTCTTTATTCTTCTTCTGCTTTCTCTGTTCCTTCCATTGCTTTTTGCAGGTATTTAAGCCCATGGTTCAAAACAGAATATAATGTAGCTAAGTGGGTAGAAGATGTGAATAAAAACACTGAAGGACCCTACTTTAGGTATTTTGTAAATTAATTCTCTATCATCTTTTAAGAGCTGTTCCAGCATATTCCAGATATGATGGGACTCCTTATCTTGTATCTTCCAATACAAGTGATTTATTGTAGATGCTGAGGACCCTTTTTGTTCATTTGCTGCCTTCTGATGTCTTTTTTGGGCTTCATTGTGCAATTGCGATTCTTTTCTGACTGTTTTAATGAAGCCGTTTGAAAAGGATGTTCATAGTGCATGTATTTCCCATCACCATCTCTAGCTTTTAGTAGCTTTCTCTTCGTTTGATGCCAAGTAGCTTTTTCGTGGGCATGATCTATGTCTACTACTAATCAAGTAACATTAGTTGAAATAGCTAAAAGGTCAGTATATTGAAGCTAGTAGCTTTATAATACACTTAAGATGCAATCCTATACCCACTTCCCTGGAAAGCAGTGGGGTTTACTTCTTAATAGACATGAATAGGGTTGTGCTGTTAGTGCCAACCCAGTGCTTTGACAGTAAAGGTGTTAAATTGCAGCAAGTAGTAGAATTGTACATAGGTTATCATTTGTGCATCATAATTAAAAAACGGGAAGCATGCAAGCATGTTAGCAGAGCATTTACCTAGTATATCCATTAGAAGTCAGAAATATGCTGGAAAGAATTAATTGCTCTTCATGGCAAGAGGCTAAAGATGTGTTATGTGAATATTCAATTGGGTTGTGCTTTCTTTGTTTCGGCCATTGGCCGTAATGCCAACTAACAGATCAAAATAATAAGAAGAAAATGAATTACAAGCATACAATAAAAACCAATTGGTAAAACCAAACAGCAAACATACAAAAACCTGTAAAACTTAATAACAAGGAACCAATAATAACAAGAGAATAACACAACAAACAACAGCAATACCTTTATTATAATTGTACAACCTGTGTACAATGAAATTAAATGAGCCTCCCCCCCCAAACAATCTCTTATGGAACAACACACCACCTCACAAGTCAATTTCACTATGTTATTTTCTGTTCAACAGCCTAACAGCCCACGGATAGAAGCTCTTTTTTAGCCTGTTGGTACAGCTGATTATACTTCTATATCTCCTGCCCGAGGGTAGAAGAGTAAAGAAGTGATGGCCAGGCTGAGAATATTTCTCGCTCTCCTAAGGCAATGATCCCTTGTGATGTCATCTAGCGGACTCAAGGGACAGCCCATGATATCATGTGCTGTATTCACCACCCTCTATAGAGACTTTCTGTCTGTGGCTGTCAGGCCAGCATGAAAGGACACTTTCTATTGTGGACCGGTAAAAGGAGTTCATCAGTTGTCTAACATTCTTCTTTCACAAGACCCTGAGGAAATGGAGTCTCTGTTGGGCCTTTCTGACCACCTGAGTTACAGTATGTTGATTTTCCAAGTGAGGTCCTCACTAAGGTAAACTCCCAGGAATTTAAAGGAGGAGACTCTCTCCACACAGCCCCCCCCCGATATAAAATGGGGCAGGTTCCCCTCTCAAGAATGTAATTATGTTAAATACTTTAAGTGTGCATATATCTCATTAACAGTGCAATGCTATACATGTCTACTAAGAGAAAGGCTCTACTGGGTTCAGTGGGTCTTACTGCCAGATAAGTCGAAACAAAAAAATAAAAAAAAATCCTTCCAGTAGCACCTTAGAGACCAACTAAGTTTGTCATAGGTATGAGCTTTCGTGTGCATGCACACTTCTTCAGATACACTGAAACAGAAGTCACCAGACCCTTATGCATAGTCAGAAGGTGGGGAGGGGTAAGTGTTATCCCAGATAAGTGTTATTGCAGCCTAAAATAAGCATTTCTCTAGTTCAATCCTTTGTCAAAGAGCACTCAAAACAGGTGTCAAAACTGGAGTTTGGCTATATAGTAATCAGAAAATGTTTGCCACTGCTTTGCATCTGCCAGGGCAAAGGTGGCCACTGTTAAATTAATCTCATTTTTGCTGGCCAATAAATATTTTATTTTCTTCTGCTTTAATCAGTGTTTGCCATATTTTTAACAATGGAAGAAGGAAGGTATTCTGCATTTGCCCTCAAAATTAAGACAGAAGAGTAGGTAATGTGGCATGTCCAGTTGTTTTCTCCCTACGGATGCAGAAATGTCAGTCAAAAGGGACTTTCCCATAAAGCAGAAGTTTTCAACCTTTTTCAGTCCACGGCTCCCTTGGCACCCCTTTGGGGCTCAAGAGTCCAGTTATGTCATCCCTTGCCTGCATCGCTGGCGGTCTCTCACCCTTTTTTTGAAAACCTTCTCTTGTGGACTGTTCCCTCAGCCTCCTCTCCTTGAGAGTCTTCTGGGCAGCCGCTGCTGCCACCCCTAGTCTCTGAACTTCTCTCCTCTTGGCAACTAGCACCCCATGGCCAGCCCCAGAGGTACCATTTGCCTGGGGAGCTTGCAGCCAGGGCTGCTGCAACAAGCCATGCAAGCCTTGGGGAGGCAGAGACATGAGAGGGCATCAGAGGAGGGAGGGGAGGGAAGGGACAGAGGCTAGTGCAGCTTGTGGCACCCTGACCGTCATTCAAGGCACCCCAGGGTGCCACGGCACACTGGATTACATTTAAAAGGGTGGGCAGGTCATTGGTTGCCATCTCAGCAAAGGAGGGCTGGAGCTGTCCTTAAAACAAATGTAGGGAAGTCAAATAACTACCAGTAATTTTTCAAACTGTGCTGGGATTTTATCAATGCATAACGTAGCACATTCTTCACGTTTGTCGATAAGCGCATAGCTCTCTGCGCAAAAAATGCCTCTTAGGTGCCATTTAAATACCATTTTGGCAGCTACCAACCATAATCCATTAAGAAAATTCAAAGGGAAACCATGTAATTGGATCAAGATGGCACTGAAAGGGGAGTAAGTCGTTGGGTTTTTTTAAAAAAAAATTAAGTGAATTTGCCCACACCTCTAGGAGCCTGTCTTCTAGTAGATGAAGTCATTTATGCCAATAATTAAATAAACACAAGGAGACTGGAATCATTCCTGTTTGTTCTGCCTCATCAGAACCAGAAGACTGCAAGGACTCCTAAAATGATTTTTTTTTAAAAAAAAAAATCTAGTGCTCTCTAGGCAAACGCCATATCTCAGTTCCATATAATCATATTTTAATATTATTTCCAGTCTGTGTTTAATCCTGTACAATGAGCCTGCTCCCTTAGTCTGTTAGAATTTATTATGCAAGGAACGATCTTGCTTGGTCCTCCTCTTATATTTTTCCAACTGCCAGTGCTGGAGATCACCAAATTATGGTACTGTACTGTTCTCAGTGGCCAGTTACATTGTTGTTATAAGCCCAGTTCAGTTGTTACATGAGTGGACAGAGGAGTAGAAAGAGGGCTTCCCGTGGGACAGATGAGTAGATAAAGGGTTCCCCATGTGTTTAGTGCTTGTGTGAGCTTCTCATCTGATCTAGAACCATGAGCAATCAAGATTCTAAATTCCACAGGGAGCATTTTCCTGAGCACATGGGAAGCAGCCACGTGACAATGGGGGCAATACTAAAAGATTTTAATGGCAAAAGTGACCCAGTGCAGTTTACAGGTGAGATGATAGGAGGATAGGAGACCCATATCATTGTCACAAAGTGATGTTTAGAGAAGTTCATGGCCAGTGCTAGGTGAAGAAAACCCATCTCATTAAATTCAGAAGTGGTATCATTTATAAAGAAATGTTGCTTCATCTCCTCGAGTCACTAGTTACCTTTTGGTCAAAGGCCTTAATGGGGTAATTCTTGTTTCTGAGGTTAGCATTTGGGTATACAAGATAGTATTCAATGCAGTATTTTACTAGGGGATTTTCCTATCCCTCTTCACTGCAGTCCCCCTGTGTACAAAAAACAAAACAAAAACAAACCTCTTCTGCACTGGGAAGGAGGATTCAGTGGGGGGGGGATCTGGTGTAGGCAGCTTGTTTATTTCTGAATCAGCATGCATAGGATTGCAGAGTCTGTCTGCTAATTCTCTACCACATACTATCTTTTGTTGAGCTTCCCTTCAAACCGCCCCAAAAGCAGGAAACCTAACAAGTACTGTTGTCACTATTTTTTTATTTTTTATTTAGTGATGGGGAAGGTTCTAGTCTAGGGAATATTTGTAGAGAGCTGGGTTTGGGAGAAAATAGTGGTGGTGATGTAATAGAGTCTGTTGTGGAATTTGTTCCATGTGGAGCATTGTGTTACAAATATCCTGCAAAGGGGGGAAATGGGGTCCTGAGCTACAAAGATGGCTTCCATGTGTAGAATTCTGTCTTTTCCTGGAATCCAGGAAAGTGGTTTGTGATGGTGGCTAGTTTTTCAGCTGCATAGGGTACTTTTGCTCTAATTTGGGGAAGCTGCACATGGAATTTTTAGTCTTGCTTTCTACTCGGCCTTTAGCTCTCTGCAAAATTCTCAGTGCAGGAGCTGCCATGCATATATTGTGATTTTTGAAAAAATGTAAACATAAGCAAGTTGCTTTGTGTGTGTGACTGCATTTTAAATTTTAATATTGTATTTTAATCTGTATTTTAATTTAATTGTTTTCTTTTCTTTTATGTCTTATTGTAATTTTATTGGTGTTAGCCGCCCTGAGCCCGGTTTTGACTGGGGAGGGCGGGGTGTAAATAAGTATGAGAGCAGAACGGATGTAGGTGGTCCACTTAAGGTGGGTTGTGCTTCCTGCCAATGCTTACCTGCTTTCCTTCCCATGTTGTTGGACTCCAACTCCTGTCTGGGGCTGATAGGAGTTGGAGTCTAGTAGCATATGGGGAATTCTAGGTTGGGGAGGGCAGTCCTATAACCACACACAATACTTTAGATGTTGTGGTTTCCTGAAACTATCTACAGTCATACCTCATGTTACGTTTGCTTCATGTTACGTTTTTTCAGGTTGCGTCCCGCGGCAACCCGGAAGTACAGGAAAGAGTTACTTCCGGGTTTTGCCGCTCGCGCATGCGCAGTAGCACTAAATCACACTTCACGCATGCGCACAAGCGCCAAATCGCACTGCGCACGTGCGCAGATACAGCGCTTCAGGTTACTGGCTTTTTACGTTGCGAACAGGCCTCTGGAATGGATCCCTTCGCAACCAGAGGTACCAACTGTACCAGTTTTCCTCTTGAAATATATTTGCATACGGTTGTAGAGGAACTGGCAAATTCTCTGTGGCATTGATTTAGTAGCGATCAAGTTTAACGCATAATCTTCAGCATGCTTACTTGGAGGAAAGTCCCGTTGCGTTCAGTGGGGCCTGTTCCCAGGTACGTGTGCATAAGATTGCCCTTCTAAACGTGCATGCTTGGAAATAAGTCATTGAAATTGTTAGAATTTGCCTTGGAAAGAGAACATACTGAGAGATAACACAACTTATTTGCTTATCTACTTGTAGCCATTCCCTTTTCGTGGGAGCAAACAAAGGAAGTAATTGGCTCCTGAGCAGAAATGATGACTTTTAAGGAGGAAATTGTATCTAGTTTTGTACTTCCTTGTGGATCCTTGATGAATTTGAGGAGTCAAACAGAATGAGCAAAGAATTTCTGGAAACCAAGCATGGTTATCCTAATTTGACCATGGCAGAGTACAGTCATTGCTCTATGGTATATACTGTGTTCACAATATTTTTTTCAGCCAAGCCTTTTCACACATAAATCATAGTGACTGTCAGGACATCCCTTCCAGCTAAGGTTAAGTTCATGAAATAATTAAAGCTGAAGTGCACATGATGCAGAAGGAAGGGATGGACAGATATCATGACTGTGGGCTGCACTGTTTCAAACTACAGTGGTACCTCTACTTACAAATAACTCTACTTACGAATGTTTCTACTTACGAACGGAGCTCCGTCCACCATCTTGGATGCGGTTTAGATAGGATTTTTTCTACTTACGAATTTTTAGATAGGGTTGCTTCGACTTACGAATTTTTTCTCCCAATGCATTCCTATGGGATTCGACTTACAATTTTTTTCTACTTACGAATGTGCGTTCGGAACGCATTAAATTCGTAAGTAGAGGTACCACTGTATGTATAACATTTCTGAAAACTCATCAGCATAGTTTACCTGCATGCAATAAGCAAACCTTGCGGGGAGGGATCTTTAGCACTGCGTATCTCACCCCGATACAGAGAGCTTATTTGATGGAGGCACATTCAAAAAGACGACATCCCATCTGCATTCAGAAGAGGGCACATTAGACAAATGCACCACTTCCCTGCATTATTTCCGAACAAAGATTGTTGAGCTTCCTTTTCACAGTTGGGCACAAAACACCGATGCTCTTGTCAAATAAGAATAGAAAGCTATTAGAAAGCTTGAGGTATTTAATGAGCAAAGCTTATCAGGATTTTCTGGTTTCCTTCTGTGATGATGTCCAAGAAGGGCACCTGAAGTTTCATCAGGAAATGTACTTATTTCAGATTGTGGATTGGATTTTGAAAATGTATTCCTGAATATAATCTTAAAGTATGCACAGAGGAGGGACTTCCGCTCAGGGCTGTCTTAAGCATATGCGGCGCGGGGTGCAAAGATCCACACCCCCCCAGTTGCCCAGTCTCAGGCGCGCAGGAGGGCGGAGCCGGCTGGCTGCCTCAGCGTCTCGCTGGCTCGCAAACTCACGGCGCAGAGCTGCCCGCAGCAGAAGAGCCCACAGCGGCTCTCCGACTGACGGGTGGGCTCTTCTCCGGACTCAACTCTCGGGCCCCGGACTCTCGGCCTGGCGCCCCTGAGAGCCCGGCGCCCAGGTGCCCCGCAACCCTAGCGCCTATGGGTAAGGCCCTGCTTCCGCTTGTATCTGATTTTGGAACTCTTTAGATGCTCCCAAGATCCTCTGGGTAACGCCTGTACGTTCTACACTCATCGTTAGGGCAGATCACATGGTTCCTAAATCCACTTGTGATGAATAAGTAGGCAGTGCCTGTTGGACAAGGCACACACTTTACATTAACCATAGAGGCAGAAAATAATAATAATAATAATAATAATAATAATAATAATAATAATAATAATAAATAATGTGGTGTTGTTTTTTTTTTTTGTACCCCACCCATCTGACTGGGTTGCCCCAGCCACTCTGGGTGGCTTCCAACAGAGTATAAAAGAACACAATACACCAGACATTAAAAGCTTCCTGAAATATGTAGATGATATCTGGAGAAATGTGGGGGCAACTATGGTGTTTGGTGCGGAAAGTACATAAACATGGTCTGAGATACATGGAGGCGAGGGAGGCATAAGGGATCCAAGCAGGCTTCTGGCACACCCATGTGATGAGGAATGTTTTTAAAAAACATCCTTTCTTGAGTTCAGCGAGCCAGAGGGACCCAGGATGGAGCGTGAGGAAGGGCTGCCATGAGCACAGGACTGGGGTCGGGGCGGTGAGTGAGTCCAGCATTTCATCAGGATACCGGAACATCTGAGACCAGCTGTGCTTCTGGCTTTTATGTTTTCTTGCACATGACCCAGATACAGAGCTTCCTTGGTCTGCCTTGATTCCGGAATTGATTCTTAAGACACTTTAGTTGTCCATGCCCTTGTGTGTATAACTCTAGTCAATAAAGTGCAGACGCCTTATTGACTCGGACAAGAATGCCCTTCTGTGTGATGCCGACATTGACTTGCTAGTGCTTTCCTTACCTTGTACAGAAATGCTGATTTCTCTGACTAATCAGTCCATTTTTGTCTATCCTCCCCACCCCTCGCCCCCACCCCCAAACCAGACTCCTACTTTGGCTGGAACCACTGTGCACTGGATGTTGCTTGCATGTCTACTAATTTGGGTGTTCAGCTCTTCGTATTTGCCTTTGTTTCTTCACAATTAACCCTTTTTTGCCTCTGAACTGCATGCCTTCTGTATAATGTAACATGTTCTCATACACTGTAATAAATGTTTCCGCTGCGCTGCTTTCAAAAAAGCAACTTATGTGCAGTCCTGTACCCGGGACATATTTGCCTGGGAGTAAGCCTCACTGAATGCAGTTGAGGCTTAGTTCTGAGTAGTCACGCATAAGATTGCGGTTAAGCTCTGAGCCAGCAAAGACTTATATCAATGTAGGTGAAGGATGGGGAACCTGCAGCCCTCAAGGTGATGTTGCAGTACAACTCCCATCATCCCTGACCATTAGTCATGCTGGCTGGGCCTGATAGGAGTTGGAGTTCAACAACACCTGGAAAGGCCCCAGATGTCCTCATCCTTGACATAGGTGCACAGTTGTCAGTGGGACTTGCATTAGTATAAGCCAGGCATAGGCAAACTTGGCCCTCCAGATGTTTTTGGCCTACAACTCCCATGATCCCTAGCTAGCAGGTCAGGGGTGATGGGAATTGTAGTCCCAAAACATCTGGAGGGCTGAGTTTGCCTATGCCTGGTATAAGCAGTCAGTGACTCTTTAGTAAACAGTCACTTTAAAAAAAAAAAAAGCTCTTCTACCAGTTCCTCATTTTCTTAGCCAGTACAAAAATGCACGAATAAAAGGGAAATGTTGATGCTTTGTATTTATATGCTAGCAGCCTCATACCCAGTTTTGTTTGGGAATTTTAAGAAACAAAAAGATTAGGGGCTAAAAATCAGTGCAGTGAACCCATCTGCTCTCTTGATTTGAAATGGCATCCAAATGTATCCAAACATGGATGAAAACCTGCTCCTTGATCTCAGGGACCATCATTCAAAATTTGGCTAATATAAAGAGGCGTCCAAATGCATAAACGGACGACTTTCCAAAATATATATAGTAGGTATATAAGCCTCATCCGAATTATACATTTAAAGCAGTATCACACCACTTCAAGCAGCCCTGGCTTTCTCAAAGAATCCTGGGAACTGTGGTTTTTTAAAGAGTTGTTAGGAAACCACTATTCCTTTCAGAGAGCTACAGTTCCCTTGGGAAGAGGATTTGGCAGTTAAACCACTGTGAGAATTGTAGTTCTGTATAGTGCAGATGAAGGCATAGATACAATGTGATATAAGGAATGGTTTTTAGTTAAATAATAACGAAAGCTTCACATATATTACCTCTGTGATCCCTATAACAAATTGATAAGATAGACCAGTATCGTTACCTCCAAAATTCCAGGCGACAGAGGCTTAAATTGTGGCTTCCCTGAAGCCACTTCGGCTGAGGGGAGAACAAGGGGGCTCTTTTATAACTCTGTCTCTTACTCACCCTGCTACCCTAAATCCGGTTCATAATAAATCATATTCCCAATTTTATAAATAGCTTATTTTTTTATCATTCGATGCATAAAATGATAAGAAGTCTGGTTCATAGCATGTAGTTCAGCCTTTGCCAATCTGATGTTTTGGACTACAGGTCCCATCAGCCCCAGCCAGCACAACCATTCTGGGTAAGGCTGATGGGAATTGTAGTCCAAAACATCTGAAGATGGGTGAAGACTAGCTTAGTTGCTGTCAAAAAGTGCAGTCCCTTGAGAACAACTCTTGCAAAGTCTCCATTCATATGAATTAGAATTGCTCAAGATTTGTACAGGAGTTGGTCCTGCTGAACTGTTTCCTAAGCTATAGCTTGGAAGCCTTTGGCTTCTTTTCCAACTATGTGTGGCAGAGTGGTTGAATCAAATTCCCAGCAAAGCTTCAAAGTAGTTCCAGTTTTTGTAGCAAAGGCTGATATCCCTAGACATTCTGTTTATTTTTGTCTTTTCAACACCTCAGGACCCTTTCCCCTGCAAAGTCCCCATCGTCATCTACTGGCTCGATTGCCTCCAGCAGAAAATACCCATACCCGATGCCTCCACTTCCTGATGAGGAGAAAAAGGCCAACAGAGCAAGTGCCAGGGTAAGCATCACTTCTTCCTTGGATCTGCTGCATACTTAACATTTAAGCTAGATGCAGACAAATACCATTTTGTCTTTCACTGTTGTTTGTACTGGTGTTATCTTGGAGGAGCCAACTGTTTATCCATCAATGATCTGGTTGGAATGTCAACTTGGGTCTCTGTCCACTGAGCCACAGTAGCTGCTTTCGCTCAGACAACAAAAGTTTTCATTACATAGTTAAAACATGGAATACAAAAATTGTAGAATCATGGAATTGTAGAGTTGAAAGGGATCCCAAAGGTCATGCAATGCAGGAATAGTAGTATAACAGGAACAGTAACAATGGATATTTCTCTTCTCTTTGTCCTCTTACAGCTATGGGAGACTTCCATTTAGTTCCACTGTCTACCTGAGCTGATACCAGAACTGTTTACTTCAGATTTTATACAAACTCAGCATTGTTGAGTCGCGGAACATTCATCTGCTAAGTGGACAATTTGAAGGGCAGAGATGCTGACCAGCATGGAGCAAACAAGTTCCCTGAAGAAAGAAAAGGCAATTTTCTGCAGCGGATTAGGATTTTAATTACAAGTAAAGAGCAACCAAACCATATACATACCCCATTAACCTGGGATACATGGAACTGAAAATATAAAAGATTATTCCGCATGGTGACAGATAATATGTAGATGCGCAGATGAATCTAATTGAGAGTCCCAAATGTGGGTTTTTCTTTGGTCTAACATAATCCCAAATAACTGTAAACAAACAAACAAAAATAGAATTCAGAATTTGGTATGTAAACATTTATGCTGTGTGCATGAATCCCTCCTTTCACCACTTTCCATGTGTAAGGGACTAGTCATTATACTTTAGTAAAACTAGCATGCAGAAGTAAGAAATGTTTTTTCCGCAAGTGGGATCTGAAGAGGCAAACATTATGACATAAGCAGCCAACAACAAAAAAAATTGCTTTTTTATTTTTATTACTTTTTGTGATTATATTCTCAGTAGGAACACATACGTGTGTAAAAAGTTGTAAAATACCAACAATGCAATTATATAATGTGGGGTTTTCTTGTTTTGCTTGAAGAACACTCATGAGTGAACATTACATGTCCAAGAATATTCAGGGCCAAAGTAGGCGTGGCATGGAAGGAGGACCATAGGTCAATGGAAGAGCACATGGTTTGCATGAAAAAGGTTCCAGGTTCAATCAGAATCGTCTCTAAGCAGGACTGGAAAAGTCAGCCTTGGAGAATGGCTTTCAGTCATCGTAGACAACACTGAACTAGATGGACCAGGGTCTGACTCTAAACAAGACAGCTTCCAATATATATATTTAAATTTAATAGCAGCTGCAAGGGGAGGGATGGTTCTGTAGTGCTGGGGGAGGATTTTTCAATCTTTTCCCCAACCGTGCTGTTTCCCCCTCAAAAACCGCCCCTCTGTAGCTGCTATGCCAAAGCTCAGGTGCTAACCTGAAGGGTCTAGAATGCCTTCCTGGATCCACAGAAAACAGTGGTTCACCCAATGACATCAATGGGACTTTAACGGAGCACTTACAAAAAAAAACAATGACGTCACAATCAGGGACCACAACAGTGAATGTGATGGTGGTCAGAATGGCACATTTGCTGTATATATTACATTTTTTCCTGAAGTTCAGCTACCCAGAGCTCCTAAGTTATTTGGCTTCACCAATTTATCCTATGTGCTGATATAATACTATGTAAATAATGCACTCCTTGGCCAAATAAGAGCCATTAACTGAATGGTTTGATTAAGTTACCAGAGGCCATTCATCTACATGGAGTTGCATAATACATGTATGGAGGAATCTCTGTTCCCACACGGTGCACTATGCACTATCGGTATGCTATGTTGTTATTGGCTATATACATTCATCGATGTTCCTGAACTGAGTTTGTTATGAAAGATTTTGCAAAGCTGTTTTTTTTAAAATAAATAAATAAATAAAATATAGGGAATCTTATGAAGGTGACACAATATTGCCAGTATAGATTCTTATATAGGAGCCGTTATCCTGATTAACTAAGCACAGGGATGAGGAATAAATTTGTGGCCCTCCAGATGTTGAGACTCCAATTCTCTTCTGCCCCTGCCAGCATGGCTAATCACCAGGAATGATGGGAGTTGTAGTCTAGCAACATATGGAAGGACACAGGTTCCCCATTCTATGATGTAACATTGCAGGTGATAAGATGGTCATACGCAAAAAGGAAAGGGAGAAGAATCTTCAAAGGCATTTACAAAATAATGTTTTTTGTGTATGTTTTTTTTAAAAAAAATTAACAATATGTTCCAGTCAGTATATGTTCCCGTCCTCTTGTTAATTGCATTCCAAAATAACTGTGAGGTAAAATGATGAAAATGAATAAGCACCTTATTATAGGTCTGTGGTGTGTATTGTAGCTCTCAAGGTGTGTATTAGGCAATATTCCCCCAGTGATTCAAAGCTGCTTTTTTCCTAGCAGCAACTAGAGAAGAGATTTTCGGGAAAACACTGCCTTGCAGAACCCCAAATAAAGTGATACCCACATGCATGGCAAGGAATTAATGGGCTGTTGAAAAATCTCTATTTAAAGCATTCTTTGGCAAGGGCAACAGCTTCTAAATTTCCAAATTTTTATACTTATTTCACACAATTCTTTGGTACATATGTTGCCATGTGTGGCCTTCCTTCATTTAACTCAGGTATAGAGCACCTGTGAACCCTCCAGATGTCGTTGGACTCTCAATTCCATCAGCCCCACTGAGCCTAGTCGCTGGTTGGGTTGATGGGACCTGTAGCCCAACATCTGGAGAGCCACAGGTTCACCTTTCCCTGATGTAACTGGACTTATTTTAAGAAATTCCACTTAGTTGGAAATGTTGGTTCTATGTGAATATAAAGTGCATTTAAGAATGTCTCCAATTGTAAAATATGTAAGACTTTTAAAGTGTTATATTTATAAGACTCTGCCAGTTATATTTATACAATACTGGCCTTGCAGTCATAAATAATCCCTATAAGAAGCATAAAGTTGGGTAAGTATTTTGATTTGTAATACAGTAAATAGGAAAGGAAAGTTAAAAGAGAGAGAGAGAGAGGAAATTTACACATGAGAAAATGTCTAAAGGATTGTACAGTATATGTAAAAGTATAATTTTGCAAATATATAATGTCAGCCAGAGAATTGAGGGTGAAAGCTAAGTTAACATCTTGTGCCATTAGACTTGGGGAAACTGGGTTGAAAACCTGACTACCTTTCCCTTGGTTTCAGTGGATTTTGATGCAACTTCTGGAATGCAACCTCCCTTCAGGTTAAAGGAAGGTTAAAATAAAAAGGCCAACTTCATATTAATTGTAGAGAATACACACACACACACAGAGAGAGAGAGAGAGAGAGAGAGAGAGAGAGAGAGAGAGAGAGAGCGCTTTTTGGTCCTCAGTATCTGAAACATTTAGATGTATATCATGTGCCTTTTTGGATGTTTTTTTGTTTTGGTACAAACCTAAGCATCATTTTAAAAAGACTGATTAAGGTTTTTTTTTAATCCTCCATCTTTTATTTTTAGGTGTATTAGGAAGAGTGAAGTTTTGGGTTTTTCCCCAGACAGAGCTGAATGTAATGTAGTGTTAGTTGAAACAACTTCAGAACATTCATTGAGAATACACCCTTGTCTGCAGTTAATGGCATACACTGTTACCTACCATTGTTTTGACCATTACTAATATTTGTAAATATTCACCCATTCAGTAATCTTAATGTAAAGTTAAAATATAATTTTAATAAATCTTGGCTTTTACTTCCATGGTCTAGTGCAGGATTTCTCAGCTCACAAAACTGGATTGCCTTGGTGTGTGAAAGGGTCACGGACGATGGTCAGTAGGAAATGATGATTTAAGTCTGGATTAAGAAGGGTAACTAATGGGTTTTGAGTCCTGAAAGACAGAAGAGGTAAGATTCTGAGAGGGGTGCTGCTTCTAGCTATCCTCACACTTTGGATCTAGGTGGACAGATCCAGGGCATCTGCTTGTTTTATTTTAAGCCATATGTACATAAAGACTACTTCTGGAGATGCCTCTGCTGAGCTGTGTTCACAGGCAGAGGCAATGGAAGGTTCCTTCCCCCCAAATATTTATTTCTTCTCAGGATAAATGAGCATGTCTCCTTTCTGTAGAGATTTCCAGGAAAAAGTATCTTAGTAAGATGTGATTGAAATGGATGTCAACTCTGCAGCCTTGCTCCTATGAGCCGCTGCGCCAGCAAATAAAATAGAAAGGCAGAAGGCAATAAATTTGCGATCCTCCAGATGTGGAGCTCCAACTCACATCTGCCCAAGGTAGCATAACCAGTAGTCAGGGATGATAGGGATGCAATAACATTGGGAGGACATCAGGTTCTCCGGTTCTGGAATAAGGATTGTGATGTTTTGTGAGCTTCCCTGGGATACTGTCGCAGCAAAAAGCCATGAACAGTAGCTAGAGGCACAGTCAAAGCTCATTTGCTGCTATTTACTGTAGGTGTTGCAGTGCCACAGAGAAGCCACCCCAAACTTTTCTGAGACTTCACTAAGTATGTGGCTAAGTCTCATGAGAGACTTGGAGGTAGGGTTGCCAGACTCAATAGAGGACAGGACTTCTGTGCCTTTAATTGCCCTGCTCTCTTTTGAGTCTGGAAACCTTAAAGAGAAACCAGCAGACCCTTTGCTTGGAAATTAAACAAAGGGTCTGCTGGTTTCTCTTTAAGGTTTCCAGACTCAAAAGAGAACAGGGCAATTAAAGGCACAGAAGTCCTGTCCTCTATTGAGTCTGGCAACCCTACTTGGAGGGGTGACTAAGGAGGCTGTCCAGCCTCATTCTGTGGACAGCCTTGGCTCGGTCTGGTACTCCCAATGCCAGTGGCCACAGAGTTCCTTGTTCAGGTGACACCACTAGCTTCCTCTTTTGTTTGAAGCATGGTGGCTGCTACCCCTCAAACAAAAGAGAAAGGAACCCAAAGTGATGTTCCACGGCTTGGCAGCTCAAGGGGGCATGGAACATGCATCTGGCCACCCCTGTCAATCTACTGCCTGAGACAAGTTGCTCAATGTGCCTCATGATAGGCATAACAATAGTTTGCAAAGCCTTTACGCAGAAATGAAATGGGCAAAATGAAGGCAGTGGATGGGGGGGTGACTTAAGAAATCAGTAATATCTGTCAGCCACCACAAACGGTACTATGCAAAGCCTTCATATTGGAAGGAAACGGGCAGCTAAAGGGCAAAGAATGTGAGTGGACCTGGTAGGCCTCAGAACAGACCCTTCCTATAGTTTGCAGCTGTAATTAGTTCAGCACAAGTCACCTGTCCTGTCACAGCTGCATTTGATTGGCAACTGAATTACTGAAAATGAAATCAGGCCCAGGCCAACCCAACCTGGGCTTTTTTAAAAGAGTGTTTCTTCCGTAAACATGCAGCAAGACAGCAGCAGTATGAAGGTAAGTGAGAATAAAATTTCATTCCAGAGTGTTGCTGAAATGTTAGTCCACACCTGCTGGCTTAGGGTTTGTTTTAGGTGTGTGAAAATTCGTTCAGTTGTCTGAATCTGGCATCATAAGGTAGTGAGTGAAAACATTAGAGGTAGCTATAGTGTCCTAACTTGAAATGGCTACTTTTTCTTTTATTGTCTTTTGTGTGTACAAAATCCACTTCTGTTGGTGGGTTCACAATAATTAATGTAAGGAACGCATGGCAGTTTTGAGGTGTTTTTTGGGGGCGGGGGCGAGGGGACAGTCACTATTTTCCCTTTCCTACCATGGTTACACTCCAAATCATTCATTTTCACTCAAATGTCTTCATTTTCAAATAAGATTATCTGGTGTGTGTGTGGAGGAAGAGGCGAGGCAGTTCATTGCTTAATTTGGAGTCTGAAAGCTTTCCTTAAACACAGATAAGTTCTGAAGAAATTAGTTTGGTCTTTTGAACATGGCTTCTAATATTTTCAGTATTGTGTATTTTTTGAGGGTTATAGCTAATTTTACTTTATTTCTTGCATTTGGATTAATGTTTTATAATGAGCTTTGAGCTCTGGCACAAAATTAAATAACGACAACATGCCTTTTCATCCCACTCAGCTCCAACTGAGTTTAAAAGAGCTCACCTCGTGTCCAGGGGAACATAAAAACTGCTTTTTAATAGCATCAGAGCTTGAAATAGCCAGATGTGCAAATGTGAAACAGTCTACAGAGCAGCTTTTAGCAGGATCTCTAGTGGCATTTGGGACAGTGTTCCATGTTACTCTACTAAAAAATTGACTCTTCTTGCTGTAATCTTTGACAATTCCATGGCTGTCCTTCAGAGAAATGTTTAATGAGTTTCTGTTCTGTATATACATGTGTACACACAGAGAGAAGATAATATAATACCACTACAGCACCTATTCATGCGAAGCCTCTTTGTGAAAGATCTCTAGATAAGCCATGCATCTCTAGCTGTGCGGAGAGCTGTTTTATAGGGCTGTATGTATGTTTGACCTGCAGGGAAACCATGTAAGCACTGTAATTTCTCACTTCAGGGGAACATGAGAGCCAGTGTGGTGTAGTGGTTAAGAGTGGAGGACTTGTAATCTGGGGAACCGGGTTCGTGTTTCCTCTCCTCCACATGCAGCTGCTGGGTGACCTTGGGCTAGTCACACACTCTCAGCCCCACTCACCTCACAGAGTGTTTGTTGTGGGGGAGGAAGGGAAAGGAGAATGATAGCTGCTTTGAGACTCCTTCGGGTAGTGATAAGCGGGATATCAAATCCAAACTCTTCTTCCTGATGCTGTTGGATTCCCAGCTCCTACCAGCCCCAAACAGCATGACAGAGATGGTGGAGGCTGCAGTCCCAGCAAAATTTAGAGAATCGTGTCTTCCCCCATCCCTCCCTTACATGCAGGCGTACAATATGGAAAATATGTTTCAGTTCCACAGGAGAATTCTGGAGCCTGTGGCTCTTCAGGTGTTGTTGGACTTCAACTCCTATCATTCTCAGTCAGAGTGGCCAAATGGTCAGGAATGCTGGAAGCTGCAGTTCAACAATATCAGAAGGACCACAGGTTCCCCATCCTTGTAGAGAAATTGTGTCAGAAGCAACTCTGGTAGATGCCTCCATGTTACAACCTCTACAGAACCCCCTGAGACCCCCAGGTATAGGGCAGTATATAAATTCAATAAATAATAATAAAGAGCAAGTCTATGTATGCTTACTTAGAAGTATTTAGCCAACCCCTAGGTGAGTAGAGGCTTGCTACCTTAGACTGCCAATGTAAACACAGCAATAGTACCACGCCTGGTGCCATTTTCAAGACCAACTGGAGTGCTAAAATCCAATGAAAGGGTCAACCAGTGCTTTTCAGCTGGGCCACAGCAACCAGCCTATGTTTTAAAAAAGCAACAACTTAAACTCAGAACATAGTAATAGCATTTTCTTAACTTTGAAAACAAGAAATATTTTACAATATTTTTTCTTCTAACACACACATACACAAAAACTATATACATACATACATACATACATACATACATACATACATACATACATACATACATACATACATAGTATTATGGGTGGAATCCAACTTAGTTCTATTTAAAGTAGACTCAGTGAATGTAATGGCTCAAGATATGCACATTAATTTCAATGGGTTTACTCTGAATAGGACTAACATTGGATACAACTGGGTTTTTGTGTGTGGAAGTTACTAGGAATAGGCAACACAGCTTAAAAACAAAGCAAAAACCCACACGCTAGAGGCTTGGTCTTGTAGCAGAAATAGCTCCACTAACTGCTGTAGCTACAGGAAATTTAGAACTATGGAAAAATGAAAGTAGAATAAACCAACTGGAATAAGTTGATAAGGGATGGTGCAATGGTAGGGTATACCATATCAGTTTGACAATCAGGGTAGTAGAAGATGGCACAGTCTTGAATCCTGCCAATAGACTTGAGCAGAGCAATTTAGTGAGGGGATGGGGAGAATCTCTGGCAGTAAAACCATTTTCTGAGCCCTGCTGGTTTTGCACAAGCTAGGCAGAAGCTAGAGGGAAAGAAGCACACTGACAAATGGGAAATCCACTCTATGTCCTCCTTTTGTCCTCTCCTCTGGAGCAGTGACAACAGAGAGGCAATGACAGAGGACCTTTCCATGGTGGCTGGGCTTCCAAGGGCAGCCTGCCTCTCACCCATAAAGAGAGAGGGTCCTATAGCCTTCTCAGATGCCCTCCCAGGTACCACAAGGTTGTCTACCAATTCTTCTTTGAGATGCATGCAAACAAAAGACAAACTTAAAATCCCACCATTTTACAGTGGACACAGATTATTATTATTATTTAAGCCTGAGAGGCCTTAAGACCTTACATATTCAATTTTTGCAAAGTATATTTTTACAACCAGTTTAGAAGCACTTGCTTAACTGCCCTTTGAATATAGTGGTGCTAGTTGTTAACTATAAAATATCATACAGTAGCAAGTCTGTAAATACAAAGATACGAAGTATATTGGTCTAATAATTCCTGTTGATTGCCTATGTTGAGAATCTGTGTAGTATTTGCTAGGGCACACAGTGTGGTGCATATTAAACTGTAAACCTTTGCACAATCTTTGAGCAACAAGATACCACTGTATTATTTACGTACTAGCCACAATCCGAGCATAATGTAAATGTGCTTTTAGTGCCATTAATTATCTGTGGAATTTAAACACACACACACACACACACCCTTAACTTATGGTGGCCAATTTTTATTAGAATTATTGCAATGTTTTTCAAGTAGCAGTTATTATTTGTGACATCTTAAATCTACTGCTGCAAATGTTTTCTATAACAATGTCTTTGTTGTACTATATATCTAATGGCTGGTTTTTTTGCAGTAGCGTGTTTGTCTTGTGGATATGGTAAAAACAAGCACTGTATTCACTATTGGAGGCTGAACCATATGGCATTTTGTAATTGTTTTACTGTTTGGAACTGTCTCAATCCTTCTCCTGCTGAAACATCCAATTTTGACACATAATAATGCAGAACCTTAATAACTACACAGCTTTGAATGCAACTTAACTTCCATAAGCATCAAAATTCATGAAGCTAGCACACACTTTTTCCATAGTAACATCACTATGAGCATATTTAAGACAAAATGACAAATTTCTACCTTTACTCATGTATTGTAACATTCAGTAAATATGACTCAGTTTAATATGATTATGGTGTCCTCTTGTGTGTGCTTTTTTATATAAATAAGTTGGTGTTTTCAAATTATTACTATGGCTCTTGAAGGGTTTTTTTTTGGTATGTTTTGGGAAGGTGGCAGTGTGAGGAATTGCATCTTTCTCCTGACAGAAAGAGATGTGTTCTTTATCCTTCAACTAGTTGTTAACATATTAGCACAGTGCATAAATACCTGCTGAAACATAAGTTTCATAATACCATTTCATAATACCGAAAAATTACGAAAAACTAATTGGCAGCACCTTTAACATAGTGGCCTGTTGCAGCTGGTTGGTGGATTATTTTATATATAAAATTTACTCATATATATATAGAGAGAGAGAGCCTATTTTGTTTTAAGATAGAGACTCCAAACCTTTGAGCCTTGTCAGTAGTTCACCTCTAGAACAATTGGGAGGTAAAGCTAGCTGCAGAACAGGGGGAAAGTAATTTCCTGTAACCTCAAACTGGTGTCTTCCAGATGTTGTTTGACACAGCATGGCCAATTGTAGTTCAAAACATCTGGAAGGCACAAGATTGGTGAAGGTTGCTCTAAGGCAGCGGTGGCGAACCTATGGCACGCGTGCCAGAGTGGACACGTGGAGCCCTCACTGCTGGCACGCACGCCACCAGCCCATCCACGCTGTTGTTTTGTTGTTTTTTCCATTTGTGCTCCCGATCCTCCCCACGCTATTGTGTGCATCCACTGCTTAAACCCGGAACGTGGGGTTTTTTTGCTGGTAGCCGGCAATTGTGTTCGGTGATTGGTCTGTTTTTAAATTGGCTGTGGCCAGTGGCTGTTTCTGATTGGGCGTAACAGCGTTCATTATTTGACCCTCATGATTTGTTGCCTGCACTTTTTTTGGGTGCTACGTGGTAGTTCCCAGCTCCCCCCTCCAAGCCAGACCTCGCCCATTCCCTTCCGCCCCCCCCAGCTCCAATCCTCCACAGGCCCCTCGCCTCCTGTGGGCCTGACCTCCCTGGGCTAGGAGGGCAATTGCACCCACTGCCTCCCTGCACCCTGGCCCAACCTAGCCTCACCCCTTTGCCGTGGCAACATTGCTGGAGGGAGGGAGGAATATGGGGAAGACCATGCCAGGATCATGGGCGGGGAGCAGGCAGGCAGCCGCAGCTGTTGGGCTGGCTGACTTGCGTGAGGGCTCTCCCTCTTCTCACGGCTGCCGCCACTCACCTGGCCTCAGGGCTGCTCCGCCCTCCCCATTGCAGCGGCCCGAAAGTGAGCAGGCCAGCTAGCCGGGGAGCACGCCCGGTGGGAGCGGGGAAGAGGGAGGGAGATGGCGAAAACCGAGGTGTTTTTTCTGCTGTTCTGTCTCTCCCCAATAAAGCTCAACAACTTTGGGCACTTTGCAATAAATAAGTCGGTTTTGGCTTGCAGTTTGGGCACTCGTTCTCTAAAAGGTTTGCCACCATTGCTCTAAGGAATGGAACCGTCAAGCTGATTTTTCTTTACCCTTTCTTCACCTTCACACAAAAATGGCTGCTAATGAGTGTGTTATCTCCCTCACCCCATAACCTTTCTAATGCTCTGCAAATTGTCTCTTCAGTAACAAATCTGAGTTTCTTGCAAAGCTTGGGTCATGAAGCATAACATAGGGCTGCTGAGAAGTGAAAAATGTGTGAATGAGATGGAAGGAAAAAGCCACCTGTCAGTCACCTGAAGTTGCAGCCATGATCTTTTTTGCCTGCACTTAAGCCTCAGAATCAATCCCTACAGGCAATTACTGTAAGTTCAAAAAGTATGAAAACTGTATTTTGCTGTTTGCTGAATTGCTTGAGCCATTTTGATGAGTGCATGACTGACCGGCACCCTGTATAGAAGCACTCCACATTGCAACATTTTGTTGTAGGACCCACTTGTGGAATGTAATATGAAAATGCAGTTAATAGTCAACGCCCCCTTCCACCTCCGCGCTGTGCATTGCAGTGGTGACTGGTAAGGGAGTGCACCCTACCAAGACTGACAGGTCCATAACCTCCAATCATATTAAGCAGATTGGCATAGGGCTTCCTTGGATTTGCCTAGCGCCAACCAAACCCCAGCCAATGTAAAGCTTCACAACTCAGCCCATAGATGTCAACACCTTCTGCAGCTCCTGACAATCAACTCTACTAACAGTCTTGGAAGCAGTACCTCCAGCCACTCAGAAGTGTTTACATTCATTAAACTCATTGTGCTAGACATGTCTCTCTGCATGGTGGCTGAGAGTCATGTCACTTCAATAGCAAGAACAATATTCTCCAAGTCAATGTCCTCATCGTAGGAGCTCAAGAAACATCAGCTACAGGAGGATTGTAGTTTTGCTCTCTGTGGCACACTGTCACTCCAGTATTTGCCTTTTTTTAGTCAAAGAATTCTGAATTAGATTCTCTTTTTTTAAGAGGGGGAAGTGGCAAGGGGCGCTGCAAGTTCGCTTTTGAAAAAAGAGAGGCAAATGCCAACATGTACTATATATGGAGTTGACATCAGGGATGGGAGATCATTAGGTCTCCTTCCTGAACTTGGCCACACTGACTGGGGCTAATGGAAGCCAGAGTCTATACAGCAGCAAGTTCCCCACCCCGGTCTATGAATATTTGCAAACAAGTACTCTTGCGGCCCACTTGGTATGAAATGTTGGGTGGGTCTCCCTGATCTGGAAAATCAATTTCCTCTATCAGCACCTAGATCTGGTCCATGACCACCTGCGACCACACTTGTAGGTGTAGCAAAGAGACTTTGTTCTTAAAACTTTATTTATGATGATGATCAGGATATACAAAATATAAATGTTGGTGAGCAAAGTTTGTACATAGAGGTTTATGAGTAGGATCTCTTTATGGTATGCTGACCACGGTTAGCGATTTTTGTGTGGAAAACACAAGGCATTTGTTTTATTGAATATTATTAAAAATGGTAAAAAAATACAATACATAATATACAGCAATAGGCAGTATCGGAGCCCAAGAAGCTTGAATAAAATCAGTTGTCTGTTATTGATCAAGCTTATAAGTGTAGCTTAACCATAACCTTATTCATTGGTATATGCAGGGCAACACTATAATTAAACAATTTTGTTGGGTCCTGAGTCCATCGTAGCAAAAATGAATTTAAAATTCAAATTCAAATCCAGTCCCAAACCACAAAGACCATGAATTTATAGGGGGGTCGGAAATCCATTGTGTTTAACTATCAACACATTCTCCATAAAGTAATGAACACCTTCCGTCACAATGAGAGGAAATTGCAGGTGTGTACATTTCACAGTATACATGGCCTAGGAAAGCATAGTCAATTTAGGAACCTTTAAAGTGCTGCTCAAATTTGAAAGAGAACATAAATCTGAAAAGGCACAGAGTAGGACCAAAAGCCATAGTTCAAATTTATTATTGCTTTGTCTATAGACCAGGCTTTCCCAACTTATTGCCCTCCAAATGTTCTGAACTGATCAGTCATCAGGGATGATGGGAACTAGTGCAAAACATCTGAAGGGAATCTGGTTTGGGAGTGCTGCCATAAACTTTCTCATCATCAGTGTAATTCATATTCTCAGATGTGGCCCACTGTATATTGGGCTCCTCTTACACAGAGGAGATAGGGCAAAGGCTATAATTGTTTCCTTCAGTCTCAAATCCAGAAAAGGAAGGTGCACTCATCCCCTAAACACCTTAGCTGAATATTGACCAGTTGCCGCTGAGAGTTGCTGGGCCTTACATTACAGAGTAATAATGGAACACATAATTTCTGAGCTTATTTTTGATGCGTATAAATTGCTTGCACTTTTCTTTTTGCTATTGCAGATAATGTGTGTTGAAACTGTACATTTGCTAAGAGCTTATACAGCTGACCTGCATTGGCTGCTGTTTGTCTGGCTTATGCCTTTGGGTATTCTTTCCCAGCCCTGTCGAATATCAGTTAACGGCCGATCGATACATGGAAATATGAGGAAAAACTTCATGGCCAACACAATGCAGGGGATAATGAGAGAGAGGATGTAAACGGAAGGAAGGCACCATGGGTAGGAGCCAGCGTTCAGGAACCTCTTCCCACCGTAGAGCAGTGTATGGGCAGTGCACAACACCAGCGTCAGGTAGCCCAGAGAAGACTAGAAAACAAACAAACAAAAATGATTGCAAAGCTAACTTCCCCATTATGAGACACATGGCGGCAAATCAGAAAGCATTCTATCCTGTTATCAACAGATGACCAAAACTCAATTCTCCCACTGAATCCAGCTGGCAATTTTCTTGGTCAAGATGGGATAAAGAAGCCCATTGTGTCTTTGGGCAAGTTTGCCCGCAGGGCTGAGCATCAGTTCACAATGCATCAAGATAATGGCCAGGTTTATGCTACCTTTCAATACCAATATATGCAAAGGAAGCTCTCAATCATAGAGGCAGGACATTGAACTAATCAGGCCTATGAGGCACAGCTCTCTTCTTTGGGTTAGATCAGGCATCCCCAAACTTCGGCCCTCCAGATGTTTTGGACTACAATTCCCATCATCCCTGACCACTGGTCCTCTTAGCTAGGGGTCATGGGAGTTGTAGGCCAAAACATCTGGAGGGCCGCAGTTTGGGGGTGCCTGGGTTAGATACATGAAATGAACTGTAGGGAGGATTAGCACAAGTATTTATAATCTATTTTTTCCAGCTTTTTGGTGGATTTCACTTTAAAAACTTTCTAAAAATGATAATTTAAAAACCTGTGATTACTGGTTTTCCCAGATGTAAGAAAAGCAAACTCGACAATATGTCGTTCATAAAACCTACAATCAGACTAATGAGAAACATTTGCAACCAAATGGCCCTGACACAAACACATAAAAGTTCAAGGAGTAGGAACAAAACGTCTCTTATCTGCAGCAGCCACAGAGATGTCCTTGCAGGAGGGGTTGATTTCCCAAAACGAGGGAACCTGGAGAAGAGTCTTCGAAGACTTCCTGAATGGGTGGTTTGGATTGTGTTAGGCCCCTTTCCTCCTCCTTTCCAGACAAACATTAAGACTAGGATAGGGAACATGTGGCCCTCCATATGAAGTTGGGCTCCAACTTCCATCATCTAGGCAGCCTAACCAATATATTAGGAATGGAAATTGTAGTCCAGCAATGTCTGGAGAGCCAGAGGTGGTCCATACCTGAATTAAGAAGAGCCACGCTGGACAGGACTAACGGCCTATATATGCCAGAATCCTCTTTACCACAGTAGCCAACCAGATGCCCCCAGGATAATTGGGCTTGACTTCTGAGGAAATGTCCATAGGAACACACACTGAAAGTGAGGTAGAAGAAAAGTTAGCTTGCTGGCTAGCAAGCTCTCTTACCTGTACGAAGCGAAACTCTCTCCAGTTGACACTGTTGCTGACAGAGGGCAAGGATGTTATTCCCAGGAGGACAAACAGAAAGAACCCCAAGATGCCCAAAGAAAGATACGAGTCACTAATCCAGGCTCTTTCATTGTTCAGTGGTTCTGTTTTGTTGTTCAACACCTAAGGGGATGAAAGTTTTTAAAATACTTTTTAAATACCCAGTAGGTACAGATTAAAATACATCTATAAAATACATCTATAAATAGCTTTAATACTGTGAAATATTCAAGGTGCTCTTGGCAGGTTTTGTAGGTGCACGTCAAATTGACAAACGTTGCACCCATCAAAAGTCAGGAAATTTCTATCTTAGAATTGTAAAGAGTGGAGATAAAATGGAATGCCCTCTTTTCTAGATTTGCTAATGTCTGTTTCTGTCAGCTGTGTAGGGAAGTTTGTTTCTGGCAGGTGACAGAAGTTTTGCAAGGTTGCCCTGTGGAATGTGCTTGCTTGCTTGACCTGACAAGCACAGACCTTGTTCAAATGTCTGCTTCTGAAAGGTCCAGAACCTTACATGGTGGACAGCGTCATGAATGAAGAGCAGGCAAGAGGGGATCAATTCCATGCTGTGATACAACATCTTTGGTGGATCTGAATTGGGCCCAAATCCAACTGCAGGGTTTGTGTGTGGGTTGGTGAATGGAGTTTATCTGGCTTCATTTTTAAGACCGAAGTGTTAGAACGGTCTCTAGGTTTCAGAGCACTTATAAATCGTAAATCGGAAAAGTGCCAGAGGAGCAGAAGCTTAGAATTTTTTCACAGCCTTCCCATATTTATTGGGCCTTCCTCCAACAGCTCTCCATCTTTGGTGTGTAAACAGTATTGTGTGAAGGGGGACCACATGCCTTCCAGAGGCAGCGTGGGATCAAGACCCTATGGTTTTTGCTTTTACTGTTAAGATGGCTGGTGGTAGAGGTTCTACACGGCAACTGGGGTTTGAACAGTTGAGGTTTCCTCCCCAGTAAGAACCAATGGCTGCTCTTACCAAGAACACCGCTCACTCTCTTTTACATTTGGATGTCTCCATGGGAGCATAGGGAGAAGCAGGAAGGGCACGATCTGTGCCAGATGGAGAGCAGCAAGCACGTTGGCCCTTGCGATGTTTCTGATGGCTTCAAAGCCCTGCCTGCATCACATCCCCATGCAAAGTTGCAAAGACCTCAGCGCTGGTGGTGAAATGGGAGAAGAAACAGCACAACATCAACTTACCTGTGCAATGGCATAAGAGTTCCACCTCCATCGTACATAGCCCCGAATAGGGATAACGAGTGTATACAAAACATGGAGGAAAGCGTAAGCCAAGGCTACCAAGCCAAGCTGTTTCCTGCAGAGCATCCATTTGTCTAGCCAATCTGGAAAGCGTCTGTACTTTGTACCTCTGTATAGCTGGAGAACAGCAGCAAAGATCCCAGGCAAGTAAACCAGAGCAAGGAGGATGAGTGCCACAGCAGGGCAGACACGGTTTGGGATGCTGATGGCAATAAAAAAGGAACGGTCCACTTGTTTCTTAGTGTAAGTATAGACCACATCGCGAACCACACTGTAGAAGAAGATGAATGCACTGAGGACAAGGGAGAGATAGATGGGGTATTTCCACATTGGGAAAAGTTGCAAAGGGTAATTCTCAATTTCCGTCGCTGCTAAGAGAGACCCTTTATCCAATGGAGTAAGATCAAGGCTTCGAATGATCTCCATCACCTTTTCCTTTGACTTGCTGTCATCTCCACAGACAAATACCTGGAGCAAAACAACAGCAACAACACAATGAAGAGAGACCTTTTTTCTTTATTGCCAGTGTTTGCTTTCGAACACTGCTCTGACTTCAATAAGAAGCTATGTTTGAATTGCCAGAGTAGGTCTAATGCCCACAATTAACTCGTGTTTTTAGAAGACTATCAACTGAGCAGAATTTGGCTAAAACTGAGAAGAATCAGAAATGGGGGGCAGGGAATGGGGAACCTGCAGTCTCCAGGTAGTGGAATATAACTCCTATTATTCTTTACCATTGGCCATGATGTCTCAGGATGATGGGAGCTTGAGTCCAACAGCAGGTCCACAGGTTCCTCAACCCTGGTCTAGGGCTAGTGATTTTCATTAAGGGCCCTTTACCTCCCTCCTCCTCACAAAGAAGAAAATTAAAAGCTGGACTTTTCTCACTTGATGCAAACTTTTTGCTTTCTTATCAGCTCTTAGATGGTTAGATCTCCAGTCTAGAAACAGTTTTATATCATGCCATAAGCAGTTCACCCAGAGAGCCTTTGAACTTGGAAGAAATGCTTTAGGATTTGCAAAATGAAGATCTAGAACTGGGCTTTCACCTTTTAAGGCTCTTTAAATATGAGCATCTTTTGCTGCAGAGATGTCATTACCTGTCTGCTTGCATCCAGAGCACCTGACTGCAGAGCCCAGGCTGACACAGTGTTAAATGCTTTCACCACTTTGCTTCCTGGCAGGAGCTGGGCAAGATATTCAGCATTGGATTCCGGGTACTGGTTTATTTTGAGGTTGTTGCTCACATCCACCATCACTTTCCCACGGAGTACTTCCCTTAGGTTTTCCAGAAAGCTGTAATGTGTTCTGTGGACTGCTAAAATGATAACAGCAGATGTCTCTGCAGCTTCTGCATGAGAAAGCACTGTGGCTCCTTCAGGGATCAGAGAAGAAGTCTGAGCACCTCGGCTTCCAAACACTATAGAATAGCCACACTGCATCATTTTGTGTCCTAGAGATCTTGCAAAATCGCCTGTTCCAAAAATGCACACCGTCTCCTTCTTGTTAGGTACATCTGTAGTCAGCGGAATCATTGTAGTGTTCTTCTCCATAATGGACAGGTACAATGGTCACCTACTAAGATACAAGATTGTACATATTAAACCTTATATCTGAACTTGCTAGGGATAAAATAACTCAATTTAGTTCTCAACTCAAGCTTGGTGATTTACAGTAAGGAGGGTTGTATAAGGTCACAGGCATTTGTCCTGTGGAATCTGCAGTAATGGAAACATAACAGATAAGTTTTCTTTGGCTCTGTTTTTAATGTGATATATAATATCTCTCTCTCTCTCTCTCTCTCTCTCTCTCTGTGTGTGTGTGTGTGTGTGTGTGTGTGTGTGTGTTAGAAACTTGCCTGTTGGTATGAAAACTGTTGATATATGAAATATTAGCTAATCTTTTATATAATGCTGCTTTTAATAGTTTACTTCTTTTGGCACAGCAGCACATCCTACAAGGTTAACTTACAAGAAACTGAAACTAGACCTTCCAGAGGATGCTGTTAGTGGGTGGCTTAGGCAATTTCACTGCACTGTTTGAGCTCACTCTCCAGTGTGCAAGAATGAGCATAGACCAGCCGTCTTGGGGGGGGGGGGACTTTCTGATGCTCTCAGTATCTTGAGAGATTCAAGTGAGGGAGGGGGATTATGCAGTTTCCTTTTGCAAGTATTCTCGGGATCCAGCACAAAACACAGGAGGTGCTTCTCTTATGTGACTTCTTGTTTTGAACTTAACCTCAGCTTAAAACCTCTTTGCAAAACTATGTGTAGTTTTCATGCAGATATCTGTGTGGAACTGTGTGTTTGTTGTTTTTAATCGGAGCTTGGGTTTTGTTTGTTTTTTTGGTCCCTAGAACCTTCATTTTATATACCATATTGGCCTGAATATAAGCCGCACCTGCAAATAAGCTGCACCTTTAAAATTCAATACTTCTTTGCAGGTGCTGCTTCTGAGCGCACTGTGCACCCGCTTCCTGGCACTACTGCCTCCCGGCATTACCTCCCCAAGCCGGCACCGGCTGTCCCCCGCCCCCTGTTCAGGGCAGTAGTGGCAGGAGGCAGACACGCAGCGCTCGGTTCTGAATATAAGCTGTACTTTAACTTTTCACAGTCAGAATTTGGGGGTGGGGAAAGTGCTGCTTATATTCAGGCCAATACGGTACACCTTCATTTCACTAAGTTTATTTTCTCCCTAAAGGGGGAAATGCAAAACCACAAAGCAAATAGTTTTGTCGAAGAAATATATTCTTCAAAAGTTATTTGAAGAAATAAAGGGGTGCCATATTTTGGGGAAATCGTCTGTATCAGACCTTGGCCACCTCAAAAGTCAAGCAAACATGGGGAGAAAAATGCTGCACTCCACCCATGATAATTTGACCAAAATTTTCTCTCCCTTTTGACAGTTTTTGAACATTATTTATTTTCTCCTTTATTGATGGGGAATAGTAGGGCAGGGGAAGAAATTTGGGGTAATATATGGGGCACAACACTAATTTGCTGTGTCTACAGGCATCGTGATTGCCGGGTTTAAAAAGATTAGGGCTAGCTGAGGTGCTGATCCAGAGAGGTGGATAAGCAAGACTATGAAGAGACTTGTAGGTTAAAGTAAGTTTAAAATTAGTAAGTATTAGTTACAACCCCACAGTGGTGACTGGTGCCCATTGGTGGAGAGTAGGGGCAGAATGCAGGAGCCCAACAGTAGGTGGAGGCAGAGCTCATAACAGGCAGACCCAATTACTTCCGCAGAGCTTGCTCCTTGCTGAATTTTGCAAGGCCAACACTGAGGAGGAAGCTGACAGCCAGAGCCACTTCCTGGAACTGTCAGACAGGCGTGGTGGTTATACTTGTGCATCTTTGCACATTACTGCTAATAATATCACTACCCCACCCAGAAAGAAACTTCCAAGTTTTTTGGATGCTGTTCAGGTTTAGAAAGATGGGCTATTAACACCCCACCCCACCCACACCAAAAAACAAAAACCCAGTTTCTTTACAACAGCCTGAGAGAATTCAAACAATCTATGCTACTTCCCTAGCTGGGGACATTTTGGTGCAATAAATGCACAGGTAAACCCCGAGCAAACTTTTAGCTTTAGGGATGTTGAGAGCCTCTTTGGCCACTAGGTGGCAGCATGGATTTGCTTTGCAACTTTATGTCTTTCTGTTTTTATGTCAGCCTTATGGCTATATACGTGTGCTTGAAAAGGAAATACTAAAGAGATATATTTGTTTTTCTTATGGGGAATAAATGCTATAGAAATTCAATAAATAAGTGAAACAGCATTTAGTACACACTATATATTTTTCCTAACTATGGCTTTACCTTCTTCCCGTTTCTCACAAAATTGGAATAAAAAGGGGAAAGACTAGAGTTGCCAAGGGCATATGTTTTAGGGCTGACCTCCATGATTAAACCTACATAAATGTGCACATGCCTGGGAGAAAAATAGGTCCGAATAAACAAAATGCAGGATAGAATAGAATAGAATAATAGAATAGAATAGAATAGATACTTTATTGTCATTGTACATAGTACAACGAAATTGAATGCCATCCCATAAAAAACAATATAGAAACACAATTATAGCCATACACAAACATGCATATACACCCATCACAACTCCCTGGGATCATATTATTTAGTTACAGCATTTAAGATGGTTATAGCTCTCGAATAGAAACTGTTTTTTAATCTATTCGTTCTTGATTTAATTGTTCTGTGTCTCTTGCCTGAAGGCAACGGTGCAAAAAGACTATATCCAGGATGAGATGAATCTTGTAAAATATTATTTGCCTTTTTTATGGCAACGGGAATTGTATAGTTCTTCCAGAAATGGGAGAAGATGACCGATAATCCTTTGGGCTGTGGTTATGACCTCCTAGCGCACTTTCCTATCCATGACTGTGCAGCTGGAAAACCAAGCACAGATACAGTATGTAAGAATGCTTTCTATGGAGCCTCGGTGGAAGGACATTAGCAGTCTCTCACTCAGCTTGTTCTTTTTTAAACGTCTGAGGAAATACATTCTCTGCTGGGCCTTCTTCACCAGAACAGTGGTTTTCGCACTCCAGGTCATACTCTGCTCGATGGTAACACCTAAGAACTTAAATACAGCCACCCTCTCCACCCGGTCCCTGCCTTTTTCTTCCTGTAGTCCACCACCAGTTCCTTGGTCTTGACAGTATTAAAGACCAGATTGTTATCTCCACACCAACCATAGAGCCGCTCTACCTCGTCCTGATAGGCGGACTCATCCCCCCCAGAAATGAGCCCCACCACAGTGGTGTCATCAGCAAATGTGATGATAGTATTCAGAATAGAACCACTGAAATTAATGGATATAGAATCATAGAATTGTAGAGTTGGAAGGGACCCCAGTGGTCATCTACTCTAAACTCTTGTGATGCAGGAATCCTGCCGACAGTCAGGATTAACAGCCTGGTGCACTGACCCATTGTACCACCCAAGGGCTAAGTTGGGTCTACTCTGACTAAAACTTTGTCATACTCAAGAGTAGACACATTCAACCCCCTTTCTGAGGGGTCTCAAACACTTTGAATGCACCCCCCTCAAAAAAAACCCACATCCTGAATAATTTTTATTTCCCTCTTGTGCTGAAGAGTTATGTAATCAAAACTGACCTTTTTGATAGCTTTCGGAATGTCAAGGGCGTCATTGACTACTAGGAAAAACAGCAATGTAAGCGCAGCCTTGTTTTACCTCCAAGGATCAAGCCGAATTGCAGGGATGATAAACCTGTGGCCCTTTGAATGTTGTTGGACCACAACACCTGGAGGGCCCACAGGTTCCCCATCCTTGTAATGTAGTGGGGAACTGTAAAGTAGTGGGGAACCACAGGCCAGAGGAACAAAATGTGGCCCCCCAGACCTCCCTGTCTGACCCTTGTGACTATCAGCAGGCCACACACATCTCATCACTCCTGCTTGGTGCTCTGCTTCATATTTTTGCTTGTGTCCTTGAATCCTCATCATGCCTCTTGGTTGCCCAGATGGAGGATAGAGAGGTAAATATTACTTTAAATTGTCACCTTTGCTGCTGGCTCCACCCACCACTGTCATGTGCCCCCCTCCCCAGATAGGAATGAGGCCCCCAGTCTGAAAAAGGTTGCCCACTTCTGCTGAATAGTCATGGGGGACCAGAGTCATAGCAGTAGTTATAGGTAGGTAGCCGTGTTGGTCTGACATAGCCGAAACAAAATAAAAAAAATTCCTTCCAGCAGAACCTTAAAGACCAACTAAGTTTTTATTTTGGTAATGAGCAATTTATTTATTTTTTACATTTCCCAGAAACACTTATATTCTGGTCCAAATTGTCTGGGGCGGGGTTGGGGGTAGAGAGAGGGGTTGGAATTTCCATGTTTTCCTCTTCTTATTCTTTCTTCATTCATACTCTCTTTTGTTTTTCCAGTATTGCTACATCTAGGAAATGAATGTCCAACTTAAAATGGGGGAAAAATAAAATAAAAGAGTATGTTGTGAATTATAAGGCCCTTCTGTTATGAGGTGCACATTGAGAAATTCAAAATAAACCTGGGGGGGGGGGAATCTAAGGGCCAGGCTCGTAATGCAGCAAATTTATCAGTGTAATTTATTTTTTTAAGGAAATGAGCTCCTTTCTCCGGCACACATACTTTCAGCAAAAAGATCCTGCGCCGTGAGTTTTGACACAGCAGATAAAACGAATTGTTAGAGGTGATAAATCCTCTAGTGGAGAATGTGCCGCTGTTCTGCTCCTCACATCTCTTCCTTTTATCAGGAGAATACTAAAGCTGCCTGGAGGTTCCCGAGACATATGAAGCAGAGGTCTAAAAAGATGTGCTTAATGTTGTCTAAATCATAACAAACTACTGAAAGAGCTGCAAATCTCATCGCCTCAACCTGTTCCCATAAATACATAAGACCAGGCTTAAAAGTTGAGTCGTTTTCTTTGCATTTCCAGGGTTGTTGAACGGTTCAGGGTCTAAAAGTATCAGGCGTTAATCCAGTCCAGTCAACTGCGGAGTGAATTGGAAATGAGCCCATAAAGTCCAGGAAGTTTCAAAGGGAGAGCCAGGCTTACAAAGGACTGAGCAGGGTGTGTGTGTGTGTGTGTGTGTGTGTGTGTGTGTGTGTGTTTATGCATGGTGTTAAAATATACACTTGACTGCAACAATGTGGGTTTCTGACTTGTAGGGGATACAAAAAATAGGTAGCCTATCTCGAATAATGGTAGTTTTCGACAGTGTGCTTTTTATCCTTTGCGCTGATGTAATTCTCAGTTGCTGGTTTTACAGTGATTCTGGTTTCACAATGTTTGGATTTCATCTTTTTATTGTATTTTACTTTAGATCTCATGGTTTTATTTGTCACAAAAACCTTTGTTTTTGCACAGTACAGAAATACTGGAAACAAGCTAAAACTGTTAATAACGGCTTGTGACAGCAGAGTAGCTGTTGTTTGTCTGTTGCAGCAAAAAGTTTTGTGGAACCTTAGAGGTAAGCAAATTTGTTTTGGCCTAAGCTTCCGTTGACTTCTAGATTCTTTACCATGTGACCAATGATCCTCCATGCTTCCCCACCCCACCCCATGATTAGGGACGGGTGATTTTTTTTCAATGTTGATGTCTATCAGTTTCTCATTTTTCCAATTTTCAGGTCACCACATTTCAGTATCATTCTGTATTCTTTTTTTCCCTTGGGAAAATGCATCAGCATTTTAGTACTCACTTCCCCCCCAATATACACATCTTTATATTCAAATTTTGCCCAATGCAAACACTTTGGTATTCAGTGTCCCCTTCAAATATAAGGCGTGGTGTAGTGGTTAAGAGCAGTGGACTCGTAATCTGGCGAACCGGGTGTTGGAATATTGGGGTGTAAATCACCAATATTCTTACTACTGCCACTGGCTTCGGTAAAGAAGACAGCAAACAATCGTAGGTGCTAATCTACGTTTATTCAGAGAGTGTGTGTTCAGCCATCACTCTCCAGTTCAGAAGAAAGTGAAAGTAGAAAGAGAACAAAGAACATCACATGACAGGAGATCAGGGTACAGCTTGAGCTCCTGTGTGGGAAAGTTACAGCAATCACATAAAGTAAACATTCATCCACATGCAGCATCTGTGCCACGCAGAGGATTTATGCTAACATCTCCCCTGAATCCTGAAATGGAAAAAGATGCAAATGTGAGAGCATCATTAAGAGAAGTGAACAGACAGTTGTCATAAACAAAGTAGGACTTTCCTGCTGTGGAACTCTCTGAGACTGGATTGACCAGCTTTGGCTTCCAGGGGACCAGAGCAGTTGCTCTGTTGACAGAAACAGTGTTGCGTTTGACAACCTGTTGTTGTGGCTTAGCCTGTGTGACTGCTGCCTGTTTTGGAGTTCTAAGCACAGCTAAATTTGCAATTGCTGTGTTGTCAAACTCCTGAGAATACCTCTTGGGTCCTCTTCTAATCCTCTCAGACCTGCGTGAGAGGTGCAAATCCTGTTTACTGAGATTCTCCCCCTCAGGACTTTTGGGAGAACTCTTACCAATGGTAAACAGTGGATCAAGTGCTTCTAGCACTTTTTCATCATCCGATGAAGGTCTGTTAAAAACAGCATGAGTTCCTTTGTGTATGACTGTCTCCCCTGTGTCAGAGCTACTCGGGGTAGAGCCTTCAGCAAAGGAATCATTATCACTACAACTTGTGTCAGTGTAGGAATCATCAAAATCATTGGCACCTATGGGAAATTCATCAAGAACATATGTTTCTTGTGGCGTAGGAGTGTGTTCTACCTCTTGAGTAAGAATCACCTCATTGGAAGAATGCAACATAACTCTGCATTGACCTTCCTCAAAACCCAATAGAATGCCTTGGACTGGCTTGCCCTCAAGCGAAGCCACCCACATTTTGGTTCCAAAAACCTTAGTGTTGCTCACATCAGGCTTATGTTGGAACAGAATCTCATAAGGAGAACGCTTCTGTCCTTTAGGAACCTGTCTGAGCCACTGGTAAAGGAAAAATGAGATGCTTTCAGCCCACAGTTGTTCAGACAATCCTGAACTCAGCAGTTGCGCCTGCATGCCTGCTTCTAACTCAGTGTTAACCTTAACACATAAGCTTTTGTCCCAAGCTGCCTGGGTTTTGGCAAACTTGTGGTGAATGCCTTTGTCATCAAAAAAAGCTTGAAACTCCTGTGAAGTAAAAAGAGGAATGTCATTGGTCAATAAACATTCAATTTTACAACCATGTTTCAGTTCAACCTTAGCATGAAATTCAGAAAATTTCACAATAGCCTGCTGAGGCTTTTGCAGAGGATAAAACCACGTATACTTAGAGAAGTGGTCAGTTATCAGAAGATAATATTTGGCCTTGCCAAGGGACTTCGGCATAGGACCAAAAACACCAGCAGAAACGATCTGGAAACAACGTGTTAGACCTTTCTTGCTTGGTTGCTTCTTTGCCTGCTTAGGCTCCTCTGGACCTGTCAAACAATCATCAACAACATTAAAGCATGCATCACTTTTATCATAAGATAATCTGAAAAGGTTATCTTTGTCTCTGTGTCCCTTTAAAAGAACTTCTCCATCTTTAGAAATCACACAGGTGCCCCTGTGAAAACACAGCTCAAACCCCTTCTCATCTATTTGAGAAACACTGAAAAGGTTTTGCTTCAGCTCTGGAACAAGATACACATTACTGATACTCAAATTTAGAGATTTCAGAAAAATAGTTCCTTTTCCAATGGATTTCAAGGAATTGCCATCTGCCTGTGACACGATGGAGTCCAGCTTTTCAAAAGTCTGGAACAGTCTCTTGTCGTTCACCATATGGTGCGAAGATCCCGAATCTATGATCAGATAAGACCCGTCGTCTTCTTGGTCATCAAGCTGAGTGAGCATTACAAGCATTTTGCGTGCTGTAGGGCCCTTGCTGCTGCCGCCGCCGCTGCTGCTGCCACTACCGCCGCTGCCTCGCCCCTTAGGCCCAGAAGCCTGTTGTTGACTTCCTGAGTCCTTCTGGGGTCGTCTGCATGTCTTGGCTGTGTGCCCAGGAATATTGCATAACTGGCATCTGACCACAGTTTTAAGGGCTTGTGCAGTCTCTGCAGATGCACCAGGTGAGGGTGAGTAGCGCTCCCCGTTGGCCTCCACCTGTGCGCGGGTCCTGTCCTCCTCATTAAGCAATGAAGCATAAATTCCTGCTGCAGTCATTTGCTGAGGGTCTTGAGCCCCCAGCTGGGCTGCAATAGCATTATAGGACTTGGGAAGGCTATTTAGCACTGTAAAGCAATAAATGTCGTCATCCAAATTGACGTTTCTGTCAGCTAGCTCCTGGCGTAGTTGACGCATCTGATGCAAATGGGCTCTCAAGTCTCCTCCCTCCTTCAGACGCAAATTAATTAATCTCTGAAAGAATAATGTTGTTGATCCGGCGCGCAACCTAAGGTGCTCGTCCCGAAGATGAGTCCAAACATCATAAGCATTATCTAAGTTCCGAATATGAACCAGCTGTGATGGGTCCAAATGCAGAACTATTGTTGCCCTTGCCTGTGCGTTGCGATTCAACCACCTGTGGCCTGGCAAAACGGGCGGTGCGTTCTGAATCAACTCAATAAGTCCTTGCCGGATAAGAACACATTCCATTTTAACACTCCACGTTGCGTAATTTGAGTCATTTAACAGAGGACACAAACTCTTGGGTGTTTGATCTGAATCCCCGGCTTTAGCCATCTTGCTACTGTAAGCGTGCTGCTAGCTTCTGACTTCAAAGTACAAAGAAGCTGCAAATTAGGCTTTCGGCAGGCATCTGCAATTAAGCTGCCACTTTATAGAGGTTTTATTGCCGCTATAAATCAGTCCCGGTTACTCACTGCTCCGGTGATAAGGAACGCAGACTATCCGTGCTCTTCCTCCCCTGGAACGCAGGAACCGGTGACTCCCAAGCAGGCGAAATTCCTCAGGATCAGCTGCTGCAGATTGAGGCCTACTTGCCAGTTTACGCTTTTCAGAGGTCCGTGGATCGGAACCAGAGCTCTGCCAGAACTCTGCTACCACTGTTGGAATATTGGGGTGTAAATCACCAATATTCTTACTACTGCCACTGGCTTCGGTAAAGAAGACAGCAAACAATCGTAGGTGCTAATCTATGTTTATTCAGAGAGTGTGTGTTCAGCCATCACTCTCCAGTTCAGAAGAAAGTGAAAGTAGAAAGAGAACAAAGAACATCACATGACAGGAGATCAGGGTACAGCTTGAGCTCCTGTGTGGGAAAGTTACAGCAATCACATAAAGTAAACATTCATCCACATGCAGCATCTGTGCCACGCAGAGGATTTATGCTAACACCGGGTTCAATTCCCCGCTCCTCCACATGCAACTGCTTCGGCTAGTCACACTTCTCTGAAGTCTCTCAGCCTCACTCACCTCACAGAGTGTTTGTTGTGGGGGAGGAAGGGAAAGGAGAATGTTAGCCGCTTTGAGACTCCTTAAGGGGAGTGAAAGGCGGAATATCAAGTCCAATCTCCTCCTCCTTCTCCTCTTCTTCCTAATTTGTTGCTTTTTGTGCACATTTCACCTCTAACAAAAGCATCTTGGAAGCTTTTGTTGCTGCTGGGGAATTAGAAATGCAAATTTGAAAAGACAGCTGTGTTTTTGGTTTGCGTATGGTTTCAGGAAACAGGAATTAGGCATGTTTGGATTAAAATTTCAGCCGAACTGAACTTCTCCACCCACCCCTAGCCTTTAGCTAAGATTCTGCTTGTGATCGTCTGGTAATTGTTGTCTACATCTCCCACTGCAAGCCATAGCATTCAGCATAATCATGGGCTGCACTGTGCCTCATTCCTGGTAACTGTGCTTCTAACAGCAGAGGCATTAGTTACATGACGACCTTAGCCATAGCGGGATGTCATAACCATTATGCCAAGCAGCTAAAACAACACCTCTGGCTCTGGTTTGACACCGGGAAGTTCCTTGATGTTGCAATTGGGACTTGCTGCCAGTTTCTGCTGGTAAAGTGCCTGCAAAAACAGTGTGTGACCTCTTATCACTTACTAATGTAAGGTACTACAAAAGAGCTTCTAATCTAACATAAAGAGAAACTCATACAGGCGAATAAAGGAAAGGACAATAGAAAACATGCTTATGCAAATTTGTATCCTCTGTTGCAGTTAGAATGGATGTGTGTAGGTAAAGGTAAAGGTAAAGAACCCCTGGATGGTTAAGTCCCGTCAAAGGCGCTTTTCAAGCCAAGGAAGCCAGAGTCTGTCCACAGAGTTTTTCTGGGACATGTGGCCAGCATGACTAAACCACTACTGGCGCATGGAGGACTGTGATGAGTGGTGCCAGAGTGCACAGAAACATTGTGTACCTTCCTACCACAGCAGTTCATTTTTATCCACCTACACTGGTGTGCTTTTGAACAGATAGGTTGGCAGAAGCTGGGACAGAGCAACGGGAGCTCACCTTCCGATCGGCAAGCCCAAGAGGCTCAGTGCTTTAGACCACAGCGCCACCCACGTTGCCTTGGGTGTGTGTAAGAAAAACATCAGTAGCTACCCAGAGATAATAAGATGCCTGACAGACATAATGACATCAGGTAAAGATCTTCCCATAATTGCATTTCCGTACTAGAAGAGACCTAAGCTGCTGAATATCTGCCTGCTACACAGCTGTTAAAGGCACAAGCGCTCTGTTCTCCTCCAGCACCAACCCTAAACTATGCAAAGACCTAGTGTGCTAACCAGGATGCTGCTGTCAGTAGGGAAGGAGATTTTCACTCCCAAGTTGTGTTTTCATATGCAGTGCTTTGCTCTTCCTAACAAAAGTGTACGGCACTTAAGGCAGAACTGACAGCCCATCATATTGATGGGTGCCTTTGCCTCTGTTGATTTTATAACACGGTTACTCTCGAAAACAAAATGAGCAGGTAGTGATGCATGTCTCTTCACACCAAGTTATTGTTAGTACCTCTAAAGGTCAGTTGCAGGCCAATTCTTTAACATGTTGCAGTGTGCTACAAATCAAGCTACAGCAGGGATGGAGAACCTGTGTCCAGGGAGATGTTGCTGATGAACTACAGTTCCCAGCACCCATGGAGAACTGCAGGTTCTTCACCCCCCAAATACAGGGTTGGCTAGGACATCAAAACTTTATTTTAGTGTCTCTACGATTTATCTTCGTATGTGTGTGTGGCACACAAGTACAAACCCTATTTTCTGCCTCTCCATTCCTCATTGGGGCAGCAGGTGTTTGCTCACATAAAGCAAGCCTTGTTGCCTCCCATGCTTTTGTCATGTCTGGAAGTGTATGTTGGCCTTTTCCACAGCAAGTGCACATGCAGCTCCTCTGGGCTTTGAGTGCCGCATAATGTAGCCCCTTGTGCTTTCAGATCAAAAGAAATTCTCCTGCCACAATCTGAAAACACACAGACAGGAAAGAAATAATGACAGCTGACTCAAGAACTTGGATCTATAACTGGAGCCTGGATGGATAACAAACAAAGAGCCGTCCTTTCAAAGGGAACAGTCTGCACCTGAATAACAAGAATTGCTAGAAGAAGCAGGGCAAGTGAGGCATAGTTGATCTCTGAGTGAATGACTGGATGGAAATTTCAGGAAAGTGGATTAGCTGGGTGGAGCTGGAGCAGGCTGGGTCCTGCACATATGGATTAGAGATGGAGGGTCTGGGCCTGCTGCTGGCCACCAACTAAGCTGTTGATGGGCTTAGCATTATACCTGAACCTGAGCTTGAGCTTTGTTTCCCCCAAACAAACCTTGTGGTTACAGTTTGTGGTTTGTTTGGAAAGAGACAATGATTTATTTTGAAGAAGCGTGTTGAGGCTCCTGCATTGCAGGAGGTTGAACTAGATCAATGTTTCCCAACCTTGGGTCTCCAGCTGTTTTCAGACTACAGTTCCTATCGTCCCTGACCATTGGTCTTGCTAGCTAGGGATGATGGGAGTTGTTGTCCAAAAACAGCTGAAGACCCAATGTTGGGAAACATTGAACTAGATCAGGCACCCCCAAACTGTGGCCCTCCAGATATTTTGGCCTACAACTCCCATGATCCCTAGCTAAGAGGACCAGTGGTCAGGGATTATGGGAACTGTAGTCCAAAACATCTGGAGGGCCGAAGTTTGGGGATGCCTGCTGTAAACCATTCCTAAGCTCAACTATGGTTTACAGCAGGCATCCCCAAACTCAGCCCTCCAGATGTTTTGGGACTACAACTCCCATCATCCCTAGCTAACAGAACCAGTGGTCAGGGATGGTGGGAATTGTAGTCCCAAAACATCTGGAGGGCTGAGGTTTGGGGATGCCTGGTTTACAGTGATGTGTGAGTCAGGCCTTTGTTTGTGTGAGCTGCTTTAGAAGCCCATTGTCCTGAAAAGCATCATGCAAATATTAGGTTTTATCAATAAATAATAGTAAATATGGACTAGCTATAGGTAGGTAGCCATGTTGGTCTGACGTAGTCGAAACAAAATAAAAAAATTCCTTCTAGCAGCTGCACCTTAGAGACCAACTAAGTTTGTCTTTGGTATGAGCTTCCGTGTGCATGCACACTTCTTCAGATAAATATGGACTTCAGCCTTACATTTTTCAGCGTATTTACAGATGGAGAGCTAGTTCAGAGATGATCAGATGTAGTTGGACTCCTACCTCCAGCAGCAATGGTTAGGGATGATGGAAGCTAGAGTCTAAAAACATATGGAGGGAAAGTTTCCTAGCTCAGGGAAGTTTGGTAGGTGATCTTGTCATGTAGGGATGATGAATGCTGCTGCATTTGTTGAAATTCTATCTTCAACACAGCAGTTACAGGTATGGCCAGCTCATGATCTTTTACATCTGTTGACTCTGCTCCTTTGGTAAAGTCTCAGTCCTCTTTAAGCAACAAGTTGTTTGCGTGCTCAAAAGGGACCATGATACTAAAAACAGAAACCTCTCGCAAGTATCCATACTTTCCTTTTTAATTATGGGCTTGGCTGGAAAGCAATTAAAAGGCATCCGGTTCACCCTCCACTGGAGGGAGACCATGGCCATTGCGGTTAGTAGGTATAGATTAGCAGCCCTGTGCACCCTCATTTTGTCTAATCTTATGTTGTTGGCTATCGCTACATATTGTGGGAGCAGATTCCTACTTTAACTATGCCCTGATGTGAAGGACAACTTTCTTTTGTCCATCCTTGATCCACCAACATTCCACTTCATTGGACGTTCTAGCTTAGTAGTATGAGAAGGGCCTAGCCACTTTTACCGTTCTATGTCTAATCTTACGCATCCCTTATCATGTCTCATCTGGTTGGTCTTTTCTCTAAGCCAGGCATGTCAAACCTGCGGCCCTCCAGATGTTTTGGCCTACAAGTCCCATGATCCCTAGCTAGCAGGACCAGTGGTTGGGGAAGATGGGAATTGTAGTCCAAAACATCTGGAGGGCTGCAGGTTTGACATGCCTGCTAAGCCTTTTAGCTCCATGTGTCATAACCTTATCTCAGAGGAGAGTAGCTCCACCCTCTCGATCATTTTTGTTTCCTTTTTTCTGAAACATTTCCAACTCTACAATTTCCTTTTTGAGGCAAGTCAATTAGAATCATATACGGTATTTCAAGGGCAGCCGCACTGCAGATTTGTACAGTGGCATGTTATTGGCAGATTTGTTTTCAATCCCTCTCCTAATGATCCCTAGCATAGGGTTCAAAAAGTGAATTATTATCTTTTTGCAGAATCTAAAAACAACAATAAAAATCTCATTTTTGGCCAAAGTTGTTGGGTTTTTGTTTAGCTATTTTTAAGGAAATTCACCAAAATCTACACTTCCAACATGGGTTGCCATACATTTGGATTTTCCCGGACATTTCAGTGATTTCCACCTGAACAGTTTCCGACGGCCAAATCCCAGCTATGTCTGGGAAATTCCAGACATATGGCAGCCCTACCCAAGCACAACATTTGCCTTTTTCACAGCTGTTATGCACTGGGTTGAAATTTTTACTGAGCTATCCATTACAACCCCAAGGTCTTGTTTCTGGTCAGCCACCACCAGTTCACATCCCATACTTTCAATAGTGGTTGTCTGGATTAATGATGTGCTACAACTACAAAAAGGGGGATTAAAATTCGAGCTATTGCTATTACTGAGATGCTTGCAGATTCAGTTACAGGATCATTTATATTTACATTTTTTTTAAAAAAAGAACAGCTGTTTCACATATAACTTAGTAAACGAGCTTTTGCATTTTCTTCCCTTCCCACCCCCATTTTTTCCCACTTTAAGTGGACTGATGTGATCAGGGGAGTCGGTCAGGAGACAGTGGTACTGTATTGGGCTACTGCTGATGCGCTGACTAGATGGACTGCCCTCCACAATCCTTATTCATGGGCTGGACATAATAAAATCATAGAATTGTAGACTTGGAAGGGATCCTGAGGATCATCTAGTCCAACCCCCCTGCAGTGCAGGAATATGTAGCTGTCCCATACGGGGATCAAACCTGCAACTCTGGAGTTATCAGCTCTGTGCTGTAACCAACCAAGCTTTGAATAAAGTAGGTTCCCAACGTGGGGCACACCCCCCACAGAAAAGTAATTTGATTTTTAAGGGGGGGGCAATTCAAGAATGAGTTATTAACAGTTAAGGGCCTTTTAGGCTTCCTCCACGTGAATTGGAGTTCACTTTTTGAATAATAAGAATTATATGTCATGGGAGGGTGGTCATCAGGATTTTAGAGATGCTTAGGTGGGGCATGGCCAAAAAAAGGTTGGGAACCACTGATCTAGATCAAGCTAACTGAACTTAGGCCCTATTGAAATCAGTGGGGCAACTTAGCCAATCTTTAGCCTAAGCCCCATTAATTTTAATGGGAACTTAGTGCACTCATCTCGGATCCAGCACAATAACGTCACACTAGCCATTATGCTTAATAAGAAATGTAATACAACACAGCGACGGCAATTTAGCAAATAACATTTAAAGCCTACCTTCTGAGGGTATAAATATAGATAATAGAAAACAGATAATTTTCTTTTGCATCACACATATGTAATGGTAAAGGTAAATAAGATTTTATTGCGCTAGCCAAAGGCCATAACAAAACCATGCAAACACTATCAAAAGAAAATATACAGTGGTACCTCGGGTTAAGAACTTAATTCATTCTGGAGGTCCATTCTTAACCTGAAACTGTTCTTAACCTGAGGTACCACTTTAGCTAATAGGGCCTCCTGTTGCTGCTGCGCCCCCGCTACGCGATTTCTGTTCTCATCCTGAAGCAAAGTTTTTAACCCGAGGTACTATTTCTGGGTTAGTGGAGTCTGTAACCTGCAGCGTCTGTAACCTGCAGCATCTGTAACCCGAGGTACCACTGTATACATGTGTAAAAACAAAGGCATCAGAACTACATAATCGCAAGTGAGACTGAAAACAGGGCAGCTCCATGATGGCCATATGTAATGGTTTTAGGTAACCATGAAGTGGGAGATGCTTTTTATGGTGTTTAATGTTTTACTGTTGTACGCTACTCTGCTATTTTATGGTATGTCAGTACATGTATACAAATAATTTTATAAATAAATAAATCAGATCTTACATTACGCACATCAAAAATACACACAGGGTATATTTCAAACCTGCCACCCAATGCTGGAAGAGGTGACTCCATCACAGTGGATTTTTTGTTATTGTTGGATGCCCTTTCCTCTTTCAAAACGGGGGAAAACAAAGCCATCTTTCGAAACCTGCGCTCCTCTGAGCTTTGCAATGTAGTTCTTTGGATAAGTAATATATATAGTAAAGGTGCAAACACTTGTATAAAGTGTGCACAGCAATGCATGTATTGGTGAAAATAGCATACAAATGTGCTGTATTGGGTAAATTGGTTTTCCAAAATGTGCATATTGGGCTAAATTGAACACACACACACACACAAAAAGTGTCTGAGAATATCACATTAAAGTGCTGCTGAATTTTCATGAGAACCTTTTTTTAAAAAATCACAAACTGATGTGGAAATGTGTAGAAGTGAATTTAAGATTGGAAAAATGAGGAACAGAGAGGAACCAAAACTGACATATTTAAAAAGGTCCGCATTTCACTTCATGGGATGAAGTGGACTCTTAAGTCCCAGAAAGCTTTTTCCATTTGTTCATTTTTTTAAAGTTGCCACAGGATCCTTTGTTGCCTATGTATGTCTAGTCTGGCCTTGAATGACACTTTTGGACCAGCTATTCACATTTTGCAGAGTCGCCAAAGAGACAAAAAAGCCTTTTCTTTTGCATTTCCAACAGCAGGAGGAAAGTAGAAACAAGTTTGGATTACCCACCGCATAGCATCTGTGCCCAGCAGAGACTAACTTGAAAAGGGTGCCTGTTTCTAAAATATCACATTCAATAAAGAGGGTGCGAACTGAGACATTCTGCAAACACTTCGGTGGGTCTCCCAAGGGGAACAGAGAGACTTGTCAAAGTTCTCAATTTAAATTGCCACTTACCTTGCACACTCTGCTGCCTGTGGTATTTCCACCCCTCCTTGTCACTTACTGAGTGCAGCTGCAGCTGCAAGCAGCATCTGGCTGGAGGAACTACAGATGTTTCCCTTTCCTTAGAAGAGAATGGGGAAGTACTTTGTTACTCCTGGACATTTATCAGCTGGAGAGCAGAGGCAGAGAAGGGAGGAGGAAGAGAGGGAAGGTTGGGGATTTTGCAAGTCTGAGCCCGGAGGGTGGAGAAGGGAACAGAATTTCCCGGCCAGCGCCTTGGGGGAAATTCCCTGCCTTGGTATTTTTTCATTGGGTGAGGTTCAGCCACGGCTGCTTACTCTGCCTGTTGGCAAGTGCTGAACTCCTGGCTCCTTGCCAGCTCCTTGTTCAAGTTGCCTTCTCTTCTGAGTTTATACAGTTGGAAAGTAACTCAGCTGCTTCAAAGGCAGAAGGAAGCTGCAGCTACTGCAGGAGCCATGCCGATCTTGTCTGTAGATCATGAGTGGTTATTTTATTCATACAGTTCATCATTCTGTATTTTAGAATTTCTGTTTTTTTGGAAGCCGCCCAGAGTGGCTGGGGGAACCCGGCCAGATGGGCGGGGTATAAATAATAAATTATTATTATTATTATTATTATTTATTCCCTTGCTAGTGGCATTTTTGCGTGACACGTCATACCACAAAGTTTGCTGGGAAGTTTGCAATATAAATAATCACAACCCTCAGCTCACTGCATTTAAGGACATAGGAGCCTGGCCAATGATCCCCCTAGCCCAGTATTCTTGCAATGGCCAACCAGGTGACTTTCTAAAGCCCAATAGCAAGACCTGAGTCCAACAGCCGTCTCCCCACTTGTAGTTCCCAGCAATAGGCCTTCAGGGGCATAATGCTTCTAATAGAGGAGGTAGAACATAGCCATTGTGGCTTGTAGCAGCATGGCTAGAAGCCCTTATGTAGTGGGCTTTATCATGCCACCTAGTGGGTTGGAGGATTGGAAGCTGTGTTGTTCCCTAGTTGGTTGTAGGATGGCCCAACCCGGTCATCAATCAATGGTCTGCTAAGGCTTCGCTTCAAGATTGTGGGGGACTATAGCAAGCTGCAACACACTCAGGTTGGTGTCAGGGCCTACAAGAGTGCCTCGCACCATAGTTGGCCGAGAGCTTAGCAACTCCTTCCCAATTGTCCAGCAAACAGGCTGGGGAGAGGAATCAGCCAGCAGGCAGTGGTTAGATCTTTGCCTGGTGCCACACCAAACTCTGGAATCAATATACTTGTGACCATGTTTAACCTCCATTTCTTGGTGTCCCATCCCTCCTGGGTATTTTGCCTACATGTACAGTACTTGATGCACAGTGTAAATAGAAAAGGATACATAGCATCAAAACTAAACTAAGCTAAATTCAAAATACTTCCTGGGCGTGGGTGGTAGGTGAAGTGGGTGGGGGGTCACCTATTTATTAGCTAATCCCATTATAAAGCAGACCCTTCCTCCAAGGAACTCATGGTGGGGTGTGTAGTTCCATCTCTTTGCCATGTTATTTTCACAACGACTCTAGCTAGAGAAAGATCGTGTGTGTGTGTGTGTGTGTGTGTGTGTGTGTGTGTGTGTGAGAGAGAGAGAGAGAGAGAGAGAGAGACTGTGTGACTGACTGTTCCAGACTGTTCCAGCTCCCTTCAATAAGGTTTGTAGATGAACCTGAGTCTTCCCTAAGTGAGTGCACTTTTGTACTAGGTATTCATGTGGTAAGCATGAATGTACACACACACACACACACACACACACACACACACACACACACACACACACACCAAATGGTCTGTAGTGTTATATGGGGCATAAAAAATAAATTACTCTTAAAATAGGTCGCTTATTGCAGTAGAATCTTTGATGTAGCCAAGAGCAATCTTGAAATATTGCTGAGAATCTTGACCCCAAGCCACTCACCCCTTTGCAAATCTGAAATAGCCTCCCTGTTAGAATAGCCACAGGGATGGGTGAAGAGCAATTCAATTTTCTAGATGTCCTGGACACATTCTGAGTACATCTGCTGCATTCTGACGCTTCCCCCCCTCCCCTTCTAGACAGAGAAGGCTTCCTATCGACCACTGCCAGATAATTGTTCATTTAGACCTGTTGAGGCATTCCCTCCATCCTTTAGCCCTGTTGAAGAAGTTCCCTCTATCCTGGCATTGCCCCCTGATAATTCACATCCCAACAACTCCATACTTGACCTTTATGCATCAAATGGGAAAGTCTGAAGGGGAAATCTTTGCGTATTCAGCTGAATGCCCTTGCAGTCCTCTACGAAAACGAAAGCCCGTGGTCCTGAAGTGTTCCTGAGTCATGCTAGGGATCGTTAGCAAAGAGACAGCAAATAAAACTGCCAATACCACAATGCTGTTATACAAATCTATGGTGTGACCTCACTTGGAATGCCGTGTATTCTTCTGGCTGCCTCAGCTCAGGAAGGGAACTGTAGAGCTTGAAAAGGGAAGCCAAAATGATTGGGATGGGTGTGTTGAGCAACTTCCATATGATGAAGGGTTACAACATTTGGGGCTTTTTAGTTAGGAGAGTAAGAGGGAACATGACAGAGATGTGTAAAATGATGCATGATGTGGAGAAAGTGGATAGAAAATAGTTTTCTCCCTCTCAAACAACACTGGAACCATGGGGACTGTCATGTCTCAGCTACAACCTGGAGGCCTTGCCATTATCCAAGGCCTGGAACAGGCTCAGTCTGGAAGGAGCCAGGAGATGAGGGTGAGGCCCATAGTCCATGCTGAGGGTGAGTTTGGCCTCTGATGTTAAGGCCAAATTAGTCCCAAACCTGAGAGAAAGATGGTGCCTCAGTGCCAGACAGAAACCCACCTCATCCGGAGAAGTGCCCAACCACAAGAGAGGGCTCCTTGTGAATAAAATCTTCCTATTGAGGAGATCTCTGGATGACGATAGCTGAAAGGAATCGGCTGAGGTCAGGGTGTGGCTCCATTGGCTCTAGATTAGTGCTTGTGGGGATGCGGGTGGCACTATGGTCTAAACCACTGAGGCTTTTGGGCTTGCTGATCAGAAGCTCGGCACTTCGAGTCCACGCAACAGGGTGAGCTCCCATTGCTCTGTCCCAGCTTCTGCCAACCTAGCAGTTCGAAAGCAAACCAGTGCAAGTAGATAAAGTGATGCCGCTGTGTCGGGAAGGTAAACGGCATTTCCATGCGCTCTGGCACTCGTCATGGTGTCCCGTTGCACCAGAAGCGGTTTAGTCATGCTGGCCACATGACCCGGAAAGCTGTCTGTGAACAAAGGCTGGCTCCCTCGGCCTGAAAAGTGAGATGAGCACCACACCCCATAGTCGCCTTTGACTGGACTTAACCATCCAGGGGTCCTTTACCTTTTACCTTAGATTAGTGCTAGGCTGGAAGAGCTGCTGGGACAATGTTTTCCTGCTAGCACTGTACTTTATCTGCTATCTGATCTCTTGCCTATTTAGAACCTGTCCACAGATTGCCCTGGACCTGTATCTTGCCTGTGCTTTGCCCATGGGCGAACTGGAACATGGCCTTGAACTGCTCTGAGCTGCCCTCTTTCCTAGCCCCTTCCTTTGGACCCTGACCGTGGACCAGCCCTTTTGGTGTTGTTGCTGGCCTATTGGTGTAGCTGCTAAGAAGTTCCTTTACTTAGGAGCCTAGTGAGGACAGGACAGAGGCAACCAATGAAAACGAATGTTGGAAGATTAATGACAGAGAAAAGCAAACATTTCATAGCTAAACTAACTGGATGGCATTAAAAAGAGCATTAGACAAATTCACAGAGGATCAATGACTACTAGCCACAATGGCTATGTTCACAGTGAAGGCAGAGTACTGGACTAGATAAGCCTTTCCCCCTGAATCAAGTATGGTTTTTCTTACGTGGTACAGGGCTACTCAACATGACACCCTCCAAATGTTGTTGGAGTCCAATTCTCATCAGCCCGCCCCCAGCAAGCATGGTCAATGGTCAGGGGTGATGGGAGTTGGTGTCTAACAACATCTGAAGGACACCACAATGCAGCAGTGTAGCGAGCTGCTGCGACACCCGGGGCAGAAAATTGCCGTGCACCCGGGGGCGGCGGTGTCATTATGTAACGACGAATGTGTATCACCACCCCCTGCGCCTCCAAAGCCGTGCACCTCCAGCTCCAAACTCCAGATAAAAAGCCCGCTCAGCACGGCACACCCACCGCGCCGAGCGGGCTTTAAACCTGGAGTTTGGAGCTGGAGGCGCGCAGTTTTAGAGGCGCGGGGGGTGGCGATACCCCGCCATGTAACAACGCATGCGCAACTCCAAACTCCCAAAGCCTGCTTGGAGCGACGGGGTGTGTGTGCCACTTGGCGCCCCCACCCCTGTGACTCCCAAGCTGAGCCTCCAGCCTCCCGGTAAAAAGTCCGCTCGGCGCACCTTTTTACTGGCAGGCTGGAGGCTCGGCTTGGGAGTCGCGGGGGTGGGGGCGCCAAGTAGCACCCCCCCAGAGTGGAATCTGGGGCGGACCGCCCCCATTGCTCCCCCCATTGCTATGCCCTTGCCACAATGGCCAACACTGATGTGAAGGATTCCAAGAGTCTTCAGCTCAATTCTGATTCACTCTCTAGACTTTCCCACTCAATGAATGGAGACCAGAGGCTGCAGCCAGTGGCGGCAATGAAGACATTCAAAAGATCTCAGGTTCCACTCTTGTCAGCTCTAGGTAGCGTTGGCAAAGATGTCCTGAAACCATACACAGCAGCTGACAGTCAGCGTAGCTATTTCTTAAAGGTAAAGGTAAAGGGACCCCTGACCATTAGGTCCAGTCGTGACCGACTCTGGGGTTGCGGCGCTCATCTCACATTATTGGCCGAGGGAGACGGTGTATAGCTTCCAGGTCATGTGGCCAGCATGACAAAGCCGCTTCTGGCAAACCAGAGAAGCACATGGAAATGCCGTTTACCTTCCCGCTGTAGCGGTTCCTATTTATCTACTTGCATTTTGACATGCTTTCGAACTGCTAGGTTGGCAGGAGCTGGGACCAAGCAACGGGAGCTCACCCCGTCACAGGGATTCTTACACAACATTTCTTACACAACATTTATTTCTTACATAACATATCTACTGCTTGATTGTAATACAGTGGAACTTCTGTATTCAAGCATCTTGGAACCCGAACAATTTGGAACCCGAACAATTTGGAACCCGAATGCTGAAAATGGAATTTGCCAACTGCCCATTGCACCTTGGTTGTCAAATGTTTCGGAACTCGAATGGTCTTCCGGAATGGATTATGTTCGACAACTGAGGTACCACTGTAGTTTACAGAAAACAACAAATAACCCCACCATTTAAACATTACAATTACCAGTAAAAGAAAATTAAAAATGGGTATTTTAACAATTCGGAAATAATTAAAATCAACCATGAACAAAAAGATTAAAACCCATGCCAGGGTTCTACATGTCTGGGGGGGGGGGGCGCTGCTTTAAGCAGGTGCCGAAAAGAGAATAGCACAGGCACCTGCCTAATGTCAATAGGCAGGGAGTTCCAAAGTGATAGGTACTGCTACACTAAAAGAACAAATTCTTACTAGTGTGGAACAAGTGTTATGCGGTACCTGTAATTGTGCCAGTTCTTCAGATCAAAGTAGTCAGATGGGCATTTAACATCCATAAAGCATAAGGGGGAATAGCCTCTGGTGCATTTGAGTGCAAAAGAAAGGAACTGCACATTGAAACTGGATTTCAAAAACATTTGACTGCTGTTGCCACCAGCTTTGGACCACCTCTCTCTCTTTCTTTAAATAGGGCTACCTGAGCAATCATCTGCTCAAGCAGTTACTGCTCTTTTATTTTTCTAGTTCACTGATTGCTGTTTACCTAGTACAGTTGATTGATCACCACCCTTTCAACTTATTAATTAATGACAATTACATATATTTGCATATTACAAAAACATCAGCATAGCTGATGTTGAGATATTAGGGGGGAAAGTTGGATACCATTTTCCATTTTTGATAAACAAAAGCTGCCAGTCAGTTTTAGAAAAGGGCTTTCTTTAAGCGTCTTTTTTTTATTCCCCACTGAAGTAGTACGCTAGATACAAAAGGACCTCAAGAAAATACAAGAATAAATAAAATGGATATTATACTACACCCACTACAACACAGCAAAGCAATAGAGAGGTAATGACATATCCATGGCTAAAGGTGATTCAACTATTTTTAATCAGACAAGCAAGGGGAAAAAATCAGTATTTCCTGAGGGCATCTTTCTGGGAAGCGTCTTGCATGTGTGGTGGTCTAATGCCCCCAACATTACCACTGATATAGGGTAGAAATTGAAGTCAAGTGGCTTCAAAGGCACCACAATCCACCAATTCTTGAAGGAAGCTGCAGGATAAGGACAAATGGCTCTGTGGATTTCAGTTCTCCCAGTTTCTCATTATCCCAATCTTTAAATTCATTTCTCCATATTTCCAAACCAATTTGCAATTTCCCCTCCCAAAAACAATTCTCATGAAAATTCACCGGCGTTTTAATGCAACTGTTTCCTGAGAAACACATTCTGGGATGCAATTTTGCTTTGCATACACATTTATTCAGGATGCTTTCTCTTAATATAATGCATTCTCATCAATATATGCATCTTTATTGACGCACTTTGCCCTGCTATACATTTTGTACATATTACTTGGCCGACGAAATGTGTCGCAATATTTGGACAAGCGCAAATTTCAGAGGATGGCTTTCATTCAATTTCCATACTGTTTTGGGAAATTGTGCATTTGATTGGCTCACCTCTAAATACACACTACAGCTAATTTCTCTTGAATCCCCACTGCGTAGTGTAGCAGGATATTAATCGCCACCACGTGAAGGTTCCATCTCTAACCAATGCCACCCAAAAACATTGCAATTAAAATGAGTGCAAGTTATGTTAGAAATATTCAAATGCGTGATTTGTTGAGGGTGGAATGAGCATCACTGCTCAGCTGCTGGGATTATTTCTATCCATCTGTGTATAAGGTGGGAGAAGGCAGGTTGCTTGCCAGAGGGTGGCGGCACCCTAGCCAGGGCAAGCGATAATACTGTACATCAGCCTGCGAATGTACTCACTATCATTGGCCTCCCTGGGGCCTACATTTGCTCCTGCGTGACCTGACTGCTCCTCCATTACTAGAGACATTTGCGAGTCGAATTTAGAAGAATGAAGCTTTGGCTGCTTACCAAAATCCCGAGGCCCTTTGAGCGGATTGCCTTTTGCTTTCAGGGGGGCTTACAGTCCAGTGTTGAAAGCCACAATCACACTGCATTGGGTTGTTGTTTTTTGTCAGAAATAAAATCCCAAAAGGGGTTAACGTCAGTTGAGAGAGCACATTTTTTAAACGATAATGCAAATCACAGGGAACGACAGGGAGCCAGCATGTGCTAAGAGTTAAAGAACAGTCAGTTCTTTCTCTTAGAAAAGGAAAAAATAATGAAGCTGCCCCCTTTTGAATCAAAGTGTCCCTAGGAGCAAAAATTCCATATTTTTTCCTTCTTGTTTTGCTCTTTTTTATATCTCCCTTTTGAGATTCCAAACTAGCCATTGAGGATTCATGTCAGTTGTGAGACAAGAGCTAGGACTAGGCTGAGGCAGGAAAAAAAAGAAAACGCCTTCACTGCTGTTCAGTTCTTTCAGCTGCTATGTGACTGTACTACTTCAATTGTCTCCAGGTTATCCATTAATAACCATTTAGGGAGTCCAGAGAAAACTCTTATCTTTCAATCCGTATACGATTATTCCTCAGAATCGCCTGTATCTCTGGCCAACTCTATGGTTGCAAGCCCTCAGTGGCAGTCATTTATGAACATGATATGGCCCTTTATAGGTAAATATTGTAGGTAAATATTGTTCTGCTCCAAAGATACCACCTTGCCATCTATTGTTCAATTGTTATAGTTGCGATGAATTCTTTAAAATGGCAGTAAATACCACAGCAGTGCCAAGAATTGCCTTCCAATGTCTTGAATTTTTTATTTCCTCATTTTTCTGCCTGCTTCTCAGAGCACTCAAAAATTTCTTAAGAATTTCAGTGGCAGTACTCATTATTACAGGCTTCCTTACAGTTTTCAGCAAATGTTTCTCCAGCACTCTACAGCCTCCTCAGCTGCCTCTGCTTCTTTATCTGAATAAGTTCTCATGGGAATTGCCAGGGGTTGGACTAGATGGCCCTTGGGAGTACCTTCCAAATCTACAGTTCTATGAATCCGTGATTCTCTGTCTGCACAATGTCTTACCCCAGGCCTTAATTGCGGTCGAGGCACCCAGGAAGGCTGCAGAGCATAGATCACCTGTAGACTACTGGTGAGATAATTTGCAGGACTGAAGGAAGGACACTCACAGGCACCTCCCGGCACCTCAAAAGTAAGCTAAGCACAAAACAACAACAACCTGCCACCCAACCCATAAGTATTTCACTCCCTCTTTGATAATTTTTGAATGCAATTTTTTTTCTTATTGGTAGAAAATGGTTTAAAACAGGCTTCCTCAACCTCAGCCCTCCAGGTGTTTTGAGACTACAATTCCCATAATCCTTGACCACTGGTCCTGCTAGCTAGGGATCATGGGAGTTGTAGGCCAAAAACATCTGGAGGGCCGAGGTTGAGGAAGCCTGATTTAAAAGATGCAGGAGAAATTTTCTGTGCAGCATTAGTAAATGCACTTACTGCTTTTTGCAATGTAACCTAATAATACATCTTTTGACGGGCAAGAAGTAAACTTTTTAAAAAGCATGAATCTTCAGAAGTAATTAAAATAACAACAACCAGAAATGTTTCAGAAGAATCACTGGCAGTGCCAGATTTCTGATTTTATTTAATCCTTGCCAGTTGAAGACAAAACAACAGTTATAGCAAAAGAGTCTGCTGGCCTGTCACATTGTAGATTCGTGTTTAAGAAGCTAATATTTACTCCACTTTCTGTTTTCCTCATTTGGGCAGGATTCCATTTGCAATAGGTAGTTTCAGCTGAGTACTGACTCTTTCAGAGCCAAGCCCCAAATGGGTCTTGGCATGAGGCACAATGCTTGAGAGAACTGGCAGAACAGTTTCGGATCTGGAGTAGGAGTCTATTATGATTGGTGGGATTTGCATTATTTCCTTGGTACCCTAAGCAGACCCAGGCCCAGAGTAACATGCAACTAGAGACAGTTCTAGCTAAGTTGCCTTCATTTCACCAGTTTTGTTTTTTTAAAACTTCCAACAGCCCTTCAGTGAGTTGTAAGAAATAGACATTCTTTAGGGAAGTCTAGTGTATGCTACTCCCTCACTACATAAATATTTAGCAACGAGGTAGGAATTAATTTCAATGCATTGAATCCCTGAAACTGTGAGAACAACTTTCTGAGACCAGATTGTTGTGCTCCATCCTCCACTTTCCTGGACGTTAGTCAGGAAATATGGTACTGAGCCATATTAAAGAACTTTATGTGAATTAACCAGCATCCGGTAGACTCTTGTTGCTTTATAAAACATCATCAAACAGAAGGGAAAGAATCGACAGGTGTAATTCTGCTGTCTTTGGGGCAAATAATTTTTTTATTGTTTGTTCCCTTATGGAACCAACTTTACCAAACACCAAGACCTCTGTTAAATAATGCAGTAGTCTGTTAGGGTTGGACTCCTGGCACAGGTCCAGGGCCCTGTGTAGCCCCAAATCATCCTGAAGATGCCTTGGTGATGCTACTGCAGTAAAAGTGGTAGTGACAGGCAAAAAAGCAAACACCTGCATTGATAGCCAAGGCTCTAGCTGTCTGCCACTTTGATTTATTCATGTTTGAAGAGTGGCAATGGAGTTCAGCCAAGCAGCCACCACCTTCTCTGTCTCCGCCTTCCCCAAATCTGACAGTGTCTTTGGCTCTTCTGGTTAGTTCTGCATGATACCATCTGTTAGCCTACAGAGCTTCATTTTTAAAAGTGTGATCAGCAAACCAGTACAAGCATAGCAGACTATGTCTATGAGCCGTGTCACCTTAATGAATTTAGTGAAGGTGGCCGTTCTTCTGGGCAGCGTCCTCTAATCTGTGGAGTTAACCATGAAACCATCTAGTGCTGCCTTCTCTCCAGCCCAGATAGGACTTTTGCTACTGTACCACTGATGTTAGCAGCCAAAACACCTCCCACTATTTAAAGGAAATTTGCCATGTGCTCGGGAGCAAGTACCAGTAAGTATCTGCTCATCAGCAAGTACAGAGGTTCATGCCTTTAGGGTAACGTAGTGTCCAACACTGGCCATCTACATGTTTTACTGGGGAGGAACAGCATTGACAAAATGAATGCAAGGTGAAAAATACTGTCATGGCTGTAAGAAGAAGGGTCCCAGAATGAGAGTCTGAAACTGGACACCACTTTGCAGGAACTGGACACCACTTCAGTGTATAAAACTCGCCATCGGGATCACCTGTTATGGAATTAGTCCATGAACTGTTTCATCTACAATTGCAGAAGTCATAGGGCCTATGGATGCCATCATGTTGACTTGCTGCATTGGGGCACTCATATGACATGAAGAATCTATATACTCCAAACATCAAGTAGTGTCATTTGAAAAGTGCCACCCTATTCGCATCATCATGGGCTCATCTCCAGCATCACCTGAATGTAACCCCATCACTGATGATTTAACTTCTGTAGAGAGACGATCAAAGTGGCCCACTGAGGCCCCTTATGGGAAACCATAGTGGGTACAAAATTTTCTGACAAGAATGATGTGCTACTCAGTCTGGGGGTAAGGGTTATTGTATACAGTACTGATTCTTAAAGAGGCCAAACCCAGAAAGCCTCAGAATGAAACTGACTATATGAGAGACCAGCCTGGAATAGTTTCAGTTTTGCAACAGGAGGCTATGTGAGTGGTTGGATTTACATGATCTCCTCAGAGGCATAAGCAGTCCCAGGTTCAGAGAAACCAGCAACTGGGTACATTCTCAATAAATTAGCCTGTGTTTGTCTACCTGCACCTTTCCAGTGAGTTGTAACAAAAATAAATAGTTGAGTTAGGTCCCATCCACACTGCACACTCCTATACCAGATATGGCTTCTCTCACCCAAATCCTGGGAACTGTAACTTGTTAAGGCTGCTGGGCTCTGTGAGGGGTCTCCTAACTACTCTAAGCACCCTTAACATACTACAGTTCCTGGGATTCTTCGGAGGAAGCCATGACTGTTTAAGTGGGGTAGGAATAGAAGAAGTTTAGTGGGTCCTGCTGCTTTCTTTTATGAAACTCCTTTTTTCTGAACATAGTATAACATGCTTGGCATTCATAGTTTGACTTATGCTATCTGGTTTTACTGGTTTCCGGTGCATTAAAACTATAGATGTATGAGGTTTTGTCTTTGTTTTAGCTGCTAATTAAGCATTTTATTAGCAGGTGCTGTTTCCACATTTATTCCAGCTAGAGATCTTGTGTAATTCAACTTGTAATGTACAGGGTCATTGTGACCACATTCAGAGGCAGAACTTGGCATTCTCAACCTGTTCTGGAAACTCAGGCAGGCCCTTTAGCTGCAGATCTTCCGGTATCTCCAAGAATGTATTTTGAATCAACTTTGCTTCTCTAAATAAGTTTAGTCCAAGAGCACGAAAGGGTAGAAAACATCTGTTAACTTGCACCTTATGAAAAAAAATATCCTCTGGAGATTGTCTTCACTTTTAAAATTTCAGTGTATATTTCCTTTTTCTTTTCAAAGAGAAGAACATAATATTGCTCAGCAGACATTACCAGTAGGAGCAACAACTCTATTTATCAAACATTAGTGTTAGACTTTTGTGGTGAGGTTAAAAAGCCTGAATGCCTTCAGCCGAAATTCTATTCCATTTGGAATGGTTTTACTTGATTTCTAGTTGGAACAGTTTTATCTCTTTTTGATAACTGCATATTAGGAAAATGAGACTGTGTTCGCTCATGAGGCACATGGTGAGAGTGGGCAGGGCCAGCCTTCCCATTAGGCAATTGCCTCAGACAGCCAATTCTGGGAAATGACAGCAAGATGTAGGAGAACAGAACTGTCTGAACCACATGGCCTGTCCTGCATGCATTAAGGCAGTCTGCTGTCCTCATCACCGCTACAGAATTAAGATTCAGCTGCCACTTGGATCAGCTTCTGCACATGGAATGGAGGTGCTATCTTGCTCTTTAGCTCAGGCAGCAAAATGTCTTGTGTCCTGGAAGTGCAACAATCCTGTTCCGTATGGACTGTTGCTGTACCCCACTCAGAAGGAATTCCCTAGTGATATCTGGTGCTACACTGGGGTCCATTTATAGGATATTATAAGACATGTATTGAGCATTTATATTTATGGTGTGTTGTGGCTCAGTGGCAGAAAACCTGCTTTTCCATGCCAAAGATCTCAAGTTCAGCCCCTGATATTGCCAGGCAAGCCTTGGAATAATTCCTGCCTGAAACCCCCGAGAGCTGCTGCCTGTCAGTGTAGACAGTGCTGAGCTAGATGGACCCATGATCTGACTCAATCCAAGGCAAGGTCCTTGACATCCACTGTGTGAAGCTGGTGGGTTAATATCTCACATCTCACTTTTTCCACAAGTGATTCTGGGAATCAATCCTGCATGTTTCTGATGGGCGGACATAGCGTTGTATATTTTTATACAGGTAATAAAATACGATAGCGCAAACTTTACCAATATGTTAAAAACAAAACAAAAAACCCACAAAAAACGGAGAGATAAACTTCAGCTAAGCATGCAGTAAAAGAGACCAACAAAATATGCAACCCTGTGTATCTCAGAGCTTACTAGCAGTATCCAAAGTCAGAGGCTGTTACCATATTAATCCTTGTTTATGCAATGAAGAAATTCCAGAACATTTTAGCTCTGACCCTTTGTTGACTACGTTGGTTCATTGACATATTGCTATGGAACTAGTCCTCTTCAGGCATCATTAAACTGAACGCTTGTTTGAGGCGAAGGGTCATGAAACCATCTTCTCCACTCTTGACAGGTCCAAAGGGGTCTTGTAATCTTGCTTGGCTTCGGATTATGGGTTTGTTTGTTTTTGTCAACACAAGCAAGCAGACCCTCTTACAAGGCTTATTCAGACCTTGCTACTAAATGCTGCTACAAGGTTACAGGGGAACCATGTGTAGGCCCAGCATGCAAGAACTCATTGAAGAGAATGGCTGTGAGTGCCATAGGACAACAACAATATTACCATTGTGATTTGTGCCTGTCATTTGCCCCTCAGCCATGCAAGCCAAGGATGGGCAGCCTGTGACTCTCCAGGTCCTGTTAGATCCTGCAGCTCCCATCAGCCCCAGAAAGCATGCCCAATGGTGAAAGAAGACCAGCAACATCTGGAAGTTCAGATTCCTCACTCCATTATAACAGTTAGCATTTAGTATTACTATTTAGTTAGTAACGCTATCTGCTAGTCAATTCAGTTTGTCACTGACAGGACGTCCCAGGGCATTTGGATCCCTGAGGCAAAAGACAAAATGGCGCCCCACTTTCGTTCCATACACAGAAGTGGACTAGACTAGACTAGACTGGAAGTTCACTCTTACTCCAGTGCTGCTGGTGGGATTGCGTCCTACACCATGCCTAAGGGCAATAGGCCACTGTAAGGAGCCCAGAACTGGCTGCATGGCAGACACAAATCTGTCTTCCAATTTGGGGGACGGGGGACGGGGGACGGGACATGTGCAGGAGAAATGGCAGGGAAATACTGTTGCCTCTCTGCTCCCCCACCTGCCAACAGATGGCCACCTTGTTCTGTGTTTTAATGTACTTAAAATTGTCTAGTCCACCTTTGGAGGAAAAATTCCTCCACAAAGTGGCTTATAAATATGAGAAAACACCCCCTCCCATGTAATGGTGGAGCCAGGACAGTCTCTAGAGTCTTGTAGACAACCAGCAGTTTGTTTGCTTGTCCATTTATTTCTGACCCCATCCTTGCCCTCCAGTTTTCCAAATAGAACTCTAATGAAATCTGTTTTTGCTGCTGAATAGTTATTGGGGAATTTAATGTGTGCTATAATTTGTCAAGAAATTAGTTTTGACAGAGAAGTTCATTGGCAGTTCAACTCCCAGCCATTTTAGAGGGCAAAATTGTCATGGTTATGGCTGCTAGAACTGTATTCTCGTTTTGTAGTGCCTTATTTTTGCAGCTGTGGTATATATTTACTTTACCGTTAGAGCTTAACCATTACATAAATACAGTAAAATAGACTAGGGAGCAAAAGATGTGCTGTTTATGTCCATCTTTCTTGGCTTCTCTAAATTGTGGGCTCATATTTTTATATTTCCCGTAACCGATTCTTTCCTGGAAACAGCTGGTAATGAGCCGAAAGCTCACCAGAAGAATGACCAAAAAGAGAGGAAAAAATGATCTAGAAAACATGGCAAACAGAAAGCAGTTTTTCTAAGAAATATTAGAAAATAAATTAAACCCAGATAAAAATAATTGGTGATTTTTTTAATAAAGTAAAATAAGGTTAACAAACTGTTAAGTTTGGGTCCAGATTCAGATCTTTTGGATCTGTTTGGCCGAAGTTATTTGGGACTGTGGTTTTGAGGGATACATTGACCTCTGTAAATAAAGACAGAAAGCCCCCAGGGAAAAAAATAATCATAGAACTATACATAGGGTTGTAGCTAATTAAGTTACAACCCATAATGGGCCGTTGTTGCTCCAACCAAAGCTAAATTGAGGGCATATTCATATGTCAAAAAGTGGAGCTTGAGGTTAGACAATAGAAACACGGAAAGATAAAGTGACCATGTTTCTGAAGCCAATCATGCAGAACACCAGATATTTGGTCTTCTGATTGAGTCAGGGAGCACTTCCTGTTATTACCAAGCATTAAACTGACTAATCATGTTTCCTGAAAGAAGCATAGTATATCATAACTGACCCCGCCACTGTCTCAATTTTAACATGAGAGAAAATAAATGTTTATTTTCTTGTTGGAACATAAGCATAGCCTTTTTCTTGATGAGACCAAAGATCATCTGGTACAGCAACCTGTTCCTCTCAGTGACCACATTTATCCCTCAAGGAAGGCCACAGGCCAGCATGAACAGCCCTCCTCTGCTCTCTCTCTCCCACCCAGCAACTTTTACCCAAGGGTATATACCCAAGGGACGCAGGTGGCGCTGTGGGTTAAACCACAGAGCCTAAGGCTTGCTGATCAGAAGGTCGGCGGTTCGAATCCCTGCGACGGGGTGAGCTCTCGTTGCTCAGTCCCAGCTCCTGCCAACCTAGCAGTTCGAAAGCACGTCAAAGTGCAAGTAGATAAATAGGAACTGCTACAGCGGGAAGGTAAACGGCGTTTCCGTGTGCTGCTCTGGTTCGCCAGAAGCGGCTTTGTCATGCTGGCCACATGACCTGGAAGCTGTACGCCGGCTCCCTCGGCCAATAATGCGAGATGAGCGCCGCAACCCCAGAGTCGGTCATGACTGGACCTAATGGTCAGGGGTCCCTTTACCTTTACCTATATTACTTTTTGGCAGTGCATGCCATAAATTAAATTAATAAATTAAACAAGCCTATTCCAAATCTACTGCTAAGTAATTGTGCTTGATGGCCCCAAGTTCTAGTGTCATGTGAAAAGGAGAGGGGAAATTGTGTCCACTTTCTTCATTTCATGCATAATTTTATAGACCTCTGTCATTCATGCCTCTGCAGAGCCCTTCAGATATTTGAAGATGGCTATCCTATCACTTCTCGGTCTTCTCAAACATACCTAACTCCCACGGCTGTTCCTCATAAGGCTTGGTTTCTAAAATGTAGCTGATGGTAACATTCTTTAGTAACTCACTGTTGAAAAGAGACCTTTTGGTTCCATTGTGTGCTGGTGGTTCAGCCGATTCCAGAGCCTACCGTATGTGCAAATTCCACTTATTTACAGCCGGAGCAAGAGAAACAAATCGAGTGTTGTAGGCAATGTGAATAATTCACCAGGGTGTGTGCGTCAGCTGTAAAAAATTCACTTTGGTAGATCACATGACTGCAGACGTGGCAGAAATATTTGTCATGATCCCAGCCTTAAATAATTGAGAAAATATTCTGCAATGAAACTGTTACGCTTGTGAAATAAAAGTCTGTAGTGTTTTATGTCCATTGGCATCACAGGATAAAAACGTAAAGTGTGCACCACTGAGTCCTCCATCATTGGCAAAGATGTATGGATTTCTCACTAAGACCTCCACCTGTTTAATCCAATAGATTAACCACTGCATCACAATATTTTACCAGAAGCAGGGATTTTATTAACAATTGTTTTTCATTTTGTTTTCATATAGCGATTTTAGTGAATTCATTTAAAATGCACACTTTATTTTGCACAGGCACCTATATTTCTTTCTGGTGGTATTCTGCATGTTCAACACCTTTCCTATACTGCAACCGGCTGCCGTTCACCCTGTTTGAAGCAAGTGGAACAAATGAAACGAGACCTAAATACTTCTCCTCCTACACCCTTCCTTGAAACTTTCCATCCTCTTCTGCTTGCGCAGGTATTATGCTGATACTTCCTTGTGCTGCTTTTAGCACACAGATCTTGTCCACACCAGAGTGAACCATGTACCTGCAGCTGCTTGAATACCCATTCGATTTGCATAATCCACAGGATGTTACCCTCAAACAACACAGGTTCCAATGCTTCCTCCCTGTAATTTCGGGTTTACTCGATAATGGGGATAATCCAATTAACTGGGAAAAATCAGGCTGCAAACCCTTTGGGGTCACAGTCAATTTGCTTTAGTGCTTCAGAGTGGGTGGATCAGCCTTCACATTCTGCTGCTCCACTTTCTATGCCCATTACTTCCTCGTTGCTTTCATTTCTTTTCCAGCTAACATGCCGTCTGTCTCTCTCTCCCTCTTCTTTGATCCCTCAGATTACCACAAAACCAGCACAGGCAAGCCACGTTAAAACTTCCTACATTGGATATTGCGCAGCAATCTGAAAAGTGTGTGCTTTTCATTTATGTTCTGGTGGTGCTCTAAAATATTTCCAGTGTAGATAATTCACTTTGCATGTGCTTCAAAGGTTTAGTGTGCCGGCAACCTGATGGTGGCTCTCTATGGACTCAGGCAGAGATCTTCTCCATTGCTTGCTACCTGATACTTGTCAGTGGCATTGCTGTAGTTTGAACTCAGGACCTTTTCCATGTAAAGCTCCTATTCTACGGCTGATCTAAGGTCCTTTACCCTTCAACCAGACAAGTGACACATGGCATAAAAGATTAATCTACTATTCTTAACTAAAAATAGAAACACCTCATGCAACTCTGCTTAAAGACCTCCAAAGAAGGAGACTCCACCACACTCCTTGGGAGCAAATTCCACTGCCGAACAGCTCTTACTGTCAGGAGATTCCACCTAAACATTAGGAAGAACTTCCTGACAGTAAGAGCTGTTCGGCAGTGGAATTTGCTCCCAAGGAGTGTGGTGGAGTCTCCTTCTTTGGAGGTCTTTAAGCAGAGGCTTGACAGGCATATGTCAAGAATGCTTTGATGGTGTTTCCTGCTTGGCAGGGGGTTGGACTGGATGGCCCTTGTGGTCTCTTCCAACTCTATGATTCTATGATTCTAACTCAGGCTCAAGACTTCCACAGCACCGTGCACCCCAGCTGCGGTGAAATAAGGCAGCTTTTTGCAGCACTAGGGAACTATTGCTCCGGTTAGATTAATTTTGAAATTATATTTCAGAAGTCAAGGCTTCCCATGAAACTGACGTTCTTCTAAACAATTCAGGTCTCTTAATCAGTGTTATAATGGCGGGCAGCTGGTCTTTCATGTCGCTATCCTCTGCCAAAACAGCTTTGTGTTTCATTTCGTTTAGCAGGAACTCCTCAGTGTTTTGTTTTGGGGAAAGGATAAAGACACTGGTCTGTTTGCTCAGACAAAAAACTGTAAAATGCACATTTCTGGGGAGGAAATGCCTGCAAAGCATCAAGCAAGGGGAGATTTTGCTTCATTACTGAAGCAGGGGAACAAAAAAACCATGCCAGAATAATCGATTCGAGAAAGAATTGAATTAAGTTACATCCACACCATATATTTAACACACCATATATTTAAGATTCCCCTTCATGGATCAATGCCTTGTCGTGGCGAAGGGGCTTGAATAACTCAGAGAAGCTATGAGCTATGCCATGCAGGGCCACCCAAGATGGACAGGTCATAGTGGAGAGTTTTGACTAAACGAGATCCACCTGGAGAAGGAACTGGCAAGCCACTCCAGTATCCCTGCCAAGAAAACTCCATGGACAACACGCATATAAAAGTTATGACGCTGGAAGATGAGCCCCTCAGGTCGGAAGGCGTCCAACATGCTACTGAGGAAGAGCGGAGGACAAGTACAAGTAGATTCAGAGCTGATGAAGCGGCTGGGCCAAAGCCGAAAGGTTGCTCAGTTGCGGATATGCCTGGAAGCGAAAGGAAAGTCTGATGCTGTAAAGAAAAATATTGCATAGGAACCTGGAATGTAAGAACCATGGATGGAGGTAAGCTGGATGTGGTAAAAAATGAGATGACAAGAATAAATATCGACATCCTGGGCATCAGTGAACTAAAATGGAAGGGAATGGGCGAATTCAGTTCGGATGACTATCATATCTACTACTGTGGGCAAGAATCCCGTAGAAGAAATGGAGTGGCTCTCATAGTCAACAAAAGAGTGGCAAAAGCTGTAATGGGATGCAATCTCAAAAATGACAGAATGATCTCGATACGAATCCAAGGCAGACCTTTTAACATCACAGTAATCCAAGTTTATGCACCAACTACCGGTGCTGAAGAAAGTGAAATTGACCAATTCTATGAAGACATACAACACCTTCTAGAAATGACACCAAAGAAGGATGTTCTTCTCATTACAGGGGATTGGAATGCTAAAGTAGGGAATCAAGAGATAAAAGGAACAACTGGCAAGTTTGGCCTTGGAGTTCAAAATGAAACAGGGCAAAGGCTAATAGAGTTCTGTCAAGAGAACAAGCTGGTCATCACAAACACTCTTTTCCAACAACACAAGAGACGACTCTACACATGGATATCACCAAATGGGCAGCATAGAAATCAGATTGATTATATTCTCTGCAGCCAAAGATGGAGAAGCTCTATACAGTCAGCAAAAACAAGACCTGGAGCTGACTGTAACTCAGATCATCAGCTTCTTATAGCAAAATTCCAGCTTAAACTGAAGAAAGTAGGAAAAACCACTGGGCCAGTAAGATACAATCTGAATCAAATCCCTTATGAATACACAGTGGAAGTGAGGAACAGGTTTAAGGATTTAGATTTGGTGGACAGTGTGCCTGAACTATGGATGGAGGCTCGTAACATTATACAGGAGGCAGCAACGAAAACCATCCCAAGGAAAAGGAAATGCAAGAAAGCAAAATGGCTGTCCAGCGAGGCCTTACAAATAGCGGAGGAGAGGAGGCAAGCAAAATGCAAGGGAGATAGGGAAAGATACAGGAAACTGAATGTAGATTTCCAAAAAACAGCAAGGAGAGACAAGAGGGTCTTCTTAAATGAGCAATGCAAAGAAATAGAGGAAAACAATAGAATGGGGAAAACCAGAGATCTGTTCAAGAAAATTGGAGATATGAAAGGAACATTTCGTACAAAGATTACCATAATAAAGGACAAAAGTGGTAAGGACCTAACAGAAGCAGAAGACATCAAGAAGAGGTGGCAAGAATATACAGAGGAATTATACCAGAAAGATATGGAGGTCTCGTACACCCCAGGTAGTGTGGTTGCTGACCTTGAGCCAGACATCTTGGAGAGTGAAGTCAAATGGGCCTTAGAAAGCACTGCTAATAACAAGGCCAGTGGAAGTGATGATATTCCAGCTGAACTATTTAAAATTTTAAAAGATGATGCTGTTAAGGTGCTACACCCAATATGCCAGCAAGTTTGGAAAACTCAGCAATGGCCAGAGGATTGGAGAAGATCAGTCTACATCCCAATTCCAAAGAAGGGCAGTGCCAAAGAATGCTCCAACTACCGTACAATTGCGTTCATTTCACACACTAGCAAGGTTATGCTTAAAATTCTACAAGGCAGGCTTAGGCAGTATGTGGACCGAGAACTCCCAGAAGTGCAAGCTGGATTTCGAAAGGGCAGAGGAACCAGAGACCAAATAGCAAATATGCGCTGGATTATGGAGAAAGCTAGAGAGTTCCAGAAAAACATCTACTTCTGCTTCATTGACTATGCAAAAGCCTTTGACTGTGTCGACCACAGCAAACTATGGCAAGTTCTTAAAGAAATGGGAGTGCCTGATCACCTCATCTGTCTCCTGAGAAATCTCTATGTGGGACAAGAAGCTTCAGTTAGAACTGGATATAGAACAACTGATTGGTTCAAAATTGGGAAAGGAATACGACAAGGTTGTATATTGTCTCCCTGCTTATTTAACTTATATGCAGAATTCATCATGCGAAAGGCTGGACTAGATGAATCCCAAGACGGAATTAAGATTGCCGGAAGAAATATCAACAACCTCAGATATGCAGATGACACAACCTTGATGGCAGAAAGTGAGGAGGAATTAAAGAACCTTTTAATGAGGGTGAAAGAGGAGAGCGCAAAATATGGTCTGAAGCTCAACATCAAAAAAACCAAGATCATGGCCACTGGTCCCATCACCTCCTGGCAAATAGAAGGGGAAGAAATGGAGGCAGTGAGAGATTTTACTTTCTTGGGCTCCTTGATCACTGCAGATGGTGACAGCAGTCACAAAATTAAAAGACGCCTGCTTCTTGGGAGAAAAGCAATGACAAACCTAGACAGCATCTTAAAAAGCAGAGACATCACCTTGCCGACAAAGGTCCGTATAGTTAAAGCTATAGTTTTCCCAGTAGTGATGTATGGAAGTGAGAGCTGGACTATAAAGAAGGCTGATCGCCGAAGAATTGATGCTTTTGAATTATGGTGCTGGAGGAGACTCTTGAGAGTCCCATGGACTGCATGAAGATCAAACCTATCCATTCTGAAGGAAATCAGCCCTGAGTGCTCCCTGGAAGGACAGATCCTGAAGCTGAGGCTCCAATACTTTGGCCACCTCATGAGAAGAGAAGAATCCTTGGAAAAGACCCTGATGTTGGGAAAGATGGAGGGCACTAGGAGAAGGGGACAACAGAGGACGAGATGGTTGGACAGTGTTCTCGAAGCTACGAACATGAGTTTGACCAAACTGCGGGAGGCAGTGGAAGACAGGAGTGCCTGGCGTGGTATGGTCCATGGGGTCACGAAGAGTCGGACACGACTAAACGACTAAACAACAACAACAACAACAACAACAACAACAACATATTTAAGATTTAAAGCACAGATGACACATGTGGCTTCTTCCCCTCAACTCCCTTAACAAACTTCAGTTCTCACAATTCTCCGGGAAGCTATGTGGTCTAAATGTGCTTTCACTATATGGTGTGGGTGTAAACTTAGTGACAAATTCTGTCGTCAGTAAGTAGAGCGAGATATCTGACAATGCTAGGTTCATGTTGCTTCCTTGCTGTGGGCTGGCTTAAACTGTCTTAAGCCCTTAAGCAATATTTACCTTCGGGATTGACCCTTTGTGAATACTCATGTACAGGCTGTTCTTTGGCTGTGGACAACTGAGCAGTGTGTCATGCAGAAAAATGATGCTTTACAAAACAGCCTTTATATCCTTAAGAAATGTCATGATGGATGTTACTTTGGCAAGCACAACAAAGTTCAGCTGAACATGTTCCTTAAGCACCGAGCTAGGGAAAGGCCCAGAGGGTTGTGCAGACAGCAATGAATTTATGGAACTCTTCAAGCTACCTTATCACTGAAGCATACTGGGTCCTCTCATAATGAGGTCTGATTGTGCAGAAGGATAATCACTGTAACTACTAATGCTGGTTCCCCCCCCCATATCCATTAGTAGATTAGAGCCCATTCACCCTAGAGCTTCCTTTGTGACAGAAGTGACCCAAGGGATTAATTATATGTTATGGTGTTCATAGGAACATAGGAAGGTCCATTGTGGTGTAGTGGTTAGATTGTTGGACTAGGACCTAGGAGACCAGGGTTCAACTCCCTGGTCAGCCATGAAACTCACTTGGGCCAGTCGCAGTCTCTCAGCCTAACATATCTCACAGCTATTGTGAAGATTACATGGGGAGAAAAAGAACCATGCATGCCACATTGAGCTGCTTGGAGGAAAGGGGGTATATATGTGCAAGAAAATGAATGGATAGATGGATGGATGGATGGATGGATGAAGCTAGCTGCTTTATACGAGGTCAGACTAAATGCCAGTCTAGTTTCTGGAGGAATGGTGACCCTCCAGAAGTTGCAGAACTTCAACTCTCATAGTTCTTGGCCATTGGCTCTGTAGCCTGAAGCTGTTTGGGGGTTGGAGTCCAACAACATCTGGAGGGCCAGAGGTTCCTCATCCCTGCTGTACTCCTGATTGTGACTCTCCACCACAGGATCTCAGTAGATAAAGGTCCTCCTCATATTTACTGGTATTTGATTAGTTTAACTGGAGATGGCAGGAGTTGAAGCTGGGACCCATTGTCTGCAAAGTGCATGTTCACTCACTGAGCTGCAGTCTCTCTCCACCTTGTCCGAGAAGAGGATTGCAGGGATGAATCCTGTGCCTCCCCCATCTTCCCACCCCCCATTTTTAAAAATTAAAATTTAATAATGGCAGGTTACGGGTGGGTGGGTGGGAGATAGACAAAATAAAATTTTATTTACAGAGGGTAAGTTTTCACAATTGCCAGTAAAGAAATATAGGCTACAGCTATCCAATTTACCGGGTCAATAATAAAACAGACTATCAGTTCAAAGAAATTGTAGGTTATCCTCTTGCGCAAACCCATCATGGGAGAAACTTTGCCTTCTCGCTTGTTTGGGGCTCATTTGGCTGTTGGCTCCATCGCTGGAACTGCAGTGTGCGGAAATCTGAAAAATGTCCTGCATGGAAATAGTTCCATGAATAGAAATTGGGGATTATATCAGAAGTGTAGTTCGACACCTTCTCCTCCATCGGTCACCCTATATAATGTTGTATATATGTGACTCTAAAGCTTGGGTTCAATTTTATATCTGCTTACAGTGACTTCAAAAATGGTAAAAAACAACAACTGATAAATAATTTTTTAAAAATCATTTTGTGCGTGAGGTTTTTTTTTATCAAATCTCTTTGAAAGTAAGATTTTATCTAATCTTTAATCTTTAATGAAAGCTCATCAAATTATGATACAGGGAAATGAGGTTGTAAAAAAAGTCATCACCCTATGGTACACACTTCTTCGCTTCCTCAGTTAATTCCCACTACTACAGCTCTGTGGGAGGTAGGTTGGGCTGAGAGATGGTGGCTGGTCCAAGGGCACTCATTGAGTTTCATGGTCAAGTGGGGATTTGAATCCTGATCCCCCAGGTCCTAGTCTGACACTCCAAGCACTACACCACACTGGCTCTCAGTGTAGCCATTTCTTGATTGGAGAAGTGAATTGCAAAATCCAGAGAAACGTGAATTTCAAAGGATAGCTGTGCTTTGGTTTGTGTTTCGGGAGGTATGAATTAGGCAGGGCTGTACTAAAATGTAAAGTGAACGAAATTTTCTGATGGTTTCACTGTTTCCCTAAAATGACAACTGGAAGGAGGAGGAGCACAACCTCCGCATCCATCTGAAAATATTTTATCGTTCCGTCTTTCTAACTGGTGCATCTTCCGGTTCTTTCATCTTGCACCTATAGCTTCTCATTTTCTTTGTAAAACTATCTAAGGAAAGAAAACATGCAGTAATTGGAAGTACAGCAGATGGCTGGGATGGTAATGTCAGGGATGGATGAATCAGTCTGTTTCTTCTCCATGCCTGTTCCACACATGTTCATCCATACTTCCCATTTCTGCAGTCATCTGGGTTTCTTCTACAAAACCTGCATGAAAAAAAATGCATTAAAACAATATTTTAAACATATTTTCTCTCACATTTCTAATAGTATTCTCTCTCACATTTTTTAGCCAAGAACTGCATTGTCATGTCTAGAACGTGGTTCATAACTAAACCCTGCAATTCTAACCCACTTTAAAGGTAAAGGTAAAGGGACCCCTGGGCATTAGGTCCAGTTATGACCGACTCTGGGGTTGCGGCGCTCATCTTGCTTTATTGGCTGAGGGAGCCGGCGTACAGCTTCCAGGTCATGTGGCCAGCATTACAAAGCCGCTTCAGGCGAAGCCAGAGCAGCACACGGAAACGCTGTTTACCTTCCCTCTGTAGCTTTACCTATTTATCTACTTGCACTTTGACGTGCTTTCGAACTGCTAGGTTGGCAGGGGCAGGGACCGAGCAATGGGAGCTCACCCCATAGCGGGGATTTGAACCAGTGACCTTCTGATCGACAAGCCCTAGGCTCTGTGGTTTAACCCACAGCGCCACCCGCGTCTCCTCTAGCCCAGTTTACCTAGGGATAAATGGGGATTACATCTGAGTAGACATGGTTAGGATTGCAACCTGTTATCAATCTATTCCTTCCAGCAGCACCTTAGAGACCAACTAAGTTTGTCAGTGGTATGAACCATAGCTGCCAAGTTTTCCCTTTTCTTGCGAGGAAGCCTATTCAGCATAAGGGAAAATCCCTTAAAATAAGGGATAACTTGGCAGCTATGGTATGAACTTTCGTGTGCATGCACACTTCTTCAGAACTAAAGAAGTGCACACTGAAGAAGTATGCATGTACACGAAAGTTCATACCAATGACAAACTTAGTTGGTCTCTAAGATGCTGCTGGAAGGATTTTTTTTATTTTGTTTCGACTACGTCAGACCAACATGGCTACCTACCTGTTATAGATCTGTTAGTCTGGGAGGTGTGGATCAGGCCAGTTCATACTGAAATTCACAAAGATCAAATTCCTGTGTTAGGTGCTCTGCAGACTACAGCCGCCACTATCCCCAAACATTCACTATCCAGGCTGGGGCTGATGGGAACTATAGTTCAGTACATATTATGCTGACTATCCCTGTCCTAAGTAGTAGTTAAAAAGGTAAAGGGACCCCTGACCATTAGGTCCAGTCGTGACTGACTCTGGGGTTGCGCGCTCATCTCACATTATTGGCTGAGGGAGCCGGCGTACAGCTTCCAGGTCATATGGCCAGCATGACAAAGCCGCTTCTGGCGAACCAGAGCAGCACACGGAAATGCCGTTTACCTTCCCGCTGTAGCGGTCCCTATTTATCTACTTGCACTTTGACGTGCTTTCGAACTGCTAGGTTGGCAGGAGCTGGGACCGGGCAATGGGAGCTCACCCCGTCGTAGGGATTCGAACCAGCGACCTTCTGATCAGCAAGCCCTAGGCTCTGTGGTTTAACCCACAGTGCCACCCGCATCCCTGTCAAGTAGTAGTTAGCATGGACAAAACAGCAGCAGACTTCAAATCTGACTGTAACTTCTGTTTCTTTCCTCTCCTCCCCCCTCTCTTTCTTTCTCTCTCTCTCTCTCTGAGTTCTAGGATTATATTGGTCCTTGAGAATGTGCCCACTTAAATCTCCTTCTGTCTGATATAGTATAAATTCAGGTCCTCTTTGTTGGACAACCTCTAGATGGCATTATGGTACTATAAAGCAGTCGAAAAGGAATGTGTATTTAAGAAATCATTAAATTTTTACCAAGGGTATAATGTGTTCAAGGGGCTACTATCCAGACCTTTCTTGGGCTATCACAGAATATCAATTCCCAGTGTGTACGGAGTGGCCCTAGTGTTAACACTGATGTACATATTTTAGAAAGTATGAGAAAATTATTGAACATTAATAATTGAACCTCAAGTAACCGTGCTTTAAAATATTAATAGAGATTTCATTCATTTTTAAATACCAAAAAAGCATAGTACTTATTTTCCTATCAGTGGGGGTTTTTAATATATAAAAAAGAATAGAATATTTATAGCAGTCATATTTGACTACTATAGCAGTCATCTTTGAGTTATAAGAGTGCAAAGTGAAGGTGTCAAAATAGAAGAAACCTCTCTCTTTTTTTATTTGCTTTGGTAAGCTGTGGTGACCTTTTCGTATTTTAAACTTTACATATGGGTTTGAAAGAAAGAAATATGTCACAGTTTCCCACATATGCCCTGCTGGTTACGCATATGCCAAAAACACTTGTGGTTGAAACACTCTCATGTCTCGGCATCCACGGTTCCTGTCTATTGAGACCATTGCAGCAACTGTACACATGACTTTCTCCTCAGTTTTTTAAAAGATCAGGTCCCAAAGGCAAGGAGGTGTATGCTGTATTCAAAGAGAAATATAAAACTCAACCGAGTCTTGGAGTGCTTCCAGATGGGGGCCTAATTTGGAAACAGGTCATTGGCAACAGTTTCTGTATTTCCCGATCCTATTTCTCCTGAATTAAATTCTGGGTCAGGGGTACACTCTGGGATTTTGATGCCAACAACACTGTGTGGTCCCACAATAAACACCCAGCTAGAACCACCCTTGGCATCTCTGCTTGGTATCCTTGTTGTGTTCAGCTTAGCATGCATATACTTTTGCTCCATGACAGGGCTGGCCCAACCATGAGACCAAGTGAGGCAGCTGCTTCATGCAGCAGGTGTTGGTGTACATGAAGTAGCAGTGAGGTTTTGGAAACACACGTGCCACATGGTCTACCCTGTGCCACCTAAACTAGGCTCCTACCCCGAAACACAATTACAACAACTCTTGCTTGTAAGTAAGGAAGAGATCTTTATTAAGACTATTTAGGCTCAACCTAAGGCCAAGAAGTCAAGGCACATGAACAAGGCAAGAGGTTCATAACCCCACAGAAGCTATGACGATGTCCTGACAGCTGGCATGCCCCCTCCCACCAAGCTTTTAAATGTAAGGTGATGGGACTCTCTTGCCCTATGAGTCTGCTGTAGGCACACGCGCGCCATCTGGGCAAGATCTCCCAAAGGTGGCACCTGGATTTTGGTTGCAAGACTGTGTCCTGTCTCTCTGCCCCTCTGCCTCCCGCTCCAATGTTTCCTCCTCCTCCTGTTCAATCCCATCCTCTGGCTGGTTGAAGTCCTCCTGCCTCCTTGACGAGGCTCTCTGCTCTGCTGGAGGGACTGTAAGACCTGCTTCTCCCTCCCTGCTTCTAGATGTCAGAGCCACAAGTGGAGAAACTCTTCCTTACAACCCTGGGTGCCAGCCTTCCAGCCCCCTACTTCCTGGGTCTTCTGGGCTTGCCAAAGCGTGCCAGACCCTGATGGAGCCGAGGGGCCCATGACAGCTGCCCTCAGGTGCAGTGGATGGCAGCTTATCTCCAGTGTTAAACTAAGATTCAGCTACCTGCCAGGTTGGCTACAGGACATGGAGGAAGTGGGCGCCATTTTGTCTTCCACCTGTGGTAGCAAAATGGCTTGCACCAGTCCTGAATCTGAAGCAGATGATGAAAGGCATAAGTACAGTGCAACTCATTTGTTACAGTAGACCAGAGGTAGGCAGTGCGGTGCTCTCCAAATGTTTCTGGGACAACCACCACCACCATGCACAGCCAGCATGGTCAATGGTGAGGGATGAAGGGAGTTGTAGTTCAGCATCATCTGGAGGGTACCGCCTTGCCCAATATGTACATGATGTTGACTGAAGCAGAGGCCCAACACATCCCTACTGCTGGTTGGACCAACACTTTAAAACATCCTGCTGTGTCGTTCAGACACAAATTCCTGCTTTCATTTGTTCCTGCCTGCCTGTTCCTGCTCTTGAAGGTGACTGACACAGTCAGTAGGTCACTTTGCCCTGCTGCATGGCAGAGGCCGACCTTGACAGTAGCTAATCCAGGCTGATAAAGATCAAACCAGAACAATATCCCAAGCCATACAGCAAGGAAAATGATTGTTCGAAGGAGGAGGAGAACCTGGGGTAAGGGTATTGGGAGGGCAGTCCTTTCTGACCCACAAGAATCAGGGCATTTCCAGAAAATAAAGCTAGTCAGAGAGAGGGGTGGCTTGAATTGCAACCTCTTTGCTATGAGTCCTCAATACTATGCAGTTTCTTGGCCTTTGCTCTACATCTGCTTCCCCACAAAAGCTCAGGATAATGCAGCTGTCTGCTTCAAAAGGCAAAATGGCTTAACAGAAGACCACACCTCTGGCATAGCAAACTTCTTGGCCTCTGCATTCTGGCAGAGCAGCTGCAGAAGATGTTTCTGGGAAGATGGTGCAAACTTACTGTAAACTAATTTACAGTGCAATCCATTGCATGTGTAGTCACAAGCAAGTCACTAAGTTCAATGGGACTTGCTACCTTGTGAGTTTAGCAATGCAACCCTTTATACACTTAACTGGGACTGAGCCCCAATTGAAGGATTGCACTGTTACAGGTTCACTGCTACACATACCCCACTGAACTTAATGGGACTTACTCCTGAGTAAGTATGCATAGGGTTAGAGACCTACCGTTATTTGGACCTGTTTCTAGCACTAACAGGTGTAAAGTAGGGAACAAGGGGGTTTTAATCTATAGAATGTGTCATGTATAGGCACATTCTTCTCAAGAAATAAGTCTGCAAGACTAATCAAAACAATTTTAATACGTGTCACATGATTAATCACAAGGTAACATTTTGCTGCAAGGATATCCCACTGGGTTATTTGTCAAAAATGTAAATGCACTCCAAACAGAATTTCCTGCCTGGCTCCGTGTACACCCTCATTCATTATTGGTGTTCATGTACAAGATAAGCATATGAATTATGAGAAAGGGGTGGAAGCAGATAATATTCCTTTTCTTAAAATGTTTTGATAAAAGATTCCTCAAAGAAAATCTCCACCCCACCCTGCCAAATCAAATCCTACTGTGGTTTGAAAGAAAACCCACACACCGTAAAATGGAGATGGGATATATTTTCAGAAGCCTTGAGAAGCTAGTCACTGAACAATGCAGAATTTTTTTTAATTGTTGTTTGCTACCTACTAAAATATGCTAACCGAAGTTTACCGAAGGAGCCTCAGGAGATATCATAATTATGATGATCATGCTAGTTGTACCCTGCTTTTTATCTTCATTATTAGCTAATTAATTCTTCCAGCATCCTGTGAGGGAGGAAGCACAAACTTATTGGCTCCATTTTTTAGACACTGGAAAATAGAAGCAGAAAGGTATGAGAGAAGTTGCTGTAGGCAAACAAAGGAGATTTTGTATGTCAGAAGGAGGAGAAATTAGTTGGCTATGGTTATTTTCTGCCCCTCATCCATCTGTACACTCTAATATAATTACCTCATTATATAACCCCTGCTACCGCGTTATCAGCATGGTTTATCAAATGGCAGAATGCCTATGATGAGGTACAAGGAATCACCCATTGGCACAATCCTGAAACTGAGTGACATCGACTTGATTAAGCTCCAGTGGAGAAGCATCTGTCAGCACAGTTGCATGTGCAAAGTCATCTGTATTGTGCTGGCATCACAGAGAGAACATTGTTGAGGGTAAGGAGGTATTTGCTTTCCCTGCTCCACTTTTGAGAAGGATGTTGCATTGGTCTAGAGTTTGTGTTGATGGGTTGGAGAAAAAATAATTTGAGGAGCACATTGCTGAAATCATCACCATCATCTAAATGCATTCCAAGGATAGGATGGGAAAGAAGGAAAAGAAGACTGTCGAGAAGATGCATTGGTTCTTTGAATCTTTTATTTGCAGTGGGCCCCTGCTCCTGAGCTGACCTTTTCAGGAAGGAAGTCTGAGGAACTGAAGCAAGGAGTGGTGGCAAGAGAAAAGCTCTAATGTTGCCTTGTTAACGAAAAGCTAAGAAAACATTGGTGCAGATGGTATCCATTCAACCAACCAGGGGTGCCAACTTGAATAAAATATTGTGGGGGCCCAGGTAAGCCCCGCCCTGCCTAATCAATCACATTATGCAGTGCGCACGCACACACACACACACACACACCATGTGAATAGGAATGCCCATCAATGTTGTGGGGGCTGAAGCCCCCAGAGCCCCTAGGAGTTGGCTCCTATGCACCCAGCAGTTCTTAAAGAATTCAAATGTGAAGTTGCTGTTCTTGCAACAACAAAATGTACCTTGTCCCTAAAATCAGCCTTTGCATCTGAGGACTGGAAAATGGCCAAGGTAAAATCTATTTTTACAAAGGGATCCATGGGAGATCTGTGAAACAAATGGCCCACTTGCTTAATGTCTGTGGGAAACATTATTAAAGATAGATTTATCACACATATAGAACAACAAGTATTGGTGAATAAGATCCAGCATGGTTTTTGCACAAGTAAATCCTGTCCATTTCATATTTTAGAGTTCTTTGAGAGCGTCAATAAGGTGATTCAGGAAACACTGTGTACCTAAGACTTTCAAGGAGCTTTTGATAAGCCTCCAGAGTAAGCTTCCTAGCTTAGCAATCTATTTTCTTATGAATCAGCAATTGGTGACAGAAAAGGAAGCAGAAAGCAGGAGCAAAAGAACATTTTTCACAGTGGAGGATTGTAAGAAGTAGAGTCATCCAAAGATCAGTATTGGGATCTGTGCTTTTAAACTTGCTCCTAAATGACTTTTGTCTTAGAGCTGAGCAAAATAAAGAGACGGCCAAGTTTGCTGATGATGCCAAATTGTTCAGGTCACTATGAACAAAAAGGGATCACAAAGAGCTTCAAAAGGATTTCTCCAAGCTGGGTGGATGGTCATTAAAATGCAAAATGAGGTTCCATGTAGGTATTATCCCTAGATTCAGAGCTTTCAATTTTTTTAAAAAAAGCAAGTCTCTAGCTGCACTTTTAGAACTTGGCACATTTTTTACTTATTTCATAAAATGTATACACTGCTTGATTGTAAAAAAGAAGCTCAAAGCGGTTTACAAAAGATAAAAGAGTAAAATCAAGAAGAAGAAAAATCACAACCATTCTTTTAAAACATACAAAAGTTAAAATACTAAAACAGGTTTAAATCACCTCAACTTTCTAAGCATCTGGGTAGGCTTGCCTAAGCAAGAACGTTTTTGGCAGGTGGCCAGAAAGAACACAGTGCTTGATCTCAATAGGCAGGGAGTTCCAAAGCGTAGATGCTGCCAAATTTCTTATAAATGCAGAACGGGTATTGTTCTGTATCTGTAGTAGTGCCAGTTCTTCTGATCAAAGTTGTTGAGTGGGCATATGAAGCATAAATCACAGGCTTCTGAATACCAGTTGTTGGAAACTGCAGGAGGGGAGATTGCTACTGTGCTCAGGTCCTACTTGCATGCTTTTTGCACAGGCATCTAGTTGGTCCATGTGAAAAGAGGGTGCTAGATTAGATGGACCACTGGCCTGATGCAGAAGGCTGTTCTTACATCCCAGTAACCGGATGCTTGTTATGTATGTTTATTTATTAGGAGGATTTGCCCCTTCCCAACAAATCCCTGTTAACAACATGCGGAGAACATAATAAATCAAATCAAAATGGTACATTTATAAGCATCAGGTAGAGGGAATAATAGGATGCAATTGGGGTGTATGTAAAAAAAACTTGATAGAAAAGAGAGATTTTTTTTTTTAAAAAAAGAAGAATGAATAAAAACCCACAGGACTGATGAATAGCTCCAGCATTGGAGATGGGCTGTACAGTATTTCAACCCGTGCTTTGAACTAACCAGCCAATCCTTGGCCGGTTGTTTCCAGGAAGTCTGTGCTTTTTGAATACAGCTTCTAATTTTTACGATGGCAACCCAACTGCACCTCTTTTGTTCCTGTGGCTTTGATTGTCGAAAGGGTCTTCGAGAGACTGACATAAGGGAAATGCAGGGGGTAGCCTAATTGTACATTTTGGATAAGTACGAGGAGAAATGCTCTGACTCTAGTTTCTGTCCTGCTGAGGGCAAATTTATTGTGCACGCCTATATTTTTTGAAATTGCTCTTTTTGTATCATTAAGGAAAAGTGGAGAAGAAAATGAAAGTATTTACATTCCATGAAATCTTCAATAAAATTCGGAGAACAGAAGCTGTTCCATGCTGAACCTCAATAAATAGAGGGCAGTTAAATATTTCATCTGTTTGTGAAAATGCTGCATTAATAATGCAAAAAAACAATTCAGAGGAACACAAGTGCAGCCCAGGCCTTGTTCACATGTTGTCTTGGCATCAAGTGTATTGCACAGAAAGCCTTAGCTTTTCTTCCCCCTTTCTTTTGACGTTTGATGTCTGGATGAATTCAGGATTGAGCTGGGGTGGTGGTTGACGTTCCATGGAATAAGAAAATCCACCTTTTTATTGAAAAAGGTTTTGATCAGCTTGTCCATTCTGTTGAGTTTTACATTAGCCCGCTGTCTGCTGTGCCAGGGTACGTGTATGCAATGTGTATACACATAGAAGGGACATGGGTGGCGCTGTGGTCTAAACCACTGAGCCTCCTGGGCTTGCCGATCAGAAGGTCGGCGGTTCGAATCCCCGCAATGGGGTGAGCTCCCGTTGCTATGTCCCAGCTCCTGCCAGCCTACCAGTTTGAAAGCATGCCAGTGCAAGTAGATAAATAGGTAACACTCCGGAGGGGAGGTAAACTGTGTTTGCATGTGCTCTGGTTTCCGTCACAGTGTTCCGTTGTGCCCGGAAGCGGTTTAGTCATGCTGGTCACGTGACCTGGAAAGCTGTCTGTGGACAAACACTGGCTCCCTCGGCCTGAAAGCAAGATGAGTGCCACAACCCCATAGTTGCCTTTGATTGGACTTAACTGCCCAGGGGTCCTTTACCTTTTTTTAATGCAATGTGCATGTGTGTCTGGAGGATGGGGGTACGGCATAGATGGGGGGATATCTCTCCGATGCACACCTCCTGCTCCATAGGTCAGTGGAAGAGCTCATGCTTTGCATGCAGTAGGTCCAAGGTTCAATCCCTGGCATCTCCAGTTAGTAAGGACCAGGTAGCAGGTGATGGGAAAGGCAGAGCCCATGGAAATACGATGCCTCTCAGACTACACAATGCTGGGCTAGATGGGCAAATAGTTTCATTTGGTATAAGGTGGCTATAGAGCACAAAGCCCTCCAACTTTTCCAAAGATAAATCCAAGACATCCCTCCCATCCCGCCTTACCAACCACTCAGTAAGCTTCAGCCTTCCACTGCCACTGCCACTGCCCCACCCCCCTGCACGACCTTGCTGCTCGCCTCCCTACCCGCTCAGGTTGCATCACCCCGCCACCGCCAACCTCCTGCACGACCTCGTCTCTCCACCCATGCCGTTTCCCCTGCACGATTCTGCTGCTTGCCTCCCTGGCTGCTAATGCTGCCTCGGCCCGCTGCTGCTGCTGCCATCACCCGCCCACCCTACTGCCTTAGATTCGCCAGCTGGGCTCTCTCTTTGCCTACTCTGCCACTGTTGTTGCTGCTGCTGCTGTTGATGTGATGGTGCCTCAGATGAGGCCCATTGCAGCTGCTGACGTACTTCTGGAAGCATGGTGCTGGCTTCCGGAAGTACGTCAGCAGCTGTGAGGGGCCTCGGTGGAGGCTTAGTGGTGGCAAAGGCCTTGTTGCGGTGGCTGTGGAGGAGGCCTCAGCTTCTCTGTGGCAGCAGACAAGGAAGCAGGACATCCGGGAATGTCCCACTCAAAGTGGGACAGTTGGCAGGTCTGAAGCTTTGATGATATAAGTTTCAGAGCCTAAATATGAGAGGAAATGTATTGGGGGGGGGGACCAGTCTCAAGTGAAGAAGCAAATTATGAATGGCTACGTAGAAAAAGGCAATTTAACTAAAGCGCCCTTCAGCCCAGTGTACTGCTAATTCCTAATTGGCTAGCAAGTAACCATGCTGTTAAGCAACCTGGCAATTATGCTGAGTTGTACAACACTTACGAAAATTAGATGATACTCGTGTAATTACAATAAAAAGTTACTCTAGTAGAAAAAGAGGTTTGGTGTCTCCTGGCAGAAGATCTACAGCCGGCTAGCTCAACTGGCAATTACCGTAACAAATACACTGATTTTGACCAGGCTTTTTACTTGGCGCTTCAAAGTGAAACATTGCTTTAAATGCTGGGAACTGGGAACGGCTAAAGAAAGTAAGGCAGCCCCTTTTTCTTCTTCAAATGTTCAGAGGCCTAACTTCAAATCTTGCTTAACATACTGACACACAGTTAATTGTTAATTTATTGCAAAAGATACACTCTGCTGTCTAATGTCTTGCATAACTTTGGAGGTTTTTTATCTAGGGGGATGGATTCATAAGCTTGTGATAAATTCTGAAGGAACTAATTAGTGTGTATCAATTTTTTTAATGGTGGTGGGGGGGAAGCACCCTCTGATGATCACAAGAAAGAAAATGGGTTAGCAATATCTTGCGCCACTCCTGTGATCTTTGCATTTGTAGGAGTTCTGCCACAGGGGGACTAGAGAGCAGTTTGAATTATTTATTGCAGATATAGCTGCTCCTTTTTTTCAGGAGTCAGTGTTGGTTTATGCCAGTGGAGCTTGTCTTCAACTCGAATGAGCTCCTCCACCCATCCACCTACCACCATGTGCCGTATTTTGACTACTACATTTGCCAGTCTTCTCTGTGATTGACAAGATCACATGGTTCTCATGTGCTGATAAAGGACATAAGTCCTTTATCAGGTTGCTGAAATTGGGACTTCCCATGTGACGAATAATGAATACCAAGGACTCTAAATACTTGAAATGTGTTTTCAGGCTCTTTGTTGTTTGGTTTTTGCCTGTTTGCTAAATGCTAACTTTTAAAAAAGATTAAGAGCAACCTGGAATGTTCTGTACACATCGGAAATAGCATGAGCAAGCCCCCTCTGGGAGCAGAAGGATTCATGATGACTTTTGCAGTCTGTGTTAATATTTTTCTTCTGTGATCTGAATACCAGTCTGTCTAGCTCTGCTTTCTTGCAGCTTCACCCCACCAATCACAATTGCCTCCCCCCCCACCGCACTTCTGTACAGCATTCCTGGCTTCTCTACAACTTCAAGTGGCCAAACTAACTCTTTGATTTCAAGTGTGACTGCTGATGCATTTTTGACAGCACCAGAGCAGTGAGGCCTAGGTTTGTGTATATAGGACCAGATCCGAAGGCTTATGTGCAGGCCTGACACACACAACAGATCCAGCAAAAGATATGGGTCCTACAAAACAAAATATATGGGGGAGCAGCCCTTTTCAACCTTGGATCCTTAGATGTTAGACTACAACTCCCATCACCCCTGAACATGAGTCCTGCTGGCTACAGATGATAGGAATTGTAGTTCAACAGCATCTGGGGACCCAGTGTTGAGAAAGGCTGATTTAGAAGATCTGTAGGGATGGCAGTGGGCTTTCAGGAATAGGGGATCTAAACCATTCAGGGTTTTAAACACCATTGTGAACATCCTGAACTGAGCCCCAAAACAAAATGGCAAGCAATGGAGCTGTTTTAAAACAGGAGTTAGATTGAGATTTTTTTCCTTGAAAAGCCCACCTTCAGAGGGGGCAACTGGGGTGAGGGGCCTTTTGGTGGTGGCACCTCATTTATGGCCTGTCCTATCCTGATGATCCCAGGTATAAGAAGGTGCTGCTGCAACAATGCACTGCATGCATCTGCTTCAACTTTCAAAGAAGCCTGAGTGAAAGAGGTGAAGCACAGGGGGGCCACTCCCATCCAACAGCTTTACTGTTGGAGCCATGGTTGCCTGCTACTCTATCCTAATGTGTCCCCCTGCCCAGTTTAAGATTCCTCCCATTGGTGACCAGGGTGGTATGTGTACTGTACATAAGTGGAATGAAAGTGACCAGCCCTCATTCTGCTCGTAGAAGCCAAGCAGGGGTGTTTGGCTATATGAGTACTTGCTATCTCATGGCACCCCCTAATGTGGCATGTTGCTTTGGAAACTGGTGACACTGCAAAGCAGAATAAAATAAACATTTATTAGAATTACATCCCTCCAGTATGCCCAACAGGCTCTCAGCTCAGTTTGCAAAAAAGTGAGCCCAAAGCTGGCACCAAATGAGATGATATGTTTCTGAAAAAGTGCAAGAGAGCAACTGGCTTCGGTATGCATTCTGACATCTCTTTCTCCCAGAGGAAGCTTTTTCTTGAGAACCTCTCTCTAGACAATATTCCAGGGAGAGGATGTCACAGAAGAACTTTCACTGAAGGGAAGACACATCAGAATTCATTCCCGCATGAAAGGGAACTTACCGAAACACACTGGATTGTTTATACCTTTTCAGGAATAAATTTCATCTGGCACCAACTTTAGGTTTCCATCCATCTCTATCCTTTCCCCCTCTCTATTTCTTTTAAACACCACATGGGGGGGGGAACCTGTATTTTATTCTTAGAGCACGAGAAAGCCAAGTTATGGCCATGTTATTAGTGAAACATAGGATTTCTGGATTTAAATCGATTGCAAAGAATGCTGGGCTTTGAATGGTGTGTGGCAATTATGGCTCCTCCTCCTCCTCCTCCTCCTCCTCCTCCTCCTCCTCCTCCTCCCATTCGTTGCTCATTGGGAGAGGGCAGGAGAACAGGCAGAAACCATGAGGAGGTCCCACTTCTCTGCTATGGGTCCTCTTCCTCCCACAGCAGCCATTTTGTAAAGTAGCTGCCATAAGAGAGAACTGGACATCCATTGTGCTTGTTAATTACGCTTTATCCCTTTATCACAACAATGCCCCTTGTAACTGCTCCGCAGGACTGTGGAGGCTGCTCTATTATGGCAAATGGGGCACTGCCCTACCGACCTCTGTCTGCCGTCAGATGCCCCCAGCTTCCTAATTACAACCAGTCCAGGGGAGGCACTGGCTATCATTGTTCTTCCTCCTTTGTCTCTTGCAGTACTCAGCAGGGAGAAGGATAAGAACAAAGCAGGGTTTGCCTGTCAGTGGCTCCAGCTCCACCTACTGTTGGCCTCATGCCTTTCGCCCTACCAGTCTTAATGGGCACCAGGCACCACAGCTTCAGAGTTTACCTCTCTTGGGGGTTTACCTCTCTCCCTCTCCCTGTTGAGTGCCTGAGCATTGGATTCTGTATGCTATGGAAATATGATTTGTTCTATAGCTCTGTTCACACATTTGTGAGTTTGGATATGCACAAGAAAAATGTGTAGGTGAAAAGGAACGGACTTATTGGCGAGCACTTCTCTCTTGCTCTGCAGAATTCTTTCGCTGTGGGATCCAAAAGTCTATTAGCATCTCCTCTGTTCATTATTAATGCCAGGAAAGCAAATTAATGTAAAGGGAAGAGAAATACAAATATCTAACTAAAGCTCCATATTATGGGATATAACCGGCAGAATGCATGAAGTAAGATTAAAATGCAAGCTCTCGCTATATCATTATTATTAGTCTTTTCTTGGTGTGGCTCTTTAATTATATGAAGTTTAGCCAGACTTTCATGAAATCATCTAAATGAACCTTTTCACCTTCTGTTCTCAGAGTTGGCTGTGAAAAATTATTCTGATTGCGGGTTTTTGAAGTGTTATTGCTTTGTCAAATGGAAATATAATTAGAGCAGATATTTAGAATGCAGCGTAATTGTATTGAAACCATTTGATAATGCAATCACATCCTAGATGTTTTGTTCATTTAGTAATGGCTAACAACGCCAAACTTGGAAAACGATTTGCTAATTTTTTTAAAAAAATGCAGGAAAGAAAAAATATATTATTTGTTCCAGTGTTTCTCCATTCAGAAGGGCAGGCTGTCCTCAAAACTTCATTTTCTAAATATAGAAGTGTCTGAATTCAAGTCTTCTTGGAACAAATATGCTAACTAATGTCAAATCTTTTCTCTCTTGATTCTTGTTCAGAAAGGAGCTAGTGCATAGTGTGGTCAGAAGCTTTCTCTTCATCATTATAGTCATTATGATTACTATTATTAAATATTCCCTAATATTAGAAACAGATTTCAAGACTAGGTCCTGCTTAGCTTTAAGCCATAACCTCCCTCTTGTGGCTTATCTCCTGTCCTTATATTGAATGAGACCATTGGTTCATTTCCCCCCAAACTTGGGTCTCCAGCCGTTTTTGGACTACAACTCCCATAACTCCCAGCTAGCAGGACCAGTGGTGAGGGGTGGTGGGAATTGTAGTTCAAAAACAGCTGGAGACCCAAGTTTGGGACTTTCTGTTCTGAGTAGCAGCACCTCTGCTGGGTTTCTCCTTCATGTAACTGTTGGTATAAGAGTTCCAGAGTACAAGCATGCATGTGTGGAGCACTGATTGTTGCTTGGAATCCTATTGATTGAGTAGAAAAGAGGCTATTTGTAGAAAGAAATATGGTTCCCAATTGGGAGAGAATGAGCCATGCACACTTTCTAGACTAGGCTGCGGTCCTCCAGATGTTTTGGCCTACAACTCCCATCATCCCTAGCTAACAGGACCAGTGGTTGGGGAAGTTGGGAATTGTAGTCCAAAATGTCAGGAGGACCGAAGTTTGGGGATGCCTGCTCTAGACCTAACATCTGCCTAATTCATATGCTGCAATTCTGATACTTTATGACTGCATGAACATTTAATGTACATTGTTAGGTATCAGGTACTCCTACAATTATTAGAGTGGTCACACACACACACCCCAAAAAAGAGGACAAAGATTTGAACAAAATTTGCATGTGCTAACTTACTGTATACGCATAGATACACATTTTGAAAGGACTAACTAATAACTTAAATAGAATTACAGTATTGGGGAAGGCTGACCAGGAGACCTGTGTGCTTGCTTAATCTGCTGTCCAGGTGATGTTGACTGATAACTTCAAGGCTGCTCCTCATCCTCAAAAGGCTTCTTTTTTCTTTAAATTGGACTTGGACCCAACAATCCTTGAAATAAATGACTCCTTCAAATAGAGAGCTATCCGATGACATACCTCTGTAAAGTAGGATGCATAATGATTATTTTTAGCATTTGTGTCTTATCAGAATGGATGAGCAGAATTTCCTGTTTCATTCTTTTATTGCTCCACTCTTCCTGAATTCCAGTATAACAAGGCTTCTGCATCACAGCAGATTCAATATAGGTTATGCAGGATTGCAATAATCAAGGCAAGGCTCCGTCTATCAGGACCTTGGACAGATCCTAGGTGCGCTTACTTAAGGAGAGCTGTTGTCTCAGCATCAAGCTGAGGTTTTATAAGCATACCTAGACCAACCAGCCTTTAGGGCTTGCTGATCAGAAGGTCAGTGGTTCAAATCGCTGTGATGGGGTGAGCTCCCGTTGCTTGGTCCCAGCTCCTGAGAACCTAACAGTTCGAAAGCATGTCAAAGTGCAAGTAGATAAATAGGTACCGTTACAGCCGGAAGGTAAACGGTGTTTCCGTGTGCTGCTCTGGTTCGCCAGAAGCGGCTTTGTCATGCTGGCCACATGACCTGGAAGCTGTACGGTGAGATGAGCGCCGCAACCCCAGAGTCGGTCACGACTGGACCTAATGGTCAGGAGTCCCTTTATCTTTACCTTTAACCAAGTATAAGGAGTTGGATAAAGCCACATTCTCTTGCTTGGAAGGTCCTGAAGTGAGGGATGAAAGGCTACCTGGTGCTCCCTCTTTCCCCTCCAAGTCTTCCCCTGTGCCAAGGAATTAAGCACAGAAAACATGACACAAACTGAGAGGTATGAACTATTCACACTGCAGTCCTCGCACTATGGAGGTAGTCAGATGAATCTCTGCTGACCACCTTCCTGAGCAATGGCTTCTATCCTGCACAGTTTTGAAATTAAACAGTAACAATACCTCCTTTTGCAAAGTTTCTGTAATTTGCTGAATTGGACAATAAATAAAGAGGTCGAATGCCCTGAGATTCCCACCACATAAAAGGCTGCTTTTACAAACTGCATGAAAGCCAATTTAAAAACATTACAGCAGCAAAAGCTCCATAATAGCAAAGGGAAAATTGTTGATCTAGTTACAGATTCCACCTCCCTCCAATAACCTTTGTAAGCAAAAAGGACAACTGGATTATGAGCTAAAGAAATTGCACAAATAATATGTGCATTGCACTTTCATTTTTCTAAGTCTTATCAGCTATGGAGAGAACATCTGGGAGAGAGCCGGTAAAGACTGCATAAGCTCCAGAAAAAGGATTTGGATCTGCCTATTTCAGCTTTAATTGCTCTTGGAGAATGTACAGTAACATCCTTCTTTTCCAAAGGGCCAGTTCTCTCATGGCTGTTCTTCAAGAATGCAGTATTAAGTAATTAAGTGCACATGGATGAAAGAGGGATCGCGAATAAAACACCACACACAGAGGTCACATATGCCTCCAAACACAAGCAGAGGAGGATGTTCAGGTGGTGCTTATGTAGGAAAAGCACTGAAGCCTAATTTGATTAATAGACTACCTGGCCTCTAGCGGGTGGGACTTTTATGCTGTACTCTAGAATCGGTCCCTCCCTTCAGGTTGTCAGTTCAGTTAAGAGGATAATTGTCACTTGCCTCAAGATGCTTCATTTCTCTCAGTCAGTATGTTACTATGTTTTTCTACTATTAAAGCTTTGTTTCACACACACACACACACACACACACACACACACACACACACACGAGCTGTTTACTTCACTGGATGAAAAGACAAACTCTGCTAAAGAATGAGAAGGTGCAATATCTTACACTAGGTGAGTAAGGAGATGTTTCCTTGACAGGAGGACTGACTTTTAGTCACCCCCCTTCACAACAGCTTACATTTTACAATCACCAGGCAGATTGTGTGTTTGTTTCTACCATCTACCATGCAGTTAGTTCTAATCAGAGCCGATCCAAAATGTTTTGGCACCTGAGGCGGACCGTAATATGATGTCCTTCCCCACCCCACCCCCCAGCCAGGGAAGAAGAGAGTCAGGGAAGATCTACATCAGTAACAAGATGGGGGGAGGGAAGAAAGATTGACATTGGGATCTACTGCCCCAGGTGGTCTCGACAATCTTGCCTCATGGGTGGGCCAGCCCTAGTTCTAAGTGGACAATTCACTGGTGTGAGATGGGACAGGAAATCTAAATGTAACATTTAGGCCAGCAACATTTAATCAAATATGAAGTAATAAGTGAAGAGCCCAAAGACGGATACCAATTTGTCCAGGAAAACATGCTCTGAGAGATGATTTAGAAGAGGTGAAGGGAAACCTTTGGTCATCCAATTGTTGCTGAAGTATAATGTTATTCATTCCTGGCCATTGGCCATGCTTGCTCCCCGATTTAGAATAAGATACTACCAGTTGGGCTATATATGTTGTGTTTCTCAATCAATCAGTTATGTTGGGCTACTATATACTGAAGGTTCCTTTCACCTGAGAAGACATGCACATTGCAGGTGGATTTTTCATGTGCACCCTTGAACGCCTCACAGTAGTAGCTATTTGTTAAAGGGTGTTTATTGGTAGGGACAGAAGGTGAATTCCAAATAGTAGCCCTCCTTATTCTACTTATGTCATTCCCCTTCTAGAAGTGCCCTCCTCAGAGGAGAATCTGGAGCTCCCAAAAAACCAGCAGCACCCAGAAGCAGCTCGTGGCAATGATCTAGGAGAATCCCGAGTCCCTGAGAGAGACTGCCAAGGGTCCTTTCTCCCTGGGAGGGGTTGTTCAGCTTCAGAGTTAGAATAACCCCCAATCCACTAGGATCAACAGGCCAGGACCCTCACACTCAAGAGGGGGGGGGGGCTTAGAAATGGAAAAGGACTCCTCGTGAGTAAAAGGCTACTTATGGGTAGGGCACTCCACACAAGTAGGACATCTTTTGGAAGCTTCTGAGAAGTTGTGGCTGCGTTTGGGCTTCTGTCAGCTGCTGCTTAAAATCCTCCAGACTGAGACAGCTACTGGAACAATGCATTCCTATCAATTGTGGGCATTGTCTGCCTTGCCTTTGGAGCCCTTGCTCTGCTCAATTTCCTTCTCAGTAACCTCTGGGTCCTGCTTTTGCCTGGAATGTTGTTGGGCCCTTCTGTCAAACTCATCTATCCTTAGCCATGCCTGAAGCATATTAAAACATATGAAACTTAAAACGTATGAAATGTGCTTTAGAAAAATGGAGACATGGATAGACGGCTCTTCCAGTCTCATTAGGTATATTTAATACCCACCTGCTGGCAACCACTGCCTTGGTAGGCTTAGTGCTATGGGCAAGGGAATTGTCCTTTAACCAGAAGTCTTCAGTTCAAAGTAGGAAGGTTAAGCAAATATGTTTATATCTTTCTCTATTTTTTTTGCTGCTTGGGCTGTAAGTGCTATCGCTTATTTAACCAAAAGAAGCACTTCTTTAACCAAAACAAGAGGGAGGTATCAGCATGCATGGGGGTTGTAGAAATTTAGAAGGTGGGGGACACCCTTAAGGAACGGAACTGAATGTGGCTCAATGATGACTGAGTATGGTGAATGACTAGACCAGCGTTTCTCAACCGCTGTTCCGCGGCACACTAGTGTGCCGCGAGACACTGGCTGGTGTGCCGCGATGTGCGGCGACGAGAAGGGCGATTTGCATTGTCACGTGCCTGGCAGCCGCTAATATGCAAAGCTGACCCGCCGGAAAGCAATATTTCTCCTCCTCTTTCCCAAAGCTCAGTGCAAACGAGCCTGGCAGCCGCCAATACATAACACTGACCCGCCGGAAAGCAATATTTGGCAAGTGTTTCTTACAGTCATAATTATAATATAGGGCGGCACAGAGTTAATTTTTTTAACTTTTTAAATGGTGGTGTGCCTCATGATTTTTTTCACGGAACAAGTGTGCCGTGGCCCAAAAAAGGTTGAGAAACACTGGACTAGACTATGGAACTCTGATAGATGGCTGAGGGCAGACAATGGAAAACCTGGGTGTGGCTGGGTGAATAGAATGGTGCACAAAGAGTTATCAGTTCGTTGCTTGACCCCATGATCTGTTTCATTACTTTCATCATGATCTGATTTGTCTCCAGTTCCTCTGGATCCTTCCCAAAATGAGAAGTGGTCCATTACATGGACTAGATCCTCAGTCCATCCCAAATCATTGTGTACTTAAGCCACATCAATTTGAGTGGAAATTGGGTGCCCCTATTGGGGAGGAGGGTGATAAAACTCATTTAAGAGTTGATGTAACATTTTAAAGCACTTTCCTATACCGTTAAGTGCACATGTGAGTGTGAAGCAATTTCAGAAGTATAATATGGAAAAATATATGTTGCAATCCCCCAGGTTTCCCATAATTTATGATGTGGTGGTAATGATTTCCTGCAGTTAGTAAACACTGTTTTGAAATTGCTCTTGCACATAGGGTTGCCATACGCCTGGGAATTCCCAGATATATCCTCTTTTGGGGGTCCTACATGCCCATCTGGGGGAATGTTACATTTGAAAACAAATGTCCTGGATCTTGACCCAGGCTCTGGCACGGGGTGGCCCAGGCTCTGGTTCATATCAGGCATCCAGCTTCCGAACAATTCTATAGCAATTCTAAGTCAACTCTCCCAATAATGAGACTGAGATTGTTAAGATATACCGGCTATATGTCACATATGGTTTAAATAGATGGTTAAAAATACAAACCAAGAGTTTACAACATTATTTTCTGCTTTTTTGGGTTTTGTTTGCTTGTTTGTTTGCATATAATAGGCTTTAACAAGTAGACATTTCCTACAAATTGGAAGCAAGGAACAAGCATTGTCCTTCTGCAACTTTTCCATGTAGAGGGATTCTGCTTTATCCTGTGTTACTTTGGTTCATGCAGTCATTTATTTTGTTTGCGTTCCTCCTCCAACTCCTATGTCTTATCTCTCCTCCTAGTATTCAATTTCTCTCCAGTACGTTTTGTGTCAGTAGCTCAACATGTTTCATTTTCCCTTTTCTTCCTTAGGAGGTTTTCAAGACTGTGGATATGATGTCTCCCATCTTGGTCGTTGTTCATTTTTTTCCTGTGTAATTGTTCTCATTTCCTCTTCTATATGTTTTGTGGTTGTTTGTGTGCTATCCTGTACTCAAATGATTGTGCATATCCTCGTTCAATCTTATTCCTGTGATTCAGTGGGCTGGATCATATGCATGTTTCCTCTACCTGGCATAAATACACACATTTTTTTCTTCTGGCTTCTCCAGATAAACTGTCTATTGAATACGGTATTCTTTGCAGCTCCAGCTCCATTTGCATGGCAGTTTATTCCATCTTCTCAATGTTTCCCTAACTATTAATTTCTGCTATATTTAGCATTCACATGATATAAAAGGCACTTGCAAAAAAATAATAGAATATATCATATATTTAGTACTCATTTTCATGTTATTTGATTCCATAAAATATCCATTTGCAGCTTTCTTAACTTGGAAAATTGCAGTACAGTGTACACCTCCTTCTGGCAACTCCTGCAGCCAAGCTGGTGCCAAACGTATTGCTCTGCTTTCCTTTGGATCACATCAGTTGTCTGGGCATCCCAGGACCTCCATACACACTGCTCAGGATTGCACCCTGAGGAGGTCAGTTTGGTGCTTCTAATGCAGCGGTTTGTGGCTGCAGGCACTTTCCATTGTCTCTTGAGACAGACCGATACCAACCAAAAAGTTGTGGTATGTGCTTAAATCATTCTGGAAACGGCTGGCCTCAAAGCTGGGAGCTGCCTACAGTCCAAGCACTGGCTCAGCAACTATTTCCAAGGAGAGCTGGTTGCAAATGGCCTTTGAAATTCTCCACTCAATTTGTGAGTAGAAGAACCAGGAGCATGATTTCACTTAATTTCTCCAGGAGGAAGAGAAATCCTCTAACAGTTTAAAACTGTTTAAGGCTTTTCCTTAAGGTTGGTCTGTATCTCTCTCGGTGTGTGCTCCTACTAGAAACGGGAATGGCAGCCGCAACTGTGTTGACAGCCTGGCCACCATTTTCCATACTTCCCAGTACACCAAACCTGGTGTTATTCTGTGACCAATATTGCACAGAGAGAGAAAATCCACCCACAAAAAAAAAAAGATTGATGGAGAGAATTCAGCAAATTGTCCTTTTTTCTGGAGATGGGGATAGTAAAGAAAAGAAAAATCTCAGAAACCTATCCTTCTGAGACATTTTAGCTCAGCTCTGCCTCCAAGGCCTTCTTGTCCTGCATGACTTATAGTTAATATATGTATTTGTAGAAAAGTATGATGACTAGCCATCTCATTACTGCAACACTTCAGAATGAAGGTGTGGGTTTGCATGATCAAGTGTTCTTATATATCCTTTTAAATGGACAAAACCCTTTCTGCCTCTGTGGAGATACAGCACGTTGTCATAATCTTTCTGCCTCTTGAACTAACATTCTGTGCCTGTCATATGTGTTCAAAGACCAGTTATGAAGTCCAATACATTCTCTGTTTCCAGAGCTGGCACAGTCATTAGGCAGTGTGATGCCACTGCCTCAGGCGGCAGAAGCCCCCACCCCCGGCAGCATGCCCGTGGGTGCCTCGCCTGCCTACTGCTGCCATCAGCACCAATTTTGGGCAACATTGCATCCATTTTGGGCATGTTCTCACTCAAAATCAGTGCAATTTTGGCTGAAGTTGGTGCTGATGGCACAGCTGCTTCTTCAGCAGTGGCAAATCTGGCACCAGCAGGGCAGGGAGGAGGAGGAGGAGGAGGAGGAGGAAGTAAGGGGTGGCGGGATCAGCGGCAGCGGCAAGGCAGCATTTCCCATCTTGCTCAAGCAGTGAAACAGGCTGTGCTGCCCCTGTTTGTTTCACATACTAGTCCCAGTCCTAATTAAATTCTGTTGAACTTTTGTACTGACTTGGTTAGCTTTGAGAGCAAGCTCTCAGACAAGTCATCGCCTCAAGTTCATTTCCAGAGGAAATTAAAAATGCCTCTTTGCCTCCCTAAACTTGATGTTTATCATGGAATCAACAGGCCATCATTTTGCAAAAAAAAATCTTATAGAAGTTTAGAAAGAATGTCTGTCCTTGGAACAGAGAGTTGCATACCACTGTCAAAATGAACTCTCATCCTTTCCCACGCCTTTTATTTTCTATTCTGGTATGTAGGTGGTAATGAACACTCAATGGCAGAGTGTATCTGTTACAACATAATTGTAAGGGCCATCTGTAAATTAGATTCATGGTGCTCTAGGCACCCCGTCAGCTAAATGCAAATAACCAAATGTTAACTAACAAACATCAGCAAACTACAGTGAGTCATTCAGTGATGATTTTGGTCAGGATTGACAGCTTTCCATCATGGATTTTTTAAGCACATATATTCTGTTTGGAAGATAGTGGATTCCTGTTTTCTGAAGTCATTGTCATTTTCTTCTACAAAATGCACATGTGAGTTTGTGGGAAGTGCTTCTTGGGACCTGCCAGCAAAAATGTGATGCAGGAAGGGTCTAGCTCAGGGTTTCCCAAACTTGGATCTCCAATTCCCATCATCCCTAACCACTGGTCTTGCCAGCTAGGGATGATGGGAGTTGTAGTCCAAAAACAGCTGGAGACCCAAGTTTGGGAAACACTGGCTAGCTGATATGAGGTTGCACTATACCAGGAGTATCATATCGGCCTGAAAAGCGAGACGAGCACCGCGCCCCATAGTCACCTTTGACTGGACTTAACTGCCCAGGGGTCCTTTACTTTTACCTACCAGGAGTAGGGTTTTCCACTCCCAATCCAAGGACCATGTTCCCACCTTAGCAACCATCTGGGGGTTTCATGCTAGTGATGGATGGAACTAGAGGCAAAAGCGGGTAGAGCAACTAATGTAAATTCTTTGTACCACTTTTATGACGTTAATTGCTCTGAGGGAAATTTAACATGAAGGCAGCTTCCCAGACATTTCTACCAGATAAGTCTACCACAAGGGGCTGGTGGGTGGCATTGCTACTGGTGAGCCATGCCAAGCAAGCTGTCCCCTGAGAGTTTTCCAAGGTTGCTGATGTCAGCCCTAGGTTAGCCTCTATATATAACATGTGGCTCAGCAACTCCCACCTTCCCGGATTATTGGTCATGCTAGATGGGGCTGGAGTCCAACAACATCTGGAGGGCCACATCCCAGTTATATTGCGGCTCGTTGGTTTGAATCAACATGATATACACAGCAATACAAATCCAGGTTTTGTTTTGCACCCTGAGCGTCTCCCATTAAAGCAGCCATGGCGCTGACACTTGCTTGATACAACAAGCAGCTGAGAAATCTCTGCAGAATAAATCAAAGAGTGCTTTGTCTTGGAGGATTACCGTGGCAGCATCTTCAGCGATGACTGAGAGCAAGATCTGTCAGATGCTGGATGGTGTCTAAAGGGATCCAAAGCTCTGAATTAATTGAGGAGCCATCTCTTCCGCACCCCCTCCACCCGGTATCTAAAAACCATCAGCTTACAGCTGTCTCATCACATTGGTGCAGTTAGGCTGAGTGACAGCAGTTGGGCGGGAGAGAAGAGACAAAGATTAGGATCTCCATCATCTTCCATTGCTTGCTTCTCATTCCCCACCCCCTTGCCAGGCTGATACATGTTTTCAGAGCTAGGATAAGGCAGTGCCAGCAAAGCCAAGTTGTAACAATTTTGGACAACAGCATTTTATGATTACCGATGTTGAAAGCTTTCTGTCAGAGGAAGAAATTGTTCCTCTCTTCTTTCTTCCATCAGCTGTGGCACCAGGAAAGCAGCAACACTCCACAGGATAAGTGTAGGTGTTTGGGTTTTTTAAAAATAAAGTCTATAGGAAAGATGCATTTTCTGCTTCGATAGGTCAACCCTACAAGCCGCTATCTGTCATTTCAGGAGAATGAAGTGTTTTGCGCTGTACAAGATGCACCAAGGAGTGTGTGCTACTATTGAAAAAGATTTGCACCCCATCTAGCTCATGTGGTCAACATTAAACTAAAAGCACTTAATAGGTAACTACAAAAGTTCAAATATTCTATCTACAGAGTGGCACCCTTGTTTGAATCGCAGTTGCTCAGGAAAAATACAGGAAGAATCATACTAGGTATCTGTTGTGGGAGATAGGATAGGTAGACTTTCAATTGGCTCCAGCAGGGCAGTTATTTCATTCTTACATATTTATGACCAGGGTTATGGTGTCAGCTGGCTGAGCACAGAGGTCTGCCAATGTGAATAATCTGACTGCAGATGCAAAGGGCCCTCATCTTCCCACAACCTCTCTGCAGTGCCTCTGGAAAGACACTACATCCCGGCATAGCTTTGTTCAAACAGAGGCATTGTCATGTCCTGTATATCCAGGTCCCAATGTTGTCACCAGCCTCAAATTAATTATAGGTCACACCCAGTGCTATTTTCTAGAAAAAACACATGCTGGAACTTGTTGTCTCTCACGCAGATTGCATTAGCCTGATGCTGTGTTCTGCTACAGAGAGATTAAGCACATGTCCTTTCTTCTCCAGTGCTTGAGAGAGAGAACAAAGACTAACTCCCACAAAATGAAGATTTGCAATTGAATACTCCCCATGTGATCTAAAGTTAAACACCTCGTGATAGAGTAGCAGAGTTATTTAGCAACTTATCTAAATTATCTAAGGCAGGCTTCCTCAACCTCGGCCCTCCAGATGTTTTTGGCCTACAACTCTCATGATCCCTAGCTAGCAGGACCAGTGGTCAAGGATGATGGGAATTGTAATCTCAAAACATCTGGAGGGCCGAGGTTCTAAGGTAATTATCAATCTGTTAGGCTCTCCGCAACTCATTTGTTTAGCTACTTCTACCTTTCCTCCACCACTGCTACTTTCCATTGTTCGGAGAGGGAAGAGGGGGAAACAGCAGAAAACTTGTGCCTAGCTCTAATTGAAATTGGTGGCACTTATCCAGCACTTAATCAGTTGCATATGGAACAAGATAATGACTGAGCTCACAGCAAAACAATGTCAGTTGCATTTCCTCTGTGAAATCTTACAAGTAAAAGAAATATAATAAGCTGGTATGTTGATATATGTTAGAGCTGTAGTTTTCAAGGAAGATAATATGAAATCCTGTTGCATTTAATTATTCTGCCTCAGACAGCCTTAGCCAGATACGTACTGGAACAATAACAACAACAACAACAACAACAACAACAACAACAACAACAACAACAACAACAACAACAACAGTAACAAGGGCAATATTCATAGGAATTCATAGGAATTTTATATGATGCATGCCATTATTGACCATAGCTGTCAAGTTTGCCCTTTTCTCACAAGGAAGCCTATTCAGCATAAGGGAATTTCCCTTAAAAAGGGGGAGAACTTGACAGCTATGTTATTGACCAACATTGCCTTTCTGTGGTCCTTATGCTTGATAACAAATGGATACAAATCTGACCTTAAAAAATGGCAATCTTCAGAAACCAGTGACAGAGCATTTCAGTCTCTTGGAACACTGCTGTTGACCTCAAAGCCCTCGTGCTTCAACAAAAAGACTTCAGAGGAAGGCTTCAGGGTGAAATTGCTGAACTACTAGCAGATATGAAGTTGTAAATCTGATTCAACAACAGATTTAACCCTGTTCAGGTACTTGGTACCATGTTCGTGAAGGAGCTTCTAAGGGTGCTTTCAGCTAAAATCACCACCTAGATGCTGATGTTTGTGCTGACCATTCCCTGCCAGTCAGTGAAAAATCAGCACCAGTCTGAAGTGGTCTTACATGAGTTTGCATACCATGAAAGTAGCCTAGTAATGCACACATTTGTACCTACTGTAGATAGGCCCCTTCAGATTGATGCCACCTGTGAATTGTTTGGGGTGGGTTCTGCCCGGACACTGAGGTCCAGCGCTGAGGGCCTTCTGCCAGTTCCCTCGCTGCAAGAATCCAAGTTACAGGGAACTGGGCAGAGGACCTTCTCGGTAGTGGCACCCGCCCTCCCACCAGATGTCAATGAGAAAAACATCTACCAGACTTTTAGAAGACATCTGAAGGCAGCCCTGTTTAGGGAAGCTTTTAATGTTTAGCAGACCATTGTATTTTAATATTTTGTTGGAAGTCGCCCAGAGTGGCTGGGGAAATCCAGCCAGATGGGTGGGGTATAAATAATAATAATAATAATAATAATAATAATAATAATTATTATTAGTTTGTGTGTTGCCAGGGTCTAGCTGGCAGGGTGCATTCTCTGAAGCTCTTCATGTGTTCAGTGACTACACCTAAACACCTGAAAAAGCATTATTGATTCTATTCCATTTACATAATTAAACCGCTGGTGTTCTATTGACATAGCTGGGAGCATAGTATTCACTCATTTAGTGCTTGTAGACATTGGCCGTTAAAGAACAAAGATAGTGTCTATTACATAAAACATGAGATTGTGCATCTTCATCAGTGACTCCTGTTTTAAATGAATTGTTCCATTCTTCTCTTGTATATATATGGACTCTCAATAGATGTGTTACGACTTACTGCAGATCATTGCATTTCATGACTATTGTCTGGCCATTTGTCTGATAAACTATCCTCTCTGTACCTTGTGTGTATAATCTGACTCCAACTCCCATCATCCCTGCCCACTGTCCATTCTTGTGTGCCTGATGGGAGTTGGAGTCCAGCAGCATCTGCAGAGTCATAGGTTCTCTATCCTTGCTTTTGAATGAAGCTCTATTACAATAATGGAAGGCAACTGATTGTACCTGCCCTATACGTAGCAAGGTCCTTACTCAAATGTCCTTTGGCGTTGAAATCTGGGGCTCTGATTCAAACTCTGTTAAGGTTTTGGAAACTGCAATATATACATTGCAGTTAAAGTATATTAAAAGAATTGCTACTGTGCAAACTGAGCGTTTTCCTGCAGTGTGCTATATGGAATTGGGTGATAACCAACTCTATAAAGCAACTCATCAAGATGTTTCAGACTGTTATTCTCTTCCAGAACTAAACTCTGCATTAACCTTGAATAAGTGTAAACAAAGGGATTGGCTCTTCTGGATAGAATCCAGATGAGACCTGCAACTAATTAGAAACACCCAGTTTCCCCCTTGGTATCCACTCTTGAGAACACAGTATTTTAGAACTAGTTATCTGACCAAACTCTCACCACTTTGCTTAAGAAATGCCTTTATTGAGCTGTGTTTCCAAGTGATGCCCACCACAGTCTTCGATGGCTGCCACAATAAGGTCCCATATGCAGACGGACCTTTTCTTTGTGGTCAACTTCAGGTGGAAGACACCACTCCTTATCTGTTAGCCTGCTCCTTATATAGAGACCCAAGAGATCACTTTCTGAAATCTTTGTTCAAGCAGGTACACCCTGCAGAAATGGTTTGGTTTCTTTGAGTGATAATAATAGTTTTGTAATACAAAGAGTGGCTTTCTATGCACTGGCTACAAAAAAAAGTTAGATAAAATTGTTTCAAGTTGTTTTGGTGATTCAGAGGCTGAAATCAAGCTAGATTTAAGATTGTTGTTGTCTCTGGTATCTTCTCTCTCTTACATCATGGGTGTCAGTTTATATGATGGCTGTATGCTCTCTATTATTTTACTAACATTATTGCTACAAGTTTGTCATGACTTGCAGCTATAACAACACACTTATGAACTATGAAATCCAGCTGCGTCATGGAGATCTTCTGATGGGGCACTTTGGGTGGTACCCCATGCCCCTGAAGTTTAGCTGGGCTTACCAGGGACTGATCATTTTATGAGACAAACCCTGCTTTCTGCTACTCCTTGCCAATAAAAGTCTTAAGGGGGCAGAAATGGCTTCTGCTGCACTATTCCATGCACACACCTTGATACCTATTTCAGCTTGCTGCCTTGTGCTCAAAATGTTTATTAGTTGTTTATTTTGTAAAGTAGCAACATCTTCAACCCAGGATGATTTACCTTCAGATAAATATGTCATCTGACGTAGCAAGTAAATGCCCCCTGTTGTTTCTCTCCCGGGTACTCTAGATTAAAGAGTGAGAGATCTCTTCCACATAAGATGGAAAGCAAAACGGACAGTTCCTTTCATCTCAGTTACCATGGTAGTCTTGCATCAGTGCCCTCCCAGCCCAGTGTTTTAAATCTTCACCATCACCAGTATCATTAAGTTTGATTTGATCTGATTTGAGCAAATGTCAGAAACATAGTCATCATCTGGAAGCAAGGAGAGATGTGAGCAAGAGGTCTAATTCCAGGCTGGTTGGCCTGGGTGGGGGCGGGGAGGGGGAGAGGGAGAGGGAGAGGGAGAGGGAGAGGGAGAGGGAGAGGGAGAGAGATTTTTATTGTCCGCCCTTCACCAGCAGATGCCACGTCAGGTTACAATACTGTAATTCAAAACAGTTAACATATGCATGTATGTATTAAATTTATATCCCACCTTTTAGCAGGAAGTTTCAGGGTATGCAGTGACTGGAAACAAAGCTGTATGTCTGTTTGGAAACTTTTGCTGGTAGTTTTACAGTAAAGTGGGATTATGTATAACCATCCCAATAGCACCATGAACAAAAAATAATCATGAACGCACAATAAAAATGACATCTGTAGGGGTCCTAAATCAGACAACCTGTTCTGTCTCATGGGCTCCTGAAGTGAGGTGCGTGTCATGGGTGACTGGTGATATAGGATTCATCTCTTTACTTTGGATTGATTCACCTTTTCCCCCTCGCTTTTGAGTCCAACTTTGCCCTAGCAAATTCTTGTTATTCACTTTAACTTACTTTATTCCTTAACCTCTCTAATCTTGGTTTCTGTTGCTGTCAGCACAAAGGAAGAAGGTGCTCACCTTTATCTGGGTGTTTCTCCAGCAGGATTAAGCTCGGGCAATATATGCTTTGATGTGGATGGAGTGAGTGGAAGAGCAAGAGAAACGAGTTTTGGAAACAAGAAAGGAATGTTTTTGTAGTTCAAAGATAGTCATCATGGAGCTGGGGAACACTCACTCAAAAGCGAAAGAAATTTAAACACAACCTATTGTTTAAAATGCTGGGAAAGAATCCTAATAGCATGTCTAGTTTATAGCCTGCAATGTAGGGTGTAAACTAGACGTACAAGTTTAGTTTACACCCTCAAGTAGATATTCTTGATGTGCCCATATTCTTGTGTGCCCATAGGCTGCAGAAGGGATGTCTAGAACTGTTCCTCACTTGACTCTTGGACATCCTTTTAAATATCTATAGCTGTGTTCATGGATCCTTTGGAAACGATGCCTATAGCTAAACATTTATATGAGTTTGCAGTGTGCAGGAGAAGTGGCTGCTTTCTTTGCAACATACCTGGTGTTGGCTCAGCCATTGCCTCTGCTGCATATTCCAGGTGGGCTATGTCCCTCTCTTTTTCTCGGTGCTATGTGAATAAACATATTCTATAAGACTGGAAGAGAGTTCCTACTACCACAAGTAAGGCATATTCACACCAGCAATGTCAAGTAGTTTAATAGGAATTTGCTTGGCTAGAAGAACCCTTGGAACTGGGTCTGGCGTCCTCATTGCTACTGATGCTATCTATCTTAATATCTTAGCAATGTCCCCCAGGTTCTGAAGCAGTGTTGATCTCGAGCAGAGTTTGGTCAACTGTGGCCTTTCAGATGTTAGATTCTAGCTCCAGTATGCCCAGTGGTTGGAGATGATGGAAGTGCAGTATGATGGAAGTGCAGTATGATGGTGATACAGTGCAGTACCCCAAATGCATTGTGGGGAGAGTTAAAATGGCGGGCACAAGTTACAGCTGGCAGTGAGAGAGTGCTGCTGGGCCAGAGTGTCTGTGATCAGCAGCAGAATAGGCAGTGGGCTTTCCAGGGCTGATGACCCAACAGTCTACCTCCTGATGCCAGGGCATTCTTGGCACTCTTATCAAACTACTCTTCCTAAGATGCTTTGGAAGAAACCATTATAGTTACTGATATTATTATTATTATTATTATATTATTATTATTATTATTATTAGAATTTATATACAATCCTATACCCGGGGGGGTCTCAGGGTGGTTCACAGAATAAAATCAAGATATAAACACACAAAATATCTAATAAAAATAAAAATAACAACCCAATAGCTGCCACCACCCCCACAAAAAACACATTTTAAAAGGGCATAGCATGTAAATCAGATCAACCAAAGGGCTGGTTAAAATGGAGGTAAATAAATATATAGAGTATATAATTAGACAGTGCCTTTGGGGTACAAAATCTAGGCTTTAGTTTGCTTTCTGTTAACGTTTTCAGTTACCACATGATTACAAAAGTACCCAAAGAGTTTTGCAACCTGAATAAATGTTTATGATTTAAAAGGACTTTACTGTCTTCTATTATTTCCTTCATCCAAAATGTAGATTTTGGGGTAGTAGACATTTTAAAAAATCAAATATCAATACATGAAACAGAGGATTTTTTAAATAAAAAAAATCAAAACATAATAAAATCTGAGAAATAATAAATCAGAAAGTATGTCTGTTACTTCAAGAGAAGGAATGTCTCTCAGGAAAATGAGGGAGAGGTACAGGGCATTGTAAAAAGGTAAAGGACCCCTGACAGTTAAGTCCAGTCAATAACAACTCTGGGGTTGCGGCGCAATTCTTGCTTTACTGACCGAGGGAGCCAGTGTTTTGTCCGCAGACAGCTCCCGGGTCATGTGGCCAGCATGACTAAGCCGCTTTGGCGAAACCAGAGCAACACACAGAAACGCTATTCACCTTCCCGCCAGAGTGGTACCTATTTATCTACTTGCACTTTGACGTGCTTTCAAACTGCTAGGTTGGCAGGAGCTGGGACCGAACAATGGGATCTCACCCTGCCGCGGGGATTCGAACTGCCAATGTTCCGATCAGCAAGCCCTAGGCTCAGTGGTTTACACCACAGCACTACCCATGTCCCACACAAGGCATTGTCGCCTAGGATAAATGGGTGGGTCATGTGGCTTGTTCAGTATAGTTAATTTTTGTGAAGTTGTCTGAGCATGAGCTTGATTCAGGACGACTGCACATTTCACAGTGTAGCCTGCCTCAATTAAAACCCCAGTCAGCCCACAGCTCTTGAAATTAATGCCTCCTCTTTACTATTACGTGTATACTCTGAACTAACTACAGACTTGCTACTGGTTGCTGTACTTTAAAATTACTTGTTAACCTCCTGATGGTGCTTCTGAGGACAAGCTATTATGTCAGCAGATAAAACTTAGATCAAATGACAAGGCTGCTTTATTCTCTCCTTTCAAAGGGGAAAATCACCACATGCTTCCTTTAATAAAAGAACAAGCCTCTCCAGTGGCTTGAAGATAATATGGAAGGTCATCATATCCATAGAGTTCGTGGTGCCCCCTGACCTGCTGTGCTGTAATTTAGCAATTGGCTTGTTATCTAGGGGAACATGTTAGAGTACTGTGCACCATCCAGCATTATTGTGCTTCTCTTAAAGCTCAGGAGGCTGTTTTAAAACTAATGACCAGGGCAGTTTCTATGTACTTTTCTGTAATGGAGTTGGGAAATTATTATTTTTCTTTCACAGTATTGTGGGCAAAAGCAGTGGGGGTGGGGGGAGTTTGAAGGCAGAATGCTGGCGTGGTGAATGTAAAGCCTCTTCTGAAGAAGAGGCATCACAGTGCAGTCCTGTATATGGCTACTCAGAAGAAAATCCCATTGTGCCTGATGGCCAGTTACCTGGGTACCAGCCCCATTGTGTTCAGTGGGTAGATACGTACAGGCTAGAGCTTTGAATTTCTTCACCATGAAGTTGAGTTTAATAACCGAACTACAGGGACCTCGTAGTGCCAAATGCTGCACTTGGAAAGTAGAAGATTCATCTGATTCAGGAAGTCTGATAACTCGAAGATCACCTTGTTCCCTATATACCCAGCCGATAACTGCATCCTGAAGATACCATCTTATCAGGAGGCCCATTCTACACAATTTCAGAACCAAGCCTTAAGCGATTACCTTTAGTAACCACCAAGTCCTATCAGCAGCAATTTAGCAGCCAATGAGTTCAGTAAACCCACACCTAAAAATCACATAACCCATTATATGATGGGTTGGTATATATATATTAAAAATACCTACAGCCTCCTAAAAAACAAAGCCCAGCATCCTTGGCCACCTCCCCTCCATCTTCTACAGCCCAGGAACACATTGTCCCAAGGAAATGGCTGAAACTTCAAAGTGCAGTACTTAATAAATCCCAACAAAATAAAAAAAATTCCTTCCAGCAGCACCTTAGAGACCAACTAAGTTTGTCATTGGTATGAGCTTTTGTGTGTATGCACACTTCTTCAGATACCATCTGAAGAAGTGTGCATGCACTTGAAAGCTCATACCAATGACAAACTTAATTAGTCTCTAAGGTGCTGCTGGAAGGAATTTTTTTATTTTGTTTCGACTATGTCAGACCAACACGGCTACCTACCTGTTAATAAATCCCAGTTGAACTATTCAGTAATTGCAGAGCAATAAAAATTACAAGCAAAGAGCAGAATTATCAAATAGTTTAAAAACAAAACCCATTATTGTAGCTTAATGCTTGCGAAGCACTCTGACTACTTGGAAGTAGTATACAGAGGGCTTTTTTCCAGCAGGAACTCACAGGAACTCAATTCCGGCACCTCTCAGGTGGGCGTCATTGCCATTCTAAGAGAACCAGGGAAGTGTTCGTGGTGAGTTCCGGCATCATTTTTTTCTACCAGAAATAGCACTGGGTATGCATCATCTCCCAGGATCTATTTAGTTTCTCCAAGTTCCATGGAGAGCCTCAAGGCTAGTGATGCTGGTCAGTAGGAATATATGGTATTGGTCAGAAGACTCCAAATGATTAGGGTGTCCATGTGGTAAGTTGTTGGCTGAACATAGTAACCTGCCCTGATGTTGAAGTGCCATAATGTGGGAATGTTTTCCAGCAACCGTCACTTCAGGTCCATAAAACAGAGAGCCTCGAGAATAGAACAGGCCATCCATCTAAAGAAATAAATATGTCAGGCCAAAGGTCTCTTATGCAAGTTTATATACAGCTTTTTGGCACAATCACAGTTGGAGTGCTATATACAGTTCTGGATGTCCCAGTTCAAAAAAGATACTGTATAGTTGAAAACGATGCAGAAAGGAGTAAAACTTTTAATGAACCTCTTGCATATAATCTTGTTTCACCCTTTGTGTTCGAACAGTTGGAATGTTGTGCAAGAACCACATGGATCTCAGGCAGGGGTCAGCAAACTTTTCCAGCAGGGGGCCGGTCCACTGTCCCTCAGACCTTGTGGGGGGCCAGACTATATTTTGAAGGGGGGGAAATGAACAAATTCCTCTGCCCCACAAAGAACCCAGAGATGCATTTTAAATAAAAGGACACATTCTACTCATGTAAAAACATGCTGATTCCCGGACCGTCCGCGGGCCTGATTTAGAAGGCGATTGGGCCACATCCAGCCCCTGGGCCTTAGTTTGGGGACCCCTGATTTCAGGCGTCTTATTTGAAAGTCCAGTTTGGCAGCATGCTCAAGGCAGTGATATTTCTAGGATTCTCCATTTGTGTCATAAAGAATATGACTTTCTCTTTGAAAATTGCTTCTCTAAAATGATTTTTGCTACATTTGTAATACGTATTTCATAAACAGAAAAATCATGTTAATGGAAAGGAGGTTCAGTTTGCAGGAAATGAACTTAAAACGCACAGGCTGTGTTCCTCTTTTAATGTGTGTGAAAACATTTTGGGCTCCATTAAATTTGTTCCATCTATTTTGACTGTCTTCTGTGAATTATACTTTGCCATTCCAATACAGTATTTGAATGTCATTGAAGAAGGAATTGGGAGTGGTGGAAGGGAAATACATCTACAGATTTCTAGTAGTTTAAAAACTGCCAAACATGTTCAGCTTGAGAACCAATTCATAACAATTAATTACATTTCACAGCTGAAAAAATGTTTGCAATTGTATAATTAATGTGTGCTCAAATAATCATATAATAGGAGAAGTATGGCTCATGCTTTCAGAATAATGTGGAAGGCACAGCTTCCTATTTTCCAAGTCATATGATGATTTGTAAGTGAAATGAGTATTTTGGTTACATTTTATTTTATTTATTGTTCACATCTGACGGTTGAAGCTGGGCAACATGTCTAAAAGACTGTGGACAAAGAACCAGCAGGCACGACCTTCAGAACCTGGAGAACAATAATCAGTGATGTGGAGCTCCCTTTTTCATATGGTGCACAAACTTAGATATTAGTACAAACTGCTATTGGTACAACCCTGTAAATAATTATGTTGTTGGGCATCTGGGCATCACAAATTGGCATGTTGAGATCCTAATTATTTTTCATATTGCTTTGCTGTGTAAAAAATTAACCTACAATAGTGCTAGATTAATTAAATAAATCCACTTCATCCCAAGTTGCTGCACAGAATGGTGCTGGTAGTTATGTCTTAGGAAAAAACATTTCATGCTTCTTTTTGTTTTTGTTTTGGTTAATGCCAGTTCAGATATTTTAATTATATGCCCTAGTTATATGGTCAATGTAGGTTAAGCAATAAAAATGTAGGTTAAGCAGACCATATCTTTTTTAAAAAAACAAACAAACGGATTGTTCTTCAATCAGTCTCATGAATAGTTCTTTACCTTATGCATCCCGTTGGGGTGCAATGATTTTAGTGATGACTTTATGTTGTGATGCAATTGGTAGCTTAAAGGTAAAGGGACCCCTGACCATTAGGTCCAGTCGTGACCGACTCTGGGGTTGCGGTGCTCATCTCGCGTTATTGGCTGAGGGAGCCGGCGTACAGCTTCCAGGTCATGTGGCCAGCATGACAAAGCCGCTTCTGGCGAAACCAGAGCAGGGCACGGAAACGCCATTTGGTAGCTTACAGTTGTTCAAATGCTTAAAACGAATTGTATTGACTATCTCCATTGAAGCCTGTGGGGCTAAGTTGGAGAAGAGTCAAACACTTTGGTTTACAGTAACTGAGGACTGGCCTGCCAATCAGCTTTAGCTGCTTATAAACTAGGCATAAATTGTGGTGTTGTTTTCAAATAACGTAGACAAATCTGTAGTATGAACACATTCTTGATTAAAAACAGACTGTTCAAAGCTCATAAATAACATTAGTGAGAGCTGGATAGGTAGTGCTGCTTTTGGTATGGAAATACACACACACACACACACACACACACACACACACACACACACACACACACGAGTTTTTGGAGTAAATTATTGAATAATCTGTACCATTGGTGGACAATGTGGCATCCCTTTGATAGTAGACTCTAGCTCCCATCATCACTGATCATTGGCCATGCTGCCTGGGGCTAATGGGAGTTTGAGTCCCACAAGAAGGAGGCCACCATTTTGCCTACCCATGCTCTAGAGCAGTGGTCCTCAACCTTGGGCCTCCAGATGTTTTTGGCCTACAACTCCCATGATCCCTAGCTAGCAGGACCAGTGGTCAGGGATGATGGGAACAGTAGTCTCAAAACATCTGGAGGCCCAAGGTTGAGTACCACTGCTCTAGAGTTCTTAGTTTCCTGGTTTGAATGCATTAAATTCATTATTATTTGCTAAACTTCCTTAGCAATTTGGTTTTCAAATTCCTTCTTTGATTCCCCACTTGTTCACAACAGGAATTAATCTGTCAAATTACTTCATAATAGGTCCCAGGTGCTGATGTAGTAACCAGATAAATGCTACAGCAACCAGCGTATTCAGTATCTATTGAATTACTAGAATCTCCTTGCAGGCTTCAAGAGGATGAAAAGCTTTTTTAAAAAAGAAAGAGTGCAGTAAGGAAAAGAATTGTTTTTGCGTATATGCCATTAAAACTAAAGTCATGATTTCTAGTGTCAGACGGAAGCTATCCTTTTATTGTATGGGGACAGTGGTATTTGTTCTCCCAGGACTGTCAATCAACTGAAGTTCAGATTCCATTAGGAAATTAGGATGTTAGTGAATGGTGTGTTGCAGAGGTCATTCCTTCAGTGCTCCCCCCCCCCAATTTTCTCGAGTGAACACATCACTGTCAAAATCCTCCAGGCCAATACTTGCGGAAGTTGTATATATAGAGGACTATTATACATACCTATCTAAGACTGACTTTTTGTATCCAAGTATCACATCTGCTTGTGGGGTGAAAAGCCAGATTATAGTGCACATTCATTGCAAAAAGCTGCTTTGGTTGTAAGAGTTTAATAAGAATAATTCCATTGATTCTAGATTTACAGACCTGTTCTACATTTAGGGACATAAGAAAATCAGGGCCAGTGCTAGGGTTTTTTGAGCCCTAGGCAAGATCACCTTCTGGCGCCCCCCCCCCCCCATTAATAAAAAAATAAAAATTAAATAAAAATAAAAAATAGAAAAAACAAAAATAGAAAATAGGGAATAGGGGAAAAATAAAAAGTAGAAAAAACAAAAACAAAAAACAAAAATAAAACAAAAAACAGCTGAGAGGCGGCCCCAGGTTCGCGCTCCCCGCGTGCCTCCGGAGCTTCGCAAGCTTGTTGTCTCCGGCTTTGGAGGGTAGATCCTGAACCAGTGGCTTCAAGTTACAAAAAAGGAGATTCCGACAAAACATCAGAATGAACTTTATGACAGTAAGAGCTGTTTGACAGTGAAAGGGTCTCCCTCAGAAGGTGATGGACTCTACTTCCTTAAAGGTTTTAAGCACAAATTGGGTGGCCATCTGTCATGGATGCTCTAGTTGAGATTCCTGCCAACTCTACAATTCTATGATTCGAAGAGGCATTATCAGAGTTCAATGGAGTATTCCAGCCAGGCCAAAACAGGGTTTGAAGCAAGGTCAGCGAGGGGTGTGGCCTGAGTACAGGAGGTGTGGCCAAGGGAGAGTTCCCAGGGCAGACCGATATGCCTGGAGGGCCACATTCAGACCCTGGGTCTGGGGTTCCCTTCCCTGCTATATAGGATTGCAGCATTAGGCATATGTCCTAAGTGATAATACTTCATGTACTTAGTAGTTAATTTCTAAGCCAGAGTTGGGGACCATGAGGCTGTCCAGATATTGCTGGACTGCAATTCCTATAATCTTTGAAGACATTCTAAATAATTGCAATGAATGTGCACATTCTAAATAAATGCCTCTATGCTGGCCAAGAAACTTGGGAACTGTAGTCATGGACTTACATTTCCCAGCAGCCTTAACAAACTATAGTTCCAGGGTTCTTTGGGGTGCAGAATGTGCTTTGAAGGTGTTGTGTGTAGTACAAAGTTAGCAGCTGCAAACACATGCCATGCTTTTAAAGCACATTCAAAGCACAGATATACCTCACAGAATGATTTCCATTGTAACCGTAGGGACTTTGGGGCAGGGGTGAGGTGGGGAAGAGGCATCTATTTAATGAAAATCAGACATTTTCTGCTGTGCAATTTATATCTAAACAGCCCTTCAAGGGTCTTTTAACAAGTCTATAAACAGTCCTGGAGTTCCCAAAAATCATTTACAAATAAAGCTTTTCAAGAGCCGCGTGTCCAATCTGAGCAAAGAATACGATGCTTTTCTCTCTGTGCGTCTCTCTCCCTTTCTTTTAATAAACATTTAGCTTCAGGGAAGGGTGGGGGGAAAGGCCAAGGGTAGCAGAGAGCTGGAACTCCCTCTTCACTGCTGACCAGTGCTACATATAGGTTAATTTCTGCATGGAGCTGTAGAAAGCTGGCCGGGGCGCACCGTGAGGCGAGACGTTACCTGCTCCGGGCGTGGCGGGATGTCGGCGGTTCGCGGAGCCGAGCTCTCGGTGTGGCAGCAGCGTGCCCGCAGGCAGCTCGGCTCCGTCGGCACCCCAGCCCACTTCTGCCCACCAAGGCAGCATCGCGGCGGCAGCGGTGCCCGGGAGCGCTCAACCTCTCCCTCGCCTGCGGTGCCAAAAGCGCACCGCACTCGCCCAGCCCGTCAGCTGACGAGGAAACACTCCGCTGCCGCCGCCAGGCTGGGGAGGGGCACAGCTGGGCAGCGACAACCTGGCCATGAGGAGGAGGCACTGGCTGGCTGCCCCTCTGCACACACACCCCTCCGGAGCGCCAGGTTCGGCTTCTTGTTGGACATGCGCTCTCCGCGCACAAAGCACCTCAGAAAACACACCTGCAGACATGGGAGGCGGCCTCAGGCAGCAGCGGGGTGTGTGGGTGGCAGCAGGGGGGGCAGGCTGGCCAGCGCCCCCTCCATTTCGGCGCTCTAGGCGACGGCCTAGTTTGCCTATATGGACGCGCCGGCCCTGAAGAAAATGCATATTTGTTTGTTCAGCCCTGCATTGTCAGATCTGACTATCATAGGTTCTCCTGGATTTCGGGTGGAGGTCTTTCAAATCCCCTGCTACACAATGATGTAGCTGAACTGGATTGAACTGGGTTGGTTGTCTGGACTTTGTAGGTAGTGTATGGCCTCTCTGAGAGGAGAGGTGGTGTGGTTTACTTCTTTGATTCCCCTGGCAGTGGTGAGACCACTACTGAAGAAGCCCAGTTTAGATCTTAAGATTCCAGACAAATGCAGGAGTGTGGGGAGGGACCATGGCTCAGTAGTAGAGCATCTGCCTTGTACGCAGAAAGTCCCAGGTTCAATCCCCGGCATCTCCAGGTACATTTAGGGTTGTCATTTTACCCTTTCAATGCCTCATCAGACTATGCTTCAAAGCTGAATGAGGGTTCAAACTAGGGTCTCTCTCCAGTCCATGTCTAATATTTTTTCAAAGATCTCATTGTAGAGTTAAATAAATGCAATACACTTTTATTTTTATAGCTAGGGTTCAGCTGCAATGCTTTGTTGAAAAGTTCAGGGGTTTTTTTCACACTGACTGCAAAAATTATGGTGATATGCATGAAAAAGTACACAGTGTAAATTGAAATTTGACAAGTGTAAATAATGACTATACTGTAGTTTTAATCTAAGTATACAAAGAACTGCTACAGAGTCTGAAATCAACTCAAACCAGCAAAATTTATTTATATCAATGGCTATCTTATTAATGCAGGCCCTTGAATGTTAAATTTCAGTGTTAGGATAGGACTTGTAACTATAGACCAGCGGTCCCCAAACTTACCTGGCTTTGGACCAGAGGGCGGGGGAGCGCGGGGGAGCGTGCAGCCGTGCGCATGTGCACACGCTCTTACAGGTGCGGCGGCACGCTTCCGGGTTGGAAAAAAGTGCCGAAAATCACTTGTGCGCATGCGCATGGGCCTCCCCCGACCCGGAAGTGCACTTCCGGGTCGGGGGTGGCCCATGCGCATGCACACAAGTGCTTTTCAGCACTTTTCTCGACCTGGAAGTGCACCGCCGTGGCGGTAAGAGCGGGCGGCGGCAGTGGGCGGTGGGGGTCTTCGTGGGCCGGATAAAAGAGGCCTTCAGGCCGTATCCAGCCCACAGGCCTTAGTCTGGGGTCCCGTGCTATAGACCAATATCTGATGCCTATTGAATTGGACAAAATTGCTGCTAAAACATAGTTTTATTAAACAACTATCAGTAAGGGAATGTGTGTATATGTATTTGAAGTGGAAGACAACTTATTCTTACTAATTGTGAATTGACAGTCAAAGCTGCCTTGGATTCTGAAAGAAGGCATAATGTGTGTGTATTTGTTTTTCAAAAAAGCTGGGGTTCAGAAACTCCATACTCTCCCTCTCATGGCACATTTTGGACCCTGCCTACCAAAGATCCATCTAACTTATACTTGTTGCTTATATTTTTCTCAGATTCTGTTAATCAAGGCAGTTTTCATCCCATCTATTATTATAGAGCCATTCTCAAGTTAGTTTCACTGATTGATTATGCCCTCATTGACCTCTTTACAGCTTTCCCATAATTTGGGCAATGTTTTTATTTTTTTAAAAAGCTAATGTTTTCTATCAGTTATGACTGACTACACGGAAGCCAAACAATCCTGATCTGTTGCAAATCAAAATTATCATATGCAGCCAGAAAGATTGAGATTTGGCAGGGGATTTTTAAACAGTTATGAGAAGAACATTGAATGGTTCTGGATATACAGCTTGTGTTTAAATGGATGAATGAGTGATTGAAAATGTGTTCAAAAATGGGAGTAATTTGCAATATTCCCTGTGCTATTGACATTTGTATCTTATGAACTGAGGTCAGGCTGAACTACCAGATGCAATGTACTGTAGTAGTATATGTTGTGGTTTGAGCCTGCTGTAAATTTTAAAGATGGGCTTCCTGCCTCAGGGTGATATTGTACAGCTTAATGAAATAATGATTGAATTATTGGGTGGCGTGCATGGAGGGGAAGATTTATATCTTTTAATAATGTATGTTATTTAAGACAGAAAATTAACACCACACAGCGAATTCTAAAAACAAACAAACACAGTACGTAATTGTAGCTAGAGAGAACCAACTTGTTATGAATAGTGCAGTGGTGATTGCTGAACATATTTATGCAGTGATGATTGCTGAACAAATTATGGCATTGAATTCACACTGTCAAACACCCTGTTGTCCCCCAAAACACAGAGACAGAAAAGAAAATACTATTGCCAGATTCGAGTTTCAAGGAATGGATAGCCTGCCGTTGCACACATTGTCTCAAGAAATGTTCAGTATCAAGAGAGCCTGTCTTGCTTTTGTCCTAGTTTAAATCACAGCTTTTTCTGGATTGGTTTGCTTTGTTTCACATAGACCAGTGGATTTCCAAGGCACACTCAGCCCAATGACGACATGCGTTTGGAAGTTTATATCTTTATTGGCAAAGCTCTCAGTCACATCAGCTCCTAATGTGCAAGGGTTATATACACCACCCCCTGCTAATTAGCTGTCTAGGCAATCTTCCTTCACAGTCTTGTGCTTTGACAGTGGGAGCAACAGTGTGACCCTTTCAGTTTACTTAAACCCCATTGTCACCATGTCATTGACATGGTGGTGCCTGCAAGCTCCCTACGACTCCCCCTGACTGGCAGCTTCAGCTGCTCCCATGGCTTTACGTTCCACCTTGTGCGTGGAGACAGTGGAGAGGAGGATGGGGGAGATTCTAAAGCCACAACACTCTCTTTTCTGCCTCTGAGACTCCTTGCAACTCTTCTCCCACCTACTTTCTCCTGTCTCTGACTGCCTGGTCTCTTCCCCTTGACTCCCCTCTTCCACCACTCCGACACCTGCCTTACGGTTGGCACAGAATCCCACAAATCACCGGCCCCTTCCCCTGAGTCATCGTCCTGCTCCCCTGCCTCTGCCCGCACATTCCCCCACTCCTCGGACTCCTTCTCGTCTCTGGCATTGATGCCATCTGTGTCAGGGTGGGAAGACTGAGCCCCTGCAGATTCCAATGGCCAGTATCCCCAGCCAGTATGGCCAATGGTCAGGGTTGATGGGTCAAAGGTTCCCCTTCCCTGATTTATTTGATCCCTGCAAAATCTGGATGTGTTTTTGTCAGGACCAATTTACAGTTTCATTCTTACTTTCTCATCAAGGAAAATAACGACCCCCTATCAATATGCATCTTGGAATGAGATTAAATATTGTTGTTCAACAGAACAAGTGAGAAGCTACTGTAGCAATCCCCCCTGTCGCAAAAAGTCCATTCTGCACATATTTTCTTGCAAGCTGCAAGGCACTGTTGCTAACTGGCTATTCTGTTGTGTTTCCTGAAATCATATATTTTCAGGCAATGACTTTACTAATTACCTTTTGGTGTCTAAATTTTGAGTTGCTAATTAGAGGAGGCAGTGGCACCAGCCTGGAAGCCTGGGCACAGGTTCAAGGTTTAGATTATTGTTTGACACATCAAGCCATCCCATTAGCAGCTGTTGGCATCAACACGATCAGGTGATTATTTGTTGCAACACAAGTTGTGTATTTGGAGCTGACAGGAAGGAGGACATTTAAGGTCAACCAGGTCCTTGTATCTAGTCCTCAAACTGTGGTGCAACGTGACATTCATAGGACATACCTTGTGCAATTCTAATAATAATAGTAATATATTTGGAGAAATTAACACTAAAATGCTTTTGAATGATCATGAGGACTTTTTAAATAAACAAATTGCAAAGTGATGCGTAGAGCTGAACTTGAGTTTTGAAAAACTGGAAACTGAAATTGACAGATTCTTCCATCTCTAATTTCTAACAGCGTGGAAATATGTGGGTGGCTCTTTCGAATGAGAGAAAGCAAGCTCTAAATACAAACTGCAGCCTTTTTACCCAGGGGTTTCATTCCTACCCCCCATCTTTGGAGTATGCATAAGCCTACTTCTCCTTGTTATGCTCCCGTTCCCCCTGTCTTGCCCCTGTTCTACCCCGTTCCACTCCACATTCTTCCCTATTCCAGATCCAAAAGGACCTGTGTGTTGATGGTCACACGTCGTTTGAACACGTGCAAAATGTTTGCCACCTGTGGTGCGATTTCAAGTGGCCTCCACTCAGAGGCTATTTGTATGAAGCCACCTTTGAAGACCTGCCCTTGGCCATACATTTATTTTTATAGACATGCCTACACGGTCAAGGACATAGCATGTGTCGGGAGGACTTTATGCTCCCTCTTGCTTATGTGTGGCTGACCTTTTTTTATGTGTAAGTTGAGACGTGAATAACTGTCCTCAAATTGCACAGTGAATCATACTACTTATGATTTCCGGCCACTTTCTGTTTGGTCACTTTTGTGTATTCCTACAGAACCTCCCTGCCTCTTGTATAACAACGGAAACCTAACATTATGTTAGATTACCGCAAACCTAATTTATTTCCTGTCATTTCTTATCCACCTTCAAAGGTTTAACATCTCATTCTCATCACATTCAATGCAGAAAACCTATATCTGTCTGTAATGCAATTATGGTTGTGTTATCACTCCCCACAGTAAATGTCACTAGGAATCTTCTTCTGCTCTGTGTACGATTTCATTTCTTCCTTGATTGGCATTCTGCAGTAGCGTATGTGTCAGGAATCTCTGCATTCATTTCCATATGCCTGGGTGCATTTTCCTACCACTCCACCCACTTAGCAAGAAAATTAAATAGCAGCAAAGTTGTTAATTGCTCAGTAATTGGGATATAAACCTCTTTGGCTAAAGCCTTAGGTGGGATTAAATGGGAAATTATTATCTTGCACTGGATGTGATATACAGTAAATGACATGTTTTCTGCACCAATAGGTCATAGCTATCCCCAAACTTTCTTACCCTGATCCTGGCATCTGCAATGGAAGCTGAAGGTGGTGTCTACAGCAGTGGAACCAGTTCTAATGGCTGCATGAAACCATTAATGTCATGGAGGAGATATGCAAAGGAGTATGCATTCATTTTGGAGTTAATACAAACATAATTTTATTTGCATGTTGCCTTTCCATAGTTTAAACCAGGCATCCCCAAACTGCTGCCCTCCAGATGTTTTGGCCTACAACTCCCCTGATCCCTAGCTAACAGGACCAGTGGTCAGAGATGATGGGAATTGTAGTCCAAAACATCTGGAGGGCCGAAGTTTGGGGATGCCTGGTTTAAACCATGCTCAAGGAGGCTTGCAACATGTAAAAATACCACTTTTTCTTTCTGCTCAAATTCTGAGCCAAAAGACATTTTGCTGCCTGGGGCAGAACCACAAACCCCTGCCCTCCAGCCCAAATCAACAGCATTGTACAAAGAATGACCAAATTATTTTGGTACCCGAGGCAGAAAATCTCACATGGGTCCTTCCTTGGGAGTAAAAGCAGCACCATAATAAATTAAACAATTTAACAGGTTGCTAGCTGTCTTTTTCATGACACCCAAAATGTCATGCCTAAGGTAATGTCTACCTCTGTCTAATGATAGGGCCATCCCTATCTGAGGAACTCATGTTTTCCCATTGTTTCAGTCTCTTTTTGTTAGACTGAGGTTTAGCTAGTTTGAGGACTCTTGAAGGCAGCATAGAGACCTTTTCTGCATGGTGCAGTATCTTCCTTTGGTCGGGGAAGTTATAAACCGTGGTTTTTCTCTTTGTTGAATTTTCATGGCAGATAACATAAAGCTAAACATTGACATTTTGAACTCTCTTGAGTTCCTCCAGGCATTACATTGCAATTATACAACTGTAAAGGCTTAATGGACATTTGCAAAAGCAATGTCGTGCTGGCTGCATACCCAGTAACCGAAACAACTTATATGTGCTGGAGGCACATACAAGGACTATTCTTGAGAGGAGAAAGGCATTAGTCAAGGGGTTGTAAAGAGGGAGGCTTTACCTAATGTACAAAATGAAGTCCCAGGTCCATCTCCTTGTGAGCTTGAAGTTGAGGGTGCAGGCTTAAGTTGACATCTCCAAAACATTGTAAAATATCTAGGAACACAGAACAAATGGCAAAGGGGACTAGTTGAACGCATATCCTGCCTTAGACATTTTTGTGACTGATCTAATGTTGGCTACAACCCTCCATATTCCTCTTGTGTCCATTTTTTAAACACCTTCAGCTGGAACAGTCCATAGCTGAAAAGGGCTTAAATTTCAGTAGAAAGGCTGGCCTAATTTTGTGGACATGTCCAAAGAATGCTATCAAGGGGCCTGTTCTTGTCTGTGCACTTGTACTTATAAATTGAGACTGAGACCATTAGAGTCCATGAAGGATCTGTGCATTAATTCAGAGTAATTAGTATTCAATACTTTCTAGATTTAAATAGTTGGTTTCAGAGCTTCGTCTGGAGAACAGAGTAGAAAGCCTAAATTATCTCTCTTGCTAAATTATCCATCCAAAGTCATAAAAGGAAGTCTGTTTTCCCAATATGAAGTTATACTGTATCATTAATCATTCAGCATTAAAACAAATCATGCAGTGGGTGAAAGATGAAATTCCTCATGCTGGGCTCTAATGGAGGAGGAGGAGGAGTACTTAAAAGCAATTTCCCTTATATTTTCCCTTATATTAAATTTACGCACTTTGCCTAAGCAACGATAGATCACATTGACTAGAACAAATTTATGAATTTACAAGTACATAAATCCAAACTATTAAAAAAAATGCTTCCTTTACCACTTCTCATTATGGCATTGCCTGGCTTTTAAATATATGGATTTTCGTTTCTTGCATGCATGGAATATTTTGAGGAGCATGTCAGTTAAAGCCCAGTTATTGATTTATACTTATCCAACACCATCAGGATAGGGGACTGCGATAGGAATGGAGGGGACGCCATCCATAATCCCTTGGGCTGCATGGTATGGGTTGTGTGAGATGTAGGCATGTTGCAAAATTCTGGTGGAAATGGGAGCAGAAATTGCCAACACACACTTATTCGTCCCATGAATGGAGAGAGTGAAGCCACTGTGCTGTATCCATATATGCCCCTCTGCTTTGGCTTCTATAAGTGGTAAGGATGGAGGCATTTTTTCCAGATGGTCTCTTTTCTTTGAATCCCCCCCTCTAGATGGTTGGGGTACCCTTTGGAAAAGCATGGGTGAGTTTTCCACACCTAGAAGGATCAAAGAACCTTCATTCAGCAGAGAAGCACAACCTGATACAAGCCAATTGTCTCCAGGGAACCTTTGCAAAGGTTAGCAGTGCCATTAATGCAACCTTTCCCAGACTGATGCACTCCAGATGTTTTGGGCACCTTCCCAACTCCCATCAGCCCCAGCCAACTTGGCCGATTATCTGGAATGATGGAAGTTGTCGCCTCAAACATCTGGGCATCACTGAACTGGAGGAGGTTCATTTTGCAGTAGAGCTGAAATAATATGTGGGGTGGATTCAGGGTGGTTTTAGTGTGCGGCAACGATGATGTAGAATGGAGTATGAGAGGCGGTGGGAGGCACACACCAAAATTTAGCTTTGCACAGGGCACCACTGAAATTTGACAGCTCAAAGTCTGCCACAGGTGGGTTTTATCATGTTATGAGGAATATCCTCTGGGTTTCCAGGACAATGCAAGCAGAGCACAGAGAAGGAGATTTTGTAAAATGTTTAGGAAGGTTGCAGTAGTCTTGTTTGTGTTTTTTGAAGAGCGCAAACCTGAGAGAGAAATTGCAGCTTTTTGAAGAGTTTGACAGCTGCTGAGACCTCTCAGCTGAATTACCAGTGATTACAAGGTGAAGGAAGGGGATAAAAAAGGCATTTTACTTTGTTTGTCTCTAATGCACACATTTCAGCATCGAATAGTTTTATCTTCCCAGTTAAACTTTACATTCCTGCCTGGTGATAAACATTTAAGATCCACTCAACAGAAAATACATTGAAAGGTTTTCTGTTTTTCAGGCCGGGAGTAATCTTTGAGCTGTTGAAAGTTAGAGAAGGGTGGTGGTCCCCCCCCTTTTCACAAAAATACAGGTCTTAAAGCATCTGGAGATAGTGTATCATTCCTGCTCTTGTTTGATTTGTATTGCTTGCATAATTAAAAGTGTGAAATAGCTTCACAGCAGAGGAACTGTGCATGTTTAGAAACTGTGATAGCTGGGCGGGGGGGGGGGTCAGAGTTGCTCTTCCCTCCTTTGCTCTAATGAAACGTTTGTGTTTTATTAATTACAATGAGATCATTAATTTCTGTGTTTCTGAGGCTAGTGTGTACTGAATGTTTACAGCAGTTTTTGCCCAAAGCTCCTCATGGGACTGCTGCACTGTGTTGTTTGACATGAAAAAAAATCAGTAAATATATAAATGTTTGATATTGCTCTGCTGGGAAATGGGGGTGGAATTAGTTTTCAGAGAAAGCAGATTAACTTTCGTCCAACAACAACAACAACAACCAAAAGAAAGAACCGTGAGCTTCAATTAACAGCCACAATTAAGCACTTTTAAATCCCTTTCATAATTTCTAACAAGTCACTGAACCTAATTTGATGGAACAAGTGTGGGGAACCTTTGGCATCCCAGATGTTCCTGAGCTGCAACACCCATCATTCCTGACCTTACAACACCCACTCACGAACAAGAATTTTCTGTCTGCTTGCCCACCTGCCTCTTCTACTGACCAACCGACCTACCCATCTGCCTCTCCCCAGCTACCTCTCCTGGCTCAGACGTGCTTGGAAATGGCTCTGAAAGCCAAGAAAGCAAGCCAGGAAAAGAGGGCGGTGCTTGGCTGGGGGCAAGGTGGCTGCCGAAGGAAGGAGGAAGGAAGGAAGGAAGGAAGGAAGGAAGGCACCAACCTGTTAAAAAAAATGGGGGCAGCCCCACTAAATATTTTATGGGGGTCCTGAAGAGATGCCCCATAGAGTTGGCATCTAAGCCAGGATTACAACCCAGGATACAATTGTGATTTGCACTCCTGCTTTGTAGGAAGCACTTGAAGAATGATTTCCCAGTTTGGACATCGTGACAACAGGTGATTTAGCAGACCAGGAAATACTGTACTGACCCAAGTGTGCAAAGGGAGAAGGGAAGGGGACAAGGGCGGGGTGCATAGGTGCAATGCTGATCAAACAAACCAGTATTCATTGGACTGGGAATGTGACATTATTATACATGCACACAAACTTTGGACCCTGTCCCTTTTTCTTGCCAGTTAAAAAGATATTCTGCCATGGTGGGGTGTCAGCACTAATAATTTATCATGGGAGCACCGTGTACACAAGAGCCTAAGGAGCGATTAAAGAATTATGAACCATATTGATTTTTGTTTCCTTGCACCTTAGAAATAAAGCCTATTAAAATTAAATCAACTACATTTATGATGGCTGTTAAATGCTGTTGGCAAGGAGAAATGTGTACCTGAAATCATTTTGTCTTAATAAAATCAGGCTTGCGATAAAGAATAAGAATCAATGTGTGGAAGGAAGTTCATTTCGTTGAAACAGGATTGGTTGGTTGATAGCAAACAGATATTACGGTATTATTATTATTATTAGTCTGTGCTGCTCTTGCCAGCTTGGATTGATGTCAAAATGAAGGGGGTCACCTGAGTGCTGCACTACATACTTGAATCTCAGTTTACTACTGACATTTGAAAAGACTGCATGAGGTGGTACAGAAATGCAAGCTTTAGTTTATAATACTGCATTAATGAATGCTACATTCATGAACATTGATAGGTCACGACTCAGCCATAAGTGGGGCTTGCCACATGAGCTTAGCTGACTTCCATGGAAGAGTAAATCAATGAATTGCTACCATAATTTAGGGATGGCCGACATGGTGCCTTGCAAATGTCGCTGAACTACAGTTCCCATCATCCCTGACCACTGGCCATGGTCTCTGGGGCTGATGGGAGTTGGAGTCCAGCAACATCTGCAAGGCACCATGTTGGCCATGTCTGTCATAATTTATATATTAATTTTATGTCCCAAGGTGAGACCTGTTGGTGAAACCTGTCTCCACAGATGAGAGGCAGGAGAGAGTACACCTTGGGGGACAGAAGGAGGTGGCTTGTTTAGTGATTTTTATTTTTATTTTTTTATGCTATGGGGTTTGATTGACATTTTTGGAATATATGTAGTATGACTGATGCATATTTTGTTCTACTATATATACTTCTTTGATTCATTCAAAATAGAACGAGACCTTGGAACCATAGTTCAGTGACGATGTTGACCACGTATGTGGCAGCTGTGAAAAAATGAGGAAATCAATGCTAGGAAGATTTATTGTTTGCAGGGGTGTAGCAAGGTGCCGCGACACCCCGGGCAACAAATTGCCATGCACCCAGGGGGCAGCATCCCGCTGCGCATGCATGTTATGTAGCGGGGTATCATCGCCCCCCCCCCAGCGACTCCAAACCACGCACCTCCAGCTACAAACTCCAGGTAGAAAGCCCGCTCTGTGTGGCAGGGGTGTGTGTGCGCCACTTGGTACCCCCACCCCCGCAACTCCCAAGCCGAGCCTCCAGCCTCCCGGTAAAAAGTCCGCTCGGCTTGGAGGCTCGGCTTGGGAGTCGCGGGGGTGCCAAGTGGAACCCCCCCCAGAGGGGGACCGGGGGCGGACCGCCCCCATCACCCCCATTGCGACACCCCTGATTGTTTGTTATTATTGTATCTATTATTGTGGTCTTTATATTGTAGACTGTGCTGTGTTCTTCAGATGGAGGGTGGAACAAAAATGTAATAAATGAGATGAAGAACAAGAAGAAGACAGGGGGGGGAGGTGGTGGAGGAAATGAAAATTTATTTCCAGGTTGCATTTATATACTGCCTTTCTGCCAAGGGACCCAATACAGTTTCCAATTTTGAAGTACTTAGACAAATGCTATAACATGTAAAATGGAGGGCAGGCCAGTCTGACTGGAGCAGGCCCTGGTGTCGTCTGTGCCTGCCTCTCTCACACTTTCCCTCACAAAGCAGATGGTGTCTCTTGGCCCTGTGATGTGGAGGGCACAGTCTGAATGGAGCAGGCCCTACAAATCACATAATGCTGTTATAGAAATCCATAGTCCAACCACACTTGGGAAACTGTATACGGCTCTGGCTCTCTTGCTTCAAAAAAGGATATGGTAAAGTAGTCGGAAAAGATTAAGAAAAGGGGAAGCAAAATGATCAAGTGGATGGAGCAAGTCTCCTATATGAGGAAAAGTTTGAACATTTAATGTTTAATTTTGAGAAAAGGCATGTTAGAAGAGACATTTTAGAGGTGCATAAAGCCACTTCAGCCTTTAACATGGAAGCAAAGTATGCAAAGCAGTGAACTGAAGTATGTGAATTTTACATTTATGCAGCAGGGTAATTAATTTGCACACATTCACACATCCAGACAAGCAAGAGGCATGATCAGAGTTCAAGGACAAGACCTAGAAGAGGAGGAACCTGGTGCCACAAAGCAGCCTGTAAACTGCAACAAAACAGTCTGGCTTTGTTCTCTGTTTGAGAAGTGTATTTTGGACGCATGATAGCTGTGGAATGCCTTTTAAAAATCTTAACAGGGATCTTCACGAATATTTTTACTCTATATTGATAACAGTGTCCTCTTATTCTGCCTATTTTTAAAAAGTATATGTCTCAATCAGTTGGTTTGCTTGGCATATCAGCAAACTTGTATGGTAAAACAATGAAGTCATCAACAGTTACAAGATCTCTAATCTAAGCACCGAAAAGAGGGAAAGACAACAGAACTTATAATATAACTATGCCATCTAGTGGTATTAAAACAAAGCAATGGGTGACTGGGTGTGTGTGTGTGTGTGTGTGTGTGTGTGTGTGTGTGTGTGTAACGGAACCATATGCCTCAACTCTAAGGAAATAATTGAAAGAGAACAAAATCCTTAAATATCCTGGGACCCAGTTGATAATGATACAAATAATAAAAATGGGCTATTTACTATTGTTTAACCCCTGAGTAAAGACTTAATATTTAAGCCAGCTGCAAGCATATACATATGTGTGCAGGGTGGTGAAGAAGAACTGCCCCCCCCCCACAACAGTATCAAGATTTAATGTTCTGTCTTCATCATCTTCATCTAGCTGGTCTTCAACAGGGTCCTTGAGTTCAAAGATCAGTTATCCTGTCCATGGGCAGGTGGTGACAGATTTTTTTTTGCAGTGTGATCTGGGTGGGAGATTATTGGAATTCACTATGCTTTTTTACATTTGTCCTGCTCTGTTAATCACTCTGTTAATCAAAGTGTTGGTACTGACCTTTAAAGCCCTAAACAGCCTCAGTCCAGTATACTTGAAGGAGCGTCTCCACCCCCATCGTTCTGCCCGGACGCCTTCTGGCGGTTCCCTCATTACGAGAAGCCATATATATGGCATATATATAGCAGTGGAGTGGAGAAACAGATAGTCTGGTAATACTACTGGTCAAAAGAATAAAGAAAATTAAGGCAAACAAAGCCATTCCGAACAGAAGCTTATATGTAGCCATCATTAAGTCAAGAAGTTAACAAATGGAAGGTCTAACACTAACTTATCCTCCTCTAAAGGAGGAAGGAAGGAAAACCTGAGGAACAATCTGCAGCTACTCGAGAAAGAAAAGAATAGGTTACCTTTTTGTCTACCCCCCTCCCTCCCACTGGTTCAGGTAACTTATTGCAAGTGTTGCTGCTTTACTCCCCAAACTGCATTTATGCATTATGTTTAAGATAGCATGTTCAGAGCCTATTAAGGAAGGGCTTTAAGGTCAGTGGTAGAGCATGTGTTTTGCAAAACTTACCTTTAGATAAGTCTGGGGAAACCTTGGAGAGCTACTGCAAGTCAATAGGTGTGATCAACCTCCCCCAACCTAGTGCCCTCTAAATGTTATGGACTACAACTCCCATCAGCCCCAGGCAGCATGGTCAGTGGGATTATGGGAGTTATAGCTCAACATCTGGCATACACAGCAGGGAGAAGGCTGGAATAGACAATACTGAACCTAATGGACCAGTGGTCTGTCTCTGCATAAGATCTTTGCTCCTGTGTTCCCCACCCATGCCTTCTCAAGATGGTCATAAAAGAAAGTGATAAGAATGGGCAAAGCACACTCTGTAGTTTTTTATACTACTCCCAACACATTTCTCCTAACTGACACCAGAAGAGCAACATGATTTTAATTCTGCATCCTTTCAGATGTACTATGGTTGTAATCCTAAACACCTTTTCTTGAACACAAACCCCACGTTAACTTCTAACACCTAGGATTGAAAAAGAAGGTAACCTCTCAAATAGTTTCCTTACCATTGGTAGGTCACTTATCTTGTTCCAGAATGCACATCTTATCTACCCATCAGGTTGCAGTGATCTAGGAAAACTTTTGAAAGTTCACGAAGAACTACAGTTTGATTTCGAAGGAAACTTGTTTTTGGATCATTAATAAATCTGTGTACTGCAAGACATTTTTAAGGGAACAGTGATGCCTTGGGGGCTTTAAGCTCATGGAAAAGGGACGCGTGGAAACCAAAGCAGCATAGAGGGAAAACAATCTATGGAAAATATAGGTCAAATATTGTACATTTTTTTCAGTCAACTGGGAAATAGCATAGAGTTTTGTCCCATCCGATGCAGGATTTGATGGCACAGCTTAAAAGGTTTGCTTTGATTGTGGCAAATCTCAATGCAATTAAATGACTCTTGCTATTTATTCAGGAGTTTATAAAATGTACTCTTTCTTCATGTTCATAAATCCCACACTTCTATGGATAGGCAATAAAATAAGGCAAACTTTCGAAAGCTAAACTAGTTTACTGTAAACCTTGTGCGTCATTTGATGAGCATATTTTCAAAACAAAATTCTATGAGTAGAAACACTTCTATGACATCCAAAAAATAATTCTAAGATGCCCATATTTTATCCTTTCATGTTTATGTTTAAATGGCATGCCAAATACAATTTAGGAGTGATTTAAAAAAATAAAATAAATGCATTAGTTGTGTCTGTTCCCTGGATCTTCTTACAATATTCAAAGACTAACCAATAAGGAAGCCACAAAATATTATGGATCTTTTCAAATTAGCAGAGTCCATCATCAAAGGATCTTAGGTTTCATTTCCAACCACTTTTTATTTTGTAAAGGGAGCCCTTCAGAAGATAAAGTTAATACTTGCCAAGTGCTTGGGATCCTCGCATTTTGAGAATTTGAAATGTGCTCAGTTTTTGAAAGAAAACATAATAATAGTTGTAGCTATCTATATCTATATATTTATTTTGTTTATTTATTTTAAAACATAATTTATATACTGCTTGATTGTTAAAAAAAAGCCAAACAAACCTCCTAGCAGTTCACAACAATATAAAATAAAACATCAAAACTAGTTGATTAAAAATGGGAATTAAAAGTATTCAAAAGATTATTAAAACCAACAGCAAGATGAAAACATGTCAACATGTACTGTATATGTCCTGAAAGGCCTGCCTCAACTAAAATGTTTTAAGCAGTTGCCGAAAAAGGTATAGCAAAGGTTCCTGTCTGATGTCAACAGACTGGGAAGTCCAAAGTGTAGGTATTGCCACACTCAATTTCTTACAGGACTGGAAAGTGTATTATGTGGCCCTTGTAATGGGTGCCAGTCCTGCAGATCAAAACAGTCAAGGAATGGCCACAGCTTTTGCACCAAAGCTGGTTAAATGCACTTCTAGCTACTGAGGGCACCTGGGTCTTCAGTGACGGTGCTGGTGTTGTGCTGTTTCAATGGACTTGCTTTATTGTACATTTCAATGGTGCATGTTTATTTTAATGTTCTCATGAAATGGTCTTGTGCATTTTAATTAATCATACTTGTAAGTTGCTTAGAACCCATCTTGGCTATTATTAAGAGATACAATATTGATAAACTGCAAGGCAACAAAGCCATGCTCATTTACCTGGAAATTAGCCCCGCTTAACTGAATGAGACTTACTTATGAGTGAGACATGCATGGGCTTGCATTGACAGTGGCAATTAGGAAGCTAAATGACACCCACTTCTTTGCCTGTGAAATGTGAGGAATGGAGGCCTTTTTTGCTTGGATGTTGTGGGGATGAATGAAATGGGGACTATGAATCTTCGTTTCTCTGAGAAATGGACAAGAACCATAGTAATGGATGCTGTGCTTATTAAAATTACTTTGCCATTAGAAAGTCCATTAATGAAAAACAAATGTTGTCTCCACACCCGCACTAGTGTCACTAGGAACATGCAGAGCTGGAGTAGAAACTCTCTCCAGGCGAGAATGGTGCTATATGAATCTGCTGTTTACAGTAACCTTTGCAGGAAGGTCATAATGTGTAGGCTGGATCTCAGTCTCTTGATTTTTCAAACCACCAGGTTTTCTCAATCATCAGCAACAATTTATTTAAGGGGCAGGGGGAGATTGACACATTTATACCATTATATTCAACTGAATAGATAACAGTCTGGCAGCTTAGATTGGATTTATGAAGAACAGATTGCCTTTTATTTCCTTCTTTGTTGGAAGTTCAAACCAGCTATCTCCAACCTGGAACCACCCAGATGTTCTCAACTCCAGTTTTCATCTGCATGGACAGTGGTTATGGGTGACAGTAGTTCACAACATATTGAGGGTGCCAGGTTGGACAAGCTGGCTTAAATAATCATTGTCACACTTGTGTCTAAGTGGACATGCCTATGCCTGTACGTGAGTTCCACTGAGTTTAATGAGACACTCCTTGATTGCTCCCTAAGGCTGGATCCAAACCATTGTCCATTGACACAAACCAGGTTTAGGCTGCAAACCTGTATCCACTCACTTGGGAGTAAGGTCCATTGAACTCTGTGGGACTTGATTTTGAGTAGACAACATGCAGAGGGCTTCAGTGTTAGGAAAGGGTTGTCACCCTTCCCCCATCAGAAGCAAAAAATCAAAATAGCCCATCTAAGGAGAAATCCATTCAGTATAGCTTTGCTTTTCACATTACAAGGCTTCAGGAGAGAGTTGTGATGCTGCTGTTAAATAAATACAACATAGAACTCTGCCAGGAAAATTGGAAGCCTGTAATTTATATACTGTCAACATCTACATTGTAATTGGGAAACAGGGATAAAACGCTATGTTGACCATTTCGGAAATGTCAAACACTATCTTTTTAAGACTTGTGGAGTGTTTGTGTTGTTGATGTTAAGGAGAACTGGATGAGATATCAAATATTGTGAAATGCCATTATTACGGCTTCATTCCAAGCGGCATTCTCGGTAAACATAAAACGGCTGCCCCATGGAGAGATGTGTCAGTGGGCTGCTCTTTCTTGCTGCCTGGATTGGTGGCAAAGTTTCTTTCTTTCTTTTTCTGCAAAAGAAAGATTGCAACCTTTGAGTACATCATCTTGTTGGGCAATACGCACCAACCGAGTGGCAACAGCGGCAGGGTCAACGAAATAGCAAAATTGTCTTCAGTATCTTTGCTTGCTTTTATTTACAATTATATACACCACACTCCTCTACTCCATTCCTCTCATTTCACAATCCATCACCACCACACCCATGAACCATTTGGGTAGCTTAAATACAGAATTCAAAATAGTCAATTACCTAATCACATGACAGTAAGCAAACTCTACCTTCAATTATTCAAATTAGCAAAAGCTCACAGGTGTGTTAATATTCAGATCAAGGTTACAAACACACATCTCTGTGTAGCACCATTGACCACATCGGTTTTAAAGGAAACACCTAACACATCTATTTCATCATCAGCCCACTTTGCCCTCCAAAACACTGCAATTCTGGCATTTGAGGCTGGCCCATTTGGGCAGGTGCCCCACCTACCTCAGTCTGCTCTCAGCTAGCCCCAACCTGCCTGCCTACTTACAAACAGTCCATGGGAGGGCACAGCCTGTTGCCCCTGTAGAAGCCAGCAGGGAGGAGGATGAGGACAAAACTGGAAGTAGATGGCTCTGCCTGTCATTGGCTCTTTCTCCACTTACTCTTTGGGACTGGTAGGTGGAAGGCAGGTAGCCAAAGGGCAGCCGCCACCACTAAATTTTTACGAACCCATGAAGATCACAAAATCTTGAGGTTTTTGATCCCCCTCTGAAAGTGCTGTGCATTGCTGGGCTGACTACCTTTAGCTCAACGCTTGTATGAATGTGCATTGCATCAGCTGTCCTCAGCCAGGCTCCCTCCAGCTGTTTATTTATTTTTATTATAAGTTACTCTCATCAACTCCAGGCAGTACAAAGTCCCAAACTTCTGTCTGATACCAGATTGGAGAAAGCTGTTTCAGAATCATGGATCGATCCTCGCAGGGAAACTCAGCTTGATGGTGCAACTTCTAAGCTTCCTAAATTGTTCTTTGGATCTATAACTATTGATTAGTAATTTACAGGAAACATTTACTAATCATTTATTCACCATTTAGAGCTGCTTTACATTTACAAATGACACTTTGCAGCCTGGTAGTACGGTTCAACTTCAGCTGCAGCAGTTCAGAGGGAGGTTTCTGCTGCTGCGTTAACACATCCCCTAAAAATAGCTCTGCCCGTCTTAGGTTTCCCAAAGGCAACTGGCTTGAGAGAACTATGAGAACAGGATGCTGGGTTTGATGAGCATTTGACCTGATCCAGCTGGGCCCTTATTATGTTGTTTAGGAAGTCTACTACTCTGAATTCTTATTTTTCATGTTTTAACTTTGGCTTTTTCCCACTATAGAAACCTTTGCCAACCTGATGCTCTCTGGATGTTTTTTTTTACTTATATCCCATCAGCCTCAGCCAGTATGGGAACTTTAGTCCATAGCATCCAGAGGGCACCAGGTTGGAAATGGGTCTGCTGTAGCATGACTGAGAAATACAGAGAACCAACCTTGAAGAGCAATGGATTATGGGAATGGCAAGCAGCTAAGGTTCCTTTAGGTCAGGGAACCTGTGGGGAACCTTTATGCTAAACAACAACTCCTGTCATCTCCTGCACTTTATTATTTCCTCCTTCAGCTCCATGCCTTTCTCAAGGGATGAAGAGGCAACCACCCTCACCGTTATGGACCATTATGAAGGGAGCAGCAGGGAGGGAGCAGTTGGACATCCTCAAGGACACAGCTGCACCCCAGGTTGGCGACTCCAGTCATAGACCATCAGCCAGCATATGAAACAAGATGGTAGGTGTGAGAGAGCAGCAATTTTTAAAAATAATATATTGTGTATGAAAATACCATTTGCGCCAAGGAATATGGCTTTGGAATCAATCACCATTCTTCTAGAAGGCCTTTGATGTCTCCCATATTGTGAGGTTCCTTCCGTTTTGTAAAATCTGTATACCAAATGTGAACTGGCTCTTTCCAGCTAGGTCTTCCCACTGTGCAAATGTATTGTTGTGCTGCATTCACTATCCACCTCGCTGCTGTTGAAATTAACTCTTTGAACTTAGAGGCTTTAATTTCTCCAACTAATTAACTTCTGCCCACGTGGTCCCTAGAGACAAAGTATGCCATAATTGACTCAGCCCAAATCTATGGGCTTTAATTGGACCTTCGATATTGTGGGATGAGACATGGGCATGAATAAGAATCAATGTGATTGTGATGTCGTCATTCACAAATAATTAGGTATCTTCTGTGATAAAGAAGCAAATCCATTCTTGCCAGTTGCCTTTATAGAGGTGGGATTCATTTCCATTTTAACTGACTGGAGTATACGTCGCTTCTCACACAGATTTTGTGTTTTCGTACAGAAGCGCAAATATTTTATTTTTTAAAAAAATGCCATGTCAGTTGTGAAAGGTTCATGCATGCATTCTTCACTACCTGATTAATTTAAAAGATCCAAAAGAAATGGGAAAGGATCAGGCATTCAAGATGCAAAACATTCCCCTGCCCCCTAATACTGCTAGCTGCCATTCCTAAGCCTCATGTATCAATGCTTCCAGCAGGCAAGGTCAGTCGTTGAAGATTTGAACTGTTGGAGAGATCTTTGGAATGCTCAAGCCCTCTTTTGGTATGTTGAGGATGCATGCTGTGATCGTGTGGTGGGCGGGCTACAAGGATGAGTTCACTGGCTCCCATCCCTCTCGCTGTCATTCTCGGCACAAATTAGAGAGTAGTCTTCTGAAGCAGGGAGCCTTCCTGTGCTTGTGGAGGCAGCCTGTGCATTTTAGAATCCTGGAAAGTCAAGATCCTAAAGCATGCGGGAGGCTGCCCACTTTAAAAAGTTGTCCCGTATCTTGTTTCCATAGTTCTTGCAGTTGTCCTGCAAGGAAGGGGGGACACTGTAGCTCAGTGGAAGAGTATCTGTGTTGCATACAAAAGGCCCCCAGGTTCAATCCCTGGCATCTCTTGGTAAGCTGGGATAGATCAGAGACCCTAGAGCAGGCATCCCCAAACTGCGGCCCTCCAGATATTTTGGCCTACAACTCCCATGATCCCTAGCTAACAGGACCAGTGGTCGGGGAAGATGGGAACTATAGTCCAAAACATCTGGAGGACCGAAGTTTGGGGATGCCTGCCCTAGAGAGCCACTTCCAGGCAGTGCAGACAACACTAAGCTGGACTGACAAATGGTCTGACCTAGTTTAAGGCAACTTCCTGTGTTCCTTCATCTTGTGGAGAATGGTGAGAATGATGACTGTGGTGGGTACCGGTAGCTCAGTGCTGCATCCCTTCATTGTGTGATTGCTGTCAATGGCGTCAAGGATGCCTGAAGAGGTCTTCAGACTTAGAAGTTCAATTCCAATAAGGTTACGTGTGTTTGAGTCCATAATTTGCAATATGATTTCTATGCAACCTTGAGGCAACCTGCCTCAAGAAAAGCTACCCATTTGCCGGCACCTATGGATGTTACCCTTGTGAATAGAAACAAGCCATATTATGAGTGGATTTAGAAAGAAGGAAGTAGGTGCTGAGGATGAGTTGTGAGCCGAAACATTCCTGAAAATACAAATCAGAAGGAAATACAAATCAGAATCTAGATTCATGATTATTTTCATCCACCGCCCCACCAAACGAGACTTTGAAATGAGAAAATGTTGATATATTGTCTTATTTCTGTAGTTCTCACAAAATGAATTGCCACTATCAAATGGTTTGAGTCTACTCTTGTAATCCGTTTCGAAGAAAAATGACAGATCTGCACTAAAACAAACAACAACACACCCCTGCAAACTCCCAACACGATGTAGTGGAATGAATTAATTGAATACCAACATGCTATGAATAGCCAGTACTGTTTTCTGACACCGCTAAACATATTTCAATATGTTTTCTTTCCATTGCATTAGCAATTAGGAAGTGTTTGCCTAGCACATGCACGTTCGGCTTGCCGAATAATTTATTCGGCTGAATTTGATAAATGGCTGATCAGATCACTTGCATTGTTTATCGTGGCAGTACAGAAGTAGGATAGTGCCCTGGGTTAATTCGCAATAGCCAGGCACATTGATTTTGAGAATGACTGCAAGCAAGCAAATGCTTTAGGCTGGTCAGCATTAGCATGTGTGCCCAGCATTTCTCTGAATATTCATTGTTAAATGAATCTACATTAATCCTATCAAAGCTTAAAGAAGGCCATGGGACTGGGCAAGAAAAATCCAAAGATAACATGTGAAAAGGACTCGGTGAAAATTTATTGACATTGCACAGTCAAACACCCATTCCCACCACCTTCCTGAGAATACCCCTCCCCACCCTCACACTATATATAAGGGTCTGGAGACTTCTGTTTCAGTGTATCTGAAGAAGTGTGCATGCACACGAAAGCTCATACCAGTTACAAACTTAGTTGGTCTCTAAGGTGCTACTGGAAGAAGAAAAAAATTATTTTGTTTTGACATTGCACAGGCATTGGCATTCTGTATATTAGCCTGTCCCATTTAGTAATTTTTTCTGCTTGTGCCTGTGTGTCCCCAGCACTTAGATTAGGGCATATTCAGCTGGCTGTAATTTAGGAAATCTTCAACACCAGATTTGGGTAGGATGACCAGACCCTGTGCAGCATCCTATAAAGGCCATGTGAATTGAATACTTCATTTGTAGGTTTAGAGGAGAATTTTGAGTCAGTTCACATTTAAAGGGAAATCTACCTAATCTGCACTTTTCAAAACAAGATGCAAACCAAAACACAGCCGTCCTTCAAAATTTGGATATCTCTGAATTTTGCAATGCAGCTCTCCAGCTAAGTAATGTATATATTAGTGCTGCATTAAGAAAACTTGCTTTGCAAAAATAGGCATATTTGGCCAAATGTCATATGAAAAATGCATATACTAGGAGAAATTCACGCTAAAATGCTGGTGGATTTTCATGAGGACTTTTTAAAAAATCTGCAAACCAGTATGGCAGGCATTGTGGAGAACTGAACTTCAGATTGAAAAAATGGAAAATGAGAGAAACTGAAATGGGAATATTTGTCCATCCCTACCATTCCTATGGTGGTAGCAGGTACAGAGCATATCCTGAGGAGGAACCCTTTTTCCAGAATCCTTTTTTCGTGTGGTTCATTACTGACTGATATTTGCTTCTTATCTGAATAAGTGTGCACGCACACGAAAGCTCATACCTATGAGAAACTTGGTCTCTAAGGTGCTACTGGAAGGAATCCCCCCCCCCGACTACATCAGACCAACACGGCTACCTACCTGTAACTGATATCTGCTAGAAACAGAAGGGGAACCAACACATTATTGACCGTTTTCTCTGTGTGTATGCATTCATTCATTTATTTCATTAAAACATTTTTACACCACCTTTAGCACTGGATCTCAAGGCAGTGTACAAGAACATCTACGATCTAATCTTAAAACATTAGAAATACAGTGCAAGCAAAATGCAGTTAATAGCATTTGTAGGGCATCAGACTGGGAAGGCTTGTCTAATCTAGTACACCCATTCAAAAAATAATAATAATCTAGTACACCCATTAGAACAGGGGTGTGAAACTCCTTGACACTGGGCCAGTCTTGGCCCACCATAGGGTATAATTTGACCCTAAAGGTCATTCCTCCCAAGCCGCACAATTTTGCCTTGGCTGTATGTGCCTGTTTGTTGTAGTAGGGAACCAGCAGTTGCTACCAAAGCAGCAGGATTTAATTGATGGAGAGGTTATATCCTGCTCAGTTTGGCTATGCATATCTGGTCCCTGCTGGGAACAGGTGAACGCAGCCAAAGCAAGGAGCCTTGTTTTTTCCCAGGCAATCGCCGCAAGAGGAACTTCTCCTGCTTGCATCCCATGCTTGCAGAATGCAGACTTCTTTCTCCACTCCCCCCCCCCAAATCACTTGATGTGGAGGGGAGAAAGAAGGCTTTCTTAGTCCTATGCTTAGCACTTGGATAAGCACTGAGCATTGGGCTGGCAACACCCCTTATGCTGTGCTTCCCAAGTACCCAACAGTCAGCTGATTGTCAGATTCTTGGGAAGCCACCTGTCAATCATGCCATGTTATAATTGCACCATGTAACTGACATGGTGCAAAAAAAAATTAGAACAGTATCTCGATATTAGAAAATCACTTGAGAGAGAGCTTGAATCTTGCATTCACTACTCCTAAAACACTGATAGTTCAAACAGCCCAGTTGTGCAGCCCAATCCTGTTCATCTTTATTTGGAAATAAGACCCTTGGAGCTCAGTGGCTCGTTTTCCCTATCTAGAATAGCACCACATGCAGCTTTATGGTTCCTTCACCTTTTTATGCTTTTCCAGGAATAAGGTAATTTTCCTGTAAGAAAAAGCATATTCCCTTAAAAGTGGCAGAAACATTTTTTTTACTGCATTGTGTACATGGATCTGCTTGTATGATTCATTTAATAGTGCTGGGGTAAACCTTCATCCCATAATCTAGATACTATGGCCAAAAAAACAAAATCCTACTATGTAATTTATTTGCTCTCTAGTAGCAACTCACATTTATATAAAGTTTTGATACCCAAATGTAAACATCTCAGGAAACATTGATTTTTCATTGCTCTGGAATTAAAAAGAGATGAAATATCATCAATAATTCTGGTATTCTGCGATAAATATATTTTTACAACTTTCAGGTGCAGAAGTGATCACTCTCATGTTTATAGCTGGATGCTGTTAGAGCTGTGGCATGCAAATACCCTTCAGTTTAATTATTTTGGTAAGCTGCTTCATAAAACAACAACTGTGTAATACACATTGTTAAAGTTATATTTATAAATTCAATAAAAAAGATTCCATTGTATGTGTACACACACACACACACACACACACACACACTCATTTCTGGCTCTTTGTGTAAGCCAAATGACAGGTCTATTGCATTTTTATATGTGAGCAAACATATCTTACAGACATTGTATAATTACATGCAATGCAAGAAATCTATCTGGGTCCTTTCTGGGTTTTGAGGTGAGCAACCCCATCTGTTTTGAGATCCTTTCAAATATTTGGAAAATGTCACCATATCCCATCTTCAAATTTTCCAACTGCCCCCTAGGCTAAGAATTTTCATTTCTTTCAGCCTGTCTTCATAGGATTTCACAGTTAAAGCCTTTACCAACTTGCTGATTCTCCTCTGAGACCATTTCTTTGTCTTCAACCTTTCTCCTTGAGAATAAGAACTGTTCTGAAAGACCTCGTGCCATATAAATGCTTGGTCACATTTGTCCCTTTGTTGAACTTGGCTTGTATTTAGGGCTGTGTAATAGAAAGAAAGAAAGAAAGAAAAAGTGCATTATACTTTTCCAGCCCCATAAGAAAGTGACATTTTGGGTGATTTTCTCTAGCAGGCAGATGCAAATTCTCTCAGTCACTTTTGGGAGGGCAGGGGAAGCCACCATCAATTCTCCACAATGATGCTCTTGCAGAAACGTTTTGTCATGAGATGATATCCATCCAACATCCACCCATCCACCTGGGCAGAGGGAGAGGAGATGGTACACAGGAGCATAGTTTCTGCTGCCATCTGCAACAGAAAGAGGAGAACCTGGATGGCTTGGAACATGGGTAGGCAAACTAAGGCCCAGGGGCTGGATCTGGCCCAATCACCTTCTAAATCAGGCCCACAGATGGTCCAGGAATCAGTGTGTTTTTACATGAGTATAATGTGTCCTTTTATTTAAAATGTATCTCTGGGTTATTTGTGCGGCATAGGAATTCATTCATTATTATTTTTTCAAAATATAGTCCGGCCCCCCACAAGGTTTGAGGGACAGTGGACCGGCCCCGTGCTGAAAATGTTTGCTGACCCCTGGCTTAAAATGAGGGTTAGACGATGTGGACGATAAGGCTATCATCTGGCTCCCCAATTAGAGGCAGTATGAGCTCCTCTAGGCTAGGTATAGCTCTTGTTTTTTTATGGGTGCATTCTGGTTTATTTTGGACCACCCACTCATTATTCCACTTTATTCTGTGATTCTTCCCCAATGCTATCACAATAATGTGCTCTTGCACTATAGTTCAGGATCGTATATAACCACCTTGCACCCAACATGAGCAGAAATCATCGCAAATGCACAATAAAACGGGTGTCTGGAAGGGCCCTTTGCCTCTAAACTCCAGTTGCTGTAAATTGTAATTTGGGAAAGTGCTGTTGCAACCAGGTCCCTGCTTGCGGACTTCCCACTCGGGCATCTGACCAGCCACCGTGAGAACAGGATGATGAATTAGATGGGTATTTACCTTGAACCGGCAGGGATCCTCCTGAGTCCTTCAAAAGCTTTTGAAAAAGAAAACAAGGAGCTGTTTTCTGCTACCTCACCCAGTAAGTCCCCATCCCTTAAAAGCGACAGCGCATGTAGGCTTCCTTGAATAGAAAAGTCACTTTTGGTTTCATTTCATCCACCAGAAATCCAGGTGAAATATAAAAAGTAGATGATTTCTCTTTATGCTGGTAGTGCTATTCCTATATATATATGTGTGTGTGTGTGTGTGTGTGTGTGTGTGTGTGTGTGTGTGTGTGTGAATACATGTATGTGTGTGTATGTATGTATGCATGCATGAATATTCATAATCATTTTGGTAGATAGCATCATAATTAGTCTAAGAATCTTGTGTTTTCCTTCTGTCGCCTAGGTTCCTCAAAACCTCTTATCTCATATTCGAAGATGAAATATCTTTGGCCCGGGTAGCAGTGGGTTTGAACAGCTCTTATGCACGATGCCACTTATTCCATGGACCCAGACATATGGAGGTATGAGTTTGTTACCAATGGCAATGGAAACCTCTTATTAGCATAAGCTTCCATGATAGGCTTTGGAAACACCCTGCCTCTAGAAGACTCTCTCTCTCTCTGATGCTTTGCATTTACATAGTGATTTTAATTCAAAGTACTTAGCATTTTTAAGCACCATTTCTGTTTCAGCACCCAAGTTGTGAAGCTCCTTCCCTACAGAAGTTAAGTTGGCTTCTTCCCTCTTTAGCTGCTAAGATTTAACATTTTGCCAGCCTTCTAGAGTGCGTAAAAATTCTGCCTCCTTGTTTCTAAGCCCAGTGATTTTATCCCATTGTTGACTTTATTGTTCTACAACGCTTTGACCCGTGTTTGCTATCATCTGAACGGTGCTTTGTTTGGATTTTGAATTTATTTATTTTTTGGGAAGCTGCTTTGAGTTTGTTTTATGAAGAAAAGGGAAGCAGACACCTTAAAGCTGACCAATAAATACATTCTCTTGCTGAAATCCTTACAACAACTGTGTTTATGTCAGTAATATCACCCCAGAAGTTGGAACTGAAGAGTGGCTTGTTCAAAATTGCATGGTCAATTCATGGGAGAAGTGAGACTGGGAACTTCCCAGTTCATACCTCAGTCTATTAGCCACTGTTTTATGCTAACCGCAGTATAAGACAGGGGAGGGAAACCTATGCCCTCCTGCTATTTCTGGAGTCCAACTCACATCAGCCCCAGCCAGCATGGCTGTTGGTCAGAGATGATGAGAGTCCAGCAACATCTGGAGAGCCATTGGTCCCCCATGCCTGGTGTACAAGATAACAAGATAACCTGGGAGTTCAAAGTAAGTGTTGCTTTTTAAGAGTAGAAATGGGAGTTAAAATACCTTGCTAGCCATGATCCAGAAACAGTGTTGAGCAAATAATCCAGGGGAAGGTTGAGGGAAGGGTCTATTCCATGAAGACACATGTGACAAGCTGTGAGAAGGCCTCTTTCTTTGCGTTTGATGGGGAAGATGGGGAGATCCTGTTTCTGCATGCTGAAAGGCCTGGGTTTTATGGCTGGGATGTAGCCTACTGAACAATAGGCTCCATAAAGGACTGCTGCTGCTGCTGCTGCTGCTGCTGGGCAGAGAGGGCTCCGTTTTTGTTTTTTAAATTGCTTTTATTTTTTATCTATATCCTTTTAAATTGTGATTGATATTAATGCTGTATTCTTAGTTTTAGATTTTATGATTTGTGTGGAAATTGTTTTCCAGTTGGTTGTGAACTTTTTGATGTATTTTATTTATTGCTTATGACTTTTGTCATGTTGGTAATTATGTAAATCTTGTCATGCTGTAAGCCACCTTGAGCATTGTTTTAACTATGGAAAGGCAGCATACAAATAAGATGATGATGACGATGCACAAAGGTGAGCATTTCATCCATTGTTTTGACCACTTCTGCCACTGGCAAAAGTTATGTGGCTCCTGGAAAGTTCTTTGTTAAGAAATGCAGGCCTTGAGCAGAGAAATATCCTCTGTCCCTGATCTAAGGATGCAGAATATGTGACTTAACATCACCAAGTTGTGAGCTTCCTTATCCCATTCCAGTTTCTTGGGCATTGCCTGTGGGTGGAGAATCCTGTTGTACAAGGATTTATTCATCTACAGAACCATTATCTGTATCTACGCCTATCTGAAATAGCTGCACTGGATTTGAGCAAAGGGCTGGGGGGGGGCGGAAATGCACTCCATTAAGTCACGCTGGATGGGCACCTCTGCGTGCTAATTTCGGAGCACAGAAATTGACAACCTTAAATATTTTTATGAAGCCTGCGTTAGGTTTAAATTGTTTTTACAACTGTCTGTGTTTCTAATGTTGTTGTTTTTATTACTATGCTTAATAAGCTGTAACATGTTCCACAGAATAACTGCCTGGCGATTCTGCACATATAGGATCAGAACCTAATGACTTAATACCATTATCATCAGATAATGGATACTTTATGGTGACTGTTCACTGTGTTGTGATGACGGGAGATTATTATCTATTTAAGTGGGCGTTACAATGACAAAACATATAAAATCTCAAGGTAGTAATGAATATTTTTATGGAAGTTGCATTAACAGTGCGTGAGTTTGTATGCTCTTGTTCCATCTATAGAGAAAGCCAGGAGAGCCTAGTCAGACTGAGGCATAGTCAGCTCAGCTCAGCTGTTCCTTGCAGAGTTCACACAGGCCCACAATGGCTTTCCAATGTGGGATTGCACTCATCAGAGGTGTCTTTCCCATAGGGCTTAGTGGTTCGTTGTACCAGGGCGCCACCCTCTCAGGGGCACCCCAGCAATATTTGAAAATGTCAGCTTTGTATTTAAACACAAATTGGCCGGGAACCTCATTCTCTGTGTCTTTATTTAAAGAACAACAAACTGGTGATTGCTTTAACTTTTTGATATTTGGTGATTTGAATCATGAGGGTGAATTAGAAGAACTGCTAAGTCTTGAATGAGTCTTGCTTTAGAATTGAGGACGTAATTAGATTTTCTTCTGCCTTTTCATTTTATTTTCATTTGTTCTAAGGGCTTGTTAGAGATAATGTGTAAGGGTGGTGTCAGCTCCCTAAAAAAAAAGGTCAACAACTCTGGGAGACCTTACTTTAAAAAGGTAAACAACTTCGGGGTTCCCCCCCCTTAAAAAGGTTGACAATTCTGGGAAACAGGGAGCGGGGCACCGAAGGGATCTTTGCACCACAGCGCCGGATATGCTTAAGACGGCCCTTGCACTCATTTCTTGTTTGTGGGCTTCCCATGGGTTAATTACTGTGAGGTGAGAGCAGAATGCTGGACTAGATGGGCCTCTGGTATGATCCAGCGACACTCCTTATGTTCTGACTTTCCCTGTTCATTTCAATGGAGGAAGCATCTCCAAGCATATAAAGGGAAGGAAGCATGGCTAGAAGCTGGTGAAGTCCTTCCCCACCAAAAGACTCACACCCTGACACCGGCACACCTGACACTTCTTCCCAGGAATCACCCCAGTCAATCTGATTAAATAAAAAAATAAAAACAATATCCCTTAGAGAACGATAATGCTCTAAGAAGAACAAATCAAAAGGGGGGTGTGCCGTCGCATTGACGTACGAGCAGTAACCTCCAAAGGGTGACCTTTGGGGGCCAATGCCCTGGACTCTGCTTGCCAGCAGATGCCCACCACATTGTGGCACCTTGTTTTTTGATCTCTATGGGCAGAAGGAGGTGCTCAGCATCCTAGAGTCCTCTCATCACACCTCCAGCCTGTTTCCCGACAGCTGTTGTTGTTGTTTAGTCGTTTAGTTGTGTCCGACTCTTCGTGATCCCGACAGCTGTAGAGTTTCAAAGACAGATGAGGACTATGACTAGCCATGGTGACTAAGTTCTGCTGTCGGATCAGAATGCCTCAGAATGCCAGTTGCTGAGAATCACAGAAGTGCAGTTGTAGTAAGGTCCTGATTGTGGGCTTTCTATAGCCCTCTGGCTGGCCACTGTGAGTACAGGATGCTGGACTAAGATGGGCCTTCGGTCTGATCTAGCAGGCTCTTCTTATGACAATGGGAGCCACACAGAGCAGACAGAGGATGATAAATTCTTCCTGCCCTGCTCCCTTTCATCCTCAATGTGCAGCACAGTCAGCATTCACATAGGCTGGGAACAACTCTAGCTATTTTTAGCAGTCAACATTTTGAGTTGTTAATAATTTTACTGCTCTCAGACTCTGCTGTTAAGGTGGTTTATAAGGTTTTTATGATATTTTGATATGCTTTGGTTGATATCCAGCTAAGTAACACTCAGGGTAGAAACACTTAACTCAATAGGTTTAAGTTACTTAAAAATTGATATTCCACCAAGAACCCTCTCGGATCATAACCCGATGTATCTAGAACTGCTGGGCGAGCAACCTTCTCCCTTCCGCTGGAGAATGAACGAAGGGTTATTTTACGATCAAAAAATTGTAGATAAAGCCAGAGAAGCATTTAAGGAATATTTAAAATTTAACTTATTAGAAGGCTCAGAACCCAACTGGGTCTGGGATGCAGGAAAAGCATTTATGAGGGGTTTCCTAATAAAACAAAATAGCAATAAAAAAAAGGAAAAGGAAAGAAAGATAGGACAGATAACGAAAGAGTTGGTGGAAACCGAAAAACAGCTGATCAGGAACCCGACAGACAAAGTATTAAAACAAAAAATAATCATATTGAAGGCTGAATATTCAACTTTGATAAGTTCAGAAGTAGAGTGGAAATTGAGATGGATCAAGCAAAAAAATTTCGAACATGCAAATAAATGCGGAAAGCTTCTAGCCTGGCAGATCAAAAAAAGGCAGAGACAAAACCATATAAATCAAATTCAAAAAGACAAAAAAGTAATAAGAAACCCCAAAGACATAAGAACTGCATTCCGGACCTTCTACAAAGAGCTTTACCAGAAAGGGAAGGAAGAAGGAGAGGAAATAGAAAAATTTCTAGCAAACTGTGGAGTGGGAAAACTAACGGCAGATCAGGTCAATTTACTTAATGCTCAAATAACAACAGAGGAGGTGCAGGAGGGAATTAGAAAGATGAAATTAGGAAAGGCACCAGGCCCGGATGGGCTGACAGCCAAATATTACAAGGAGTTGCAGGAACAAATTACACCTTTATTAGTGAAATTAATGAACCAGATCTTGGAAGGAGGAAAGATCCCAATCTCCTGGGAGGAAGCCTATATTACTCTAATCCCAAAGGGAAATTCGGATTTGCTAGATGTTAAAAACTATAGACCTATATCGCTTTTGAATTTGGACTATAAATTATTCGCGGACATCATTGGAACCAGACTTAAAAAAGTTCTATCTGAAATAATACATAATGACCAGGCAGGATTCCTACCAGGGCGCCAAATAAAGAACAATGTCAGAAATGTGGTCGATATTATCGAACTGTTGGACTTAAAAATTGACAAAAAGGCAGCATTGATATTTGTCGATGCTGAAAAGGCATTCGACAATATATCATGGGAATTTATGAAAAGGTTAATAGAAAAAAGAGGTATGGGTGATAGGTTTAAAAAATGTATCGAGGCGATATATACCAGACAGAAGGCCAAACTAATAGTAAATAACACCTTAACAGAAGAGTTGAATATCTCTAAAGGAACGAGGCAAGGGTGCCCCCTATCACCCTTGTTATTTATTTTGGTGTTGGAAGTCCTTATGGATAAAATAAGAAATAACAAGGGGATAAGGGGAATAAGGGTTGGCCGCAGAGAATACAAACAGAAGGCCTTCGCCGACGACCTGGTATTAACACTGGAGGATCCTGAAACCAGCATAGAGGAATTAATGAAGGAAATGAATAAATTTGGAAATCTGGCAGGGTTCAGAATGAACAAAAAAAAGACTAAAATGATTGTTAAAAACATGACAAAAAAAGAAAGGGAAGAGCTTCAGGGGAAATATGGGATTGAAATGGCAAAAAGAGTAAAGTACCTAGGAATCTGGTTGTCAGAGAAAAATATAAACTTATATAATGACAACTATATTAAAACCTGGAGTGACATTAAAAAAGATCTAGAAACATGGAAAAACTTGCATCTTTCACTGTGGGGTAGGATAGCCACAGTGAAAATGAACATACTACCAAGACTCTTATTCCTGTTCCAAACGGTACCAGTAATAAAGGGCGTCGGCACATTTGAGCAGTGGAGGAAGGAGATCTCCAGATATATATGGCAGGGGAAGCCACCACGAATTAGACATAAGATATTAATTGACAAAAAGGAGAGAGGTGGCTTCGCGCTGCCAGACCTCAAACTATATTATGAGGCCTCCTGCATGGTCTGGTTGAAAGAATGGGTAACCTTAAAAGACCCCGATCTTTTAGACCTCGAAGGGTTCAACAATAGATTTACTTGGCACAGCTACCTGTGGCAGGACAAAGTCAAATCACACAGAGGCTTCCTATCTCATGTGTTTAGGAAGCCACTGTATGAAGTATGGGCAAGAAATAAGAACTTATTGGAAAGAAAAACTCCAAGGTGGCTGTCCCCAACAGAAATCTTGACTATAAAAAAAACGAACATGGAACCGAATTGGCTATGTTATGAGGATATACTTGTTGAATCGGAAGAAGGGTGGAAAATAAAATCATATGAGCAATTGAAAGAAAGGGGTATTGGGTGGTTGCAATACTACCAGATCCAAGACTTGTTCAAAAAAGACAACAAAACCTACGGATTTGAGACCAGTAAATCCAAATTTCAGGAAATAGTGGAAGGTAAAAACAAATCGTTAACAAAAATGTACGATCTTCTTTTAGACTGGCATACAAAGGACGAAGCCACCAAAGAGTGCATGATTAAATGGGCAATAGATTTTGGCCACAATATCAACATCGATCAATGGCAAAATCTATGGAAACATCAGATTAAATTTACGGCCTGCACTCTTCTAAAGGAGAACATCATGAAAATGATGTTTAGATGGCATTTAACGCCTGTTAAATTAGCCAAAATTAACAAAACAAGTAACAAAAAATGCTGGAAGTGTAATAGCAAAGAAGGAAACTATTACCACATGTGGTGGCTATGTGAAAAGATCAAGATCTATTGGGAGCAAATATATAATGAATTGAAAAGGTTATTAAAATATACATTCCCAAAAAAACCTGAGGAAATATTATTAGGAATTTTGAGTAGGAACATTAAAAAAGAAGATCAAAGACTTTTCAAGTATGCCACCACGGCGGCGAGGGTTGCCTTGGCACAAAGGTGGAAAACGAGTGAGATACCGACCATAGAAGATTGGAGAGAGAAAATGCTAGAGTATCTGGAGCTGGCGAGACTAACGGGAAGAATAAGGGATCAGAAGGAACATAAGTTCCAAAAAGAGTGGGAAAAATTTGCAGATTACCTGAAGGAGTACTGTAAGATATGATACGCCTGTAGGTTAGCATCACAAAATGTAATTGGAACCAATTTAATCCTGGTCATAAACTTATGTTTGAGATGAAAGTCAACTGGTGACAGGAAAAACCGTACAAAGCGCCAAACTTGAATAATGGAAAGAATAAAACCAAGAGAGAGAGAGAGGAGGAGGTCGACTCAAATTGAATAGAATAAGAGTAGAACTCTAAAAAGGAAGGGAATAGAAGCAAATAAGAGATGAAATTAGATTGACAAAATGTTAAAAGAGTATATTAAATCTATTTGATAATGGTATGATGTTATATGAGTTACATATATTGTCTCTTTGTTGTACATATATTTTTCCATTTTCTTTTTCCTTTTCCTTTTTTGACTATGTTTGTACAGGAAAATCAATAAAAAGTATTTATAAAAAAAACAAAAAACAATAGGTTTAAGTTACTTAGATACATTGATCTCAACAGATCTGCTCTGAGGATGACTAATGCTTGGGCATCACGATTAACAAAGTATTGTGTATTATATGTTAGAAGTTGCCTTGTGGGGCATTGCCCCCAGTTTGGCAGCTTAGAATCCTCTTTAATAAACAAATGATACATTTGCATGTATTTACTACATTCTCAATGTTGCCCTTTCCCCCGGAGCTCAAAATGGCAGATGTGGTTCATTTTTAATCTTCACAACAACCCTGTGAGGTAGGTTGAGCTAAGGGAAAGCAACTAGCCTACAGCCAGTCAGTTGTTATGGCTAAGTTGGGAATAGATGCTGGGTCCAAAAATCTGTAAATAAAAAGTCTGGGATTTTTTAAAAGAGCCCAATCTCACTCTGAACACGTTTCTCTGTAAACAGCTTGGATGGCCTCCCCGGTCTTCATAATCAACATAGATGTCTGTTTCTTGACCCCACGACAAAGCCTTTTGTGAATTTTCATGGCTGGAGTCGTATCACGAGTTTTCAAGCCAGTGTAAATATTAAGGGCATGTAGTATTTGCAAATAGAGGATTACGTTAATCCTCAGTGACAGAGATTTATGGCATATACTGCCCTAGGTTCTGTTACCTGATGTAGAACAAACTGATTTTATTTTATAGACAAAACCAATTTAAGAAATAAATGACTCCTTTAGCCATATAAATTATCTCTACTCAACTTTTATAAATAAAGCATGTCCAGGTCTTTAGATAAAGCATGTTTTTGACATTTACAGCCAAATGATCCCTTCCTTTTTATTTCTAGACTCAGCGTTGGTACATGGGATGAATCATTAAGAGAAATTGTAATATTTCTGCTGACAGAAACCATGTTAGTAAAGGATGAAATTTACTCTTTTCTTCTTATGCATTTTATTGTGCGATAATCTGATGGCAATATAGTGAAAAGTTGTAGGAAACAATATTGGATGGTTTTATTTAGTGATAAGACAAGGATACCATTGTTGTAAGACATTTTGAAAGATGCTGATCTAAACGCCTCAAAGGCCCTTGAAATATAGTGCTTTCTAATTTTTCTGAACAGCAAAATCGTTTTAAAAACCTGTGCAACTGGAAGCAGGAAATAAAAGGCAAGACACATAAAATTGGTTGAATTAGGGCCACATTTTATTTAAACAAACATCTGCAGGGGGGATGAACAGTGCTAGCAGCTGGCCTAAATCAGTGGTTTGGGTGAGCCACACCCTGCCTAGAGCAAAACTGGGTTATGAGCACTTTACCTGGACCAGGAGTCCCCAAACTAAGGCCCGGGGGCAAGATGCGGCCCAATCGCCCTCTAAATCCGGCCCACGGACGGTCCGGGAATCAGCATGTTTTTACATGAGTAGAATGTGTCCTTTTCTTTAAAATGCATCTCTGGGTTATTTGTGGGGCCTGCCTGGTGTTTTTACATGAGTAGGATGTGTCCTTTTCTTTAAAATGCATCTCTGGGTTATTTGTGGGGCATTGGAATTGGTTCATTTTTTTTTTCAAAATATAGTCTGCCCCCCCCCCCCACAAGTTCTGAGGGACAGTGGACCGGCCCCCTGCTGAAAAGGTTTGCTGACCCCTGACCTAGACCACACCATCAAGGTGAGTAGGGGCTGATTCCTGACCTCACTTGACCCCAGGATCCCATGATGTGAATCCAAAGAGGGCTTGTATTCTGCTCTACTAGCATTGGTGCACACACCCTTGCTTCTGACTCCTGGTGGACTGGCTTTCCTTCATCTGGCCTGGCTGCAAAAGGTGCTTGCCAGTTGTAGTGTGGAGCTGTATTCAATTAAATAGCTCTGCAAGCGCAAGAAGTTCTGCTTGCACAATGGGACTTACCCCATGTCCTCCACTGCGTGCACCCCAGATCTGCTCCAGAGGGTTGGGAGAATCCTCAGAACAGCACATGGCAATGTGGGAAGAGAGGGGGGACTATTCTACAGGGCAAGCAGACATACTTGCATTATAGAATAGTCTCCTTAGCACCCCTTTGAATACCATCATTGCCTGAAACATATATATATATATATATATATATATATATATATATATATATATATATATATATATATATATATAGCCAATGTTGTTTCCTAATGTGTGAAAAACTGAAAGAACTAACATAATTTTCTTAACTTCAACATTTCCTAATGTGTGTGTGTGTGTGTGTGTGTATGCATACACACTTGTAATTAATACTGTGCATATATATATAATTATTGTGATATTTTCAAATATTGTAAGATGCTAAGGGATTTGAGGGAGGGAAATGCTGTTGACAGTATATAATGGGAAAGGAAACTGTTGGTCAATCTCAGAACAGCAGTGGAACAGGATCTGGAGTCAAGTTGAAAGATGGTTGTTACGTCATGAGGCACAATATAAATTATTATCGCAGTGGTACTGTACTTGAGACCTGCAAGACACAACGGATTTCACTCAGTGACCCACTTCAAAGGTTGGAAGTGTACCTCAGGGAAGACACATTTATTACATATGTGGTGGGAGTGTCTGATTGCAGCTAATTACCAGAGGCAGATGGCATAGCCAGGGGTCCCCAAACTAAGGCCCGGGGGCTGGATGCGGCCCAATCACCTTCTAAATCTGGCCCGCGGACAGTCCGGGAATCAGCATGTTTTTACATGAGTAGAATGTGTCCTTTTATTTAAAATGCATCTCTGGGTTATTTGTGGGGCATAGGAATTTTTTCATATTTTTTTCAAAATATACTCCGGCCCCCCACAAGGTCTGAGGGACAGTGGACTGGCCCCCCTGCTGAAAAAGTTTGCTGACCCCTGTCTGTTTCAAATGTGCTTGGGGTTACATGAAGAATTATCCTCATGCTGATCCTGTTTAATGGGAATGAAGCGAGGTAGCCAATAATTTGAAACCATCAATATGGGTATTGTTGGTCTGTGGACCTGCTCAATCTACTATCCAGGCACTGTCAGTGGGAAACTTCAAAGTCCATTATCTTCCTTCTCTATGGTAGCTCTTCTAAGAGAAGCTTTTCCCTTTTTTTGCACAAATTCCTCTTGGCAATCAAAGGCATTTACAGTTTGGACCAAGTAATACATGGAGGCACCTTATGGAATAATAACATGCCTTAGCACAATCAAATCCTCATCGTGTTCAGGTGCTCAGGACCTCAGTAATCTAAATAATTGATTCTGCATCTTGCTAACAAATGCCGTAGAAACTGAAGCATCTCTGGCGCATATAGAACAAGTTGCAAAGGTCACATCCAAGCCACTTCACATTAAAACAAATCCCCCTCAAAACTTCCAGCAACACCCACCCACCCAATCTATCAGTCTGTTAGGAAAGTACATTTTTAACTTTTTATCTTAAGCCATTTTTGGTGCTAAAGTGCATGTTCGAAGAGAAATTTCATTAAGGTTTCTATTCACTGGGCCTGAGAAATTGCATCAATTTCTATTTCAATTTGCAGTGCAGTTAATACTTGAGCTTCTTGTTTGTTTTCGATGTAGCAATTATTCTTTACATTTCTTTTCAGTTTTCAAGTCATACCCTTTGAGGGTCTCTGCAACTGCCCTTTTCGAGTAATAAAAGCGAAAAATCTAGGGATGTGCTTAGTTTACGTGCAGAAAGATCACATTTTTAATAACTATCTATTACACTAATGCAATTATTGGTTAAGATTTTTGATGTTCAGATGATGTGCCAATTTCTTCTATGCAGAAGGTGGTGCAAGGCGGCCTTGTACTTATAATTGGAATTGTATGCCATAATTGAATGAGGCAGAGGCTTTGTTAAATTAGAATCACCTGCATTTCAGCCCCAATAACATTCTCATCTTCATATTCTGTTTAAAAGTACCCCAGTGTATAGTGGGAAACCACTTAATTTAAAAAGCTCATTTTAAACTGTAAACAAATCTTTACCTGCAGGAGAACATTGCATTTCCTGAATTTTCGGGAAAACAAAAAAGGTCCTCCTGGTAGTTAAACAGTTGCTTATGCAATCACTTTAGAACCTGCACAAACCAAACACCACTAGCTCCATTTTTATTGCACAAGCACCTATTTTTCTAATCAAAGATCAGTCAGAGCACTTTATTATGGGGGTGGGAGTGGGAGGAATTCAACAAAATCAAGGAATACCTCCCAAGAGCCCTTCAGCAGAGCCTGCAAGTGTTGGGTACTGGAAAGAAATATTCTCAAAGTGCAGTAGGGTCTCCCATTTCCTATGAGTTAGGCTTGGTTTTCACAGGCAGAGAAATATGTGTGTGTGTGTGTTGTGGCAGAAATGGACCGTACCAATTCTGGCAATGAGGACACATAACATTTAATTCCATGTATTATATTAAATGGGAAAAAAAGATTGCTTGGGAAAAGCCCCACAAAGGAGGGAACTTAGTAGGCTGTGGGGAGGTGAGAACTTTCAGTCCTGGCAACTGTCCCATGGAGCAAGACCTACTGGAGATGAGATGTTGTGCTCCTTAGGCCAAGTCTTTGCAGATTGTGTTCTTGCTAATGAATAATTAACTCCAGCTTGAATGGTGTTATTTACTGATGGCTCATTCCTGTCGCCTCCACTCAGTTAAGTCGGGTTGGGGAGCCTCAGGCCCAGGAGCTAAGTATGGTCCTCTAAGCCTTTCTTCCTGGCCCTTGCAACTCTTTGCAGGTCACTCCCTCAACTCCCCAGCCACTGTGTCCTACTTGCCCTGTTTCACACCCACCTCAAGTGTTTTTGCTTGGCTGTAATGTGTCCTTGAACTCTTATAATGCTTCTTGCTTTTATAGATGGAAGGCAGTGAGGAATGTGTATAGAAGCTTGCTCATTTGGCACGTGGCCTCCCCAAAATGGTTATCCAGAAGGGAATGCAGCCCTCTGGTTGGAAAAGGTATCCCACCTCTTCCCTAAAGACAGACATAGCTCCATATGGACTGGAATGCCTTTAAATTAAAAGTCACTGTGTCTTTTAATGGCCGTGGCAATCAATGTCATTGCTCAGTTGTATATGCATGCTTTTTATCTTGCTATTCCTCTGCAACTATGTGATTGTGGCGCAGAGTATGAAGCATAACTCAAAGAAAGACACAACATAGCACTGATTTCTCTGATGGATGAACTTACTGTGGCTTAAAGGAAAACAAGCATAATTTAAAAGGTTTTGATCTATAAGCAGACATCGCATCATCAGTCAACAGACATCAAGCTGCTGACTTGCCTAGCAACTCAATTCCACGCGTGTTTACTGGTTGTAAGTCCTACTGAAGCCAACAGGGCTTTACTCCTATGTGGGGATGTATAGTATTCCTCCAGATAACGTATTCCATAAGGGAATATAGGCAGGAAAGGCAACAGGCTCTCTTCTTTAAAACGTTGTTGATACATCTGCTTTCTCCCCATACTTCTAATTTTTTCACAACACAAATGAACTAGGAACCATACAGAATAGAGAAGTGAAATCATACCTTCCTAGGGACCCTACATCAGATAAGAGAAATCTCAAGGGTAGGGACAAAATGCAGCCCACCCCAGCCTCTCTATCTGGCCCCCGAGATGCTCCTGAAGCCACACCCCTCACCACGCCTGCAGTGTGCCCTCCTAGGGTGTTTTTGCCTGGGTGAAATTAGTGGCAGAGCATATGCCCACTGTGCCCAGGGTGGGCGCGCTCCCAAGGGGGGCGGGGCCCAGAGGGTGCCTTCCCACACACCAAGGTTCAGGGTAGGAGAGGGAAGCTGCTGCAGCCTGGTCTGGCAACGGAGCTGCTGCGGCCGGGTGCGCCTCGCCAAGGCTGAGGAAGGCTGCTCTCTGCCACTGGGTCAGAAGAGCTGCTGCTGCCAGGTGCGAGGTGTGCTGCCCACTTGCCTGCCATTTTGTCACCCCCCTCAGTCATGACACCCGGGGCGGACCACACCCACCCCACCCCACTTCCTACGCCTCTGGCTGAAATGTGTCTTTGAACTCTGATAATACTTCCTGCTTGCCTGGATGTAAGATATAGAGGGGTGTGTAGAAACTAGCCTACTGTACAAAGGTAAAACCCACATTTGTTGTTAGCCTACAAAACCTTACACGACTCAGGATCTCAGTACCTTAAGGACTGTTTCTTCCCATTCAAACTGACCCAGACTCTCATACTCTGCAACATTTCTCCAATGAAAATAGGGACATTCTAAGGAAAAGCAGTGGACAGTGTTCTCGAAGCTACGAACATGAGTTTGACCAAACTGTGGGAGGCAGAGCAAGACAGGAGTGCCTGGCGTGCTCTGGTCCATGGGGTCACAAAGAGTCGGACATGACTAAACAACTAAACAACAACAACAACAACAAGGAAAAGCAGGACATTCCGGGATCAAATCAGAAACCGGGTCAGCTACTGTAAATCAGGGACACCCTGTAAATATAGGGACACTTGGAGAGTCTGGGCTCTGTGCTTGTCATCCGAGGCCATTTTCTGTATCCCCCTTTCCTAAGAAGTTTGGAAGGTGACAACATGAGAAGAGGCCTTTTCTGTGGAGGGTCCTCATTTGTGGGATGTTCTCCCCAGAAAAGCTTGCCTGGTGCCATCACTACATGTCTTTAGATGTCTGGAGAAAACATTCTTCTTTACCCAGGCCTTAGGCAATTAAACAATTTATGGCCTTTAAAAAGTAGGGGGACAGTTATTATGATTTTATCCAGTGATTATTTTTATTGTTTTTGTGTTATATAAATTATGTTCTTAATGTTGTACTGGGATCTTTGTGCCTGGGATCTTTGGTTAAAGGGTGATATATAAACTGATAAAACAAATAATGAAAGAGTGAATTTACATTTATTTCTAGCCTGAATAAATGGAAGAACGTTCATATTCTAGCATGTTCCATCAGCCTGTGGCATTTATGGTACAAAACAAAAGGAAGGAAGCTTCATATTGTAGTTTCAATACTGATTAATTTGTGAAAATCTGAACATGTTTTAAAAAATACATTCTCAGAAGCAGTTTATTTGAAATTTAAAAATATAGCACACACACACACACACACACACACACACACACACACACACACTTTAATATATTTTTAAATGCCTCAGTTTGCAAAAGAATGTACTTCTCATCTAAGGAAACTATTAAAAATACTTTTAATCTTTTTTTCCAGCACTTTCTCTGAAAGTTGGATATTAAATTAAAAAGTTAACAGCATTCTGTTTTCACAGCTTCTCTGAAAGGTGAATATTAGATATAAAGTTAACAATATTCTGTTTTCACAGTTTTCCTGAATTTTGCATATTACATTAAAAAGTTAACTATATCCTGTTTTCAAAGTATTATTAAACATACAGTGTTATCTTTCTTTGTGCATGTCTGTGCAGTGCCCAGAGCGCATAACAGAATGCTTTCCTCACCTTTTCATCAGTCCTGTGTATGGCTCAAGTTATTCCTTTTGCCTAATTAATGGAGCAGTCCCGTGAATTTTTTTTATGTCCATCAAGTGATGAAGTCCTAAAACAGGGAAAGCACCTCCCCCACTCATCCAGGGCTGGCATAGTTTATTCCATAGTATTGGGGAATGTCAAAGGACTGGGATTATCAGGGGAGACCAGGGGGCTTTCCTTGGAACACCCCCAGAATTCAACCCAACCTTCTGCAGCACACCCCATTTTGGGTTCTCTTGATGTCTAAGCTTTGATGTTGGTAAGGTGAACTCCATTTTCTGAGGCCAGAGTGCTGTCTGAGTGAGTTATCTGATGTATCTCATGGGCTCTGAGATGCTCTAACATGATTTCAGGGTAAATGTTCAAAACACCACCTGCAGTACAAGTTGTTTTCGGTGAACAAAATGGACTGGCACTTCTACTGGATTCTATCCTGTAAATTATACCATCCGTTTCAGCCTAACTTTTCAGGGTTAAGACTCCACCAACTTGTACAATTTCCCACATAGGGTGTTCATTGCTTGTTTACAATGTAATGAGTGCTTCAGTGGGTGCTGGTTGCTGCTAATAGTGTAACCAAATAGCTTTGTAGCCATCCAAGATTGAATTGGTTTTCAGTGTTGAAGTCATAAGAGAGCAGGGAAGGAGATAATTATTTAGCAGAACTACTGCTGCACAGAACTAGTATCATTTAGCTAGGATCTATCAAATGGGTGCTAATGAGAGAGGAAATTGTTTGAAGCTTTTTGATAGGGTAAGCAGATATCCCAGTTAAGCAAGTTTAAGTGTAATAAACTGTAATTCTCTGTTTCCAAAGAAAATGGACTTGCTAGCGGACACTAAATAGTACCATATGCCCTACAGAACAGATTTTGCCTGGCAGATGTAAAGACCATCTGTAGATGGGTCCACAAATAAGGAAGCAAACAAGAGCAATTCTCTGGGTATTTCAGGAGATCCAATTAACATATTTGTTATGCACCATCCTGTCCTCATTTGTGACATGAAAATACCCTGCCCCCAGTTTAGAATAGCCTACTCAGTGTGGTGTCCTTGTGTCCTTCTCTGATACAGTCCTCTTTCTATTCAAGACTATGACAATCTTGTATTTAAAGGAGTCCTTTCTTTCAAGGGGATGCAGGTGGCGCTGTGGGTTAAACCACAGAGCCTAGGGCTTGCCGATTAGAAGGTTGGCAGTTTGAATCCCCGCGACGGGGTGAGCTCCCGTTGCTCGGTCACAGCTCCTGCCAACCTAGCAGTTTGAAAGCACGTCAAAGTGCAAGTAGATAAATAGGTACCGCTGCAGCGGGAAGGTAAACGGCTCTGGTTCGCCAAAGGCGGCTTTGTCATGCTGGCCACATGACCTGGAAGCTGTACGCTGGCTCCCTTGGCCAATAACGCGAGGTGGGCACCGCAACCCCAAAGTCGGTCACGACTGGACCTAATGGTCAGGGGTCCCTTTACCTTTACCTTTCTTTCAAGGGTTTCAATTTAAAGACAAAGAACCATAAGGAAAATAAAAGTAGGGATGGGTGAATTTGTCAGTTTTGGTCTTTTCTGTTTCTTATTTTTCCAATCTTAAATTGAGTTCTCCACAGTTCTGTAGCAATTGCACTTTAAAGAAAGGAAATTCCTCCCGAAAGTCTGTCAACATTTTAATGTGGATATTTTTTGCCAGCAGTTTCCCTAATCAAATGGATTTTTGTAAGTTATTTTCATGAATATATGCATTTTTATGCACACTTTATCCTAAAAAATGCATTTTTGGTACATATTACTTAAAAGTCTTAACTGGAGAATTGCATTGCAAAATTCAGAAAATTGAAAATTTTGGGGTGGCTGTGTTCCAGTTTGCATACGGTTTTGGAAAATGTGAATTTTTAAAGTTTTGTATTACAATGTGAAGTGAATTGGATTTCTACCTAATCTTTAATTACAAGGTTTAACTTTTGATACAGAGTTTAACTTTTGAGTAGAAATGATGTGAAACGGGGGCTGCTATGGAAATGGGGAAGGAAGTGAGGGAAACTGGGGCAAGGCATCTGCATGGTCTTTTGAAGAGGTGTAGGAAGTGCATTGCTTCAGCTGAACAGGAGGCAGACAATGATGGTTTTGGTTTGAAAAACTTATTGAAATGTATTTATTTCATTCCTTGAACCCACAAAGCCTGTAAAGTCTTTGCTGCGATCAATTTGAAACACATGAAAAAATTGCAAATATGGAGACTTTGGGAAGTTGTAAACAAAACATTTTATTTAGCTCAACTGGCATAATTATACTCAGTTGTCTGCTTCCCTGGCCCCCTCAAATTATTTAACTGCTGTGACTAATCTGCATGTTGAGAAACCCTGGTGTTAAACATCAACTTTGTAAAAACGCATTTCTGCACAGTGAATTTTGATGCAGCTTCTGACAGTGCCATTGGTGGTTTTGATACTGACTGCAATGAACTCCAGATTTCGGCTTAAGAAACTTGAACCTAGATATTTTTCTCACAGGGTTTATGTTATCTCAGGGCATTATCAGCGGTGGCAACCTAGCTATGGGACTCCCTTCCGAAGGAAACCAGGCAATCCAACTCTTTACCTGCATTCAGGAAATGTGTATAGACTTCTTTAAAATTTATGTAGGGTTTTTTTATCCAATGGTTTTATGGAGTTTTTGTGCCACTGTTTTGTGAACTGCTGCTTTAAATTGCTTCGATGTGATTTTATTACTGTGATCTTTTATTACTGTTTTTAGGTAATTTTATTATTGATAGCTGCCCTGGGTTCCCTTTGGGGAGGAAGGCCAGGTTATAAATTCAAAAATACCAAGAACAAGAGCCTTGAAGCTGCCTATAACAATTAGCACACACCTGAACATTAGACGGAGTCTATACGTGTGCCAGATTTGTGCAAATCTTTGTTCTCCTTTTGACAATGCATAAGTGGCCATCCTACTGGTCATTAATGATCCTTGTGAGATGGAAGCCCCCAGGAGAGTGGGGGTGTTGACATATTCAGAATGCAGGATCGCCATCCTTCTTAAGCCAATGGGCACCTCTGGAATTCTGAGAATGTGCTGTGAGGACTAGTCACAAAATGGATCCTGTGTTGGGCGTGGCATAACCCAAAATGGCTGCCAAATCTGAAGGAGCAGAGAGAAGGAGTTGCGAAGTGATGTGGACATGCACCTCCATGAGCTGCCGCATCAGTGAAGTAAAAGGCACCTACCTCAGCAACCACCGAGTTCTTTCACAGAGAGAAACTCTTTGCACTCCTTCTCCTCTGTTGAGGACACACGTGACGGTGTATGTTCAATCCTGGGATCCCATGAAATGTGGTCGTGTTGAAGAGGAAAAGTGTTCAATGTAGCAGAGACAGAGCCACTCCAAGCAGGAATAGCAAACAGCTTCTCATGCAGTGTGAGATTTTTTTGCAGGTGCCATAGGAGGTACTGGTCAGCACCTTGGTGCCCAGAGTGATCATACAATAAACAATGTCTTACATAGGATTTGAATTAGTACAATAAGGGCAAACTGGGTGGTGTCCCTGAAGACAATCTTATGGTTGTATATCAGAAAACCAGGGCTTAATATCATAGAGCATGGAACCTGTGTCTTGTTCTTTTTCTGAGAACACTTGTTTCTGACCATTAGATTGTCTTTAGGGACAACACGTGGCTTGTTTGATTTTGGGGTTGTTGGTTTTTTTGGCACTGGCTCTCCAAATGTTTCTGCAGGAAGTCTAGGTGTTGTTCTGGAATTACTTGTTTTGTGGCCTTCATTACTGTGGCAACAATTCTGAAGCATACAATTATCTTCCTTCCTGGTGGTGATGACTCCTTTCCGTTTCTCCACAAACTGTGATGTCAGAAACCTACAGAGTGGTCTCTGTTAATAAGAGGAAGAGAGAGATCTTAGCTATGCAGTCTACTATCATGCGAGAATCCTGCTTTCATGATGGAAGGCAGAAATGATCTATAGGATATGGCCATTCTTGGCTTCCATGATATGGCAAGATTTTTTTTTTTAAAAAAGCCCCCCCCCCTTTCTGACAGAAGAACAGCAGTAAAACAATTTCTCTTTGCCTCTCTTCACAGAATGGGAAAAAAAGGTTTTTTTTCCTGACAGTCAGATTACTCAAATGGAAAAATGTGAATAGATTTTATTTTGTTCTCAATCTGAATGCACAGATAAATCTGGAGAGGCAAGAGCTACAAAAGAGAAAGGAAAAGAAATCAGTTATTTTAACAAGCACACATTAAAAAGCAAAAATCCACAGAATAGTTTTTGATATTCTTTCGCTTTCTCTTCTCTTATAATTGTATCTGTTCCTCATTGCTATACCATTCTTCATTCCAAGCTACTCTGTTATTTCTGGAATTTGTAGAAAGGTTAGTGGGACTCCTGAGTTGTGATTACTTTTTCTAGATGACATTTATTGATCTCATTACCTTCCTGCTCATATTTCAAAAAACTTTTTTATTCTGTTACCATTTCAAAGATGACAGAGCCGCTGCAATGTGCAGTGTATTAGAACTGTGTGTAATTAAAATTTGTACTCTGCGCTTCATCAGAAGTTCACTGTCAAAACCTCAGCATGTGTTGTTTACAACTTAGATTGTTATAATTAGAACACAAAATGATTGGTAAAAGCAAGGGGGAATTTACATTCAACAATAAACATCTATTTTATTTAGGCTGCTCAGTAGTGTGGCATCTTCGTCATATGGCAAACTGCTATCATAGATCTTGATCCTGCAAAGAATTTAGGCAACTCTGACGAGTCTCTGGAGAACGTGAGGAGCTGGGCACTTAGAAGTACCGTAGCAATACTCTCTCTTTTTGTGAGGGTCCAAGGTAGCCTTCTCCAACCCGGCATCCCCGCAGATGCTTTAGACTACAATTCCCACCATTCCTCAATCAGCACAGCTGGGCTAATGAGAGTTGCAACCCACAACATCTGAAGGCACCAGGTTGAGGGAGGCTGACCTAAGGTTTCAATCCAAGCCTCATGATCCTATCAGATCATTACAATGGGATGCATTTTAGTACATGATAAGTGAATAAAAATACATTTTTAAAAGAAATAAATACACTATAAAAAGATATTTCATAATAGGCAAAAATGAATATTTTACCAGAAAATAAATGGAGCTGTTTGTTTATTAGAAGCATTTTTTTAAATCCACCTTTCCTGTCAAAAAAACGTTCCTGGCACAACTTAGAAAGAACAACATTAAGCCAATACCTGCAGTGGGCCTTACAATATAGCAGAGCTTTCCAAGGTTTTCATGTCGGTGACACACTTTTTAGACATGCGTCATTTCATGACACAGTAATTCAGCTTTACTAGCAAGCTGGAGGTTAAACTAACCCCTTTCCACCCCCAGGAGGAGAATGGGGAGCATTTGCGCTACACACTGCAGCCAACACACTAACATGTCATGACACACAGTTTGGAAAGCTCTGCAATATAGAATACATGGCACAAAAGGAAAAGGGGTTGGGAGGGAGGAGGAAAAAAGCAAATGTGGCACTAGTTCTTAGCTGACAAGGTTATTATAATGGCCAGCTGGAACAGAAGCACTTCAAGAAGAAGAGGAGCCAGCTGAAAGAGTGGCCCTCCTTTCCTTCTCCCCCTCTGCTATAGCCTGCTGCCAGATCACAGTTCATGGAGGAAGGAGCCTGAGGGATCTGGCTTCGCAACAGAGCAGATAGTACCCTTGCTTCGTTTCCTTGCCTCTGCCACACCAGCTCAGCAACCTGACAATTTGTTGGTATGCTCTAGTTCAGGCATAGGCAAACTCGGCCCTCCAGATATTTTGGAACTACAACTCCTATGATCCCTAGCTAATAGGACCAGTGGTCAGGGATGATGGGAATTGTAGTTCCAAAACATCTGGAGGGCTGAGTTTGCCTATGCCTGCTCCAGTTGGAGGCAAGTAGAAGTGTGTCCACATGTGTCCACATGCATTGCTTGAAATGTTAAAGGCCAAAACAACTATTTGCTTATTTTTTTGTCACGGACAGAAAAATTCTGACACACTGAAAACAAAACTTTATCATGCTGATTTTGATTGTAGGACAACTTCTCATGCAAGGATCCTTTAAAAAAACAAACAGAACACTCCCTCCCCCCATTTCTTTGCTCCAGGGTTCTGAAATACACCAAGTGAAATATTGCTGTCAAGCTAAAACCTCTCCTGTGTAAGATACTTTCTTTTGCAAAAGAACTTTAATTATCTTAAATCCATCCAAGCTTTTTTCTAAGACAATATATTGCTTCTTGCAGTCCCAGAACAAGACCATATTCCACCTATTTCACTCTCCTTACAAATTTGTTGTCTGCTTGAATTTCCCTCATTCACCTTATATGATTTTGGGCTCACTCATTGCTTTTTTTCTGGGAAGGTGTAATATTGCTTGCTTTTTAATCCCAATTTATAGCATTTGGTGTATCTGCTGTGACATTTAGGTATTTCAGGCTGTGTGTGTGTGTGTGATTTTATTATTTTAGTCACAATGAGAAAGTTATCACTATCCACATCTGCCTTATTATAGTGGGGACGCGTGTGGCGCTGTGGGTTAAACCACAGAGCCTAGAGCTTGCCAATCAGAAGGTCGGCAGTTCGAATCCCTTTGACAGGGTGAGCTTCCATGGCTTGGTCCCTGCTCCTGCCCACCTAGCAGTTCGAAAGCACGTCAAAGTGCAAGTAGATAAATAGGTACCACTCTGACGGTTCGCCAGAAGCGGCTTTGTCATGCTGGCCACATGACCCAGAAGCGAGACGAGCAGCGCAACCCCAGAGTCGTCCGCGACTGGACCTAATGGTCAGGGGTCCCTTTACCTTTTTTTATCTCAGACCATCTCCGTAAACACTTGTTATACCTATCAATCGAAATGTAACAGTGGGGTAGTTAAATAAAAAAATTCCTTCAGTAGAACCTTAAAGACCAACTAAGTTTATATTTTGGTATGAGCTTTCGTGTGCATGCACACTTCTTCAGATACACTAGTGGGGTAGTTGTAAGTGTGGAGACCTTGCAGCAGTCACTGTCTCTGAGCCTAAACTACCTCACAGAGTTGTTGTGACAATTGGCCATGCTGGTTAGAGCCAACAGGCCAACAGCACGTGGATGGACCCAGGTTCCCCTTCTGTGCCATATAAACAGGGAAAGAGACCCAAAAGTGGAAAAGGAAAGGAGTAGAGTAGAGATCAACAGGTTTATAGAAGAGGCCAATTATAAACAGGGAGAAGCGTGGCCGCCAGAAGGCAGTCCCAAAGAAAAGTGGTAGCAAGAAAGAGGGAGGGAGAATAGAGATTTTAAAAAGAAGTATCAGCTAGATTCTGTTTTAGCTAGTAAAATGAGACTAACTAGTATTCTTCAAAATAATGCCTTTCCAGTCTGAACTGTATTATTCTTTTAAACTATTTGGTTTAATGTGGACTCTATCTCCAGATTGTACTATAAAGACAGGCAGGCTAGGAACACATAATCCACATATTTAGGGAGGCATTACATAAATTTGTAGAGTACAGAGGAAAAAATAGGAAGGTGGTGCATAACAATTTCATCAGTAAGTTGAACAAATGCAGCTGACCCAGAAAGCTGGTATTGTAAATGTCATTAAATACCATGCTGTGCCACTCCAAGGTACTCCTATTCAGGGGGTATATTATCATTTTCACAATCACTGTAGTTACACAGTAACAAGGCAAAATAGCACAACCCGATTATACCCACAATGTCCCAGATATATAAAAATATATACATAGGCAACTGGGTGATTGTGGGATCAGATAGATAAGAGCCTAGATATCTAGGAATTTTAACTGAAACCCTGACTGGAAGCAGTTTTAACTTGAGGTTATTTGGAATTATTTCAGTATGCTACCGGTATACAGTGGAACCTCGGTTTATGAATTTTCGGTTTACGAATGCCGCAGACCCATCAGGAACGGATTGATTCACTTTCCATTACTTTCAATGGGAAAGTTTGCTTCAGTTTATGAATGCTTCAGTTTATGAACAGACTTCCGGAACCAATTACACCCATGCTTCGGGTTAAGTACGCTTCAGGTTGAGTACTCCGTGGACCTGTCTGGAACAGATTAATCCACTTTCCATTACTTTCAATGGGAAAGTTCGCTTCAGTTTATGAACGCTTCAGTTTAAGTACTCCGTGGACCGTCTGGAACAGATTAATCCACTTTCCATTACTTTCAATGGGAAAGTTCACTTCAGTTTATGAACGCTTCACTTCAGTTTATAAACCGAGGTACCACTGTATTGAAAATGGAAGTGGTCCAAATGAATCACCAGCAAAAAATGGAAATGCACTAGAGCTTGTTGGCTATTGATGGGCTCATCCAAGGAGCTCTGTGGATCAGACATTGGGTCCATCCTCCCTAATGGCTGCTGGTCCAAGATATCAGATACATGTTTGGGGAAGTTTTAATGACTGATGTTTTAATGTATTTTTAATCTATTATTACAGTCAGGTGCCGTTGGGCCATTTATTCTATATTCCATGGATTGGGGCAGTGTACATGGTTTCCCTCTTCACAACAACTATGTGAGATAGATTAGGGAGAGCGAGAGAGTGAGAGAAAGGTACCTGCCCAGATCTAGGGAACCTGTGGTCTTCCAGATGTTGTTGGAGGGCTCCAACACCCTCAACCAGCATGGCCACAATGGTCATGGATGATTGGAGTTGTAATTCAAGAAACACTTTTAGGGCCAGAGGTTCCCCTACTTGGCCATAGCCTATAGTGTTTCATGTCTTGGAAGGGAATGTGTTCCTTGGGCCAAAAAAGTTTCCCTAATGCTGTGCTCATGGGTTGCTCAAGAAAGGTGAAGCTGAATGGAAAGGTTGAGAAAAGTGAAACTAAATAGAAATGTATCATTTTGTCTATGAAACCTATTGGCTTGCAAGTCCTTTATCATGGAAACATGAGAGCTATGGAGGAAGGAAGTTCTTGCACTCTCTCCCTCCTGTTCTTAAATAATAATAATAATAATAATAATAATAATAATAATAATAATAATAATAGTAATATATTATTATTTATACCCCGCCCATCTGGCCGGGTTCCCCCAGCCACTCTGGGCGGCTTCCAACAAAACATTAAAATACAGAAATCCATCAAACATTAAAAGCTTCCCTAAACAGGGCTGCCTTGAGATGCCTTCTAAAGGTCTGGTAATTGTTGTTCTCTTTGACCTCTGGTGGGAGGGCATTCCACAGGGTGGGTGCCACTACCGAGAAGGCCCTCTGCCTGGTTCCCTGTAACTTAGCTTCTCGCAGTGAGGGAACCACCAGAAGGCCCTTGGCACTGGACCTCAGTGTCTGGGCAGAACAATGGGGGAGGAGACGCTCCTTCAGGTATACTGGACCAAACAATGTAGAAACTTATTCATGTGCTCCCACCCTGCACAGTCACTGTCCCAGAAATGGAAGTGTCCGTCTCAGGAAACCAGCCGAAGGACACATCATTCTGAAACTGAAGTAGTGGGAGGAGTTGGCAGCAGCAGATCAGCTATCAGCTAGCATGGGCAAGGCGGCTAACAATGTTTCCCAGCACTTGATGTGCTGCTTTACTACATATAACACTTTCATTAAAAAGAGAGATCAAAGCCAGTGGTGCCATCGGGGAAGGACATTCAGACAGACATCAATGGCCTCTCATGATGACACGGCAGATGTTGGCCCACAAGCGCACATCTGCAACTTCCTCAGGGTCAACAGGTTCAACCCTGTCTGCTATGCTGGGAGTTTAGCTTCCAGAGTTACTTTGCAAGGCTGAAGTGAGCAGGAGGTTCCCAAAACACAGAAGGGGCAGCTTCCCCCATTAAACATGACCTTCTAAAGAGAACTTTCCTCCTGAAAGACAGTTGAGAGTCTGGAATAACCTTAACCACAAAGAAGTGTAAGCAGTACTGTGGTCCTCTTTTTTAATGCCCAGTTAATTTATTTCCATAATGCCCTTCAGTTACATTCCCAGAGTGCCCCTGGTTTCTCCTCAGACTTTCAGTTAGGTATGAGCGGTCCGTGTGTGTGTTTGTGTGTGTGTGTTTGTGTGTGTGTTGGTATTCACCTTGAAGTTGTTACAGTAAGTGCCACACTTTTTAACAACAAAAAAGAGGTCCCAGTACTGCGTACCCTTCAGTACCCCCTGGGGGGGGGAAGCACTGCATAAGTGCCAAAAGGACATTGATAGACCTGTTCTTTCCCATTTCCTCCACCCATTCTTTAAAAGCTGTCTAAGCTAGTAGCCATCACCATCTGTGGTAATCTGTAGTAATGAATTATGTTAAGTTAATAAATGTTAATTGGGCATGGAAACTGTAGAGTAAATAAAAACATGTTGGGAATTGCCAGGGGTGTAGCACATCTTTCTCTGACATTTTCAGTACCCTTGGATGCTATTGAAATGCCAGGAGAACATATCCCCGTGACAAAAATGTGCAAAAACTGTCTATAACTGTTGGAAAGGTGAAAGGACAATATAAACCTTTATTGTGCCCCTCCTTTTTTTAACTGGGACCTTACGCTGAACAATGGCTCATGCATTTTCTAAATAATAATTAAAAAGAAATGAAAATAAAAGGTACTCAAAGTCTCGTGACCATCTATATAAAAGCAGTGAAGATGGCTGGGTTGCTGGGGGAAAGTCTGCCATGTGACCACGTGGTTTCTCTGTTGGATACCATGAGCTTAAGTGGAAATGAGAAGATGATTTTTCCCTTAAAAAATTAGGTCACTTTTCAGCATCTCTTCTGCTGCTTCCCCATCTTTTGTTACAGAGTCAGACATTAATATTACAGCACACATTTTAGCTGAATAAGGATTTAGCATTTGGTTTGTAAAATGGAGATAATAACATTCACGTCAAGAGACTGTGAGGATTAATTAGCTTATGGAGTAAATTCATGATAACAAATGCTAAGTACTGTTCATAACAGTAATAAAAACCTTTTTAAAACTGAATGGACAGTTGAGCAACTGAGTCTTTTGCAGTGATTATTCTGCTCCAGTCCTTGTTCTAATGCCTAACCTTTCACTGTTTCGGTTCAAAGTAAATGTACTAGATAAGAATGTGTGGCAGTGTAAGAAATGCTCCCTACATGATACTGATAGCTAGAGAGCTTTGCAGGTATTAAAATCACAGGTTGCCTTTGATAATACACGAGGACCACAATATTAACATACTGTCTTAATATGCTGTCACAATTATTCTGTGCTTGTTCATCTAGAACCTTCTTTTTGATTACAGCATCTCCCAAATACATTCTAAATAGTAGTTAACATCTAATATTATGGTTTGGCCCCCTACGCCATTTATTGTGGCAAGAAAGGTAGCATCAAAGCTTTGGGGAAGATGCTTAAAGGTTTTAGAGCAGGCATCCCCAAACTTCGGCCCTCCAGATGTTTTGGATTACAATTCCCATCTTCCCCGACCACTGGTCCTGTTAGCTATGGATCATGGGAGTTGTAGGCCAAAACATCTGGAGGGCCGCAGTTTGGGGATGCCTGTTTTAGAGAGCTACAAGAAGCCTGGAAGAAAGGGAGGGTAGAAAAGGGAGAAAGAGCTATCCATGGTCCTTACTGTCTTAATGAGTATAACACTTACTCTGGAGCACTAACATCAGCCTAGTAAACTGGCTTTGCCCCAGCTGCTTTGCATGCAAACACCACTGTAGCCACTGCAACACAAAAGTAATTCTGCTTGTGCCCCAGCATCTGTATATGATCAAGCTGCTTGCAATAATATCTTGCTCCCTGGAGATTACTGGGTTATAAAATGGCCTAACTTAACTTAGTTTTCAAATTTCAGTTGATCCCTACAGAGATAAAAAATAAGACCAAGTAGTGGCAGTATATTTTCTTTCTTTCTTTCTTTCTTTCTTTCTTTCTTTCTTTCTTTCTTTCTTTCTTTCTTTCTCCCTCTCTCCATACTGCCATTCTGTGAAACCATTAGGCTACTGTGAAGTAAAATATGTTGTATATAGAGACTTTGCTCAACAAAAGCGTTATCCATTATCCATAGATTTAAGTTTAGATTTTTTTAAAAAAATGTATGGATCACTTCCCACAACAAAAAGTCCTTGTGCAGCTCTAATCAGGTTAGTGGTCCTTGTAAAGAAGTTTTTGATGGGTTGGGCCTATTGCCAGTTAAAGGTTTAATAAATCAAGTTATATCAACATTGCATAGTTGCTGCAGTTCTTCACAAGATGAAGAGGGAAAACAAGAGTTTAAAAGACAGTTCCTTCAAAACAAGATAGGCAACCTCATACTAACACTATTCCTGATTAGTCAAAACAGTTCTAATATACTCCACCTGAACTTTCAATGTCTACTGATAAGGGGCATGTATGTGCAGTGCATATCACACAGGTTCAATTTGTATCAATGCACATCACCCCTGTATAAAAAACTCATGAGGTGATTGCCAGAGGAGGCTTTTCTGAGGTCAGGAGCAGAGTTTCCTATGCAGAATTGGCTTCCCATCTGTATCCTCCATTCTTGCCTTAATCAACTCTGCTCCTTGCTAAAATAGCTTTCAGTGTCCAGTATTTTCTCTCTCTCTCTCTCTCTCTTTTGCACATGAGCCCAAACTGAAAACTGAACAAGGCATGCTTAGCATGAATTATTAGTATTGTTCCACCATTAGTCTGAAAAGGTAATCAACCATGCCTCCTTTACATTAAGAGGAAAATGAAAAGGTAATAATTAAGGGTCTTAATAGTCAGAACCTTTTGCTTTTAAAAATAAATTGCAATCTGGTTTTCAACCAATACACCAATTCAATCGTAGCACTTTTGATATCTTTAAAGATTGCTATCTTTAAGTAAACAGAGAAGTTTGCTTCTGATCTTGCATTCTCTCAGCTACATATCAATCCTACATCAAGGTTCCCCATGGATACCTTAGGACATACAGCATCGAAGTTCTTGGTGGGTGTATGTGTATATTTTCCAAATTGTTTTAAACCCTACTACCTTAATTCTTATAGAATGAGTACCCATGAATGGCAAGTACGCAGGTGTGGATGAGCTTTTAAGTTTTGCATCTCAAGCATTCAGGCCAGTGGAAAAAGTAGGTAGGTTACATGTATGGTACTAGTAACATGTATAATTCCACAAAGCATTTCATCTTCTTTGAACTTAAAAGTTTCCCCATAATTGTATTTCTAGGCAGGAGGTAAGCAAGCTACTTTTGGCACAGATTATGACTGGAATGAAATGTGTGTCTCAAATTAAAGCCAAAGTGCATAAATAGCATGATCTTTCTTTTTAAATAATTTGGAGTTATAATAATAATAATAATAATAATAATAATATATTTATTTATTTATAACCCACCCATCCAGCCACGTTTCCCCAGCCACTCTGGGTGGCTCCCAACAGATTAAAACATCAAACATTAAAAACTTCCCTAAACAGGGCTGCCTTCAGATGTCTTCTAAAAGTCAGATAGTTGTTTATTTCCTTGACATCTGATGGGAGGGTGTTCCACAGGACGGGGACCACCACTAAGAAGGCCCTCTGCCTGGTTCCCTGTAACCTCACATCTCGCAGTGAGGGAACTGCCAGAAGGCCCTTGAAGCTGGACCTCAGTGTCTGGGCAGAACGATGGGGGTGGAGACACTCCTTCAGGTATACTGGGCTGAGGCCATTTAGGCCTTTAAAACTCAGCCCCAACACTTTGAATTGTTTGGAGTTTGGAGTTATTGGGGAGTGGGGCTAACAATACAGCCATACTTTAGCTTAATTCTGATTGTTAAAGGATATGTTCCTGTGCATTTTTTGTTTATGGTGGTAGTTTCATAATTATATAGACACATCTGGGAGAATGGGTTGCCTCCAGTTAATTGCTGAGACTGTGTGGGGGCTTTAACCAAATTAGCTGAATATATGCAGTATTTACACTAGGGCTGCAGAGACATTGCTTGTGTATTGAAGAAAGGAAGCTGAGTTTGCATATCAAGCTAAATGAGATTGATGGTGTGTATACCCTGCAGAGGAGGAAAAATAGCAACCTGTTTTCAACTGCTTTAATGTTGGAAGCATTTCATGCTTGCAAAACTGTGTCAGTTATTTAGCTTGTAAATTGCTCCTTATATGCAGGCACCTACCTACCTTCCAGAAATTAGGGGTGTGGGACGGTAGTGGATGTGATGATCATTACAAGTAAAAAATTGATATTTTATTTTATTTGAGAACTTGATTATCCCTGAAATCCTCTAATTTTTTAGTTTCCCTTTCATTATTAGAGATTCTGCTTTATTTCTACTGTGGGTTCAATGCTCATGTGGAATAAAATATTGGTGGGAAATGTTTTGCACGGTGTTGGGAGGTGAATTATTCCTCCGCTCTTTCTATTTGGGTGGTCTTGGGCTTGTGGTTAGTAAAGATTGCGGAACAGAAATAAAAATTGGGCTCAGGACTGTCTAGAAATGTCAGTATGTAATCTGGAAGGTTTTCCTTATGAACATTTGCAGCTAGACTATTACTCCATTTAACTGTATTCTGAGTAGAAGCAGCTCTCCAGAGATTTTCCCCCCAGCATCTGACCTACTCAGGGATGAGGGAAATGCATTCAGTTTATTTAGGCTGCAATCCTATTCCTACTTACCTGGGAATAAGTCCCATTGAATTAAATGGAACTTGCTTCAGAATAGACATGTGCAGGATTGCATGGTTATTTGTTTATTTTGAATGTTTATGGGCCATTAAACATTACAAACTTTCATAGCAGTGTATACAACAGTAAAAATAACCACAGGTTAAAAAGCGATAAAGCAGTTCTCAAAAGAGAAATGAGGTACTGCCTGTAGTCTGAGTCAACTTACCCTTCTGAGAAACTCTGTAAAAAAAAAAAAGTTTTATCATATGATAGAATGTGTACAATGTCAGGGCCTGTTTAACTTCAGCAACAGTTGGTGAATTTATAAATCATCCCCTAGTATAAAAGTCCTGCATTGGTGTACAATTTTGAGTCATGAAAACAAAAGAATAGAAGAATAATGCAACATTGCAGATGCTGATTTCATTAAAAACAGTAAAATCCAGAAGCCATAAAATAAAAATTCAAAACCGCAACAACCAAACTATAAAATGTACTGGAATCATAGGCGTCAACTTCCGGATAGGAAAATAAGGGAAAATAAGGGATCAGCGGTGGCACGGCACCGGAAGTCGCTTCTGCGCATGTCCAGACATGCGTAGAAGCGACTTCCGGTGCCAGCTCTGCCCGATTTCCGGTGCCCAGACATGGGCAGAGCGGCACCGGAAATCGCCTCTGCACATGTCCAGACATGCGCAGAAGCAACTTCCGGTGCCGGGCTGCCAGTATCCGCATGTCTGGGCACCAGAAATTGCTTCTGCGCATGCTCGGGGAGGGCATTCCATATGTGGGACACCATGCTCAAGAAATGTTCTGCCTGTTTCCACCTGCCTAACTTCAGATGGCAGTCATCACTGATGAAGGAAGTGTTTGGGCAGGCCCATGTGGTAGGAAGTGCTCCCTCAAAAAGCCAGGTCCCAAGGATGCTTATGAATACCCATTGCCAGGGAATGACAGAGAGGGGCTCAAGTTCTTGTTGTGGGCCACTCAGCATCTGGATGGCCTCTGAGGAGGTGAACAGGATGTTGGATCAGATAGGCAGCTCTTTATGCTGTTTATAGGTTACAACCTGCATTTGAAAACCAGCCAGGCGTGTAATAATGAGTCAGACTAGGACTGGGAAGCTTCAGGTTCAAATCACCCATAGCTGCCAACTCTCTGGGGCCCTTGGTGCCTGAGCACCCAAAAAATTCCCCACGAAAGGGCCGGGCACCCACAAATTTCAGTGCCAGGGCCATGCACACTGCATGACACCCGCAGCCCCAGGCACCCACGGTCACAGGACAGGACCACATTGGCCCTTCTGAATTCAGCCATAATGCTCCCTGGCTAACCTGGAGTCAGTCCCTACCACTCAGCCTAACCTTCCTCACAGGGTTGTTGTGAGGAAAAATGTAGAATGTGGAGAGGGCAATGGGCATGTGATAATAAAAGTGCCCCACCGGTTTTAGCTTTTGGCACAAACTATCCCTGTACCAGGCTGGACGAAAAGGGCTGCCATAAGAGTTGAGTTCCCTCTCTGCTCGCCCGCTACCCGCCAAACACCCTGTGATGCGCTTGTTAACTTATTTTTAAACGATGCGAAGCGAGGTTTTATAGCGCGAAGCAAGAGTTGGAAGTTCCAGCCAGCATTTGCCATCCCTTCAGTTCCCGCCTTTCTCTGCCACTAATCCTTTATGATCTCGGGCCTTATTCTGGCGCCGGCATTTCCCGCCTTCAGCCCGGAGCTGAAGGGAAACGCGGGAGGCAGAGCTCCTTGACGAGGCAGGGAAGCTAATTCAAGGGATGTTCTTGGCGGCGCCTTTCGCGGGATGATGAGGGCGGCCCCGTGAGAGGAAAACGGAGCGAGAGGAACGAGAAGCGGAGCGATTGTCAGGCTCCGGCGCCGGCGGGGTGGCGCGCGTGTCTTGGGGGAGATACGGGACTCCATCTCGTTCCGCTTAGGACAGCTGCTCCGTCTTTTTGACGTGGATATGGAGCGTTTTAAAGCCCCGCAGCCTACAACAAAAACAACACCGCACCGCCTCAATGAATTTAGGGACGGCAAGAAGAGGCTTGAGGAAGTGGAGCGGCGCAGGATGTGACTCTCCTTCCTAGACCCTGAGCTGCCCAAGGCGTGTTTTTTTTCGGGGGGGGGGAGGCTGCCAGGGGTTCCCTTCACGACTGAGTGATTCCCACCTCCTCCGCTGAGGCGAATGCCTGACTGCTTTCCCCTCCGCTCTCTCCAGAGGGAGGGAGGGAGGAGGAGGAGAAACGCGGGACCGTCGACCTCCACCTGCTGCCCCTTTCCAAATTCCCACTGGGCGGCCATTATTGGGGCAGAGGGGGATCAACCGCTGCTTGGCGCGCGCCCTCCCCCCTTCCTCCCCCCCGCGGCTCTCTCTCACGTCAGCTCGCGCGCGCTAAAAGGTGAGGCGGCGGGAGTCGCTAGCTGGCTTTGGCAAAGCCTGCAGCGAGCAGCGTGCGAGGGACTTTCTGGTGCCGGCGTGGACTCATCTCTCCAGCCCTAGCCGCGGCGCCAGGAAAAGCGATGGGGAGCCGCCGCTGCTGCTTCCGAGAGCCTCCCCTCTGGCTGTTCCTGCCTCCATAGGACCTGCCTTGAAGAGAGCGAGCGCGGAAGAGCGAGTCCAGAAAGGGGGTGGTGGGTGGGGAGGAAGCGCGGCGGCGGCGGCACCTCCCATCCTCCCGCCAAGTTGCGCGCTCGCTCTTTCCATCTTTCCCCCGTCTCTTCTTTGCTGGAGCTACCCAGAGGAGCAGCATGTGGACTGGCTCCCCGGCTCCCTACAGTGCGCTCGGGCTGCTGCTGTTGCCGCCGCTTCCTTCGACACAGTCTGCTGCTGGCAGCGAGAACCCGGGCGCTGGATGAGCGAGAGACCGGGGGCGGGCGGGTAGCGGCTGCTGCGCCTTGAGGGTTTCTGCTCCCGCCGAGGGCAGGAGGAGCGGCGGCGCTGGGCGGCTCTTGCTGCTGCTGCTGCTGCTGCTGGAGAGGATCCCGTCCGCTTCCGCCACGCGCTCCCCTCCAGATCTGGCGTCTGCTGGCGGGCTGACCCACTGCCCCTTTCTCAACCCCGCCCGGACCCGCATGGCGTGCTACCTGGTCATCAGCTCCAGGCATCTCAGCAACGGGCACTACCGTGGCATTAAAGGGATCTTCAGGGGACCGCTCTGCAAAAACGGCTCGGCCTCTCCGGTAACTGGCACCTTACTCCATCTTCGGTCTACCTAGAGCAGGCGGCATAGTTCTAGATAGAGGCGCACGTTTCTCGTAGGAGCGTCTGGGGTCATCTACGTGGTGGGGGGGGGGAGGAGACGCGGGCACTTTCACTGCTTTGGGTCCATTTGGTTACATCTTGTTGCTTAAGCTAACTTTAAAAAAAAATTGCTTCTTGAATGTTTCTGCAAAGTTTTATCCTTCCGAATCCACCGGCGGAACAGGCTTAAGACTCAGGGGTTTAGGAACGGATCGGTTGTCTTGGCCAGGAATATAGATCGGATTACTTAGAAAAAAAGGGTATTTGGCGCTGTGGCTTCGGTGAGCCACACACGGACACAGTGCTGGCAGAAAAAAAAAGTTAGAGCGACTTTGATACGTGGCCGCGGAAAGTTAGTGGAGAAGAACTCAAAGCCTTGTGGGTGGGGGTAACAGGAGTAACGGAAAGTTAGACGCCAGAAGAAAGCAATGGGAGCGTCTGGAAGTGACCACTGAAAATGACAAGAGTTGTCCTTAAGGCTATGTAAGAGAGGCAAAGGAAAGGAAACATGCAGTATGTGGGCTAGAGAGAATGATAGTGATGCTTAGTGGAATTAATAGAATGCTTAAAGGAAGAGGAGTTGTTGTTTTTAAGTCTCCTTATTTATTTTAAAGTATTTTCAGCTGCTTTTTAAGGCTCACAAAATAATGTACAAAAGAAAATTGACACAAGCAGAAAAAAGCAAGAGGAGGAAACCTCAGGGTAGCATCACATTGACCTTTTTCACAACCAGGGCTTGACTTTAATCCCAGCATGCATTACAGGAATACTTTGAAATGTGTTTCACGTCTCTGTTCTGCTTTCCTAACTTTTTCCTCCTCCTTTCTCTTGTGTCTGCCTCCTTGACAGTCTAAGCAAGGTCTACTTTTCTTAACAATAAGAGAGTTCATCTACTTTAAAAAAGGAAGTTCAAATACGCAATATGAATATGGTGACGTTGCACCTTAGATTGGTGGCATGATGCCGAAGGGGTAGGTTGCAGAGAAGTGCCTTAGAGCATGAGTAAGATGCCAGTTGTGGTGAGGTGATTTACGGTACAATCCTATGCAGCTTTACTCCAAAGTCCTCTTAGGTTCACTGGGATTTAGTCCCCAGTGAATGTGTATAAGCTTCTGTCTTAATGCCCAGAATAGGATATAAACTCTGGTATAAAAAAGATCAGGGAAATATTCTGTTGCAGAATGACAGTCAAGAAAGCAGAATTAGAATGCCAATAAATGGAATCTCTGAAAGGACCCCCTCTTAATGATTGGGGTTTTACTACAGAATAATAAAATCCAGAGGTTGAATAATAGTGCTCATTGCAGGATGACAGAAGGACAACATATCTTTAAAGTTTTCAACAGTGACATGGTAATTAGATGACATTTCACAAGTACAATCCTTGCACTATCATAGTAGATAGGTGGGAGCTGTCTAGGGTTGCAAATGCCCATCTCTGAGATGCAACCCACCATTGCGAAGCTATTGGAGAAGTGTTCTCCAATAGGGAGTGCATATGATGCTGAGAAGAAAGTCCCATGGGTTGGATATAATTGAACAGGTGGCAAAGCTTAAGTGGGTGCAGCTATAAATGAGAGACTGTAAAGAAAAGAAAGTGCTAAAGTGTAAGGAAGGTACAGTGCTCTGGTTGGAAGCAGGATGCTTCCAAACGCCACTTGCTGGAAACTACAGGAGTGGAGAGGATTGTTGCACTCACTTCCTAGTTGCTGGCTTCCCACAGGCAACTGGTTGGCCACTGTGAAAACCGGATAGTGGACTAGATGGGTCAATGTCTTGATCCAGCAGGGCTGTTCTTAATTGTACTTAAAAGAATGGGGAGATTGTGAAAAAACGGAGCAAAAGCTATGCTGAGTTAATGAAACAACTGTAAAGACAGCTTTGTAAACTGCAGAGGAGATTTGATGGGAAACAGTTGGAATTATAAGGGGAATGTTATTGGAATATGTGTTGTTGGAACTGATGGAATGTAAAATAATATGCTCCAAGGAATGAATAGTGTAAGATGTGGGAGTCCAGTGGTAAATTTTGAGCAAGGAGCATGATGCAAAGAGTTTTTTAAAATTAACTAATTGCCAACTATGGCAGCTACACAGACAAATGACCACTGTGGTGTTAAGCACCAGTGAGCTCTCCTTTTAGTGCCAATAACTGGTGAAAATGAACACAAGGAGTCAGTGACCTTTTACCATATATCTAGTTCTGAGCTCCACAGCATTCTCTTCTAAGAAGTATTTGAACTTTAGAAGTTCGTTTTGCTATCTCTTCTCCTCTGAAAACTGTTATTCTTCTTGTAGGACTCTGGGCACTGTAACTTCACATGAACAAGTAAAGGTAGTTGTGGTGTCCCATAATTTTTTTAAAAATCAAAAATTAGGACAGTTGGCGTAGCCTAATCAAAGGCACTTCCCTAATATGGATTTTTTTTTTACCTTCACATGTTTCTTCTTGAGCATTAGAGAAAAAATATTCATAAGCACACAGTTGCACACCTGTTTTTCGTGAGAAGATTCTAGTTTGTTCTTTACTCCAATATAGCAGCTGAAATATGTACACACAGTGTGTAACCTGTAGTGCAGCCAGATTAGTAAGGTACACTGCATTCGTTTATTTGTTTGTGTTTGTAGACCACTTCCACTGACAATGTAGAACAAATAACCACACTTAAACCAAATACCATAAAACCGTAGCACCATCTATGTACAGAGTGCTTTACAATGAGCAGCTTTGACAGGTCTCTTCTCCAAGGGCTTATGATCTATAAATAGACAAAAGGGAGAAAACAAATGAAGGGGGGAGGAATGGAAGCAAGGGAAAACACACAAACAATATGCTATTATTTCTGTTGTGCTTACTTTGGCTTAGTTGAGTTGTCCTTCTGTAATCCTCAAAATTGACCGATTGAACTTGGGGAACTTACCCTGAGAAAAGGCTTTCTCAGTTTCTGTTTTTAGAATGCTCAAAGTCAGTAGTGGCCCATGAGATGCCTTCTAAATATTGTTTGGGACTTGTTGTTGTTGTTTAGTCATTTAATTTTGTCCGACTCTTCGTGACCCCATGGACCAGAGCATGCCAGGCACTCATGTTGGTGGTTTCGAGAACATTGTCCAACCATCTCGTCCTCTGTCGTCCCCTTCTCCTTGTGCCCTCCATCTTTCCCAACATCAGGGTCTTTTCCAGGGAGTCTTCTCTTCTCATGAGGTGGCCAAAGTATTGGAGCCTCAGCTTCACGACCTGTCCTTCCAGTGAGCACTCAGGGCTGATTTCCTTCAGAATGGATAGGTTTGATCTTCTTGCAGTCCATGGGACTCTCAAGAGTCTCCTCCAGCACCGTAATTCAAAAGCATCAATTCTTCGGCGATCAGCCTTCTTCATAGTCCAGCTCTCACTTCCATACATCACTACTGGGAAAACCATAGCTTTAACTATACAGACTTTTGTCGGCAAAGTGATGTCTCTGCTTTTTAAGATGCTGTCCCAAGAAGCAGGCGTCTTTTAATTTCGTGGCTGCTGTCGCCATCTGCAGTGATCATGGAACCCAAGAAAGTAAAATCTCTCACTGCCTCCATTTCTTCCCCTTCTATTTGCCAGGAGGTGATGGGACCAGTGGCCATGATCTTGGGGTTTTTTTTTTATGTTGAGCTTCAGACCATATGTTGTGCTTACATCCTGTTTGGGACTAAGTTCCTATAAATCCCAACCATTGGTTATGCTGACTGAGGCTGATGAGAGTTGGAGTCCAGCAACATCTGGAGGGCTCCATGTTGACTATCCTTGCTCTAGGCATTGGGTGCCAGGGGATGTTTCACTCCCAGGGCTTGCTAGGAGTGTATGGATCTGGTGTATGGGTTAAAGAGGGTTTTTTTGTTTTTTTAAAAAATTAAACCTCCTCATAGACTGGTCCTGATGCAGCTCCCCTACCTCATGGCTGCTCTTCAGTTCGTATTAAATTCATGGTACATGCTTATAGACATTTATCCTCAATTGTAGTTTAGTCCTCAGTTCCTGTAATGACCATTCAAAGAGCAAAGGCTGTAAGCTGTGAGACTGCACTCCTATCCACACACAGGACTTCTGGGTAGATGCAGAAGTCTGGATATGCAGAGGATCACACTGCCAGTATTGGTTTTCACTTTGCAGTCGTAATTGACACAAGGACTCCTGCTTCTTAACTGTGAAGGCTACCTGGTACCCAACCAATATGTTTGTGATGTCTAGGAAATGTGTTTTAGTCTCTCCTTACCCTTCTTGAGATTTTCATCCAGAATAACTTTTGAGAAAATGTCTTTCCCTCTCATTTTTTTTTAAAAAGTGAAAGCTGATTCTAAATATGTTTGAAAGCTGTTCATGGTTTGGGGGATGATAGGGCGGGGGGGACGGACCCCCGTGGTGATGGCTTGCATGCAAAAGTCAAGAAATTTAAAATGTCAGATGTAAATGTGCCTCCAACCACATTGTACATCTGTATATTCTCGATTCTTGTTTCCCACAGAAAAATATGAATGGACACACTGTTGTTTATGTGGCAGCGGTGCACCATGAACAGGATGTAAGATGTACAGTACTTTTAAATTCACGTATTACCTATCCTTCTGAATTATTTTCTCATTTGCTTTATTCTGAAATTGCCATGTCAGCTTAATTTGGAAATTCTTGGTTTCCCCTAGGTTTTGTAGGGGTTTTTTTTGAGGGGGGGGGCTTGATTGAGACATCTATTTGTGAGTTCAGTGCTTTATCTTTTGTTTCTCGAGCAACATTTTGAACTTTCATATAATCTTAAATATTTAGTTTTAGTATATGAGCCATTAAAAGCTCCTTACATTTATGGAGTGCCATCTACTTCATGCATGACTCTGTGTAGCCTTTAATGTGTAATGTGTACCTTTCTATATTTAAAAGTGTCCTCTATTAACAAACCATGAAATGTCAGCAGGCTTATGGCTGTGCTTTTGGATATGAGAACAGTAGTGAATATTTAAATATTTTAAACACCTTTATGAAATTTCATGGCTGCGTGAGCAACAGTTTACCCATCTGGATATTTGTATGTGTCACTTTGTATCAATGTCAGCGATTGTGCATACTGTTCTTACAGTGGACACACAATTCTGGGGTATGGGGCTCCCATAGGCGGCTTATGGAAAGAGCCAGGTGTGCATACGCTGAATGATCATAGCCTTTGGGACAGTGGCCAGGATTTACATAAGCATACTCTTCATTTTTGCTTATTGTCGTAGAGGAGAGAATCCTGCTCTTTACTGATGACTCCTAGCACAGTTTGATTTCTCAGGTGAGCAGGAAAAAGTTGCATGCAAGGCAGCGGTAAGCCCAAGTTGCATGTTCATTATAATGTAGAGTGACCTGCGCAGTGCGCATGGTATGGAGCCTATTACCACGATGCCACCACTCACCTGTGGTGTTTATTCCACACAAAAGGGGGCCCAGATGCAGATGATCAGCTAACAGATTCTATTGCTATGAAAACCTCCACCTTGTCCCATAAGCAAGGTCTGGCAAGAAGTTTCTGCAAAGCATTTTCAAGGGCAGGTTTCTTGCACACCACTTAAGAGGCTTTATCACAATCGAGCGGTGTGTAAATTTTGTTTTTATTTATTTATTTAACAAAGAGTTGTCCACAACTAACATTTACTCAGAGGAGACCCATTGAAATTAATGGGCTTAAGTTCATCATGGTCATTAATTTTAATGGTTCCACTCTGAACAAAAGTTATTTGAATACAGCCCAAAAGTGTTTATTATAGGCATAACAAACATTTTTGAAAGCTAGTGGAAGAGGCTTCTTTTGAAATGTCAAATTATTTTCCGTCAATGAAAATCTGTCTCCTGAAAGGATACCATCATAACAGATTCAAATACAACACTGCAGGTTTGCAATCTGAAGAGACACATACACACATATCCCGAATTAAAAATTTGAGACATGCGTCATGCTTTTCCACTTGAAAAGATTTATTTCTAGGGTAGGATGGAATAAGAATTATTCTACCCTTTTTGGAGTCCAATTCCTGTGGTTTGGATGCTAGTCCCCTTTCTAAGCCTGAATGAAAAGGCAAGCCCAGAGCAGACACCCAACAGGCAACTTCCTCTGAGGACACAGCACTTTGTTAATTCTCACCACCAGGAATGTTTGTTAATCCAATCACACATCATGCAGTGTCATGGCTGTAGTACATGTCTCTCCAGCAAAAGCTGATTGGAAGAAGGCAAGTCATGCAGAGTTGCAACAAACATGCCCCTCACTGGCTCAGATGCAATTTTGGGGTGGTATGATCAGTGTGGTTGCACTGGGTGCAACACTGCAGAAGACACCAAAACAATGCTTTAGAACGAAGCACGCAAGGCGGGAGGCGCAAAATTTTAGCAACACACAGGGTGCTACTGAAATTTTAGAGCCCAAAGGCAGCCACTGAGTGGCTGGATGCTTTGAGACTTATGTTTGTCTCGCTTAGAATCACAGAGCTGGAAGGTGCCTCTGGCTGATACAGGAAATCTGCTGTTACAGCATCCCCAACAAGTGGCTAGCTAGCTTCTGCTTAAAAGCCTCTAACAATGGAGAGGTCACCCTCTTCCGTGGCAGGGAGTCTCTTCCACCATTGAACAGCTTGTTATCATTAATAGTTTATTCCTAATGTTTACTAGAAACCCACTTTCCTGTAATTTGAACCCTTTGGTTCAGGTCTTAAGCTCTGCAACAACAGAAAACAATTTTTTCCCATCGCCTTCAAGGCTGTCCTATTGCCTCTTAATGGTCTCTTCCTTCAGGCTAAACATAATCAATTCCTTCAATCTTTACTCATAGGACTTTGTCTCCAGGCCTTTCATCTGGACGAGTTCCAGATTGTCACATAACTTTCTAAAACTACAGTGCCTAGAACTGGACACAGCACTCCAGGTAAGGTCTGACCAAAACAGAATAGCGTGGCACAATTTCTTCTTGTGATCTGGACACTCAACTATGTATGAAGCTGGCTTAACACTGAGTTAAACTATTGGTCCATCTAGGCGAGTACTGTCTGCTCTGACTAATGGTAGTGGCTGTCCCAAGTCTCAAGATGTATTTCCCATTATCTGCTACCCATTCCTTTTTAAGTAGATGCCAGGGATTTAACTTGGAACATACTGCATGGAAAGCGTGCTCTGAACAATGTCCCTTCTGTCTCTGAATGCGTGGCGATGGCTCCTTTCAAAAACTCATTGACAAAAGCCATGGGTGTTTCAAATGAAGCTTGTTTTGCAAGGGCTGTACTATGACCTTTCCTGGGACGCAATTTGGGAATTGCTGGCTCAGACCAGGGGTCTGGTGTGTTGCTTGCTGGAACAAAATTATTACTTACTGTGAGGACTGAGTAATGTAACTTCAAGACTGATACAAATGGGAAAGCTCTTGAACTGATGATTGACTGAAGAGTGGGGACGAGAAATGCTGAGCTTTAAGAACGGAGTCAAAAGCGGTAGACTCCTGAGAGGGTTATATTTCCTTCTAGAGGTGCATTTCAGAAGTGTCATTTTCTCCTTCCCATTTTTCATGGAATAACAAATGCTCTTTGAGGATCCGATATATGTCCCCTGCAAAATGAAATATGACCCATATGCAAAAATCTAGCATTTACTAAGATTTGTAAAGCTCTGTGCAGAATACTTATGGCCATGAATATATCATACTGATCACAGGGCTCCTTGGAGCTGCCATTGGTTTTTTTCTTTTATCTGTGATGGATACATATAATACTGGCCTGCCTCAAAACTGCTTCAGTCAGTATCTTACCAGACATGCCACAACCTTTGCGAAAACAAACTCACAAGGCAGGACCCAGACTTTGCCAGGATCTTCGCAGAGTCCTGCAGTAGTGCCAATGACTCAGCAGATGTCTTCCTTTCTTTTCCTCCACTGTTTTCATCTAGTGCTGCCGGGCTGCTTGAGGCTTTTCAGCTAAGACATAAAACGAAGTCAGTTTTAGTTACAGTTATTAAAATTACTTCATGTTTCTGCGGGTAATGAAAAGTTAAAGTGGTAATTGAGACCTAGGATGGAATGCATGTTCTTTCATAAGGTCCCCCCCTCCCTCCAAAATCACAAAAGGATATATTAGTACTTGCCAGTTTATTCGCTCCTCAGATGGTTATTTAGTGATTGTGTTAAGTAGTTGGTTGTATTCCATTTTTTTAAAAAATTGTCTTTGCTTCACTTAGGGCCATGGTGATTTCCTTATTGAAATGCCTAAGAAAGGACCCATAGGATTTAACTGGATTTAACAGTTCTAACTAGGTGCAGAAAATGTTCATGTGCTAGAATGGCTTTAACAATGCTTTCTACCACAGTGAAACATGTTTCTCCAAAGGGAGTGTTTAATATCAAAAGCATACCAGTGTGAGTAGATAAATAGGTACTGTACAGTGGTACCTTGGTTTTAGAACAGCTTAGTTTATGAACAACTTGGAAATAGAACACTGCAAACCCAGAAGTAGGTGTTCTGGTTTGTGAACTTTGCCTTGGAAGCTGAACATGTTCCGCTTCCTGTTGAGTGTGTTCCATTTGTAAATTGAGTTCCCCGCTGCTAACCTGAGGCCTCCTATTGAGGCTGTCAGCTGTTTAGGACCGAGCACCCACACAACACAGAGGTGATATTTGGAGCTCTTTTTTTTGCTTTTTTTTTTGCATGTTTGTGTGGCTTTTTCATTTTTTTTGACTGTGACTTGTTCTTCGTTTTATGGGACTGACTTGTGACTGTGGCTTGTGACTTTGTTTTTGTGACTTGTTTTTGTGGCTGTGTGGAACCCAGTTCAGCTACTGATTGATTGTGTGACTGCAGAAATTGTTAAAAGCCCCCTCCTCCATCCAAACAATGACTATCATCAGTGCATGTAAGAAAAAAATTTTTTTTAATCCTTTAATACTGTCTTATTTATTTTATAGTACAGTACATTGATTATTGCTTTCATTTTATGGCTCCAATGGTCTCATTAGATGGTAAAATTCATGTTAAATTGCTGTTTTAGGGGTTGTTTTTAAAAGTCTGGAACGGATTATTCCATTTTGCATTACTTTCCATGGGAAAGCACACCTTGGTTTTAGAATGCTTTGGTTTTGAAACAGACTTCCGGAATGGATTAAGTTTAGGAACCAAGGTACCCCTGTACTGCAATGATAAGGTAAACTGTGTTTCTGTGTGCTCTGGCTTCCGTCACAGTGTCCCATTGTACCAGAAACCGCTTTAGTCATGCTGGCTAGATGACCCAGCTGTCTGCGGACAAATGCCGGCTCCCTCGGCCTGAAAGTAGAGATGAGCGCCACACACCATAGTCAGATTCGACTGGACTTAACCATCCAGGGGTCGTTTACCTTTACCCTTACCTTCATTGGATCATGGGTCCAAGAATGCATGAATTTAACAAGGCGGATCAAGCAGTTCAGAGATAATGTTCAAAACCAAATACTGAAAACTGAAGCTTCTTAGAAGTTTCTACTACATGCTGAAGAAGTGAACCGTTTTTTCAAGATAAATTCTAAATCTTCCAGCCCACTGGAATTAGGGACCATGGTGTTCAATGGGGCTTTCTCCCAAGTATGTTTACATAATAAGAGTGCAGCCTTAAAATGGAAACAGCTTGCCTCTTCAGCTGTCAAAGGGTCTGCAGTACACACCTCAAGGAATTGCATCATTTTTTCGAAATATTTAAAATACGATGGTGAACAGGAATGGCAGTGAGGTGTGCCAACAACTCAAGGGGAAAGAAATCACAGATACTAAGGGCATGTTTGTGCCATCTGTTGTTCTGCTTGTATGTCAAGTACAACCAGTGAGTTCACAGCACATTCTATGTGAAGACACCAGAGGTCAGAGCTCCACCTCTATTCAAAAATAATTTCCTTTATGAGAAGAGGCTTGCTTCTTTCAGGATATGTAATGCAATGCCTGATCAAACTTGGTAGGAATGCGGGATCTATTGGCTGGAAAGGTTTCCTGGCCAGGGGCAGTAAGTGCTTTAGGCGTTTGTTAGATGTTAGCTGGTGACTCCCACTGAAACTCAGTTTCCATTTACGTAATGAGTAAAGTTGTTTTGTGGCATTACCAAGCAGTGAAAAGAATCATAGAATTGTAGAGTTGGAAGGAACAGTGACTTGAAAAATTAAGTGAGTAAATAAATAAGCTCTTATTTTCGAATCCTAAGGACATCAAGGCAATATGTAGCATTGTTAAAATGAGCAATTCCATTTCGGAATAAGGTTGCTTCCAGGAACTGAGAACTCTTCAGTCAGACTGCTTTATATTTGAAATAAAGGACCTGCAAAAAAAGAAGAAGTAAAAATGAAAATGTGAAAGCCTTCTAAGGTGGATTTTTTGCATTCATTTAGTTTTTCAGAAAGAATTATCCAAACTGTGTCTGATCCTTGGGCTCAAGACAGCAATATTTTTGTGTGAGTAGTTTCTCATGCGCTGTGGAAAAACCTCAGTCCTGTTACTGTAATATGTGCAAATGTTAAGTCTGGACTTTCACTGAGATTTCAATTATATAAAGGTTCTATGGATGGGGGGACACAAAGGTTCTGTGCATAGCTGGAGTAGTCTATCCATTATGCCTGCAGTTGTTATCTTCCGGTTAAATTCTCTTTCAATGAAGAATCTAAAAAGACCTCAGCTGTAGGTTTTATGTAGGACAATCCAATGCAATTCTGCTCAGAAATAAGTGAAACTGTGTTCAGTGAGACTCACTTTAAAGCCAGCATTTGAATTCTCTCTCACCTGTAAAATGTATGTATAAAAAAGCCACACTGACCAGGGCTGGATCTAGGCACATCAAAGAAGTGATTCAGTTAAATGCTTTGTAAACTTCATAGAGGGAAGTTCTGTTGGCGAAAAACAGGACTCCACAGCACCGTATAGTGTCATAATGTTATAATGTATATAAAGCGCTTTATCTTTACAAATGTAGCTGAGTCTCAGATCATACCCTCAGGTTTAAAACTGGCTAATTTCTGCTTTCTATATTGCATTAAAAGCATTCAGAAATATTGCACTCTGGACCACAGGTTCTACCTGGCATGACTTTAAAACAACAACATCACTAAAGAACTTGCAGCCTTATGTGCTTCTCTTGTGCTCAGTGTAGCTGCATTGAAGTTCAGAAGGAACTGAGTTTTAAGCCTTTGTTGTTTGTTGTAAAAGTCTTTGCTTGTCTTAAGTTGTTTTTGTCATGCTGTCATGGGCCAGCTGGGTAAGCACCACAAACTGCAGTTTAAGAACCACTGGGTTGCTGAAGAAAAATTAGCAAGATATGCATGCCTACTTATCTCAGGAGAGACCTTTATTGTTAAATATTTACTCTAGTGAATCTATCATCAAGGTAACTGGTTACTATTTTATAGTGATAAACTGTTGGCATGTTAATTGTGGGTTATTTCTGCCATATGCCTAATGCAGGGATTCCCAAACTAAGGCCCGGGGACTGGATGCGGCCCAATCACCTTCCAAATCTGGCCCGCGGACGGTCCGGGAATCAGCATGTTTTTACATGAGTAGAATGTGTCCTTTTATTTAAAACGCATCTCTGGGTTATTTGTGGGGCATAGGAATTCGTTCATCCCCCCCCAATATAGTCCGCCCCCCCACAAGGTCTGAGGGACAGTGGACCGGCCCCCTGCTGAAAAAGTTTGCTGACCCCCTGGCCTAATGGATAAGATGTAAACATTTTCTTCAGACTTCTGCCCCAGTTTCAAGCTTAGATACAGTCATAATAGGCAAGCTTCCTTAAGAAGCCTTCCCACCCATACCCACCTCCTAGAAATTTGCAGGGAAATTGAATGAAAGGCTGCATACTCTAATCAGCTCTTGCTAATAATGGGCAGTGGGGGTGGCAGTACAGTTTAAAACACACAGAACTCACCAGTATCCACAGGAATGCTTTGCCTACATTCTTTTCCAACTGAATCTGAGAGATGATTTCAGTGTTGATGGGGGAAAGTGTTAGTTGTAAATCAGAAGTGCACTAAGGCAGATGCTTCAAGAAATAGCCTAATGAGACCTAGACATTATGAGCTTTCACCCCAGGGTGTCCCTGCATAGAAAGCAGAGTTAAAACTGAAGTGACATGCTGCCGGCTACAAAATACACAATTTTAAAATGGTGAAGAGCATTTGAGGAACACGTGCTCCGGAATCTGTCTTTAGTGCATAGGTGTGTTGTTGTTTTTTATTGTTCCTTTTTGCTCTCTCTGTGTGTGTTTGTGGGTGTGTTTTTGATAATACAGTTTGTATTTGCTCAGAGTGCAAACGCTGCTATTTATGGTTTCGTTTCCTTGTTTTAGATTATATCAGCTTGGCAGACTACTTTACAAAGTACATCTGGCAATGCTGATCACCTGTTAACAACTAGAGGGGGTTATTGGACTGAGTCTGACTCTGGTGCACCTTTCCCCTGCCACTTTGATGATTAAAATTGGTGGTGCATTTTGCCTCTTCCTGTGAAATACGTGCTCAGTGTGACATTTTGACCATGGTGCTCATGCAACATGTGGTCCTTGGATAGGTAGCTATTGCCCTGGAGGATAAAATGCAGTTGAAACTGATATCCTGCATTGTAGTGAGAAGATTCAGCACGTGAAACACAATAGGATAGTACCTTAGATCTCCCTCTTGGGTATCAACTCATCATGCCCATGGAGAACTAACATCCAAGAAGGTGCATATTTCTAGGAACATAGGAAGCTGACCATTGGTCCCTTTAGCTCTGTATTGTCTACTGAATGGCAGCAGCTCTCGTGGGTTTCAGACAGGAGTTTGTCCCAGCCATACCTGGAGGTGCCAGTAATTGAACATGAGACCTTCTGCATGCAATACATATGTTCAAACATTGAGTTATGCCCATATAATCATTGAGTAGATATAATACAAGTCAATGTAATGTCATTACATTCCACAGGTAGTAAATCCTAGCATCAAAAGCTTTGTTTGGGTGTTTTTTAAAAGGAAAAAAAAAGACATAAGGCATTTATGAATTCATCCATACCCCCAAATGCATATACATTCTAAGTTTAGGTGGCCACCTTCAGAGCCAAATATACAGCAATCAGATCTCACAATCTTACTCTAGGCAACCTGCTTATTGAGCATTCATCCTGATTTGTTCATGTATTTTTGTATGTGGAGGTTGGACTATATCGGGTCTTTTTAATACTGATTTTCTATTGAAAGGTTTTCACTTATTGTATAGGTGTAAGTGATATTATTATCCTAATATGCATATATGGTTGCTAATAACCTACTACATTCTGTATAAAGTCGTTCCAGGTGTCAATATATTTTTCCAAACAAAGTCTACATCTATAGGCAATCTGGTCAAAAATTGCAAGTGTTTTATACCAATATCTATATCTGTCCTTAACTGAGTGCTTGCTCTGATATGTTAGTTGGGAAGTTGTTTGACCATCAGCATTCATTCTGATTTGTTTGCATGGTGTTTATACATCTTTCCATTAATCATTTGTTGATCCCACATTTTCCATGCATTTCCCCATTACTTCCCTAACTGCAAAAGTTCATTTTTAAAAAAGTGGAGTTATTGCTCTAGGATGACAGAGCATAGTAATTCTGTTTTAAGTGCACTTTTAAAGCTCTAGTATGGAGTTGAACCCCTCCCACAAATACAGACAGTGTGGAGGTGACCATATTATGCTCACTTACAACTCAATGCACCCACACTGTATCTTGGTATTTTAGCCCCAAATCCTCTTCTTCTGTAGGTTGGGGGAAATACTAAAGCTCAAAATTCTTTCATATGACTTTTCTGTAATTTTGCAAGATGGTACCCCTCAACAAGAGGATTTCCAGTGCCAACTAGTATTTTCAGACATAAGAAGAGTGTGTTGAAAAAAGGAAGCTGGCTTACATATACAAAGACTCTTGTGGCTGCATAATATTGAAAGCATCTCCAGAGAAAATGACATTTGTGGGGTTGCTGAACTGAGATCCTGTTGTTTAAATGGGATTCAAACAGCAACAAAAGAATCTTTGACATTGCTGCCAAAAAACAAGTGCCTTTTCCCTGTTAAAGAGAAACCAAACTATCTGGAGTAGAGTTATCTAGCTCCCGTTCCTTATCTCTGCCTTTTGTAAATTGAGTGTGTAATAAATAGAGCTGCACAGAATGTCCTTTTTTTTCCTTTTAAGAAAAAAGGGATAAACTGTATGACATCAAATTTTATATCTGAGCATTGAAAGATATTGGTACAGCAAACTTTATAGCCAAGAAGAATATAACTGTTAACTTTCAAGTATAGGAACATGTTTAAATTATAGTGTACTTTTTCACCACCCTGCTTGTTTCTTTTCATTGCAACAGATTTAAGAAATAGGTCAGGAATCTGTAAAAATGTCTTCTTAGGAAATTCACTTGGCTTCTGCTCTTTATACACATGTAACAACATTTTTAGAGTGCTCTGAAAATCAAAGCCTGTATAATAAACTGTTGTTCCTTTGTGCAAATATTTCTGTGGCCTGGTCATGGATGACCCATTAGGGTTCCCTTTGCCTTAAAAAAGAAAGAAAGAAAGCTTAGTATGTGAACCATGGTATTCTGGCCACGTGAAGGATGCGGTCCAATTTGGTAAGAAGGCAAATAGAAACGACCAATTAAAATTGGGAGATTTCTGGGAAAGTTGCTAAGAGGTTTTTGGAGCAAATGTAGCTCTGGAAGTATTGGTGATGGTTTGGGACTGCTGCTACCATGAATTAGGTACTACCTGTGTGTTTGTTTCTGTTTCCCCTCAATGCCTTATCAACCTGTATAGTAATAAATAGATTATGAAGAAGAGCACTGTGGAGAAAATAAAGGGGAATCTGTAAAGGGTATCCATGAAACAGTACATTGCATTCTATCTGCGCAGGAAAAACGTAATGGTGATTTAGGCTTTGGGTCAAGATGCTTTCCTGACCTGATTATCCTCAGCATAATCCGGTTTAGAGGTAAATCCCATTGGCTTCATTGTAATTCACATGTGTATTTTCTTAAATCACTAAGAGAGATCATGCATGTCAGAACGTATGTATACTTTGCATCTATCTTACAACAGAAGAGGTAGGAACAGGACTTAGTCTTGGCACAAATGAACGATCCTCTTAGAGTTTTATCTAGAACATTTCATTAAAGTCAGTGGGAGTTACTTTTAATTGGTGTAGGATGGGGGGGTATCAGTTAACTCACTTGACATCCTTTTCTGAACAAACAATTGCTGAGTACTTTGGTGTTCCATTCCCACATAACACACCTATAGCAAACAAATTTCCAGCGTCCATTCCATATATTTTAGGAAAAGAGGGGCTGGTAAAATAAAATGGGTTGGTGTGAAAGTAGAACACTACAGCAACTAGCAGAAGATAAACTGCTTTTCCTTATGGCTAGGATCTTTGAGAAAAATGTGCAAGTGCTTATCTCTTGGCCTAGAGCTAGCATCTTTTTGTAGTGGGAAAATGTTTTGGAGGCTCTGCATTGTTGCAGCAGATAGAGAATTGGGATTTCTGTAATTTGGGGGGAGTAAAACCAGGTTGATGAGACATACTTCTCTCTCCTGACAATGAAAAAGCAGGCTAGTTAAGAGGCCCTTCAGTTGTCCTTTCTCTTGCTGACTCTTGTACATGGTAGAAGTGCAAGTCACACTCCTGCTGGCAATTATACACATTAAGTATGCAAATATAGCGGGGCTGATTTGCATAAAATGCAAAGTATCTTGGCTAGCTAGACAGATCTTAGATATGACATAGCTGAAAAGCAGATCCCTGAACTGAATCCATTAATTGTGCTTGATGGTGACCCCAAGATTTTGAAGAGTCACTCAAGCAGCTGCTAGTCTGGAGTAGGTTATTAGAGTGGGCGTTATTCCCACCCTGGATGTGGACGGCTGGATTTTACTAGACGGCAAAGATATTTGCAGAGGAACAACTAAGAAAAGAGCTGAAAGTCTGGAAAAGAAAATAAGGGGAGAGTTGGCATGTAAAAATATGAATATGTTAATAGTAAATGGGACTGTGAATTGTAAAACTATGTATGTATGTTCAGATGGAATAGCTTTCATTCTGAAAAACAATGGCACAGAAAAGAAATAAATCATTAAATGAGCCGGACATGAAAATTATTCCAAAAATGGACCTGTCATGTGACCAACGTCTAAACATACTGTTGCATAAGTTATATGGCACTCCTAGTTTACTATCAACAACAGCTCCACTTGCTCTGACTGTTTGCATAAAATGCTAATATTCAACACATTAACATATGCAAGCACCTGAGGGCAATTTCTCATGACGCTCATAAGAAAAAAGTATATTTTGGAACACATAATTAAGGCCTCCTACATAGAGGTCGGTTTCTGCTCAGACTCGAGTCAGGAGCCCTAGACATTTATTCAGTAATTCTGGGTGCGTAAATGAATTAAAAACAAAGTCAATAGCATTCAGAATTTATCTACTCCTTTTTGGCCCCAGTCCCCAAACCTTTAGTCTGAAACTGTTTCACTAAAGCCAGTAGGGGTACTTACACAGAGAAAGGAACTTGAGAACTGCAGCCTGTACCTGTCAGCTCTAGAAATTAGTCAGAAATTGGGCCAGTTTCTTCTCACATGCTAATTAATTAGCTGATGCTTTGTGACAGGAAGAATATGAGTATATCATTTTAATAAAGCAGAGTCAATACGGAAATATTTTTGAAAAATAACCACCCCCAACGTCTACTCCAAACCATACCTGCCAAGTCTCCCACTGAAAAATGCGGGATCAGCAGTGGCGTGGCACCGGAAGTTGCGTAGAAGCAACTTCCGGGGCCACTCTTCCCATGTGTGGGCACCGGAAATCGGGCAGAGCGGCACCGGAAGTCGCTTCTATGCATGCCTGGCAGCCATCTTGGTGGTGGCCGCATGGCCGCGGCCATCTTGGTGGTGGCTGCACGGCGACGGCCATCTTGGTGACGGCCGCCGCCATGCGGCCACCACCAAGATGGTCACCGGGCCTGTGTAGAAGCGACTTCCGGTGCCGCTCTGCCCGATTTCCGGTGCCCACACATGGGAAGAGTGGCACCCAAAATGGAGGCTCCCTGGCAGGTAGGAAATCCGGGGCGGGGGATTTCCGGGTTTTTTCTCCATTCGGGAGAACAGCGGGAAACGGATTAAAATCTGGGGGTTTCCTGCGAAAAGCGGGATACTTGGCGTCTAAGCTCCAAACCCAACTGCAAGTTGCTTGCAATTGGTAATAAAACAGTATTATTGTGTTATTCTAATACTAAGGACAGAACCTAGTCCATAGTTTAATGGTTTGTTTATTGATTTAAGTTATTTTATAGCAGATGCACACCAACCTTTTCAGATTGCTTCCAGGGAAGAAATAGCCAGAGACACAAGTTATTTTCAGACCACCTCATTTAGCATGCGTGAAATAACTGATTACTATTCACTACGTATTTACTTAAAATATATTATAAGTAAGCCTGGAGATGATTAGCAATGGTATGTAAGGTAAGCATTTGTGGCTTTCAAAAATAGGTTTGCCAAAGATAGAGCACCATCATTAAGAGCCAATTATCATCAGATGCCCTCTGGGATGCAAAAGAACCTCTGGGACCAAGGACTGTGTCAGTAACAGTGCAATCCCTTATATGCCTCCCCAGAAATAAGCTCCATTGAGTTCAATGGGACTTACTCTCAGTAAGCGTAATGGGTGAATCCAGAAGAGTTACTTGCCCTTAGGCTCTTATTTAAATCAATGGGGTCCAAATGCAACCAAGCTGCAATGTACTGTAATTCTATGCACATTTATTCAGAAGTAAGATTCATTTTATTCTACAAACATACTCGCAGCTATGTACGACGGATAGATTTGCAGTTTTCAGATCCAACATGTAGCCTCATTTTGCTACTGAGCATACACTGACAACAGAGCTGTGGCCAATCCACATGTGTAATTAATCAAATCAACATTTTTTGAGAGTACATATACCGTAAGGTGCACTTAGTATGTGAAACACTGCAGTATCTTTTTAAATGAATAATTAGGATACTTGCAGAACATACAAAAAAAGAAGAAGAAAATTTCAATAGGTTTTCATGTCATTTAGTTTAGTCATACCTTCCTTGATTATTTTGCCCACTGGTGGTTTTATTATACTTATTAATAATGGTAATGCTGAAATCAGCTGGAGCATTTGCTATGGAGATATTAATGAGGAAACACAGCCTGAACCTGCAGTTCTGAACAGGCACATTCCCCAGGTCTGCCTTAAAGGTGGGCTATCAAGAGATTTATCTCTTGCTTTGCGATTGGAAAACTTATCATTCTAGGAATCCTTAAATGCTTTGCAAAGGACTCAGACTATGGATCAAACAAACAAACAGTGTGCTCTCTGTATAGTGAGATAATTGCTGGGTCTTCGTTTACTTTCTGAGTAGGGTGAAGGACACAAGACCTAATGAAAAAGTTTGATAACATAAGTTGTAATTTATATTATGACTTAACTGTACCCTAAGCAAAAAAAGGCGGGAGTAGGAGCCAAGGAGTAGGGGTGATAACTGCGTTTCAATTTTTGTGGATTCATTTGGGTTAAGCGGGAAAGGATTTTTACTACACCCTTCCTTTGTCATGTATACACACCTACAGAAAACAGCAAAGCAAAGCTGCCTGTCAGTTTTCTATCTTCAACATCTCATGAATTAATGATTATGATGACAATTCCCCCTCCCCCACATACTCTGTCCAGTGAAATCTGTCACATAAATTCCACTTTAGGCAAAGTTCGGTTGCAACTCCCTATGGAACCAGGGAGTGGTGTGGCCATTGTAGATTGATTAATTAATCCATAGCAAAAAGGATACACTTTTGTGTATGCCTGAGAAGATACCTGTGATGTTAATGATGGATCCATTATCTGATTACCACAAAAAGAAAATGGCTGCACCGTCTTTGAGCCTATGAGCAATAGCGAGGAAGGATTTTCAAGCAGTTCTTACTGTTTCCCAGCTAAATACATTGTTCGCCTTTGAAAAAAAACTATATAAAAATGCAATGGGAATAAAGACCATCCCATGCAGCTGTTTTCTTTTTGTAATGGCTTCTTACAGATGTTTTTTGATCCTTCGTGAACCTAGCGATTAATGTCAGTGATCAAGCCAGGATGCAGATGATGTCAGTGATCAAGCCAGGATAATAAGGGTTTAAAGGTAAAGGGACCCCTGACCATTAGGTCCAGTCGTGGACGACTCTGGGCTTGTGGTGCTCATCTCGCTTTATTGGCCGAGGGAGACGGCATACGCGTTCAGCTTCCGGGTCATGTGGCCAGCATGACTAAGCCGCTTCTGGCGAACCAGAGCAGCGCACAGAAACGCTGTTTACCTTCCCGCCGGAGCGGTACCTATTTATCTACTTGCGCTTTGCTGTGCTTTCAAACTGCTAGGTTGGCAGGAGCAGGGACCAAGCAACGGGAGCTCACCCCGTTGCGGGGATTCGAACCACCGACCTTCTGATCGGCAAGCCCTAGGCTCAGTGATTTAGACCACAGCGCCACCTGCGTTTAGGTGGTCCCTAATGTACCGTGGAGCTAAGTTGCTCAGGGCTTTGTAAATTAATACAAGGACTTTGAACCTGGCTCAATAGTAGATGACAGCCACTGCAGTTAACCCTGTGGGGGAGAGGCCAGTTCACATCTTATTCTTGTGTGTATGGTGAAGATGGTTGTCCTCATTGGCTACATCATGACATGGTGTCATTCCCATAAGCTCATTGTATAGGACTGAAGATTGTGAAGGTGGTACTTTAGGATTGTATTATCAAACAGTTGACTTTCCAGGTTAAAAGATAATTGAATTCTGGTAGTAATTCAAGGGTATGCATAAAGGTAAAGGTAAAGGGACCCCTGACCATTAGGTCCAGTCGTGACTGACTCTGGGGTTGCGGTGCTCATCTCGCGTTATTGGCCAAGGGAGCCAGCGTACAGCTTCCGGGTCATGTGGCAAGCATGACTAAGCCGCTTCTGGCAAACCAGAGCAGCACACGGAAATGCCGTTTACCTTCCCGCTGTAGCGGTACCTATTTATCTACTTGCACTTTGACGTGCTTTCGAAGTGCTAGGTTGGCAGGAGCAGGGACCGAGCAACGGGAGCTCACCCCATCGCAGGGATTCGAACCGCCGACCTTCTGATCGGCAAGCCCTAGGCTCAGTGGTTTAACCCACAGCGCCACCTGTGTCCCAGGGTATGCATACTTTTACACTAAAAAGAGAGAGAGAGAGAGATCCTTTAATAATAGCTTGTCATCATTTTGTTTTTCTGTTTCCCTTATAGTGTTATTGTTATAATGTTTGTGCATGGTGATTACTGTTAAGCAGCTTTACAATAAGGAGCATTACAAGGGCAGATTTCATTATCAGTGACCAGGTGGTGAATTGCTAATAGGGAAAACTAGTCTTTCGGCATTAGACAGATTAAGTAGAAATCTGTGTGTAATGAACCCACAAAATGCTTTTTAGAGTAAGTGCACTACTTTGTTGCAATGTGTTTTGGATAGCAGCCCAAGATTTTAGAAAGGCATTCGTAGCCATTGGGGTTCAAAAAGCAATATCACTATCTTAAGTGACACAGTCAGGTGTGTGGCAGTTGAAGTGGAATGGCTTGGAGATGACATGCAGGCCAAAGTACAAAGCCTCCAGGTACACAGAAATACATTTATTGTGTCTTAACGTGTTTCAGAAATCTTTATCAGAAGGACTCTTAGGCTCCAACCAACTTGTGTCTTTGGCCTCTGACTCTGCTGCAAAAGAATCGTGAAAGATTCCTCTGCCTTCTATATCTGGTGCCTTCCCATTTGTTTGTTTGTTTGTTGTTGGTTAGGTGATGTAAGCAGAATTCAGTCCTGCTTTGCTCTGCACCCACTTTCTTTGCCAAGTAAGAACTTTAAATACAGTGGAACCTCTACTTACAACCATAATCTGTTCCAGAGGTCCGGTCATAACTAGAAACGTACATACCCGTGTTTCTCCGAAAATAAGACACCGTCTTATATTTATTTTTCCTCAAAAAACACACACAGTGGCTTATTTTCAGGGGATGTCTTATTTTTTTATTATGTGTCCAGCCTAGCCTCTTCCTTGGTGCCCTCCAGAACTGCGCCTATCACTATGTCTTATTTTCTGGTTATGGCTTATATTGCGCAAATGCTTAGAAATCCTGCTACGGCTTATTTTATGGGTATGTCTTATTTTCGGAGAAACAGGGTAAGTAGAGGCGCACTTTTCCATAGAAAGTACAGTGGTACCTCTACTTACGAATTTAATGTGTTCCGAACACACATTTGTAAGTCGAATCCCATAGGAATGCATTGGGAGAAAAAATTCGTAAGTCGAAGCAACCCTATCTAAAAATTTGTAAGTAGAAAAAATCCTATCTAAACCGCATCCAAGATGGCGGACGGAGCTCCATTTGTAAGTAGAAAAATTCGTAAGTAGAGTTATTTGTAAGTAGAGGTACCACTGTAATGGAAATGTGAAGTGATCCATTCTAGATGATGAAAAACACCCCCCTAAAACAGAAATTTAACACAGATTTTACTGTCTAACGAGACCATAGATCCATAAAATGAAGGAAATAATCAATGTACTGGACTATAAAATAAATAAGACAGTATTGTAGTTGAAAAAAAAACATTTATTTTTTTTCTTACCTGCATTGAGGGTGGGTGGGCTTACCTGGCTACAAGCTGGGGGTAGGGCAAGGGTCAGTAAAGAGCTGATTCACTTCGGCCAGAGTCACTTTTTTTTCTTGCCTGGCCAGGTTCTTCTCTGGACTTCCTCAGGTTAGTTCCTCGGTTTGGGGCTGCAGTGTGCCCTGCTTTGCCTCTTGCAGGCGGCACCTCTTCCACAGCTTTGGGGGGCCCCCCTCTCCCTGGCAGCAGAGGCCCCAGCGCTGCCCTGCAGTGGGCTGGGCAACTCCGGGCTGTTGGCAAGGCCTCTGTTCATATCTAGAGGAAAGTTCATAAGTTGAAGCCCTACTGAAGGTTGTAACTGGAATCGTACATAAGTAGAGCCGTACGTAAGTCGAGGTTCCACTATAAAGCCTTTTAGGAGTCGTCCTACACACGAGTAGGACCTTGATAAAGACACATGCCTGACTGGCATGTTCTCTCCCTCCTGGTCGATCGTTCGGGAGCTTCAAAAGCTTTCTCCAGCCCGAACATCACAGCGACTGATGCCAAAAAGCATTAGCATGCTTAGGGATCCGCAGAGTCTTTGCAGTTTGCGTAACAGACCTCAGCAACTCAGCATTTGGCTAATCTATTTTATTTACATATAAATACACACAGAGCACTGCAACATGGCTCCCTTTCTCTCTAGCATCAGGCAGCAAAGAGAAAGAACAAAGGACAATAGTCCCACTTCGCGGAACACAGTAACACAAGCATCCTGTCTCCGTTACTTCCCACTCTGTGGAATGAAAACATATACCGTCATGTGATAGATAACAATCCCATGACTGCAGACACAGGGAATGACTCTTCAACAAAGCCATCATCTGGCTTAGGGTGACCATATGTCATAACCAAGGACGGTGTTCTGAAGGGCTTTCAGAGAGCAGTTTTCTGTCGGAGGTAACTTTTATTTGAAAGGTTGCCCAGCCCATTCAGTTTAAAGAAGAACCATGAGAAGGGAGTCAGAAACCTTGAAATTGCCCATTGGCAGTTAGCAGCTGGAGCATAGACTGAGCAGCCAGACGCACAGGTCACAGGAACAACACAGGAAAGCTACCTTATACTGAGCCAGACCAATCAGTCCATCTAGCCTAGTATTGCCTACACAGGCAGTGGTTCTCCAGGGTTTCAGGCAGGGGACCACCTAGGCCATACCTAGCGATGTTAGGGATTCAACCTGGAACCTACATGCGAAGTAGATGTTCTGCCACTGAGCCACACCCCTTCCTGTCACGTGGTTTTCCCCGCTATGGTAAAGCATATTATATTTCTATTTACACTATAGTCATTATTTCTAAAAGTGTATCTATTTGTATGAATTAGGACATGTAGATTTCATTCAAATCTGTGCTTGCTTTTGTCCTTTCTTTGGGTGATGCATTTCCCCCTTTGGAGGTGATAGATATGTAGTCATCTTATCCGGCTTCTTCCGTTTTAGCTAGAGCTGGTCCACACTGTTGCATCATCACAGTTACCTAGCAAAGTCTAGGATACTGGCACAACAACTGGCATTTTAAGATGGTTCAGCTGCAGCAGTTCTTGTGCCTGGTCCTCACTGCTGCTTTGTTTGGTACAGAGGCTTAGAGTGCCAGACCTTCAGGACACATCAGCCTACCACGAAACAAGCTAAAATGAATTCTGCTAGGCTGCTCTGAAAAAGGATGGTTTGATATATGCAAGTGGAACAGAGGGCACATTATGATGGTTGTGTATTAATTAGATATGCATGGTACATGGCTGTCATTTTCCTAATTCGTTCCTAGCTTTTGAAGATTTCAAAAGTTCACTGCATTTGTAAATCAGAGTGCCTCTGCTATACACAAACCACCTTGTGTTCTGCCCACAGATTTATGGTTATATAACCTTCATTGTGTTCGTTGACATTTCTAGTACTGTGCTAGCATGATTTGTTTTAATGGTTTGTTGAAAAGTGACTAGAAAGGGAAAATAAAATATGGCAAATGTCTGTGCAAAATTTAAGGAGCTGTTGCTTTGTGGTGCACTTAGGCTTGTTTTGTCTGCCAAAGGGCTAGTGGAGAGAAAAGAATACAATTTCCATCTGCATTTTATATAACAGGCACTCCCAAAGATCACCAATGAGAATCCTAATAATTGATTCCTATAACAGGGCTATATATTCAATAAACAGAACTGCAGAATTAAAGTACCTTTCAGAAAGTGGGTTTTCACATTTAGAATGTCAGAAGTAAGGCACAGTTTTGAACCGAACTAGCTGAAATAAGAGGTGTGCATTATGCAGTAAAGGAAACAAATGGGAACGATCCATAAAAATCCACAGAACTCTCTGCTGCCTCTGTTGCGTGCACGTACTCTGTATGCATACCTTATACACAATGCACCTGCCCAAATTAATATATCATCCTCTCATGCACAAAACACAAAAAAGCATCCCTTGGCAAAGCCCGATAACAGGTCCCCTGGGTTATGGCGAGTTGAGTGCTCAATCTGACAGTTGTCTACTGTTGAGATGGTGCTATGTCCTCCCTTCCCTTTCCACCAGCTAAGCCCCCAACCTCTTCCTAGGTCCAGGGTACTGACCACTTAAAGGGGGGGGGAAAGCATCTGAACACTTGGAATATTCATTCACATTCCATATCACAATCCATTTTTAACTTGGGGATTTCTATTCGCCAGGTTTGGCAGGGGGAAATTGGCTTTTCTGCAAATGTGTGTGTTCTGGGTTTTAATTCAATACCTTAAGGCATTTACCGTAAGTCCTGGGATATGAATAACAGATTATCCAAAGGGAGGGAAGAAAACCCTCAGCTGTTTTATAAAGAAGGATGGTTCTGGGTTTGTGTATGCCAGTTAATGTTTCCCAAGCTGTGCTTTAATGATTTATCAGATTAACAACCAATAGGGCTTTGTGATTAGCACAGTATGTTGATTTTTGTTCTAATGTGTTGATTATAAAAAGCAAATGTACCTATTCATGTAAACACACTCCCCACTTATTTTAAAGCAGGTGATTCATATCCCATCTTTCTACCCCAGCTTTTGCTACATGAGTCAACTTCAGGTGTCATGTGGCTTGAGGAGGATCTGCGGCTTCAACTCTGTTTTGGGCAAATGACATAATTATACTGAAGAGAGAAGTAACGTACTGTTGTTGGGTTTTTTTTAAAAAAAAAATCCACTATGTTATCGCAGCTTCTAGGTTAGCAATTAATTTACTTAAAGCTTCTTAATAAAGACAGAATAGAATTCATTACTCAAGGGGAAGCCCTACTGCCCTTTGCAGTTTATTGAAATAAATACATAAATCCAGATTGGTTAATGTGGACCTTGCTAGGCCCACCGAACCAGTAAACTCCAAGCACACAGTAGAGCAGCCAAAATGGATAGAAAGTTCAGCCCTGTGCCACTTCTGTGGAAGCTGCTTGGACCTGGTGCTCAATTTCATGGACTGCTATGTGAAACCTTGGTAGCTTATTCCATTTTCACAACATTTCCCTAACTGTTGATTTCCACCTTATACTGTATTTGAGCTATCGCATGATGCGAAAGCCACTTCCAGAACTATAGTGGAATATAGTGGAACTATAGTGAAATATAGCACAAGCTTAGCACCCACTTTCATATTATTTTCAAATATTTCCCCCCCTGGAAGCAAATAACACAGAAATCAGCAAACTTGGATTATATTCCCCAATCGTTCCATTATATTATGTTACAGTTCTGGAAGTGGTTTTCCTTCCATCCAAAATGGTAATTTAGGCTGCAATCCCAAAACCACAAATTTGGTAGTAAGCCCAATTATTAGGAGAACAAAATAATTGAGGAACTACTGAATTTTATAAATTGTGGTTTGGATCCACAATGAGTTAGTTACACTCAGTTTAAGCCACCACTTACTTCTCCCATGGCTTTCAATGGGCCCAAAATTCAACTAACTTTGTCAGGATCCAGTCTAGTATGATGATGATGATGATGATGATGATGATGATTATATATTTATACCCTGCCCATCTGGCTGTGTTTCCCCAGCCACTCTGGGTGGCTTCCAACAAAATATTAAAAATGAACCCCTAATAACTCGCCATGTTTTCTTATAATCTATTAGTTTGTAAATATATTTGGAAAAAGATAAAGCCAAGTGTTAAATGGTGTTGTGCTGTTGTAGGGAAAGCAGAATGTTACAGGTTGGTGTAATTTATCAAGTGGGAAAGAAAAATACAGGTAACCTTATTCAAAACTGCCAAACTGGAAACTTAAAAATAAAATTCCACTGTCTTGGTTTTTTTCTCCATTTTAGAAAATTTCACTATTATATTGAGTCTTAATATAAGACTCAGTTTTAAGAGTAAATGAGACATTTGATTTCAAACAAATTATAAGGAAAGCAATGACAGGAAGTTACTGCTTTCTAGAAATGTATAGATTTTGGTTCAAATATGTTTATATTAGAATTCCAGTGACATAGTCTTTAAAGGTTATTCTAAAGTGCGACATTTAAAAAGGAAAGTTCATTGCTTTAAAACATAGATGTGGCACGAAGCTTTATTCCCAAAACTTTTAAACTGTAGCTGTAAATGCTAAAGCTGTAATCTAGAAGTACTTTAAGTGGCTTCAAATTTGTGGTTCTAACTTTACCCAGACAGCTACGTACAACAAGATAACCAGGTGGAGTGGAGTGATTTCATGAACATAGCTGCAACTGTCTATTTGCGTAAAGGTCTATGCTTCGTTTCATTTATTGCAAGATAAAGCAAAACGAGATGTTAAGGTGGCTTTAATGATACTTAATAAAGCTGTGCCAGCATCTAATTTGGTGCTCTAGATGTATAATCTAGAGATTATACATACCATGCTGCCCCCGCCCCATGAGTGGAACAGTATCAGCCAATATGGGCTGCATGTATAACAGTGATTGCATGCCTTCTTCAAGTGCCTTTGAAGACCCTCTAAATAAGTTTTCCTTGAGATGCTCCTTATCTCTAAGCAGAGAATTTACTTTAATGTTTTTTGACCATCCAAAGTCTGAATTTAACATAGGAGATGCACTTGAAATCTTGGAAAGGAAAAAAAAACCACTTCACTGAAGCAAACAGAATATGGAACTTTTCAGTCTTGGCATAGTACACTTTGCACATTGGTGTAAGCCTACTAATATTAGCCAGGCACCTCCACCATGCAGTTTTTGATTCCTGTTTAAAAACCTTTTTCTTTAAGCAAGCCTACCCAGACATGCAATTTTATTACTGTATATTTGGGGTGTGTTTTTTTCTTCAAAAAACAAAACACCATATTTTAATAGTTTTATCATGTCTACTGTTTTTAATTGCTGTTTTTGATTGATTTTATACAATTTCCTGTAAACCTCTTAGTTTTTTAATCAAGCAGTGTATAAACAGTAGATATGTTTATTGCTGAACGAACAATGCAATTTTCAGCCAAGTCCTATGCATGTGTATTCTGAACATAGCTGCCAAGTTTTCCCTTTTCTCGCGAGGAAGCCTATTCAGCATAAGGGAATTTCCCTTAAAAAAGGGGAGAACTTGGCAGCTATGATTCCGAAGTGTGTCACGTTTAATTAATTTGGTCTTACTTCCAAGTAAGTGTACACAGGATTACAACCTCTGGAACATAAAATCCTTGCTGACAAGGTCCAGTTATTCCACCATTCTAGTCTGCCGATATTTCCATTGGGTAGAAAATGTGCCAATTTTTGGTGAACATCAGAGCCCTTCCCCCTTGTTCACCATTCCATCTGTGTCCCTACTTACCCCATGCTGCCAGTGAAATTCGTGAATGCTCAGCATCTAGCAAGAAAGTGAAAATGTACAATGAATTGTTTCCGTTATGCCTTGCTGCATTTTTCAGCAGCGTTCCTTTACTACAGAGTGCTTTGGGCAAGCACTACCAAATGCAAACACACTTATTGCATGTTTGCAGCACTAGGCTTCAGTTAATATTATATTCACTCCTTCAGGCAGGGGTTGTTGCATTGATCATCTCCAGGATACTGGCGTATGTTAGACTGGATGACAAGTGTTGTTTAGTCATTTGATTGCTCCAATCTTAACTGTTACCTGGGTCTTCCATGTAGTTGTAGGGCATAGTTAAGCAAAGAAGTACTTCAGATTGTTCCTGCTACTCATGCAGCATAATAGTCTCTGTCTATGAAACTGACCTCCTGACTTTTCTTTCCCAGACTCCTGGAACCCACAGGGTAAACACTGGGGGCCAGAACTGTTCCTTTTCCCTTCAGGCAGGCTGAGACGCTCTGAATGACACGGCTTAGGGCAATGTGTGTGCCGGATTCCTAGCTGAATTCAAGATGTGAACATTTTTGCATATCACTCTTCTACCCCTTTTCTGCTGCCACAGCAGTGCTCTGACCTTGGATGTCAGAGTCCTCAGTGGATTTGGATCTAGGAATGCCCACAGAGTCACCAAGTTAACGGTGCTTCTCTTGGGATATGAAGCTCAGATCTTATTACATGAAGATTTAAGGGGCAGAAATAAAGCATTGGTTGAAAAGAAAAATATTTCAAAGCCTAACAACAGCATTCAAACACTAAATTCCCTTTGGCTTTCAACTGAACTTTGGTTCTTAATGCATCAGGAGACTTTGGATAGCTGCCATGACAGATCTCACTTTGTGGTGTTAAATATTTCAGAAGAATTCAAAATTCATGCTCAAAACAGATAACTGAGATTGTTGTTGTTAATCCAAAAAGAGAGAGAGAATATAATGGGAGGTATTCAGTTATTGCATCCTGTTAGGTCAAGGATCTGCACTTGTTCAACAGGACTTCCCCCTTGCTTGCCACTATATCAAGGGTGCCAACTCATGGGGGCTGAGCTCTTTTGAACCTCCCCCCAATACTTTTGGGGGCAGGCTCAGAGGCAGAGCTAGCTGTGCACCCGGGGTGGTGCTAGCCTACAACGAGCGTCCCAGGGGGTGGTGCGGCGATGTCACCCCCCCTCAGGGATGACATCGAGGGCGGACCGCACCCACCGCACCCCCTTCATCCGCCAGTGGACAGGCCCTCTAATGTCCAAAAATATCAGGATGCAGGGGAGGCTGAGCATGGAGCCAAGCACGCCATGACTGGCTCCTTCTCTGCCTCCTCCTGCCATAGAGGGGAAGGAGGGTTGAAGCAGCCCCTTGTTGGAGGCAGCAGCAGCAGCAGCAACAGGAGGAGCCACTGGCCATTGAAGCCGTGCTGTTGGTGCATTCCGTTTCACCCCCAGCTCCTCCCGACATCCTGATGTTGTGCGTGACGCCACCCGTGCAAGTTCAGCCCCCTAATCTCCCTTGCAAGCTGGCACCCCTGCACCCCATGCATCCTATGCCCTCCTCAGATCTGCTGGAGAGGGGTGAAACAAACCCTAGAAGACATTTAGGGGGCAGAGGGGGAGAAGATGTAGAGAACACTCCATTGTGTAAGTGGAAATCCTTGTGCTTGAAGGAACCAGAATTAGCACTACTTCAGATTCCACCCAATGGCTTCCTAATTCGTGACAGAACAAGCCGGGGGCAAGAGTATGCTATCTGGGTTAGGCTGTTACAGATCAGTACATTGGAGCAATGTAGGTGTGGTTCTCATGGGAATGCTGCTCTTTGGCTGCATACCAAAGGCCAATTAATGGGACCTTTTATCATAGTTGGGATATGGATTTCTGCAGTGCTTGAGCTCATGGTAGAACACTTGGGTAGTTGCTTCAGTGCAAGTCCAGTGCTAACTCAGCTCCGTGTGCATCTACTGTGAAACCACCAGCCATTTTCTGCATCTTAGTGATATTTCAATAAATGTAGATCAACTTGCAACTTGGAAATAGAATAACATGGCTGTGTTGCCAAGAGAGTCAGTCTGCATCTTCATATATCCATTTATCCAGCTGCTATACACTATATCAGGCCCATACAATGTGTGACATGTCAAAGACTGAATACAGCCCACCAGCTTCATATGGCATCTCATAACAGCTTAATGAGGCCCAGATATTGAGGTGTATGTGCCAAGCATATGAAAGGGCAGTGCCAGGATACAGTTTGTTTCCTGCACCAAAAGTAATGCAGCCCAGCACTAAATTGTGACATGACTGGCTTTTAGTAAACCTGAAAGCTTTTGCAGAGTGTGCCTTTTCCCTTCTTTTCCATATGTATCCTGAAAAGTGAGATCTATTCAGTGTAAATGTAAGTTTAGTTGAAGCAGTATTATTGCCACCACAGGCACATGATGTCTGCAGCCTGGTGTGGGGAGGACCAAGGAAATGAAAACAGGAGGTTGGTATTGGGTTGAATTGGGTCACAACTTTATGGATTACAGATGTGAGTAGATTTGGTCAAGGCATCGGTCATGTATCTGGCATGGGGCAGCCTGCATTCTGGCCGATAGGAACTCAGCAGGGTTGGCCTTGTGCTGCGGACTCAGCCCTGACATGGACCAGATGCCATGACCCCACACAGGCTGCCATTAGGACAGGTGTTTTGGCCCATCGGTCCCCATGTGGACTCGCGGATAGATTCACCCCTCCTGGACCCCTTTAATGTGGTACATGCTCGACTAAAGAGTCAGCCCACTGCCTTATCTGCCAAAGTTGCTATGTGGTAGGCAAAAACCTTCAAGCTGGTCAGTCTACCTGCAGGAAAAAAAATCTTCCCTGGTCCCGAATACAACGACCAAATAAACGATAGCAAGGTCCTCACACTGACCTCCCCGGTTGTCTTTGAGTAGGCCCTTAATAATCAGCGTAGGTGGTAAATCCCGCAATGAGCAGCAAAGAGGGAAGCTCATCCTCCTAAATACTGTGGGAGCAGGTTTGGTCCAGCCTGACACTCCAGCAACACAGGCCTGCCCAGTTGGTAGTCAGGGGAGGTGCCAAAGAACTTTCTCCTCCCCTGACCACATCGGAAGATGGTGCCCACCTGAGACTAGACAGCAAATACCCCCCAGGTGAGCGGATGTTCTAGCATGAGGCAGTGACAGTAATAGAACTCATCTTGCCCATAGGTCATGTGGAAAATGATAGGATATTAAAGGCTGCAGTCCTATGCTCACTTATCCAGGAGTAAGTCCCATGGAGCAGACATGTTTAGCATTTCATTGCTACACATGCACATGGCATATTCCTGCAAGGAGAGGGTGCGTACTTCTGCGAAGAGCGATAATCTGTAGGATAGTTGATAGAGCTAATGGAATGGTATAGGCAATTATGGATCTTAAATTTCTGTGAATTGGCCATGTTCTGTAGAAAGGAATGGTCTGGGCCTGTTTAATTATAACTGAAAATGCATGCGATGCTGAAAGTTACTAGACCTTATAGAACTTATGAAGTAGACTATTCCTCATTCTACGAGCGTAAGGAAATATTCTGTAATAAAATAAGGGAAGGAGTTTTAAATTTTTTTTCAGTCGGCTGCAAAAAAGGGGGAAGAAAAGCTCTTCCTAAAATGCAATAAGCTTTTCTGAGATGGCTTGAAATGGTGAAGAGTATAAATTAAGCTCTTTTTTTTTACAGAGCCCACACTTTTTTTTTAGTGGTGTGGAGAAATACAAATTTACAGCTGTGGGGTCACCCATTCTTTACTTCGGCTGTTTCAGCAGCAGTGTATTTTATGTAAATTCAGCATCATTAAGTGACTTCTTTTTGGATTAAAGACATGAGATTATGGTATCTCTTTACCATATCACTTAGGGGGGAAAACTGTATAAGGGAAACGTTACAGAGTCAAGTGGCTGATTCTAAAAGCATAAGCTTCAGGCAACCTACTCAGTTCCCTCTGCAACACAACAAAGAATCCGAAGACTGTAATTTTTATGGCTGACAAAATATGTAAAACCTTACAGTATTTATTATAAACCGCTTTCTTCTAGACAGCCAGAATCATTCTAACAGTCAAAAATCTGTGAAGCAGAACAAAGAACCTGAAAGCTCCAAGTATTTAAAAAAAGCCTAGTTTTCCCCCCGTTAGACAACTCAAGTTGGCAAAGTACATTCTGAATAAATGGGTATGCCAGGACGATTTGTCATTGTTAAATGCTTTCTCTGGAACTTTTTAAAGTGGCTGCTTTTTCCAATATTGTAGCTTTATTAGCAATATTACCTGCTGATCATTATTACTAGGAAATATGTTTTGTGCATATTGCAGGTGCTATTAGGTCTTTTTTCCCACTCTATTGTGAACAATTGGGCACAGCAGGCCCTGCCTGTCTATCATATTCATAGTAGTTAGATTTGAATGTGTTGAATTTCGCCACTTGCTCAGGTTTTTGATTCATCATGGTGTGACTGACCTAAAACATAGAAATGTTGTCCTGATTTATTTAGTTTGCTTATTTGAATGTTTGCTATCTTTGCTGTGCAATACATATTTTCAAAGCTTCCAATATAAAAAAATCAAAAACAACGGAATTAAAACAAAACCAATAAACAAATTAGTGCAGAAAAGAGCAGCAGTGGAGCCAGATAAAAGCAGAGTTTTTAAAAAAACAGCTGTCAAAAGACCTAGAAGAAAAGAAAGGGTTTCACCTGGTGCTTTTTAATTCCTTTAAAGGAACATTCCTTTATCTTCTTCCCACAGCAGCTGGGTGCTTCTTTAAAAGGTTTCATTTTATTCAATTCATCATAAAAGAATTATATTAATATGGTTGATTAGAAGAAACTAGAAGCCAGTCTAAGAAATATATCACTTAGCTTCCTATTCTCTATGACTAACCAAAATAATAATCATAATAAGGATGATGATGAATGTAGAAGTCTAAACTTTAAGCTTATATTTTTAGATATTTCACCTGGCAAAGCAATTGAGATATGGGCTGTTTTCTTCCCTTGCTCTTAAATACTGCATTAAGAATTGCTTGTATGCTTAATGTAATAAAAATGTATGCAGTCTTCCTTGTCAAGTACTACAAGATAAACATCTTAACCCACTCCACACACACACACTTCCAGTTCTTGATAAATTTTATAACTGGCTGAATAATGTCTGGGTTACAGCAGCAGAGGAGAAACTCTTTTTCAGCACCAGAGCTGAACCTTGCAGGGAACTTTCTGAGGGTGCCAAGCCAGTGGTAGGTGAGGCCAGAAGCAAAAAGTGGGTGGTGCAACAGATGGAATGCTTTCTTTTGTACAGTCAGCTGCTCACACGACTTTAAACCCAGAGATGTTCAGGGACAGAATTTGGTCTTTCCAATTTCAGCAGCACCCTGTGCGAGGCTAGAATTAGCGCCCCCCCTCCCCCAACCTCTCGACTTCCGTTTTGCTCAATTCACAACGTCGTTCTTGCGCCCTACTGTGCCCCCTAGGATCTGCACTCAGAGTGACAGAAACAGTTGCAGTGCCCTCAATCCACCTCTGAGATGTTTTTGTTTTTCTGAGCATATGGACCACACCAACGATACGAGATGATATTGCCCAATCTGTTTTAATGTGCTTTTGTAATTGTACTATTGTATGTGTGTGTGTGTTTTAGTTGGTTGTAAATCGGCTCCGGACTTTTAGTGGGAAGCAATATATAAATTATAAAAAAACTAATGCAAATTAACAAATCACACAAGCTGGGATATTTTTCTTGCTGAGGGAATCAGGTGAAAACAGAGCCAATCCTGTGTCAGTTGTCTAATATAAAACTCTCTGCTTCAGTCTGGACACTAGATATTGCCAAGAGAGGCTGCCAGGTAATTCTGCCAAGGTACTGATTTTCTGCCTGCCTGACCAATTACTGTCTCGCTGGTGCTGGCTTGCTGATCTGTCATAAGGCACTAGTCTGCCCTTGGGCTTTGGTTTTTGACAAGTTGTTACTCATTTATTATTGCAGGAGATCTGGATATGTTTGGTCAAGGAAGCACTTCTGCTGTCAGGATATTGCATGTCCCAAGAGCTCAAACTTCTCTGTGTGGCTTTGCTGGGAAAACTAAACTTCTAATTTCGCTGCGCACACATACACTGTGATAGGTGCTGTGTGAAAGTGCAGTTTTGTGAGAATCCTGGGTACCTGTTAGATATGGTCTACAACAGGCATCCCCAAACTTCGGCCCTCCAGATGTTTTGGACTACAATTCCCATCTTCCCCGACCACTGGTCCTGTTAGCTAGGCTAGGGATCATGGGAGTTGTAGGCCAAAACATCTGGAGGGCCGCAGTTTGGGGATGCCTGGTCTACAAGGTGCGTCATATACTGTACACAATCCTTTGATTGTTTAAATTCAGTTTAATGAAACTAGTCAAACACCTCAATCTCACATGCAGTTACTTGAGGAATATGTTCCACCAAAATTAGCAGGGAATAACTGTTATTCCAGCTATTAGAAATAAATGCCTTTTCATATCAGGTTGTAAATTTGCATATTAGGATAGAGGGGTATGAAAACTATTTTTAATGTGGCAAATCTCTGAACAAAGTCTAACTGTTCAACACTCTGTTCTGTTCTGCTTTCCTTTCTTGCAGATCCTGGGAGTAGCCATCAAAAAATAAAGGCTTTCTCTTGAATTCTTCTCCTCTTATGATTTAAACCAGTAGAGTCTTCAGTTATCTTTCTTGTCTTCAGTTATCTTTCCCCTAAGAATTCAGAAAACGCAACCTTTGCTTATTATACTTTCCTTCTTATACTTTCCTCTTTTTGCTACAGACTTGATGCTTCGGAGTCACTCTGAAATATGTTTACCCTGCGTTTGCTTTCCTTTGTCTTTGCCTCTGTCCTGCACTCATTTCTGTCTTTAGCCCATTCATCCAAGTTGACCATACAGAATACAGTGGTACCTCAGGTTAAGAACTTAATTTGTTCTGGAGGTCCGTTCTTAACCTGAAACTGTTCTTAACCTGAGGTACCACTTTAGCGAACGGGGCCTCCCACTGCCACGTCATTTCTGTTCTCATCCTGAAGCAAAGTTCTTAACCTGATGCACTATTTCTGGGTTAGCGGAGTCTGTAACCTGAAGCGTCTGTAACCCGAGGTACCACTGTATCTGAGACCATTACACGATAATATGAAGATCTGCACAAAGTGGTATAGAAATAATAATAATAATAATAATAATAATAATAATAATACCGTAATAATAGTACACAGCAGGTTCTTATCAACTTCTCTTTATCCTTGTCGTTTATGAAAATGCTGAATAAAATGATATTAATTCATAAGTTGATAATAGGCATTAAATGGAAATAGGGCAAGACACGGACTTCATCTCATGGTATAACTGCTTGTATAAACCCTGGGGAGGAATATTAGAGAATTAGTCAGTCATTTTGGGTCATTCTCCTTGAGTAAGGAACTGGAAGGTTTGATCTGAAACTTCTGAACCCCCTGCATGCAATAGGAAGAGAGATCTCTCATCTTAACAGGCAATGCCTGTATATGATCCTACTTAGCAGTCTTCCAGAGTTCTGTAAACAGGACAACGTTTTGCAAAAAAATGAAAATATAGGAACATACCACAGCTGGTCCACTTAAATGTCCAAATGTATAATTGCTCAAAGACTAGTTATCCAGGAACATTTGGAAATATTAAATTCAATGAAAGAAATAACAGGAAAGGCACATAAATTTGTTCCTGTCAAAAGCTCCTTCTTTTAAAAATGATTTTTAGTGATAGTATTATCGCAACATGACAGCACAGATTGCTCCAAGGAGTACAAGAAGGCTGAGGAGTTGAGCTTTAAGTTCATCATCTGCAAGTTTTAAGTTCATTCATGTTGCCATTCTCAGGTTCTGCGTGCTTCTAAATAGGAGTGGTCTGTAAAGGGATAAAACGTGTTTTTAAAAAAGAAAAAAGTGAATTTATGTTTTTGTAAGTTTGGATACTTTCCAAATAATTGAAAGAGTGTGTTTGGTTTCTGCTTGCTCTCTATGGAGAGTAAGGTGTAAAATTGTACCAAATTGCCAATACACTTTCATTTCTTACTCAGCAGGGCTCCCCCACTGATGTTTCAGACAAAAATCAGCTTAATTAAATTGGCAAAACTCTCCTTTAGAGATGGTAGGGACTAAATATTTTAATGTAAAATATCTGCTAGACTAAACACAGAGAGCTCGCTTCAAGATAAGCAGGCCTCCATTTTAATATCTTACTGGTTTGGATTGATTTGAGCACTACCAATTTACTTTGCTATGTAACAACCCGAGTCTGAAGAGGTAAGGGAAATTTGTGGGGGTAAGTCTGTGAAACATAAAAATGGCTGCTTCATATATAAATGTGGTAAAGATTTGTGATGTGTTGTGGAAGATCACTTTGTGGTTGTTTTAACAGTATGTTGTGATTTCAACAGTTTATTAATCATAATAGAACTATCAGAGTTCCAGATAATATGTCATAAACAGTCTGTTGCAGTTTGCCAATGTTCTGTTCTGCATAATATCATTATATCTTCCCCCTTTATCTAATTATCTTCAAGTAATATATCTTAAAAAGCAGAGACATCACCTTGCCTACAAAGGTCCGTATAGTTAAAGCTATGGTTTTCCCAGTAGTGATGTATGGAAGTGAGAGCTGGACCATAAAGAAGGCTGATCGCCGAAGAATTGATGCTTTTGAATTATGGTGCTGGAGGAGACTCTTGAGAGTCCCATGGACTGCAAGAAGATAAAACCTATCCATTCTTAAGGAAATCAGCCCTGAGTGCTCACTGGAAGGACAGATCGTGAAGCTGAGGCTCCAATACTTTGGCCACCTCATGAGAAGAGAAGGATCCTTGGAAAAGACCTTGATGTTGGGAAAGATGGAGGGCACTAGGAGAAGGGGACGACAGAGGACGAGATGGTTGGACAGTGTTCTCGAAGCTACGAGCATGAGTTTGACCAAACTGCGGGAGGCGGTGGAGGACAGGAGTGCCTGGCGTGCTATGGTCCATGGGGTCACGAAGAGTCGGACACGACTAAATGACTAAACAACAACAATATATCATAATCTACAATTCATAGAAACAACAGCAAACAATATCAAATACTAAATGTACAAACTATGAATCATTCAGCATACTCTACATTATGTTTGGTGTGTTGCTTGTGATACTCCAAGGTATTGCATATCCACTAGTTGTTTTCCATTAGTTGAGGAACAGATGTGAGATTCAGCAAGGAAAGCATAATTTTTTCTGCACAGTCATCCACTGCCCCATTCTCTCTCATAAATATGTGGAGTAACAAAGGTTGGATGAATCTGTCTGTTCTTGGATTTTTCTCAGTTTCTCATTTTTCAAATCTTAAGTTCTGTTCACCACATTTCTGCACCAGTTTGCTTTATTTTTTAATGCCATCACAAGAATTTGTCATCATTTCAGTGCACATTTTCTTCTAATATACACATTTTTGCATACATTTTCTGTAAATATATGCATGCCTGTGCCCACTTTGTTTGGAGAACTGCTTAGTAAAATTTGGAGAAATGCAAATTTTGTAGAATAGCTGCATTATTGTTTCATTTTGTTGCAGAGCATATAAATTTTGCAATGAAGTGCAAACAGACACTAATTTCTCCCCATCCTCCTCCTTTGCTGCTTGATCACTCCAACACTTCCCATTATACATTCTTATTCCATCTTGTGTTTGTAATAATCTGGGTGTGCAGCCCTATAATGTGATGTTTTCTTTTGTTTCCGTGTTGCATATCACCTCGTCTATCTACTGATTAACTTGACTGTATTTCACTATTACCAGGCTGCAACTCCCTTCATCAGCTATGAAACACTTTGCAGTTGGCTAGCTATATGACCAGATCAGCAATTTGTGGCAAGATTAGGAAATGAAACAGGAAGGAGAGACCAAACTCCCTTAAAAACATTCTGTTTGGGTGGGAGAAGAGTGTCATATTAGGAGACTCTCTGCCAACCTGCCTGCATTTATTTAAATGAAGAGAGGCTATAGACCACTTCACACATTCATCATATGAAAGGGTGTCCATCCATTTGACTAAATGGAAGCTGTGCTCCGTCTCCAATCTTTGTATCTTCGGCAAAGTTCTGAAAGAATAACTGGCTGTGCTCATGGAGATTCTTCCTCATGAGCTGGAACCTCAATTGCACAGGACTGCAGTTGCTTTGAAGAACCTCCATGAGTGCAAGTGACTCATCAGCTTTCCCTAATGTAGCAAATGGATGTTTTGCTGCCCATTTCCTTGTAATCTATTATTGCCATTCTGGACTTCCCTTCTTCTCCATGCTTTTCACTCTTGCTTAAAAACAAGTCACTGTTGAACAATTCATTAGATTTGAGTTGTGTGCAGCGGTTTGGAGTCAGCCAGGAACCTGGAGGTGGGGGACAAAGAGTAATTAGGATCAAGAGACACTGGAGCTCAGGTAGGATTTTTTGTCTCAAGTTCCACTGAAACAGGAAGCTCCTTTGTGCTCCATCCTACCCAGGAGGAATCAATGGCCAGCCTGAGCGGAGTCAGTCTGGAAGGTTGTTCACTGAGAACTGTGATGATGCAACTCACCAGACGGGGCAGTGGTCAACAGTTCTTGGCACAATTGGATGCCATACTGTGTGCTTCCTTAGTTATAGTGTGGATGGCTATTGGGGTGTCAAGAACGATACTGTAAATATGTCTTTTTCATTTTGAGCAATAGATGCTGTTAGTAGTATCGTCCAAACCAGTGTGTACATCCAACACATGCAGTGCAACAGTAGTTGGATTGTACCTCATTTCCTGAAAGTTATTGCAATCAGAACATTGCATTACGGCCAGATATGTATAGTGTTAAAAACTGAGAAATTGCTTTATCTACTGAGGCTTTCATTGAACTCAGAAAGGAACTTCCCCAGTGATGGAGATCAAAGCAACCTTTCTCGCAACACTGGAGAGATGACATAATAGGTAAGCTTTTGAAAAATTTTATGTGAAGAATTTAGATAATCAATACCACATCATTCCACTTGATAGAGAATTCACAGGCAGCACCTTCTGCTTCAAAGGCAGAAGGCTTCTTTGAAAAGTAAAGAACTAGCATGACTGTAGATAACTTCCTTTTTGTCCAGCAAGAGAACCCCCAATCTACCAGATTTATCTGATTTGAATTTTTTATTGAACTGCCTAACTGAAGTGCTTTCTGAATGGCAGTTCAGTCACTTAGTCAGAAAAGAATGGCAAGGGCAAAATAGTTTTGTTTTGTTTTTTAATGTTCACTGGCTTTAAAGTTTGAGCCCCAAAAGTAGTTTGGGTGAATCACACCATTCTGTTAAAAATCTTGAAATAATTTATGCATAATATGTGGAAATGCAGAATCTCAATTGCTGCTGGAATGATAACTCCCAGACCTACTATGAAACTATTGGATCTTAAGCTTTAGGGCCCTTGATCTCAAAGGACCCCCAAAAGTGACTTCAGTTCACATTGCTTTTTTTAAAGGGTCTAGTAGACCCAATTTAAGTTGCACAACTCAAATTGATTATTTTTGTGTGTATGTATTTCAACAATCCCAAAATTTGAGTCAGTAAGTAGTACAGATGTTGTAAAAGTGTGGTGATCTGTCATGGAACAACCCCATTAACAAAGACAACAGTGGTTACTCAGACGTCATTGCTGGTTGTGCAGGAGCCCCCATGATAGTTCAAGCTTCAGCCCCCCCCCCAAAGTCCACCACTGATAGCCCCCTACAAATTTCAGGATCTCTTCATGATTTTCCTCCCCACTCCCCGTTAGTTGGTAATCTCTGTTCCACTGAGCACATTTAATCCTCATTGAGCTGATTCAATTGGAGGGGAAGGGTTAAAGGTATGTGAAGGGGACACTCCAAGTCTACTGATACCTCTGTCTTTTAGATGGATTGTGCTGTTTTGAGTCTCTGTTTCATATCCTCATTTGTAAAAAAGGAAAGGGGCCCCTGACCATCAGGTCCAGTCGTGTCCGACTCTGGGGTTGCAGCGCTCATCTCGCTCTATAGGCCGAGGGAGCCAGCGTTTGTCCGCAGACAGCTTCTGGGTCATGTGGCCAGCATGACAAAGCTGCTTCTGGCGAACCAGAGCAGCGCACGGAAACGCCGTTTACCTTCCCGCCGGAGCGGTCCCTATTTATCTACTTGCACTTTGATGTGCTTTCGAACTGCTAGGTGGGCAGGAGCTGGGACCGAGCAACGGGAGCTCACCCCCTTGCAGGGATTCGAACCGCCGACCTTCTGATCAGCAAGCCCTAGACTCTGTGGTTTATCCCACAGCGCCACCTGGGTCCTCATTTGTAGGGAACCCTTAAACCACAGTTTCTAGGTTTAGACATCATGAGGCACTGGGTGCAAGAAAGTTGTTGAAGTTGGGTGCAAGAAAGAAGAAGTGAGTCGAAAAGTATGGAGAGAGTGAGAGGGTGAACGGCTTGTTTCTAGACTGATAAACCATGGTTTGCAGGTGTTAATCTCTATCTGAAGGGCTGAAATAAATGCAGTTTTGGAGGATCATGTTGATGACAGCTAGAAGTATGGAAGTAAAACCAGGCACCCTGAGACAATGGGGTGTTGAGGATTGGGGATGCAGCTCCTATATATGTTTGTGTAGATTTGCTCCTGTACATCTCTAAAAAGTTTCCACAGCAACTCATGTAGTTCATTTTTTGTGTTTCTCAGTGTGGCTCATCAGAGAGTTGCATTTTAGCATCCGATTATAATCTGACAATCCTTATATAATCTGACAGCAGAGAATAAAGTTTCAGAATTTTTTGTATCAGTCTCTGTCAATTGGTGATGGTGGCAACAAAATCTTCTGGCTAGTCCCCCCCCCCCCGGTGAATAATTTGTACTTATTAACAAATGCTTAAAATGTAGGACTATTTATTGTTATCAGTGCCCTATCATTTGTTTATCAGTGCCCTTAACTCGATGCTCCAATGGCATGAGTATAAATCCATTGTTTTACTCTTTCTCTTCTACCAAAAACAGTTAGGATTTCTCTTCTTATAAATTAATTACTTCTGGATATATCCCTGCTGTGCAATCCTACACCCAAGTTCAACAGTTTATTATTACCTAACAGTTGACTAAACACTACTGGTTGCTGAATTGCAACTCATTACCAAGCTTAAAACCATGGAGAGACCTGGTCTGAATAAGGACACTGGATTCTTATCTCATTATACATGATAAAGCTTTCTTTGGCACCTCAGCCCTTGCTTTTACCTGCAAGACCAATTGCAGTCGTTAACAGTCATCAACAGGCTTACCACTCCTATCAGCCAATCACCCATTCCCACCACCCTTCTGAGTAATACCCCTCCCCACCCTCTGACTATACATAAGGGTCTGGTGACTTCTGTTCCAGTGTATCTGAAGAAGTGTGCATGCACACGAAAGCTCATACCTATGACAAACTTAGTTGGTCTCTAAGGTGCTACTGGAAGGATTTTTTTATTTTGTTTTGACTGCGTCAGACCAACACGGCTACCTACCTGTCACTATTGGTTTTGTTTACATTCTCTGCTGCTGAGTCCAGAGCAAAGCTGAACCCTTCCAAAAGGAAAACAAAACATTTTTCAAGCTTTGCCCATCCTTTTCCAGAATAAAGGCTCTGTTATTGAAGCTAGCTCTCAGTAAGGGAAGCTTTGTCACAGGCACTTAATATAACATGGTATGTGTGTTAACGTTATAAGCAAGTGAGTTGCATCAGCAGGAGCTGGCTGAGGAACTTATACATAGAGTCATACCAAGGCTTAAACAAATTCTTGGTTTAATGGAGAAAGTAAAAATGACAACAATTAAACTAGTCTTACACAAAACACCCACACAACCAAACCACCCACCAAGAGCACACTGGGAAATCGCCCAGCACAGAGGCAACACACAACACCCCTGATATACCCTGCATCATCAGCTTCACAGCAACACCTGTCGAGCTGCTCCACAGCTGCAGAGCCCCAGTCACTAAATCTTTCCTGACTCTTAAAGGTACAGTGAAACAATAATGACACTTTTACACACTCATTCAACAATGTGCAGTGGACTTCTCATGGACAGTGCTCTTGGAGAAAGGGCATAGCTCAATGAAAGAGTGCATGCTTTGCATTCCCCACCCCACCCCAACTCCGGTTCAGTCTCTGGTATCTTCAAGCAGGTTATTGGAGAGACTGCTGTCTGCAATTCTGGTAAGCCACTGCAAGTGAGTTTCTGCAATACTTAGATGGGCCATGAGTTGGCTAGGCAGCTTCCTTCCTTCATGTGGATGGCATCCTCTTGCTCTGAAGTCATGCCATTCAGTTTAAAGGGGGAAACTGTAGGAAATGGATTTTAGCCTACTTTTTTTGTTATTGACTGCCTGAGATTGTTGCTCAGCATTATATCATTTTCTCCTTCGCAGGTGACTTGGGCAAAGGCTTCTGGCAACAGCCTAAGCAGCTCTTATAAATTGGAAATCCAATTCTAGCTTTGGTTGCATTATGAAGACAAGTTATTATATACTTGAGTGCTTTCTTGCTGGCTTTATTACTTTTTACATAGTAAAAAGTAATCAGATCTAATTTAAGTCAATAAACACAGAAGAGTGAAAAGTATGAAAAAGGCAATGATCCAGAGCACAAAGGTTTGGATAATTTATTACAGAAATTTCATGCAGATCATATTCTTGTTTTGCTTGTCTATCCACAAAAGGTAATATAATGGAGTGCAATCAAATGGAAAATTTAAATTGGATTTGATTTATGTGAAACTATGAGCTGATTTTGAAAACTATCAATTAATCTGAAGAGGTGGAAAGGAAATGTAGTAAGGACAATTAACTCGAAGCCCTGAGCTGAATTTTACAAGCACATCCAGAACCAATACTGTGACTTTTCTCTTTTCTTACATTTTCACAAAAAAGCCTAATGTGATTTATTTAGGGCCATCCCAGCTTAGTTTCTATAACTCACATCTTTTGCCATACTTGCACAATAAAGTTCAGAATGGCTGAGTATTATCTATTATGCTTACCGTTGCATTGGAACTTCTTTTGTGTGGTGGAAACTGGTTTTGTGATTTTAAATCTCTGCCCTAAACCTAGATCTAGGCACCCAGGGAATTTCCCTTTTATTGTTCAATCAATTCACCACACACACACCCAAAAAAACGCACCTGCAAAAAGCAACAACAACCCAATAACAATTTAGTCACAATGTTTTATGTTGGAGCAACTAAGTCACTGTGAGTGGAATGGCTTCCTGTCATGCAACAAACCTGCCTCCTTGCCACCTTCACCTCCCAATCAACTTGGGGGGGTGTACCCCAACCCTCTGGAGCAGATTTTTGGAGGGGGGCAGGAGACAAGGTTGGGAGGAGAGAGAGAAGAGGTTCCATTGTGTGAGTGGAAGTTGTTTTGCTCTTGCATTGAATGGATTGGAATCAACCCAGATTCAATATTACTTGTTGGGTATATACAAAGGGGATCTTTAAGCAATGCTGAAGATTCTAAATGACTGTGGATGTGCTATTTGACTTGCCTTTTCCTAGTAATAAAATGCTGCAGTTTGAACACATTTGTTTTGGGCTGGGGAGCAGACATATATGAGGAAGGAGCACAGATTCCATGCAACAAATGAGTAGCAACTGCACATTTACTGAACACACTAAAAAGATGGTGCAGAGAGCAGAAGCTCTTACCTAGAAATTTATGTTGCCACAGTTTTGTCCTTTCTGGTTTGTTGGCTTGTTTTAAGCGTAGAATTCTGTCTCCCCCTTGGTTATCATATTTCAGTGAAAATAGTAATACAGAGGTTAAAAGGTTTCTTTTCTAATGTAGTTATAAATACAGTATCTGCTGCATCTTTTTAAAGTGCAGAGAGGCCAATAAACAGGTTCTCAAGCCATGAGGCCAAGGTTCCCCAGGGAAGCTGTGACCTCCCCTTATATTAGGAGCAAGGGAAAAAAATTAAGAAGAGAGCAATGAGTTTTAGTTCCTGTGGAACTATTTTCAGCACAAATAGGATAAAGTGTGCCTTGTAGCAACCTGCATGCTATTCACCCTTATAAGGACCAGATCCATGAGGAAAGAAAAGCAATTTCAATGTACTTTGGTCGACCTTATTGAAATTACATATGAATGATGACCTTCCTTAGCAAAGTGGTTTCTACTGAGTCATCAATAATATGCTGACATTAGAGATAGGTAGTAGCTGCAGAAGAGAGTGCATAACATTTGAATTAGTTTAGCATGTTCTTTTGGAATATAACTTCCCAGGCAGTTTAGTGGACTAACCCCCCCTCCCAAAAAAAAACCAAGACTGCCACTTCAGAAGGAAGTTTTCTGCTGGTGCTCAGAAGCTAACTTTTTTGAGCTAGTGCTCAAAAGCGTGTGTGTGTGTGTAAAGTGGGGCAGCAGTGTTTGTCTGTTACAGCAAAAACAGTAAAAAAAAAAAGCTAGCATCTTAAAGAGTAACAAATGTATCCTGACATAATCCAGAGGTAGCCTATTTGGTGCCCTCTAGATTCTGTTGCATGGTGAGCTGTTAAGTTCTAAAAGTAGCCTTTCATACTTTTACCTGCTGTCAATTTGCAGTGTTTTTAATAGCTTACTTTATTTTATTCCATTTATTTGCATGGAATTTTTTAATGGATTTTCTTCCATTTATGTGTATTTGGTTTTTCCCTTTATGTATTATAAGCTGCCTTGTATGGGCTTCACCCTGAATGGTGGCCTAAATTGTTTTTAATGAATTTCTCATTCCTGGGGGGTGGAAATCAGATTTTTTAAAAAATCTGCCCACAAATATGGTAGAGAATTTTGAGAGGCTCCTTTGCGTACAGCTCTACTTTTAGCTACAGAAATGTCACATGGTAATGAAATATTTAACACTCCTGCATCTGTAGCATGTTGGTGGTCATTGTGAAGGATACTGAGCTAGATGAACCAATGGTCTGACTTGGAGCAAGGCAGCTTCCTACATAAACTAACAGTGGAGAATATGAACATGTTCATATTCCAGAGAAACAGCCATTCCTTGCTTTACCTGCATAATATCTTGCCAGATTAAAGCTGTCCTCTCTCTCTCTCCCCTATTGGGGGAAACAAGTACAGTGGTACCTCTGGTTAAGAACTTAATTCGTTCCGGAGGTCTGTTCTTAACCTGAAACTGTTCTTAACCTGAGGTACCACTTTAGCTAATGGGGCCTTCTGCTGCCACCGCTCCACCGGAGCACGATTTCTGTTCTCATCCTGAAGCAAAGTTCTTAACCCGAGGTACTATTTCTGAGTTAGCGGAGTCTGTAACCTGAAGCGTTTGTAACCCGGGGTACCAGTGTATAGAATGATAACAGTGCCAAGGGACTTTAATAACTGGCCCTCGGCTAAGAGCATAGCTGCCAAGTTTTCCCTTTTCTCGCGAGGAAGCCTATTCAGCATAAGGGGAAATCCCTTTAAAAAAGGGATAACTTGGCAGCTATGGCTAAGAGATAATAAATTATGGCTCTTTAATGTTTGAACCCATATGAACCAACTCAACTGTCTCGTGTGTGTGTGTGTGTGTGTGTGTGTTTCAAAATAGCATTTAAATGTAACTCAGTGATATTTTTCTTACCCTGTTGTACTTTGACAAAAATGGGCCACGACCAAATTGGTTTTTTCTGAGACTGTGAAATGCAGAATCCAAAATATACTACTGGATTGCTGCCTGCTGGCTGATGTGGTGTATTCTGTGCAACAGCTTGGTAATAGGATTTTCCCCATTGTATATTACTAAATGTCCTCCCTGGATAATTGGTACCAGATGATTTAGAGCTTTTTGTGATGGCCAATATTAAAGCCATATTGGCAGCAATGCTTAAATTACAGGCAATCAGAGGTGTCCTGGCTCCCTTATCCTTTCTTTTGTTATGGTTATGTAATGTTTTAGGTGGCTTGAAGGGGGGGGCAGGGTTTAGATAGAATTTGAGGGGCTTTTGGATTTCACTAACCCCAAAGTTCATATACTGATTGGGAGGCAAACGGTGACACTCTTTGATTTCTTCCAAGGGGAGTTCTCAAAGGACTTGGGCTACAGGTAGCTGTCCATAGGAATGTGTGCTTGACTTCTGCGTCTTAGCGGAGTGAAAGGGTTGGAGTCAGTTTCTGTTACTGGCACCCACTAGCCCTTATTTCATATTCTGCCCATACACTGAGTGTATAGAGACCAGGATCATGGTTTGCTTCTTCCAAACAAAGTAAGAGCAGTAACCAAGGTTTGTTCTTTGCTTATTGCTCATGGTCTATTTTGAAGGAAACAAACCACAAGCCTAGATTGATACAACATGACAAGCTAGAATCCAACTTGCACTGTCCATGGTGCTGTAGAAGTGGAAGAGGCGATTGCGCTGGGAACTTGTGGTGAACACAATATGATGCAGATGCTCTTCTGCCATGTTTGCACTGTAGAATTCCTTCTTTGCATGCATAGGAAGGGTACATTCCATTCAGATCATTCCATTCACACCATGGCGATTCTTCTGTCTGGGGATTTCAACTTATCTTCAGATATAATTGTCATTGTTAATATATTTACAAACCAGATTTTCCATAAGTAAATATGTGCTCAGAGCAGCTCACAGAAAAATAAAAGTCTAAATACAGAAACAACACATGATAAGACATATCATCTGGCTGGGTTTCCCCGCCCACTCTGGGCGGCTCCCAACAGAATATTAAAAACACGTTAAAACATCAAACATTAAAAACTTCCCTAAACTGGGCTGCCTTCAGATGTCTTCTAAAAGACAGATGGTTGTTTATTTTCTTGACATCTGATGGGAGGGCGCTCCACAGGGTGGACAGCACTACCGAGAAGGCCCTCTGCCTTTAACATAACATTAGAAAATAATAGCCAACAATATAACATATAAGTAAGCATGAAGCTTATTAATAGGTGAATATCAATATGGATGCATGGATATTTCTTGGAAGAACATTTTCTGGGTTTATATGTGGATTTTTGAAGGCAATGTCTTAAAGTAGCAGGTTTATGTTTGCAGTAATCTTCCAGTCTGACATGATGATTATGTGATATTTTTTGGGTCAACCTTCTAGCTTCTATTGGCAAACCTGAATGGCAGAGCTCCCCATTCAGTTTGGTCCTGTAGGTGGAATCGTATTTATTTCTGCAGCTCTTTCACTGGCAATGAATGATCAAATACTTACCTACATTGCACAAGGCATTAGTTTCCTTGGTGACAACTGTTGTCAGCTGCATCAAGAGACTCACTAAGCAGAGAGTGGTTTTCTTTGCTTTTGGCATTTAAATTGTCAGAATCTGTAAGTGGGGATTTACCACTGAACTCTGACTTCTACTAGAAGTTCTCATTATCTATGACCACTTATCCCTGGTGCTATCTTTTCTTCGATGGATCATTCTGTTGGCTTTGCTAGCTCTTTTGCAAAGAGGATGCAGGGGTTCTGAGCTCTCCCACTGCTAGACGAGTTGGGCCATTGGCCTGATCCAGCAGGCTCCTCTTATGTTCTTACATTCTTACGTATCAGAAGGAGGTTTGCAGTGGTTTCTCTAGGATACCATGCAGCCTAGGCCACTCTCATTTGACAGAAACAGAAGTGTAAATAAAAAACACTCTCCAGGAAATCATTTCGGCATCTCTAGTCCACATAAATGATCTTCAGATATCTGTTTACACACACTTCTGTCTGTGTCACAAATACTTCATGTGTTGATTTCTGTGAAGCCCCATGAATCTGAAGCACTCTTGTGAACATCAGGTGGTCCACAGATGACAGTGTAACAACAACTTCACAAATTGTACTACTTATATATGTGTGTGTACATTGAAAAGCCATGGGTGAAGGCACTGGCATTGTTTTGGTATGTAGCGTATAAACAGAAATAATTGCAATAAAATAAATGTGAACTATGCTGAACATCTAATACAGAAAACAAAATAATCATTTTTAATAAGGGTGCCCAGGATTCGATGTGTGTGTGTGTGTGTGTGTGTGTGTGTGTGTGTGTTAGGGTGGGTGGTAGATAGACTGTCACCCTCAGATTCTGCTGGTGGGGGACAATTTTTATAGCTGGTTTAGTTTTTTAAAAAGCTGATGGGAAAGGGCCATAGCTCAGTGGTAGCAGAGGCAGATTTAGGGAAGTGCAAGCCATACTCAGGTGAGCAGCTGAGGAGAATGCCATCTCAAACCCTGGTAAGTGCTTTCCCAACTTCGGGAAGGAGGTATGAAGGCTCTGACAGGGTCCTAAGAAGGCTCTAAAAACCTGCCAGAGCCTTGTGCCTCCTTCCCCAAGCCCAGCACCATGTTTACCCAGCTTAAGCTGGCATCACAAGGGCTGGGGGTAACCCATCAAATGTTGGCCTTGCACAGGGCAGCATATTAGGAAGGTCCTCCCCCTGGTGGTATAGCATCTGCTTTGAATGTAGAAAGTCCTATGTTCAATCCGCAGCATCTCCAGGTAGGACTGATTCTGATTCTCCAGAGAGCAACTTCCATTTGGTGTGTACACAGTGCTGAGCTTGAGGGAACCACTGGTCTAACTGAGTACGTGGCAATTTCCTATGTCCTTATGGCCCTAAACAAAGTGCCGTGGCACTTTAAGAGCAAGAGATTTATTGTGGCATAAGCTTCCATGAACTAGAGCCCACCTTGTCAGATACATAAAACTCAGCCTCAGGTGACCTTATAGCTATGACAAACCAAGCTAATATCATAAAAGCAGGAAACAGATCTGAAATCTTGGCTGGGAGGTTGTGATATCAGACACTGTTTATGAATTGAAGAGTTTAAGCAAGACAGATGGGAAGTCAAAGGACCATTAGACTAAGTACACCTGTAGAAATATAGGTGTTTATGGCCCTCGGGTACCAGAAAAGCCATATAAATGGGTTGCAGTTCTGCAGCGACTTTATAATTCCTGGGGGAATCAGCTGCCTGCTGTGACAGGCCAAAAAGGAAAGAAAATGTGAAGAACCAGCTTCATGTCATGTCAGGGAGTTATACGCGTGAAAGGAGCATTTCATTTATTTTAGATTTCATTTTCTTCCTTTCTTCTTCCCTGCCTCCCAAGAACATTGAGACAGGTGGCAAAACTTTAAAGATTTCCAAACAAAATTAAACCTGAAATTCAATATTAAGGTTAAAAACACCACAGCTCCACAAACAGGAATGAGTGGATCAGACTATTTCGAGGCTATGTTACTACTTCTTCCTCTGTTTACTCACAGGTCTGTTCTATTTTGTTTCTGCATTAATCTGTGAATATAGAAGAAGACAAACTACCGGTACATGAAAGTCTGTGTTTAAATATGTATTTCTGAATGAATTTTCTCTCAAAGTACATATTAGAAAAATGTATATTCTATACAAGATCTCAAAGTAGCTGTCTTATTACAAAAGAATTTCAGAAATAGACTGGAAAGAGAAGTTGTTGAACTGCAACTTATACCATGGAGAGACCAGGTCTGAATAAAGACGTTGGATTCTTATCTCATTGTACATGATAAAGGGCCATCCTCACCCCTTGCTTTTTCCTGTAAGACCAATTGCAGTCGTTAACAGTCGCCAACAGCTATCAGTCAATCAATCAGCCACTCCTACCACAAGGAGGGCGTAATACCCCTCCCCACCCTCTCACTATATATAAGCTTCTGGTGACTTCTGTTTCAGTGTATCTGAAGAAGTGTGCATGCACACAAAAGCTCATACCAATGACAAACTTAGTTGGTCTCTAAGGTGCTGCTGGAAGGAATTTTTTAATTTTGTTTGTATTACAAAAAGCGTTTTAACTCAAACACTGCATTTTAAAATGCATTTTGGTATGTTCTTTTGATCTGAGGACTCCTGCAAAATTCAGAGAAGTGCCAAATCCACACACAAGCAAAGAAGTTGCAGAGTGGGATAGTTTGTATAGGAATTGAAGTACCTTTAATAAAAAATAAAATAATGTTTCCAGTCATCATCTGAAGATTGGCAGTGTAGGGTATTAGCAGGCTTCACTGGACAGGGAATTCTGACCCATGGTGCTGCAATTAAACAGAGGCCACGTAAGTGAACATTCTACTTTTCTCACATACTGAATTTGATGCAGCAGATACAAATCTCAATGAGCTCATTCTTTTTTGGGGGGGAGGGGTATAGTTGAAGCTTGCATTTTGATTTGTGCTTATTGAGTGCATCTGTTTCATAACTGGTGTCATATGATGCCTGTGCAAAATATCCATCAAAGATGAGGCCACAGCATGCCATACCATTTAAAATGTCTGAATAATCTTAAAGGAGAGTCTCATGTCAAGTGCAGTACAATAATCCCAGAAGTCACAAGAATGGATGATAGCCACAAGGTACGGTACCTGCTTTCCAGCAGTGACCATAACTGCAGCTATAAACACAGAATAAGCTAAACAAAATAACGTTTGCTTGCAAGTGTCACTTGACCATTCCATCGTGTCACAGGCAGATGGCAATTCTTTGAAATCCATTGGAAAAGGAACTATTTTTCTGAAATCTCTAAATTTGAGTATCAGTAATGTGTATCTTGTTCCAGAGCTGAAGCAAAACCTGGTATCAAAGGCAGCCTGTGTTACTGATGCCAGACTAGACTCTTTGAAGTGAAGGGGTGTTACTTTTTTATATTAAAAAAAATCCTGAGATATTACTTTTTCCCTTAACTCTGTGGAAGAGCTAGTGTTAATATTAAAGTTTCTGCACCCCAATGCTCTTCTTTAGTGTTACTTTACTGCCTATGTTCTCCAGGGCATATTTAGAGGAGAAAGAATGTAATATTTGGGGGATGTCAGTCAAAGTAAATCAATTCTTTAAAGCCTTCTGATATGTACTTTCAGCACAGTAATTCTCAGCCCCAATTACTACATAGTGTCTTTCACTTGCACAGGGCTTTTCTCATCCACATCATTTTCATATCTCCTTTAAAAAGAAGAAGAAGTCATATTCTGGATGCACACACACTTATTCTGAAACTGCTGCTGGCAGACTGTTGCCTTGACAGCAAATGACTGACTGCTCGGGACTCTCCTGACAACCTATGCTACGAAACGTTGCTTGCCACATCTTTTATTAGGCAAATGTGCAGTGAGCCAGTACGATAGCTAGCAAAACAAGGGAATAATAATAATAATAATAATAATAATAATAATAATAATAATAATAATAATATTTATTATTTATACCTCGCCCCATCTGGCTGGGTTTCCCCAGCCACTCTGGGCGGCTTCCAACAGAAATATTAAAATACAATAGTCTGTCAAACATTAAAAGCTTCCCTAAACAGGGCTCCCTTCAGATGTCTTCTAAAAGTCTGGTAGTTGTTTTTCTCTTTGACATCTGGTGGGAGGGCGGGTGCCACTACCCAGAAGGCCCTCTGCCTGGTTCCCTGTAACTTGGCTTCTTGCAGCAAGGGAACTGCCAGAAGGCCCTCGGCGCTGGACCTCAGTGTCCGGGCGGAACGGTGGGGGTGGAGACACTCCTTCGGGAAGAGGAGGAGGAGGAGGAGGAGGAGGAGGAGGAGGAGGAGGAGGAGGAGGAGGAAGAAGAAGAAGAAGAAGAAGAAGAAGAAGAAGAAGAAGAAGAAGAAGAAGAATTTATTATTTATACCCCACCCATCTGGCTGGGTTTCCCCAGCCACTCTGGGCGGCTTCCAACAGAAATATTAAAATACAATAATTTATTAAACATTAAAAGCTTCCCTAAACAGGGCTGCCTTCAGATGTCCTCTAAAAGTCTGGTAGTTTTTCTCTTTGACATCTGGTGGACGATGGAGGTGGAGGCGCTCCTTCAGGTATACTGGACTGAGGCCCTTTAGGGCTTTAAAGGTCAGTACCAACACTTTGAATTGTGCCCGGAAACGTACTGGGAGCCAATATAGGTCTTTCAAGACCAGTGTTACGTGGTCTCGGTGGCCGCTCCCAGTCACCAGTTTAGCTGCCGCATTCTGGATTAGTTGTAGTTTCTGGGTCACCTTCAAAGGTAGCCCCACATAGAGCGCATTGCAGTAGTCCAAGCAAAACATAACTAGAGCATGCACCACTCTGGCGAGACAGTCTGCGGGCAGGTAGGGTCTCAGCCTGCGTACCAGATGGAGCTTGTAAACAGCTGCCCTGGACACAGAATTGACCTGTGCTTCCATGGACAGCTGTGAGTCCAAAATGACTCCCAGGCTGCACACCTGGTCCTTCAGGGGCACAGTTACCCCATTCAGGACCAGGGAGTCCTCCACACCTGCCCAACTCCTGTCCCCCTAAAACAATACTTCTGCCTTGTCAGGATTCAACCTCAATCTGTTAGCCGCCATCCATCCTCCAACCACCTCCAGACACACAGGACTTTCACCACCTTCACTGGTTCTGATTTGAAAGAGAGGTAGAGCTGGGTATCATCCGCATACTGATGAACACCCAGCCCAAACCCCCTGAGGATCTCTCCCAGTGGCTGCATGTAGATGTTGAAAAGCATGGGGGAGAGGACAGAACCCTGAGGCACCCCACAAGTGAGAGCCCAGGGGTCTGAACACTCATTCCCTACCACCACTTTCTGAACACGGCCCAGGAGGATGGAGCGGAACCACTGTATAACAGTGCCCCCAGCTCCCAGCCCCTCTAGACGGTCCAGAAGGATGTTATGGTCGATGGTGTCAAAAGCCACTGAGAGATCCAGCAGAACTAGGAAACAGCTCTCATCTTTGTCCCTAGCCCGCCAGAGATCAATGACCAGTGCGACCAAGGCAGTTTCAGTCCCATGATGAGGCCTGAATCCTGACTAGAAGGGATCCAAATGGTCTGCTTCTTCCAGGCGTGCCTGGAGTTGTTCAGCAACCACTCGCTCAATCACCTTGCCCAAGAATGGAAGATTTGAGACTGGGCCATATTGGCCGCATCTAAAGATTTTTTTTCAGCGGGTCTAGGAAGGCTACCTCACAGAGAGAAGCATTCACCACCCTGCAAAACCAGCCCTTCCCGGCTAGCTTTTATAAGTATGTGCACGAATGCAATGCTGTTCCAGCCATTTAGGGAAAGGGATGTATTTCAGTGGTATAGCATCTGCTTTGCGTGCAGAAGGTCATTGGTTCAATCCCTGGCATCTCTGGGTAGAACTGGGGCAAACTCTCTGCTTGAAACCCTGGAGAGCCATTGCTGGCCAGTATGGACAAAAAGGATCTAGATGAACCAATGATTTGATTCAATATAAGGCAGCTTCCTGTGTATCTTTGAGATCCATGGGTAAGGGAGGGGTACTCCAAAATATTTGGGTTATATCCAGTGGTCATTCTTATGATGGCAGAAGACTCTTTAATCCAGCAGAGGCTTCTATCAATGGAACAAGGAGCGGAGCGATTTTTGCTGATTCCACTCCCATTGCATTATCCCATGCAACACACACCCCGACACACTACAAAGGGTCCACCAACCCGCTGAAGCAGATTTGGGGGGCATATGGAGGGAGGGAGATATGGCACCTCTTTGGAAAAGAAGGATGTTGTGAGCCTTTAGGTTGCCTATGTAACTGTTGTTCATTATGCAGTAAGAATCACCTAGTGCTGACGCTTCTATCTCAAAAATGATTGTGAGGATTATTCCATCGGATACTAAAATAAATGTCCCAATTTCTACAGTCCCCAGTTGCATTCAGCGTGCCACTTAACAGTGAAATGGCCACAGGAATGAGTTTATCTCTAATGCATTGCATGAATGGGAACTGAAGCCTTCCGAACATTTCCACAGAGACGTTCCTTTGCATTAGCATTAACCCAAAAATTCAGGGCACTCAGGTGAGCGGAAAGGCTGAATGTTTAGACCCTAGTTGTGAACAATAATTGCAGTTGAAAATGGCATATTATATAGTCGTTCCAATCTATTAGACTTTGCAGCAAACTTTGACTTGTGTGTTTTTCTCTTTTTTTAAAAAAAAGAGAGAGAGCAAAATTGTGTGTCTTGAACTGACATAGAGTGATTTGTCTGTCTATCTTACCAAAAGATGTCAGGCTACACAGAACTCTTACTATTCATTCCTTATATATTGCCTCACAGCATTTTCATGTCAGGAGATAATCCGGTTGTGTGTGTGGGGGGGGGGTTTCCTGGCTCCCAGCAGGCATGTCATACATACATACCTACCTACATACATAGTTAAATCAATTCTTCACTTGCTGTGAGAGTGATCAATCCCAGTCCTATAGATATTTGTAGCTCAGATAGCAAACAATGGTTTGTACCAATTAGGATCAGTTCTGCCTAGGCAGAGTGAGGCAGGTGGCTCAAGAAGATTCTGGGAGGCTATGGTGAGGTGTTGGAAGACAGAGCTATTTATGCTGTACTGTCTTCTCTATACTTCCTAAATTATATTTAGGAAATTGTATTGAAGATAATATCCCATCCCCAGAGTTTAAATAAGATTCAATTGCCATTCCAGGCAGTCTTCAAATGTGGAATGTGTGTGTCTGTGGAGGGTTGTCCTTAACCTCTAGCAGCAAAATACCTTAGGTCAGCCCTGGTGCCAATTGGCTTATAACAGCACCTTCCCCTTGACTATTGGAGGGGTGTGGCAAGCCTGTCTAATGCTTCCTGCTATTTGCAATTCTATGCTAATTCTAAAATGTTACTACTAAAATAAAAAAATTCCTTCAGTAGCACCTTAAAGACCAACTAAGTTTTTATTTTGGTATGAGCTTTCGTGTGCATGCACACTTCTTCAGGTATCTGAAGAAGTGTGCATGCACACGAAAGCTCATACCAAAATAAAAACTTAGTTGGTCTTTAAGGTGCTACTGAAGGAATTTTTTTATTTTACTTCGATCCAGACCAACACGGCTACCTACCTGTAACCATGTTACTACTAAGTGTTACAGCCAGGAACCCAATATCTAGCTTTGCTTATTATTTAAATACAATACAGCTAAAAATGTGTTTCTGTATTGTAGTGTATTAGTGGCAGAGATTTCAGGAACTGTGGGGCCACCATGGAAAGGCCTTCTCTCTCATACCTGCTAATCTCACTGCTCTAGGTGGAAAGTCTCCATTGTATTTCATAGTGTGTGAGCAGATGCAAATATTAAAAATCATGGACGGCAGTATAAACTCCTTGTGAAACTCAGTAAGCCAATATCTCCCAGAACCATATTCTGAGAATTACATGCTTTCACAGAAGAATGGAAATGGTACCTTCTAAGCCCAACCAAGACAGATGATCCAGAAGGATACCATTGTTGGTGGTAGCAAATACTACTAAGAAATCCGGGAGCACCAGTAGGATAGCAGTCCCACATCCATCCTTCAGTGTAAATCACCCAACAGGGTGACCAAGGGTGTTGCTGTCTCAAAACCAAGCCCGAACCCATATTGGAATGGTAATAATAATAATAATAATAATAATAATAATAATAATAATAATTTATTATTTATGCCTCGCCCATCTGGCTGGGTTTCCCCAGACACTCTGGGCAGCTTCCAACCGAATATTAAAAACAGTACAGCATCAAACATTAAAAACTTCCCTAAACAGGGCCACCTTCAATTGTCTTCTGAAAGTAGAATAGTTACTTATTGCCTTGACATCTGCTGGGAGGGTGTTCCACAGGGCGGGGGCCACTACCGAGAAGGCCCTCTGTCTGGTTCCCTGTAACCTCACTTCTCGCAATGAGGGAACCTCCAGTAGGCCCTCGGTGCTGGATCTCAGTGTCCGGGCTGAATGGTGGGGGTGGAGATGGTCCTTCAGGTATACTGGACCAAGGCCGTTTAGGGCTTTAAAGGTCAGTACCAACACTTTGAATTGTGCTCAGAAACGTACTGGGAGCCAATATAGATCTCTCAGGACCAGTGTTATGTGGTCCCGGCGGCCACTCCCAGTCACTAGTCTAGCTGCCGCATTCTGGATTAATTGCACTTTCTGGGTCACTTTCAAAGGTAGCCCCACATAGAGCACATTGCAGTAGTCCAAGCGGGAGATAACCAGAGCATGCACCACTCTGGCGAGACAGTCTGCGGGCAGGTAGGGTCTCAGCCTGCGTACCAGATGGAGCTGGTAGACAGCCGCCCTGGACACAGAATTAACCTGTGCCTCCATGGACAGCTGTGAGTCCAAAACTGTGGTCCTTCAGGGGCACAGTTACCCCATTCAAGAGAGGGAGTCCTCCACACCTGCCCACCTCCTGTCCCCCAAAAACAGTACTGTCTTGTCAGGATTCAACTTCAATCCATTAGCCGCCATCCATCCTCCAACTGCCTCCAGGCACTCACACATAATTGGCACCATCCAAGACCACCTTGAGTTGACACACCACCATCACCAACTCCAACACCTTGCCTGCAATGTGGCATTAAAGGTGTGTGTGTCAGCTGTTCAAAGAGAGAAAACACACACCAGTAATTCCACGATGAATGCAGCAATACTTACTTCTGCTCACAGTAGCTATTTACCACTGTGCATAAGGTAGTGTTGATAGAACTGGATTTCTGGGTCCCACTTACCTCAGGGTGCCTGGTGGGCAAGTGGTCCTCAGTCATGCCTCTGACATGTTTCCTTGACTTTCAGTTCTGTACTAGACTGGCAAAATGAGGCTGTGGTTTCATTTTAAACACTTAGCTGCCAATGTAGCTTTTCCCAGGATCTACCATAAGTAAGCCTGCCAGGATGCGTTCGCCAGCTGAACCGCAAATTCTTTTGATATTGATTTTCAGTATGGTTGCAGATATTATACAGGTATCTCTGAAGACTACCCTCAGAATTCAGAGTTGAAATGAATGGAATTGAGATCACAGGACGCTTTGAAGATTGATGACTGACAAACTTATCCTCTATTTCAGAGAGCCCATAAGGAAAACAGAACTTGTAAAACTTTGCAGAATTGATATATTACATGCTATATCCATTTAATCTGTTGATTAGACTTAACAGTTCACCCAGGCCCAACCCAAAGGCTCAGGTTGAGTAGTAATAATAATAATTTATTATTTATACCCTGCCTATCTGGCTGGGTTTCCCCAGGCACTCTGGGTGGCTTCCACAAAAGATTAAAAATACATTAAAACATCATTCATTAAAAACTTCCCTAAACAGTAGCAATATGAAAGCTTACTGTGAGTGAGGTCTTGCTCACAAAGTGGAGCATTTTTTTGCTAACTGTTCCTATTGCAGTCTTCCATGCTCTGAAAAGTCTCTTTTAAGGTTTGGGGACCCTTCAGCACAGAGAGCTGTGTATCTGTGTGTGTAGTAGGGAAGCTGCCTCATACTGAGTCATACTGAGTCAGACCATTGTTCCATGTAGTTCAAGACTGTCTATACCAGGCATCCCCAAACTGCGGCCCTCCAGATGTTTTGGCCTACAACTCCCATGATCCCTAGCTAACAGGACCAGTGGTCAGGGATGATGGGAATTGTAGTCCAAAACATCTGGCGGGCCGAGGTTTGGGGATGCCTGGTCTATACTGACTCTGTCTATACTAACTACAGATTAAAACAGTTACTTTTTGCCCAAGAACTGGTCGACGTGTTGCCTCATTTTCTCAGCATTTGGTCTATACTGACTGACAAGAGCTCCCCAGGGTTTCAAGTAGGAGTTTCACCCAGCCCTACCTAGAGTTCTGGGCGGTTGACCTTCTTGCATGCAAAACAGATGCTCTGCCGCCGAGCTGCAGCTCTTCCCCAGGGCTTGCCCAAGATACCTTGCTGCCAGAGGAAGAGCAGCAAAAGGTCTTGCCACCTCACCTCACCTCAAGGTTCATAGCAGCCAAGGCCAGCCAAAGTTGTTTTGACATTGGAAACAGAATGTGTGTGTCTGGAAACATGCAGAATTTGGTGGAGCTTGTATAACTAGAAGTGTTTCCCCCTCATATGAAGGTTTTTGTGGCCACATAATAAAAACACTGCAAATTAAGCATTGCACTCTTGCTTATAATGTTCATGAAGAACTTAATTCTAAATCACCAACACTGAGAAAAAGCAAACTTTAGAAATAGAGATGTTGGGAAAGGAGGGAGGGAGGGAGGGAGGGAGGGAGGGAAGGAAGGAAGGAAGGAAGGAAGGAAGGAAGGAAGGAAGGAAGGAAGGAAGGAAGGAAGGAAATCTCCAGTGGGTGTATATATAGAGAGGGGGGGGGACAATGCAATATAATTTGAAGAAACTTGTGGTTTCTTCAGGAAATATTATCAAAGACATTTTGCAAGCTGTTCTGATACAATGAAAATATAAGAAGATTCACAAGAAAGGCAATAGATGAGTAAGGATATATTGGTTATCCTGAAAACCAGTAGGCACATAGACAGAAGTGGAAGGAATGGCTTGTCACTACAAGTGTGAATAAAGGGCTATTACAGCATGCATGATTAAAATCAGAAACGTGGAGGCACAAAATGATCTAAACTAGCAGCAGGGTTAGAAATAAGTGGAGTTCTTTACAAGTGCATAGAAAAGTCAAAAGAAACAGTTGGATTCCTGATTAATGGGAAAGCTGAGTCTGAATAGAAAAATGCGAAGCAAACTGAATTGTTCAGAGCCTACTTAGTTTGGTTTTCTTCCTGAAATGTAAATTGCTATTAGATGAATCAATACCTGAGAACCTGAGAAGAAAAGGGAGCAAATAAGAGGGTAGGGGAAAGGATCTGTCACAGGTGCGTCCTAGAGATTTTGGCTGTATCATATGATACATAAACTCCAGCTACAACAATATGTGGGTTTTTGAAGAAATGAGAGTTGTGCGAAGGAACCTGGGGACATCTAGCTGATGCAGTATTTCAAAAGACCCACAAGCTGCCTTCTGTTTATGTCAAAATGTACCTGAATGAAATCCATTACTTGCTTTCTGCAGCTACACCCAATTTGTGGAAGTTCTGGGTGGGTAAAATATGTGCTTCAGGGATGTGCAGGAGCATCCCGGAAAGTATAAAATGCAGCTGGCTCATGTTCTACTTGGTTGTGAGGAAGGAAAGCCTAAGCTGGGGGTGTGCCTTGAAAACAAACAAGTCAAAGGAACATTTAACATTCTGGCACGTAAAGCTGACTACTGAAAGAAGTTGCTCATCTAAAGTTACTCCCTAAATTTTTCTGCAACATTGCACTTTTGAGATTTTTGATGGTTTGTCAAAGCGACGGCAAGCTAGGGGGTTATACATTCATTTCGAGCAATGAAATTGACATTCAAATCTGTTCAGTCATGTGCCTTTCTCTTTTATCTTTTAATTAATTGATTAACCTGATTTATATCCTGCCCTTCCTCCCAAGTGATAAACAATTTTAAAAAATCTTAAATAATAACAGAGCTATTCAGGGTAAAGATCACTTTCAAATCTCCACAAACATTGCTGAACTACTTGCCTAGACAGAAGATCAAGCAGTGTTCTTTCTTTCTTTTTCTTCATACATAAAGAGGAGACAAGAGAAAGGCTAGAAGCTCTGTTTGCTTTCAAAACTCGTCATGATACAAGAGTGAGCAATAAGGCAAACCATCTCCATGCCCTTTGTGGACAGTAATATGAAGGAGACAGCAAGGATTCATAAAAATAAAGCATGTCAAGCTTACTTGGTTTCTTGTTTTGACAGGATAATAAGCTTGGCAGAAGGGGCGAACAAAATGGACATATACTTTGACTTCAACATTTGACATAACTCCACATCAAACTCTGGAAAGATTTTTTTAAGCCATTCAGAAAATAGTTGCAAACTGAAAGACAAAGCTTCAAGTAACCGGATACAACACATTAGTTTCTGACACTGCTGGATGAAACTGTAAAACAAACTCCAAAGCAGCTCAGCAAGAATTAATAAGTTGTCTGCAATGGATCGATGCTCAACCATTCCAAGGGATAGGTGTGAAATATAGTTCTGTTTATGCATAGTCAATTATTCCTTTCTATCCAAATGCACCAGGGTGGAATGAAGTAGAAAAGGGAAACCAGCTGTTTTCCCCCCCTGAGGATCTCTAAGCAAGTTGCTTATTTTGAACTATATATTTATTTGCATTACATTTAATTAGAACCTTTCCTATTTCAGAGATACAGGGATAGATAAAAAAAATACTTTCAAAGCTGGGTATTTTTCAAAGCTCATGGACATCAATTGAAGCTGAATATTGGCAGATTCTGAGCAGATAAAAGAAAGTACAGTACTGTACTTATTCACACAGTGCATAGCTGACGTATGAAACTCATTCCCACAGGAGGCAGTGATGGTCAACAACATGTAACGTAAGTTCTTCATTTGGACATGATATGCTTGTGCCACAGAAGAAGCTAGCTGAAAATTACTGATGGAGTAAGCTACTTATGTTTTAGGGTTCTTCCAGGTAGCCTGTTTGTTGAGCATTCATTCTGATTTGTTTGCAGGGAGGTTAGAAAATGTATCAAAGCAAGTGCTATCCCACACTTTCCAGTGCATCTTCCCATCACTTTGCATAACACAAAAAGTTGGATCATTTATTGCAGCATACCTCCCAATCAACTGTAATTGGGCAACCTGAATTTGTTTGCATGTGATTGAATCCCATTCCCAAAGAGCAACAGTCTGGAAGCACCAGACTTAGATTGTAGGAGTAAAGTTTTATAATATGCTCCTAGTTTGTGTCTGGATAGGGATTTATATTCTAAGTGAATAGAGTTGTGCAGTTTGAAATTATTGATCCCTTACTTGCTGTGGATCAATTTTCAGATTGGCTACAGTAATTTCAAAGGGGTTCGAAGATAAAATGGCCTATTTTAGTGAATATTTACCTTGATGTTTGTGCTTCGGCTGTGCACGTTTCTGATTGGAGGTTTGTACCTTTTCATCTTAGACATGGTCTCTGTACTGTCCTCCTCCCCCCTGTTTATTTTCATTCAGAATGATGTAAGTGAACATGTTTTGATATAAAATCAGAATCTGCAGAGTTTGTTTGTTTATTTACCTACAAGTAGCTTGCTCAGTTGTTGTTGTTTTGGAGGGGAGAGGAGGGCAGCAATTAGAAGTTGCTGGAGGCAGGTACATTTGCTTTAATAACAGATTTCCTGTCACCACATTCCATTAAAAAGATATGTGGCTTTTGCGATAGCTACCTGTTTTTATATATATATTGTGGCGCAGTAATACTTCTTTAATATGTGCATGTAATATGATCGTAGTGAGAAAACAGGATTCATTTTCATTTCATCTGTTTTTTTGTAAGCACGGACACAAATAGATCACCTTCACGGCATGCTCAAAATTCAAAATAATCTGTTGAACTGAAAACTCAGCATGCAGTATGGAAGGATACTAGGTAGGATGATGGAGCCATCAAATGGGAAATGAAATACTATCCTCCAAGGGGGTAACTATTTTGCATTGCTGCAGTTGTGGTAGCCCTGTGCCCTGCTTTTAAGAGGGCAATCCTCTATTTGAAGGGCTATCCAGTCCAGGCCATGGGAAGGGAGCACAGCACCCTTTGCATTGCCCATCAACAGTTAGCACCTGGTCAGCACACTGACCAAACACATTGGTCACCTATTCACAGCTTTCTCCACTATGGTGAGATGTATTATATTCCTATTCAAATTATAGTGATTTAAAAAACAAAACAAAAATTTGCACCTATACATATTCAGCCATCTTTAGCTGAGATTCCTGCATTGCAGGGGATTGGATAAGATGACCCTCGGTGGTCCCTTCCAACTGTTCTATGATTCTATGTCCATCTGTGTCATCGTTTGTGGTGATGCATTTTCTCTTTGGGGGCAAGGTATAAAAATGGCCACCCTAACTGCAGCAAAAACAAAGCAAAAAAACACCAAAAACAAAGCCAGCAGAATTTCATGGCACCTTAACAACTAAGAGATTTGTTGTGGAAGCCCAACATGTGAACCATGTCTCACAGATATGGCTATAAAGGCAGGAGGTTAAATAGTGAGACCAAAGCCATATATGCTAGAGTTATAGGCTGCAGAAAATTTTATGTAGCGCTTAAAAGTATGCAAGATAAATACAAGTGACCATTCACAAAAATTTCCACTGAAAATAGGTTTCTCCCCAACTTTGCTGTGGAAACATAACTTTAGCAAGAGAGGAGACCATTGTCTCAGCTGAGGTGAAAAACAAAAGAATCAAACTTGCTGTAAATTCTAATTCCTTTGAAGAACAGTAACACAGAGAACTACAGAACTCCTGGGAAGTTGTTAACTATTCCTCTGCTTTGATTTGCTCTTTGAATTTTGATGTGAGCGTTTGACCATGCTTTCTTGCTAGGTATGTTACATATGCTAGCATAAAGTTCATGAGGTGTATGGGGTGTTAGGGGAGGAGGAGTACCTCTGATGGGGGACATGTTGTGCTTCTTTTGCGGTAGTTGGTCCACCTTTGGTCCTCACCCTGCACTCAGCTCTCACCTGTGGCTCCTATAAGCATGTGACAGCAGCCGCACCCTGGGAAATGGCTTCAACTGGCTGGCTAAACCAGGTGGTCCACAAACCAATGTCATTACTGTCTCTGAAATCACTAGTAGCATGAACCATTGGTATTTTTGTGTCTGCAATGCTGGGGTTTCCACTGAGATCATTTGTTTTGTTTTCCAGTTTTTTAATATGGCAATGAGTTTGAACTGCTTCTTTCAGTGTAACCAGGGCCGGTGCGTCCATTTAGGCAAACGGCAGCTGCCTAGGGCGCCAAAATGGAGGGGGCGCTGGCCAGCCTGCCCCCACCCCCACCCCGGTGCTGCCTGGGGCCGCCTCCACTGCGGTTGTCAGCTATTGAGCGGCTTCAGGCCACTATCCTGAGGTGCACGCGTGCCTCCGGAGAGCGGCCTGAAGCCGCTCAACAGCTGACAACCGCAGTGGAGGTGGCCCCAGGCCCGCGCTCCCCGCGTGAAGCTCCAGAGGCGCGGTGGGGAGCGCGAGCCTGGGGCTGCCTCCTCCGCGCCTGTCACTGTTGAGCGGCTTCAGGCCGCTATCCTGAGGCGCACACGTGCCACTGGAGAGCAGCATGAAGCCGCTCAACAACTGACAGTCACAGTGGAGGCGGCCCCAGGCTCGCGCTCCCCGCGCGAAGCTCTAGAGGCGTGGCGGGGAGCGCGAGCCTGGGGCCACCTCACCATGCCTCTCAGCTGTTTTTTTTTTATTTCTATTTTTTATTTTTATTTTTTCCATTTTCAATTTCTATTTTTTCTATTTTCTATTTTTATTTATTTATTTATTTATTTATTATTTTTTAATTAATGGGGGGGCAGAAGGTGATCTCGCCTAGGGCGCAAAAAACCCTAGGGCGCAAAAAGCCCTGGGTGTAACTATCTCATTGCATGTTCCTTCAACACGTTGTGTTAATTCTTTGGCTGCAGGTCCTGACACTTCATTGTCATTTTTCTTCAGAGGTTTCCATACTTATAAGGGGTAGTTACTGACTATATTTACTTTTGAAGTTCTTGGGTGGCTGCAGTCTGCATATAAACTAGTTGCTCTTCAGTCTGCTCAGACTGCTCAGTGTAGTCTACTTGATTTTATTCTGTTTGTAATCACAAATGTTCTGTATCTGGATAATGTAGGGCTTCTTTTTGCCCGCTGCACAAAGCCATATGATGTGACTGGCTTTAAACGTTTGAGTATTTCCCTCTGTTCTTTTTGTTGCTTGAATTCACTAGCACCACTTTCATGTTGCTTACCGTAGTTGTGATTTTCACAGAAAGTAAAAAATATATATTACAGGCAACCTCCTATTTGCGCACATTCAAGGCACACATAACTGCTGATGGGCATGCCATTTTTGGCTCCAGAAGGGGGCAGAACAAGGCAGGGCAGGCTTACTCATGTCCCACCAACGTCCATGGTGCCTCGGAACATAACCCCCACACAAATGGGGAGTTGCCTGTATTGTGATTCCACACTGATATGAAAGAATCTTCACTTGTTCTCAAAATGCACAGTATAATAATAATAATAATAATAATAATAATAATAATAATAATAATAATAATAATAATTTTATACCCCGCCCATCTGGCTGAGTTTCCCCAGCCACTCTGGGCGGCTTCCAACAGAACAGAACATTAAAATGCAATACACTCATACCTCGGTTTAAGTATGCTTCGGTTTGAGTATTTTCTGTTTAAGTACTCTGCGGACCTGTCTGGAACGGATTAATCCACTTTCCATTACTTTCAATGGGAAAGTTTCCGGAACCAATTGTGTTTGTAAACCGAGGTACCACTGTAATCTATTAAACATTAAAAGCTTCCCTAAACAGGGCTGCCTTCAGATGTCTTCTAAAAGTCTGGTAGTTGTTTTTCTCTTTGACATCTGGTGGGAGTGCGTTCCACAGGGCAGGTGCCACTACCGAGAAGGCCCTCTGCCTGGTTCCCTGTAACTTGGCTTCTCATAGTGAGGGAACCACCAGAAGGCCCTCAGCACTGGACCTCAGTGTCTGGGCAGAATGATTCTGAGGAGCTTTAAAGCCTCCACAAACTTTACCAAACAGTAAGTATGCACTTGTGTAAGTGGTATACAGTCATAGGCTTGTACAGTATGTCATGTGTTTAATGGATAGAAAATTATGCCTGTGTTTTTTTTAAAAAAAAATGGCCAGAGGCCGAGGCCTCACTGGATTATGAGGTCCTGGTCTGCACCCCACTCAGCGCATGTGTAAATCTGGCATTTGGTGGATCCTGTAGCTCTTTTCTGATCACCCGCAAACCTCATTCAGCCTTTTAGAACAGAAAGCAATTGACTCAGGACCTGCTACTAAAGCTATAGGTGTTGTTTGATATGCAAAGTGATAATGGTTTATATTGTGGTTTGCACTTTACCATCTGACTTTAGTAAGGCTTAGCTACAAATTTCCAAGATGTCTTGAAGACTTGTACTTCATTTTAATCATAGGACTCCTTTTTTGCCCTTCAAAATGATTACAAAATGTAATTTCAGAACTTGTGATTTGATTCAGGACCTGGTTATACTTTGAAAGCCTGAAATGCATTGGTGTCAGATTTAAATGACCAGTCCATAACACAGTTAAGTAAAAGGTCTTGAAGTCAAGAATTTTCTGCATTGAAGTCTTGGCTTCTGTATTTCCATGCAAACCTATTTTGACACGAGGCAAAATGGTTTTAAAACACACACATGCACACACACCATTTTTAAGGTCTTTTAGCTTCTAATAATACTGCTTTTATGATTATATTTGTGTTTTTATTTACACTTGGTATTTAAACTGCCCAGTCTTTGGGCTAAAAGGTAGTATATAAATCCTCACAAACAAACAAGTAAATAAATAAATACTGTACTTTAATAAACCCCTCACAATTAAAATTCTGCTTTGGGAAAATGTGTTTTGTAAAGCTGTAATTTTTGCTGCTTGGGGGGGGGCATGAAGAAATGATAGTGTCATTAGCAGGAATGATAAAAAATGCTTAATTTAGAGTAAACCATCCTTATATGTAGAGGATTATCCTTTTTCCTCTGGACCACTTTGCATGCATGAAAGTCTGTTTCTCATGGATAATTTCTCATGGACCTATAATTTTCTGGATCAAATAGGGGCTGGGATCCTGGAAATTTATTGTGCAATCCTATCCTTGATTATTGCTATTCAATTCTGCTGCACTGGTTGTGGGGCGAGGGGGAATATTCTCCCAGTAGAGTAAATTTGTGCCAGTATAGAAGTAGAGCGGCTTCAGCAGTACATAATGTTGGCCTAAGCGGTAAAGGTAAAGAGGGACACTCCTGACCATTAGGTCCAGTCGTGACCGACTCTGGGGTTGCGGCGCTCAAGAAATAGGCAAATAGAATAAGCAGTGAGGACTGGTGTCCACTGGGGCTGGCAGGGCAAAAGGCTGTGTGGTCAATAACAAATGGGGTCAAAGCAAATGACAGGTGAAGCAAACTAATATCTGATCAGATATTACTGCATCACAAACATAGGATATTGTTGCGCACAACCCTAATCTCAGAGCAGTTTGAGATTCCAGGGGTTCCATATCCAGGGTTCATGTTTCCTTTTGGAAATGAGGCACAATGGAAACTGTGGTGTCTTTATGACATATGGTTTATTTACACATATATACACCCTGAGTCTATGGTGGATGGGATTCACAACCTTAACACCTCAAAAAAGGGTCTTCTTTCTCCCATAGCTGCAGCCTTGGATCCAAGCATGACGCTCTCTCGCTCTCTCTGCTTGCTGCTTTCCCCATTTGCCATCTTCCTCAGAGCCTCTTAACCCCCTTAATGGCTCATCACCCAGGCTATTGCCTCATGGGAAGCTAGTTTGGTTTGATTAGACTTTAACACTTTCTGAATCCAGGGATTAAAAGGATTCGGCACCCACAAACTCATAACATTATGCTTGACTGCCTTGTTAATTCCCCCGCATCGATATAGTTAGGAAAATATGGCATGATGCAGGTGCTTGAGAGTGAAAGAGATAAGTGGTTTGTTGTAGTGTTTGCTCCCACACTGAATTTATATCTTCTTTAATTTGTTATTTAACAAGATGCATATACCAGTTAATAGAACAAAATACCTGTAAACAGATTACAAGGCAGCCTAAAATATTCGCTCAAAATGCCAATAAAAAACAAGCATTTAAAGCAAGATACATTATTAATAAAAATATAATATAAAACCAGTAATTTAAAAAACACCTACTAAAAATCACATGCCTGGGTAGAATTTCTGCAACAAAAAAGTTGTTGCTTGAACAACCAAAATAATCCTGCTTAATTGATTTTAAAACATGTTGATAGTTGTGGTGCTGCTGAATCACACTTGTTATTCAAAATACAGCCTTTCTCCTATTAAAGTTATTTACTGCTCTTTATTTACCTGGGCAGTCCTTCCATACAATTACGCAGGTGATTCTCATGCAAAAAACGTGTTCCTGGGATTCTCTCAGCTCTTGGGTTGATATTCCACCCCCTTTCTGTTTTTGGAATGAATGGTTTTTTTTCTCACTCATTACAAAATAAAACAAAAAAGAAACAAACCATTCTCCCTCTCTCTCTCTCTCTCTGTGTGTGTGTGTGTGTGTGTGTACACTACTGTTTCATACAAATACCACAGCTAGTCTAAAGAAACAAATAAAAAAGAACATACTGACTCAGTGGAAACTGATAAAGTGCAGACGTTGCCTGCGGCTATCACAGCACACAGCAGACTTAACCTGTACATCAATTTTATCTCTTCCTGGGTATTTTTCCCTGCTTGCTTTTAAACTGGGTTTCTAAAAGATATTCTGTTTCTAAAAGCAATTTTTGGTCACCGGTGATAAGCAGAGAAATCTTTCCCAGTATTTGTGATAGTCTGCAGCTCAGCCTCTCCTCTTTCGTTTGTAATGAGCTATGGAGCGCAAAGGATGTGCTGCTCTCGCACTGGTGACAAAGCTGCAGTCATTGCATCAAGTTCAAGATAAGAAAACAAAGTCTGCTCCACTAAGAGGCTTCCTTCCTAACCCTTGTATTTACAGTTCCAAGAGGTGCTGGAGTGCATGTCTTCTGTCTCGTAGGAATTTGAAATGTTTGTTTTAGCCCACTAAAAATGTCACATTGGATAATAAAAGAGAGAGAGAGAGAGAGAGAGAGAGAGAGAGAGAGAGAGAGAGAGAGAGAGAAGCTTGAAACGTTGTGACTGCAAGTTTGCAAAAGTATTTGCATGGCATGCAGATGAAAAAACGGACTGAACAATATTTTTCCAGCTGCTTCATAAAAGCGTCTAGCTCACGTAGATATTTCTTTTTCAATTCCGCATTCTCAAGATATGAAGCAATTGCAAATCCAGTAACTTCAATGAAGGGAGCCCAGACTTCATTCCATCTTCAATAACAAAGTTGATACAGTGAGGTCTCTCCACTCATCTGACATTACATATTGCATGCTTCTAAGCATTATTAAAAGTGAAGCTCTTCATCGGGTATATTTGATCATTTGATTATATTAGCATTTTCTGTCGGTCCCAAGAATATTAGGTGTTGAAGCTCTTTTTCATACACGTACAACTCTTGGGAAGAAATAGAAAATAAATAGAGCAGAAACGCATCATCACAATTCTGGCTGTATTTAGGGACTGGTTCATTCAACACTGAGTCAACCTCACATATTTTCTGGCAAGTATCATGGCCTCCAGGAAGGCTTTTCTGGCAAGCAGATCAGAACACAATTTTGTTTGCGTGCTTTAAAAACAATGGCAGATCAGAATTTCCAAGATATTGACAGTACTTAAACTGGCAGCCAGTGCCCTCCAAATGAACTACAACTCCCAGCAGCTTTGTGGGGCTGGTGAGAGTTGTTGTCCCAAAAAATGGCAACAGCTGAAATATGGTGGCTCAGATAGGGATCATGTATTAAAGTGCTGCCCTAGGGAACTGAAATAAATGTTCAGGATCAGATAAGAGACAGCTAACGATCCCAGTCTCCATTTGTTTCGGCAAAGAACATAATGCAGATTAGGTTCTCTATTAGAATCATAGAATCGTGGAGTTGGAAGAGACCACAAGGGCCATCCAGTCCAACCCCCTGCCGAGCAGGAAACACCATCAAAGCATTCTTGACATATGCCTGTCAAGCCTCTGCTTAAAGACCTCCAAATAAGGAGACTCCACCACACTCCTTGGTAGCAAATTCCACTGCCGAACAGCTCTTACTGTCAGGAAGTTCTTCCTAATGTTTAGGTGGAATCTTCTTTCTTGTAGTTTGAATCCATTGCTCCGTGTCCGCTTCTCTGGAGCAGCAGAAAACAACCTTTCTCCCCCCTCTATATGACACCCTTTTATATATTTGAACATGGCTATCATATCACCCCTTAACCTTCTTTTTTCCAGGCTAAACATACCCAGCTCCCCAAGCCGTTCCTCATTGAATGTTGCCTTTTCAATCATAAACATAAAATCCAGCAGAAACATGAAGCTGCCTTATAGTGAGTCAGTCTAACTGTCCACCAATCTCAGTATTGGCTGACTGGGAGTAGCTCTCCTCGGTTTCAGACAGTGGATATTCTCAACCCTACCTGTAGATGCCCCAGATTGAATTTAAGACTTTCTGCATGCAAAGCTGATGCTGTGCCACTGAGCTATGGCCCTTCCTCCAGAAGATAACTGTGGAACAGGCAATCTAGTCAACACTCACAAATCTTTTTCATCTTTAACTGGACAAACACTTCCCACTCTCCCCTGAAAGCTTCCTCACTTGAGCTCTTTTAAGAAGTTTGTTGCTGCTTTTCAAAGCCTGTGAATCAATCCCCTAAACTCACCTGCTCACCAGATAATCTGATACCTGTAGCTGATGTGGGCAGATAAACTTATTTTAGGGACATGGTGGCCTTCCCTCTTCCATCCACTGTCATTAAATCCTAAGGCTGATGCTTTTTCACTTTGGAACATCTATTAATCTGGATATTTTCCAGTTTCCCAAACATTAAATTACCAGAAAGGTAAATGGGAAATGTCATTCAACTGTAGTGTTTAAATTCTTCTAACAGAATCTGGAGAGTGCTTCAAGCAAGAAACAAAAGCAAATAATAAGAGCCCAAGAAATCCTTGAGTTCTCATTTGTCTCCTATTAAAAGGAACACTCCCCACTTCCAGAAGAGCACTCCTCAGATAGGTAAGAATAATCTCCTCTGACAGTTCTATTCAGGGGAAAGAATAGTCCTCCAGCTGTAATTTCTCTGGAGGCATGGCTGCATAAATTGTGTGTTTACAGTATAAGAAGAATTGTGTTAATGGGTCCAGAATATTTAGTCTGGGGGCATATTAATGTGAATCGAAGCAGCAAATAAAACCAAAGTCTGTGAATGCTTTTCTGTGCTTAGCCTCTTGCAGCATTTGACTTGTGACCTTTCACTTGACTTCCCCACCTCTCTGCCCCACCTGCTGTCATATTTGTGATACGGCAGTATTTAGCCTTTTCATTGACCTGAATGAGCTGATAAATTTTGAGAGCTTACACATGTCACTCAAGGCACAATTTAAGAAGATGGAAGAAACTCTCCCTTACTTAGTTGCTAATAGCAATGTTTAACATGCAGCTAATGAAATATATAATACCATGAGCATCTTTTAGCGTGGAAATACTTTCTTTTCTTGAGAAAATAGCCTGCATTACATTATAGTGGTTTGGCATGCAGAAAATTTGTGTATCAGGGAGAAGATTGTATTAAATTCTTTGTTCCTCAATGCACTAGTCTTTCTTAAATGTAGAAAATAATATAAAGCTGGCCCTTCATCTACAATTTGGAGTGGCATAATCTCAGAGGGATTTGTCCCATGATTTTTCTGCATTTGCTCTGAGTAAATGATAATAATCTGCTGGATTTTTCTATTTAAAGTGTTTCCCCCCCCGATTTGCTCATAGAACATGGTAGCTAATTTCCAGTATTCAGAAATTACTTATTTAAAATACTGACTGGGTGTGTGTGAAATACTGTATATGAATCCCTGCAAACCCTTTTGTTGGGTGAACAACAAAAGAAATGGCTGAGTGCCTGGATTCAAAATGTGGGGCTTGCACAAAGACAGCCCCAGAGGCAGATTATTAAACTCACAAAAGTTGAACAGCAGCATAGTGTTAGGAATATAGGTTGTTCAACCTTTTTATCTCACTCAGCTGCACACACCAGCTGACGTTTTACTACCCCACTTGCAGTGAGTGGACTAAACACTGTTAAGTAAGTTTAAAATGCTTTACTTACAAATTCAAGGTCTCAGCCATGCAGTGTTTCATACAGTAGCAAGGATAATACAGGCAAAATATTCTTGGGTAGAAAATACAGACTATAGTTCCAAACATGTGCTATAAGCTTGTGAGCAAGCTTACACACATCCTCCTTTGTTGGTTACATGAGGCAGAGAGAGATGTTGGGGAGAAAAAAGGCTTCACTTTTCCTTCATGCACCAACCAGTAGTCATGCATAGTTATGTCTCCCACATTTAGTGTCCTATCGTAAGAGTGCTGATTAGAAGAAAATATGAGACCATGAGGAAATAGGAATCAGTTGTGATGGGTTGTTTTGACATCAGAATTCTGTCTTTCTAAGGCAGGCATAGTTTAGAATGACTGCTTGCAAAATGTTCTCATTTACTTGACAGGCTCTTCACACTATGTCAAAGTATGTGTACTTAAGAACTGATTAAGAACTTTTAAAATGGATTGATTTCAATTGCACTTACAGTAATTTCCAAGTGAGAATGCTCAAGGCCAGATCCACCAAATCAGTTCTGTCATCCATTAAGAGGTTCCTGCTTATGACACGGCACACCGTTCCTGACCAAGGGAATTTTGGAAGCACTGAGAAGGAGACATGGAGCAAAAAACACATCCTTCTTAAGGCAGTGTAGAAGGTTTGAATGCATTGCTTTTAATACCACCTCTTGGCTCCAATGGCAGGACATTTCTAGTCTCTTCTCTGTAGGCTATAAACTGAACACCCACACCCTATGCAGTTTATCAATTATATTTATTGTATTTGTTGCATTTATATCCTTTTTGTCTCCAAGAGCTCATGGCTCTCTCTCTTCTCATTTAATCCACGTAATGATCCTGTGAAGTACCGTCGGTTAGGCTGAAAGGCGGCCCAAGGTCACCCAGTGAGAGTCATGGTTAAGTGCAGATTTGAACCCTGGTTTCCCAGGTCCTGGTCTTACACTCACTACTACACCACATAGGCTCAAAAATCACACAAAGCTTTATTTGCAGGAGATACAGAGTAGATCCAGTAGTACTTCTCCAATGCCTGATCCATAATCCTGGCCTGATTGACATTCCCTTCCAGTCTTTCCTCCAACCTTAGAAATCCCTTCTCATACAAGTTGAAGCTAACTGGTCAAAAGGGGATTTGACTCTTACACACCGATAGTTTCAAATGAACTCACTGGGTTTGAGAATGCTGCGTGGGGTGCATGCCTTGTATAAGAAACTTATTTGGTTCAATAAGATATGCTGTATCTACTCATCATATTGTAAGAGTTAATATTGGGTAACTGTAAAGCATGGGATAAAATAAGAAATAAATTCAGGTTTGAAATACCTCTGGATGGCAACTGAGGAAATAAAAGCATGGCGTTACTCAGATTTGACAATTTACCATCTGGTTGTGTGCCTCTGAGTTGGATTGTAATGGCAGAGATTTCAAACTTTCACAATAACACTATAGGTACCTAGAGCCTGGGTCCACATAATGCAACATTTTCAAATATAGAAGCTGCAAGAGTTATTTATAAAAATCTATTTGGCCATGGAGGGAATCACAATGAATGAAATCTTTATATAGAAGCCTGCCTTCACGTTTTCATAGAAAAATCTGGGCATACATTAAGAACAATTTGCTTGTCCAAACATAATGGATGCAATGTTGGGTGCCTTTGCAAATGAATGTTAACAGGATTCCATATGAATTAAATATTTAGCTAATTCTCTGGGTGGGATTTTCAGTACGTAATTTACCATTATGCATCCTTTGTGAAAACTGAACATGCAGTGAAAAATTAAAAGCAAAAGTTATTTTAGCTCGTATTTAGCTGTATGAAAAGCTATGCCTTTGTCTCAGGGGAAAACAACAAAAAAAACACTGGCAAGTCTATGAACAGAACACCCTAGCTCTGAGATAGAAAATCACATAATTCAGGGGCTGACAGCATACAGGGACCTCATCTTGGCAAAGTCAAATAATTTTGTAATATATATATATGTGCTAGCATGGTATTCCTGGAATGTGCAGAATATAATTATTTAGTTTGATAAATGTGGGGAGTGAAAAAGGAGAAATGACACCAAGGGTGCAATCTAAGCAGGGCCAGCCCAAGACACTTCACTGCCTGAAGCGAACCAGAAAATGGTGCTGCCCCACCCTACCATGCTCACTCCTACAAGAAAACAAACATTTGCCTAGCTTTAAGCTGGAGAGGCCCTTTCAGAGCTCTTTGCAGCAGTCTGGGAGATTTCAGCAGATGGATATGCTGAACGCCATCCACAAACATGGCTCCTTCAAGGTTCCCCTCCAACTCCCCATGGTGCCTGAACAAGGGGAATAGCATTGTCCCACCACCCTGATAATAATGAAGAAAGGGGACAGTTAAGTGGCTGGACTTCACAGCTCAGGTCAGAGATGCTCCACCCCAATGCAAACCCATCACCACTGCCAGCCACCCCTCACAGGCCCTCAGTCAAGGATGCAGCCATGAGAGCATGAGGCGAGCTGCCTTGGGGTGCAGGATGACCCTGGACCAGCCCCCCCCCCACTTGATGTTAATAGCACATACCCCTGCATGCCTACTGAGAAGGACACCCACTTAAATTCAGTGGGGCTTGCTTCCAGATGAAAGCATGCACAGGATTGCAGCCTAAATATTTTCTAGAGATTAGTTTAGCATAGGCCTCTAGATGCTTGGCCCTGGAAGTCAACCTCCTTACATTGAAGCCAGCTGAATTCCATGTTTTGTATGGGCGCATTTGCTTCCATTTGGGCATAGGGTTTGTTTCCAAGCTATAGTATTATACGTGTTTACTCCAAAGTGAACAGCATCAAGCTCAGTCAGGCTTCCTCCAAAATTAGTGTGCATAAAATTCCAGCCTTAATTTTGTTCCATTTCTGGAATATTAAAGGAAACGAAAACATCGTTTTATCCTTCGCCAATATTAATTGGCAAAGGAGTTTCAATATATTGTAATCTAGGGATTGGGGGTGTGAGATCAGTCTATTTTCAGTTCATGTCAGTTTGCACGTTTTCATAACTCTGATTTGTCCCATTTCTGCACAAATGGGTTTGTTTGTTTTTACATAAAAAGCATGAAAGTGTGCATTCTTTTTGAATGTTTTAAACAAAACACACATTTTTATGCACGTGTTTTTTCATAGGCACTTTATCCTAAAACATGAACTTAGGTACATTTCTTGAGAAAAGAAGCTCACAACAAACAAACAAAAATTGTGTCCTGTTCTGTGTGTTAGTCTGTGAAGTGCAAATCAGGTCAGGCCACTTATAAATGCAGACTGAACAAAATTGGCCTGGCATTGTGTGAAAAAATTAAAACAGTGGCCTAAGCTTCAGCTTCTAATTAGACCACTCTTTGAATTTGCTCATACAATGCCAGTGCTAATGTCCATGAGCGGTTGACTATGATTGATGCATTGTGTTCCTAGCAACTGGAATCTAAAGAACCATCTCCACTGGAGACAAGCTGAACACCACATTAACAAGCCATACATAAGTGGCTTGACACCTGTACAAGCACAAAAGAGATTATGGGGTGACAAGAATAAGTTCTCATTTTCTAAATTCAACATTAAGTACAACAATGAACTCTGGATGTTATACAAAGGAAACTTTTTAAGTGCAGCAAAAGATAAATCAAGATACTAGGATATATATCATAGATGGGGGGTGGGTGGGAAACAAAGTAGGAAGTTTAAGTTGCCTGGGTGAAATTGCAAGAGGTCATTGGGTATCAGTTTTGATAATACATACATACATACATACATACATACATACATACATACATACATACATACATACGCTTCCACTTTCATGTCACAGCAGCTGAAAAAGGTGGAAGCAAAAACATTTTACTGTAAAGAATCTATTATCTACCTATCTATCTATCATCTGTCTATCTGTCTGTCTATCTATCATCTATCTCTCTGTCTAAAAAAAGAAGTTATTTTAATCAGATAAGCACAAGAACTGCAATAAAGCCACCAAAAGAAAACTCAGTACCACAGCCACAGAATACATCCCTCACACAATCAGTGGGACACCAAAATCACTCTGGAACAGCATAGGCTTTGCCTGCTGATGGAAGGATAATCATAGCAACAGGGAGAATATACTCCATTGGGAGGAAGTTCCAAGGCTGCATTAGAAAACCCCCTGCCTTGTTTAATAATTCCTTGCTGTACTTCAAGGTAGGTGGTTTGGAAACTGATCTCAGGTTGGTCCATAAGAAAGAAGATGACCGTTACCTAATTTGAAATCCTAGTTGATGAGAGATGACCTTCTCATCCAAAGTCTGGTATGAATAACTCTGTTGTTGTTGCTGCTGCTCTTGTTGAATCCCACCATTCCTTGTTCAGAAGCTTGGTGAATAACAGCATTAATTGAATTGACAGCACAAAACCAAAATTGAAACCACAGTTTGCAATAAAATATAGTAATGATAGCATATGACAATCAGTGGTATTCAAGAAACTGGACAGAAAGCTAGACTTATTAGACAGTCAGAGCAATAGGGCCACTCCTGCCCACAGAAGGCCCACAAAAACATAGCCTTATGCTATGCCAGAATGAATATAATGTGAGGGATAATCAGATTTGTACTGGGCAGAAGTTCCATAGATAGAATATAATATAGAAAGGGCACTGCTTCTTTAAATGGTGTTATTAGATGTAAGTATTTTATGTGTGTATGTTGGCCGAGAGGTTTTTTCTGAATATAATACAAGAGACCAAAGATAAACTTGGTCATGAAACCCTACTTGCCATAATTAGCATTGCATTTCATAAAAGCAGCAGGGGGGCGGGGAGAAGATAAATAAGTTATGTCCTGTTTTATTTAGCCAGTCAATAAACAATAGTCATCCTACTGTCTACGATCAGTCACCTACAAGCTGTGAGATTTGATTGCTTTTTAGTGCCTGCTGGTCTTTCTCCAGTTTTGTAGAATGTTTTAAAAAGCCCCCACAAATTCCTTAATTCCGCTCACATTGTCTCTCATGTTTCAGAGATCAAAACGTGGTTTTACTTACTTTCCTACAGGGTACAGTATATGTTGCAACACAGGCCCCCTATTGCTCAAGACAATTAAAATCCGATAATGAGCAAGGAAATGCTAAATTGGTTGCTCCGATTTCCTGCCCATCCTAATAAAAAACTACCCTATCCTATTAAAATGAGAAAGATGGTGTAAAAAACTGAAGGGTACCGAATTTTAAACTGATAAAGGGGAATGCTGAACTAATCTGTGAATAAAAGAGAATAGGCAGATTGTGGCAAATGGCACCTAAAACTGCATTCAAAATCATAGCGTTCAGCAAAACCTGGTAAGCGGACAAGGAGAATTTACAGTGGGGATGTTAAAAGGTCTTGACACTGTTATGGCTAAACTGTGTGCCTATGTATATTTTTGGCAAACATTCTTTGATGAAACACAGCTGGAAGCTTCAGAGGTGGCATCCCTCAGACATCCAGGTTCAGTACATCTCCTTGCTCTTGGGATTAGAAAGGGGGGGAAACCATTCTGCCTTCTTAGGAACAGCTTTTCTTTTTTGCATTTAATGGGGTTCCACCTTTTTTCCTGAGAAAATTACATGGACTGTTCAGCTTTATTCCCCTATCCTGCTCTCCAGTACCCTCAGTGCCTCTAAATGTGTAACAACAGTATTTGTATGTAACTTCCTGTTTAGGGAAGCTTTTAATGTCTGGTGGATTTCTGTATTTTAATGTTTTGTTGGAAGCCGCCCAGAGTGGCTGGGGGAACCCAGCCAGATGGGCGGGGTATAAATAAATTATTATTATTATTTTATTATTATTACTTATTTATTATTATCATTAAAATGTCTTTAGTACAGTACTTTTACCCAGTACTTTTACACCATTGCTATGCTAGATAGCCTGAGCTGTCCAGGGTGCTGATACTGTCATGAAACTGTCAGTAGCTGGAGTAGAGGCAACTGACGTCTGAAAGTGATACAGAAGCATCTGTATGCAAGTAAATATGTGCAGCCTGTTTTGTTTTAAGAACTAGGGCATGCTTTTAGACAGTAATTAATGTATGGTTCCTGCTCCAACTGGTTACCAGAAAAGACTTGATTCACTCTAGGTCAGTGTTTCTCAAACGCGGGTCTCCAGCTGTTGTGGACTACAATTCCCATCATCCCTAGCTAGCAAGACCAGTGGTCAGAGATGATAGGAGTAGTAGTCCAACAGCTTGGGAACCCAGTGTGAGAAACACTGGTCTAAGGTCACATCCATAGCATGCATTTAAAGCACTATTATACCACTTCAACAGTCATGGAGAATTGTAGGGACTATATTTTTAAGGGTTCTGTAGCTCTATGGGTCAGGTTTAAATGTATGGTGTGGATGTAACCTAGGGTGGAAGCCAAAAGGAACAACTAGTTCCACTATAAATGAAGTGCCTAGGTGCTGAACAATTCCCATAATTACTCATATTTTAATGAGTTGCCTTTGCCTATCTGAGTAGTTGTCACGGTCCGGTCGGCGGGCGTCAGGAACAGAGGCAAGATGGTGATGAAGAAGCAGGAACAGGTGCAGGGCTGAGGGTCCAGCAGCAGGCAGTTGCAGGGTCAAGGAGCAAGGCAGAGACGAAGGTCCACGGGGCAAGAAGCAAGGCGAAGGTCCAAGGAACAAGAAGCAAGGCGAAGGTCCAAGGGTCGAGGAGCAAGGTGAAGGCAAAGCAAGGGTCCCAGGAGCAAGGAGCAAGGCGAAGGATCAAGGAACAAGAAGCAAAGCGAAGGTCCAGGGAACAGGAAGCAAGGCGAAGGTCCAGGGAACAGGAAGCAAGGCGAAGGTCCAAGGGTCGAGGAGCAAGGCGTCGACAAGGCAAGGGTCCGAGGAGCAAGGAGCAAGGCGAAGGATCCAGGAACAAGAAGCAAGGCGAAGGTCCACGGGGCAAGAGCAAGGCGAAGGCAAAGCAAGGGTCCAAGGAGCAAGGAGCAGGGCGAAGGATCCAGGAACAAGAAGCAAGGCGAAGGTCCACGGGGCAGGAGCAAGGCGAAGGCGAGGCAGGGGTCCAAGAAGCACGGCAGCAACAAGGCAAGAGTCCAAGGAGCAGGAGGCCAGATGCAACCAGGCAGGGATAGCGTTGTTGTGGCAAAGAGCTGAAGGGAAATGCTGAGCTTTTATCCCTCCCAGCTCCTGCCACCAGGTGCAGTGAGATCTCAAGTGGCCTCACCTGGGTGACTACTCCTTGCCTCTCCAGCACAAGCTGAGGACTTCACCTGTGTGGCCACGCCTTGCTTCTCCAGCACAAGCTGAGGCATGCCCCAGTCCTGCAAAGCACTACAGGCCCCAGAGCCTGACTCCTGCCCATACTCCTGACAGTAGTAAAGTGTTGTTTCTGTGTTTTTCAAGGTGTATTTACAACCGCTAGTTGGCTAACTAATTCCCACTGCCATCTGTATTACCAGCCATGCTGCCAAGATAAAAGTAAGATTAGATATGCCATTTTCTTACATGCCGCTCCTTTCCTTCCATCATCTAATTTGCTGGAGATTACCAATCTAGATACTGACCAGCTCTAGACCTCCCTAGCTTCAACAAGGAAGTGGACTTATGTCACTTAAGGCCATATCTGGATCTGTGCCAAGGGGGGATTTGCATTAATTGAGAAAGTTAATGCAAAGTTAGTCTTTGTATAATGATTAGGGATACTCAAGACACACTGGATAAATTAGATTGCTAATTCTGTTCACCTGCAATAGGTTTTTGTAATAAAAAATGGAAAAGGAAACCTGTATATGTGGCCAGACTCAATAAAGGACAGGACTTCTGTGCCTTTAATTGCCCTGCTCTCTTTTGGGTCTGGAAACCTTAAAGAGAAAGCAGCAGACCCTTTGCTTGGAAATTAAACAAAGGGCCTGCTGGTTTCTCTTTAAGGTTTCTAGACTCAAAAGAGAGCAGGGCAATTAAAGGCACAGAAGTCCTGTCCACTATTGAGTCTGGCAACCCTATGTGTGGCTGAGGGCTGAAATAAAGATTCTGGCAGCTTTGATTAGAGCTTTCAGTACAATGGCACCTGCTTTGTGGAACACGCCACCCATTGACATTAGGCAGGCTCTAACTGCATTGCACACATTTTCTTGGATAATAAAAGCAATTTTTTTGTTTCTACAGGGTTTCGCAGAAGGGTTGAGGGTAATTCACAGGAAGTTTTCAATTGTATTTAGTTATTTATTTTAAACTGCTTCAAAGCCTGAGGCCACTGAAGTGGTGCACAACAAGAAAACTTTACAAACAATAAAATCATTTCTACAATTAATATTCTGTAAAATGACTGGGTCATGCTTCAGGGAAAGCCTACTTAAACAAAAACAAAAACATCTTCAACAGCTTCCTAAATATCAAGTAGCTGATTTCCTCTTTAGAAAACCGTTTCATCTGTTTTTATTTGTTGTGTTTTTTTATTGTTATTGTACACTGCTACGGTATTTTGCACTGCATAGTGGTTTATAAATATTCCAAATAAATAAACATTTAGCATGAAATCTGGAGGAGGAAGAAAACAAGGTTCGCAGGGATCCAGCCCCTACATGCCATCAAAGCCCAGCTTAAGTATCGCAAAAAGAAGCTAATGCGATGCATATGTTAGATTTCTTGCTCATACATTATTATTATTTATAACAGTTTATGGCTCATTTATCCAGGCTAATTTATACTTAGTACTTCACAGCAAGAGGTGCCTGGATGGCAAATGCTAAGTTATATGGGCACATTTATAAACAGATGACTTTTTAGTCTATTTGCAGTTTTGCTGTAAAAATGTCAAAGCACTTAAACACTGTAATTTTGAGTGTCATGGAAATCTAAAGGTTAGTACTTTCTTTGGTCAAGGAGTTTGTATGGATGCTAGTAGAGAGCTATAAAGTAACGGGAGACTAATTATTTCCTCCAAGGCAATGTGGTGTGCGTGCGGGCTTTTTTTTTTTAGAGATAGCATTGCTTATATTAACTAGATGCCATTCTGTTGAATAGGATTTACCGACATTCATTTATATGGGAGAAACTGAACAGATGCAGTTCAGGGGCATTGGTGTGGGGCTAAACCCAGCAACAGATGACATGGTGAAACTGCACTGCTCATTTGAACTGTGTCTGGCTGGGTTGTTGAAGCATAGTAGGACAAAGATGGGAGCTGAGGTGATGCACCAGCAAGGTCAGCATAGTGCAAACATGCTGGTGCAACCATGGCACATTTTGCACCACACCAACCTTACCACCGTTGTACCCCTACCACTCTCTGCTTTATCTGGGTGGATGCAACTGATCCCATCTATGGAAGTTGTGCTAAAACTACGTCCTTCCCTCCTTATTCTGGTTTTGTCACCCCAACTCGTCGAGGTTCTCCCCCCCTCCCCAGTGAAGCTCTGCATTCTGCAGGAGAGGCAATGAAGGGAGTCAGTTCCCCCCTCTCTGACACTTGGAGTCACAAGGAGAGAACCTCCATCCTCCATAACTGGGGACCAGCCTTCATCACCTACCCAACCACCTTCCATCCTGGGTGCCACTCTTGGAGGAATTACTCGGACCCTCAGTTTGGGAAATCCTGCAAGCTTCATTGAGAAGATCAGCATGCGGTCTCAGCATTAGTTCTAAGTTCCAGATGTGCAGTTAAACAGTTCTTAAGCAGAGTTCCAGGATGGATGGTTAGCATAAGCCAGGCATCCCCAAACTACGGCCCTCCAGATGTTTTGGCCTACAACTCCCATGATCCCTACCTAACAGGACCAGTGGTTGGGGAAGATGGGAATTGTAGTCCAAAACATCTGGAGGGCCGAAGTTTGGGGATGCCTGGCATAAGCAAAGTCACTGTCCCTCCGGCTCCCCTTTTAAAGAGCAGGCCAATCATGCAGTGTTCATCCCAAATGTGAAGACTGTGCTTGTGGCCTCAGTCCAGCCCCCCCCCCCCCTGCTTCCAACTCAGCTGGCTCCACCAATTAGCTGCCTGCCTCTTAGGCTACTTTGGTAACATTGTTCTCAGGAGGCAAAGTAGAAACCTGTTCAGCTAACACCCCTTCCCTTGCATCTGGCCACAGGGGCATGGAACCCTCTTCTCCATCACTACCTGAATCTGATCCACACTTGGGGTCTTCCTCCTCTGACAGATCCTGCCATCCCCTCCCCACACCAGCTGGTGCATTGGGAGCCCTAGCACAAGCAGCCTTTGCTTCATCTTTCTCCTCATCCACCTGAGGCTGCCAAACCAGGCAAGATCTGAAAAAGCTTGACATACAGATAGCAAAGTCCAGTGGGAGGGGGATTCTTAATGCAGCCAAACTGGCAGCTTCTATGCACAAGAGGGAGGTGTTGATAGATTCAAGGAAACCCTAAGGTTTTCAGTCTTTGGGGCAGGGGGAAGAAACCTGAGGAGGGGTAACAATGACCAAACATCTTCTGTGGGCACAGAATGGCTGACCCCTAGAGAAGAAAAAGTGGGGTGGAGGGGAGATGGAGTGGAACATCCTGGAAGCGGGACGAGCTCACTGTTTGGGGTCCTTAACAAAAGCACTCCACCCCACAGTGCTCATTCTTTCATGTTGCAGTAGATTTTAAAGGTTTAGGCTTGTCCCACTAGTTTAGAAGATGCCTTTGCTCAATCACATACCCCACGGGGTTTTAAACAACCTACCTGTGTGCTGGTTTGAAGCTCCTGCCTTAGGTATAGCTGGTCACTAAAATGAAATAAAGTTGTTTATATTTAAACTAGGCTCTAATACTCGAAAACATACAGGCCTGTGGCCTGTAAGACACACTTTATGTGCTAAATGGAATGTGATATATAGGAAACAACTTTTCGGTGAGTTTTAAAGGTGCAAGGTAGAGATTTTCTCCCCTCCTGTTGAATTAACTGACGATTTTTTGGGGGGAAATATCTTGAAGAATTTCATCTTCTGAGGCTAATGCAGAGGCTACTCATTTACATAACACTTTGAAGATTTATCCTCTGAACCCAGGTCCTTATGTGCCGCATATTTTATATTAGGTTTCTATATTCAAAGTGCACAGAACCTGCAGACGTTTCACCTTCAACTTTGATCTAAACCTGTCTGACCAAATACCTGTTCTGTTGATTGCCTTCCACTTGCAAAAGGGAGATATCGTGCTTTCTGGTCTAGACTAATGCTGAATAGTGATGCCATCACATTTTCATAGACTGTGATGGACTTGTGTGCTCAAGTTTATAATCCTTTGTTTCAGGAAACAGGTGGGGAGCCTGCGGCTCTCCAGTGTTGCTGGACTCCAACTCCCATCAACCTCAGTCAGCATGGACAATGGTCAAGAACTATGCGAGCTGTAGTCCAGCAACTTTTTAAGTCCTGATTCCTGATCTCTAAACTGAGACGTTTCTGTGGTGCACATTGCAGGACAAAACAGTGAATTGGCAGTGGAGCTCTTGTGGAGTTAACAGTACAAAACATTGTGAGGTACAAAGTATATATAGAAGGCACAAGCAGGTGCAGCATCTGAAAAATCATTCAGATCTTCCAGAAATGGGATTTGGTTCCATATTAGTGTGATGTATATAATGTACAGTGGAACCTCGGTTTATGAACACCTCGGTTTATGAATTTTCGGTTTATGAACGCCGCGGACCCATCTGGAACGGATTAATTCATTTTCCATTACTTTCAATGGGAAAGTTTGCTTCAGTTTATGAACGCTTCAGTTTATGAACAGACTTCCGGAACCAATTACACCCATGCTTCAGTTTATGAACGCTTCAGTTTAAGTACTCCGCGGACCCGTCTGGAACGGATTAATCCACTTTCCATTACTTTCAATGGGAAAGTTTGCTTCAGTTTATGAACGCTTACTCCGCGGACCGTCTGGAACGGATTAATTCACTTTCCATTACTTTTAATGGGAAAGTTCGCTTCAGTTTATGAACGCTTCAGTTTATGAACAGACTTCCGGAACCAATTGTGTTCCACTGTATATAATCTCACGAGAGAAAGTGATTACATGAGAAGCTCCTACAACACTGTGAGACCTGCCTGTGTGAGACCTAAGTCAGGGACAAGGACCCTTTTTCAGTCTGAGGGTCTCATTCCCTTGTGGGCATTGTCCTGTGGGAGGGCCACATGGCAGTAGTCGGTGGGGCTAGAGGCAAAAGTAACCAATGTAAATTTAATTGTGGTTATTCATATTGAGTATTTGGAAGGAATAGGGTGAATAAAAACTGATTCTTCAAATAAAAATTGCCCAGTCCAAAAATTTGATTGAAAAGCTTTACTATCAGACATTGTTCCAAAACAGACATAAAACAAAATAATGTTACATCCAAATAGTTGTATAATATCATGTGCTGGTTGCATCACAGGTATAACATATTTGAAATATGAATTTATTCTATCCAAAGCTGAAATAAAAGCGTTGTCTCTTCAACACAGGCTCCATTAGTCTGGAGGCTGTTTTCTCCTGGAGAGTATCATTAGCAGTCCTTTCTCTTGGACTGCTTTCAGAACAGGCTACTAACACACACAAAATGGAGACCTGCAGTTGGATACCCTCTGTGGTCTAAATTAAACACCTCAAAACAAAGTAGCAGAGATACATTAACTCTGCAGCTCTTTTGTTTAGCTTCAATGGAAGTACACATATAGATACACAAAGTTATTTTGAATTTCATTGTACAATTAAACAATTATACTTAAAATGTTCTACCTTTTTCAGTAGGCTACTTTCTACACAAAAAACCTTTCCCTGTTCTCCTCCAGGCAACCAAGAGGTATTATCAAAGGACATTTTCCAGCCAGGTGAAAACATTACGGGAGAACATGAAGTAGGGTTGCTGAGGGTATGTGTGTCCTCAAGAGAGTCCCAAGGACTTGATAGAGAGGTCTGGAGGACTGTATTTGGCCCCCAGGCTTAAAGTTGCTCACCCCTGACCTCAGCAATTTATGAATTGGACCTTTAAATGTTTAGATGTGCATTGACACGTGTCAAAACTTTCTTCAAGTTTCCTCATGCTTCTCCCTGGAATCGTTTATGGTTTACCTTGCCTTTATTTCTTGTTACAAGATGATCCTCTTAAACCAAGAAATGTTGAAGCATTGGCCTTTTGTACAGGTTCCCCAGCTAGTGTAAATCAGCGTAGCTTTATTGATTTCTGTCAAGTTGTGGCACTTTATACCATTAACTGGGGATCCGAAGACCACTCTCATCCGTCTCCCAAGCTTTCAGCTTCACTGTCCATGCCTGGATGAGCTTTAGCAGGCCAAATTTGCTGATGCAGACCTTAGCATGGGACGTTTGATATGCTAACTGTTGTAATCAAGAACAAAATATTTGAAGGGCACAGATTCTAAGTTGCCAGCCTTCTTTCAAACGATTATGTGTATCATGTAGCTGATCGTGATTAAAACCTCAAAAATTAAAATAAAATGCAGGAGCTATGATACTTCCTAGCCGTCTGAAAGAACAAAGATGGGATTGTCTCCAATAAGTGCATTTCAAATTAACTTCTGCTCTCTGGCCTCATTGTATTCTTAAGCATCTCAGCAGATATTGCCAGATCCAAACGCATAAAGATGGTAGTCAAGTGTATTGCAGTGTTGTTCCCATACCCAGAATGGCAGACTACAATGCAAAGTGTTGGGGGGGGGGGAGTGTTCAATAAAGGGAAAGAATTTTATCTCAAAGTAATAGCCATTGAAAATAGGATGCTAGGCAGAGCAAAATGAATGCTTTAGTTGCTTAAAGGGGGGGGAGGAGGAGGAGGAGGAGGAGGAGGAGGAGGAGGAGGAGGAGGAGGAGGAGGAGTTTGGATTTGATATCCCGCTTTATCACTACCCGAAGGAGTCTCAAAGCAGCTAACATTCTCCTTTCCTTTCTTCCCTCACAACAAACACTTTGTGAGGTGAGTGGGGCTGAGAGACTTCAGAGAAGTGTGACTAGCCCAAGGTCACCCAGCAGCTGCATGTGGAGGAGCGGAGATGCGAACCTGGTTCCCCAGATTACGAGTCTACCACTCCTCCCCCTTACACCACACTGGCTCCCATTAGTGGCAAGATTAGTGTGGATGAATAGAAGAGCCCTGAAAAGTTGCATGGAGGATAAGGCCATCAGTGGCTGCTAGTCATGATGGCTATGCTCTGTTTCTGTGGTTGGAGGTTATACAAGTATACTTCTGAATACCAATTGCTGGACACTGCAGAAGCAAAGAATGTTTTTGTGTTCAGGTCCTGCTTGGGGGTTTCGTGTAGGCATCTGGCTGGCCACTGTGAAAGCAGGGTGCTGGACTAGATGGGCTATTGGCCTCAACCCAGCAGCTTCTTCTGAAATTCTATTTTTTTAATTTAAAAAATGCAAAATGACTATGCCTAGAAAAGGAGGGAAAGGGTGTATTTATTCTGGTGGCCTACATGTTCCAGATCTAGAGTTTATGTTAAGTGGAAACACCTAAAAGTAAAACAAAGACATTCATAGGCTTGTAGCCATCTAAGTTCTACTAAGAGTAGACCCATTTAAATGAATGGACCTAAGTTAGTCAGGTCCATTAATTTCAGTGGATCTAGGCTGAATAAGTTGCTGTTGGCATCTTGTCACAAGAAACAGTGGAGTGTACCTCTGGGGGTGAAGTCAAACCTCTACATTATCAGCACCAAAGTGACCTCCCCGGAGTGCAAACCTGGGCAGTGTGTATGGAGGTCTTGGGCTGCCCATCCGACAGGAGCCCTCCTCAGCCTCATTGATGTGGTTCAAAGGAAAGCAGAGTAATATGTTTGGCACCAGCTTGTCTGCGGGAGTTGCTGGACCCGTCAGCTACCTGTACCTGGTTTTGCCGGCTAGTCAAAGCCATTTCCCGAGGTGTGGCCGCTGTTGCGTACTGACATCTTCTGAGAGCCATAGGTGAAAGCTGAGTGCAGGATGCTGACCAAAGGTGGACAAACTACTCCATAAGGAATATGACATGTCCCTAACATACACCCCACTTTGAATATGAATAGTGGAGGATACTGATTGCTTATATCTTTGAACATAATTACCAATTAAACATTATAAAGCTTGAAATTGTAGCAGTACAGTACGGGCAGATAATGCTTTATGCTTCCAACATTACATAATATAAGAAACATGGGGTGGGAAAAGAGAATGAACATGATCATGTATAGATTACCTATAGAATATTTTTCCAGGCAGAGAACTCAGTAAGCGCTTAGCCTCAAGGCACCATTTGCCATTTGTCAGTATGTTGAAGAATGAAAAATGAATTGTATGAGTGAGAAACTCAGAACACATAAACCTGCAAGCACAAATTGTTTTGTGATGCTATGTAATTTCTTATAACATGTTTTTTCCAATTTGGCTTTTCAACATCCCTTTGGAATACGTATACAGTGCACATCAAAAGTGCCTATAGAATTGTCACAGATAGGCAATTTGTTTTTCAAAGAGTTTATCTGCACCTACTGTTTATCCCTCACCTGAAGTCACAGAACTGCTGTGCAGATTATTGTGATGTTCCTAATTGCTTTGTTGATTGATTTTTTTGTGTTTCTGATGGCATGTGGTATATTTAACCTCAGCATGTTATGATTTCCATCATTTGCTTTCATCGTACAAGAGTCTTCCCCCTGATGAATGTGGTGCTCAGATCTGGCCTGCTTCTTAGCTGCTGTCTTCATGTCATGTGTGCAGAAGCAGGGACATATTTCTTATGAATATCTCCTGCCTGGAGATGCTAGGGATTGAAACTGGGGTCTTCTGCATGCAGAGCAGGTGCTCCACCACTGAGCTGCAGACTTTCTTACAGACTATAGCCTTGCCAGCCACTTGTCATCAGTCATGCACAGCAGTAGCCATGGGCTTTCCTAATGTTTCTGAAAATCAGTACAAGAGACTAGCAGGTAGACTGTTGGAATCAATAAATCAATAAATGCCAATGCTGTAGTAAGTCCCTGCTTTCATATGACAGCACCCCATGCAGTAGTCTTCTTAAACACCAACTAAGACTCTTAACTAGAAATTTCTTCTCATTTCTCAGATTTATTAGAAAACATCATCACATGTTAGTAAAAGGTAAAGGTAAAGGACCCCTGGATGGTTAAGTCCAGTCAAAGCCGACTATGGGGTTGCGGTACTCATCTCGCTTTCAGGTGGAGGATCCATGGAAATAAAGACACAGTGGAGACAGAATTTAGTTTAAAGGTTAATGGACAAATTTTGGCCACAACTTTATTGAATACACAAGTGTGACTGGTATTGGCTTAGGCATTGGTTGTTGTTGTTGTTTAGTCGTTTAGACGTGTCCGACTCTTCATGACCCCATGGACCATAGCACGCCAGGCACTCCTGTCTTGCACTGCCTCCCGCAGTTTGGTCAAACTCATGTTTGTAGCTTCGAGAACATGCATTGGTATCAAACTATAACTGGCTCCTGCCCACCCTTCAGGAAGCCTGGAAGCCTGGAAGGGTAAACAACCAGCAGCGGGGGGGGGGGGGAGTGCCATCAATGTATATTGACTGGTGCTCACCCCTGGGGTTCCCGGGGGTCCTGGCATGGCCCCTCCCCGGGCTTCGGATGAGAGCCATACCCCCGGATTCCTTTAACGGAATACCCTATTAATTGGCGGGGCAGGTGATGGCCACACCGCCCCTCCCCACATTCCCCTAAACCAATGCCTAACCGCCTAACCTTACAAAGTTGTGACAATTGCTAAGAGGTAGGCAAAAACCAAGTGGCCACAGTCAATCTGCCACATTGGAAAAATTCCTACCCGGCCCCCATTCCAAAACAAGTGACCAACTGAAGTCCAAAGCAAGGCCAGACACAACCTAACTAATGGGTGAGTGGGCAGGAGTTTGGCAGTGGAAAGCACCGCCAAATAAATACCCCCAACCTTGCCACATTGCCAATTGGCTAAAGGCCAGCAGCATAATTGTGGCACCACCCACTGGAGCGGGGCAAAGCCCCATCCCAAGCCAGTTGGGTAAGAGTTCCAGGGCCATGCACAACATGGACCCTCTGTTAGGAGGATCCAACTTGTCCACAGACAGCTTTCCAGGTCATGTGGCCAGCATGACTAAACTGCTTCTGGCACAACAGAACACACGGAAACCAGAGCGCACTGAAACGCCAATAACCTTCCTGCCACAGTGGTACCTAGTAATCTACTTGCACTGGCATGCTTTCGAACTGCTGGGTTGGCAAGAGCTGAGAAAGAGCAATGGGAGCTCACCCCGTCGCGAGGATTCGAACCACTTACCTTCTGATGGGCAAGCCCAAGAGACTCAGTGGTTTAGACCACAGCACCACCTGCATCCCTACGTTAGTAAGCACACAATGTAGACTATGCATGCAGTCCTAAGGCATAGTTTGAAAGGATGCAATGTTACTTTGCTGAAGCTAATCAGACCATGGTCAGTACCTGGATGTTAGGCTGCTTAGCAGGAAACCTATGCATATATGAAGGAAGAAAGTGGAATACAGTCATACCTCGGTTTAAGTACGCCTCGGTTTGAGTATTTTCAGTTTAAGTACTCCGCGGACGCGTCTGGAACGGATTCATCCACTTTCCATTACTTTCAATGGGAAAGTTCGCTTCAGGTTAAGTACACTTCAGGTTAAGTACAGACTTCCAGAACCAATTGTGTTTGTAAACTGAGGTACCACTGTATACATGCATTAAATAAATTGTATAAGATACTGTATAATAACATTGCAAAGCATGAGCATAAAGAAAAGCGCTCAATGGACTGAAAACCTTTCGAATTTATATGCACCCATTCTATATATTGTACATAGTGTCTTTGAAGTTAGGCCAATTTTCTATTGCTAAAGGCGCTGTGAATGAGGGTCAAACTGATTTTTGTATGCCATTTATTATTTATACATCATTAGTGCCTAGAAATTGCTTTCAAAGACCCCAGACTTGTACAGTGCGTGTTCATACAAGGGCCTGAATTAAACAGAGTTTTTACATATTCCATTCAGTATGGCACATATAGTATCCAATGCTAAACATGTTTCCACATGTATTCAGATGAACAACCTCATCTTCATATGCAGCAGAATGAAGTGATAATAAAGTGATGGTATCCTGAGATGAGATAGAATGAATCGTACCAGTTTGAGCTATATGTGAACTATATTTTTAAATGCTCCCTTTTGTTAAAATCTAAACAACCTAACAGTAAACAAACAACAGGGAACAGAATGAGCTGGAACGGTTCTCCTTGATATGCTAGGGATTAGGGTTTTTTCACCTGCAGGGAAGGTTGTTGTTTTTTTTAACATGTGGGAAAAGTTCAGCAATGACATCTCTCGCTTTCATTCATATTTGGAACAAACCACTCTTCCCCATAGGATTCTGCCAGTTCATTCTGCTGCATATATAGACCAGGTAGGGCTTAGGCCTAGAAAGCAGCCAATAGGCAAAGCCTAGAAAGCAGCCAATCAATAGGTAGGTTCTGGTTACCTCGTCACAATCTTCCCCACTACCATAAGGAATACTGTACTGTATTTCTGTTTTAAGCACAATCATTTTTACCGTTTCCCTCCAAATTTTGCATAGATGCAAATAATTTAGCACATGCAAGCGTTCCTCTCTTTTTTTGATGATCCTTAAGGCTTGGCCTTCAGGTCCATGCAGTAGCTAGTTCAATAGTTCTCCTCAATAGGCATTTTAGAGTTTCAGTCATTCTTATAGCAAAACATAGAAACAAAAACCTTGGAGAATCCAGTTTGGTGTTGGGGAACAGTAGATTTAGGAGAAGAATCATCTTTATTCTTCTTCATGTTTGACAGTTTCCCAACTGTTGAATACTAAGTTCTTATTAAACACACTTTTATCAATATTGTGAGAGGATACAAATTTAGAGAAAGTCATGCTTACTGATCTCCCTCTTCTCTTTGTCTCGCTGTCTCCCTCCCTTTCCCCCCCTCAAGTGTGTGCTATTAAGTCAGTTACTTCCATTGACATCAAATTTAATAATTAGAGAGAGTAAGGAAATTATGGGGAAATTTTGAGCTATGTGCCATATTAGAAGGGCTGAATAAAACTCAACTGGCAAATTGCATTTGATTAAAGCCTTAGGCATAATAACTCAATAGCCTTTTGTCATGCTAATAATTAATTACTTCCCTTTGAGAAGGATGGATGATGATGGGCTACCTAGCGGTTCAACTCTCAAGCATTTTAATGGCTGTACACATGCCCTTTAACCACCGTATTTCCTGATTTTGCACTTGGCAGATGCAGGGTGATAGCCTTCCTTTGTCTTCAGAAGAATGTATAGGCTGCAAGTGCATTGTGCCTGCTAAAACATAGCAAGCAAGCAACAAACAAAGAAAACACAAAACCAAAGTATATTGTCTACATCAAGAGTTATAGAAGACATCTTGTGAAACAAGTGCCAGCCCTAGGGAGGCAAGATATATAAATCCTGTCCGACAAAAAGGCACTTTGGAGACACGGGCTTACTTTAAAAGAGTTGTAGAACAAGGGTTTCTAGATTTTAGTGAACCTGCTTTTCAGAATGCCCAAGTCTATTCAGCCCCTTTCACACTCAGTTAAGATGAAAGTCAGACCTTAGACCTGAGGGACTTGTTGGGGTTCAGCTTTAATTTTGCCAGGCTCTCCCTTTCATAACCTTGTTTCCACTATTGCACCAACTTAATAGGTCAGGCAGATGATTGCCTAGGATGGAACATTGACAGGGCTCTAGGCCATGTGGAAGAAATATAGTTCTAGGCATGGAGCCAGTAGTGCTTTTCCTCCTCAGTCTTTAAATGCTGCTGCCCCATGCCCCTGACATGCCTGTCAACTGTCCCGATTTGACCAGGACATCCCGGAATTACAGAAGCCATACCAACTTCTGATTGGATCCCAGAATGTCCCATTTTTGGTGCCACACATAAGTCAGCTGGCTCTCAAAAGAGCTCAGCTTCAAAAGTCACATGTCAGGCGGCTGAGCTGGAGCCTATGAAAGTGGAGGAGCTGGAGCTGCTGGTGGTGCAGGCCAGGCCACTCCTGCCAGGCTGAGACACCATTCCTCCTCCTCCAGATGTTGTCCTCACCAGAGGGAAAGAAGACAAAGAGGAGGATGACGAGGGTGAAGAGGAGGAGGACCTGGAGGTGTGGCACTCACTGAGGGACCCCCCATGATTTAAAAAAATACAATACAACTTTGAGAGAATTAAAACGCCTGCTTAATTATTATTACTATTATTCAGCAACAGAATTTTGCCAATGCAGAGGCTTAAAAGGGGTGGCTGTCTAAACAGTAGGCAAAAGCAACCACACATAACACACCCTAAGGACATGATGGCACATACAAAAGGGTGGATGTGCAAATCACCCCAACACACACACACCCTCTCCATATTCCTCCTGTTTTGCGCCAATATACAGCACTGCACAGGGAGGAAAAAGAGATGCAAGATAAGTACTGCGATCTATTTTCAGAATTAAAATCTGGCAGTGATCTACCCCTGTTTTTTGGGGGGGAAGAGAGCCCGTTTTTTAGGGCTTTGGGTCAAAGCTGTTTAGCTTTTTTAGAGAGAGGGAGTGCCCCATTTTAAGCCCTGTTTTATTGGGGTTCAGGGAGGAAAGTTAGTTCCGTGTGGGGGTTGTTCTGGGGAAATTTAAGGAGGAAGGGGTTTAATAGTCACTCACCAAAAGATCCCTTCCAGGGAGCACTCAGGGCTGATTTTATCAATTCTTAAGGAAATCAGCCCTGAGTGCTCCCTGGAAGGACAGATCGTGAAGCTGAGGCTCCAATACTTTGGCCACCTCATGAGAAGAGAAGAATCCTTGGAAAAGACTCTGATGTTGGGAAAGATTGAGGGCACTAGGAGAAGGGGACGACAGAGGACGAGATGGTTGGACAGTGTTCTCGAAGCTACGAACATGAGTTTGACCAAACTACGGGAGGCAGTGCAAGACAGGAGTGCCTGGCGTGCTATGGTCCATGGGGTCACGAAGAGTCGGACACGACTAAACGACTAAACAACAACAACAACACCAAAAGATCGCTGTGAAAGCAATCTGCCTCACAGCAAACCTGCTTCCAGTAATGGAAATGGGACTGGGGCAGGGAAGCCCCTGCTGGCTCACATGGGAGCATGGCACCAAAAGACAAGGGTCCTGATTTTAATTGGCAGAATGTTGGAGGGTATGCACTCGTAACAAAGGAACAGATTGAAAATCTGGCCAACGTTTCTGTGCGCTCTGGCACTCGTCACGGTGTCCCGTTGCGCCAGAAGCAGTTTAGTCATGCTGGCCACATGACCCGGAAAGCTGTCCGTGGCCAAACGCCGGCTCCGTTGGCCTGAAAGCGAGATAAGCACTGCAACCACATAGTCGCCTTTGGCTGGACTTAACCGTCCAGGGGTCCCTTTACCTCCCTGAGTATAGCTTCTGGAAACTGCAAGTGAGAAGGGGGTGCTGTCGTGCTCAAGTCCTGCTTGTGGCCTTCCAGTAGGTACCAACAGGTCGGCCATTGTGAGAACGGGAGTTTGGAAGTGATGATTTAGAAGTGATGATTTAGTGATGATGATAAAGCAGTTTAGTCATGCTGGCCACATGACCCGGAAAGCTGTCTGTAGACAAACACCGGCTCCCTCGGCCTAAAGCAAAATGAGTGCTGCAATCCCAGAGTCAAGTATGACTGGACTTAACCATCCAGAGGTCCTTGACATTGACCTTTTTACCTTGTACTAGTGCATAAAGCCCTGAAAGGGCTTAGGTCCATGACAGCTTAAGGACCACACTGCCCTGCATGTCTCAAGCTGATCACGGATATCATCTGGGGATAGGGAAACAAACATTTCAGGATACTCTCAGGTCTACAATGGCCCTCTGAAAACTGGTGTCAGCTTAGTTGGCTTGATATTCAACTGCTTCTGGGCAGTCAGTCTTCCTCTTTCCATTTCAATGTTTCCCAATTTACTTCCACACAAACAGTAAAGTTAGCAAAGGGATATGGAGGCCAGTTGGGGAACCTGGAAATCTTCCAGGAACTTTCAAAGAGAACGTGAAGAAAGAATAATGTGTCCCATCACCCCCACCCCCGCCATCTTACCTTATCAGACCTCTGTGCTTTCCTCATGAGGTCTGAAGCATTCCAGGTGATAGTGCAATCTCCTTCTCTCCATACAAATCATACTTGGATTGATTTTTGCTGCTCCGCCTGCTTGATCAATGCTGACACTGTGCTCATATCTGCTGGATATACTTACCTGATATACCCCTCATGGCACATCCCTCTGAGACCTCCAGAGATGTGAAAAGCTGCAAGTAAAGAGTTGGGGGATGTAGCTCTCATAAACATGGAGACCCAGCCTTTTGGTATGCATATTTACAGTACCGGTAAGACAAAACATGGGAACTGTTTCACACTGGCATTGCTTTTCAGTGTCATATCCATGCAGCACATGATTATTAGCCAAAAGCAACTGAGATATACTTGTTATGTTGGCTTCACAGTGAGACCATGTACACCAAAGTCTCCTCCATTCCAGTGCATTGGGGGCATTGTTTCAAGTGACCATATAGATTTTTGCAATCTGCATCCTGTGTATGAAATAATGGGTTTTGTCATGACTTATGGCCCAAATAAATCTGTATGAGATTATGCATTTTATGCTCATTAAGCCAGGGGGCCATCGTTTTATGTGCTCCTTTTCCAAAATGTTTCTCTGGCCTTGAAGGTACAGGAAGAAGTTGCCAGAGGACAGCCATTTTTAATCTACTTCCTTTTTAAAAGCCATGTCAGAAATACCTGATTAGGCAGACATTTGGGAGTTACTTTTGATGTACTTTTCAGGTGATGTTTTGCTCCTGGGTTCCGGCTGATTTCCTGCTTTTGTTACTATTTTTATCCATTTTAGTTTTGTATGCATATTTAAAAATTATGATTTTGATACTCTAAGCCAGATCAAATCTTTTGGTGGGTCAGGACTTGAATAGAATAGAATAGAATCTTAACCCTTGTTCTTATATATTTAAACAGTGCTTTTTTCCTTTAAAAAAATGTTTAGGGGTACTCTCAGCCCTCTGTCTGGTTCCCTGTAACCTCACTTCTCGGAATGAGGGAACCGCCAGAAGGCCCTCGGTGCTGGATCTCAGTGTCCGTGCTGAATGATGGGGGTGGAGACGCTCCTTCAGGTATACAGATCCTAAACACATGCACACATATACAGTATATAATCTCAAAGGTTGGATAGAGAGGTGCCTTCAGCATGTGATGGAAACTACGTAATGAAGATGTATCTCTATGGGGAGGGAGTTCCACAAGTTAGGGCCTGCCCCACAGAAGGCCCTTTCCCAGGCTGCTGTCACTCCAAATTTCTCCGGGCAGCAAGAGGCTCCCCTCTGCTGTTTTAGCACCTGAGAGAGTCTGTACGGAAGGAGGCAATATTGCAGATCTTTGGGGGCCTATGTTGTTTAGAGTTTTAAAGTGGGATGCTCCATTTTAAAAAAAATCCTTGATTTACACACATCCCTTTTTTCATGTGTAAATATCCAAATATCAGAAGCGAGATTAGGCTTGGATCGGAATGTGGCGACAAAGGGGGAAAGAAATGCCTCTGAGTGACAAAGATACAGATTATGAAACTGCTAGCACTTCCATGGATGTCGCTGGTGATATCCCCTGGGATAGTCACACCTTCCTAACAGATAGATCATGGCATCTGGTAGAGATGTGCAGATTATTTTAGTAGCTGGATATTAGATTGATGCTGCCATCGAGACATATTCTTGTGGACATGTGTCAAATGTGCTGCTTTGTCACTTTCACTCTTAATTGCCCACGCCGTTCTACTGCACAAAGGATAATTCATTTTGTGTCAGCTACTGTTATGTGTAACAAGGACATCTATCTAGCTGTTCACATATATTTTATCCGGTAAAGTCCTGCCTCTTTCTGTTTCTTATGTATTATTGCATTTATTTCATTTGCATCGCAGTTACCCTCCACTTACCTGCAGATGCGGGTAGCGCTGTGGTCTAAATCACAGAGCCTAGGGCTTGCCGATCAGAAAGTCGGCAGTTTGAATCCCCGCGATGGGGTGAGCTCCCGTTGTTCGGCCCCAGCTCCTGCCAACCTAGCAGTTTGAAAGCACATCAAAGTGCAAGTAGATAAATAGGTACTGCTCCAGCGGGAAGGTAAACAGTGTTTCTGTGCGCTGCTCTGGTTTCACTGGAAGCTGCTTAGTCATGGTGGCCACAAGACCCAGAAAAACTGTCTGTGGAAGCGGACAAACACCGGCTCCCACGGCCCGTAAAGCGAGATGAGCGCCGCAACCCCAGAGTCGTTCGCGACTGGACTTAACTGTTAGGGTTCCTTTACCTTTACCCTCCAAAGCACTTGGGTCACACACCTGGCCGTTAACTTCTCCTTACCTCCCAAACAATTCTGTGTAGTTGGTTAAGCTGCTGCTCTGATCTCCACAGCCAGATTGAATCCTGCTTCTGAATACCAGTTCCTGGAACTTGCAGGAAGGGAGAGTCCAGATGCTGAACTGGATGGGTCATTGGCCTGATCCAGCAGGCTCCGCTTATGTCCTTGGCTAGAGAAAAACTAACCCAAGGTCAGTATGACCTACATGGCTGAATAGGGCTCAGAATCCAGATCTTATCAGTTCGGGTCTAATGCACTAACAGCACAGCCCATGTCTTCCCAGAAGTAACTACTGTTGAGTTCAATTGGGCTTACTCCCAGGTTATGTGAGGTTACAATTTTAGCCTTAGTTAATTGAATTTAGGTCCCCAGTAAATTAATAAGATAAGTTAGTCATGCCTTAACTTAGGCTTATTGATGGCAGCAAGTCTGGATCCAACCCACTGTCTACTACACTGCCGTGGCTGCTGTTTTTTCTGGTTTTTATAGAACAGGAACATCAGGATTGTGATTTTAGTTTTTGATATATATATATATATATATATATATATATATATATATATATATATATATACACACACACACACACACACACACACACACACACACACACACACATATATATATATACATACGGTATCCTATCCAAGAATATTCATACTGGATGGAATTCAGTCTATTTAAGTAACATTTTTCAATGTCTTATGCTTTGTTTGTTTGGGGTATGTGGGGTGGGTGGGGGAATAGCATTCAAAGTGATGTTACAGTAGTATATGGAAATAAACAAGGTCCCCTGTCCCTTTCAGGGATTTTCCATCTGCACTAACTTCAAAGATTTGCATAAATACCAATTAATGCAACTGTTGACAATTAATTCAGACTTCAATACCTGTTTGAGCAATATTATTTATTTAAAACATTCCCTACTAGTTCGTCATTGCCAAGGCAATCCCAGAGTGGGTTACATTGTGATCAAGCAAAATGCATTTAAATACAATAGCTGAACAAGAAGAAGAAGGGGGGGGGAACAAAAACAGAAGAAGCAGCAATTCACCAGGCTCCTCCAAATGTCTATGGGAGCGCATGAGCACCAGAAACCCAGCAAAGTCTGCATCTGAGAGGGGAGGAAATTCCATAATCAGGGCTCCAAGGTGAAGAAAGCCCTTCCTTGGATGCCACGTATTGCCACAAGAAACAGAATAACGTGTGAAGTAGCTCTTTAAGAATGAACTTGATAGACCTTTCTTAAATAACCTTAAACATCTGGCTGCCTCATCAGGAATTCTGGCCTTGGATCTTAGTTTTCAGCAAAGAGAAGGTAACTTGCTGTGCCGCTTCTGTGATACTATTGGCTTTGCAGCCTCTTATTGGCATGGAGCTCACAAGTCTGAAGTACAAACTTAGACATTGACTACATTCAGATGTAATGATAAACTACGGTTTATTGTTAGCAGAGCAAACCTTGGTGATTCCTCATCTTCCTTTTTTATTATAATTTTTATTTGCATTTTTACATACAGTTCCAAAAGAATAAATAAAAGTTAGGGGGGGGGGGGTGAAAACAAAACCACAACCAAACAGGGACACAAACAAGACATCTAAGGACTTCCCTTCCTCTCCTCCTCTGGTGTCCTTTCTTTTCCCTCTCTTCCATGTATTCTAAGTTACCAAGTTCCACTCTTCTTGCTAATTTTCTCTTACTTCCTCTTATATTGTTGAATTTGTTCAAGGCCTGCTAATCTGTTCACTCGTTTCTACTGATTTTTAAAAGATACTACAAACATTTTCCAATCCTTTTTATATTCTTGATCTTCCCTTCCAATGTAGCTGCAAGGAAGACAAAATAAACTTTTGCTTCAGTTTTTAACTAACCATAGTTTAGTGTCAGTCAGTCAGTCAAGTTTATTGCTTATAGCCAAAGGCTGCAATGTCATTCAATAAAATATATACTAGTTTGATACAAAAACTTAAAACATTTACATTGTCAAAACATGACCTAATCTGCACAAAGCTATAGAAACTGCTTAATATACAAATTGAAACATTAGACAAAAAAATTTATAAGCTGAAATCACCACGGGGCCACTAATAGGTATTAAAAGTAATATTAAATAATACAAAAGATAATTATGTACAAAGTTTAGTGAGAAAGATACAGCTTGGTGTAGATGGGGTCAAATAAATTCATCTCATTTACAGTTGATAGCTATCGGCTATATAATTTTTTCTAATTTTCCTGGCGGCAGTTGCAAAAAGTGCTACACGCCAGGTCACATACTTATCTATGTCTGCGAGGAGATAAAGAATCATGTCAGAAGGATTCTGGCCAGGGGACCTTGTCATTATAGGTGTCAAAAACCGTTTTCTTGCTTCATTATATAGGGGGCAGCGTAAGATACAATGCCTAATTCAGGGCATCCCCTAATACAAACATGTTCATTTACTGGTATGCCTCTATGTCTCCCATCTCTATAAGCAGAGTTTATTGTATTTAATCGTAACTCTGTAAAAGCTTTCCAGAGTTGTACAAAAGTCAATTCATTGAAGTAAAACGTATGTTCACGGGCCTAAGTTTAAAATATAATGGGGCGCATGTGGATAGGTACATGGAGTTTAAGTCGTTTTTAGTAGCCACTGCCCTTATGGTCCGTTTAAAAATATAGTGCTATCGTTATGTCCAAATGCAATCTGTTGTGTGCATGTAGGTGGAAGATGCAAGGGTCACAAGGGACAAATGTAAACACATATAGCCATATATACTTAGACTTTATTTCAGTTGGCAATGAGAACTCAGAGGTACAGAGGTTAAGCCAAAGGCTTTATGGAAAAACCAATATAGCAGCATTAATGTCAAGACCTTATTGTAATGATTTGCCCCGTCTGCACTGCAAGAGGAGAATTAATGTTCTTAAGCTGCTTTGGATGTGGGGGGGCGGGCGGGGGATGTGGTATAAAGAGTTTCAACATTTATTTATTTTTTTAAACACACCATAGTGATTGCAGATCACAGTTGCTAGTGGAAAATGTACAAAGTTCTGACTAGATCAGAACGAGCAGTTTATGCTCAGTTTAAAATGCACAGTTTAAAATGTTCCTTTAGCTCCGTTTTGAAAGTTAACAAGAGTTAGTATTCCAGGAAGCAAAGGTTGGCGGAACCAAAGCATGGCAATTTGTCTCATTCAGTAATAGTCATGGCAACTTAGAATGACTGTGAGTTGCTTTCAGTCTGCCATTTCCCCATGCCTTTTGCAAATCAAGTGTTTATTAAGCCAGCAGGAATTCTGTTAACTAGCTTCCTGCAATGCATTAAATAGAGCACATCTTAGTACGGTGTACTAACGCCAGTAAATAGGCCCCCTTAGACGCACTAGGAAAAGGTAAACCACTCTCAACTCTTTACCCATCCTGAGGAAGATGATAAGCTGACCATCTGGAACCACAGGTGTTTTGTACTACAGCTCCCATCAGGTCTAGTCAGCATGGCTAATGGTCAAGGATTATGAGAGCTGCATTGCAACGTGGAGGGCATCACACAAGGGATAAGCAATCCAGACACTGGTAAGCACAAAGTAAATTGTCCAAAATGTATTCTTCTCTAAGGTCTATCTTGTTTACAACAGATGCCTAGGACACATTTCTTTTACAGAAACAAAAACAGAGGTTAATAGAGTATAGAAAGAAGCCATGTGCATTTTTCTTACCAAAAGCTTGTCTTTACAATTTCTGTTCAGTGGCACTGGCTGGGGGGGGGGAAGCTTTGCCCAAATGAATCATCATTTCTTAATCTGTTAAATTCGTCTTTGATCCTCCATGGCAGAGAAGAAAAGATGTAGGAGTTCCACAGCTTTTCATCCAGACTAGAGGAGTCACTGTTCTTTACCAAAACATTAAACAACAGAGCTGGGACAACAACAATCTCTCATTCACCTGTTTGAGTTAGTTCAGGCCCCTGCACTTTGCAAGGGTTGTGTCTGTGCAGTAAGAAGAAAAACACCAGTTAAGCTTGCCCATGCATACTGAACAAACGGCATAGTTTAAGCTTAGATGGTCATCTTGTAAATCAGCCCAGGGAACTCGTAAAATAAGTAGAGGGGGTGGTTGTACTGCAGCCGAAAGTCATTGGCAACCTGTCAACTAGTGAACCAGTTGTGATTTAGAACTCATAGTGGGAAGGCTTGGATGTGGCATGGATGAGGATCTTGGATGGCAGAGAGGACCAGGATGGGTAAAAATGGTTAAACTCAAGGTTCTCCAGAGAACAGTCTTTATTTGTTTTGGTTGAAAGGCTGTCAGAGCCCAGACCTCTGTTCCAAGGAGTCTTCTGCTTGAAGGGCTGTTCGGTCCATAAGAAGGAATAGCAACAGCCTTGAACTTGCCCATCAACTGTAAGCACCCACAGTAAGACACAGGTCACCTGGTCATAGCCATCCACATGATGGAAAGATGCACAATATATAATTCAATTTTGGGAATTATTTCTAAATATGTACTTATACATACAAATTAGTATATGATGATTTTATGAAAATCGATTTCCTATTTAATCCCATTTTTAGGTAATGTATTTTTTAGCGGGGTGATATTTAGCGAAGTGCCTAGTCAGCTGTTGTAGGAAACACCTATGTCCCAAAGGGCGATGATTGTTGTATTCCAGGAACCTCGAGGGGGGGGCACAAGTTACCCATCCTTCATAAATTAGACAATTTCTAACATCATCTGACACCCCCTACCCCCACCCTCCCAATTGAACTTGCAACTCGCCTATTAAAAATCCAGTGGAAGAACTCGCAACCCTACAATGTTCCGCTTCATAAAAAACAACAAAGAATGAAGCAGTCATGCCTCTGTTTTCTCAACTTTTCCCAACAAGCAATCTTTTCTGGAGACAAAGAACAGACATGCCACTTGTCACTTCATATATTCATGAGATCTCTCTTTCGCAACAAGTTGCTTGCAAGAGATTAAAAACCCTAATGAGTGTAATTTCCATGCATCTCTTTTTGAAGTCTGTTCTCTGTGCCATGTCTTGACACCAAAGCAAATACTTTCAGCATAATACATTAATAACTGCGTCCCATATTTCTGTACTCTAGGAGTCTGTGGATTAACATTTGCAACAATAGAGCTTGTTTACAAGAGAGCCTTTTTTCCCTTTCAGACCATGATTCAGAGTGTGATGAGAAGCTCTGCTAGTTCCAATTTTAAAAATGCTACCTCACCTGCATAGATTTGCATTCTTCTGTTACTGTATTGTAGGTACTAACAAATGTGCTGTATACTTTTCCTCGAGTCCAGTGCCTGAGGCCCAATTGATATTTTCATTTCTAAATGCCTAATACACGACAAAATGAGATTTGAAATGGGAAACCCAGAAAGATGGGCAGGATATAAATAAAATTATTATTATTATCCCATCTTTTCTCCAAGGAGCTCATATTATCCTCACAATAACCCAAGGTTGAGAGCCCAAGGTCACCCAGTGAGCTTCAGAACGTAGTGAAGATCTGAATCTTGGTTTCCCAGGTTCTAGTCCAGCACTCTAACCACTGCACAAGACTGCTTTTATGTTTCTGTTGCTGTTCATCCCCTTGAGAATTTTGTCCAGAATAGCAGCCTATAAATAAAGCAAACCAACAAAGCTCCCACTCATAATGGGCCCTCAAAAGCCAAAGAGGGACAAAAGAGGGAATAGCTCAGTTGGTAGAGCATGCGGCACAGGGTCGTGGGTTCAAGTCCCACAATGGGCGAAAGATTCCTGCATTTCAGGGGGTTGAACTAGATGGTCCTTGTGGTCCCTTCCAAATCTGTGATAATAGGATTTACTAGGGCGAAAAATCAGCAGCAACATCCCTTGCTGCCCTTGCCTTACCCAGTGTCCACTTCCTATTTCCAGTAAAGCAGCGCGGGAAGGGAAGAGCGGTGATTGGGTGAGCAGCAGGGTGGGAGGGGCCAGGGGCCACCATAGAGCTAGAAATAGTTAGGTAAAGGTAAAGGTACTCCTGACCGTTAGGTCCAGTCTCAGACAACTTGGGGGTTGCGGCTCTCATCTCACTCTATAGTGAGAGGGAGCCGGCATTTTTCCGCAGACAGCTTCCAGGTCATATGGGCAGCATGACTAAACCACTTGTGGCGAACCAGAGCAGCGCACAGAAATGCTGTTTACCTTCCCACCAGAGCGGTACCTATTTACCTACTTGCACTTTGACGTGCTTTTGAACTGCTAGGTTGGCAGGAGCTGGGACCGAACAATGGGAGCTCACCCCGTTGCGGGGATTCGAACTGCCGACCTTCTGATTGGCAAGCCCTAGGCTCAGTGGTTTAGACCACAGTGCCACCCACATCCCTTTTAGAAACAGTTACAGAGGACGTAATTGGAAGTTAATTCTCTATGGTGCCGTGGGGGACAAAAGAATACAGATCTCTTAATCCGGGACTTTCTGTGATAAAGACGAAATCTATGATTACTGAAGTTTAATAGTGATTGTCCCGGCAAAATAGTGATAATTGGAGGGTAGGCTATGGTGAAAGTCATCAAAGCTTCTGCCCAAGAACACTTTTGTTTTGTTCATACCAGTGCTGGTTGTGCCTTTATGGCTATAAATCGTAAAAGTACTTTTAAGTTCTGTAAATACCTTGGCTAAAACACATTGGGAGGCTGCTGGCTGCGTTACCTTAGCCTTATCCACCTTTCACTCTGCAGATTGCATTTTATTATTTCGGTAGCTTAACATAAGGTCAAATCTTTATCCTGGCCATGTGGGGTTTTTTCTTTCTTTCTGAGGTAACATGGAAGGAAGCAGCCCAGAAGGATTATTTTAAAAACCTGCTGCTCAATAAGCAGCCCTGAATATAGCCATGACTCCTTTACAGGACTTTAAAATGAAATGAGTTTCCAAGGCAGGATTATAAAGAGAGCTGCTGAAATGAATTTCATAGACTAGAATTCACTGGTCTCTGCAGTGGATCTTGCATCTTTCGCCCTTTCCTTCTCCCAGTCGTCCCTGGTGAGCATGAGATTTTTTTTAAAAAAAATGTATGCTTTACTTGTGTATAATTAATAGCAGGGAACTGTGATCCTAGCATGACATGAGCTATATCATGCAGAGCAAAAGGTAAAATAAAAAGAAAATCTGATTGCTCAGCAATTTACATAGGGGAAAGTTATCTCAAATTAATGGTTCACAGGCCTTGATGTTACTGTGCCACATAGATCTTTCTCCTGTGAACAGAAAATATCTCCTGTGAAAGAGCTTAAAGAATGAAGCAGTGTGTTTTCCTTCTATGCACTCTCTTAAGAATTTCCCCTGGACTTATATGGAGCCCAGCCAGTCTTATGTCATGGGAAGTTGCTTTGAATTGCTCCGTATACCTTTTACACCTGTAACAAGCTACTCTTCCACAGCAAAACCACTGATAGAAGGATTGAAGCCCCACCAAATCTGCTGCTTAGGTACAAGACACAGGTACCAGGTGCAGACCCTGAAAGACAAACTCCAGATGGAGAGGTTTCTTAGTGAGTAAGATACTTTATAAGATTTATGGACCATGGCAACACACACACACACACTCGACCCTTCACCCTGTGCTGGTCATACACCAAGCACAGTGAGATAAGATGCTCACCCATCCAAATCTTGGTGATGGTCCCTTATCCATGATCAAGTCATGGATACATGAGATCTTATTATGAACAGTCAGAGTGAAGAGCATTTTGGTAGAACAACCAGAAACTTGAGACTCCAGGGAAGAAACACATAGAGGAACCATGTGCAAGCTTCTGGCATCCTGTCTCTTATGATGGAATCTAGTTCCCCTGGCTTTCCCAGAAACAGAAAGAGCTCACCAAGGCCAATGCTTCCCAGAGGCACTCCAAAAACCAACATATGTTCAATAATCTAGTAGATTTATAGTTTACCTTCAACTTGGCTGAAAGGGAGTTGAAAAAGTTGTCTATAGATAACTTTTCCGAGCATGTAGAGCAGGCATAGGCAACCTTGGCTCTCCAGATGTTTTGGAACTACAACTCCCATGATCCCTAGCTAACAGGGCCAGTGGTCAGGGATCATGGGAGTTGTAGTTCCAAAACATCTGGAGAGCCAGGGTTGCCTATGCCTGATGTAGAGCCTTCAGAGCATATAGAGCCATACCAAACCACATGGGCAGACATTGATTTCTTAGTTTTTCCTACAGGAGGTCTGAGAACCAAAGAGACAAGCTGTTTTTGTTTAAATCTGACTGGCAGCTGGCAGAAGAAGGCATGCTATTCCTTCTATCTATGTAACATAGGGTTAATTTGGAGCCCACCTTGGAGACAGTTTATTAACATTTCATTAACATTTCTGCCATGTACTTTGGGAAAGACATCGCTTACCAAATGCACCTGGCAGATTAGATGACATTACAAGAACTTCTGTTTTATGATAATCTGTACCACAGAGAAACATAATATATGTATATTTTCACCCTATTAAAATGGAATAGAAATTTTCATTTAAATGTCTTTCTGGTTAGATTTAAGGAACTGATGATGGGATATAATGTTCATTTTAAATCTCCTCCCTTCCTTTGTTGCTGAGGTTCCTTTATACAGACCCATTTGGTGCTATGGTTTCATATATATTGCTTCTAATTTCTATGCAAACCTTTTAGAGTTTAATGCTAGAAACATGGTCTAGTTTTTTTGTATTACTTTTTGCAATGCAAACTGAAGAACCCACCACCCTTTTTTAGTTTGTTCAGCTGGTATACAAAATTGAATGTATGCAGGGCTTTACATGAAGTAAACTTTGTTTTGCCAGACCTATGCCACCCTTGTTTATAGGTCTCTACCCCCACTTCAAAAATACTCTAACCAAAGTGTCACCAAATTTGTTTCTAAGGGGAACTTTCTTTCAGAGTTCCCCTTCATTTACCATATAGTAATAAAGATCGCGGGTGGAGTTTTCACCTCTCTTTTATCATCACATCAATGTGGAGCTTCTAGTGAGCTAGCATTTACATAAAATTTTGCAAAAAAAAAAATGTTTAGACTCCAAGGTGCACTTGTCATGCCCTATATAAGGAAATGATGGTTCTGCAAGGAAAGGTTAATGCAATGGGCAAAATAAATCAATTTCAAGTTTCAACTAATAGCCTTAATAGTTGGGCAAATCACATCAAAGTTTTCTCTAAGATAGCAGCTAGAGCTAATGTGACAGAGTGCCCACCATTAAGAAACAATTACTGGCTTTAAAGCAGAGCTTGTTTTTATCACCCTTTAAAAGACAAATCAAGGGAAAATGAGATACTGTAGTGAGAGGGACAAGAAGAAGGGCATGCTTTACATTAAAATGCTCAGCAGGCACATATTGTTGCGGCTGGTGCCATAGTGTACTTTGTACATAAAATTTTGGCTCCTATCATACAGCACATGTGGGTGTTCTGTGGGCCTTTGCACAAAAAAATCTGTATGTGTTTGTGTAGCACAAGTGTCTCATTTGTTGCATTTAGATCTCACATTTTCCCTCTGTGCTAAGCTTCTGCTTCCAGGATGAAACGCTTCCCAGATCTCAAATGGAAAGAGCTTTGCATCTGAGGATATGCAATTCATTTCAGGGACTGCATTCATTTCTGCTGCATGCATGGAATGCAATTGTTGGATTGTCAGGGGAACCTGCTAGATATAGAGCCTACAGGGCCTTTTCAGTGATGGCCCTTGCTTAGGGAATGCCTTTTATATAAACACACTACACTGATGATTTTTAAATGGGCCCTAAATAGTTTTTCGTTCATTCCAAACTGCTTTCATTTGATATTCTATTTCTTTTGTAGTTAGCTGCATCTTTTTTACATTCTTAATGATTTGTGCTTTTATATTTATATTAGGTATTTCCCCCTGCTGATTTTCCCCCCACTGCTTATGATTATAACATTTTATATGTTTTAGTATTATATAGAATGCAGTTTTATGTCTTGTAATTAGACCAAGAATGAATTTTATATTTTCAATATACTGTGAGTCACTTTGGGAGGGTTAATCCCTGGGAGGTTGTCTATAAGCAAGCGAATATTGAAAACAAGAGGATATGGTGCTCCCCTTGGACTGGTGTGCCTTTAGAAATGCCTACAAATGCTTCTGGTGACATTGATTTGTCTCCTTATCTATCAAAGTCTCTGCCACAGTGAGGATGTGATGGCCCAAGAGAGAGGGAGAAAGGCAGCCCCAGGGTTCCCGAGACAACTTTGATGCCGCAGCAAGTTCAGGACCCTAGACAGGACCAGAAGTGCTACTTTAGAGTACAATGACTACAGTTCAGAACTATAGACAGCCACCCTGCAGCTGAGACAGAAAGAAAAAGCTGTCTCAGAACTGGCCGGTGGCAACTCCCAGAGACGGATAGCATTATCTAGGGAGCCCAGACTAAAGCCTTGTCCTCTGTGTGTTGCATCCACCCTGTTGAAAGTCCAGGTCCTTTTTATGTAGTTTCTTCTACATATTTTGTCCAATAAGTCCCATTAATTGGACTACAGTGGCTACAGAATCTGGTGCTGGTAGACCTATTGTGTAAAAACCAAATAGTGCACACACACCCCACTTCCTCCTTGGAGCTGCTCTTGCTCAAGGACTCTGTATCGGGACTCTGGTCCAGAGCCATGACTATTTGTGGCACCAGCTGGAACTGATGCCAAGAGGGATGCAGCCTTTTGACAGCCCCAGGATGGAGTGCTCTTGTGATGTGACTGTGTATCTCTTTCCATTAAGTCCAGCTTGGCACTCCTTTGCAGGGCTTTCATTAGTGCTGGGCCAGTTGGATCATAGGTGGGGGTTGCTGCCATGATTCAGTGAGCGATGGATCTGACAACAAGGTGGAGTGGCATCTTTCGTTGGTTCAGGGAGATGAGATAGTCAATCTAATGCTCTGATGTTGCTGCTCAGGGGGCCTCTCTAGGGTGGTGCTTTATGGTGGAAACATATTTTTGATACAGTTTTAGTGTATCAGTGGTGGACGCAGTCTGCTTTATGTTCTGCTATGGCTTGCCCAATGCTACCACATTATTGCTGTCCGGGGGGCGGGGGCGTGGCACCAGAAAACTGGAACAAAAATAAACCAGAACATTTGTGGTGTTAAAAAGTTATGGAATTTCAGTAGGAAGTTACACGATAAGCACTGATTGCCGATGAAGCAGTCTGACTACCCAAACACTTTTCCAGGTGCAAACAGTATTGAAAGCAAGATCCCATGTCACCACCCCCATAGCATAGAGCACGCAAATCATCATGCATGAGCAATAAAAAGGGTGCCTGGAAGGGCTCTGCAAAGAAGATCAGCCTGTAAGTGTAATTGTGTGTTGATTTTAATTGGACTTAATTGTGCCCTAACTTATTCAGGTTTGTGCCCTGGACTGTTATTTGCAGCTAATTATATGACACGAACCCATTTGGAATCAAACAACAGTTTAAAAGATAATTTTAAAGTGACAGGATCTCAAATAAGATTCTTGTTGAAAGGACAAAAATATTTTTGTTCAGCTACGCTAGGAAATAATGGAAATAAATGGAACACAAAGGCAATATGCAGAAGAAGGATTAAGCTCATATAATAATATGATGGATACTTTTTTGTTTTAAGTAACCTGTCGGAGCTATACATCTCTTGTATTTGCCTATCAGGAGCCAAGGACACAATGTGTTTCTTATAATCATAAAAAGGAGCCTCATGCTTCATTAATTTGTCATTTTTTATTAGGTTTTCTTTGTCATGGTGCCTATGGAAAACATTGTATATCACACCCAGAAACTGGTGCAAAAGGATCTTTATTCAAGAGATAAAATGTGATGTGCTTTCTACTGCTTTGAGCTTTATTTCTTAATCTCCGAAGTAGAATGCTTTGGCCCATTTAATCTATCAAATAAAATAGTAAGTGGCTGTAATCAAAGAGGTTTTATTGTGCTTTCCTCTCTAGGGCTGAAACTCTTCCATAGATGGAAAGCGGGCGGAGAGAAAGCAGTTTGCAAAGCGAAATGAAGAGGGCATTTTTATAGCAACCTGCAAGTTAGAGAACAGAGTCAATAAATTAAAACTGTTTAGAGTAGTCTTTGGAAATAATTTTGGTGATGACAGTTCGTAGTAGATTTGCAAATACAAACTATGGTGCAAATCTGAGCTAATGGGTATCTTTTAGCATGTATGGCAGGGTCACTGTTAAAAAAAAACCACCAGGTTAAACACAAACTTGTGTAATATAAAGCCCATGAAAACTTAAATAGATCTCATACATATGTAGAGTGGAATCTTATGTTTACTCAGAAGTAAATTCCAGTTGTGTGGTGCTTACTGTCAAGTAACAGCACTATCTCATGTACACATTCACTCTTCAAGATAAGTTTGTATAGGATTTAAGCTTTAGGATGCACACAATTGTAGCTATTTCATAGTATAACTCTATAAAGTGCCCAAAACTGCTAAGTTGCTGTTTTGGGACTTATGGCTGCTCACGGGATATATCAGCAGTGTTCTTGCACCACTGCAACCTATCAGTTGCAAGGGCAAACCTTTCAGTTTCTCCCAGTTTCTCGTTTTTTCTAGTCTTAAATTCAGTTCGCCACAGTTCCTTATTAGCTTTTTTTTTTAAAAAAAAATTAAGTCCTCATGGAAATTCATCAGCATTCTCCTAACATATACATTTTCTCAAAGCAATTGTTCCTACTATAATGCATTTTGCATGCTATTTTCAGTAATATTGTACACATCATTTGGCTGGAGAACTGCACTGCAAAATTCAGAGAAGTGCAAATTTTGAAACATAGTAATGTTTTGGGTCGCACGTTGCTTTGGAAAGTGTGAATTTGGTAGGTTCGCCTTTAAATGCAAACTAAATCGAAGTTCTTTGCCATTCTTTTCTGTCAATGGAATGAACCGACCCCCTCCAGTCTGATTTATAAGACTTCTGTTGATTGACTGTGGCTGGTATTATTCCATTCTACCCAGCTTCCAGGTATTCATAGATAATTCATCCTATAACTAATTTTGGAACTGGCTCGAGTTTGTTCTTACCTTCACTTTTTATCCTTTTTATAAGGTAAAGGGACCCCTGACCATTAGGTCCAGTCGTGATGGACTCTGGGGTTGCGGCGCTCATCTCGCTTTATTGGCCAAGGGAGCCGGCGTACAGCTCCCAGGTCATGTGGCCAGCATGACAAAGCCACTTCTGGTGAACCAGAAGTAGCACACAGAAATGCCATTTACCTTCCTGCTGTAGCGGTACCTATTTATCTACTTGCACTTTGACGTACTTTCGAACTGCTAGGTTGGCAGGAGCTGGGACCGAGCAACGGGAGCTCACCCCATTGCGGGGATTCGAACCACCGACCTTCTGATCGGCAAGCCCTAGGCTCTGTGGTTTAATCCACAGCGCCACCCGCATCCCTCTATCCTTTTTGTACTCTGCTGTAAAAAAGATTTTCCTCCTTGTAGGTAGGTGTTATTTTTTGTGAGTTATCCTTTTGTCTTAGGATACAGTGGGATGCAAGATAGTATCAGCAATCCCTTCAAAGCTTGTTTACTTCAACTACAGTTAACAAATTTCCTCTCTCAACAGTACACATTCAGTTGGCCCTTGGACTTAATGTTAAGCATATGTTGCATTACCAAAACTGGCCATTTTTCCAAACATGAATTGTTACAGTCAGCTTGCAGAAGGTCCAAGGTCCTCCAAGCATCTCTAGTCAAGACAAGAAGAGCAGGTCTTCCTGAGACTCAGAGGAGCCACTGCCAGATAGTTATTATCTATACTGGGCAAAATGGTCCAATAACCTCAACTGCTATAGGGAAGCTTTCCATGTTCCTCATGTTTTTATCTCAACATTTGGAGAAAAGGGGAAATTAATGTTGGGAAACCATGTTTGTCACCTTGAGTTACCTGGAGGAAAGGTGAGATAATGAATCAGACACTTAAATAAATAATATGGTTAAATAAGAGCCAACTCTACTTGTAGAAACAAACACTCAAACAAAAAACTTCCAATTAGTGAAAGGAAGTAGGTTTCATGTCTCTAGTCTAGGGATGGAGAACCAATGGACCTGCAGATGTTGCTGGACTCCAGCTCCCACCAGCCCCAGCAAGCATTGGCAATGGTAAGGGATTATGGGAGTTGTAGCCCTACTGGTGGACCACCAATTACCCTGCCCCTGCTCTAATACTGTTGCACTTCTGTATTTAATGAAACCTAACTGGAATTTAATATTTGGTAGGGTGGTAATTTTCCAGAAGATCAACAATTCTATCTAAGTAGATAATTTACTGTGATGGCCATTCATTTAGACAACAGAGGCTTACAATCACTAGAACTCTCTTTTTTCATAGCATCTTGTTGCAAGAAGAAAACTTATTTCACTTAACCAGGTTAAGCAGTCAATAACTCTCCCTTGAATTCTCCTTTTCAATTGTGGAAAATATTTTATCTGTTCTGTTCCATTTTACTTGTCTCGGGCTTAAGCCATAAGAAGACAATAAAAAAATAACACTCACTTTAAGAGCAAAGACATTTAAAAAAATGAAAATAGCAGTGCAAACCTTTAAAAATAACACAAATAAAAATACATTTTTCTAGCTTTGCAGTCTTCTATTATTCCATCAAAGTAACACTGACAGCTTTTTGTGGCTGTCTATGCAAATCTGGCCCCTTTTTGCATTATTTCATCACTATTTGCCTGAAAATCCAATTGCATGTTTGGATCCGGACTAAGTTAGCTTTTAGTTCACATTGGCCGCAATGGAACATGAGTCATAACTAACTTGCCCCATTGATATCCAGTGGCACCTAAGTTGAACTAGCTTAGTCTGGATCCAACCCATAACGTACATATTGTAGTTCAATCAATCCAGGAAGTGAATGCAACTGCGCAGTTAAGAATTCATTGACATTATTGGTGCATTATCATACATTATTCCAACATGGTAAGCAGGCGATGCAGTAGTGCTTAAAAATGGTTTTTGATATTTGCACAATTTGAACGTGAAATTACTTTTAGCAGACCTGATATTATGTATTGTCTCCCCAGTTTAACAATCTGAATGGGCATTTCCTGCCCATGGGCAAATACATGCAAACAATTGTAGAGTGCACTTCTATCGTCCATTATGTCACTGGGCAGGAATTACACACAAAATGCCAACGGAACGGGGCATCCATTTACTACAAGCACTTGTATCATGTTGAATACCTTACTACTAAGAGATGATTACCATGTCGGAATATGTCCTAGAAACGTACATATGCACAGTTTTGAAGTGCCAGGGGTGTGGGGAGTCTACCCCACCACTGTCCTTGTAAGTACAATCGAGGGATAGGGAAGAATTTCCATTCAGTTCTTCTTTAAAGGCAACCTACCCAATCCAAGCTTTTGAAGGCAATACATGAACTGGAAGACAACCATCCTTTGGAATTCACAGTGTGGTTCTTCAGCCAGTTAATGTGTATAAAATGCCATACTGGAATGAAGTGTGCATTTAAATGCATACATCAGTTAAAATAACACAAAAAATGCATTATTTTAGGAAATATTTTTACAAATGTGTAGACAACATTGCATACAAACTGAAACTGATTTCCCCACCTGTAGAACTGCCAAGACCCTTTAGGAAGCTGCTTTATACTGAATAAGACCACTGATTTATCTTATTCAATGTTGCTTACACTGCCTGGCTCCAGGGACAGAACTTGGTCTTTCAAATTACAGCAATGCCCTGTGTGAGGCTGAAATTTGGCACACACCCCACCTCTCGCCTTCCGTTCTGCTTAGTTCACTACGTCATAGTTGCAACACCCTGCAGCGCCCCCTAGGCTCAAAGCCCAGTGTGGTGGAACCAGTCTTGCTGCACTAAGCCTGCTTTCTCTGGCTCTTTCACAGCCCTGTCTGGAGGTGCTTGGGATTGAACCTGGGAACTTTTTGTATGCAAAGCAGGTGTTCTACCAATGAGCAATGGGCCATTTTTTCCCTCCGTAGCAGCAATGGCTAATCAGTGGCCCTTCAGACACGGTTGGACTAGAGTACCTTTTACCCCTGGGCACTGGCCAAGCTGGCTAGAACTGACAGGAGCTCTTGGTCAACAACATTGGGATTGCCTGACAGGTGAGTCCACTTTGGAATCTGAGTTTGGATCTGCAGAGTCCTAAGCCCTTCCATTTTCTTGACGCACCCCGGCAAATGAAGGAAAATATGCTAGCTCTGGAGTTGGAACACACAGAGATATTACCTCCGTTTGCCCCCTGCCAGCTGGTAGATCTTTTGACTTGGTGGTTTTCCCTACACAATTTCTCCCTTGCCACCCCAAGATTTGCACTGCCCGTGTAATTACTTAAGATATATCCCATAAATGATCATAAAGTTTCAAAGTACTTCTCAGGTACAATCAACACATGCAATTGTCAATTTCCTTATCGTACCTGTTTTGCTTTACTTCTTCCTGGTTCTGTAAGTTCCCATCAGCAAGCAGATGGTTTGGGGATAAATGCTACTGTGCAAGCTAGAAATGTGTGTGGCCAGATACGTAATCATTGTGAACAAATTTAATTATATCAAACAAACATGGGTGGGAATTCAGGCTTCAAATCATTCAGCAAATTCCAGAAGCATTTGTCATTTATTAGACTAACACCAATTGTGCATGCAATAATGATCATGTTGAGATATGACAGTTTTGCAATGTGGCTTTATTTATTTATATTTCATTTTGACAGCTTTGAATTAAGTATTTCTTCCTTGTTTATTGATCCACTTTTTAATGCAGCAACATTTACCAATCAAAAGATAGTAGACAAAAATATTCTGGGAACTATTTTGGTGTTTTCAGTTGATGTGATGCTGCTGTGCATGGGTTTGAATAAAAAAAACACCAAACTGTGTAGAACTGTTTTTTAAAAAAATCCACCCTGATGTAAATAAACAAACAAACAAAAACCCAACCCTAGACATCTTTAAAAATTTATTAGTTATAATAAATTATTACCACCGAAGAAACCTCTTGTGGTATGTGTCATCCAATTTGTAGTTTGAAAACCAGATGTTTCATTTCTGCCTTTTTTGGTGTGTTGTTTGTTACTTCCTGTGACTTGGAATCCGCTCAGAAGATAATGTTCTTAAAGTGTAATTGGTACCCCTGGTAGCAGATTTACATTTTTCGTCAGCTCAGCTGTTCTGAAAATTATAGCAGGGGAGATGCGCTTTGTTTTCTGCACTCATAAATTGCATTCTGTGCTCCTATGTTTAAAGGATAAGACCAAAATTGTGAGCTTTATGCCTGCCAACTAAAGTATATATTTTATCACAAAGTTTGGATGAAGGGCTGTATACAAATTTTAACAACAACAACAACAACCGAATATTCAGTTTCCTGTTGACCCAACAGAAAAAAACTTGAGATTGCAAAGGATGGAAACTGGTGGCACCTGTAGCTTTTGCAAAGAAAAGTGCTGACCATAGTGTCCCCATCCCCAAACTTCTTGTCACAGATACACATTTACTATGGCACCCAACCCCCCTTGCAGAAATGTGTGAAGGGAGAAGCCTCGCTGAGAAGCAACTTAGCTTGCAATCTGCTGAGTACTGGCTGCTATTATGCAGCTGGTTGTTTTGTTTTTTGTTTTTGCAGCACACATTTCCAGCAAGCATAGAGGTATCCCATTTTCAGACTAGGGGGCACATGGAAGGCTGTGGGGAGACTTAGTGGTCCTGGTGCCATCTAGGAATGCATCCATTGGGTAATCAGATGTTACTACAGTCTTGTGATTTGATGCTGTATACCACCTTGTCATGTTTTCCGTGAAAGGGCCGTTTGTCAGCATTTAACTAAAATAAAAACCATGTAGCCATTGACCCTGCAGAGCGCTTCCATAGCTGAATGGCTTGTGGCGCATCTTCTAAGCCAGAGTCACGAGCAAATTTTAATATGGCTTTGCATGCTTTTTCTTATGTAAGTGTAAGTTACTATCATTGGGCGATATCATGAATAATGCTTCTAATCAGATAAGGACTTAAAAAGCCATTAAAACCTCTGACAAGAATTTCCACGAGGGTGAAAATGTTGCGTTAGTATATTTTGCTTCTGCACTCTGGCTACAAAGAGGAGCCTGGAGATCTCCATGAAGATAATAATCCTAAAGACTCACGAGTGCAATCATAGAAGGGGAGACTTCTGGAGAAAAGGGAGAAGGTATTTGCGGCAGCAGCTGTGAATAAAGAAATGTTTAGCAAGTGACATAAATCTGCCCTGTAAGGGTAAATACGAAAAGGAGATGTTAAATATGGTAATTCGCTCCTCCTCTTTTATCAGCGTTTTTAGCTGCTGACAGAGTAGATGAAATGATAGGAAGCAGAAATGCTCCAAATTGAATTCTCCGCTCCAGTCAGACATTTCAGAGACAGCATTGCTTTCTGACTGAGCGATCATGTGCCAGTACAGCTTCTGGGTTTTTTATATAATTTTCTTCTTAATGGCCCTTCCCCACTTCCTTTGCTCAGCCCTGTTTCTTCACAGTTCATGCTTGTTTAGCCAGTATCAGAACAAGATTTCAAGGAAAGACAGTGTTTGGTTTTTCCGTGTGGCCTACAATGTACTTCAGCTAGACCGCTGTAAAGTTTTTATATTAATACAGCCCAGTCCTCACCAGATGTCCCCTAGGACTCTTACTGGAGTGTAAGGAGGGGAGGGCAGAATTTGATTCACTTCAAAATTAAAGGCACACTTACCAAATTCACACTTTTCAAAACAATTTATGAACTGAAACATCTATCTTTCAAAATTTCTAACTTCTCTGAATTTTGCAATGAAGTTCTCTAGCCAAGTAGTGGGGGCAAAAGTGCATACTCTGGCATTAAGTGTGCTTATAAATGCATATATTAGTAAAAAAAAATTCCAAGAAGAATTGTATTTGAGGAAAATTACTTGCAAAAAATGTGTCTTATTAGTCAAAATAGCTTATAAAAATAAAATGCTGATGAATTTTCTGGGGAGGGGGAACTGTTGCAGAATGTGGTAAACTGAATTTAAGACTGCAAAAAAAGCAATTTCAAGTAATGAGGAAGTGTAACTTTCCCCCTTACCTACTTTATGAATCTGCATGTGTCAGAAAAGATAGAGAGTGGACTTCGGCTAATTATTTTTGCACTGAATGCTTTTCTTCTAACACAGAAGTGGGCTAACTCATGACCCGTGCGCCACATCTGGCCTGCCAAGCCGCAGGAAGACACCCGCCACTCCCAACAGCTTCACCTCCCAATCTGAGAGAACGAACTCTTGCTTGGCCTTTAACTGCCTAGCTGTTCTTCCACCATTACTTCTTCCCCCCTTCCCTTTCTCTAAAACTAATCTTTGAGTCTTCTTGTTGCAAGAAGATGTCCCATGTGCCTTTGCAAGAGATTGTCATGTAATAAAAGTAATATGCTGGCAACGTATAATCAATAGTTTGATTCCTGCTGCAGTAAAATTATCTTGATAGACATTGGGATGATGTTGTCTTGATCCTGTTCTCAAATGGTCCAGCAAATCATTATAAAAGGAGGGAACAAACAATTGCTACCTATTTATATCTCCTTGCAGTAATGAGATAGAAGAAAGGAAGGGGGGGTAAATATAACCCTCCTGTAGCATGTAGGATTCTGCCTAGTTAAAATTGTTATCACTTTTATATTGGTTTGTAAAAGAATGCAAACAGTGCACAGTGCTGGGGTATAGACCAGAGAACTAAGCTGTAAATGTACTGGAGGCAGAAAACCAAACTGTTATGTATGGCACCTATTAGTGGACCAGCTGCATTGGCAGAATAATAAATATTCAAGTTACACAGAACATTGTTTTCAGCCAAGGAACATCCCCGCCTGATTCACACACGAAAAAAGAGTTTTATGCAACTTGAACGTTCGTTATCCTCACTGACCTACAAAATGGCAGATTTAGGCAACGTTTTGACTACTCCCTTGGCCAAACAAGTTGGACAAATCTGTTAATTTTAGCTTGCCTAGTTCTCATTTTTGCAGTCTTAAATTCAGTTTACCACATTCTGCAACAGTTCCCCCTCCCCAGAAAATTCATCAGCATTTTATTTTTATAAGCTATTTTGACTAATAAGACACATTTTTTGCAAGTAATTTTCCTCAAATACAATTCTTCTTGGAATATTTTTTTTTTTACTTTAAGGCTTCTTAAAGCTTCCCATGATCCCTTCATAGAAAGTATTAGGGCTGCAACATTAATCACTTTACCTATCCAGTTAATCTATTTTAAAATTCTGACCATTCAAGTTTCGGCCTTGATTAATAAGGCTAACTCCTTTTTTCTGCCAATCTGTTTGCAATCGAAGCCTTCTCTCCCTCTCCTTCAGCCCCCATCCTCTGTTTCCTAAGACCCACATTTCTGCTGGTCTAGCAAGAAGTCACAAAGAGACTTGTGTAAAGAGACCATCACACATCATAACTCCCTTGTTGTATCTGTTCCACTTGGACTTGACTCAACCATACAGCCATAAGCAGAGCACATGTTGAAGGTCACAGAACATATGCATGTGGCTCAACTATATAGTGAAATGTGCAGCTAATGATGCTGTCAGGCTTCAGGCTCAGGCAACACATTATGTGATGCTACTGATCTAGATCTCCCCAGCTACATGCAGCTGGAGAAAAGGGTTGATGTGCATTACTATTCTGCTGGTTGACTTGCAACTTCTGGGATCTACTGCAATATTAATACAGTGACATACTCTTATCACTACCATCTGGGAGGTGAATGAGTGGACAAACCTTAGATAGCCACGGACATTTTTGAAGTTGTGATGATAGAGGAATGGAACCCCCTTTCAGTGGAACACAAAGAAAATCTGGAGAAGCATAAGCAACAATGCAGGTCCTGGTCTCTTGCCAAGTGCTGCCATGATGTAAGATTGTCTTCCACTCACCCCCACTCCGCATTCTGACGAATGTCTGTGCAAATTAAAGAGATAATTCTATGAGGGCCCTGAAGGCCTGGCATGGAAAATTCATTTATAGAATGGCCTGTTTCCAGAGGTGGCAAGAGGTTAAGCTATACACATAATTCAACCAAACTGTGCTAGATTTGGACTTGTGGCAAGCTTAATTGCTTGCTAGTTGAAGAATGCTTTGCATTTGAACTGATGTTACCTGTACCTTTCACTGATTCCGCTACACACAATAAAACCAGGTAGCTACTTGTGTGGCGTGGCTTCTCTTTTATGGCAGTGTGGCAGCAGCAATGTACAACATTAGGTTCAGAGTTCCGAGCACTACTGCAGTGTTTCTCAACCAGTGTGCCTCCAGATGTTTTGGGACTACAACTCCCATCATCCCTAGCTAGCAAGACCAGTGGTCAGGAATGATGGGAGTTGTAGTCCCAAAACATCTGGAGGCACACTGGTTGAGAAACACTGCACTACTGCAAACGGACCTATTAGCCTCTTCCTCTGATGCTAGGAAAGGAATAACAGACTAACACCATTCATAAGAATGTAAGGACATAAGGATAGCCAGGATGCACAGAAGGTAGATCTGGATGATTCTCTGGGTGATTTGCAGTTTCAGTGAATTGTTTGTGATTCCCAACCATTAAACAGTAGCAGGCGTGGATTTCTGTGTGGAAGGACTGTGATCTCCATTGAGTTCCAGTACTCAGAACAAATCCCTGGACTCAGAGTGCCTTCACTCTAATCAAGCACCTTTTTTGCACCAAGCTCTTGATGGTAGATCTTGAGGTTCTAGTAAAACATAAAGTAGATCAGACAAGCTGCCCCTTGGTCTGCTCTGAGACTCTAGAAAGAACCTGGGACTTCCTGCATGCAGAGTCTTTGTTCAACTACTGAGCTGTGTGCTAGCCCCTGAATGTTGGGTTTCCCCCACTCCATTAGCTTCTTTATTAAGATTCCCCAAGGCATCCATTCCTATTGCCTTTCTATATTATTCTTTGACAGCCTGTTCTTCCAAGGACAGTAAGCATTTCCTCTTTTTCAGAAAGGAGTGGTACATAAATCCCACTTGATAAATGGACATTTTATAATGTTTACATGCTTACATATCTGCAGTTTGTACTCAGGCCTGAAAAGCCATCTCATCTCACATCTCAGTTTTGAACTATGTCTCTTTTTGGAGCATGAATAACAGACCAGTTTTTAAAGGTTTTGGTTGGTTGCTCATTATGCTTAGTTTTAGAGTTTATTGGATTTTTATATACTGTATATATATTCAACTACGTTGAGTAGACTCGTTGAAATCAAAGGACTTTAGACATAACCATTAATACCAGTGGGTCAGCTTTGAGTAGGACTCTCCTTGCATACAACTTCTTGAAACACATTTTGATACTTTTTATTTTATTTTTAGAGGCAGATCATTTCATTGAAACATTTAGACAGTGTGAAAGCTGACAGATAACCAAGGTCTGCTCTGCACATTAGTCTGGGAGGTGTCAGATCAAATCTGTTGATATCGGATTCACAAACCATCCCTAGCAGAGAAGCAGGGAACTTGGCCTTAGAGGACTCACAGCTGAATGGTCCCTGAATCTCTAGACTAGGGAAGATTCACAATCTGTATGTACATTTGTGCAGGCATGTTCATATTGTGCTACATTTTTTCACTTTCAAGTAGTCTGGGCCATTTGGAGACACATGCTGTGCTGATCTAATACCTGTAATTATTAGACTCTCTGAGACCTGGAAGGTGGGACTTGAGTGCCTTCTCCTGAATTGATTGACATCTTGTTTAATTTTTGCCAGCATTCAATCAGAGGACCGTTTCATCCTGTTTTGTGTGGATGTTTTAAAAATAAAAATGCATGATAAGTTCACATTTAAATTGTACATGCTTTTATGCTGTGCATTGTAAAATATGGAGAAGCTTTTGGTCTGATTGGGAGTTGCGTTCTGATTTGCAAACATGTTCGGGACCATTAAATTGAGTTGGCCTATTGCAAAAAGAGGACCAAACTAATTCCCTCTTTCTCCCTATTCTTTTGAGAATTTTCAGTCTGATGAGCAACCCTTGCCTGAAAACAAGAAGCACAACTGAGGGAGGGAGTACCTTGTTAGAGTAGTTTACCACTGCTACTTCCTGCTGAGGTTTGAAGCTGCTGTCACTGTTTCAAGGGCATAGGTTCACAGGAAGCTGCCTTAGACCGAGTCAGACCATTGATCTATCTAGCTGAGTACTATCTACAGTGGCTGGTTGCACATCTCAAGGGTTTCAGAAAATGACTCTTTCCCAGCCCTACCTGGAGATGCCAGGGGTTGAACCTGGCGCCTTCTGCATGCAAAGCAGATGTCCTGATAGTAAATCTAGACAGATTGGAATGCTGATTGCTCCTTCTGAATGTGTGGTTGGTTGTTAATCAAAATACAAAATATACAAATGATAGTATACAGTCACAGACCCAACAATATATCAGTCAGTACTCTGATTCAGACTTTCAACTACTTGCAACATTCGTATGTGGGAGAGTGTTCTCCTAATGTCGCAAGCCCAAATCTAGCTATTGTTTGTATTTCAATAATTAATAATATCATTTTGATGCCCACATTTCAATTCTCAATGTTTTCTGCTAAACCTGCATGTAAAACAGTTTACAAGGGAGACTGCAGAATCCCATTTACTTTCATCTGCTTATATCAATGACAGATATTTGGACCAACAGCTACCTTTGTTATGAATCTGTCAGCTTGCTAAGCTGTCATTATTGAAGAAATGGTGGGTCCATATATATATATATATTCAGGAAGACATCAGAGCTAGTGTTTTCTCTTGCAACAAGCTGTCGGAATCTTTCCCTGTCAATCAAAGATCACTGATTTATTCAAAAATTTGCCCTTGCTACATTTAACTTCTGATTCACTCTGGAACTATTATTCATAATTACTGATCTGATGGACAGCTGGAGCACTATTCATTTTGACACCTCCATCTCCTTTGTAGTACAATCTCTTACAGTATTTTTTGAGGAAATAAAATCAAAGTGTTAGAATGTCCATAACTTGCTGCCTTCGCTGCTACATCTGATCCTACAGCTATCAGAGAAAACGCTGCATAAGTATTCAGGAGGCATATGCGTTGTACCGTAAGATAAGGTCTAGGCAAAGTCAAATTACCTGTCCATCCTCCCTTCCACTACATTTTAAAGTTACCAATATTTCCCCAACTCACAGCAATTGTTCACTGCACTCAAGCTGCTCCCTTTGCCTGCAGCCTAACACAGTAAAGCACATTCAAGCATTGAATGCTGCTGGGGGAGGGGAGAGAGAGAATAAATCTGGAGATGTGCAATTCGGAACAGTGGTAGCTAGTAGGTTTTTATTTTATTTTTTGTACAATCACTTCTGAGCAAAACCTTGTGGGAATTAAGTGGGAATGCATGAATTCAGCAGCAGTGCCTTGAAAACGGAGGGTGTGCTGAATGTTCTCTTCTTCTGATGTCCCTTCTGAAAGAAGCACTGAAACACAGGCAAACTAGGATTGGGTGTGCACCATAGAGCTTGCCCCCCAAATAAACTGAACGTTCTGGTTGAATAATGGGACATGGGAACCACAAGGAGTCCCGCCTGGTCACTGAACATCTGGCAGGAATGCTTGAGAGGTCCAACTGATTGGAAACGCCACTTCCAAAGGAAGGGATCCTAGCAGTGGTGAGTTGCTGGCCTCACAGCAAAACTCTGAGACACCTTTGGCAGCAAATGACAACCACATAGGGTTACCAGACCTCCAGGTCTGACCTGAAGTCTTGAGGTTTGTCTGGCTCCCTCCAGGTGGCTGGTGGGGGGCTTGAATCTCCAGATGAGTGAGAATGCCTTTAACATATAAAGAATGAATTATTAAGAAAATGATGTATGCAGTTTACAAGCATCGGCCTTGCAGGAGCTGGCTGCAAATTATAGCATAGTCACTTGGGAGAGTCTACCCTCCTCTCCCAATTAACCTCCATCCTTAGGGCCCAACCTGTGACATCACGAGGTGCTGCCCTTAGGTCTCAGGTTGAGACCCTGAAATCTCAGTGTCTAGGATGCTCCTGACCTGGCAATGTTATGTTGTTGTTTAGTCATGAGTGACTCTTCGTGACCCCATGGACCAGAGCATGCCAGGCACTCCTGTCTTCCACTGCCTCCCGCAGTTTGGTCAAACTCATGTTCATAGCTTCGAGAACACTGTCCAACCATCTCGTCCTCTGCCGTCCCCTTCTCCTAGTGCCCTCCATCTTTCCCAACATCAGGGTCTTTTCCAGGGAATCTTCTCTTCTCATGAGGTGGCCAAAGTATTTATAGGCACAGTCATTTCTTGCTGGTGATCATGTGAGCTGCAGTCAAGCCCTATGATCCTTTTTGGTAAACGATGCTAAGAAATGTCCCTGTCTTTGCTGGAGTCCTCCACGGCCTGATAGCCCCACTCCTTCCCCAGGGTGTGCACTATGAGCACAGTGAAGGGAAGAGACTGGCAGGGAGGGCACGATGTGACATCGGCTTATTAGAGGGAATCTGTTCTTGCCTTGAATTGGGACTTCTGTAATTCGAGGGGTGTTTGTGCATTTGGGTGCCTACCCTTTGAATCATGATGTTTTCACCAAACCATATGAACAATTGGGGGGGAGGAGATTTCATGTTTCAATGTTCATTGGTGCCCTTTTGTTCCTGCTGCTGCTTTTTACTATTTTCCTTCTCCCTCCCTCCCTGTCCAACCTCAACCTTTTGAGCCAGTTGACTCTGGCAGCCCATCTGACAAATATTTGTGACATCGTCTCTTAATCATCATTGTGCTGTCCGGAAAATCATGTGGGTCACCACAGCCAATAGAATTAAAGAGCACTGTGGGCTTTTGAGACCAAAGACAGTGAAGGAGGAAGAAGATAGGGAAATGGAACCACAAAGAGTAGCATTGAAATTACGTTTGCAGCGAATGCTGAAAACTGCTAGAAAGGGTGGTGCACTCTGGCACTCAAAACATAGCTTTGTTTCAGTGTTTATTAAAGCTGTGATTCTGGAGTAGGGGAGATAAATTCAGAGCTTACCAGGATGCGGGTGTTAGTTACAGCATTGCAGAAGGATTCAGAAACATATGTGTTCATTATTCCCCAGAGTGGCTGGGGAAAACCAGCCAGATGGGGGGGGGGAGTATAAATAATAACATTATTAAGCATTATTATTAAAGGAATAAATAACTCCCATCAGCCCCAGCATCATATGACACTGCTCATGGGAGTTGTAGTCCAAAACAATAGGAGGGCACTGGGTTGAGGAAAGCTGCTCCAGAGGGTGATTCACATATTGCAGTCCACCTAGCTGGGCCCATGTGAAGGATCCACTTGCATGAGCTGAGTAACATTTGAGCCAATTTCTGATGGAATATTGTGGCAGCAACTTGTTAAATAAAGGTTACTTGCAGGCACAGTTCAGATAAGGGCCACAGATAAATGTCTGCCCTCTTGGGTGTTAAATTGAACTCAAGAAAAACAAAATCTATTATAAACATAACCTCCAATCCTTCTGAGGTAAAACAAAGACTGGGAGCAAAATTGCCAAGGAACAGCTGACAACATAAATTCCAAACAACCTCTTGCTGACACAAGCCTGATCTCCTCAGGGGAAAACGTGCAATGGACCGTTCTGCTTTAGAGCAAACATAAATTTCCTTGAATAAACATTGATGTGAATACAAGAAATCCATCCATACAGGATAATGTTTGCTAACACCAATATTATTGTTTTTTTAAAGACTTTGTGCTTCAATATCCTCCCAGAATTCCACAGATTAAAATAGGAACCCTGTTGGGCACTTAAAATCATAGAACTGTAGAGATGGAAGAAACCCCAAGTGTCAACTAGTCCAACCCCCTGCAATGCAGGAATCATGACTAAAGAATCCTTGGCAGATGGCCACCCAATCTCTGTTTAAAAACCTCCAGTGAAGGAGGGAACACCACCTTCTGAGGTAGTCTGTACCCCTGCTGAACAGCTCTTACCATCAGAAAGTCCTTCCTAATGTTTAGTCGGTACCTCCTTCCTTGTAATTTGAATCCATTGGTTTGGGTCCTACCCTTGGGAACAGCATAAAACAAGCTTCCTCCATCTTCCACGTGACACCCCTTTACCCCTGGGGAAGTGGCACACATGGATTCCCCTCTATTTTACCCTCGCAACAATCCCGCAAATAAGTTGAGGCTGAGAGAGAGAGTGTGTGTCTCACCCAAGGTCCTTGCTGAGTGGGATTTGAACCTGGATCTCTCCTAGCCCAGTGTTCTGACCACCACTGTATAGAGAGCCATAACCTTGCTGTGCATTTGCATTCATTTGCAACTTTCCAGTCTATGCCGCTGTGTCCACTGGCCATAAAAGTTTGCTTAAAATATAAGCATGTTGAATAGACTGGATGAGGTTTAACGTTGTGGAACAGCTGTTAATAAAGCACATTTAGCAAAATTTACTGCCTGGTCTGGCCATTATGCAAGTAAAGCATAGAAGGGAAGCAGCAGTGCACTGGTGTGTGTATGTGTGTGTGCGTGCGTGCGTGCGTGCGTGCGTGTGCATTAGATTCAGGATATACCCACCTCCATACAGAGATTTGACTTTATAGAGTTCTGATGGTGGACAGTGAAGTCTGAAGTTCAGATATGTTGAGTAAAGTAAATCCCAAACATCCCAAGCACTCAGTTTGGGAGGCCATTTAGCAAGATGCTCTCAATGGGCACTTCACTTTTGCGGGTCCACCTCTTTCTCATCACTGTCACCACTGCCCAAGAGAAAGGGAATGGTCGGAAAGTGTTAAGAAGCTCCCTCCCAAAGGAACACTTTCCTGATCTTGAAAAGAGCTCACGAGAGCTGCTAATAAGCACAGCAAAAGCTATGGGACTCTCCTGTGTCATGTCTTTGTTAGCCCTTATCCACTGCGGTCCCTTGGCACTGTGACCTACCGTAGGACTCAGCTATACAGCTGCAAATAAAACATTTTAAATGTGTTGTAAAATGCAGTGTACAAATGTGACACTAGACGGCGACAGTGAGCTATGCCAAATCCAATGTATTTTTCAAAATGTTTTTTAAAAATAGCATTTTCACAGAGTCCTCCCAGCACTGTGTAAGATGTGGCATGTATTAAATTGCCCTTTTTGCATTGCTGCGATATTAGGCCTGGTCAAAGGCAGAGGGGAGATTTTTGCTGAGTTTGTGCACATTGTTATCTGGCTGATTTTGAGCTTTGTGATACTATCAATCACATCGATCGGACCTGACATGCCCTTAACTGCTGGCTACCGAAGCATGCTTTTGCTTTGATTTGCCGCATACGTTGCTATTATTATGGACATCTTCTATTATCAAAAGGGGGAAATGCCATGTTTGGTATCTTTCAAAGATTGTGCTAGTCAGATATTGCTAACTACCCACCATATATAGAAATAACTGTTTCATCTTATCTTACATCCTGATGCTTGAGAGACTCCTTCATGTTGTCAACATTTTTTGCTTGAGCAGTTGATTAGGAGGATGTGTGATGAGCCTTGACTGTTTTTGATCAGAATGTGAAGTGTCAATCCTTGAATTCTGTGCTTTACATTTTGGTATATATTAATTCGAATGCATGTACTTTGGTGTTTTTTTTTGAAAAACAGAAAACCGTGCGCTTTTTTAAAAAAAGCTAAAGATTGTTTCTGAAAAACTAAAGTAGAGCTGGTTTGCATGTAATGCTAAGCCAAACCATGGCTTAGCATGAACGTTCAGGCTCCCAGAGACAAAATTGCAATTGATATACCTTGGTCCTCCTCCTGCTAAGCTGCTAAGATGCTGTGAGCAAAGTTGCATTGGTCTGCACTGTATATGGACATCTTATAGCACTTTTGCAACTAGTTAGAAGAATGGGGGGAGGGGGAGGTATTGTCCCGAATTGTTGTCTGTTTTATTAACCATGTGAACTTGGTTAATGGTTTACATGGAGAAACCAACATTTTAATTTGAATGTCGATTCCTAGAAATGTGCAGTGATTTCATTTGAATGATCTAAATTCTTGATTTGTTTTTTATTTCCAAGAAATAACCTTTTATGCTATGTCAAGTACATATATGCACATTTATAAGAAGTGTTCTATCTCAGCGTATGTATTTTCAAAACATATTTTATCCTAAAATGCACATTTCAACACATATTGGTACTTTTTTTTTTTTGCAGCTCAGGACTATATTGCAAAATTCAGAGAAGTGTGAAATCCCTCTCTGCCATTCACGGGAGTGTGAAATTCCAATCTGCACATTACTGTGGATCAGTTTTATTTGGAATTCACAGTAATCAAATTCCCCAAGCATCCCTAATTGTACCTACCTTGAATGTCTGAAAAAGGGATGTTCGGGCCCCTACCTGCAGCCTTAAGTGTCGTAGTCCAACAGCAGAGATATCATGTGTTTGCTAAGGGCGGGTTTCAGCTTGTAGATGTGCATAACTGGACTAACATTCAAGTCTAGAGTCTCATTCTCTCCTAATTAGAATACAAAGATTGGAAGGCCTGCCATCTACAGCACAGGGAAAGGGCAAGTAAGCCAATCAAGCTGAGATACTAGTGCCCTAGCTATTTCCACAAAATCTTTTATTGAAGCAATAGGACTTGTACTCAGGCAGTGCTCAGTAGGGTGCAATCTCAATGATGTGCTTTTAATATTATCCTTATATGTGGATTCAGGATCATAGAATTGTAGAGTTGGAAGGTACCCTGAGGGTCATCTAGTCCAACCCCCTAAACCCAAGGGAGATTGCTGTGAAAGTATGTTGTATGGCCAAGGCTGCATAGACATTACACATTGAAAGCACACCCAAAGAATCCTTGGAAATGTAGTTTAGCCTTATGGAGCTACAATTCCCAGCACCCTGAACCAGGCTTCCTCAACCTTGGCTCTCCAGATGTTTTGAGACTACAATTCACATCATTCCTGACCACTGGTCCGGCTAGCTAGGGATCATGAGAGTTTTAGGCCAAAAACATCTGGAGGGCGGACGTTGAGGAAGCCTGCCCTAAACAAACTAACGTTCCCATGATTCTTTGGAGGGAAGGTGTGCTTTAAACATGCTTTAAGTGTATGCTGCATATGAAGCACAAGGCTGCTTGACAATTGCAGAATAGCAGAAACGCTAAAAATAGAAAATACTTAGTCCCAGTTGAAGTTTAGAAATTACACATTCTAATCACTCCCATCAATTTCCTTCTCTGATAGCTTTTTAATTGTTTTTTTGAGAGGGAAATCATAAAAATAACAGTTTTGCATTAACCAAAAAACAAATCTCCTTTACACCATGATGCAATTTTTTTATTGGTGTAATCAATATAAAAAGCAAACACTAGAACCTTTTAAAAACCATAGCCATCAGTTTTAATGACTTCCATTTCTCCCCCACATATTTGATCATTATTTCTTTAGGTTTCCCTTATATAGAGTCTTTAATTAGATCATAAGATCTTAAACTCAGTGTTCAACTAAATTAGCTGTGCACAAGTATGCAAAAATTATTGGAGGGATTTTAACAATGGCTAACATTCTCCCCCACCCCCCAGCATGTTACTGCTATTTCTAAGGCTGACAAAGTATTTACTTTGACTTTTTGTCCATCTAGCCCAGTATTGTTGATTCTAACACTCAGCAGCTTTCAAACATCTCCAGAATCACAGGCAGAGTGTGAGCTTTTCCCTCCATGTGTATTACCTTTGCCTGCTGAAGCAAGGCTGTAGCTGCACAGTAAACCAGCTGCTTCAAATACAGAAGGTCCCAGGTTCAATCCCAGGCATCTCCAGGTAGGACTGGGAATATTCACTGCCCAAAACACCAGAAAGCTTCTGCCGGTCAGAGGAGGCAGTGCTGAACTAGATGGACTCAGTATATGGCAGCGTCCTGTGTTGCAAGGGATTAGTGCTTGGAGGGGTCAAGCGTAGGCTGCCTTCCCAGGGTATAGAATCATAGAGTTGGAAGAGACCACAAGGGCCATCTAGTCCAACCCCCTGCCAAGCAGGAAACACCATCAAAGCATTCCTGACAGATGGCTGTCAAGCCTCCGCTTAAAGACCTCCAAAGAAGGAGACTCCATCACACTCCTTGGCAGCAAGTTCCACTGTCGAACAGCTCTTACTGTCAGGAAGTTCTTCCTAATGTTTAGGTGGAATCTTCTTTCTTGTAGCTTGAATCCATTGCTCCGTGTCCGCTTCTCTGGAGCAGCAGAAAACAACCTTTCACCCTCTTCCATATGACATCCTTTTATATATTTGAACATGGCTATCATATCACCCCTTAACCTTCTCTTCTCCAGGCTAAACATGCCCAGCTCCCTAAGCCGTTCCTCATAAGGCATTGTTTCCAGGCCTTTGACCATTTTGGTTGCCCTCCTCTGGACACGTTCCAGCTTGCCAGTATCCTTCTTGAACTGTGGTGCCCAGAACTGGACACAGTATTCCAGGTGAGGTCTGACCAGAGCAGAATACAGTAGTACTATTACTTCCCTTGATCTAGATGCTATACTCCTATTGATGCAGCCCAGAATTGCATTGGCTTTTTAAGCTGCTGCATCACACTGTTGACTCATATCAAGTTTGTGGTCTACCAAGATTCCTAGATCCTTTTCAAATGTACTGCTCTCAAACCAGGTGCCACCCATCCTGTATTTGTGCCTTTCATTTTTTATTTTTTTTTGCCCAAGTGTAGTACTTTACATTTCTCCCTGTAACTAGCAACTGGGTGGGGAATTTGTTGGCACCAAAGTAGGAAGGAAGTGGTTGAACCAGGCATGAGGTACTGCCAGCTCATCACCTGACCTTCTGTGCCTCTTCCCCCACTTCAGTTGTTTAGTGGGGAGCAGAATGAAGATAAAATGGCTTGATGTTCTGCAAAGTGTGCACTTGTAGCTACTTCCGCTGAAAGATCTGCTTCAAGAAGAACAAAGGAGTTGGCAAATGGACAAAAAGTGCCCATGCATTTAGCAAATGTGTGCATGGCATACAATTTTCAAATACAAATTTGTTTTAGCATCATGTCTCATTTTAATCGATTGTACGACTGCCTAGTTGTGGTGTTTGCTGTGGTCATGGCATTTGCCCATGAGGACATGCAAGAGAGTTAGACAAGATACATGCATTCTCAAGAGCTACAAATGTAGTGTGCTATTCTCCAGATAAATTTATTATTCTTCCACCTCGGTGAAGGAAGGTGAAGGGAAAACAGCAATGTTGCAATGCCATGACACTATAATAGGGGGTTTAGGAAAACAAACAATGAAGCTCCAATCTCTGGAAATGAACATGCTTTGAATGGAAGTCAGGAATTGAGGGTTAAAAAAAATGGGGGGAGGGGAAATACCGTTGTATGCAACATTTACTAATACTTGCACACATGGAAAAACCAAGTGATTAAAAGGGAGAATAAAGGGGAAATTGCCCTCAGACCTTTTCCTGAAGATTAGTTAGCGCCATAAATTGCTAGACCTGCAGCGCAAAGCAAAACAAATGAGTAGCTGGAATCCTTTGCAGAAAGGTCACTGCTGTAATGGAGGAAAATGTGAATGGAGAACATTTGTATGTTGTACTACTCTTATATATGGCTGGAAGTTTTAAGAAGCTCAGGAAAGCAGATGCTGTTTGTGGGAAAATGCAGGATATATTCTCCAATGCATCAATCAAAATATTTCAGCTTTTAAATATGTCATAATATGCTGCATCACAACTGGCCTATTAAGGATTTATCATTTGGATCTTTGGATATTTTATAAATATTTTAATGTAATAAAGGTGTAAGAAACCCCTTAATTCCAGCTTTGGTTACACCTTATTCCCCTGGAAGAGAACACCTTAATGTCTCTCTCCTCTAGGATTTTTAGTGGTGGGTAACATTGCTTTTCCATGATCATTACCCTTTATAACGTAAGCAGCCATTAATGAAATTCCTACCACCATCTCATAACTGTTTGCATGGTTAGCAACCAACATACCTCATGCTATAGACAATGGCAAAGGTTGCTATGCCTAAAAAAATCCAGTGTCAAGGAAGAAAGAGATGAAGGAGGCAGCTGAAGTAAATGTTACCCAAATCACTTATATGATGTAGGCAGAGTCGAAAGACAAAAGAAATCCTGATAACATTTTACTTTGGAAATTTAACAAAACACTCTGCCTGGCTGTTAAGCAACACCTCCACCTGTCCTCCTGTTCAACATTTAAACCTTACATTGCAAACTGGATGATCCTTGCTGTTGTGCTCTCAACAGCAAATGTGTAGAGGAGGCAGCATACAGCTGTGACAATCTCAATGGACAGAGAAGGTGGAAGCAAGTGCTAAGGGAAATAAGGGTATGGCAAGACCAACTGGAAAGGGATGTTAGGACTACAGTACAAACCATCTTTAGAACCACATTTCTGCCTCTTCCACTTTTGGCCATTTGTATGGGATTTGGTTGACCTTTTGGTAGCCTAGAAATGATATTATAATTCCCCCAAATTTCACTTAGAAGAAATATTTAAAGCAAAGAACACATTTCCCAGGAGCAGTGTGACCAAATTCTCTCCCTTCTGAAAATAAACCACAGCTGCAATTAACTAAGGCTATGATCCTGTGTCCAGTTCCTGGTGGTAAGTTTCATTGAGCTCTGTTTGATTTACTTTTGAGTAGACATGTATAGGATTGTACTGTTAAGCCCATTGGGGCGGAATCCAACATAGTGCTAAGGCAATTGTTTCCTCACACAATGGAACATCCTATCCCTCTAGTCCTCTCCACGTGCCCCCGAATCCATTTTAGGGGTTCTCCCAACCCCCTTGAGCAGATGGAGGGGTCCACACACAGTGAGGAGGAGAGGGGACACAGTCCTGCAGCGCAAATGGAAATAATTGTGCTGACGGAACTCATAACAGAAACCCCCTCAGCTTTTAGGCAGGTAGCATGTCTCCAATGCCAAAACTCCATTTTCTTTCATGAATCCTTATTCCTGTAAACAATGTGTATCTTTGAGCTTGTTATACGTCTTCCCACCCCTTCCCTGGACTCCTTCCTCCTCTAAACTTAATCTAGCACTTGATGCCTTATCTTGCATGACAAGGAGCAGAGATTTGGAAAAAAAATCAATGTAACCACTTTAAGGCCAATTTATTGAAACTGTGCTGTGAAAGTATGCCATGTTTTAGTGGAGCTGCCCAACCCTTATCGCGATGGCTGTAAATTCATGATGCTGTTATCGAGGGGGGGGGGTGTTTTTGTGTTTTGTCATCGAATCACCAGTGTCATCTTTGTTGTATGACTGGTAGACCTGGCTTTGGAGTTCCTTTCATTTGTTTCAGTCAGCATTTCCATACACTGAAAGTGGAAGGTTTATTGCCGGAATAATTTGTTAAGCTATAAATGCAGCCCTTGGGTGACGCAGCCTGAGATGAATGCAATAATCCACATATCCAAAGGGAAACCCAATTCCTTTTATAAAACAAAAACAAACAAAAAAAGTTCATTAACGGGGAAAACAATCTCAACATCTATAAACTAAATGTATCCTGTGGTGTTTCGCGTATAGATATATGAGAGCTTTCATGTTTTAGTTTTTAAGGGTGTCGCTGCTGATCAGGAAGATGTATGTGAATGCCATGAAAGTGTGCCGTGAAAATGGAACTATTAAAATTTCTCTCTCGTTCAATATATTGCTATGGCTCTAGCTTCTCTGTTGGCCGATGAGCTAAATTTCATTTTAAGGAGCCGTTTAATTCACAGTGGTGGCTAGTGTAGGGTTACCAGACGTCCCCGTTTCCCGGGGACAGTCCCCGAATTTACACATCAGTCCCCATACAAAATCCATTGAAGTTGAAAAGGGTTCCCGGATTCATTGAAAAAAATATGGTAACCTTAGGCTAGTGCCCATTGGAATTAGCGGGGTGGAAAGCAGGGAGCCCAACAGTAGGTGGCACCATAGCCGAAGACAGACAGAGCCAACTCATTCTTTTTTTCTTTCTTTTTTTGTCCCCATCCTCCTCTCTGCTGAGTTCTACCAGGGAAACACTGAGACCAAAGAGGGAAAAGCTGGCAGGCAATGCTACCTCCTGGGTTGTGGTTAAAAGTAAGAAGACAAGCCAATGCAGGGATGGTTGAGGTTGGTGAGATAGAGATTGGTAGGACATACTCTCAAATGCAGCAGTCTCTACTACAGGCTGGCATTCTTTCATAAAGAGTTTTTGATTTGATTATTTAATTTCTATACCGTTTAATATATTTAAAATATCTCTAGGCAGTGACACAACAACTATTCAATTATTCCAGTGGGATGTACTTGGCCAATGTGCCTACCTTTCTTTGATGAACAAAATTGCTATCATTCCTTTTTTAATAACTATCCTGCTCTGTTTAAAAAAAAAATCAGAAAGGACTGACGTAGGTTTTAGTTCCCAAGCAGGGCAACTGCAGATCAACATGATGCTGACACAAGCCAAATGCAGGTAAAAAGGATATACGTTATCGATGACTCCCTGATATTTGGCACTGCCCTTTGTACAACAAGTGGGTGGAGGTGGACTTAAGGCATGTAGCTGTTAATTGGCACAGTGAGTAGTAATCTTTGATTACAGTAGCTAAAGGCTGTCCTGTAATGGATTTTCCTTGTCACATTAAATTCTGGTTAATCTTTGTCTGCATTTCATTTCATTAGGCTGGCGGTATCATACTGATGGCTCCTCTGTCATTGTTCTCATTCTGTTAATGGGTTGCCTACACATGACAGAGTTCTAGCAGAAAATATCACGTGTGAGAGAGAGAGGGGGGGGAGGGAGGGAGGGAGGGAGGGAGGGAGGGAGGGAGGGAGGGAAAGAGGTGGGTGTGTAAAATCTTTGAGGAGGACACTGATTTGTGAAAGCCACCAGCTTTTTTCAGTATTTTAACATGGTGCATTACTGTAAACTCTGTAGTGTGTTTCGCACTCTCTTGTCAACTAGGTAAAGATTAAAGCTAAAGGTACCCCTGACCATTAGGTCCAGTCGCGGATGACTCTGGGGTTGTGGCACTCACCTTGCTCTATAGGCCGAGGGAACCGGTTTTTGTCCGCAGCTTCCGGGTCATGTGGCCAGCATGACTAAGCCGCTTCTGGCAAACCAGAGCAGCGCATGGAAACGCCGTTTACGTTCCTGCCAGAGCGGTACCTATTTCTCTACTTGCGCTTGACGTGCTTTCGAACTGCTAGGTGGGCAGGAGCTGGGACTGAGCAACGGGAGCTCACCCCGTCGTGGGGATTCGAACTGCCGACCTTCTGATCGGCAAGCCCTAGGCTCAGTGGTTTAGACCACAGCGCCACCTCTTGTCAACTAGGTACCTGGAGCAAACCTTGCCTCAATATTCCATGACTTTAATCTACCTAAAAAATGCAACAGTCAGTCAGCAAAGGAGCTGGCAAAGGGTCTGTGATCATTTCAGTGCTGGTATTCAGTGGCATTTTGAGCTTTCTTCTTCACATATACATTTCTGAATTGCAGCTCTATTAACAAATGATACAAGTTATTTTAAAAATCTATTTATCAATGTATTTCGAATGAGGAATTCACAGCAGAAATATAAAAAGCAGACACGAGGAGAGCTTTCAGGCTTTCTTGTCAAGGGTTTTCTGAGATTGGGTGGGGAATTACAATAGTAAAGAGCCTTTATTTTGTAGATCAGTTGGTTACGTTAAAGATAGCAGCAAACAGTATACCAGGTCTTTATTCAGGAATTGTAGCACACATTGGCTGTTGCTTATGTGTTGTAGTTTCAGTAGCAAGCTGCAGTAATGTTGTGCATTCAGTAAAGGAATAGTGCGTAATGTTATTTCTTCAGGTTGACTAAAGCAACTGGTTAAACTATTGTAGATCATAACATGTTTCTGTGGTGTATATTCAGCTGCAATATCTGGCCAGCTATGTATATATCAGGGTTACAGGATTTAAAATTGTAGACATCAAAATAAAAGGATTGCTTTTCAGTATTTTCTAAACAGTAGTATGTTTACTACGCTGATGCACAATTCTTATTTCACCAATAATTCTGATATTATCCTATGCATATCAGGGGGGAGTAGCATAGAACTATGCATGTCTACTCACTGAGTTCAGTGAAACTATTCCCAGCTGCGATTTGCAGCCTTAACTGAATTGTTACAACATCTGAATCAAGAAACGAGGGTTTGCAATTCATTGGCACATCAAAATCAGAAACCATGATTTGAAGTAGTTTTTCAAATTATGGTTTCTGCTGTTATTTGCCACAATGTCTGAACGGACATTGTTCATTGTTATATCTCTGTCCTCTAAAGCTGCTGCACTGCAGAGAGAAGACTATGGAGATGGGAAACTATGACTAGATGAAGCTAAGAGGGTGGTAATAAATTAGGCAAGCAGCTGCAAACCATTGTTTGCATGGTGTATGTCTGGAAGCTGAAACTATAGATTAGGTTCTAATGTGTGAATTGAGCCACTGAGGACATCTGAAAAGCCAGACTATGAATAGTCATTTATGCATTGATGAAAAAGGAAGAAATGAAGCAGTCTCCAAAAAGGGAAAAAGGGACACCAATTCACATATGCACATGATAATTTATGCACATTGAGAGAGAGAAAGACCCTCTCATTGAAGAACTTCAATAGAAAATAATATTCCTCACTTGAGCAGAAATATGGTGACCAAGTCACAATATGTGCCTGAACTGTCTGCTATCCTAGTGATAACTGTTCATCAGCAGCTTCAAAGTTCTCATTTCTTAAGGTTTTTAAAATCTTTAAACAGAAATGCTGGCCTATTGAATGCATGTTTCCAAAAGTCAGCCTTGCTGAGTTCAGCAGAGCTTATTCCCAAATGTGCATAGGAATGAAAGGACAAGTGGTAATAAGCATTTGCTAGAATGCAAAGTGTGAAAGGTTTACGGTAATTTTACATAATTGTTTATAATGTAATCATGTATCACATTGAGTGCTTATGCACCGAATGGTTCCAGTCCAGACATTTTTTGTCATTTTGTGCATTATAATGAGTGATAAAAGGGAATCGTAATCATAATAAGTTTTATTTCCTAGGGGCTTCGCAGTGAAATGATGAGGAGTGCTGATTCCAAGCCCCTATTGGATGGGTCAGCTGAATGTGAAAGGATTAAAATGGTGGCTTTTGCCATGCCAGCTGAAGCTGTTGATCTACGTTTAGTTTGGACTGGTGCCTGTTTGCACTGGCCTTCATGGTTTCTGCTGGCAAAAAAAAAAAAAAAGTCCATAGATGCTGTAGAACAGGCATCCCCAAACTTCGGTCCTCCAGATGACCAGATGGTCATCCCTGACCACTGGTCCTCTTAGCTAGGGATCATGGGAGTTGTAGGCCAAAACATCTGGAGGGCCGCAGTTTGGGGATGCCTGCTGTAGAAGGTTGCTGGAAGATGAGTAGCAAGGTGAGAATAGTAAAATGGTCATTACAGTGCACCACACAACTGTGCCATGCAAAAGAAGAACTCATTGTCTTGGGTAGCCAACATTGCCATTACCCTTGATGCTGTTGGACTGACGTACCCATCAGTCCTAACCAACATGGCCAGTGATCAGGCATGATGGGAGCTATTGTCTAAGAATGTGTGGAGGGCACCATGTTGGCCTATGTGTCACTTTTGACAAGACTTCTTTCCATGCTTCTCAGTAACATCAGATGTTTTAAATCATGTGAGCAGAAGCTACACCACGACTACTTTACATACAAGCTTAGCTGCCCACTTGCCTATGGCCCAGAAAAATGGAAGTGTCACCCAAAAGGGGGGGGGAGAAAAGGCAGGTTTGCATAAATCTGCACATGATTTGTATGTATAGATGCAGCTTTAGAAATATTTTTTTCTCTAGTTTAAATAGAAATGCAACACATCTCACCATAATGGGACAGGCCGTGCGCAGGTGGGCCGGTGGGGCTGCTCAGTCTTGCTGACCGGGTGCTCACTTTTAATGGGCAACTTCAAAGGCTCTCCTGCTCTCCCTTCTTAGGGTTCTTCTTAGGAGTTGGCAACAAGGACTCCTCCCCACGCAGACTGAGTGGTGGTGCTGCAGAGGCACACACTTGGTGGTAAGAGGAATGCCAGTTGGGTCCTATAGCAATCGTGACTTAGTCAGTAGACTGTTAGTGTAGGGAGACATGGTTCAGTATGACCCACATGTACCAGTGATGAGGCTGAGAGCCACATTACCTTTTGAGGATTCTTCTGCACATCCCATGTCCATGGAGGGTGGTCCCAGAGTCTAAAGAAGATGGTGCAATGGCATACTCTCCAACACTGGAGTTAGGCAAATCGGGACATGACCTTGATGGAGGCTGTGCCCTGTCTCACTCAGCCCCCGCCCCCTGCTCTATCCTTCCCTTGCACATTTGCCCGCCACCTCCACTGCTGCTGCAGCCTCCACCATTGCCGTACTTCCAGAAGCCAGCACCACTTCTGGAAATGCAGTGCTGGCTTCCGGAAGCACGTCAGCTGGAAAAGAGGAAGAAGAGTGGGCGATGCATGGGGGAGGGGAGGTAAATTGGTGTGTTTTTTGGTTCTGCGTTCTGGTGTGAGCCAACTGCCTTGCACCACAATGTGGGACCATAAAGCATGCATCTTTTGGTCCTACACTCTGGAGCAGTCAGAGCATTGGAGCCAAAACAGGACATCCAGGATTGGGATTGGAAGCTGAGGCGGTTTCTGTAAATCCAGGATGACCCGCTTAAAATGGGACAGTTGTGTGGTATGCAAAGGATGTGACTCTTACCTTTGTACAGTATAAATCAGCATAGCTTCAGGAAAGCAAGAGGCATCATCGTAGCTTCGGGGCTCATTCCAGCCAAGCCGAAGCAGCGAAGTGGAGTATGAAGAAGGATGGGGGAGGTGGATGGCCTGTGGAATAGCACAGCCGAGAGAGATTCCTAAGGGCCAGATGAAAAGGCCTGGAGGGCTGCATACGGCCCCGGGCCTGAAGTCCTTTACTCCTAATGTACACTAATCCTTAGATGACATGACTGTTTTGGATAAAAGTAACAAGAATTTAAGGGGCAGATTTTTCTGGTGCTATTCTTGAAGGATTTCAGAGTATGCTGCCTGGCTGGCCATAGAACATTGACGTGCCTACTTGTAAGTAAATTATGATGGGATCACTGAGGTTTATTGTGTAGTAAAATGTGCTGTGGATCATCATCCCAGATGTGTTTATTGTTTACCGACTTGTATTTACAAACATTCTTTTCCTTTTTTTAATATAGTTTAATCCTCTCTGAGATTACTTAGCAGCAAATCCCTTTTTCTTTCCTTTTTTTCTTTTTGGTTTAAATCAACAGCTGTTAGAAAAGATATTTCTATGCAGAAAGGATTAGGTGTTGTGTTTTAGTGCTGGGTTGAGAATATCATAATGCAAATTCCACTTCTGAGTATGACTTAAAAGCATCTTGAAGTTTTTGCCGCACTCATCGTTAGGTTGTATTTCATTTTTTTTTTAATAATAATTTTTATTAATTTTACAAACAAAACTAAACAAACTACACAAACATACAATATAACACTGTCCCTTCGTTTTCCCTCCACCCACTGGTTCACCTCTGCCACCAGTGAAACCCGTGCGCGTTGAGAATCAAAGGGGTCCATTGTAAGTTGGGTTTGGCCTCCCCCCTCCCTCCTCCCCCCTCATCCCCCCCCCCCGCCACTGAAAGGACAGGAATGGAGGAGCTCTGAGGATTGGTTTCCCCCAGCTCATTCATAAGCTACTTAAACAAACACAAACATAACAATAATAGGGGAGAATTTTAACTCCCCAATTCTTATTACCTTAACCTTATACTTGTGACTTCCTCGATAGTCTTCCTCCTGGTTTTCCTTAAACAAATCTAAAATTTATGGCGGGTTTTCTATTTCAGTTTAAAATCCTTTTCTTATATTATTAACTCAACCCTCCTCCTTTTCCATGCTGCCCTCCCACAGGCCCCCTCCTGCCACAAGAGGAACCTGTGGGGCACAGCATTTCCAAGGTTCCATTGTATCCCCTCCTCACCCCTCTGAGCACTCCCTGCCACTGAGTATCTCAGAGTAAGGAAAGGAGAGTAGGCAGCTTTCTGCCTAAACCTAACTTAACTTACAAAAATTTACATTAACTTAAATTCTTTCCTAAGCCGTTCTTAGAACTCCCTCAAGAAAACACAGCTTTTTCCATTCATTTTTACACTCCATCTCTTCTCCCTAAGTCTTTTCCCCCAATTGGATTAGCATTTCCGTTAACAGGCCAAAATTTCAAAAACCGTCTTTCAGAAACCAAAAACAAAATTTTTTTTAACTAAATATTCACCCCACACCCATTCTTTCCCATATCCGTCTCCAGACCCTTGTCCTCCCTTGCCCCTGTCTTTCCCATTCCTCCCTGACATCACCCCACATTTCAACCCCTCCAGGATCTTCAAGTCCATTAATCCTCAAATTCCTTTGCTTCTCATTTTCTTGCTCTGCTTGATTTTCTTCCTTTTGAAGTCCATGCTTTGCTTCATCCCAAACATATTTTTTATAGTCCAAGTCCTCTTTAAAATTTTCATCTAGTTGTTTCTCCTGGCATCCAGATTCAGTCTCCACAATCTCCAAAGTCAAATTTTCCTCTAAATCCTGGACTTGGACTTCATCCTCGACTGCTGAAAAATTGGGGTGTTGCCGTTCCTTGTAGATATCCTCCCATATTTGTAGATAGTTTAGCACAGCCTCCTGGAAGGCTCGAGAGTACTTTGTTTTCATATTTCTCCTGACCGCAGACAAACAGGAGGTGGAGAACAAAGAGGTGCTGGAAAATTCCTTCCTCAGACGGTCGACTCCATTTTGGCTGTTCTTTTCCTTTGTCTTTTAAGTCAATCACAACTCCATTCTTAATTCCAAAATTGAATAGTTCTACCACATTTTCAGTCAATTTTTACTGATTTCAACAGTACGATAAATCCACCCGGTCTTTTAACAGCTTGACAGCTTTTGACAGCTGTCAAAGCACTCTCCCCCTTGATAATGCTGTACCTCAAGGGGTGCCGGACTCGGGAGTTGAGAGGGTTCAAAAAAGTCTTTTCTTTCTCTCGGGTCCACAGTCCCAGATGCCTTTTGCCGTTCAGCTTAAGATTATTTAAAGCGCCTCCCAGTTTTCCATTAGGAAGAGACCGACTTCCGTTTCTTTAAAGCCTCTCCTATTTTCCAATTAACGAATTTAAAGTCCATAATCGCAAATTCCACTTACTTTTTGGAAGCTTAAATTTGTTCGGAAGAATCTGCCGCTTGCCGGGTCAGGACTCGGAGCTTCACTTCTCGGAGGTAAGATATAGCCCCAAATGGCTCCCGCGGTTCCACCCCGCCAGCTCTCGATCGCTCTATTGAGCTCTCGGGCAGCGGGGGATCCGCAAAAAACGGAGCAACCGCTGGGCATGTGAGTCACCGGGACTCTCTACCCGGTGTTTTTACGGGGAATCCGCTCGCTCTGCGGGCTTCCCCCCCCTCCACGAAGCCAGGGACATCGGCGCGCGAGGTCCCTGCGTCCTTCTCTCCGCCGCAACAGACCGGAAGTCCTGTATTTCAAATAATATGCAAAGGGACCTTTTTCTTCTCTGAGTATAGGTGACTGTCAAAGAGTAGTATTTGGAAAACTTGGAATAAAGAGCTGTAGTTTACTACCCTATAGCCATACTGCTGCTGCCTAGCTAGAATCATCCACCACTGCAGGAATTCAGAGGGGCAGGCAAGAGACCATCAGTAGCTCCCTTGCCAGCTGTCACTGAGAGTGCACCCATATGACTTGTATAAGCCAACAAAGGCACATTCAAGCTCTCTTTTCTTGCAGGAAGGGAGAACCCATATTTTAGCTCTGATTGTGAAACTCAGGTATGATGAACCTGAGGCTCTCCAGATGCTGTTGGACTCCAACTCCCATCAGCCCCGAGCTAACATGACCATTGGTCCTTGTATTCTAGCAACAACTTGGAAGGCCACAAGATCCCCGTCCCTGGTATAATAACTGAGGATGGGGAAGAATTTTGGTTTGCACTTTCCAAAACAATATCCAAAACATCAACAACCCCTAACCTTCAAAAATCACATGTCTTGAGATATTGTGATGCAGGTCTGTCTGCAAACCCCCCACCCCAAAAAAGGCAGGAAGAAACGGGCATAAAAATGCATATATTGGGGGGAGGGCCAAATTCGAGGGAAATGGCTTGCAAAAATGTGTGTATTAGGCAACAATTTGTAAGAGAAATGTGCACTAAAAACTTATTGAGGAGTTGGTTTTAAATCACAAACTGATGTGGCAAATAGAACCTAATTGTGCAAGAATGAGAAACTAAGGGAAAGTGAAATTGACAGATTCACACACCTGTAGGTGTAACTAAAGGGCAGCGCCTCCATTCCCCACAATAATGTTGTTCTTTCTCTAGACATGCTAGTGAAGGGTAAAACTGCACATGATGCTCAGTCAGGCATTCTGATTTTGGAAATGGGGGTATTCAGAAATGAACACACAGAGCATTCAGAAATCTCATCTCTGAGCTGAGCCCAACCTGCTCTGAATTTCCCCTCAACTCAGTATCCACTTTCTCACCTGCCAATTTCCTTCTCCAACTTTTACAATTGGCTAACAGGAAGGCATATGCATTGGATTGTTAGGCTGTGCCTAGGTTTGGGCAAACACCGGAAAAGGGCAACCTATGATGAAAACGATGGGGGCATTTCTCAGGCTTTGGGAAAGAGACTCAGGGTATTTTCATATTAGTGGCTTATGCGTGATGGCAGGGCTCAAGTGAGCTCAGAGGTCTTCATTACAGAGAACTGGAAATTTAGGACAAACTTGAAATGAAGAGGTGACACAGTGTCCTTCACTCAACACCCACAGTAATGCCGTAGATATAAGATTGTGGGGGGGGGGCAATGTAGACTTAAGACTGAACATCCATGGTATCATACTTACTGTACTGATACCATTGTTTCAAGATGCCCTGCACAACTTCACACAAGAGTTTTGGGGGTGGTATCAGGAGCAAAAGCTGTTTCCCGAAAGGAGATTCAAAGCTAACTGCAGAGTTTCCTGATGAACATTTGTGGCGCAGTTCCGCACACCTAAAATGCATTGATGCCCATGAATGACATTGATGCAGTGGGGAAACTTTCCACCTCAATAGTGATCAAAATGTCTGGTTGATATTCTAGATTAAACTTGCTTCCTGAACTTTTTTGGAAAGGGATTTTGAAATGGAGCCTTGGCTTCTCCATCTGAGCCAGGTGCTTTTTCTGCTGGGTGACCTGGTGACTTTTCCAAAGCCTTTAGCCACCTGTCTTTGCTTTTTCCTAAGCATCACTTTTCAAGCTATTCCTTACAAGTTAGGTCTTTGGCAGCCTCACAGGATAGTTTGACATTCCAGCCGCAACTGTTTCTCTTACAGCATGCCTGCAAGGCACAAACGACCTTGTTTGCCCCAGTCTTCCTAACAATTTCACTTGGCTCCTTTTTTTTTTTTTTTGCAGCCTCCACCCCACCATAAGTCTTGCCTGTTTTTCAGTTCAGCAATGATTACTTCGTTTGGAGACCTCCGTTATTCATATGACTGCTTTAGCTAAAGGCGCTGAAAGCAAATCTGCAGATGGTGCTAAAACCTGAGACAGAGGAAATAATGAGGATCAATGCAACCAGTTTAAAACTTCTTTTTTTTCCAGAGGACTTGGGTGACAAGAGCAACATAATGAAAATGAAGTTAAATGGAGGCAAATATAAAATAATTATTCTGGCTACAAAGAATCAATCCACAGGACCCATGCTAAATCAGAGAGTCAAGCAGAATACTGATCAGGGAAAAGATGTGAGATACAAGTACAGGTGGGGTAGGGGAAGATAGTAAATGATCGAGAAAGTCTGCTGCATGCAGCAAATTGGATTAAAGGATAAGGGAATGCTCTGATCACTGATTCATCCTGGATCTCAAAACATCTCTGATTTATGTGCCCTACACCTTCCCCTAGGTGAACTCACCTATCTTGTAGCTAACCTGATATTGTGGTGTGTAAAACAGGGGTGGGAAACGTGTCCCTCCAGATGTGGCTGGATGTCAGGGCAGGTGTCGGGAGGAGGTTGGCAATAACTCACAAGGTGTCCGTGAAGTTAACTCTTTATTCAAAGAAACAAACCAGCTCATGCCTAGTGAGTACAGCAACTCTTTCCAGTAGAACTTGCCCCAACGAAGCAACTGTGAGGACTGAAGATCCCCACCTTCCCACTGCTCTCCAAATCTCCTCCTCCCCTGGGTGCTTTCCAAGCAATCTGAGACTCCACTGCCTTGTCTGTTTCTGCTCTTCCCTCTTCATACCTCTGCAGCTTCTGGGAGACCAGCAGGGAGGGGAGCTGGTTGCAGCGGAAGGGAGAGACCCATGGCTTTTTCAGCAGCCTGTCTCATCTCTGGCTCTTGGCCCCCCTCCTCTCCAACCTCTGCTTCTGCCTCTGGTTCTGGACTGCTCTCTGCCACAGCCTCTTCCTGCTCACTAAACACTGTTACTTCTTCCGTTGCTGATACCTCCTCCTCCCAGTCAGCTCCCTTTTCTCCCTCTGACCACTCATTGTTGTCCCACCACCAGTCTCCTGGCTCTCAGCCTTCTTCACTTGGGGGTTCCCCAGCTGGTGCCTCCCACCACTCCTCTGCATCCAACCAGTCCCTGACACTGGACTACAACTCCCATCATCCCTGCCATTGGCCTTGCAGACTGGGCTGATGGAAACTAAAGCCCCACAATATCTGGAGCGCCACAGATTCCTCATCACCCCTGATATAAAGACGTGTGGTCATTATAATGTGTAGGATGCCAACATTTTTAATTTCTCCACCCATGACCGTATAGCCAGTGCTGGCTGGTGCCTGCTGGGACTGGTAGGGCAGAAGGCAGGGAGGCACACAGAAGGTGGAGCTGGAGGCAATGAAGGTGGAGCTGGAGGCTATGAAAGCCAGAGCCAATTACTTCTAGATCTGTCCAAATCCTTCTCCCTGCTGAGTTTGACAAGGGCAATGTCAGGGGATTGTTGCTGCCACTATCGAGTAAAGACACTCCAGTCTGCTCTTCTTTAAGAGCTTTAGTGTGCATACTATTTACAGCACAGAGACATCAGAAAACATTACTGCCTAGTCTGATTCAGAACCCAGCAATGGCGCTTGTCTGTTTTTGTGCCAGCATAATAGTCTGGGAACGCCAAAACACCGCCCCCTTGCCCTACGTCTGGGTGCGTTCCTTCTCCCATCCTTTGGCTGGAGCGTTGCTGGGCCGCGTTCCTTCTCCCATCCTTTGGCTGGAGAGTTGCAGGGGCTCTGACACCTTGCTGCACTGTCCTTCCTCCCCTGGCCAGCTGGGTCGGTGCAGGGGCTCTGATGCGTCTTGGAGCCCCCTCTCCATGCCGCTCCATTCCTCATTCCCTCCTCCTGACCTGCTGCTCATGCTGTCACTGGGCGAAGTGCTGGTCAGGATGACTGGGGGAGGGTCCCTGTAGGGAGTCCCCCTGACAGGCAAGAATAAGACAAAGGAAGAGCAAACTGGCAGTGCCACCCCAATGCAGGTGTGTGGTTCTGTAGCTAGCCCATTGCAACTACATGCTGGTCTGGTGAATAATCATACTCATGTCAGCATAGGCATAATTGGATGGCCATCCATTCAGCAACCATGCAAAACCCCAGGCCAGTATGGGTATGGGATAGGCAGTGCTGTCTTCCTGATGTAGTGAGAGAGGTAAGTTGGGGGACCTCTGAATTGGTGGCAGCATCCCTGCAGAGATGCCACTCCCACCAACCCAAGGCTCTTCTGACCTCACTGCTACCTTGCTCCTAATGAGTGCCACAGCTAGGAAGGACACCATTGGCTCCCTTCTTCTTCACAAGCCACCACTGCCTCAAACCGTCACTGTTGTCTTCTAACCAGAGATTTCACCTGGCAAACCCTCTGGGTGGGGGCTGCTATGCGCTAATGCTTTGCTACAGTAAAGGCTCGACCAGAAAATGAAAACACAATGCCCTCAAATGAGTGTACCTTCTACAAAAACAACATGCTAAAATGTTTTAAGAAACGGCAACCAAAACGTTAGCCTTGGAAGAAAGCTCAAGTTGTTAGTGGAAGTGAATTCTCACATCACAGCCTCATCTCTTTTGATCCAGCCCTGGTGTTATGAATGCACATCCTAGCAAAGTCTCCTTCGATAATTTGAATTATACATTTGTTTGCTGTGTATTTTCTTTCTCATGGTGTTGTGGAGTCACTCGGGCATGTTTCACCTCAGGAGATGGCATTTCATTGCTTTCTTGGAAGGCTGAATGAATTGCATTTCACTATGCAGCTTGCATTGTCTGATAATCTATGCAAGTTCACTGCTAAGATATTGCCATCTTCTAAAAGCAACAATTTTGCAATGTTCTGTTTTCACGGTTTACTGTACAATTCTTCAAAATGCCATCTTTGGGAAAATAAATCTGTCATTCTGAATCCTTTTGTTGCTGCCTAAAAGAGAGGCAGAAGAGGGCTGCGGCTCAGAGAGTTCAGCAGCTACAGAATAGCTACGCATTGCAACACCCATTATGCCCGGGACTATTCCCATGAAGTCAGCAGCCCTTCCTAAACTGTTAATTCATGGGGCACAAGGGGTGGTTTCCCTCACCCTACTTAATTCAAAATTGAGACATTCTTCACTATTGCCCTTAAAAAGATACCGTTGGGTCCAGTTCAGAATTAAGGATAAACTAAAGTTTGGACGCGGGTGGCGCTGTGGGTTAAACCACAAAGCCTAGGGGTTGCCGATCAGAAGGTCGGCGGTTCGAATCCCCGCGACGGGGTGAGCTCCCATTGCTCGGTCCCAGCTCCTGTCCACCTAGCAGTTCGAAAGCACGTCAAAATGCAAGTAGATAAATAGGGACCGCTACAGCGGGAAGGTAAACGGCGTTTCCATGTGCTGCTCTGGTTCGCCAGAAGCGGCTTTGTCATGCTGGCCACATGACCTGCAAGCTGTACGCTGGCTCCCTTGGCCAATAACGCGAGATGAGCGTGCAACCCCAGAGTCGGTCACGACTGGACCTAATGGTCAGGGCTCCCTTTACCCTTTGCCTTCAAAGTTTGGTAGTACAACAATGATGGAGAAACCTTTGCAGCCTGAGGGCCATATTCCAGTCTAGGCAACCTCCTGGAGCCACATTTTAGTGGTGGGTGGGGCAAGAAGCAAAAGTGGGTGGAGAAAACACATTGTTGCACACAATTTTGCCCAATATGCATGTTTTGCAAAGCAATATTCCCTGATATAATTTTCATATGTTATTTTCAGTCATATCTGGATTTGTATGCACACTTCACTCCAGTAAACACTTTTTTTATATGAGCATTTTCTGGTTGGAAAACTGCAACTGCAAAATTCTGAGAAGTACAAATTTGAAATATGACTGTTTGTGTATTGCTTTGGAAAGAGTGAATTATGCAGGTTTTTCTTTAAATGTAAACTGATTTAAATTATCCCCCCATATTTAGTTGCCAGCAACCAGTAATATGGGATTCGTACCAAAGCATTGTAAAGACAAACAACAGAAGCGTCAAAATACCTGCTTATTTTACTTCAGACAGTTAAATATTCAAAGAGTTCGTAGAGCTCCTATTATACTGTACTTTTTGTGCAGGTAATTCTGGCTGCACCTTTTATTTTTAGCTCCTACTAGAAAGTTTCTTGACTTAACCACAGAACATTATGCAATTTATCACACGAGGATGAGTGATGAAGGCAGCTTGTGTAGCAATGCAGTGCTGCAAACTAGCATAAGGCTTTGAACTCAGTAACTCTTTGCTAGATCGAGTGCCATTTATTTTGTCCATATTTTGCCCAGTTAGTCCTTTTCACATTGGGTCATATACCATACATTGGGTTATTTATTCTACAAAGAGAATGAATGAAGGAACGAGCGAATGGTTTTATTGAAGAAAGGCACAGAATGAATGTGAAAGTGAAAATATGCTTTCAGGTAAGTGCGTTCATGTACCTTGTCATTTTATATTGTGTCATGTTAGCAAATGCTCTCCATTGCTATGTAGTATTCATGACTATTAACTGCATTGAAATATCAATTGTTTGTGGACATGCAGAAAGCAAATCATGTAATATGTTTGCACAAATAGAGCCAAATGTTATCATGATTCTGAGCTGTGATGAGCAATATTTGTAGCAACGTTTCTGCTACTGAACAATATTGGGCTGGCCCAGGCAATTGGTGGTTTCCTCACTAGTGGCTAGAGGAGCATCAGTTTCATAAACTGACCTAGTAGGATATATGCATTTGGGCTCTCCATGTCATATCTAGATGAGATTGTTGCAGCTCTAGAGCACAAATCATAACAGTGACATGTATAGACTAGAGGTGCACCACAAGCCCCAATATTTGTATCTCTGTGCATTAAAAAAAAAATCCAAATTTCTGAGGCACTCTGTTCTCTCAACTTTGATCTGTAATTTGAGATCAATCCTGAGCCACTTAATATAAAACAAAGTTATATATTCCCCACTCACTATAATGGGAAATTTTAGAAATGACTAAAACTTGTTTTCTCCTTTTGACCAAAGTGGATGAAATTTACAGGTGCAGGGGCCTCTCCAGAGTGGATTAAACATGCCAAATTTTAGGGAGATTTTGTGTAGGGCACTTTCAAATTTTTCAAAGAAAGCAAAACTTTTCCACTAGAATTTGGTGCAATGCAGGCGTGGTCACCCCTTCTGAGGGAATAAAACCTGCCAAATTTCAGAATGATAGTTGGAGTGGTTTTCTCAAAACAGAATAGTGAATAATACTTCACTGTTTTGGGGTGGGAACAATAAGACTGATGGTGAAAGCTTTCCATGAAAGACTGAGATGGGGAAAACATCACTCCCAGAAAGGACCCAGTTACCCCAAGGGCCACTGATAAAAGGCAGGTTTCTCTCCTTGCTCCCATGAATTCTAGTGACCACAATGGAGATTTCTCCTTTGACTTGCATATGGGAAGGCATAGATCCATGTGAAAAACAAACACAGCTTTTAATCCCTCTACTAGATTGAGTGGGGAAAACATAGCTTGATTTTGTACAGAATGGCTCAAAATCTGAAACACAGATCAAAGCTGAGAGAGCACGGAGCAACTCAGAAACATATCACTTTTTTAATGTGCAGAAACAGATACAAGATGAATCTCAGGCCCCATGCACACACCTCATCTTAGACAGTAGATGTCCTGAACCTCTGGCCTACATGGCAGCCGGTCAGTATGCCAAGTTCAAAGTCCAGGAGTCAATCCACACAAGCAAAATCTCAAGGTCAGGAAATGCAATCCAGGAACTGCAGACCAGGGTCAATCCAGGTAGCCAAGTCTGAAGTCTAGCAGTCAAGATATAGCCCAGAGTCAAACCTGCAGCACAGTCCCATAGAGTTCCAGGAGCACCCAAGTCAAGGTCCATCCACATGGGCAGTTGAGCACAACCAGTGCCTCAGCTCTGCTTCCCTTTTGTTCTTTGTATAATGATTGCAGCATCTGGGCTTGACAAGGCATGTGACCCTCACCTGTTCCAAGCTGGCTCCAGCTGAGGAATCACACACCTTCTCCCAGAGCTAGCGAGCCCCACCTGGCTAGCTAGGGAGCTGGGCTGTGGGCCCTTGCCTGCCTCTGCCTCCGCCTCCTAGAGAGCTGCTCCCTGTGCCTCAGAGCCTGCCATGTTCATGGAGACAGGGGTCCCTCTGGCTCTGGTGATGGGTCCTGCTGCTCTGGTTCCTGTGCAGTGACCCCCATCCCCTCGCTATCCTCCATCACCCTGTGAGTACTTCCTTCCTCATCCCCTGCTCACCCTGGTGTGTCCCAGTTTTGGCTACAACCCTTGCAAAAGGATCCTTTTCCTCTTCTCCATTGACCTGCCAGTTCAAGACAGCAGAGGTGGGGAAATCACAGTCTGAGATGTCGGAGAGCCTCTGGTGTAGAATAAGCATTTGTGGGCAAGATTGACTCAGTGTGAGTAAACTTCTTCTGTTCAAGGGAACTTCCATAAAAGATGTGTTTCATTAATGCTGAAATTAGGCCAAGGAACATCATTAGCAGATGTGCTGTTGAGCAATTTAGCCATAAACAAAACTTCCCATGTTACTTGCTCGTCATGTGCTTATGCACTGAATGGCACAATGGGACTTGGGGGTTGACTGGCACAGTGGAGTGCTGTCATAACATTAGCACTTAACAGGCACCTCTTGTAATAATTAAGAAGTGTATGGAGCACGCTGGTATTGATTTCCAGATTACTGCTATCCCAATAAACCCAGCTGCTAGAAACGGAGTGGACTAGAACTAAGATCAATGCTATTGCCTTGGCAATACAACTTGTGGCTTTTCATTACCTTTGCTCCAATTTGGAGACAGGCCTCAAAATGCCCATTTTTATGATACTAGCAATTTGTTTTATGACAGCTTCCTGCACTACATGCAAAGGGAGTGTAATGCTTTAGAAGCTGCCGTGGCAAATGGGGGGGGTACTCTTTTTATTTATGACTTGACATGCTCCCCGGTGTGTCATTTGGTACTTAAAAACAACAGGATTTGGTAGCTAATTTGAATTGACAGTTGCACACAGTGCTTGAGCTCTGTTAAGGGAGTTAAAAATCTGGACGACTGTTGTTTTGAATTTTTATTTATTGAGTGTACCAAAGTGATATTCTGCTGAACTACCTCTAACTCTGCAGAGGTTCTGCATGGGGTGAAGAAGAAAACAAATCTATTATTAAATTGATAAAATAATATATTATTAAATCTAAAATATTATTATCAACTAATAATAATAATAATAATACAATGGTGACAATGTAACTGTACAACAAAAACAAGATCACAGTCCAGAAACAAAATAAATATTGACTATCAGCAGTTTCCCCACGCAAACAGGATTTCTAAACAATGAGATAAATGCCTTAAAACTAGCTGCCCTTGCAGTATTTTTTCCCAGCATAATAGAATCATGGACACCCATACATTATTCTCACTTCATTGAACAGAGTTGCTAACTGGCCATTTTGATCAGCTTGGTGGGTCCCACGTTAGATAAGAGGAAAGCGGACAAGCAGAGCCCTGTAGCAGTTTTCTTGAACAGAAGGTTATTTATCTGAAAATTTCTCCTGCTGTTTTCCGTATCCCTCTGTTCATCTTCAGCTAAGGGCCTCATTTCTCAAAGTACTGGTAGGGCTTATTTACAGATAAAAAAGACAGCATTTAGAGAGAGACAGCAAATTCTAGAATTGGTGTTTCAGAGAGATGCTAGGATCTGAAGTCAACGGGTCTTATTCTCAAGTAAAAGTGCATCAGTGGGTTTGTCTAGGGCATTCTTATATGATCCCAGGTTGTGTTCCAGGATATTAATACAGTATGATGAAACACAAAGAATAAAAGCCAATCAACACAAACTAGAACTTTTTTTTAAAAAAAGTTATAGCCTATTCTTAAAATGAAACCTAAGCTCCCCATAGTATGGTAATTCTAGTACCCCCTCAGAAGTCCAGGCTAACAGGTAAGACAACAAAAGTGCTATCTTATTCATGTTTTCTGGGTTCGATGGCACTTAATCTGGGTAAGTGTGTATAGGATTGCAACCTGTTCCTCAGCTAGACTGCTAACTGGTAAAGACTTCTAATAACCAATACCTTTTAGCAGAATGAACAACCTGACAAATGCTTGTTGACTGGTTGTGTTAACAAAAAGCCAAAAGTTGACATATCAAACTCAGGTCTTGTGAAGTCAGTCAGTCTGAGAAACAATGACTGGTCTAGCAACATTTTGATGTGGGTAAGCTTGGATTTGAACCCAGCGCTCTTGCTGAAGTCTGACACCCCTAACATCCCCCCCCCATCGTCCCTCACCACTGGGCATGCTGGCTGAAGTGGAAGCCCACAGGTTTCCTGTCACTGCTCTGACCACTATACCACACTGTCACTCAGTGTAATGACCAATTCCCTGCATGCCACTCATTTAATTGAAAGAATACCAAGTTGTAGGGGGGGGGGAATATATACATTCTTCAACCTTGTGCAATGTTTAGTACAACACTGACTGGTGATGATGGTTGAATTTCGGCACATACAAGGCAGGTCCTATGAACATACAGTACTTTGGATCAGCTCCGGCCTACGGTAGGCAATGAATGGGAACAACCTCTGAAGACATCCAGCAGTGCACATCCACCACCCTTAAATATAAAACCATTAAGACAAGGATGGATTCCCCATCCTTATTTCACAGCCCAGCACCAGAACTGTTCCAGTAACTATAAATTAGAACAAAGTGGAATCATCAGCATGCTCTGTGCCATCTCTGAATGGCAAGATCATTGAGCTATCAAATAAATGTTCAAAGCTAATTATTTTTCTGATGAAGAAACATTAAATTACTACCTCCTGGGAATATTATTACAGTTTTGGCAGCCAGCGTGATTTAACTTGGCCAGATCTTCTCAATTGGCTGTACAGTACCTAAAATATTATTCGTTGCAATGCAAAAATTAAAACATCGTGGGTGGGGGGGGAGTTTAATGTGTGTACAACTGATCACAGCCAGGTCTCACAAGGGCTGGTGGTATCTGCTGGCCAGAAGCTGTGGCACCTGCTTCTACGGTACCTGCAACAGTGTCAGGGGCTGCTGTTCAGCCTGCATTCTACGTGGTAAAGAAATGCCAAGTGGTCTTGGGCTTTCCCAGAGCTTAAGTGCCGAGGCCGGCCCATGGATCTGCTGTGAGACTTCAATGAAAAAGGGCAGTTTTGCAGATCACATAGTCGTGAGCAAAGGCCAAATGGCCTACCAATATCATACTATTGATATCATCAATGGATACCGTTCCAAAAAGTAAAGGACGATAAAATAATATAGAGCAAGGTAATAAATACAGTTGACAGCATACAGATATATTCAAACAAGATAATGGTCATGATCATGTGCACAGGCACGGCATTGAAATCACTTAGGCTTAAGTCAGAATAACTGCTCTGGATTACAGCAAATGTTTTTTTAAAAGGTGCTAATTTTAAGCAACACAAGGAAGTAATTTCTGTTTCATTTATGGGTCCTTTCCCCTTATAGCTATATAGCCCTCTGGAGGAAAGTGGGGTATGAATGTTTTCATAGGTTATTCATCTTGCCGTTTGAATAAAAATAGAAGAAATTAAAACAAACTAACACAAATTGATTTAAGGAACAGGTAGAATCATAGGTTTTAGCTTCTGTACTGATAAAAAAATACCATTTCAAGGCTGCAATCTTAACCCTACTTAACTGGGAGTAAACCCCACTAAATTCAATAGGGCTTGCTTCTGAGAAGGCCAGGTTAGGATTGCACTGCACCGTGACCAAAGACTTTGGTTGAATTATGAAATGCAGTTTAATTAATTCTGCCTGATTAATAAAGAAAAATGTCAGGATCTTCTGTGATCTGTTTCTTGCCAGTGCTAGCATCAGTTAAAGCAACACAAGAATTCATCCTGCCTAATGCTTGATCTTACATTACAGCTAAAACAAAAACAAAAAAAACTTCAGTGACACTGCTCTTGATTGGATGTAGCTTGTCTAATAAATTACTGTTGTCTTGCGCTCTTTTACTTTAACATTTGACCAGTCAAAATCTATTACAGAAACAGCCTTCTCAACCTGAAAAGTTGGAGTAGTATCTGTTTCTCTCATTCTCCTTTGAATGTAAAAAGCTTTCATTGCCGCACGGATGAAGCACTCCAACTCCCATCAGCCACAGCCAGCCATGGTCAAAGGCCAGGGATGATGGGAGTTGCAGTCCATGGGCTCCAATGGTGGTGGTGGTGGTGATGATGATGATGATGTATTGCTTATAACCTGCCCATCTGACTAGGTTGCCCCAACCCAACCATTCTGGGTGGCTTCCAACATAATATAAAAACACACCAAAGCACCACACTTTAAAAACTTCCTGATGCAGGGCTGCTTTCAGATGTCTTCAGAAAGTTGTGTACTTGTTTATCATGCTTTGTTCCTGCTTGCCTAAAGTAGTGGAAGAGGCACACAGTGCTAGTCATTCTCATGTCAACACGTCAATCAGTATCTTTAAAAAATGTGAGCTCTATGTAAACAGATTGCAGATTCATTCAACAGATTAATTAAAGTCACAGTTATCTACTATGCTGCTTCCCAAGAGCAAGGGAGATGGTTCCCCATGGTTTGATATCATACCACATGGGCATAGTTCTTTACCTTCTGATTGGCTCCACTATCAGGGAGAAAGCATTGGTATCAGCCTTACCCATGCTGTGATACTCAACTCGGGCTGCATATACACCATACATTTAAAGCACTCCTCCCAAGGAATCCTGGGAACTGTATTTTACCCCCTCACAGAACTACTATTCCCAGAACCCTTAACAAACAACAGTTTCAAGGATTCTTGGGAGGTGGAGAGAATGTGCTTTAAATGTATGGTGTGTAAGGTAAAGGTAAAGGGACCCCTGACCATTAGGTCCAGTCATGCCCGACTCTGGGGTTGTGGCGCTCATCTCACGTTATTGGCCGAGGGAGCCAGCATACAGTTCCGGGTCATGTGGCCAGCATGACAAAGCCGCTTCTGGCGAGCCAGAGCAGCACACTGAAACGCCGTTTACCTTCCCGCTGTAGCAGTGCCTATTTATCTACTTGCACTTTGACGTGCTTTCAAACTGCTAGGTTGGCAGGAGCTGGGACCGAGGAACAGGAGCTCACCCTGTCATGGGGATTCGAACCTCCGACCTTCTGGTTTAACCCACACAGCCATAATTCCCAAAATTGTATGTGTCCCACCCCATACAGAAGTGGGTGTCTTAGTTCTGCTGCTCCTGTTTGAGCAATCTCTGGGCAATGAGAAGTCTGGAAGCAGCTCAGTGCCTCCTTCTGTGGAAATCCCTTCACATGTTCATTTGAAGTTGTGATGAAATCTAGCTGGCCAGCCTTTCCTTGGCTCTCTGCCTTGAATTTTTCAAGGAAGTTGGATTTTCATTTGGTGTATTAAAGGGTGGTATGAATCTGAATCCATATTCCTGATATGTGCACTTACTGAGGTTTATGAAATTTCAGATCAGGCTCCAAACTCCCAGGCTAGGAGTTATCTCCATCGTGAGCAGAGCCAAATCCTGGAGGCAAAACAACAGACTTTGGTATTTGTTAGTTACTGCTGAGTCTAGATTTAGATACATGTTTGAATAGTGTGACTTGGACTGAGTTTTCTAGCTTGCTCATCAGCCAACAAATTTGCAACAATCCCTTTACAGGGATTTACAAATTTCTGGACTTAACCACTCCATGTTAAAATCTCACATTACCAGAGATGTAAAACTATTAATTATCTCAGTAGAATCTTAGTTAATAGACAGCTGCCTTCTTTATATGAACCTTAATCATTTGTGTGCTTTCAATTATGTGTTATCGTAGACCATTGCCCTTATCTAATGATCCCTAGAATCAAACCAGATCATCCCTGGATGGGATTCCAAGAACGGATGCCGAAATGAAAAGTGATAAGTCTATCAAATATTGCCTCCCACCCAACCCTTACTTTGAATATAAGAATTTAATGTTGCCCAACAACTGAACTACGTATTAAGGTACAATAACTCAAAATTGAAAAGGGGCACAGGGAGGTAATGTGCATTAGTGGATGTTTTTACTCTGACTCTGTTTCTTAATATGATGATGTACTTTCATTATTGTATTTCATTCTTCTTGTTAACACTTCAGGGCTTCTTGTTGTGGGAAGCAATTCATATATAGAATAAGCCTAAATCTAAAATTAAAAATCTGGCCCTGCTCCAATTGTAATCTGGTGTTCGTTGTATAGCAGGAAGGCTAAGCAGAGGAGGTTGCGTTGTTCATTTTGCTGGAGAGTCAGAATGGGCTGTGCCCATTCTAATCTTTCGCGCACACAAAAAGCAAATTCCCCAGCGCTCGGTCAGCTGTACAAGAAGATGTGCACCGTGTGCTCACTTAGCCCTCACAGTTGGCAGCTCCATTGTTCCTGAGGAACAGAGCTGTCAAAGGAAGTCATGGTTTTGGAGAGACAGATGGTCTCTGTGGTAGACTGAAAACATGAACAGCTTTGAAAATTAGGATAAAAAAATCAATTTGTCTGAGTACTCATCAGGGAGACGAGTAAAGTTAGGGGGAAATGCAGAGGTGATGAGCTTTCAGTAACCCGTGCCATGAAAATGGGTAGGCTCCTGCATACTAATTACCAAGTTTGTGCCGGGTCATTGTTTTCATTACTGTATGACATTATTAATCCTTGAATGCTACTAATATGTGATTCACCCTGATCAAGTCCAAATGGAATAACAATGGACTTTGTTGTCTAGTTGGTCCTAGTGGGTTGCAGGCAAGTTTTCAGTACTGCTTTCTTAGCCAGAGTGCTGTTTATTGGACTGCATCTGACAAAGTTAGTTGAACTTAGACCCCACGGAAGTCGAAGGGAACATAGGAAGTGACCTTATGCTGAGTCAGACTCATTGGTTCATCTAGCTCAGTATTGTCCAATCACTGCCAGAATTTCAGGCAGCGAGTCTTCCCCTGCCCAAAGATGCTGGGGATTGAACCGAGGACCTTCTGTACTCAAAGCAGATGTTTTGCTACAGCCCCTTCTTATGGGCTAAAAGAGTTACTTATGACAGCACTTGTCCCATTTATTTCTGTGGGAACTAATTTATTCTGGTTGTTGTTTGTGGAATGGAAAAGCTATCAGTATGGCTACAAATTTATGACAGGTTTTACTAATACTTTCTTAACAGGGTGCTGGTGTATTTGGTTGGATCCAACAAAGTTAGCTGAACTGGATCCCATTTTAATCAACGAGACAAGTTACTTTTGCCTTAAGCCCCTGTTAAATTCATTGGGGAACTAAGGGCAACTTACTTATTTTAATTTTTTTGCAGAATGGGAAACAGGTTGAAATGGCCACAGATTTATGACTGTGTACTCAGCCTTGACCATCAACGCTTGTCGGTTTTTTGTTGGCTTGATTGTTTTCACACAGCCTCCGGGTCCCTTTGGACACCTGAGAATAAGCTTTATCAAACACAATAGGACATACTTCAGAGTACAGAGACATATTACTGTCACTGTTAATTTTATTTCATTTTTTTTTCTTTTTACCTAGAAGAAAATCAAGGGTGGTCAAATCTAATTTTCTTTCCTCCCCTTAACTACTGTAAAGATTGCAAATCACTTCTGAACTAATCTTGCGCTAAATTAAACTTTCTCTGATAGAAAGGAAAGTAAGTAAGATAAGTGCACAAGCCCAAGACTTGTTGTGGATCATTTGCAATCACATATATACCACAGTGAATGTCAGACTTACCCAACCTGAGGCCCTCCAGGTGTTTTGAATTACAACTCCCAGCAGCAGCAGCAGCTAGTATGGCTAATGACCAGGGGTGATTGGATTTGTGCACCTGGAGGCATCAGATTGAGGAAGACTGTTTTCTGTTCTCATCCAAAGGCTGTTTCTCCTGTCCAGGAATGGTGAGTTGGAGAGGACTCTTGGTGCCATCAGTAAATGGATAGCACTCTTTGTGCTATCTGAATCAGGAGAGGGCATTCAGTGCTGGTCCAGTGTCTGAAGGCGATAATGGGCTGGGTGACAGCCAATAAAAGAAGACTGTTTCCTGTGGTAGGCTGTTTGTAGGTCTAGGAACTGGGTAGATGGTCTGTTCTGGGGGGAGTTGCACTACCTCTGAAACAATGTGCAGAAAGGAAATGTCCATATAAACCTGTGATTAATAATAATAATGATGATTCTGCTGCCTTCCCCAGTGCTTCTAATACTGGATTGTTTTAGCATACTCGGGAATCAAAAGTTTTGTGTCTCTTTTGTAGGAAATGTATACTTCTTTGTGCATTCTGCAATATGTAGCTTCAGGGTGCTGTTAAAACCATCAACACTCAGTGGCAATGAGTGCTCAGATCTGACTGGTTTGCTAGCTGCAGTGCTTCTTGGACCAGGGCAGTCTAGCTACATGTACTGGTGCTCTCTCATTTAGACAATTGCAATGCATGCACCACAGAATTTCCCTCGAAAATTATCCTAAAGCTGGAGTTAGATGACTCCACTTTGCAGCACCAATAATGCAATAATGCAAACATGGGTGTTTACATTTCTCAGCACCCCTGCTTCAAATAATTGCCCCATCCCTGTGCCTAGTAAGTGCAGACTTGGAACATTTTCCCGAACTTGCCAATGGCACCCATACATCAAGTCTGGTGAGGAGATGCAGGGACTTCTAATGTATGTGCAGCCACAGTCTCCTTCTGCATGGAAAGCTTACATGTCAGACGTATGGAGCCAGTGTTTGTTTATGTTGTCTCTCTACCTGTACTGAGTGAACGGAACAAAATGCAGTGTCATCAAAATATGCCATCTACAGCACATTTGACGACTGACTGTGAGAAGAAAATCAATCCATGAACTTTCGTCGCCTTTCTGTACTGCTGACACATGACACTCGTTCTTTGCCGAGAGAACGACTGATCCCATTCCTGAAACTAACCTTTTATCTGCTTTAAACTTGCAAAATGCCAATCACCACTTCTCCCACTGCTGCAAGAACAATCCCCCCATGAGTTTTCAGACAGTGGGGAAATTTCAACCAGTAAGGGAAGTAGCAGATAATACTGCATTTCTTCTGAATTTTCATGCTACAGTGCAGAACTAGTAGATAGCATTTAGGCAGTGAGGTGTGGTGTGGCAGGGTAAAAGGACCCCTATGAGTTGTCAAAGGCAACTATGAGGTTGCGGCGCCCATCTCGTTTTCAGACCAAGGGAGCCGGCGTTTGTCCACAGACAGCTTTCTGGGTCATGTGTCCAGCATGACTAAACCACTTCTGGCACAACGGAACACCATGGCAGAAACCAGAGCGCATGGAAACGCCATTTACCTTCCTGCCGCAATGGTACTTATTTATTTACTTGCAGTGGTGTGCTTTTAAACAGCTAGGCTGGGCTGTTTGGATGTACCAGCAGAGCATCTGTGCAGCCTGCCACACCCCAGGTGAGCTGCAGCAACACTAGTGTTAGAATGGCAGCTCCACCAGACCAGTCACTACTCCAACAAGTACGGGACTGGCTCGGCCAAGAAAAGGGAAAACAGGAACAGGACAGGGTGCCCTCCAGATATTGGTGGACTGTAACTCCCACTAGCACAGCCATAGTGGCTAGAGCTGCCGGGAGTTGTAGTCCAAAAACATCTGGAGGTTGTTGAAGGCTGCCCTAATGCATTTGCAGAAAAGATTCTTTGGATCCCAACTGGCTGCTATTATTATTATTATTATTATTATTATTATTATTATTATTATTATTATTATGGAATTAAATGAGGACAAGATCTTGGCATTTTGTAGGTGATAAATTTGTAGCCATGTACAGAAATCAGAACCAAGGAAAAATGCAATTAATTGTCACTTTTACTTCTGTTTTCTGCCCATTGTGTTTGCGTTGTCATTTAAATCTTTCTCCCCGCACCCTCACTGAGCAGTTTATTTCCTCCACCCCCACCCCCAAGGGAATATAGGCAAAAAATTAATTTCCTATTCCTCATGCAAATGCATTCACAATGCAAATGCATTGAAGAAGTTGAGAAAAGCAACTAATACAATAAGGGAGACTTTTTAATTATTTATGCATAGTCAGTATCAGTATATTAGCTGTCGGGGTAACTTGACTGCTGTAGATTTTGTGTCTTCATGATAAGGTTGGTCAGAATTAAAATAACAGTTTTATGAGGAGAATAAAAGACAATTTGTTATACAAATTGTTGCAGCTCAAATACAAATTGAATTTAGCACATTTTACCTTAAGTATGGACACAAATTATGGAAGTCATTAATCAACTGGGGCAGGATCTAAAACAGGAATATTGAGGGAAGAGGGGTAATAGTTAAATTATACAAGTTGTCATAAATAGATTATTAGACATTGTCCCTTTTTTATGACAACTTAGGTAAAATTATTTTAAGAAGTTCAGTAAGATGTTTTTCAGCAATAGCTGTATGATCAGTTTTCTAAAGGGAGAACCCTGAACAGTTGTAATGATCTATAGCAACACATCTTAACAAATTTCCACTTTGTTCTAAATGCTAAGGTTTTAATTACCCTGAGCTAAAAAGGTATCAGTTTAATAGAAGTGATTCAAGAAAAGGCAAATCATTTTCATTAGCAATAATTTGGATGTCCCCAATTAGCAAACTGATACTATTTTTCCTCCTAATGAATACAGTTTTAAAAACATTTTTATTGTGTCGCCCCAATTTTCCTTAGTTTGTAAGATGACAAACTATATTGAAAATCATGACTGAGACTTTGATTCCTTTCTACTTTATGACAGCTAATGAACCAAGTGTTTGATTCATATTTTGGAGACATATAGCTGAATCCAGATATAATTAAGTAAGCTGAGAATAAATGGATTATTATCACGGCTTTTTTTTTTAGCTGGAGCTTGCCAGAGCTCAGTTCTGGCACCTTTCAGGTGGGTGCCATTGCCATTATAAGGGACGCAGGTAGCGCTGTGGTCTAAACCACTGAGCCTCTTGGGCTTGATGATCAGAAGGTCGGCAGTTCGAATCCGTGTGATGGTGTGAGCTCCTGCTGCTCTATCCCAGCTTCTGCTAACCTAACAGTTCGAAAGCACACCAGTGCAAGTAGATAAATAGGTACCACTGCAGTGGGAAGGTAAGCAGAGTTTCGGTGCACTCTGGTTTCTGCCATGGTCTTCCGTTGCGCCAGAAGCAGTTTAGTCATGCTGGCCACATGATCCAGAAAGCTGTCTGTGGACAAATGCCAGCTCCCTCGGCCTGAAAGCGAGATGAGCGCCTCACCCCATAGTCACCTATGGGGTCCATTCAGGGGTCCTTTACCTTTATAGGAGAACAAGGGAGGTGTTCATGGTGAGTTGCAGCACCTCTTTTTCTAGAAAAATAGCACTGAGTATAAGCCATATTGTTGATATCTTATTGGCTGTTCCATTCTGATAGTTAATAATTTGTGAGTCTTCTTTAAACTTTGATCCATTTAAACTCACCTTCAGACATCTCTCATTGGTAAAAACAAGGAGGATTATGCCAATAAAGTTTAGCAGTGGGGGAAATGATCCCAAAGCATTTCGTTTTGTGATTACAGTTACTGTTCTGACATACTGGTAATAATAAAATAGAGCCTGGTCCAGAATCGTCCGTTACATCCCCGTTTCATTCACCACTTACCAATTTTTCCTCTGACATTTAAATGGAACTGAACAATGTGCTGTATTTATTCCATCCCGAACTGATTTTCATTTTATTTTGCAATCATTCCAAGCTGTTACTCACTTGAAAAAACAATCTGATGCATGCGCTGCTATTGGTTTGCAACCATGAACTTGCAGACATAAAATAATCCACTTTGACAGGCCATCGTGTCCCCAGAGCTAAATCTATTTTGGATCTTTCCATAAGACCGAGTTCCACGTGGTTCTCACCGAGGGTGATTTTGAAAGCTGCCACTTGCTAGGAAGAAAAGGAATCTTTATCCCTACACTCCGTGTAACATGATTTACTTGAGTGCCAGATTTGGGTTTGTTTATATAGCCATTGAAAAGGTTATGGTATTGTTTAATATTCCTAGGAACATAGCAGAGCATATGAGCCAAGCTTCATAAGGTGCTTTTGGAGTCTGAAATGTGTGCTTATGCATTTAGATGGCAGGAGTTCCAAAATGAACTCACAGATGGGGGTATAAATCTAATATGCCTTTGGCTGCTTTTTTAACTCTCATCATAAAGTATGTGCAATAATTCTGGCAAATCTTGTCACAACTATTTTTGTACGGAAGACCACGTGATTTGGAATGCATAATGTTCAACTGGACTTTGCTGCAATTGGGAAACAGGACAGGAGGGAATAGCTTTGCTTTGTATTCTTCCGTAATCATGGGCTGCGTTTTTCTACCAGCATACTGCTAGCTACATCTTTTAATAAAATCATTGCTTTGCAGCAAATCCCTGAGCCCCCAAGCAAGCATACAGTGATATGCGAACTTAAGTCCCAATTGAAATCAATGGAACTGAAGCATGGGTGTACTTGTGCTTCGGATTTTAGTCCAGGTTAATAGCTGCTACCTAAATAAAATGAATTATTTAGCAAGTGATTAGGATTCTTATATATCTCAACCTGATCAGGCTACAACAAAGACATTCCAATACATACATGCAAACACATAAATATATTCTACCGGCAAAATCTACCTATGTTGCTCTGCCTGCTTTGGTCTCTGGCCACGCCCACCATTGGCATGTGGCCTGGGTGAGAATGTGGCCCCTGGACGGTTGCCTGGGTGAGAATGCAGCTCTTCAGGCTGAAAAATGTTCCCCACCCCTGCTTCCGAGTAGGGTGGGCAAATACAATGGCAGCCACTGCAGTTGCCCTCCTCTAAGGCCAAGACCTCCCATTGCTCAGTCCCAGCTCCTGCCAACCTAGCAGTTCGAAAGCACACCAAAAAGTGCAAGTAGATAAATAGGTACCGCTCAGGCGGGAAGGTAAACAGCGTTTCTGAACGCTGCTCTGGTTTCGGTGTTCCGTTGCACCAGAAGCGGCTTAGTCATGCTGGCCACATGACCCGAAAAAACTGGCTGCGGACAAATGCCAGCTCCCTTGGCCTGTAAAGCGAGATTAGCACCGCAACCCCAGAGTCGTCTGCGACTGGACTTAACTGTCAGGGGTCCTTTACCTTTACAAGGCTGAGACAACTGAGGTAGAGAAACTGGGGGTGGGAGCTAATATTTAAATTGGAATTTCTCAAAATATATGTAGAGCAGCTTCTAGCTTTATTTTATCTTCGTCTAAGTTAGGGGTAGCCAATCTGGTGCCCTCTTGTTCACTCCAGCTAGCTCAGCTAATTGTTGTAGTCCACATCAATTGGAAGATAACATGTTGGCTGCCCCTAATCTATATAATAATCTAAAGTTTGTTCAGTACTGCTTGCTAAGTGAGTACTATGAATTAAGAATAGTGGCCCTGTTCAGACACAGTTTCTCCATGGGGATTATTCTGAGGGGAGAGAGGGAATGGGTTGTGGATTCTCCCTCTCTTCCTCCGTCCCATTTGCACATTTCACTAGGGCACTAAGAAAACATTAGAAACTACAGTACTATAATCGTCCACCCACTATAGGTAGCATTATATATTACTGAAATCCAGTCATTAGTAGCCAGCAAAGATTTGAGTAAATAGCATAGGCACTGGATCCTAGGGCTGAGGCAGTTCCCCCTAATGTATTTTTGGAGAGGGCCAGGCCCCTTCAATGTTCAGAGGGCAATGTCACATACACGACACCAGAACATCGCATCAGGCCCACTCAATCAACTAGAGAAGATGGCGCCTCTGGTAAATAAGTAGGTGTTAAGTATTCCTGCTAATGGAAAATATTTGTCTTTATTTATACATTGATGATGGGCATGTTTGAGTTATCAACTGAAGAAATTGTTAAAGGAAGTGGTTTTACAGCAGGAATCCGAGCTAAGAATTTTTTTTTGACAAGACAGTGACTCTGAAGAACTAATTGATTTATCTGTGGCTTAATGAATAGAAACAGTACTATTTATAATGTATGAGTTACTGAGTAATCCATACTGGAGGCACATAATAATAACTTGGGGATGACTGATTAATTGTCAATGTTTTATTTTTATTAATTTATTTTGCTTTGGATTTCAGTGTAGGCTATCTATATGACACCGGTCTTTTTCGGCATATGCCACCTAGATTTTAGTCTTTTTCAACTATGTTAATTAATCAGAAGGCAGAGTTATTGGATTGATATTGGAAAATTGTCATCAAATAATTAAAGAAATGACAAGGAATGCTTTACTAAAGATTCATTGATAATGGGTGCGGGTGATGATACGGAATTGTGAGCACATTTATAGCTGAAGTATTAAGCCTGAATAGCATATCATTTAAAAGTCTCTTCACAGCATAGGTAGTTGCTGGGAAATCAGAACATACTAAAATTAATACATCATGTTATAGCACTGACCTGAATTACCTTGTTTGCTCCAAAGTGCAGAAGTTGATCAATTTTTGTGTTTCTTTGCTTCAGAGTGTTTTAAAAAATGGCAATATGACACTCACTTCTCACCTGAGGGAGGTGAAGTGGTAGGCTTCTCTTTCACTGGAGAAATTTGAGCAGTGGCTGGTTGGCCATCTGTCAGGGATGCTGCAGTTGCCTCCTGCAATGTAGATCCTGCTTTGAGCAGAGGATGAGAGATGACCTTCAAGGTCCTTTCCAATAAAACAAATCTGTAATATGGCAAGCACCTGGATTTGCTTCTGTATTGTTACAGAATGAAATGAATGTAAGAAAGACAGTGCTGGAAATGGTTTGCGGAACATTGAATTTGTCGAAAGGTAGGAATTGCTTCGTTGGAAGTTGGGGTGCAAGGCATGGAAATATAAGACTTGATAGAAACGAGTTCTTGTGAATAATATATGAATAAAAAAGAAGAGGAAGATGGAGAATAGCGGTGTTTAACACCATCAGTTTTTGAGTCTTCTCAAAAAGCTATTTGATATTATTAACCTACATTTTATAAGAAACTCATCTGGATAAAAGTAATCAAGATAATTGTGTTTCATTGTCCAGCAGTGTGACAAGTTCCACATGGTACTGCAAAGTGCTTAATAGATGTTTGATTTCTGCCCACTCATGGCTCAACCATGATTTTCATCATTACTTAGAAAATGGTCGTATCCGTGTCGAGTCTGAATGACACTACACCTACGTCTGCCTCTCCTACGTGCTAGACACAGAGTTGGGTGAAATATGCAAAGGTCCCTAAATGATGCTGAGGAGAGGCCTGCACTGTAATTCTGAAGTACTGCAACAGGATAGCGGTGGGGAAGATGAATGGAGGAGGGCAGACTTCAGATTTTATGTGATAATATCTGCGCTCATCAGAGAAGAAGTAAAAAGGAATGATCCATGAAAGAGGAAAAGAGGGAATGCAGGATTAAATGGTGAACAAATTGAAGGAACTGACAATAAATGAAAAGCTGCTATTAATTTTATGATCAAAAGGCCTGCTAGGGAAAGTTAACTGCATCCAGGTAAGGCAGAGCTTTGCTTTTTCCCTCCAGAAAGTCAGGTATCTTCATACTTTTTTGGGGGGGGGAATCAGGGATTGCTAGCAGGTGGCCTCTGGCCAGTATTCTTCATGCCACATTTGTTATGTTAACCTTGGGTTTCAGGTCCAGGGCTTCGTGAGGCAGCTTACATACTAAAACAATACAATGTAATCATTAATATTAGAAATCAACAAAACACAATCAGATTAAAACTCCCACACCCAAAGCACAAATTAAGAGAAGGCTTGGTGGAATAAAAAGTATGTTAGGGCCTGTTTAAGAAAAAGACACCAAAGGGGGTCTAGATCAAAGATGATGAACCTGTGGCCCTCAGCCAGCTTGCCTGTAGTCAGGGATGCCAGTAGTCAAGGATGATGGGAACTGTGACCTCATGGATTGATATATGTGTTGGTATCGTTAGGAGGAGATGTTTCTTTGCTTTGCCATCCATTTAGATATATCAGCTGGTGACAATGGGAGTTGGAGTCCAACAGCATCTGCATACCTTCTGAGTGTCCCCATTTTCCAGGGACATTCCCAGAATTATGATAGCCACCCCAGCTTCTGATTTGATCCTGGAATGTCCCCATTTCACCCACCAGCACCGCCACTGCTGAGCTCAGAGAGGAGGATGAGCCAGGGCTTGTCCTGAGCAGCCGCAGCAGAGATGGCAGCTGCAGGGGAGCAAGCGGTTACCTCTCCTCCCTTGGGCAGCTCATCGCAGCTGCTGGAGAGCGGATGAAGAGGAGGAGAGGCTGCAGCCGCCATAGTCTGAGGGGCAGGCAGAGCGCAGGGCCACCCAGGAGGGAAGAAAGAGGGAGCGGAGCCGAGCCTAAGGTATCTTGATGGTTATTGTTTTAGGTTCTTTGTGCATCCATGTCTAATCGTGCCCCCTTTCTAAAATTAATTTATTGGCGTGTGTTTTTCTTTTTGTAAATCTACCAAAGAATAAAATAAAATCTGGGTTAAGGGGTTTTCTCAGGATGCTGGAGGGTGTGTGTGCTGTGTGATGTGGTGGTGATGGCACTTGCCTTTCTTCTCATAGGAAATGCTCTGCTGGGATTGTGGGGTGAGAAGAAAGAAATGGTGGTTGAGGCATGAGAAATGTTCCTTTTGTTTTCATCTGAGGGATGTTGGAGGGTATGCATCTGTTGTAGATCAGCTTGTAATAGAGTCTAGTTTTCTTCCCAAAGCCTTGATGTACCTACCTGCCTTATTCCTGAAGATGGCCCTCTTTTGAGCTAAGCCACAAATATTTGTGTCCAGCCAGTAAAGGGGTTGTATATGCATGCCATAAATAGCCAGGTGGAAATTGCACCCCTTGACTGGACAGTAGGGTTGCCAGACTCAATAGAGGGCAGGACTTCTGTGCCTTTAATTGCCCTGCTCTCTTTTGAGTCTGGAAACCTTAAAGAGAAACCAGTAGACCCTTTGTTTAATTTCCAAGCAAAGGGTCTGCTACACTCAGGTTTAATTGTGTACCTTGCAATTCCACAATCAAAGTATTGATCTAAGAATCCTGTGTTGCACTGCTTGATTATACATTTCTAGGAAAAGAAGTATTAATGCATTTTATCTGTTTGAGTTTGAGAACCACTAAATGAAACGGAACTTTCGATTTATTTCTGTTGTCTTGCAATAGGTATGAAATCAATAGGACTTAAGCTCACAGAACAGAGTGCAGGGCTGCAGCTTCTCAAAGTGCTCTTAAGAAATCTGACCCCAAATTTCCATTAGGCTTCTCCTCCTCCCCTGAAGAACAGAATATCTAAATCTGCTAAAAGCTTGGCACTTTTTATCTGGCATCACACTTACGTAAATAGCAACGGATAGCGATAGGCAATTATGGGGATTCTGACAGAATATTCTGAATGTCGAAAGAGGACAACAGGCACTATCTGAAGACATGGGAGAGGCTTCTCACCCAACTGAATGAGGAAAAAGTCTTCTTAACAATAAGGCTGCATATATGAATCTCTCCCCCATGTGTTCAACAAACACATGATGGGACAACTTGATTTGCACCTACTATGATCCCTCAGGACACTGACATGCCCACCAGCCATTCCCACAGAACCGTCCATTCAGCATTAGTGTGCCTACAGATGTGGGGCTCCTACATCTGAACAGCTCAGACCAGCAGGAGTTCCTGCTCATGTGAAGGAGGCCCACAGGGGATCACCTGCGTTGACCCTTCCCCACACACTCATTCCAAACTGCCGCCAATGTGGAGCATGGCTAATAGGCCTGCAATTCACACACACACAGGGGCGTAGGAAGATAGGGGTGGTGGGGGTGGGACGCCCCGAGCGGTGCAATCCCAGGAGCGCCATCGCGGCTGCCTGCCCCGCCCCCAAAATGCACCCCGCCCCTGCGCGCGGCCTGACCTACCCCCAAAACACGTGCCCCACCCCTGCGTGCAACGTGCCCTGCCACCCAAAACACGCACCACGTCCCTGGGGGCAGCGCACCTGCTCTCCGCCACTGCACACACACACACACACACACACATTCATGGAATGAGTGTTTGGGAGTTGTCTGTACAGAGCTAATGTGGGCCAATAATATAATTTCAGGTTTAGCCAGGTGGTGACAGTTTGATTGGGGCAGATTTAGGGCTGTGTGAGTGGTGCACACATACTGGGCGCTAAGCCGAGGGGAGGCCACAAGAAGGGAGAAAAGGCCGCCTGATGATAACTTCTATTAACTGGAAATAACTAAGGAAAAGTGGAAAGTACTTGAAATTTATTCTGTACTCCTTTCAGAACTGTGGGTCTTTAAAAAACACCCTTACGGCATTTGGCAGCATTTGATTTATGCTTACCTATTCCTCTCCAGGTTTTGCTGGGCAAAGTGGACTGCTTTTTTCCCCTTGGCCAACTTGAACAGGGCAGAGATCCTGGCAATCAATTTCTAAAGCAAAACTGCACATGCTGTTTTCTAGGTCAGCATACTTTAATGGCTGTGCAGTCTATTAAGCATCCCTTGCAAACCTTGGATTTAACAAATGATTTCTAATTGACTACGTGTTGCAGCAACATTCTAGGAAACTCAGTTACACCGCACATTCCATTGATTCTTCTTATATCAGAAATTGAAATGTCAGAAGCCATTAATTGCATTTTCACCAGAAGGAGCCAAAGCTACAACTAGTGCTCAGTACAAGTGCTTCTGCTACCTGCGCAACTGATATGTTTAGGAAAATGCTACATCAACCTTTTATTGCAATGACATGCATTCCGGACTAAATTCATAAGAATATAACTATTGTAGTCCTTATATCATGAAAAATGCCCCTTTCTCATGAAATCCCATGGTTTCTTCAACTAAGCTGTAGGAACCATATAGTCAGATATTTGGTGTCAATGAGATACAATACAAAGGAGGACAGTTATTGCCAATATTGCATTGAGCCTGTTGTGTGGCTTTAGTTATCTATAAAAATACATCATTTCCTCCCCACCAGTCAACTTTGTACCAATCTCTCAGTAGGATCCACAGACAGAGCTCCCATTGTAAGCAGTGGCTGGCATATTGCAGTGCACCTGTCATCTGAGGAAGGTATGCTTGGAGATTTGCAATATTTATTATAGAGTGGAGCTGTTTTAAAATTAGGGGTTTTATTGCAGAAATCCGCATGTACGACGAGTGATTAGGAGTATGGCTCTCTGGGCTAAGAGGTCTCAGAGTTAGTGAAGGACCAAATAGCATCCTATGAGCATCCCTATGGTGTGTGCAAAGTATTCTACAACAGGGGTGGGGGACCTGTGGTCCTCCAGCAACTCATATCATCCCTGCCAATGCTGGTCAAGTTTGATGGGAGTTGGAGCTCAACAACACTTAAAGGGCCACAGGTTCTCCGTCTCATCGCTACAACTTAAAGTACGATACATAAATATTAGAGCCAAATGTGCCTTTTGTCGAAGTGAATTGTTTTATGATTTGGACTTGCTGGAATAATGTGCAGTTTTTTACTGTTCTCAAGTTTAACAACTTAGTAGGGAGAACCATTCCTGACCTCTCAGAACTGTACATGATGTAATAATCACTGTACTTGCCTCAGATCAATAAGCAAGTTTGAAATTATGGCTCCCCCCCCCCACTATGGCAGACAAGTATAATTAGGCAATCAGGCAATGGAGGTAGATGTGATTATCTTAAAATGCACATGAGAGCTAATTGGTTGCTATTTTAAACCATCTGTATAGTAGAAGGCAAACTGGGTATTTGTTTCAGCTGAAGAGGATAGAATTGGAAGGATCAAGTACTTGTGAGCAGAAAGTTCCAGTTGTTTTGTCACAAATGGACATTTTATTCTTGTTTACTCCCAAACAATTAGAATTTTGTCTTCAGTGGAGTGGAATAAGCTGTAAATATTTAATTGACAGTTTATCATCAGTAAAAGAGGAGAAAGAGCCAAATTAGATTTGGGATGATTGCCAGTATGATGACCTCCCCCCCCCCGGCCCTGCCCCGCCCAGGCTTTTCCACAAACATTGCTTATTAGGAATGTAGACACACACACACCCTAGCCTTGACTTCTACAAAATGTGTCTATACTTAATTAATGCTATTGCATCCACATTCTAATTTATGCATTTTAATTATACAGAGAGGCTTGTGAATAATTAATGTTATTAAAACAATAGGTCATAAGAGTAAGCTTAAAAACAGCAATCAGTAGGTTTAACAGGGCTTTTCCCCCAACATAATCTCAGGATAGCTCCGTTAAAAAATAGTTTAACTGTTTCATTAAATGAACATTATACTTTTATTTAAGGGGCTAATGAATTAACAACCTTCAGTTGAAGCCACTTGAGGAAGAGCCCATGGCCAGTCAGATGGGTAACAGAAGTTTACATCAAGGGTCTTATAGGCATCATGTGAGCAAACAGGCAGAAACAAAAAATGTAGGAAAGGAGGACCCATGTATCCATAGGGCAATTATATATGTGTTTACTCAGAAGTAAGTCAACCTCTGTTCAGTGTCGATTACTTCCTGATATAGAATAGTACTAGAAATCCAAAGATGGGGTAGGATCTCAGGCACATTCAGTGGAAATGCATGACAAAGCCGCTTCTGGCGAACCAGAGCAGCACATGGAAACGCCGTTTACCTTCCCGCTGTAGTGGTACCTATTTATCTACTTGCACTTTGTGGTGCTTTCGAACTGCTAGGTTGGCAAGAGCTGGGACCGAGCACCGGGAGCTCACCCCGGCGCAGGGATTCGAACCGCCGACCTTCTGATCGGCAAGCTCTAGGCTCTGTGGTTTAACCCACAGCACCACCTGCGTCCCTAGTTATATGGTAAGGTAAAGGTAAAGGGACCCCTGACCATTAGGTCCAGTCGTGACCGACTCTGGGGTTGCGCGCTCATCTCGCACTTTTGGCCAAGGGAGCCGGCGTATAGCTTCCAGGTCATGTGGCCAGCATGACAAAGCCGCTTCTGGCAAACCAGAGCAGCACAAGGAAACGCCGTTTACCTTCCCGCTGTAGCGGTTCCTATTTATCTACTTGCATTTTGACGTGCTTTCGAACTGCTAGGTTGGCAGGAGCTGGGACCAAGCAACGGGAGCTCACCCCGTCACAGGGATTCGAACTGCCGACCTTCTGATCAGCAAGCCCTAGGCTCAGTGGTTTAACCACAGCGCCACCTGGGTCCCTATATGGTTATATGGTAGCCCCAGTAAATTAGCTAAGTTCTTCTCACAAACAGTAGAGGAGATTGCAACCTTTTTGTTTAAGCTGCCATTCCAGTCTACATTATTATTTTTTGTTTATTAATTTTGTCAGTCTCTTTAACTTGCACAGGGCAACCTAAAGTGACTTATAACCAAACAAGCAAACAATCAACCCCACATAGGAACATTAAATCCAAGAGGGAAGAGAAATACATTATAGATGATGGAATAGTCCTGACTTGTGGGTGGGGGGAAGAGGGAGAGATTCCTAAAACAGAAAGCTACCATGTCAAAGAGAAGGCTAAACTAAATGTAAATCTTTGGATGTGGAGATCATGGAGGAAACAGCTGGTCCCTGGGTTGTCACCATATTATAGTTTTCTAGACCATCCATGCTAGACCAGACACTTTAAGAGTTGAGAATCTGTCAAATGAGACATGTTTTTGAGCATGAGAAACCAACTGGCAGAGAAAAATGTGATGTGCTGCTTCAGGCTTACAGTATCATTTGGCTGCATAAACTCCAAGTGCAAAAAAACTGAATGGAGTTCTGGAATTTATGGGTCATTGACAGTGTTTGCAAATGAAGATCTGTAGCAGACAGAAGAAATAGCACAGCATTGCTTATTTATAACCGATTGCTGCGTGCCAAGTGCGAATAAACTAAAGGGTCAAAAATGGCTTGGGAGACAGGCTGTGTCTTGGAATGCAGTGTGGGAATACAGTCATGGGAAAAAGAATGCACGCTCTCTTTGAATTCTGTGGTTTTACATATGAAGACATAATAACAACCATCTGTTCCTTAGCAGGTCTTAAAATTAGGTAAATACAACCTCAGATGAACAACGACACACAACATATTACAGTGTCATGGTTTATTTAACAGAAATAAAACCAAAATGGAAAAGCCATGTGTGAAAAACTAAGTACACCTTATGATTCAATAGCTTGTAGAACCACCTTTAGCAGCAATAACATGAAGTAATTGTTTTCTGTAGGACTTTTCCCATCTTTCAAATCGTTGTGGAGGAATTTTGGCCTTTTTTTTTTTTACAATGTTGCTTCAGTTCATTGAGGTTTGCTGCCATTTATTTATGCACAGCTCTCTTAAGGTCCCACACAGCATTTCAATTGGGTTGAGGTCTGGATTTTAACTGGGCCATTGCAACACCTTGATTCTGTTCTTTTTCAGTCATTCTGTTGTAGATTTGCTGCTGTGCTTAGGATCCTTGTCCTGTTGCATGTCCCAATTTCAGCCAAGTTTCAGCTGTTGGGCAGATGGTTACACATTTGACTGTAGAATACTTTGGTATACAGATGAGTTCATGGTCGACTCAATGAATGCAAGGTTCCCAGGTCTTGTGGCTGCAAAACAAGCCCAAATCATCACCCTTCCTCCACTGTGCTTGACAGTTGGCATGAGCTGCTTGTGCTGATTTGCTGTGTTTGGTTTTTGCTAAATGTGGCGCTGTGCATTATGGCCAAACATTTCCACTTTGGTCTCATCTGTCCAAAGGACATTGTTCCAGAAGTCTTGTGGTTTGTTCAGAGGCAACATAGCAAACCAAAGCCGTGCTCCCATGTTCTTTTTAGAGAGACAAGGCTTTCTCCTGGAAACCCTTCCAAACAAACCATACTTGTTTGGTCTGTGTACTGTCACAAACTTTAACATTTAATATGCTAACTAAGACCTGTAGAGCCTGAGATATACCAACTTTTTGGTTTTTTGCCATTTCTCTTAGCATTGCGCTGTCTGGTGTTGGAGTAAATTTGCTGGGACATCCACTCCTGAGAAGATTAGCAACTACCTTGAATGTTTTCCATTTTTTTAAATAATCTTTCTCAGTGTAGAATGATGGGCTTAGAATTGGTTGGAGATGACCTTAGAACCCTTCCCAGTTTCATGGTCAGCTGCAGTTGCTTCTCTAACAGCATTGTGTCATCTTTCTTCCTTGGCATTGTGTTAAAACACACTTGAATGGTCCAGACCAGCAAACTGCTAAAAGTGCAGCTTTTATAGAGGTGGGCACACTTGCTGACGAACAATTAAGCAAGGGCATTTGATTAGCAGCCCCTACCTGCTACTTAGCCTCTTAATTCCTTTGGAAGCATGGTGGATGGGCTTTGTGGAGAGAGACATGCTATTTCATATGAGGGAGCACTGCCCCTAAATGTTTGTCACTTGGGACTTGGTGTTTACTTCAAGATTTTTAAAATCCCCAAATCTCATTTATTGAGACTTGTCTATTTTTGACAGATTTAAGATTTGCATTAAAAAAAATAGTAGTGTTCATCTTTTGCCAGTCAGAATGGTGATCTTAAATGGCTGGGAAACGTCCTCTGAATTTTCATTGCAGCTATGGCATGCCTGTATTTGGTCAGCATTGTAACAGTGGTTAACTTGCAACATCAGATTGGCAAAAGGTATAGCCAAAAAAAAAAAATGCTTCTGAGATAGTGTGGCTTTTTCATTTGCTTTATTAACTCAGGTGGTGAAGGCTTAAGATCCTTGAGTGCATGCACACACACAATTCATTTTGGGAAGGTTTTCTTTTTGTCCCTGCCATAATCTCTGGTTTATTTTATACATTAATTTGTGCCTGAGCACACCTGGCAAACCCTCTGCACACTCCAAAGCTTAGGGTATATACATGGATGCAGTCTCCCCCCCCCCACTCTTTTTCCCATGGAGTCTACTCCATGATCTCTCATCCAGGTACTGACCAAATCCAGATCTTTTTCATTTTAGCAACATTTGACACATCATGTGACCTCAGACCATGCCCTGTGCTCAGCAGTACCCCATGCTCAATAATCAATATTATCCACTGAAACCTCGTAGAGATGTGCTATTTGTGACCAGATTGCAGGAAGCCACTTGGTGGTGGCAACATGACTTGAACTCTTTTTAGCTAACCTTTCATCAAAGAGGGTGGATGTGACAGCTATGGTTTGGAATGAAAGAGCATTGAGAGGTCCCCGTTTCAATCTAATAGTTCTTGGCTTTTGAACTCACATGCTGATAAGTAAGGATAATAAAAAGGAAGACTCCTTAGGAAGTTTCAAGATTGTTCCTCCAGCAAACTCTATCACCTTCACCTGCATCCTACTTGACAGAGGACAATCTTCTATTTGACAGGAGCCCCGCATTTGAAGAGCTGTCCTATCCAAAGCTAGTATAAAAGATGGGATGGGGAAAACAATACAAAGGGAGAGGAGGAGCCATAAAATTTCCCTTCAACATTTAACACCTGGAGGTCACCTGCTCACCTCCCACTATGATGAGATATATTGTATTCAGTGCTTTTCTTCTAGAAAAAAAAGGTGCTGGTACTGTGTACCCTTGAGTACCCCCGGGGGGAGCACTGGTTGTATTTCTGTCTAAATTATAGTTATTTCTTAGTTGCATCTTTGCATAGAAGTTGGTACTTGCAAAAACTGTGTTCTCTTTTGGACTATCCTGGTAACACTCCTAAGGCTAAGGAATGAATTGGGTTGTGAACCCCACCTCCTTAGGGTTCCATCTTGTAAAAGTACAAATTGTTGCAGTGCGTCGTGTAATGTAATAGGGTTACCTAAATGCAGCCTGATCTATAGTGCATTTGTTTGCTCTGTGGCACACACACACACACACACACACACACACACCAAGGCCCACTGTTTTAAACGCCAAGAGCATGTTTGTTCTTTTTGGTTCAAGATGTATTAGAAAAACATAATTGTCCTCCAATTTAGCTCAGCAGCTAACGTGTATGAAATGGCAGGCTGTGTGCGGCACAGTGCGTGTGCATTTATCTATGTGTTCGTTTGAGACAAGATGCCTCCACCCACACAGTCAGGAATTAACTTCCCCGAGGAAGGTGCTGAACCCTGAAAAATGACAGCACCGTTGACTCACACTAAAATCATTTCAAGCAGACACCCCCCTAACAATGGTAAAAAGAGGGGGGGAATAAGCATGACGGAGACAGGTACTAAAAAAAATAGCAGCTGTGCCTCGTTGGAGCATATATAAAAGCAGGAATGTGAAAGAAGCAGCAATGGTGGCATTCTGTAAAGGGCATTTTTCTCCCATTCTCTCTTTAGAGAAACGCATTTGGAACAGAAAGCTGACCGGGTTGCTTTCTGTCAGTGATTAGGAGAGGAGTGGGGTTGGGGGTTTCACACCTGCCCCACTTTGGCTCATAACAGCCTCCACAATCTGGTGCCTAAAAATTGATAGTGATGAGCCTTTGTGGGAAGAACAGACCACAAGTGGGAAAGCCACCATTGAAAAGACCCATTCTCATGTTGCAACCCTTGCAACCTCCCATGAAGGGGGCACACAGAGAAGGGCCTCAGATTATGATCACAGAGTCCAGATCAGTTCATGTCAGGAAAGGCAATCTTGAAGTGATGGGGTCCTGTGCTACATAAGACTTCTATCGTCTCTGCTGCTGCTGCTCTGTTTTAACTGTTTGTGTTCAAATAAACATGCCTGTCTTTTTATTGTATTTTTAATATTTTGTTGGAAGCCGCCCAGAGTGGCTGGGGAAACCCAGCCAGATGGGCGGGATATAAATATATTATTATTATTATTATTAATTTTCTCTGAGAGTTTTAGACTGATACGATTTTTTAAATGAACAGATACATTCACCCTGACATTCAGGGTGACAGACCAGCACAAGGTAATTTTCAATGAAGTTCAAAGCAACAGATAAGAAGCTCGATCATGACAATTATTGGTCAGTTGATTTAAAATAATTGATAACCTGCCATTTCTCCATCAAGGTACAACAAATACAATTTTCAAGCTACTCCTGTTGTTTCAATTGAACTTCATCTTGCTAGATTATGCCCCACTAACTTTAAAATTACGTTATTGATTAAATAAGAATGTGCACTTCCTGTGTTTTCCCAGTCTCTTAGTGGCTTATTTATCTTATTTAATCAATTCGTAGCAGAATTGCTATTACTGCAACAAGGAGCTGTTCTCCTAATTTTAAGCCTCAACAAGTCCCTAACTTTCTTGTTTCCTCTAGGCACCTGGCCTCACCTTGGCTTTAAAATAGGTTCTCAGCTTTTATAGTACAATATGGTAGCTGAAAGCTTTGACATGTAAAACACTCATTGGCAAAACTAGCATTCCCAAGAGGCTTAGCTTATTCCCCCAGCACGTGTACACATTTGTACATTTCTGCTGCTCTTAGCTGCACTCTGTGCCGATAAGGGGATTAGTGGCCATAATCATTGTACTGTAACATCCTGTCATTATAATGTTTCTCTTTCTGTGCTCTTGTTCTTTTACATTGTTGAGTGCTGTTTTAAAGTACAGCTGAAGGAGTAATTAGTCTAGAGGGTAAATGCTGCTTTAATCTGCCCGCAAAGACTGACGTCCGGTAAAAGGCTCGCATGAGTTCCTTTAGATCAACCTGAAGAGCATTTTCATATCACTGCAGTGGTTTTTTTCCCCAGAACAGCGAGTGAGTCACCCATCTTACCTTTGAGCCATTCATCAGGCTTAGCAGTTTGGATGCTAACTTCTTACTACAGACCTCCATGGTACTGCCAGAACCCCATGACCCAAGATATTTTGCTGCCTAAGGAAAAATAGCTAATGGTATCACTGCTTCCCAAGTCGAAATGAAGATAGGGATAGGTGTATGCAAATTTGCCTAGTTACACATTTTTGAAACACGATTTCCCCTAAAGTAAGACATTTTGCATGTTATTTCCACTAGTATATTCATTTGTATGAACAATATATGCATTTTGCACACATTTTCTTGCATTGTGAAATTTGGAGGCGCGCACATTTCAGAAGATGGCTGAGTTTTGGAAGGTTTGCATTTAAAGGTGAATAGAATCTCATTTCTCTCTCATTCTTAGATGCAGATTGCCCAGGACTGGCCAAATTACAGTCAAACTAGCCAGTTTCACTCCGAGGCACACCTTTGCGGGTATTTTATTGTTTAATTATGTGCAGGACTACTTCCTATTTTGCATTGAGACTGCAGTGTGCAGGGAAGCATTGGTTTAATCCTTCCCTCTCCAGCTGTGATCCTGACCACAAGATTGTGCTCCATACCACAAGTAGGGTTGGAAAATAAGCTAGCATTGGTGTTTTGATATCTTGCCTCTGCTTGCACTGTGGCAGGTGGGGGGTGTCTGTAATTTAAAGAAAGAAAAGACTCGGGCATGCTTCCAAACCCTGTGATTTGGTTCCATTTTTTGAAAGAATACCCCACCAGCACTTCTCCCTGGGAGTAAAAATATGTCACTCAAAATCAGCTGCCCAAGACAGCTGCCTCACTCTGCGTAATGGTGGGGCTGGGAAGGACATGGGACTTTGTGGTGAAAAACTGGCAATATTGGAAATAACCAAATATTTTTCCTCTCCCTCTGCCCTTGTAGGATTTTGCTGAAAAGGAGAAGGCAGCAGCAAGGGCTCTAGAGGATGTGAAGGCTAACTTCTACTGTGAATTATGTGACAAGCAGTATCATAAACACCACGAATTTGACAACCACATCAATTCCTATGATCATGCTCACAAGCAGGTAAGCCTAAAAAGTCATTCAAGATATAGCCATGTAAAATAGGTAGGGTGTACATATAGAATCATAGAATTGTAGAGTTGGTAGCTTCTTTTTAATTTACTATGTCATATTTCTGTGGTGACACACTCTCTTACATGACATGACAAGTTGCACCAATTTACATGACTAGTTGAACCACTTGGTACCAAGTAATATTATTTTTGGGGGGTGAGCCAGTGTACCATGCAATATTCGCAAGTATTATGCCATGGGGTTGGTTTCAGTGTCAAATTGCTTCTATGTTTCATGTGTGCATTTTGTTAGGTTTTTCCTTTAAGACTGATGTGGTCAATGGTGCTACACAGAGTGTTTTTAATTGTTTTTATTTAAAAAAAATATCTTGGGTTACAAAAGTACATACAGTGTCTCTGCTTTCAGTTCATAGAGTTTGATCTACAGATCAGTCATATTTGATTGGATACATTAATGTAATAGCCAGTATAAAGTTGGGGGAGAAGAGAGAAGGGGGGTAGTAAACTTTAATTCTCTTACATCAGGCATAGGCAAACTCCGGCCCTCCAGATGTTTTGAGATTACAATTCCCATCATCCCTGACCACTGGTCCTGTTACCTAGGGATGATGGGACAGATAGTTCCAAAACGTCTGGAGGGCCACTTTACATAGTGTATGTGTAAGGTTTTTGTGTCAGCATCATGCGGGCAGGTTCCATTTCTATTGTTTTACTAGCTGGCCAGGCCACGCGTTGCTGTGGCTCATCCCTGTGATTCCCCCCACCCTGTCCCGATCCATGACCTATCCATTCCCCTCCTGTCCCCAACCCACACTCAGGCGAGTCCCCACCTCCATTCGGCCTAGTCCGTAAAGGCAAGCCTCCATTTGGCCTAGTAGCTGCAGTACCAGTGTAGCCGCCGCTAGAGGGCGCTGTGTTGCAACCTCTTCTGCCTTCTATTTCCCAGCTTCCCCGGATGTCCACTGGAGGGAGCACTTTTTTGTACAGAAATCCAGGTTTCTACCTGTGCTAGGTGTGTCATCTGGTCAATGTAAGTGGATGGTTACACCCCCACATGTGACTCTGGTGTGGGCAAAGTTGAGGGTTGTGGAGAAAGGTGTGGAATAACAAACACGCACCTTCTACATTTATATATAGATAGATAGATAGATTAGTTTTTGTTGGCTTGGCGGTGAGAGAGATTGGGGGCCACAGGGCACGGTTGGTTGCCTTTAGTTGACTGCAGTGAGTTTTGTTTGCGTGTATGAGGGGAAGGGGGGTTGTTAGGTCCACTTAGCCATATTGATTCATATGTTGTTGGTGGGTTCCAGTTGTTGTCTTGTTGAGCTGTGTATGTAATTATTACATAATGTGATATACTCAGGTCATCAGGCAGATGCACCAATGTCTTAAGACACTGTCACCCTTAAGAAAACATGGATGATCGAGGGTCAGTTGTGTTAATTGCATACCATGGTCCCAATGAAAATCCCCACTTGTTCTGCTCTGCACCCTGGGATGGATGTTTCTGTTGGTGCCAATGGATGCTTCATTCCTGGGCCGAATAGTCGGGGTGGTGGTGGTAAGCACGACCTTTATTGCAACAAGAGCATGACTAGAATAGCCACATGAAGGGACTGTCAGAATCAGGACTGTGACACAGAGTTAACCACACACAGACACACTGCAACTCCATCCCATGCTGTCATTCACACTAGTAGGGAAGTTTTTTTTTTCTTTTTTAGAAAAAAGGAAAGAAGGAAAATGGGTGGGGACAGAGAAAAACAATAACGAAATAACAATAAATTGTAATTAAGGTTACAGAACTATGTAGTATATATGTAAGTAGATAAACTTATTATTTCCCTTAAGGTTCCAAATATCATTAAATTTGTCCATATATCACCTTCATCTGAAAGTGATCTGTTCATAGGTTGCAAGAGTTGCCGTGTTGTCTATCCATTTATCGGGGGGGGGGCATATTTTTATGCTTCCGATGTAGATTTATTTTGATAGTAGGGAAGTTTCTTTCCCAGGGCTAATAGCAGCTGGGCATTGTGGGATTTTCCATCAAGACCTCAGCAGGCAGGGATGGGTTATATCCCCTCTCCTCATGTGCTGCACTCCTGATCCTGTAGCTCCCTGCTATTTATTTTTTAAAAACAAAAAAGTGGACATATTAACTGCAATCACACAATTAGAATCACATCTGGTTTTCCCAGTAAGATTGAGGCAGGGAGCCGACTGCTTCAAGAGGCACTCACATACATCATAGAGGGGAAGGGATGACTCCATTTCTGCCCTACAAAGTCAAACACAACCCATAAGCTATGTATGGCAGACTACTGAAAAGTTTGCCGAACATTTATGTTCTTGTGCCTGCCTTTGAGGGGAACAGATCTGCTTTACTTGTCACTGGCCTATGATGGATGCAGTTCAAAGAACTTTGGATCAGGCTATTAATTTCAATTCCGAACAGGGAGTAGTTGAACTCCAAAGGAATCTTCTTTTGCATTCTAGTGTTTTCTCTTTCCTCCTTAATATCCTGCTCATCGCCTTACTCAGCAGCAAATCAGCTTCTGATTACAGGTTCCAATGCTCATGAGGGACAGTGTTGTTGATGAAAGTCGTGAATTTCACAAGTGTAATCAAAGCCACAATTTTGGCCCATTGTTTCCTCAGACAAAACTGGGTTGATCATGAATTCTTTATTTTTTTATATTAAAAAAAAATCGGCTAGTGCTGTTCTCCACACCACTCAATTAGTCTATAAAAGGCTGGTAATGATATAAAACAAAAATGGTTTCAGATCCAAAACACGTGAAGTTAATCCTATAATCCCTCTTCCCTATACAAAAGGATTTATTTGCAGCTTCAGTTGCTTTTTCTGCTTGTCAGAATTTTCTGGGCTCAGATCGATCCATTCCAAGCGTCATCATCCCTTTCTTTCTTTCTTTCTTGCCCTCCTTCCCCCTCCCCCCCCCTCACACATATCCCTCATGTTTCTCAGCCTTGGTGGTTTATGCAAAACAGAAAATGGAATGTTGACGCATCAAGTCAGTTTGTCTTGGCTGCTCTCCATCATAAAAGATCATGGTTAAAAGCAATAAAACTCTTTTTAATTTTAAAACTAGATTTAGTGCTCTGGGGGGGTGGGGAGACAGATTGGCAATGGAAGGAACAAATGGCCTATATTTTATAAAAACAAGCTCAACTTCATAGAGAAATGCCAGCACATGCTTCTCAGCGCTGACCTACGAGGTATGCTAATGTCCCCGATTAGTGCACCCATAAGGGTGAGAAGATGGGTCAAAAAGTGGCAGGTTTGCACTGTGATTCTATAAACACTTACCTGGAAGTAAGTGCCACTGAACTCAATAGAATTTACTGCAAGGTAGACAGGCTAGTTGTTAAAATTGCTAATGATTTGATGATGATCCGCTAGGAATGAGTCAGATTCTGTTTCCAAGCTTTCATATTTCCCTGGTCAGTAGTAGTTTTTGTTCTCTTTTTAAAACAACAACAAAACATTGCCTTTTAAATAAACATCTTTCACACATCCACAGAAATGGATCTAGCTTTCCTACCATGCAAAGTTCCACTGCATCAACCACCACACAGGAAATCATATGACGGCATTGCTCTGAACTTCATTCTGTATGATACTGTAGTTGGCTCAGATTCAAGGCCAGAAGCCGGCAGCAACTCCCCTGCTCACACATTTTCTACTATAAATTCTGCAGCAAGGTGTTGCTGGACTACAGCTCCTATCATCCTGGCCCTTTGGTCCTGCTGGCTAGGGTTGATTGGACTCCAGCTCCAGTAACATCTGGCAGAGTCACCACAATGGCTACCCTACTGGGCCAGGGGTCAGCAACCTTTTGGGGCTCTGTGAGCACATTTGCAAATTGAAGGAACTGTTGTGGGCGCATGGAGGGTTTTGGATGGGGCAGGCTCCCTCCCCAGCTGTACCAAAACTAGGTTCCCCTTTTCGAGGTGAGGACAGCTGGTGAATTTGAGAGTCCTAAGAGGGATCTCAGGAACATTTCCACCTTGGTTTTCAAACAGCCTATTTCTTAAACATTTTGGCACCCGAACGCCGCAAACCCAGAAGTGTCTGCTTCGGTTTGCAAACTATTTTTGGAAGCTGAAAGTCCAACGGGGCTTCCGCGGCTTCTGGCTCACTGCTGGAGCTTCCTGCAGCCAATCAGAAGCCGTGCTTTGGTTTCTTGAACGTTTTGGAAGTCAAATGGACTTCCAGAACGGATTCCGTTCAACTTCCAAGGTACGGCTGTATTGCTAAATGCAATGCCACACAGCATTGCATGTTTGCATACTATTCCTTTCTTAAATTGCAGATGAAGAGAGCTTGCTATTTACAAGTGTGTTAGGTGAACTGGTTCCCCACAAAAGGCACTCCATTGCCTGGGGCATGCACCGGAATTGCAGGCCCAGATGCACAGCTTGCAATTTAGCTGATGTGTTTTAACTATGAAATGTCAGCCTACCCTTGATATATGTCACCAACACACCCAAATGAATTCCAGTTAATGGATTAATATGTAAGACATGTCGAAAAGCTTGAACGAGTCTCCGGAAAGATAGAGCCTGGCTACTTAATGAAACTTAAAATCAACGCTGTTTGATACAAACAGAGCAGCTGTTTGTACAACATGCCTAGTTGCATATGAGGGCAATACTGAATCCTAATTACCTTAAAGCTTGTGCTAATACTTTTCTATAAAGGGATGCAGGGATTTAAACGATGAAGGTAAACGGTCTCTGATGGACTGAGGCTGATTTTAATGTTCCGCTTACATATCTGCATCAAACAAATTTATTTATGCACCCTTCCCAGCCCTTATCTTTCTACGTGAATGGCTTTTGGACAAGTTATCTAAATCTACACAAAGATAAGGCAAAAGAAAGAACAACACATATTCATTCAGTCTTTCGGTTTATTCTCCACCAGGTCCCAAGGAAGGTAAAGGTAAAGGGACCCCTGACCATTAGGTCCAGTCGTGACCAACTCTTGAGTTGTGGCGCTCATCTCGCGTTATTGGCCGAGGGAGCCGGCGTACAGCTTGCAGGTCATGTGGCCAGCATGACAAAGCCGCTTCTGCCGAACCAGAGCAGCACACGGAAACACCATTTACCTTCCCACTGGAGTGGTACCTATTTATCTACTTGCACTTTGACGTCCTTTCGAACTGCTAGGTTGGCAGGAGCTGGGACCAAGCAACGGGAGCTCACCCCATTGCGGGGATTCGAACCGCCGGCCTTCTGATCGGCAAGCCCTAGGCTCTGTGGTTTAACCCACAGCGCCACCCGCGTCCCTCCCAAGGAAGGGTACAACAATGTAATTTCAAGTTCATTTTAAAATTCGGTGTTAAAACAGTTAAAACAAATTACAGTCAGAGAAATAGGATGAGCCCTGAAAACACACCCTTGGTCAAAGGCCAGACTAAGGATGTGTATCTCTACCATATGGTGGAAATGATGCAATGAAACTGCCAGGTGCACCTCTGTGGGGTGGAAATTCCACAACCGGGGAGCTGCCACAGAGAATGCCGACTCCCAGGCCACCCCCAAACTTCTGAGAGGGTTTGAAGGCAAGGAGATGACCTCTCTGCTGTTTGAGGCCTAACCCATTTAGGAGTTTAAATACTAATGTGAGCACCTTGAATAGGTCCTGGAAATGAACCAGCTACCACTGCAGCTGTTTTAAAACAGGGGTTGTATGAGTTCTGAAGTGAACATCTGGCTGCTGCATTTTGGGCTTGAAGTTTCGAGGTCACCTTCAAGGGTACCCCAACATAGACTGCACTGTAATAATCAGTTTGGAAGTAACCAAAACAACAGAAATTGGTCATGTTAATGGTCTGGAAATGTCTGGGCAAGCAGGCAGTTCTTCATCTCCCTGATTACTATTATTAGTGGATTCTGTAGGCGGAGGTAGATTTAGGGCAGTACGAACAGTTCCCTCACACTGGGTGCCAAGCTGAGGGGGGCACTGCAAGCCATCTCAACTATGATATACTGCATGCACAGAACAGAAAGTGAAAAGCGGGGAATGCCAAATTTGGGCTTACACAAGGTGTCGCAAAGTCTGACCCTGCTGCAAGGTGGGTGCAACTGCTGAAAATACCCTTTCCTAGACCCCAGCTAACCAAACTTCTGTATGCCGTGGTGCCATCAGGAAAGGTCCCACCCCAGACCATGGTGAACATTTTCTACATTTTGAAAATGTGCAGTGAAGAGAAGGTCTAATAGCCCTATGACATCTCTGAAATGAATTCTATATATTATGCTCCTTACTCCAATTTCATCTGGAAATGGAAATCAATGTTATATATGCTTTTCCAATGCAACATGTTCATTTCTGGCGTATTAATTTATGGCAGAGTTCTTCCAAGATACTTAACTTGCACATTACTGCAATCACATTTATGAAATCAGTGCTTGGATAGCAGAAATAGAATTATCAAATGCCACTGAACACAGTCTAGTGACTTGTTATGACTTGAGGCAGCACATTCCCATTTTAAATGTCAGTTTATACAAGTCTTTATTTTAAACCCACAAATCTTTGCCATTAGATGGGCCTTATTAAGAACCAACACACCTGATTCAATGTGATTGCTTTGTTACTTTTCTCATTATGCAAATAAATTAGCAGGCGTCATCCCCGAAAACTGCATGTTGTTTAGAATAATGAGATTGTTTTCATTATCGGAACTTCAGAAATATCTAGCGAGAAATGGGAAGCTACTGTAAAATGCAACGTCTAGATAAGTTCCATTGTTAAATGTTAGATGCTGTAGAATTACATTCACTACTTTTTTTAGACCAAATGCTAATTAACATGTAAATTAGCAGTTTAGCCCTCTTTAAAACCCAGGGGACAGTTAATTTCATAGCTGATTGTCGTCCGCTGACTTTACAGCAATTTGAAGTATTACATTATACGAGGAACTACAGAATTATATCACTGAATTCTACAATCTCAAGCTAGCCTTGTGTGTCAGAGGAAGAGTTCATTGTTAATAATTGTACTTTTATCTTTTTCTTCTTTTTTTCTCTATGGGTGCACAGTTTTGAATAATGAAATCTCTTATGTATCATGGAAGGATTTTTAAAAATCCATTGTAGGCAAGTAGATAATGATACAAAAGAAACATCTTAACAATGCAGGCCTATATGTGTCTACTCAGAAGTAACTCCCATGGGAGTAAGGTCCATTGAATCCCATGGAACTAGGGATTGTTTTCTGTTCTGCTCTATATTCATCATGTGCAGCAATGTTTCTGCTCTGCTGCACTCTTGACCCACCTTCAACACAAACATGCACTTATGGACCCATTTAATTTCTCTTTTTACCATATATTTGTATGGTGGTGGTGCTGTGGTTGCGACCCACCTTATATTGGGCCACAACCCAGTACTGGTTCACAGAACACAACCCAAAAGCTGGCCACTCACTTCCTGCCAGCTGAAGCCCACTAGTCTAGCCTAGTCAGGATCAGTGCACCAGGTACTTTTAAGAGAATGCCTCTGTTGACTTGGGAATGTGATCATCATGGACAGTTCATTGCAGGGTATTATACGGTTTCCTTTTCAGAGATTCATAACATGGCAATGGCAGGCTCATGTTTGGAATTAAAGTGCTGGCCAAAATCTTGTGACTGATCCACTAGAAACTCATACAGTATTTTGATGTGAAATGCATTAAGGTGGCAAGCAAATCCTTGCCACTCCACCAGTTTCCCAGCAGGTGGGTTGCTCTTGCTTTCTTGGGGAGAATGGGGGTGACAAGTCACTGGGGAGGTTGGCATGATGCAAATACATTGGTATAGCCAATCTGGCACTCCTGCCAAGCCATGCCAAACTCCTCACCACCATTCCCCTCCTTGTCTCAGCAAGCAAAAGTGACCACATTTACTAGGGAAGATAGTGCAGTAGCTCTGCCCCACCTGGCAAGCCATGTCGTATGGATTGTGGCAAACAACTCACAAAGGTCTTGCAACGTTCTTACTTGCATTGATATATACCATGCATATACCACAGCATGCCACAAATGTGCCTACTAGCAGCCAGCAGCTTTTGAACTCATATATACACAGTGGGCTGGGTTCAAATATAACGCAAAGCCATGTGTAACTATAGTTAAGAATTCACACCGAGGTTGAACTTGCAGGTGTACAACCAGCAATTTTTGAGTTGCTTGTTTATTTCTCCCACCCACCGACCCCCATCCGCTTACCATTCAGTTCTATACATTCACAACTATCCACAGATTTGAGATGGGGGCCATTGGTTGTCAATGGACTGTGAATTCCCATATAACAACAAACCGCAGTTAGAACAAACCATGGTTTTCAAAATAGCTTCCAAATGTTGTTTAGATCTTGGATTATTGGCGCCAAGCAATCAACACTTTCTTTTTATAAAAAAGTAAATTATTGTTATTATTTTGCATTTTCCATTCTACAAACCATATCAAAAAAGAAACAAAACACATATCTCGTATCCCCTTTGACTTCCCTCCCCACCACCACTTTTGTGGATCCTTATGTTATACATTTGCATTCTGCATCTTATCACTAACTCCAATTATTATAAATCCTTAATCAGTCCATGGTTCAAATTTTGCTACAAGTCTTCTGTCAATCCTGCTAATAAGTGTAGTTGTTTACAATATTTTTTCAAATACATTATATACTTCCCCCACTCTTTGTTAAAGCTTGATTCTTCCTGGCTCCTGATTCTTCCTGTAAATTTTGCCAATTCAGCATAGTTCATTAGATTTAACTGCCACTCCTCCTTAGTCGGAACTGTATTTTCTTCCATCTCTGGGCCAGCAACATTCGGGCAGATGTGGTCGCATGAACCATTTCTTTTTGTCCTTTGGGATCTCCGCACCCAAAATTCTTAAAATGAAAGCTTCTGATTTCTTGGAAAAGGTTATTTTCAACATCATTATATATCATTTCCCAGAAAACTTTTATCACTTTACATACAGTGAGGGGGGGGGGAGTATTTCATCCCCTGCTAAATTTGCCCATTTGCCCTCTGATGAAGAAATGACCAGTCCATAATTTTAATGGTAGACTTATTGTAGCTGTGAGAGACAAAATAACAACAGGAAAACCCCCAGAAACCCAGTTAGTGGGTTAGTGGAGTCTGTAACCTGAAGCGTACCACTGTATTAACACCAGCCTAACGTACATTCATTTCCCCCCTGTAACTTTAGATGCTTCTGAAGCAGCTGCTTGCCTTCCTCTAGTGAATGATTCTATCATCTAATTTATTTCCTCCTCTTTACAACCACTCTGTGCCCCACTGAATGTATCTACAACAGCAGCTTATGTGTTTCCCCTCTACTTTTGAGTGTAGATTGCTACCATCTATCTGATTAATATGCACAATTTAGCAGCATAATTGAGTCCAATGGAGTTTAAGAATCTTGCTGATCTTTCCTTGTAGAAAAATGAGCAACAAATCTTCAAGGTATGCTTCTAGCCCCCCCAAAAAAACGAATCGAGCCTAACACAGATATGTTTGTATGTTGTTTTTTGGGAGTGGGGGTGGGAATACTTAATGCATGGTGCATATCTGTGTACTATCAAGGGAGTCATAGTAGAATGACAGGATTATTTTACTTAATTCCCAACACTAGTCAGAAACATTATCATCTTTTTTCATCATACCTCAAATATATCCAAACAAAACAAAACCATGAAACTGGCTGCATTTATTGGACTATTCAGTAGTTACTTAGCCTGTAACCCTAAACACACTTTCCTGCGAGTAAGTTTCATCAAAGTCAATGGGGATGACTTCTGAGTAGACACTCACAGTCCTTCAATAGTCCTTCAAATAATGATACTGTCTGAAGGATCTTCTTGCTCCTGCTATTTAAAAGATACATGAATTTTAGATAAACTGCCCAAAATTAATGCCTGATGGTGGGTGAATTCCAGTGCCAGCATGTGTCCTGGACATCACCTGAGCCATGAGACATTAGGAATCCTTCAGCTGAACCCTAATGAGGATACATGAAGCCACTGACAAGTTCAATTTGCAAATTCTCAAAGCCAATCTCCCTCTTTAAAAGTTATTAGCAAACTGATCTACAAACTTGTTAAGGCCGAGAACATGTACTAATTGCCAGACACTTTTGCGTAACTGGTTCTGTGGACTGATTTCAGTGAAATTAAACTGAATTAATTCCAAGTACTTTGGTCTAAGTGGTGGGTCATATTCAATTACACTTCTATTTTTTTTAAAAAAAGGTTAATGCAACAAGATTCAACCAAAAAAATAGAATAAAAAGTAGAAGAAACAGATAGACAAAGCCATTTCATTTTACATCTGTAAGAAAGGCTCATTGAATCACATTAGATGCCAGTGCAGAAGTACATGCAAAAGAACATTTTTATTTATTTTGAAATGTTTATAAGCTGTTTTCCTAAGTAAGCTCAACTCTCTCAAGCTGGCTGACATAAAGCAATTTAAAATTACAACTTCAATAATCACCATAATTTCTAAAAAGAAAAATTAATGCAATTTATACAAAGACCCACATTAATAACCCAGCGGTGCTAAAAAGCACACATCCAGCTCAGAATATAAAACACATTTTCAACAAAACCATTAGCTGAAAGGAAAACCATAACAAGGAAATATTACACATGCATAGGCATCCAAAAACAAATAGGTCTCCAAAGCCCTTCTAAAGAACTGCAGTGTGGCAGCTTCCCGGAGGTCAGTTGGCTATGAATTCCAGGGCCATAGCAGGGAAAAGGAGAACCAGGTAACAAATCACACAACTGCTTAGACACAGGAAGGCCCTAGTGACCTAGACAAAGAACAATAGCACCGAACAGCTTTGTATGAGCATTTCGCAATATATTTATCCTTGTGATGTAATTGTTCCTGGCTGTATAAAGGGTTGTAAGCTGGGTCTGAGTGTTGGGCCTGCATGTGACCAGACCCACTTCCCTGCTCCTTGCCCACTGCCTTTGGATGTGGTCTCTTTAAACTACAGTTCCAAAATGGAGAACTCTGTTTTAATGCTGGTTAGTAGAATGACATTAAACTACAGTTCTCCATGGTTTAATGTCAGTAAAGTGACATTAAAACAGAGGTCTGTGGTTTGGTTGTGCAGAACGGTAGTTTCGAAAGACCACAGTTGAAGGGGCAAAGCCAGTAGAATACAATTCTGTTTCAGATGCAACTGGGAACTATGGTTTAATTTAACCAGGACTGCAGTGTTGAAACCAGCTTGTGAGGGGAGGTGTGTATAGGCCTGATGCCCGTGCCAGGAAGGCTGTTGAGACAAACATGGAGGCTGTGTGTGTGTGAACAGTAACATACCACTATACAATTACAGAAAGATATTTGTCTTTAAAAATATCCTAATATTCAATGACTATAAGGCAGCTGGTGATATTTAAAACAGGGTAATAATGTTAATCAAAACTAATTTCTCCACAATGACCAAATCACAGCTCACAAAACAGTGGTTAAAACAGCAGCTCATTAGTTAAAATTCTTGATTTAAATGACGTGGTATCAAAGGTACCAAAACAAAAAAAAAATCAGTTGGATGTCTAAATGGTAGTAAAGTTGACACTTGACAAATGTGTTTGGAGGAAGAATTTCAGAGATGGAGCAATACTACAAAGCAGCCTTGGGTGGCCAGCCAGCATCCAAAGTAGGAGCACTCAGAAAGAACCTCAGCAGAAGAACTTAAAGAGCAAGCCCAGCTTGCAAGGAAAACAATATAATTAGCTATAATAATGCACAATTAAGTGTGCTTTACTACTGGGAATTGGGAAGGGACTAGTGTGCTCTCCACTGCTTGGAGGAATGAGGAGCCTGTGACCATTAAGATGATGTTAGATTCCAACTCTTGTCAGTCTCACGCAGCATGGCCAATGGGCAAGAGAAATGCGAGTGCCCTAGTGGCAGTTACTTGCATGGGGTTGACAGCGCATGACTTGTTAAAGGAAGTGAGAGAATTTACATGTGCAAAAATCAATTTATTCCCATTCCATTTTCAATTAACATTTGCAACTTTGATTCAATCTGTTTTTTAATGGACCGCTGCTCTCTGCAATAGCAACATCCCTTAGAGCCCTCTTATCATACAGCTGGAATACAGTGATTTTCACGTGCACAGATAACTTCCTATGTATCTAGTCCACTGAGAGGTTTTTCCTAAGCTAGCTCCACATATTAAAAGTTGTGCTGCAGGAGTTAAAACCAATAGCACAGGATTCCAGCATAGATCTGTTCTTTCTAGGAAGTTCCCTAAGATACTGCAACAAGGCAAGACAAATACAATAGCAGAACCTTAGTCAAACACTTGAGGACAAGGAACAGCACCACCCTGTTGGATGACTGGAGAGGTTGCTAATATAATCATTGGGATATCTTTTGAGGGTGGAATGTAGCTAAACATGGTCATCGCCCATGTTCAAAAGCAGTATGCCTCTGTACATTAGATGCTGGGGAGAAGCAATGAACAAATTCTGCCTTCATGGCTTGCTTTCAGTACCTGAAGGCAACTGCTGGACCCAAGAAGGCTTGATGGACCTTTGGTCTGATCCAACAGTGCTATTCTACTGTTCTTGCCTGCTTTTTGTCTTCCATATAACTTCCCAGAATACACTTCATCAAAATGCAGACTTCTCAGAAGTGTCTGGCCTTCACTTTCTGACAATGCGTTGGATCCAAACTTAAACACGCTTAGAGTAGGCCCATTTAAACCAATGGGACTTAGGTTGGTCATGGCTCACTTTTCCTATTCATTTCCCTGGGTCTACTCAAAGCAAGGCCAGGTCTGAATCTGACCCATTGTTTGCATTCACTTTCCTGTATCAGCCAATGCTCCATGCAGATAAGCTGCTGAATCCATGAGCAGAAGCAAAACAGGTGGTAATAACACACAATCCTTTCTTATTGGGATCTTTGTCATTGAAGTCAGCATGTTATCTTTGGGCTAGAAGCCAATTAGGCCCTTAAAATGAAGCATTCACAGCACCGGCCTGAAAAGGAATGCAGAGCAACAATATATATGCAACTGTATTTATCTACTAGTCAAGTGAAACGAATAGGATGTGGTTTAATCAAAGGCTGTGAAATGTTTGTCATTCAATGTATCAGTTTTCTATAGTTCATCCCACTGCACAAAGTTATTCCTTAGCTATCCTAGTAATACTGAAAGATAACAATGACATATTGTTTCAGAAATGAAAGAGCAACTTGAAGAGGATTCAGCTGCCCTATTTCTCCTTGTCTTTCAACATAATCTTCCATATCACTGTGGCTTCCCTAAGCCAAAAAGATACAAAGTCACTATCAGCATGTTGAATCTGTGCGGGTGCATATTTTAAGGGGATTGTAGTTCTGCTTTGGTATTTAAACTCAACCATTTTCCCTTTTAACAGTAAATAATTCAGATTCAGGGAGGTTAGCAGGGAGGTTGCGCACGTGAAGAAAGGAAAATAAGATACTGTGTAAACAAAATATAAGGTTTTGGAAAGGAAAGGGCGGAAAGTCTGCACCCTACACACAAATTTCCAAGGAGCAATTAAAAGATTAGAAACCCATTTGAAGACCTAATTAGATCCTGGACAGCAAATTTAAAACAAAGGCATTTTCCAAAAGCACACAACTATAGTAGCATGTACTTTTCATATCAGCTGGTTTCTTGAAAGTTTTCCCTGAAGACACAGTTGTGTGCCAGTTGAAAGGTGACCCGGGAGCCTATCCCAGTACAGCTCCAGCTTCTTGCTGGAGATTTCTGCTATCACCAGAGATCAATGAATGAGCAGCTTTTTATCATTCATATTATTATTATTATTATTATTATTATTATTATTATTATTATTATTTTATTATTATTCACCAAATGGACACAGCCACGCCTTGGTAGCAGTTAGACATTCCATAAAACATGGCAGAGACATGGCTGTTCGAAAAGGCCATTGGGTGATGATTATTTTTTTGTCTCCTGTTAGCCTGCACTAGAATTATTACTCTGCTGTTGTTGTTGTTGTTTAAAAACATGATGGGTTTAAATTGTTTTTTTTTTAATTTTGAAATATTATTTCTGTATTTTGAGTTCTTGGACTCCTTAAGTAGAAAGTAGGATGTGATATAATTCTTTAGAAATAAAATGCGCAAAATAAAACGAGGAGTTGGTATATGAAGGTTAACACTAGCACCGGTCACCACGACTTGCATCCTAAGAAAAGTTGGCTTTTAAAAGTTCACAGAATGGATGTTTCCTGTCCCTGCTTCTACTTCACAGCTCCCTGTGACCCCCCCCCCCTCAAAAGCCTTCTGGGTCAAGACAGCAGCAGTGGCCCTGGCTTCACTGGAGTGGGACAAGGCTTGGTGAAGATGAAGGAGCTCCATGCTAATGGGGGTGGCTCTGCAGCAGGTGGATGTGGACCAACCTGGAGTTCCCTCACCCTTAATAATGGAGAGTTGTGGGTTTGAGCCTTACCTTGGGTAAAAGGTTCCTGTATTGTAGGGGTTGGACTAGATGGCCCTGGTGGTCGCTTCCGACTCTGCAATTTTGTGATTTCATCCCAACAATTATGTATGACACCATACATACACCTCCAGCTCCGAGGGCCTTCTGGCAGTTCCCTCACTGTGAGAAGTGAGGTTACAGGGAACCAGGCAGAGGGCCTTCTTGGTAGTGGTGCCCGCCCTGTGGAATGCCCTCCCATCAGATGTCAAGGAAATAAACAACTACCTGACTTTTAGAAGACACCTGAAGGCAGTCCTGTTTAGGAAAGTTTTTAATGTCTGGTGTGTTATCGCTTTTTTATTACTATTATTATTAATTCTGTTGGGAGCCTCCCAGAGTGGCTGGGGAAACCCAGCCAGATGGGGAGGTATAAATAAATTATTATTATTATTATTACTATTATTATTATTTTATTATTACCTCTCCTATGAGCCCCTACCCTGAGCAACGTGAGGAGGGGATTGCTAGGGAGAGGAGAGGATGGTAAACTTTCATTCTGTGAATTTCCTTACATCATTTTAGGATCCAAGTCCTGTTTGGGGTAATTTGCTCTCACCTGGCAGCCTCCAGCCCCCAATTGTTCAGGAGCCATGAGAACAAACTAATAAGCATCAATGTGACCCTCCAGAGCAGCTCTTTGGGACGCAAGTGTCTATAGACATGAGGGGTGAGTGGGGAACTCTCCCTCTGTAAGCTTATTTCTGTTAACTTATCTTAGGAGCCAAGTCGATTTGAATAGTTCCTTTTTTTAATAATATTTTTATTAGTGTTTTCAAAAAAATAACAACAATACATAATAAAAAATAAAAAATAAACACATAGAATAAAAAACAAAAACAAAAACATATATAATAACAATTCTCATATCATCTCACATGATTTATGGGACCTCCTCGGGCTTCCCTCCCTGTGGTTCTTTAACACATTTATAGTTAGCAACTTCTAAATCATTTTCATCACCTTACCTAATCTTACTTTTTAACTTTCATATCACATATTCCTAAATTCCACAGTTTATTTACATCTTAATTTCTGATCTAATATGTTACTTTAGCATATATTTTTAAATATAGTTTAAAATCTTTTCATTCTTCTTCCATCGCTTCCTCTCCCTGGTTGCGGATTCTTCCGGTCATCTCAGCCAGTTCCATAAACTCCATCATCTTCATCTGCCAGTCATCAATCGTTGGTAATGTTTGTAGTTTCCAGTTCTTAGCAATCAAAAGTCTCGCTGCCGTCGTAGCATACATAAAAAACGATACATTCTTCTTTGGAATTTCCTTCCCTACAATGCCCACTAGAAATGCTTCTGGTTTCTTAACAAATGTGTTTTTCAACACTTTCTTGAGTTCATTATAAATCTTATTCCAGAAGTCATTCACTAGTGGACATGTCTACCACATGTGGTAAAATGAGCCTACTTCTTTCTTACATCTCCAACATTTGTTATCATGGTTATGGTATATCTTTGCTAATTTTACTGGTGTAAGATACCATCTATACATCATCTTCATTAAATTTTCCTTTAGTAAACTACACGCAGTAAACTTAATATTCTCATGCCATAATTTTTCCCATTCCTCAATCATGATATTATGACCAACATCCTTTGCCCACAAAATCATAACATTCTTTGTTTGTTCATCTTTCGTATGCCACTCAAGCAACAATTTATACATTCTGGAAAGTATTTTCGTCTTAGGTTCTAACAATTCTGTTTCCAACTTTGACCTCTCTGATTGAAAACCAAGTAATCTATCCATTTTGAAAACTTCATTAATCTGGTGGTATTGGAGCTAATCGTCTAGTTTACATTTCAAATCCTCATATGTCTTTAACTTAAATTGGTCTCCTTCTTGAATCAACAAATCTCTATATTTCGGCCAACTGGTTTCCATGTTTACTCTTTTACGGACCTTGGCCTCCAATGGTGATATCCATTTAGGTGTTTTTCTTTCTAACAAATCTTTATACCTGGACCAAACACTATACAGTGATTTTCTGATTATATGCGTTTTAAAGCCTCTGTGGGCCTTTACTTTATCATACCATGAATATGCATGCCAACCATAAACATTATCGTAACCTTCTAAATCCAAAATGTCTGTATTTTCCAACAAAAACCAGTCCTTCATCCAGCAAAAGGTAGCTGCTTCATAATAAATCTTTAAGTCCGGCAGGGAAAAGCCTCCTCTTTGTTTATCATCAGTAAGTATCTTATATTTAATTCTAGGCTTTTTCCCTTGCCATATAAATTTCGATAAAACCTTTTGCCATTCTTTAAAACAACCCAATTTATCAATTATTGGCAACGATTGGAACAAAAACAACATCTTTAGCAATACATTCATTTTCACAGTAGCTATACGGCCCAACAGAGAAAGTTTCAGATTAGTCCAGGTTTCTAAATCATTTTTAACTTCATTCCACATTTTCACATAATTGTTCTTAAATAGATTCAAATTCTTTGACGTCATATTTACACCAAGGTACTTTACTTTCTTAACAAAAGATAAACCAGTTGCTTCTTGTAATTTTTCTCTTTCCTTACTGTCCAAATTATTATCTAATACTTTGGTTTTTAATTTATTCAATTTGAAACCTGCTACCTTTCCAAATTCTTGAATTACTTCCAGAGCCCTTTGAACACTGGACTCTGGATCTTGTAGTGTCAAAACAAGGTCATCTGCAAAGGCTTTAAGTTTATATTGTTTCTTCCCTACAGTCACTCCTTTTATTTCCTCATCCTTTCTAATCCTGGATTTGAATAGTTCCTTACCCTACACTTCTTCCTTATCCTTGACAGTAACACACTGCCTCCACTGTTGTGACATCTTGAAAAGAATATAGAAAGGAGACACAAGTCCTACGTTAAGTTTTCTTTGCCATATCCCTTATTTGCATGCATGAGGATGGTTCACTCATCCCATGAACTGGACAGAGTCCCATTTATTTTGATTAGGTGATGAGCCCTTAGATTTCTCTGGAGAGTGTCCCGTTGGAGAGAGAGAGAGCTTTGCCCTGGGACAGAAAATGACCAGATAGGGCCTGAATAGCAGTGGGAGATGAGTGGGTGCTACTGTGCAAAATTTACTACAAAGCTCATTGCATCTACTCACTTCAAATAAATTTCATAGCAATATTATTAAATCGCGATTCCATAGAACAAATTGAAATGCATCAGTTAATTTTAAAGTTGCCTTTCTCGTACGTTTAATCCTGAAAACTAATAGCCGCTCAAAGTTATTTTTAGAATGCCAGTTACCATGGTGAAAGCAGATTTTCTTACTGCTCTTTCTGCTAGTTGCTTAAATGGCTGTATGCCTCAGACATACATTCCAATTATGCTTTTAAATAATTTTATAATACTCATTTTATGGTTGGGATTTAGAAGACATTTTACGAATCACGCTGTTGGCTCTACTATAGTAATGCATAGTTTGTGTCAATTTGGAAAACTTAAAACTATTTTAAAATTGTGTTTTGTGTCTACTGTAATATACATCGTCTTTCTCAGGAAAATGTACATCCACCTTTGAAATAAGATGTAAAACTGGAATTGTAGATTTGAATAATTCCCCAAATCCTTCCAGCCCAATGTGATGCATTTGTTGTTGTTGTTGTTTAGTCGTTAGTCATGCCCGACTCTTCGTGACCCCATGGACCAGAGCACGCCAGGCACTCCTGTCTTGCACTGCCTCCCACAGTTTGGTCAGACTCAAGTTCGTAGCTTCGAGAACACTGTCCAACCACCTCGTCCTCTGTCGTCCCCTTCTCCTTGTGCCCTCCATCTTTCCCAACATCAGGGTCTTTTCCAGGGAGTCTTCTCTTCTCATGAGGTGGCCAAAGTATTGGAGCCTCAGCTTCACGATTTGTCCTTCCAATGAGCACTCGGGGCTGATATCCTTCAGAATGGATAGGTTTGAGAGTCCATGGGACTCTCAAGAGTCTCCTCCAGCACCATAATTCAAAAACATCAATTCTTCGGCGATCAGCCTTCTCTATGGTCCAGCTCTCACTTCCATACATCACTACTGGGAAAACCATAGCTTTAACTATACGGACCTTTGTCAGCAAGGTGATGTCTCTGCTTTTTAAGATGCTGTCTAGGTTTGTCATTGCTTTTCTCCCAAGAAGCAGGCGTCTTTTAATTTCGTGACTGCTGTCACTATCTGCAGTGATCATGGAACCCAAGAAGGTGAAATCTCTCACTGCCTCCATTTCTTCCCCTTCTATTTGCCAGGAGGTGATGGGGCCAGTGGCCATGATCTTGGTTTTTTTTTATGTTGAGCTTCAGGCCATATTTTGCGCTCTCCTCTTTCACCCTCATTAAAAGGTTCTTTAATTCCGCCTCACTTTCTGCCATCAAGGTTGTGTCATCTGCATATCTGAGGTTGTTGATATTTCTTCCAGCAATCTTAATTCCAGCTTGGGATTCATCTAGTCCAGCCTTTCGCATGATGAATTCTGCATATAAGTTAAATAAGCAGGGAGACAATTTACAGCCTTGTCGTACTCCTTTCCCAATTTTGAACCACTCAGTTGTTCCATATCCAGTTCTAACTGTAGCTTCTTGTCCCACATAGAGATTTCTCAGGAGACAGATGAGGTGATCAGGCACTCCCATTTCTTTAAGAACTTGCCATAGTTTGCTGTCGTTGACACAGTCAAAGGCTATTGCGTAGTCAATGAAGCAGAAATAGATGTTTTTCTGGAACTCTCTAGCTTTCTCCATAATCCAGCGCATGTTTGCAATTTGGTCTCTGGTTCCTCTGCCCCTTCGAAATCCAGCTTGCACTTCTGGGTCCACATACTGCTTAAGCCTGCCTTGTAGAATTTTAAGCATAACCTTGCTAGCGTGTGAAATGAGCGCAATTGTGCAGTAGTTGGAGCATTCTTTGGCACTGCCCTCCTTTGGGATTGGTATGTAGACTGATCTTCTCCAATTCTCCGGCCACTGCTGAGTTTTCCAAACTTGCTGGCATACTGAATGTAGTACCTTAACAGCATCATCTTTTAAAATTTTAAATAGTTCAGCTGGAATATCATCACTTCCACTGGCCTTGTTATTAGCAGTGCTTTCTAAGGCCCATTTGACTTCACTCTCCAGGATTTCTGACTCAAGGTCAGCAACCACACTACCTGAGGTGTACGAGACCTCCATATCTTTCTGGTATAATTCCTCTGTGTATTCTTGCCACCTCGTCTTGATGTCTTCTGCTTCTGTTAGGTCCTTACCACTTTCGTCCTTGATTATGGTAATCTTTGTACGAAATGTTCCTTTCATATCTCCAATTTTCTTGAACAGATCCCTGGTTTTTCCCATTCTGTTGCTTTCCTCTATTTCTTTGCATTGCTCGTTTAAGAAGGCCCTCTTGTCTCTCCTTGCTATTTTTTGGAAGTCTGCATTCAATTTCCTGTATCTTTCACTATCTCCCTCGCATTTTGCTTGCCTTCTCTCCCCCGCTATTTGTAAGGCCTCATTGGACAGTCACTTTGCTTTCTTGCATTTCCTTTTCATTGGGATGGTTTTCGTTGCTGCCTCCTGTATAATGTTACAAGCCTCCATCCATAGTTCTTCAGACACTCTGTCCACCAAATCTAAATCCTTAAACCTGTTCCTCACTTCCACTGTGTATTCATAAGGGATTTGATTTAGATTGTGTCTTACTGGCCCAGTGGTTTTTCCTACTTTCTTCAGTTTAAGCTGGAATTTTGCTATAAGAAGCTGATGATCTGAGCCACAATCTGCTCCAGGTCTTGTTTTTGCTGACTGTATAGAGCTTCTCCATCTTTGGCTGCAGAGAATATAACCAATCTGATTCAATGTTGCCCATCTGGTGATGTCCATGTGTAGAGTCATTTCTTGTGTTGTTGGAAAAGAGTGTTTGTGATGACCAGCTCCATGGACAAGGACAACAGATGCATTTTTACTCAGATGTAAAGCAACTTTATTTAGTAAGGCTTCCTATCTAGTAAGTAAGAATGCATAGGACTCCAGCCTTCTCTTAAAACATTTGAGAACAGTCAAAACTAGCAAAGTAGTTGAAAATATGATGCAGAAGCCAGGAGTACATTTGGGAGTTAGATGAGTCTTGCCAATTGGCTAGTTTTCAACCAACCAGATGCAGGTATGGCTTGTGGCACCTGGCCAACCAAATGTTGGCTCTCCAGTCTATGTAGGAGCTCCTTATTATCCTGTTCAAAGCTGGGACATTGCACAGAAGAGGGGGAAACTTTGCTGAACTTCAATGCTTTCTCACTTGCACTGACACTTGAAATGGCTAAGAAAATATCTCGGGCTAAAGCTAAGGCCACAATCCAATGTAGATGTAAGCATGCTTAAGCCTATAAAAAAAACCAATGCTCAACTCTACAAAGTGTACATCATGTTATGAAACTTGGGAATGATCCAGGTTTATTGGATGTGGACTTAAGTATGAGACAGGGGTGTGCATCAGCTCTGTGTACTTCCAGGGTGCAAATGTGCATGTCTATAGGGGTGTGGGCTTTGACAGGGACCCAGTGATGCCCACCCCCTCCCCTTGCCCAGCCTGCCAACTCAACCTCCCTACCAAGTCTTGTGTTCTGGCATACAAATAGCAGTTATTTCAAGCAATGGGATATTGTCGTATGTGCCTATGCTTGCCAGTGTCTTTTTTAAAAAAAATAATCTATTGATTTAAAAATAGAAATAAAACAAAATATCCAACTAAAATAGAACGAAGTAAATACACAAATAATCCATCATATAAATCCAAACATAATTTAACCTATATTCTACAATGTTGTTTCACCTTAACTTATGCCTTTTCATGTACACCTACATTCATATCTTTTTGTACATTTCGACTTCCCCTTCTCTTCCTCCCTGGCTTCAAATTTATTACCGTTCTCACTGCTTCTATTTATTTTCCTTTTGGGAGCTTTACAAGATATTTGTCTTAAACCCAAGTTCCTTTATATATATTCCAATTTTTTCCTAATTTTCCTTAATTTTTTTATTCGAACCACCCCTTATCGAATTTGTCAATTTGGCCAAATCGATGTAACTAATTACTTTCTCTTGCCACTCTCTTATAGTTGGGACTTCCTGGCTTCTCCATAATTTAGCAAGTAGAATTCTTGCTGCCGCCACTGAGTATAGAAATATCTTTTCATCCTTTTTGTCCACTTCTTTATCAACCATTCCTAGTAGGAAAGACTCAGGAGTTTTTTTTATATTATATTTAAATATTTTCTTAAGCTCTTCTAATACCCCACTCCAAATAGGCTTAATCTTGGCACAGTGCCACCATATATGTGTGAATGAGCCTATTTCTTCCTGGCACCTCCAGCACTGATTATTTTTATTTTTATACATTTTACAAATTTTAACTGGTGTCAAATACCACCTATAAAACATTTTGATTAAATTTTCTCTAATTGCCTCTGATGCCGTAAATTTCCAAGTTACACTCCATAGTCTTTCCCACTTATCCATTTCTATTGGTTTTCCCAGTTCCATCGCCCATTTCGTCATTGTTTCTTTGATACTTTCATCCTTCAGTTCCCATTCTAAAATGACATTGTACATTTTTGAAATAACCTTCTGTTCACTTTGTAATAAATTCTTTTCTAATCGTGATGGTTCAGACATAAACCCTTTCTTCTTCTTGGAATCTGCTATTTAGTTGGTAATACTGCAGCCATCCTGTCAGATGTTGCTTAATATCTTCATACTTTTTTTAATTTAAATACCCCTTTATCTTCCTCTATTAACTCTTTATATTTTACCCAATTTCCCTCATTATTTAATCTTTTCACTGTTAATATCTCAATTGGAGACAGCCATTATGCTTGCTAATGTCTTATGGTACCCAAGTAATGCCGCAGGTTGTGCTGGTGCAGAAGTATTCCATCTAATCCTATGCACCAATTTGCCAGTGCAATAGCTGGTATAATCAGGCTGCAAATGTCTTGCAATTGTTATTCATAGGAACCAAAGAACAAAGGAGTCAAATTTTGTAAAATAAATCATACTTTGGCACATTTGACTAGGTTTAGCCAGCCAGTTAGGTACCTAATGGCATGAAAAAATGTAATTGCACACTTAAATGTATGTTAATACCCAAGCTCTCTACCCTGCTTGAGCGCCCTTATGGATGAGCGCAATTATTTCGATAGTGTTCAACAGCACCTGTTAGTGAGCTTAGCATCTTTTGCGTACTTGGTTAGCCATATGAATGCTACTATTGTATATATATATATATTTGTGCCCATTCAGCTGGGCCGTTTGTGGATGTTGTTTTGAGAAAGATTTGAAGATTTATCCAGCTAGCTCCATTTGGGTACATTTTGAACAATACAATTTATTTCATGGATTGCATTCAAGCAAACACATCTGAGGTCAACTAATTCTCATAGACAACTGCATAGTAAAATATGGTTGGCCAAGGCATGGAATCAACCATAAGATACCTGAAACAAACAGCATGGGATATCCATAAATACTTGATTGCAATAAAACTATGCATACGGACAATATTAGGGGGGGGGGGCATGTCTGTCCTTTAATATGTGCATATCTGTTATTTAAGACTTTATGGGTTGTTGCCAAACAATCCATATGCAGAGTATCCTACTCTTATAATTTAGAACCCGGGTAGGAGTGGGGGAAAATTATTTAATTGCTGCTGCTGCTTCTTTGGCAATGACTCGTAGCCGAATAAGATTGTTTTCCATGAACATGGCCTTAACAGTGAGTCCATAAATGACTGTGGAGGCCAATTCTGGATCCATACGTGCTTCCACAATGGAGACATAGGTTTCCAGGTGGCAGTTGATCACAGTGAGGGTTTGCCAAATGTGCCTTCCTCTTACCTCGTTTCTCCTTTTCACCGTGAGTTAGTGCTTCTTCAAAGTCCATGACACCTTTGGTAAAGGCTGTTCTTCAGTTGGAGAGCTCACAGGCCAGTGTATCCCAGATATCAGTGCTTATGTTACACATTTTTAGATTTGCCTTGAGAGCGTCTTTAAACCTCTTTTGTTTTTTGCTTCCCATTCTTGAGTTGGGAATAGAGTACTTCCTTTGGGAGATGATAATCAGGCATCCGAACAACATGACCAGTCCAACAAAGTTGATGTTGAAGAATCGTTGCTTTGACACTGGTGATCTTTGCTTCTTTCAGTGCACTGAAATTAGTTCCCATGTCTTCCCAAGTGATGTGTAAAAATTTTCGGAGACACTGTTGATGGAATCTTTCAAGGAGCTAGAGAGAGAAGCAGAAACAATTCATACGTTTGTTGTTGGAGCCACATAGCTTTATGCTGTAATGGTTTAGGTTATGGGGGAACAATTCAAACCAAATATTGACTTTGTTCTCTCCCCCCTCACTTCTCCAAGATAATACAAAAGAGCTATTTCATATGCCTGTGTGAGTAAAATTGATACCTATTGGCTAGTATCTACGCCATCAGTGATGACCTGGCATGTAACATTCTCACTGGAAAATAGTTTGCATCTTCTAATAAGTAACGCCTTAAGCAATGTCTTCCCAAGTTCCTTGAGCAATTGAAAACTGCAGTGTTCTGGTCCCTTGATGCCAGAGACTGCAAGGGAAATTTCAAATGCCACCCCACAAAACCAGTTCAGGGTGCATAGCACCTCTGGTACACAGCCTAATGCTACTTGGTGCTTTCTGTGTTGTTGTTTTTCCTGTTGCATCTGGTTGTAACCGTCATGTTTGGAGCTGCAGCTCTTCTACCATAAAATGCATTAGACAGAGATGTGAGTTTGAGTCAAGCTGACGGATAACTATACCCCCCAACCTCTCTGCTCACTGGGGATTACTTATTACATTATAATTGCATTTTATCAGCTTTGCCTCCTGTATCTTGTCTGGTTATGTGTAGAAACACAAAAGCATCAACGTGCTATGAAGAGATGCATCATCTTTTATTCTTGTGCTTCTCTTGCACAGAGGCTGAAAGAGCTAAAACAAAGGGAATTTGCACGGAACGTGGCTTCAAAATCCTGGAAAGATGAGAAGAAACAGGAAAAAGCACTCAAGCGACTCCATCAGCTGGCTGAGCTGCGGAAGCAGTCAGAATGGTAAGCATCTGGAACTTGTATTACATTTTAATCTCATATCCACCCCCCTGGCAGTCCCAGAAGAAATCTCGGTAAATTTACTCCTGCTTTATATAATGCACAGATAATCATCACATGCTCTGCAAGCCCTTTTTAAATTATCAGTGATGCCAAAACATCCTTGCCATAAAATTGGAAGCCCTGCATTAATTCCTTGGCATTTGATGGTTGGGGTTTTTATCCTCTTTTCTAATCTGATCAGAACAGACATTTTTATAGAAAAAATAGTGCTGTGCTGAGTTTTCAAGAGCAAACATTTTCAGTCCAAAACCATAAGTTTTGGATAAAATTATCCCCTCCTCAAAAAAATCAAACAAACCTGTTTTTCCCATGCTTTTCAGACTTGTAGCCCCTCCCAATAGCTGCTTTGGCACCATTGTTGTTTAGGTTTTTTTTAAGGGGGGGGTTCTTTGCTGTGTGAGCCAAACCAATCAGAGATCATCCCACTGGTGTGATGATGTCACAGCATCACAAAACCCATAAGAACTGGTGATGTGGTGATATCACAGAAAGCAAGAGAAACTCTTGCATTGCCGTCACTGTAAATGGAATGAGAAGGAACCTGGCAGACCACTATATTGTCTCCTTGTCATACCGCACAATAATAGCAGGTTCACTGCCCACCAGCACAGTTCAGTAAGACCGGAAGCATTCTGAATGCTTCTAGAATGGGAGGATACATCCCCTCTTGCCCCTTCTCCTCCATGGTCACTTACACATCCTCTCAAGATTGAAAGTGTTCGGCTAGTGTTGGAGGAGGAGAAGAAAAGTGCATGAAACTGGCCTCCTGTTTCTCTCAGAACTGATATTTAATATTTCACTAACAGAGCATTTCACCTTATTAAAAACAGATCTGAGTTTAATGCTCTTAGCAATTTGTAAAAATAAAAATTGCTAGGAAAAGAGGGGAAATAAGCCTCAAATATATTGTATATTTGCTTAGTCTAGAAATCCTTATTTTCATTGCTCTGCACATATACAAACTCCAAATAGTTCCTTCCAGGGAACTAGAATAGCATACTTACTGTGAAAGAAACACAGAAATGGAGATGATTCCATTAGGTAATTTATACTATCACTCAATTACTTATACCGAGTCAGTCTATCGGTCTATCTTGCATGCCTGCTCTGGCAGTGACTCTCTATCACCTTTTCTCTCCCTGCTGCATGAAATCTTTCACCTGGAGATGACTGAAGCTGATAACTCTTTCATCCCAAGCATGTGCTCTGCAGACTGCTAAACTAATAAGTACAGGTACTGTACAGTACAGTGTACAATATGTAGTCCAAAGGCTTCTTGAACACACAGCAGTGCAAAATTACTACGGGCACTTCACCTACCATATCAAAGCATTTCAGACTGTGGTGAGCCTGCCACAGTGTGCCGTATTCGGGCTGTGTCTAAGTAGGTTCTATTCAGAGTAGAGCCATGGAAATCAATGAATCTAGGTTAGTCATGTCTATTCTAGAGCTGGGCAATACTCCAATTTATCGCCCTGAAACCGAAATGGCGTTCACATCGCAATAGTGGTTTCAGACTTTTTGAGCTGCCAATATATCATGGGTCCACAGCTGCCATGATGTATTGGCAGCTCAGATTACCTTCCCCTGAACAGGTGAGTTGTGTCTTTCCTCATTGGGGCATTGGGTTGCTCCAAGACGAAAGACACAGCCCACCTGCTTGAGCAAAGGCAGGCAGGTGCCTTGGAGGGAACCCAATACTTCTCAGTGAAAATGACTACTCTCTGAAATCTAACATTCATTTGTAAATCAAGTGATTTTATTATGTCATTTATTTCCAGCGTTGCTGAATGCAGACCTGCATTTAAATCTCCCCAAGTGGTTGTAGAAAAAGAGCCGACGCCACAAGATAAACTTCTGATAGCTCAAGAAGGCAAAGTCAAGAATACAGCTGAAGGAAAAAGCATCACCAGCAGCACTTCAGAGAAACAGCAGGAACTTTTGCTAAGCAAGAACCAGTCTTGCATAGAGACACACCGTTTCCTTAGAAGCCACATCTCTCCCGCGTTCTCCTGTGGCACCAATGGCTGCAATCGGGCCGGGGTGTCTTTTTCATTCTCTAAAAAAGTCCACCTGAAGCTCGAGTCATCAGCATCCGTTTTCAGTGAGAACATGGAAGAAGCATATGACTGCATCAGATCCCCTCGACATAAAGCAAAGCAGACTCCCGAAGAGTGCCGTGCGTGTATACATATGAGGGACGAGAGGAAAGCAAATGGGCATAAACGGTTAGGCACCCTCCAAGGTCACCCAGATAGCTTCGCCTCCTGTAATCTGGCTCGGAAAAATCAACTGCAGAAAGAAAACAATCAGTACAAGGAAAGAGAGCAAACAGAAACTCATATTTCATTTCGTAAAGACAAACTACATCTTCCAGATTTGGATTGTTCTGGGTCTCCTGGTGCAAAAGAACAAGGAGGAGAGTTGAACGAGACCCAGAAATCCTTGGAAAACGTTGTTACACCTCAATGCCAAACAAGTAACATTTGTATGCAACAAGACACTTACAAGCACAGTGATGGCCTGTTACCAGAATGTGTCTCTGAGTCCTTAGCCCAACGATCATCTGAGCAAGGACATCAGTGTGAGGGAAACTACAGTCCCTGTCTATTCAAACAATCTTCTGATTATACAGAAGCTGTCAATGCAGATGCTGAAATGCCTAGGGAAAATGAACTGGTTCATGAAATTAAGCCTAAAGCATTGCCTTTTCTTCATGTACTGAGCAAAGATGGCAGGACAGCCTTACGGTGGCCCACAGAACTTCTTTTGTTTACAAAAACAGAACCCTCCATTTCCTATGGTTGTAATCCATTGTATTTTGATTTTCGACTCTCCTTAGCTCATAGAGAAAGTGAGCACCATGAAGTCGACGAAGAAAGTCCTAATGAGCACTCAACAAGAACTATGGACATAGATGGAAATGACGCCTTAGGTCTAACCGAGAACAAGCAACTGTCCAATGAAAAAGATAACCAGTCTTTGAAGCCAAAGAAGAAGAAAAGAGCTCTAAGCCTCAAAAAGTCCTGGCCAAAATTGGATTCAGACACAGAGAATGAAATGAGTCAAAGTGCTCCAAAGTACATCTCAGATGATTTGAATGAAAACCTACCTGAAGTGCCTGCACCCCTTGATTGCTCAAAAAGGCGTTACACGAGAGCAACAAGTCCCCACACAACAATGCATGCGAGATCTTTAGCACAGCAGTTGCAGAACTGTGAAAAAACTCTACAGGAGGAAGTAACTGAAAACCTTTGCATTTATCCCTTGGTGTCTACGACAAAGAAGCAAAAATGTGCAAAATGTGATTTAATGTATGCCCAAAGACAAACTGACCTGGATTTGGTCACCTGCAGCAGTGACATAAGTGACAGCGGGAAAGATTCCATTCTTGGATACAAGTTAGATTCTCCCAGGGAGTCCATGGGAAATGAAGGCAATGGGAATTTTGCTGGTTGCTGGAAATTCACTCCTTTGCAAAAGCCCTTTTCTGACAGACAGTCTAATTATTCTGACACTTCTGTTAGCAGTGCAACTAGTTACGCTAGTTGCTACTCTAGTCACAGATCAAGTGATCACAGCAGAAGTCATTTGCCTTTTTGCTGCAAAAGGAAACAAAAGCCGGTTGAAAGGCAGAAATGTAAACACAAAAAGCACAATTGCATTTCATCTTCTGATGATGCAGGTGAGGGCTGCCTTTTCAACAAAACAAGTCAAAGATCTAGAAACTGTGCACACAAGCATATGGCAAAATATCAAAGACATTCGAGATATAGACATTTACTACAAAGAGATGTATCAAAGCAAAGCAAGAACAGACACCCTCTTTGTAAACACAGCAGGAGCAGGAGCTACAGCAGCTCCAAAGGTTCTTCCACCCAAGATTCAGGAAGCAGCGAAAGATCATCAAGCTGCACCAGATCAAGAGCCAGCAGTTCGGGATCCCTTGCAAAAGAATCAGTGCATGACTGGAACAAACACAAAAAGGATATGAAAAGCACTGACAGAGCTGAACCAGGAAAATCAGACTCTGCACACTCAGACTGCCAGAATGAAAGTTGTCCATCAAAACAAGTTGGAAGCTGTTCTATCAACCACTTAGGAAGGAAAGCAGTGGGGAAGAAGTCATTAACTGCCAAACTCCTTTTAGAGAGGGTGAAATCAAAGCGAAACCAGGAGCAAACTCAGAACACTGAAAGCTTTCCAAATACCTGTGAGAAAGATCTCCCCCATAGTCAACCAGGTATTAAAGGTGCATCATCAGTGGATAGTGAAGCAATGTTACCTTTGCTTGAGAAAGCCCTCCACATTGATACGAGCAGCAGGTGGAACAATGGAGCTGACTCCATGGAAAGCAGCACAGGCAAAGATAGAGCCGAAGTTTCAACGATAGATAATATTATTCTGACAGCTAGCACGAACTATGGCAATAGCCTGCTTAACGACTTGGGTTATCAGGCCCTGAATATGGCACAGGACACCGCAACAAAGCATCAACCAGATCTCTTAGCTGGTGAAATGCAGCCCCTACTGCAAAGCTGTAACTCAGTGCCAAATGGTTTCCCTGGTACTTTTCCTTCTCATGGATATTCTGCTGTTTCCAACCTAACAGAGACCAAAGAAGAACACCATGCAGGTGTGGACTTGAGTGGAGTGGAAGGGGATCTGAACTGTTACTCTGACAGTGCTATGCATAAATCCGGTGAAACAGAAAACAAGACTGAGCCGTACAGTAAGTGCATCCCCTCTCCTTTAACGCAGCAGCCTATAACCTTTTCCCCGGATGAGATAGACAAATATAGGTTTCTTCAGCTGCAGGCCCAGCAGCATATGCAGAAACAGCTTGTGGCAAAGCATCTCAAGGTTGTGCCTGCCACAGGACCAGCTGCCTTCTCTGCCTCCCCAGCTGTCCCTGTTCAGCAACACTCTTCTGTTGCCACCCTCCGCCATACGCTGCTGCAGAGCTTTGCTCTGTCCACCGGAGTACATCCTCACAGCAGCCATCTTTCCCTGACTCATATACATCCATTCTCACCATCGCCTTTTGCTCCATTCTCACTCTCGCCCTTTACTCCGGCCTTTGTACCCGCGCACTCAGCGCTCCTGGCGGGACACCCGTTCCATTTCATATCAGCGACTCCCATCCACCCATCCCATCTGGCAATCCCACCGCTGCCCCACGCAGCCTTTATTCCTACCCTGTTCACGCCGCAGCTGAACGCAGCTGCATCTTCTGCTGTACATCTCAACCCTTTGATCCATCCATTATTCCAGACTCAAGAACTTCAGCATCGCTCCTGACCTTGTTGGAGGTGTTGGTTATCTGGAACAGAAATGAAGAAGGCATCATTTTCCCTTTTAGAATTGCAAAGTCATTGTCCTATGCTCCAAAAGCAATTTACAATGACAATTCCCATTCAGCAGCCTAATTGCATATCTTATGAGAGACACATTGCGGAAATCAAGGTCTGGCTGACACAGCACATGATTGTTAATTTGATTTTCACATTCCTTACAAATAATAGCCTTCCCAAACCTGTTGCCCTCCAGTTATTATTGGACGACTGTTCCCATCATCCCTGACCATTGGCCACACTGGCTGGGGCTGATGGGAATTGTAGTCCAAAACACCTGGAAGGAATCAAGTTGGCAGAGGCTGTCTACAGCTTTCATACAGCCTTTTATGCTGTAATAGGCTTGTGGACATTTTAATCATTTTCACAAGAAATGTAAGTTAGAAGTACAGGCAGGTTACATTCCAGGCCCCCATGCACATAACTGAAATCACATAAAGTGGGGAGCGCCTTCTAAAAAGCCTCAAAACACCCATTTTTTCCCTGCTGTCCCATTTCTCTCTTCCCCAAAATATCTGGAGTTGAAGCTCTGGGGCCAGCTGGAGGTTGTGCGGGAAAGCCGCTGCTGCTATTGTGCTACCTTGCACATCAGCTGGTGAGGCTGAACAGCCAAAACGAAGCCCCGCTGCACCTCAGGTCTCCTTGGGGCTTCCTCTGCCCTCACTGACATCCTCTTCGGGCTCTAGGGAGGGTCTTCTCACCTTCTCACAAACCACGAGGACTCTCTTTCTCTCCTCTCTCCATTTCAGGTTTCAAATTATTTACATAGTTGTCAAGTTCTCCCTTTTTAAAAGGGAAATTCCCTTATGCTGAATAGGCTTCCTCACGAGAAAAGGGAAAACTTGACAGCTATGATTATTTATTTCTCTGCGTCACGTGTATACAGGTACATGGTTACATGTGAGTCAATCATGCATAAGAGGGGGGGGGGGCAACTGTATACAACTCCTGCAGCACAGATTTCTCCAAATCCATTGCGTACAGACAGGACATCACTAGATCCAGGCTAGTGTGTATTTTGTGTTAAGAGCAAAGCCCACTTTTCTTTGCTTTTCTGGAAAGGTTCACAGGTACTTCCCCCCAGGTTGAGAAGCCCTTTTCCTCCAGGCAAACACATCTGTCAAACCCTCACATGGTACATAGGCATTCACAGATAGGGGAAACCTTTTTCTGTGGTGAGCTGACCATTTTTTGTACCTATCTGAAATATTGTGAAACGGCTTTCTAACATAATATGACACCTGTTTTGTCAGTACCAGAATGAACAGGTCTGGTGTGGGGGTTTTTCATTGCATTGTCAGTTTCAGAAGCACTCAAACGACAAGTGGAAAGGATTGTCATGATCTCAGTTTGTAAAAACTCCCTCCCCCCGCCCCCAAACACTGGAAGATGCAGCCATTCCAAATAGTCACTAAAGTACAGCAAATAGTAAGTTCTGACCCGTATCTTATTTCCTTGAAACTCAATTCCATTCAAATGTTGAGATGTTTCCTAAGTAAAACAATTCATTTCAGGATGCTAATTTTAAGATATGTGTTAATCAGACAGTAAGGTACTTACCCCAGTAAGTAAAATAGGAGGAAGGAATTTATTTATGCACTTTCATCAAGCCAGAAAGTATCTTTCATTAACACCCGCTGGTGTGATCCACACAGAACTGTGTCTGAGCCTGCAGCAAGACAGTTCAGAAAGAAGACATTAAAAACAGATGTGGAGGCACCCTAAGACAGAATCAGCACCAAATGAGGGTTGGGTTAGCCTTTTACCTGCACCATTTTCCCTACTGAAGTTGTCTTCCGAAGTTGCTATTTTCCAGCTTAAAGGTTTAAAGGTGGGAAATTTAAATCAGGAAAATGTTGGAAGGAAGGTTTTTTCCTCTTTCTCCCCCTAATGTCTAAACCCTGATCCAACTGCCCACTCCACTGGCCTTTAAGTAAAAGTGAGATATTCTGATCATGGATTTCCTACATTGCCCCAAGCTTATCCCTTAGAAGGATTCAACATGCATTCAGCTTCCAGATCAACTTGCGTCTAGAAAAGTAAAAAAAAAAAACTGGTTTCCCCAGCTGTATCTTCCACCAATTACAAGATGGAATTCCAATTCAATCTCACCTAGGGTTAGTTTTAAAAGTTCACTTTGTACAGGAGAGAGAGAAAAGTGATCAGGCGAGACCAACCAATCAGATGTAACTGTTTCCCTGTTATGAAAGCCTCTCTGTAAAACACTGAATATGTCTGTCTGTTATGCAGTTTTGCAAAAAAGCAAACAAATAAATATGCCACTTGATTCGTTTTTCAAAGTGTTTAGTTTATATTCAAACTAAATAATACTCTGGCTAGTATAACCTGTAAACTAGTTATTTTGTTTTGTATTCTCTGTAAAAAAAAGTGTTTTATATTATACAGTAGATAAGTGAATTGCACTATTGAACATGCAATGCAGCTTTTTTTTCTTCCTTTCATTATTCAAGTTGTTCCTGGGAATGTAGTTTCATGCAATAATTTTTTTCAATAAAAATGCTTAATGGCATAAAGAGCGTCAGTCATGCATTTTAAAATATCATACGAAAAAACAGCAGCAAAGTAAGATGCAGATGAGACAAACATACTCTGTATTTCAATCCACAGAACTGAAATGGATAGACAAGAAGCTGTAATGCTGAATTATTTTAGGCTATTTCTTTAAGAATTTTTTTTAAGCATGTGTTACTAGAGTTGATTCAATGGCTCTATAAATAAATATTTTTTATTTAAAAAAATCACCACTGATGTGTTATTTACAACCATTTTAATGGATTTATTAAATAGTTTATGTTCTCATTTTATATTAAATTTAATTGATAACACACAGGTTGTTTTTCCTTCAACATTTGAACTAAAGCAGATGTAATCATTATACGTCACAAGCCAGTTTTACCAACAATGCTTCTTATGTGCATTCATATACAGGTGAAACTCGGAAAATTAGAATATCGTCGAAAAGTGCATTTATTTCAGTAATGCAACTTATTATTTTTTATTTTTACAAATGTTTTCTTTTGGAAATTCCACAGTACGGTAATAAAACAAATAGTTACAATAATACAAAAATAAACATCGTTATTACATTTCATTAATTACATTCCATTTATAATTGACCTGCCTAACGACAAATAATTATAATTACAACAAATAAAGGCTTGACATATCTTGCTTTGCATGTCATGCATCTATCTCATATATTGGTTTCACCTTTTAAGTTGCATTACTGAAATAAATGCACTTTTCGACGATATTCTAATTTTCCGAGTTTCACCTGTATTATATCCTCCTTGCATGAAAGAATTTCACTAACATCCCACAAAGATACTACATTATCCTACCACAAATTCTCGTGAAAAACTCTCTTCCATATTAATTATCAGAAAAGCTTCAGATAGGAGTACCAGCTGCTTGAATGCATGTCCTCCAACATTCCACAAATGACATTCACTCACTCCCACCCCAAAGTCACCCTCCTCGACGCCCCATTTTGCTTCCCCCCAAAGCAGAGCATTTCCTTTGAGAAGAAAGACAAGTGTCACCCCCACTACACCAACAAGGCACACACACCCTCTACCATCTTCAGAAAACCCCTTAATCCTGTTTTAATTTCATTTCCTTCTTTGGTGGATTTACAAAAAGAAAGCACACACCAATAAACAAATTATAGAAAGGGGCAAGATTAGACACGGACACACAAAGCAGTTTTAAAAAAAACCGAAAGACTCCTTGCCCTCTGCTTTGCTCCCCTCTCCCCTTTGGGCCTGCCCCTCAGAGCCAGCACATCACGTGGGGCAAATCTTGGTGGGAGCAGCCGTTCCTCCTCCTTTCCACTATGAGCTGCCCGAGGGAGGAGGACGGCAGCAGTGGCCATGGAGGGGCAATGGGATGTTCCTTCGCCGCCATCGCTGCTCAGAACAAGCGCTGGCTCATCCTCCTCTTTGAGCTCAGAGCCAACAGCACCGGCAGGGGAAAGAGAGATCAAATCAGAAGCTGGGGTGGCTTTCGTAATTCTGGGACTGTCCCTGGAAAACTGGGACACTTGGAAGGTATGCTTGAAAGTTAAGGAGACCCAATCCTGCAAAGACTTTTTTGCTTGCTCTCTTTGGCACCTGATTGCACCCAGTAAGTTAATTTTAAAGCACGAGTGGGAAACCTCAGGCCTGGTAGCAGGATGTGGCCTTCCAGGCCTTTCTATCTGAGCCTTGGAACTCTCCATAGGCCACATTCCTTCTGCAGCCACAGCCTTCACTGGCCTTGCTACACATCCACCTTGAGTGCTTTTGCAAAACCTTTCCAGATCAGAGGCTGTGTCTTCCATCATCACTTTATCCTCAGCCACTTCTAGTTTCTTTAGGTCCTAAGCAATCCAGTAGTGGCTGAGGATAAGGTTGCTTAGTGCAGGGGTGGGTGGGGATGGAGTAATAGTACACTGGTACCTCTGGTTACGAACTTAATTCGTTCCGGAGGTCCGTTCTTAACCTGAAACTGTTCTTAACCTGAGGTACCACTTTAGCTAATGGGGCCTCCTGCTGCCTCCGTGCCACCGGAGCACAATTTCTGTTCTCATCCTGAGGTAAAGTTTTTAACCCAAAGTTCTACTTCCGGGTTAGCAGAGTCTGTAACCCAAAGTGTTTGTAACCCGAGGTACCACTGTAATTTACACCTCTGGGACTTAAAAATACTTTTAGCTGCTTATGATTAAACACTGGGGTTGCGTCTGTCTTGCACACCCTACCACCTGACAAATCACACCATAATGATACTACGACTAAGATGTAAACCCCTCAGATCAGAGATCAAGATGCAGTGCCTGGCAGCAGGGGCGTAGCGAGGCACCGCGACACCCGGGGCGGCAAATTGCCATGCATCCGGGTAGGTGCGGCGTCACTACGTAATGATGCATGCGTCGTTACGTGGTGGGGTATCACCGCCACACACCCCGTGCCTCCAAAGCCGCGTGCCTCGCTCCAGCTAGAAACTCCAGGTAAAAAGCCCACTCAGCGTGGCGCACCCGCCACGCTGAGTGGGCTTTTTACCTGGAGTTTCTAGCTGGAGTGAGGCGCGCGGCTTTGGAGGTGCCAATTGCGGGGTGGGGTCGCGGCCCCGACTGGCACCCCATCCAGGGCGGTGCCCAGGGCATACCGCCCCCCCCTGCTTGCTCCACCCTTGCCTGGCAGTCCTTGAGTTTAGCTGTGCCTCCGTGTCTGTGTGCACACCTAAAACTACGTAGATGACATGTTAAATCAATATTTCATCCCCCAAAGCCTCTAAACCTTTCAGAGCAAATGCATTTGCCATGTGCAATATAATAAATTAGTTCAGTAGCACCTTAAAGACCAACTAAGTTTATATTTTGGTATGAGCTTTCGTGTGCATGCACACTTCTTCAGATACACACCACAAATATGAGCACACGAAAGCTCATACCAAAATATAAACTTAGTTGGTCTTTAAGGTGCTACTGAAGGAATTTTTTTAAATTTTGCTTTGACTCAGACCAACACGGCTACCTACCTATAATAAATTAGATTTGCTTATTAATTTTTTATTAATGAAAACACTTCCATACATAGTAAGCAATATATGTAAATCAGTTATGCCCATAAAGTAATAACTATGGGCAAACCAGTTCACTGAATACCAACTGAGTCTATTTACCTCAAATAAAATCAACTATGTCCTAAAGTTGTCAAACCATTCACTGGAATATTGTGGTTTCCAGACTCATCCTGTGCTAAGAAAGACATGTTGAAGTCCACTGAAATTAAGGGTATTATGAATGCCTAACTTCACCTATGTAAAGTTGCTGCACCATGCTGCATTTGGTGTTATTCTGAAAAGCCTTTTGAGAGCTAAAAATGGGGGGGGGGGTTAGGGGAGGAATGTACAATAGTTGAAAAGTACACCCCTCCTAAAGACTTACTTTTTCTATCGAGCTGGAATCACCCTACTGGATCTGACTTCTGTAATTTTGAAAAACAGCTGGGCTTTTTTTTAAAGGCTCTATTTGATGGCACTCCTTGTGCAGAACTCATATGACAACAACACCTTGGAAATACAGTACTGGAAAAATTGACATCTCCCATCTCAATTTGTTCTTGCATTTCTGAATAAACCAAGTGGCTACTGTCATAAGCCATTTAACTCGTGATCTGTGTGCTGATACTATATAAGATGAACTGTCAGAACAACTGTTTGGAATATCTTCCCTGGACCTGAAGTATTCTAAAGCTCTGGACTGACTCTGCCATGGGGCACTCCTGCATAAGAAGGACTATCAGTGCTGAATTTACGTTTAAGCTAAACAAGCTATAGCTTAGGGCCCCATTCTCTTGGGGGGCCCAAAAAAAATTAAAGAAAAAAAACCCGGATGTACATTTCTAAAATCTAAGATAAAAAAACCAAATAAAGCCTACATACAGTCAGAGCTTAATTAATTTCACTATTAATATACTTCTTAATTGTATTTTAGTTCAACAATTACTTTGATAAAATACATATTTTGTTATGTGCAAATGGTTTTAGATACCTATTAGGTCCATAAATTGCCATATAGCATATATTCAACAGCAAAAAACCAACAATTTGTTGTTGACAAAGGACAGCTGGACATATAAAGGGCCCCATTACCTTCAGTAGCTTAGGGCCTCATCAAACCTAAGTCCGGCCCTGGGGACTATGAAACACTTCCTGTTTGGGCAGAGAGAGCCTGAGCAACATCTTGCCTGGCTAGGGAAAGTTTCCATTCTTAGTCCCTGGCTTTTGACAATGGGGCTCGCCTACTGAAATTATCCATGAATCCAAAAATAATTGGTTGGGATAATCAATAAAGAATAAGCCGCAAATGACAAAGAAGTAATAACCAAGGGGGGAGGGCACCAAAACAGCAGTTAGGGGAAACAGCAGCACTTGCAGTTATAGCATAATTATTTGGGGGAGGCATATTTCTACACATGCATCTGAAGTGAAGTGGGTGGGCTAGGGGGGAAGGGACATTTTAGGTGGAACTCTCCTGGGGTGTGCACACAAACACCCTCAATTTTTAACTTCTGTTGGAGGGGAAGCCAGCCTGGTACCCTCCAGATGTTGAATTATACAACTCCCACCATCCCTACCATTGGCCATTCTGGCTGGAGCTGATAAGAGTTCCAGTCCAACATGTGTTTTGTTTTGTTTAAGATACTAATTTCATTGGATTTTGTATTATTCAATACGTTGGGAAGAACGCTGGTATTTTCCTATAAATGAAAAGTATTATATACACTGTTATAACAAATAAATTTAGAGGGCACTACTTTGTCCCACTAAGTATTCCTCCCCAGCTCTGATACTTTTTAGCACCAGCTTTTATGGTTTTTAATGAGTTGTATTAGTTATTATATTCTTTTAATTTAAGCATATAAATGGTTTGAGCATTTCCTTTTTTAAAAAAAAGACACCATTCTTAATAAACCTTTGTTCAGATGACTGGATAATTCAGGGCCAGAGTCAACTAACTGGCGACAACAAAGAACACCTGAAGCCCAGAGCAAATGAGCTGCAGGAAAAGGAAGAGGAAGAGGGGTCTCTACAAGAGCAGCCTGCCATCATCCCGGAAGATAATAGCAGCCAAGGGCCGCTCCACAATAATTCACCTGCGGATGCTGCGAAGGGGCTGTGGCCCCTGTCTGGTGACAACAAAGAAGAACACCTGGAGCCCAGAGTGAAAAAGAATATTCAGAAGACCCCCCTCGTGCCTTGGCCTCTGTTCCCTCATCTCCTGGTCTGGAAGGTTTTCAAAATAAACGCTGCCACCTGCACCACCACTGGAACCCAGCACCAGCGGGGTGCAAGCAGAGAGGAGGCTGCTCAGCATGCGGCTGAGGCAGTGGATTCGCCAACACAGCGGCTGCATGCACCCAGAGGCACTTTGAGGTGGAGGAAACGCCACTACTTCCTCTGCCACTAGCCCTCTGGATGCCCCCAGGTGGGTGCGGGCTGCCCCGGGTGCCATCACATCCAGGATCGGGGCCGCCAGGGCTGGGGACGATCCAGGGGCACTCGCAGTTGGCCGCCTCTCCATGGACTGGGCAAGGCGAAGCAGGCGGGGGCTGGAGCCAGGGGGGCCACACACTCCCCTCCCCGGGGTGGCACCTTTGGTGTGGGTTGGCGCCGCGGGGCTTCCCTCCCCCCCCCAGCAGCCCATTCTCTTGCAATCCTTGCTGTTGCTTTGGATCGTACCACCTGACCTTATTACGCTACTGGGAGTGAGGGCTTGGGGATGCTGACATGAAGTCAGCTGTGATTTGGGGCAGCAGTGGGGAGGGTGAGAGGGTGGGCTGCTCAGGGGGGAGGGGGTCCCGCAGCACCGGTCTGCACCGGGGGTGTTGTTTTGGAGAGGGTGGCGGGCAGCTCCTCCGGCTCCGGCAACCGCCTGCAGGCATCCCAGGGTCTCTCCCAGCTCTGGCAGCTGTGATCCCGGGACCTCCAGGGACAGACTGTGCTTCCCAACAGGTGCTTTGTCACTCCCCCTCTGTGATGGCACGCAGGGCGGCCCACGCCCACCGCACCCACCTTGCTCTGCCCCTGCTTACTCCACCTTTGTGTACACTGCCTGCCAAACAATAACATGAACCAAGTGTCGACAAACAACGATTAACAGGGATTTACCACTTACCTGTTTAATCCCTCATGCCACGCCTCGTCTGACGTCTCTTGTTTTCATTGTTCTGTATGGAAATTAAAAGGTATAAATGTAAGAATCTTCTTTTGTCATGGATTCTCCTCCGTCGCCTGTTTGTTATGTGAGTGGGAATCTGTTGCCAACAGACTTTATTTTGTAATAAAGACCAGGCTTATAGCAGCTTTGCTTTTCATCAAATCAAATAAATAAATAAATAATAAAAATAAAAACTAACTTGTCCTGCTAGCAGAAGCCCACACAATGACTGCTACTAGGCAGGCATGGCCAAACTTGGCCCTCCAGCTGTTTTGGGACTATAACATTGGACCTGTTAGGTAAGGGTGATGGAAGCTGTAGTCCCAAAACAGTTGGAGGGCAAAGTTTGGCCATGCCTGTATGAGGCTTCCCTCCTTTCTTCTTCTAGCCCCCCCTCCAATGGCTGGAGGGGGATCAGGAGTCCTATTAGAACAGCATGCAGTGTGGAGTGAATGGGAGATAGCGCACACATTTCTATCAGAACATTTGTGACAACACAATGTTGTATTCCTTCCTCGTGTGACTTTCACCATCACTATACAGAGAGGTCCCAGAGCGAAACACAACTGGATCTCCTGAAAGATGCATCCAGTGATGGCCTCCAATGGCACATATTTTCTAAAATGTAAAGAGCCATATGCTGGATCTATGTGGAGAATATGGATCTGACCTCATGACAATTCTAGAAATACATGCTTGATGGTGTCAGGAAGGGAGAACACAGCATTCTTCTGAACGCTGCGGCAGATTTGGTTTGTATAACTTGCACTGCTCTGAGATTTGTCATGGAAGAATGTCTAGCTTATATAAACAATGACTACCTAGATAGAAATTATTCATGGGGAAAACCAAATTTCTCTAACTCTCCCTTCACTTTCCTTCTTGATCTATGAGTAAGCAGGGCAGAATTGCCAAATGTAACTGTCACATCTGGCTGCTTGTCTCATTGCTTTGAATCATACTCCTCTCCAGCAGCTCTAAAGGCACAGGAGTTACTGGTGTATTGCTATATTAACTAAGGAATACGCTGCACAGGAACACATGTCAGGGAATCAGCTCAGGCTGCATTTTCACATCCAAGAGAAGAGGTTATGCAAGTGAGATGGTACTTGAGGAGTCTGAGCTTAAAGCCAGGCTATATTATTCATGAAAGTCTGTCCATTTTGTAAGTCACCACACAACACAAATCAGTAGCAGCATATGTGGCAATGCAGAACTGCCCTGAACCTGCTTTTGGGGGGGGGAGGCATTAACTGAAGGGGAGAAGTTCACTTCAATTCACATTTAAAGGCAATCCTATTTTGTACTTTCTGAAAAAGTATGAGAACCAAAACTCTACTGTCCTTTTCACATATACTGGGGTAAGCTATCCATTAAAATGCAGGAAAAAAATGTGAAAATAACATACAATAATGCATTGCTTCAGGGGAAATTGTTTTGCAAAACTGGGTATACTAGGCAAGATTGCAAAGGTGTACATTAAGAAACATTTGCCAATAGAGAGCTGATGGATTGTCATTAGGACTTTTAAAAATGCAAACTGATATGGGAGTGTGGATAAATGAATTAAATATTTGAAAAGAGAGAAACTGAAATTAGCAGATTTGCCAGTCCCTCGGTGGCAGTGATTGGCTATGGTACCCGCACTGGTGGGAGTTCCAGCTTAGAGGAGAAGGTGCAAATGTCTGGTCCTGACCTGGTGCCCCAACCTGCCCCATCTCCACCTAGGTAAGCCACATTGATGCTACCTTCACAAGGGCAGTTCTGTGCTGCTACTGAACACGACAGGATTTAGTATGGAGCTAAAGAAGCTTATCAGGGTTTTTTTTTAAGGGCCTTGGCCATCAAGATCACCATTGCCTTCATCTGCAAGACAAGCCATTCATCTTTCCCTGTATCCTTCCACATACCCGGTCCATGATGTGAAACCACAATAGAGCACACAGTTTAAGGTAGCTGCAGAGGAAATGCCTCAGCCTAGTGCCAGATGCCTCAGCTTAGTGAGAGAATCCCCATATTGCAAGAGAAGAAAATCTCAAAACCACCACCAGAAAAATGATTGCAAGTCAGTATTCCAGGATAACTCATTAGGATTGACTTCTGCACAGAGGTGTATAGGATAGGGGGTCATTTTATTTTCATGGCAACTTCATTCCATTTCTAACAACATAAAATCCAGCTTGTAACTGGAAATATAAGCAACTTGGTTTTCTTTCTATTTTGTCTATAATTTTGTTGTTTAAGGTTGCTTTTTGTCTTATCAATTAGCCCTTTCCACTATCCTCAGTAGGGGAAATGGCCGTGATATAATTCTTAATACACTCTAATGTACTCTAATGCAAACTATTATTTCAGAACTCTTTTAAAAAAACAACACACCTTGTCCTGTTTTAAATGTCCTTTTAGCCTATTTCCTTTTCTTTCAACACCCATACTAGGTGAGAGAAGATAATGACTATAAAACAGAACCAGACATATCAAAGTATTTTCCCCACCTGTTCAGTCACTAACAAGTTGGGTCATCAAGCATTCTGCTCTTTCCTTTCCATGTTGCTCATTTGGATTTAAAAGGAGGATAAATATACTCATTTGGTACTTGCAGGGGGGTCATTTCCCAAAGATAATAGTTTTAAAGACACAATGCACAAGTCTTTGCACATAGTCCAGGAGGTTTTAAATCTAGCATCCTTGCCATAAATTGTTGTGGTACCAAGAGAGAGAGTAGCCTAGTTGAGAAAATTCTAGATGTGAACATGGGAGATGAGGGCTCAAATTCCCGCATCTCCCATAAAATCAATGGGTAGATTTCAACAAGTTGTTCTCAACCAGCCTCACTTTTTAATCAATACAATAGAAATAATCATGACCCACAAACTACAAAGTGATTGTGATATACATAACAGGAAGGCCCTTTACAAGTTAAACATTCTATGTTTGCACTATGTAGAGCAGAATGAATATGGCCTCCACTTTCATGTTTCCATCTATTTACAGGGAACTGTACTGAAATCTGAACCAGGGAGTACGACTTCACTGGTGCTCCTCCTGGCAATTCAGGCTGATGGTCATCATTTTAGGGTTGCTTAACTACAGTTAATTTACAATGAAAGCATAAGCTTCTAATCTTTTCCTTGAAGTCTTGCTAGACAGAAGGAACATAGGAAGCTGCTTTGTATCAATTCAGACCAATGGACTGCCCAAGTCATTGGCAGCAGCTCTGCAGTTTCAGAAAAGGAAGTCCTTTCTCAGTCCTATCTGAGCCTGCTGGGGATTGAACCTGGGACTTCCCGTGTGCAAGACAAATGCTCTACCCCTGAACTACAGCCCTTCCCTGTGAAATGACAGAGGAAGAGGGAGTGTGCATGTCCAAGGTTTCCTGTGGCTCATGATGAACCTGTCATGATGAACCATGGTTTACTGTGATGGCTGAAATGGTCCTAAGTATTGACAGTGAGAGAAGACATCAAAGGAAGAGGACAAAACTGATGAAAGGAAGAAAAACCATGGCTGGATGCTTCGTTCTGGATTGTGATAAAGTCTAAGGGGTTAACTGAAAAATCCATTTTTAACTCTAGCCTATGAATGAAGCCTTCTCTGCAAAACAGTTGAAAGACATTTCTGCGCCAAGAATCCTTCTAAATTAGCAGTTTGAGAGACAGCTTCATTGTCAAGGTTTCTCAGTATTTCTGGCAGCTAAACCATGCTGTACTTTAATAGATATACAAATCCTCTCGTGCCAAGAGGTCATCGAAATGCTACTTGAGGGTGCTACTGGAATATTATTATGGTTTGTTCCTGCAAAAGCTCAGAAATCATACAAATAGTGCCCATAGCACTTCTCAACTGTTTCTAAATCGCCAACCATTACAAATACTGTCAGGTTTAATGGATGGGTGTCTCAGGAGAGGAATGACATATATTTGCCGTCTTAGAGACAAGTCTCCTTTAAAGGTTTTCATTCTGAGCTTGCACGCACCAGAGAGGTCTTGCCTTGATGGGCTCTCCCTTGTATTTGCTTCAGCGGAGAAGAGACCGGCCCCCTCATTGATTCTTCCACTTGAAAAAAAAGGCAGATGGAATGGCTGGACACTTGAGGATTTGAATCTCTGAACAATGACTCTTTGAAATACAGATTGGTGGAACAGGGAACTTACTGAAGCAAAGAAAAAAGGTTCAGGTGGACTAATGCTGGAAGCCCTTAGCCCTTAGCAGTTCAGGCTGACTCATCTCATGCTGTTTTCCTTAAATATTGAATAGAACTCTATCTGTAGTTCCTATTTCTGCCTAACTGTACTGCCTTGTCACTCTCTTATGCCACATCCTCTTTCTGTTTCTTAACCTCATCCCTTTTTCTTTTTCTTTTTTACTTACCTGTACTTTCTTTCGCATCTACCCTCCTGAATGTTATCACACATCTGTTCTAGTGTTCTCGAAAGTCCGTTGGTAAACAGATTGTGTCCCCCCAAATAAAACCAGATGCTCCTTTGTCTTAAATTATCTAGCCTTTCAGCATCCCTATAACTCATTCGGGCTTTGCCAGATGATTCCTAGGAAAATGTCATTGGAGCTATATAGAAATATCAGAAGCTACTTTATGCCATGGTCCATCCAGGTCAGCATTGTCTACACCTGCCTTCTCCTGTCTTGTTTGGACTACAGCTCCTATCAGTTCCCCAGCCAGCAAGGTCAGTGGTCAGGGATTATGGCAGTCCAAAATATCTGGAGGTCATCAGGCTGGGGAAGTCTGGTTTACAATGTCTGGCAATCAGTTTTCTGGGTTCTGTATAGCAGTACCTGGATTTGCATATCATGCATGTGCTGAACCAAGGAGTTATGCCCCTTCCCCTAAGTAGCTCCATATCCACACCTCCTTACCCCAAGATATAAAAAAACCACAGCACCCTTTTGGCTATATATTTATGGAAGAAAAAAAATGAAGCTAAAGCCTGGAGCTATCACAACAATAGGGATGTGTTTGTTTATATTGGGTGGAAATGTGCTTCGGTGCAATTTGAGAAATATACCACTTCTTCTTGGGGTTATACAGACAGATTCAAACTGTTCAATGAGCTAGATCAGTATTGCCTTCACCGACAGCCTCAAAGAATTGTGGAGTTGGAAGGGATCCCAAGGGCCATCTAGTCCAACCCCCTGCAGTGCAAGAGTCATGACTCTTTCCCAGCCCTAACCTGGAGATTTGTTTATTTTTAGACTATATATATCTCCTCTAAATGGTGCACAAAAAACTAAACCAACAACGGACAACTTAAAGAATAACAAACGTTACAAAATGCACAAATATACAAGTGTTACTTTAAGAGAAATTGCTAACACACGTAGAACAATATCACTGCCTTCTCCTTCCGATACATCTCCCCTCTTGGTCTCTTGGCTCTCACCTGGGACTTTGTGCAGCCATGCTGCCTCTCACTCACCCAGGGCCCAAATCATCTCACAAACTCACAAATCTCATAACCAAGAAGGATGCTGGATGCTGGCATTGCCTTGGTCTCTTAACTCTCAACTTGCTTTTGATGAGCAGGCACCAAAGCAGATGGAGTTACCCACGTTTAAGATACCCTGAGGCTACCCACATTTCATAGGTGCCTTGTGCAAGGCCCAAATGCAGCACACATCCCTTGCCTTCCATTCTGCATGTGCGCTATGTCATAGTTGCAAAGCCGTGTGGTCAGTGGCATAGTGGGGGGGTGGACTGGGGGCAGTAGCATAGGAAGAGGGGTGTGGGGGTGCAGGCTACTCTGGGTGTCATTACTGAGGGGGGGTGACAAAATGGCAGCTCCTGGGCTGCTTCCCGGTGGGGGGCAGGGAGCTTTGCCAGCGGCCTCCCCTTTCCACTAACGGCTCCGGGAAGGCTCGGGAGTTGCAGCCGGGCTGTGTGCCATTGCCCCGCACTCCCGGACTCTGGGGTGTGTGGGAGCCGCGCCACTTGCCACCAGCCTTCCTCCCTTCCCCCTTCGTTTGGACAGTTCAGGGGAGGCTTGGGAGGTTCCCCCCCCTCCAAGAAGCAGCCCAGGAGCACAGGGCAATGGCAAGCTGCCCGCCCGTGTCTCCCAAGCCTCCCCCAAGCTGTCAAAACATCAGGAAGAGCTTTCTGGCAGGCAGAGCTGTTCGACAGTGGAAAGAACTCCCTCGGGAGGAGGTGACCTCTCCTTCCTTGGAGGTCTTAAACAGAGGCTGGATGGCCATCAGTCAGGGATGGTCTAGTTGAGATTCCTGCATTGCCCCCAGGGGATTGGCTAGGTGACCCTCAGGGGTCCCTTCCAACTCTACAATTCTCTGGTGCAGGTTTGTGCAGCTTTTTAGGTAAAAGTTGGATGCAAGGGGTGCATAGGATTGCAGTCAATCTTATGCACTGTCGGCTCGGGAATAAGTCCCACTGGTCATGATGAGACTCGCAGGCAAGTAGATTGCTGCTATGCAGTCCTGCTTTTTAAATAAACGTTTTCCTTCTCAGATAATACAAAGCATGGTGAAATCACAATTAATAAAACCTCCCTTTCAGTATTTTCAAGCACTACTACAGGTTCCACATAATATCTGTACTGTATTGTTTAGTGTGGCAGCACCTGCACTTTGGAACTCCCAGCCTCTTACAACAAAGGACTTGCCTTTGCTATACTCTTTTCAGGCACCTGCTAAAAGCATTCCTGTTTATTTAGGTTAGCATACCCAGATGCTTAGGAAATTGAAGTAATTTTAATCTGTTTTAATATTTTGTATGTTTTAAATTAGGGTTGTTTATTTTTCTTGATTTTACTGCTGTGGTGTTTTTTTTCGTTTTGGCAAACCACTTTGCAGGTTGTTCTTTAAAATAAATTTTATTAAATAAACAGACAATAAATATAAATAAAATAACACAAGCCAAAACAAAATCCACCCTGTAGATTTAAGTATCTGTCCAGAGTCACCTACTTGTTATCAGAGGCCCAGAATCCACATTCCTTTGTAAGAGAATATAAAATAAAATCAAACCATTTTTTCAAACAAAATAATAATAATAATTCAATGTGGGAGTGACAAGAAATTTTCCACACCGGGTACCACCTGACCTTGCTATGCAACTGCTGGGGGGGCTGTTGCCCTGGCACATCTTTTAAGCGGGTACAACCAGGTGCCCCTACTACAGTTCCCTCATCGAGGAAAGCCATGTCCGGGGCAGCTTTCGAGGGTGGGGCGGTGGTGGCAGCGGCTCTTTCTCCTTACGGCCAGCCCTGGGCCAGCTGAGAGGGAGGGAGAGGGCTCCACTCCCAGGTCAGGCCTGACTTGGGGTTGGAAGCACCAGAGAGGCGGTGGCAGCTCCCCTCTCCATTGCTGAGATCGCTTGCAGCTCCAGCCCAGGTCAAGCCCCTGCAAATTAGCTCCTCTGCCCCTCCACTCACCATTCCTTCTCTCCTCCTGCTGCTGCTTTGTCCCTAGGACCTTTGGCATGCATTGCATGCGAGCTGAACGCTAACTAAACTACAGCCTCTCCCCTATGTGTAAAAAGACACAGCTGGGTAGGAAATTCTGCTGCACCCTCTTATTGTGACATTGTTGTGCCATCTGGGTTCTCGTGTGAAGAATAAGCGTAAGAAATCAGTTGCAAACCTGCTGTCTCTCAGTAATAAATTTGTCGACTAAGGCTTAGAAACATACAGTACTTGATATTTGAAAATGTAATGCATGAAACCTGATACTGATGAGTAAGCGAACTGCATATAAACATTGCTAGGAAAGGAGATGCAATGCAAATGAGATATGTCTGCAGCATTATAATCCATTTATCCTTTAATGCAGAGATGACTTAAACCTGTGACATTCCAGATATTCCTGGACTACAACTCCCATCAGCCCTTGTCACTGGCTATGCTGCCTGGGGCTGGGGGTCCCACAACATCAGGAGGCCCCTCTCTGCTTTGCTTGGGAATAAATCTACATCTCAAGAAGAGAAGTGTGGTCATTAATCAGACTTTCTGTACTTGTTACATGCTTATTACTACAGTGTTGTTGTTGCTGTTATTGCAGTTTGCTTACCATTAGCCAGGTTTCAAGCAGGACTAAAATTATTGCCATGATCTTACTCTCAAAGTTCTCCAGGAGAACATATTATCCCCTTGATATTCATTTTAAAAAAATTGTCTAGTACATTTCAAAGACAGCTTCAGTAAGGTAAGTGACACCTAGATAGCTAAAGGCTATCTAAGATAAACACCATTCAGGTCACACCATCTTAAAACCACAGCATTGGAAATCAAACACCACATGATTATTTTTACATATGTCTCCTTCACCTCTCTCCATAAGAATTGACCCAGGCTTTGAGATCATCTTCTGAGGCCCTTCTTCATGTACCTCCTCCACGAGAGGTCCGGAGGGTGGCAACATGAGAATAGGCCTTTTCTGCAGTGGCCCCCTGTTTGAGGAATGCTCTCCCCAGGGAGCTTCATCTGACACTTTCATTATAGGCCTTTAGGCACCAAGTAAAAACATTCCTCTTCAACCAGGCCTTCGGTTGAGTAATGCCCTGTATCCTTATAAATGAGTCTGTGGGAGGTGGTGGTGGGGAGGGGGTGCTATTGGTTTGGTTTATTCTTGTTTTTGTTTTTATTATGTATTTTGTGCTTGTATATTGTATTTTTATCTTGTGAACTGCCCTGAGATCTACAGACGCATTAAATAAATACACATTAAATAAAGAAATAAAATGCTGTATACCCTGTCATCTATACATGATAGGTTTTTTTTGTTTTTTTTTAAGAAGTCCATAGTACTGTGCATCGGAGTAGTTGGGTGGTGAAATAGAGGTGTCTGAGTGTGCACTTCATAATATAAATTCTCCCTTCTGCTAATAAAATAAAATAAACCCACCAGTTTCCTTTAAATGAAATCTCTAGCTCCGAAACATATAACTAAATGTACTAGATTTAAAAGGAAGGGAAGAGAATGGGTTGAATATATATTAAAAACTATGTCCCAGCAGTGAGGCATAATGGACTGTGGAATAATTTCCCAGGGGAGAATTTGGAGGTGGGGTGGGAGACAGAGATGCACTCAAGAATCTAGTGCAGACTGGAGAATACTTAGTTTTATAGTCCCCAGCTAGGGGAAGAGTAATAAAGAGGCAGGGGAGTTTTGCCTTGGGCAGCCCAGGCCTATGATCATGCATTAGCAGTAGTTCCTGCAGAATTGATCTCCTATATTAGACAAGTAGACCGTCCAACTCTGCCCTACTTAGCTTTTTAAAAGCCAGAAAAATCCTTTTATTTCTCTCTTTTTAAGGTGCAACATTCCATCACTGCTGGAGCAGGAAGGATTGCTGAGATAGTCCTTAGGATGCTAAAGACAGCCGATTATTCCATATTCCTCTCCAGCCCACCAAGTGTCAATGGAATTTAGTCCCAGTTCTGTTCCCCAAGCAATGGAAAAATTATCCACCTATTAGAATTTCAGGTAGCTCCTCTTTACACTGTTACGCCTTCAATATTACTTCTTTCTCGCTTCAGTTAAAGGCTTCAGGTGTCTCCATGCATGCGGTTTTATTTGTGGGCATAATGTGGCATGGTATTGGCCTTAAGGGTGGATTAACTATGAAGACATGACTGCATTTTCTTCTCACTGCATCATAGGTTATGAAGTCCTAATGCAGCATAATAAGCGAAACCATTAATGCTCATCCAGCAACCCTATTAAAAAGAAAGCTAGTGTGTTGTTGTTTTTCTAAGTCAAGAAACAGAATACGAAATAATTGTTGTGTTTGAAAAACCTCTGATGTTTGTGGGTGTGCTCCCATAGCAGCATCTACCATAAGTGACTGGTCAGCAACAGGTTAGCACAGAAAGTTAATGCAAAGCATTGCAGCATCTCTGTGCTATGTGGGCAGGAGCCACCGACTCCCTATGCATAATTTACAGCTGGCTGCATGGATTCCACCAAATCTGGAGTCTTTGAAAAGTTAATGAGGACATTCTGGGCTAGGCTACGTTGGGGATCTCCAAAGTTCTGAGCCGAGCTGCTGACTACATTTCCTTTCCTCCGAATGCCATCAAAGTGGTGTGTCTCTAAATTAGTCAATACACAAGAGAGGAAGCCAAAAGGAAAACAAGGACTGTTTGTGCCTTTATGCAATGCTCAGGTACAGTTAGAGACAGGTCTCATTTCAGGATGTGAGCACACTGCCTGAGCAAAAATTAACTGCATTTTTTTTAAAAAAAAACCGTACCCGCAGAAGCATATAATGTGAATCTGGCTGCTTTGTGCTATGGGACCACAGACCACCCTTCCCCAAATGGTTCCAGGATTGGTAACAAAATACAAAATCTACAAATGCAACTTAATAATGTGGTTCTTGGGTTGATTTAGGACACATCATTTGGGACACATCAATGGGCCTTGATAGTTGAAGTGGGTAGACTTGATCCACCCCTAAAACCCACAACTGGTAGACATGTTGTTGCTTTCCCTCCTCCTCAGCTGCTTAAAAATTAAGCAGCCAGAGACTACATTGTCTGGACACAACCCATGGTCTTTGACATGCACACCCAAAAATGTAAAGCAGAAATGTAACAAAGTTTGGGGTAGGAGGGAGACAAAGCATCATGCAGAAACAAGTCAGGCACAATCCTGTCCTATCCTTATCGGGACATAGACTTCACTGAACTCAGTGGGAATTGCTTCTGATCAGACCTGGAGAGAAATGGGCGGCCCCTAGAGAATCGGGGTTAGTTACAGCTCCTGAAATTGTTCACAATTTCAGAAACAATGTATGAACCAACCAACACACAGCCATCTTTTGAAAATTGCCACATCTCCGAATTTTGAAGTGCAGTTCTCCAGCCAAGCAATGTGTACAAAAATGCATATACTGGAATAAAGTGTGCATATAAATGCCTAAGTTAGTGAACCTGCATTACACTAGGGAAGATTGTTTTGCAAAAATGTGTATATTAAGGGGGAAATGTTACCATTAAAATACTGGTTAATTCCCATGATTAAAAATAATAATAATAATAATCTGCAAACTAATGTGGAAATGTAGAGAAGTGTTAAGATTGGAAAAATCAAAAACCAATAGAAACTGGAATCGACAGATTTAAGCATCCCTAGTGCAGCTGTGCAATGTTCAACTGGCCCCACGGACATCAGTAATGCTCATTCCTTCTCTCCCCTGTTTGCCTGTCTTCTTCCTCTACTCACAGTCCTCCTCAGGGCTCTGAAATTAATTTTTAAATCTTAACCTTCATTCCGATTACGAATGGCCTTACCGAAGCACAGGTATTAATAATGACGTGAGCGCAGAGAGGGCATATTTCATTTTCTCCTGCAAACCTTGCAAAAGCAGCAGCAAACAATTGTTGGCTTTTGTAGATATTGCTTGCCATCCAGAAAGCATTTCCTGAAATCAAAAGCTGGCATGGCATCAAGGGCAAAAATAATCTTCCCTTAATCAATACCGTGTGACAAGCTAACTTCAGTGGCAGCAACAATCCCCCAAGCCCGTCCTCCAAACAAACAGCAGCTCCTCTCTAGGGTTTTCCCACCGTATATAATTGCTTCTCCCAGAACAGAAACCTCTAGAGATGGTTTGTTTTATCTATTGTATACACAGCTAAATAGGCTTATGTCACTTTTCTCTACAGAGCGATAAAGCTATGTTTAAATTCATTTAGACTAATGCCATAGCGGGCAGATATGTTGCAGCAATCATACTTTTAAATAAAGGCAAGACTCACTAAAGGCTTGTGACAGCTCTCTGCAGCTAATCCCAATTATAGCAACATTTCCCTTACTTCTGCTGTGTGACAATTCCATAGGGAATATGTAGATTGTATGGATTGGGATTAAAAGAAATCAAGACTGTCAAAACCACTCACAGTAACTCAGTTAGGTTTTGCCCTTTACCAAATCAGGCATCAATTTTTCAATGACTCCCACATGCACGATTCTCAATTTTTGTAAGCTAATTTTTGCCGGGCCACCTCATGGCATTATGTTATGTCGCCAGGATTGATGTGATTGGCTGACACCTGGCAGTGTTTACAAAGATATGCTGAACAGGCTTAGTCCCAGTACCAGAGAAGTCGGTTGCATTGATAGGAAACTTAGTCTTGTGAGAAAGGAGAAATACAGACTCCAATATCTTAAACAAGGTTGGGAAAGAGTCCTGAATGAAACCCTGCAAAATCAGTGCCTGTTCGAGTACAGCAGGTATAAGGACCCTATCGTCTTCAGATGCTTTTGGGCTACAACACCCATCATCTCTGACCATTGGCTATGGTGGCTGGCACTGATGGGAGTTGGAGTTTGACAACATCTGGAGAGCCACAGGTTCCCTGTCCGTAGCATAGATCAGTGTTTCCCAAACTTGGATTTCCAGCTGTTTTTGGACTACAACTCCCATCATCCCTAGCTAGAAAGGCTAGCGGTCAGGGATGATAGGAATTGTAGCCCAAAAGCAGCTGGAGACCCAAGTTTGGGTAACACTGGCATATACAATACTGAGTTTAAAGGGCCAAAAGTCTGATTTTATGTAAGGCAGCTTCTATGCCAAGCCCTGATCTGAAGTGATGTTGAAACAATGCAGGTCTGATTCTCATCAGCATCCTTATGAAAAACTATCTGGGACTCCCAGGTATGTCACCTTGATTTTCACAGTGGGATAAACTGAAACAAAAAAACACAGTCCGTTTGAAATGGCACGATGACCACTGAAGCACACAAATGAAGAAAACAGTTCAAAGACATGTTTGATAGCAGTTTATCTTCATGGTAACTTGGATTTCCAGTACCATTAAATTAATTGTCCTGAACAAGTGAACAGATCCATTTGCCAGGCTGGCATTCGAAGGTACTCCTTGTCCCTGCCAGAGCCCACCAACACTTGACACCTGCACTAGGCTCACCAGTTTGAGCAGCTGGGTTGACGAAGCAACTTTATAATTTCCCACAATGCCCCGAGTGATGCTACATTGTTGGCCATTATGGCCAATTAAAATGGCAGCTTACCCACCCACCCCTTGAAGTGCTGTGTCGCCTCCACCACCAAGTGAACCTGAGGAGTCCTCATCATTGTCTCAAATTATAATAGGGGCAAATGGGCTGTTGATTATGGATTCGAATAAAAGTCATTAAGAACAACAGGCTAAAACAGACCAATCAGATGCTTCTAGGAAGTCCACCAGGAGGAATGTGAATGCAATAGCCCTCCCATACTGTTGCCCTCCAGCACCTGATATTCAGTGTTACACTGACTCTCAGCCTAGCAGCAGCAGCAGCAATACACTCCCATCAGTGGAGTCACTGCAATTTACCAGGAGGGAGAAAGCAGTGAGCTCAGCCTACATAAGCACCCGGCAGAGCCAATCCAGCACAACTACTAGCAGGTGTATGCTGTGTTTATCACAGGCAGCACTGTTTCCTTTTCATTGCAGTTCATCTTCTACCATCTTTCACTTTTTGGGTTGGCAAAATTATGCAAACTACATAACTAATTGCATAACATACATTAGTTCTGCTGTCATTATGCTATTCCAGCCCACCCATTTCAATGCAAAAGAAATGCAATGCAAAAGACGGGACCGAACATAAATCAGTTAAATATAGCTTGCAGACTGAAAGCTAAAACAACAGTGAATACCCGTCACATTCACTGGATTGATTTCCACTCTTGGCACAGAATGAATAAGCAAACATCAGTGATTTCTGCACCCATTGGAATTCTCCTATCCACAAGTGCAGCCACACAGCCCCAGCCTCATTGCCACACAGTCCTTCTGCTTGGTATGTGGAAGGGACTCTACTGCCAGGAGGCTATTGCTGTCCCACAAGATGAGCCTCTCTTGGGCAGTGGGAGAGAAGAAGAGGGGTGGGGTGACAAGGGGCTCCAGTCCTCTATCATGGCTAATAGCTATGGAGCAACCTCTACTCAGTGCCTTTGTCCAATCTCATTTTAAAGCCATCAGTGCTCATGGCGGCCATCGCATCCTGGGGCTGTGAATTCCACAAATGAATTATACAAGTCCTTCTTCAGTGCAAGGTGTAGAGGAGATCAATAATTAATATTGTGCTCTGGAGATTGCTCTGTCATATAAAGTTAATATATTTATGGAATCCATTGTAAATAGCCACTAGCATAGCTGGCTGTGGCATCTAGGAATTGCTTCCAGGTCGTTCCAGGCAAAGCAGCTTTAAAAGCTGGCAATTTTAGGAACTCAGATGATTCCCATAGGGGAATCACTAGATAGGATAATTAGTTTTGTGTGTATGTGAACAGTTTAGATTGTGTCCTTAGTCTACCTTGGATGGAAGGCTTGTCATTGTTTACAGACAGCACACACACACACACACACACACACACACACACACACACACCCCTCTCTAAAGAGCTACTCACCAGTGTCAACAGACCACACAACAATCACACAGGAAATCTGCAACAAATCCGGATTCCAACTCTATTTCTTTATCTTGCTTGGGAAATGCTATTACAGGATCTGTAAAGTAATGTAAGCCAAGCATCAAAGGGGTGTGTGCAACTGCTCATCTTATTTTCATTTTCATTTTTACCCGCCTTTCATCAGAAGGTCCCAGAATGGGTTACAGCAATATATAACACACATCATTAAAAATAAAATAAAAAATTGTCCAGTAGCACCTTAGAGACCAACGAAGTTTGTTCTGGGTATAAGCATGCACACGAAAGCTTATATCCAGAACAAACTTAGTTGGTCTCTAAGGTGCTACTGGACATTATTTATTTATTATGACTGTGTTAGACCAATATGGCTATGTACCTGAATCTAGAATCATTAAAAATCAGGTTTTTTTGTTTTTTAAAAAGACATTATCAAGAGTGCCTCTCTGCATTCTGTATAGGACCGACGCGCCATTCTCTAAACATAAGGGTAAATAGACACAAACCAGGTATCAGAAAGGGCAATATTCAGAAATATTCTTAAAGCAGCCATTGAAAAAAAAAATTAAACTTTTTCCACAAAAAGCACAAACAACAAAGCAGGTACAAAATCACCAGAGTGACATACAAAACTTCTTAATCATTTGAAATGCAACTCCTGACAGAACTATGGTATTGAAAATATTTTGCTTGGGTTCTGTCATTCGATAAAGGGCATCAATATACAATGGATTTAGGAGTGGATTCTGGGTGCTCACAAGAAACAATGGCTAAATAAAATTAATGAGATTGTGTAGGGATGTATAAATCTGTTAATTTCAGTTTCCCATTTTCCCCAATCTTAAATTCAAGTTACCACATTTCCCTATAAGTTGGCAAATTTCTGTTAAAACATCCTCAAGAAAATCCATCATCATTTCAGGGCAGTTTCTCCTAATATACCCATTTTGCCAACAATCTCCCCTAATATGCACATTTTGTCAACAAATTTACCTGATATATAATACATTTTTGTATACAGGTAGGTAGCCGTGTTGGTCTGAGTCGGAGCAAAATAAAAAAATTCCTTCAGTAGCACCTTAAAGACCAACTAAGTTTTTATTTTGGTATGAGCTTTCGTGTGCATGCACACTTCTTCAGATACAGTACACTGAAACAGAAGAGCCAGACCCTTATGGTGGTGGGGGTGGGTTTACTACTCCTATCAGCCCATCATCCATTCCCACCCACCCCCACCACCCTCTGAATATACATAAGGGTCTGGCTCTTCTGTTTCAGTGTACTGTATCTGAAGAAGTGTGCATGCACACGAAAGCTCATACCAAAATAAAAACTTAGTTGGTCTTTAAGGTGCTACTGAAGGAATTTTTTTACATTTTTGTATGTTGTTTTTACTAATACTGTATATTCATTTTTATGCACACTTTTCCATAATTCACACTTTTTTGGTCAGAGAACTGCATTGACATTAAAAAAAAAGAAAAGAAAAATCCTGCATATTTTGAAGGAAAGCTACATTTTGGTTTGCATATTGTTCCAGGAAGCGCAGAACAGGTAGGCTTCCCATAAGCATTGTGTTGGCCACTGTGAGAAAGGCCCTAGGTGGGCCTCTGGTCTGAACCAGCAGGGATTCTTCTGAACCAAACATGAACCAAACTGAATTTCTCTTTCATCCCTGGCTATGTGGCAATGAACATGTGTGTGCCAACGTGGAGAGATACCCTGGAAAGCAACAAATATCCAAAGTATCTTGATTGTGACAGGAATGTATCGCCTGACAGACGACAGAAAAAGGAATTAACCAGCAGAACTCTGCTGGGAGTTGAGGCAATCAAATTCCCTCAGGTTGAAAGATATATAGAGATGTTGTAACAGGAAATCAGGCAGTTTAGAAAAATCCATTTTGGAGAAATAATGTTTGCTTCTTCCGAAGCTCTCTCTAAGGTTATGAAGGACAAGGTCTAAACACTAAGAAAGGATTGCTCTTCCTCACCGGCCTTTACAACTTCAAATGGGGACAAAAATAGCTAAGCATTTCAACCATATTTGCCATGATAACGTAAAGCTGGACTGCATAGCCATGCCTACTACAATATCCAGTCCACAGGGAGTTCCTTTATTTTCCTACAGACTTTTGTATATACTAAGGGAAAGTGCAAGTAGTGGCATCCCACAAATATATTTATTGGTGCTGGTGATATTTAACTTAGGGTGAAGACAAACATATATTCTAAGGGTCCCAAGACAGGCTCAGAAGGCACAAGATTGGAAACCCAAATAACTGAGTTGGCTTGGAACCCAAATATCTATAAAGGTGCACTTCTTCCCATATCCCTCTGCCCATGTTTAAAGATATTCTGCAGAGGCCTGTCACCAGGTGCATTCTTTAACAGAGATACAGTAGCCCACGAAGAAGGAAAAGAATTTCTTAGCAGTCTATGGATTAGACTCATCAAACAGACTCACCAACCTCCTGCGCTGCAGTCTTTCTGGCACCAGACAATTCACCCAGGTGCTTTAACTTCTTGTAATTTTTAAATTGTTTTAAGGATGCTGGCTATTGTTTGACTATACTTGTCTTGTGATACAATTGACAGTGCACCACCCTGAATTCCTAAATAGACTGGTGGGATATATTTTTGTCAGGACACAGGAGTTGTTGCTGCTGCCTCCCATGCCATTCCTCTCCCTGCTAGCTCAGATGAAGACACAGGTGAGGCAGAGGGGATGGGATGGGATGGGATGGCAGCAGCTGTATATCATTACCCAAATACAATAGGGAGGAGGGGGGGGGAGAGAGAGGAGGAAGGAAGGAAACCACTACAACAGAAACCGTCTGTGGCTCTAGATAGGCCAATCTACACAATGGGAAATAGGCTAGCTTGCAGATTCTATGATGAGAAGGGTACCTAAGTCCAACAAGTGAAGGTCCCACCTGGTGGTCTCTGACGAAGAGCCTATCTACAGCTCTGAGGTACATGGGCCTTGGGGAGCACTAACACTAAGCAGCTTTGGATCTGGTCAGTTCTTGGATGGGAGACCATCATGGCTTCTTCAGGTTTCTAATTGTGGTGAAAGCAGTTTGAATACATCTCTGCCCAAGCATGAAGATTTCCAGAATGTTATCTTCTGTTCCCTCACAACCAATTGCCTATCAATGAATGTGGCCATGGGACCCTCCAGACATTCTTTTTATTCACGATGCTGTTAGGGCTATCTTAGAATAATAGAATAAGAGTTGGAAGGGATCCCAAGGGCCATCTAGTCCAACCCCCTGCAATGCACTTTCAATACCATTTGCACCTGCAAAAGTTTGGGGACAGTCATACTGTTTCAATCAGTGATCCTGTAGCTTCCTGCTAAAATCCTATAACTTTTAATGCCCCAAATTTTCTGAGGATTTGTTTTTTGTTTTTTGCTCTGCTTTTCTTGTGCTAAAAGCCCCTCTAGATAGCAATAATGTGGTAGCATTCGGAAATCATTGCAGAACTATGAAAAAACAACAATATGAGTACACTATTGTTTATCAAGAACATGTTGCAGAATATACACCCACAATACTGTTAATGTGTGCGCGCACACACACACGAGATTTGGATGCCAAGCTCCAAGTTTGGTGCAAGTACTCTTTGGTGAGAGAACTCCAGCAGATTTCAAAGCACAAAACATGCAGCAAAATATAGGCTGTTAGGCCTTTAAAATATCCCCTTCCAAGTCAGTTTCAAAATGTCTCCTTAAAAAGTTCCTTTCCAAAGTTTCTCTGTTCCCCCAGCATAGGAAAAGACCTCATGTTTGTTAAGTTAAAAATTGGCTTACTTACAATCTCTTCAAAAGTTTCTCCATGTGCTTTTCCATACATCAGTCAAAAAGCTTAGTTACAAAACGGTAAACGTTCCTAGATTGTTGATACAGGAAACTAAGAGTGGCTGGTGACAGCCATGCAAATGACCTGGAACAACCGGCTCAAACCTCTTTACATGCTGAGCTTCTCATGTACACAGGGGAGAAGGAGACAATAGGCTTCATTACCTACTTCCTCCCAAGATAAGGGAAGTGACATAGATATGTCTGGCAGGACATCTTACTCTATAGTATTAACCCTTTCATGCATTAATTAGACTTAAGGAAATCTAAGTGAGTCTGGTTATCCGACAAATACAACACCAATCTGGAGTGTCCCTATCAGGAACGAAACAGTCTGCCCCTGGTATACAGTCATACCTCGGTTTAAGTACGCTTCGGTTTGAGTACTTTCAGTTTAAGTACTCCACAGACCCGTCTGGAACGGATTCATCCACTTTCCATTACTTTCAATGGGAAAGTTCGCTTCAGGTTAAGCATGCTTCAGGTTAAATACAGACTTCTGGAACCAATTGTGTACTTCAACCGAGGTACCCCTGTATATGATAAGATGAAAATTGCTTACAAACTGTAGGAACAGTGAATTCCACTGTGACGCTGCAAACTGCTTTTTCTTGTTCTGCCAAATGGCTGTTCAGTATGAAAAATGGCTCTCTGTCAGCAGAGAGCCTTCTTCTCCCTCCTGAGATCAGCATTCTTCATTGTTTTATTGAGATAAACTGACAGGACATGCAGACCTGGAACTTTATTTTTGCACATACTAAATTGCAAATCAAGGTGCTGTCAAGGGGGACTGGCAACAAAACAATGAACTGGAATCGGACCAGCTCAATCAGATTTGCATTGAGCAGCCCCGGAAAAAAGCACCACTGATTTAATATCTTTCAGGTGAGTTGGCACGTAATGAATTGTTATTTTTCAAAGCCAAACAAATCTTTCACACGTGTTGGCTACTATTTGTCATCTTTATCACGAGCATTGTAGCCATTACCATCTCCTCCATGTTTATGTAGCATTCAGCTCAGCCCTAGGAATTCTGCACCCCAGTCCTTGCTGCATGGTGAAGTCACTGTGCCAATGACCTTCTAACAAAGCTGTCAACATACCCAGAGAACTAAATCTTGTCCACAGCATTAAAGCAGGGATGGAGAACCTCAGCCCAGGGGCCAAATGCTACTCCCAGGCCTCTCTGTCTGACCTTTGGGATTCTGCAGACATGCCTCTTCTCTCCAGGACACACCCGACTGACCCTGATTTGCACCCACCTTAAGTGTTTTACTTGGTTGGAATGTGGCCTTAAACTGTGATAACTTGCTTGGATACAGGACAGGTGTGTGCAAAGGTGTGTAGAACCTAGAAACACGGAAGAAATTCAATTTAAAGCTGAATCTACCAAATTTGCATGTAAGAACTGAATTAACAGCCATTCTTTGAAATTCTCCAAAATTTGCAATGCAGTTCTACAACCAAACTTTTTTTAAAAAAAATGCCTGTATTAGGTGAAAGTGAGCATTAAAATAATATTTGTGAAAATAGCATACAAAAATGCATTATATAAGGAGAAACTCTTTGCAAAAATTTACTATTAGGAGAAATTTTCACTAAAACATTGAAAGGTTTTCAGGAGGATTTTTCCCCAATTGCAAATGGCTGTGCAAATGTGGAGAAGTGAATTTAAGATTGGAAAAACGGGAAGCTGAGAGAATGGAGATTGATAGATGTGTTCATTCCTGATGGAAAGTAGCCTACAGCACAAGGGTAGAATTCGCATTTGTTCCTCTGCCCACTTTTGCCTCTAACTTCATGCACCCCTGGCATGTAAGGCTGCCCAGAAGAGAATGCAGCCCTCAGGCTGAAAAAGGGCTCAGCACCCCTGCAATATAGCAAGGCATGAAGAGTATTTCTGGTTGCTAACATGCCCAATCATTCTTGGGAAAGTATATTTATTCCAGTTAATTCTCCAAGAGACATGGCGGGGGGGGGGGGGGGGCTACAGCATAAACAAGAAGTCTCATTAATGATATCTTTCATTATGCAATGCAGCAAAGAACAATAAGGTAAGTGTTGGCTGTTTTCAAAACCAATGTCATTTTGGGCTACATGAGATAAAAGCAGCTTCCCTTTAAAAGCTCCCCTACTTTGCAGTCAAAACAACAGGGTATCTGGAATTATGCATTCAGAAATACCAGCCTCATCCAGGCTCCTTTGAAGGCTTCGTTCTTTAGTCTTAGAACAGCAGAAAATTATCAGTGTTCAAGAGAAGTGTTTTTATTAAAGGATGTCCAAATGATCAAGCATTCTAAATCCAAATTGGTGAGGAGCTGGAAGATGATCTACTCATTTTGGTCACCACATGGTTTGAATAGCTTCACGTTGTGGCTATTATGGTCAGGCAGCAATCCTGTGCCCACATACCTGGGAGTGAGCCCCACTGACTCACACTTCTAGGTGAAAGGTGAAACGCAGTGGGACTTCCGAGCCAACTTTTCAGCTGTTGGTAAAAGCTACATTTGAATGAGGATCAATACACTAAGATCTGTCGTCCCCGTCCCCCCCCCCCACGGACCCTGGGTTCCTATGCCCACCATCCTACCTGAGAAGAAGGGCAAATTTGAAGAAGGGAGCCATATCTTACTCGTCTGATTAAGAACCCCAGATTTTGCAAGGTTTGAAATGATAGCATATGGTGATTGATATGGATCAGCAGAAATCTGAACTGTGCATTGAAATGCCTTGGAGGAACATGCTTACCCTTGGAAGCAATCACACTGAAACCTTTAGTATGGAAAATAAGAAAACTACGTTTCTTATGGGAAATACATGTCTGATAGTTAAGAAGTCCCACCTGTATCTAAGATGGAGGTGCACAGGGCCAAGTTTGGTTCTTGATCTTGGATGTTGGACAATGTGATGTTTGTGATCACCTTTGTCATTTCTATGTGCTGTAAACTGCCTTGAGTACAATACTGTAGCAAAGGTAAAGGTAAAGGTACCTCTGACCATTAGGTCCAGTCGCGGACGACTCTGGGGTTGCTGCGCTCATCTCGCTCTATAGGCCAAGGGAGCCAGGGTTTGTCCACAGACAGCTTCCGGGTCATGAGGCCAGCATGACTAAGCTGCTTCTGGCAAACCAGAGCAGCGCACGGAAACACAGTTTACCTTCCCACCAGAGCGGTACCTATTTATCTACTTGCACTTGACGTGCTTTCGAACTGCTAGGGGGGCAGGAGCTGGGACCGAGCAACGGGAGCTCACCCCGTCACAGGGATTCGAACTGCCAACCTTCCGATCAGCAAGCCCTAGGCTCAGCGGTTTAAACCACAGCGCCACCCGTGACCCTTACTGTAGCAAAAGGGATCTACAAATTTAAAGTAAAAATGAAATTTGCATTATAAGTTGTCCAGACCAGCTTCTTGTGCAATTGGGACCAGAGGCAATTTTAGGGTAGCATGACCAGTGCAGCCGCATTGGGAGCTGCACTGCAGGGGGTGGCACAACAATGCTGCAGAGCAGAACATGAGAGGTGGGCGCGCCGAATATTAGCATCACACAGGGTGCTGCTGAAATTTGAAAGCCCAAAGTCCACCACTGTTGAGATGATATTCTCTGCACCAATGCAAATGTCCAACAGGAAAGTACATACAAAAAAGATTAATTCACTTGCATGCCAGGACATTTCCTGTGCATGCCAGGAGAAGTGTATACAATGACGACGGAATAAGAGATTACGTTAGACGAATTGTATGAAATACAAACATCTGAATAAAAATGAGCTTGCCCGTGCCACCAACCCTACTGCTCAATTAACAGGCAACTGTGTTCCCCAAACAATGCTTGCAAATTGAATTGCAATAAACACAAAAGACAGCCCATTTGTTGAGATTTAGCTGGATATCTGCAAATAAGTGATTGCATCTCAGGTTGAAATCCCAGCAGCTAATCCATTTCCTGAGCCTAGAATGCACGTCAGGTGCACGGATGTCTTCAGGGATAGCAGCTGTCTCTAGTCATGGTATCAGATGAAGCCACCCAAGGTATCAGAGCACATAAGTCACACTAAGAAAGCTTTTTTGGGCAGCATTCAATAGTTCCAGCTAAACAACAGGGGCTGGATTAAACTGGCCTCCAAGGCTACCAAAGGAATGTTTAATATGAGAAGCACTATTTTTTTCCTTCCCTTTTATCTCTCGTAAGGAAAGAATAACAACCTGGATTTAAGACACCGTGGTTTCTCTAGTTGAGGAAGCAGGCTGGAAGTGGAAGGAAATATAGAGGTGTTGTAGCTTCACAGTTCAGCTGGAAATCTCTGGGTTTTACATTGAGCATAAGCTCACTAAGTTGCCATCCTCTGACCTTCAGAACACAGTGGGATTTACTTTACAATAAACATGCAAAGGATTCCTTTTAGAAAAGCCCAGGCTCCAATCTCATACTGGTAAGATACCAGGTATCTTACGTGTTAAGTATAATTGTTTGTTTAATACTGAAATGGAAAATAACTATGAGTTGAAATGTGTGTGTATTGCTGAACATATAACATGGAAAATTTCATCGAAGTTAAGAACTCTCTGGGTACCTGCTGAGTGCTGTCTGAATGCAGCCGCAGTCTGCCCAGTAGAAAAGCAGCATCTGAAACATGCTATGCATGATCTGCCACTCACAACAAGCAACCTTTGGGACATTTGTTCTGAGGACTTCATATGGGAGATCATTAAGCACATCACAAAGAGACAGAAAATAAACCTGAAGAACACTGTGAATTTAGAACAAATTCCTTTTGCAGACTGAATTACCATTATTCACATGTGACAGCTGTGAAGTCTCTGAATATGTAATGATCAAAAAACTTGTCAATTAAACCTTTCAACTTACTTTTTACACACACACACACACACACACACACACAGGGGACACACTGCAGAATACTAATAATTTTCAGAATGATGCTCTTGCATAGACAGGTGGTGTTCAAAAGCACGGAAAGATGCAAATACAGTACAGTATCTCTCTTTCAAAATGCCACTGTTGAATGACAGAACCTGATCGTCGACCTCAAAGGAAGAGCAAAACAAAGAAACTGGATTGTCTCCTCTAAAAGTATCCTTGTGTGATATTATTTAATCAATGAAACAATTATAAGTTACTAGTCTTTGTAAATATCTTCATATTTTGTCCCTAATTTGCAAAAACGATGTTTCTGATTGCTGCTGACAGCTTTGAAAGGCCCAAGAATATCTCTCTTCCTCAAGAATCAGTGGGTTTTCCAACAGCATCGACAGTAATTGTTCACAGTAGAATTTATTTTCTCTCCAAGAATCTGTCATTCAAATGCATCAGGGTATTGTAAAGAATAAGTCCACTAGACAGGGTCTGCTATGGTAGGTGCCATAAATCCAAGAGGTAAGTGAAAGCAGGACATGAATCAGTCTCAGGAAGTTTCTGCCACTGGATTGAAAGTTACAACTAATATTTTATTCTGGCATTAATGCTAACAAGGGAGTAAACTTCCGAGGTTTTCACTGTGGAGTTGCTCAATTGCTCGTGTCATTTCAAGTACCAAATTAGTCAAGTGTTTCTTAAGAGGGAACTTTTGCAGTATTAAAATGAACCTGTGGATTATACTCATTTTAATAGTTCTAATTGTATGAAAATTGGCAAGTTTTATGCACAGGGCCATTTCAGAGTATGTATTTAAATAGGACTCTGTAATTTTCATATCTGCACAACAGCATTGCATCAGCCTACATCAAACAGCTTCAAATGTAACCCTCTGGCCCACTCCAGAGAAATTTAGGCCAAATACACTCCATACATTTAAGGATCCTGGGATCATTTAGGGCGCTGAATTGTTAGACCTCCCCCCTATTCCCCTCATAGAGCTACAATTGCCGGAGTGGCTTAATAACCAATCCCTCTTCCCAGAAAACTCTGAGAATCATAGCTCTATGTAGGAAACATGCATGTCCTAACAACTCTCAGCCCATTTAAGAAACTACCATTCATAGGAGGATGCTATGAGTATTAAAGTGGCTTAAGAGTGCTTTAAATGTATGGGGCTCAAATGACCTTAGCCATGATTAAATCCCATTTAAATTAATGGAATGTTACTGTATCATGACTAACCTAACCCCCATTGATTTCAAATGGACTTAAATTTGATCTGGACTGAGTCCCACATTCAATATCACAGCAGGGCAGACCGCAGACATTTTGCTGCTGGAAGCAAAGGACAAGATGGTGACCCACCATTCCAGGCACAGCACTACAACAATGGCAGCAGGGATGATCACATGGTGCAACACACACACACCATTTGAATGGCAATGCCCATCAACTTGGAGGGGGGCTCACATATTTTAATGGCTCCTATGAATGTCAGGATCACCTATTACACCTGGCTAGCTTGGGACAGGCCATTGGGGTACACAAAGCCCTGTCCCTCCCATTGAGCTCAGTTGGGCTTACTGCCAGCTAAATAGGTATACGATTACAGCCTTGGGCATATTTAAGCTGTAAATAATAATTTATCTGTGCATGTTTTCATGATTTATGACATAATATAATTTCTGTTTGGAGTATGTAATCACATTTCCAGGAAAACAAAATCTGGAGTCACTATCATCAAAAGTCAATATTTTGCTCACTGTATATATATGGCATAACATCTTGCTCTATTTCTAGCTTACAACTGATATGTCCAACTTGTACATATGACAAGAGTTTGCTTACTGCACACTGGAGTATTGTGGCATGTGTTATGTTCCAGTGTGTAGTGGTTAAGAGCGGTAGACTTGTAATCTGGTGAACTGGGTTCGTGTCTCCGCTCCTCCACATGCAGCTGCTGGGCTAGTCACACTTCTTTGAAGTCTCTCAGCCCCACTCACCTCACAGAGTGTTTGTTGTGGGGGAGGAAGGGAAAGGAGAATGTTTAATAATAATAATAATATTATTACAGGTGAGAGAGACCTTTGAACTCTGATGCTACCACACTACAACTCCCCTCAGTCCTAGAAAGCATGGCAACGGGCAGAGGTGATGAGAGGTGTAGTTCAACATCATGTAGAGGGCCAAAGATTATCCACACCTGTATTATTGTTTCTGTTGCTAAGCAGCAGTAATGGCCCTTATCCATGGTGAAGGTTTACTATACTAAAACCTCAGCTGGAATGAACTGTGGTGCTTATTAATGCAACAGATAAAGAAACTAGGTGTAGAGCTGGATGATGTCATCAGGAGGTGACAGCCTAGTGTAAGATTTGTAACAAATGAGTCCTACAACAAAATGTTGACAGGTGGAGTATTTCAGTTCAGAGTTCCATCCAGCCAACCAGCCAGCTAGCTATGCCTTCTTTCACAACAGTCCACTGCATTCTTCCTCTGGTTTCCTTTCCCCTATAAACAGACACTTGGCATTCAGTGGCAACTGAGAATGTTCGATTCTTCTTCTGTTTTTCTTTGGGCAAGGGACACGGGTGGCACTGTGAGTTAAACCACAGAGCCTAGGGCTTGCCAATCAGAAGGCTGGTGGTTTGAATCCCCATGACGGAATGAGCTCCCATTGCTCGGTCCCAGCTCCTGCCAACTTAGCAGTTCGAAAACACGTCAAAGTGTAAGTAGATAAATAGGTACCGCTCCAGCGGGAAGGTAAACGGCGTTTCCGTGCGCTGCTCTGGTCCGCCAGAAGCAGCTTAGGCATGCTGGCCACATGAACTGGAAGCTGTCTGCAGACAAACACCAGCTCCCTCAGCCAGTAAAACAAGATGAGCACCGCAACCCCAGAGTTGTCCATGACTGGACCTAATGGTCAGGGGTCCCTTTACCTTGACTTCCTTTGTTTTTTCCTTACTATTTTCTGGTTTTGCAAACTTTGGGGTTCCTGCAAGCATGCGAAAACACCTTCCTCTTATTTATCAACAGTCCTGTTTTGTCCATCATAACTCTGCACCTCAGTTTGCTATTAGTATATGTGATGACACAGCATTGTGCCGAATAAGTTCTATCAATAATACAATTGTATTGGTCCAAGGTGACTGTTGTTCCTTCCATCTAGCTAATTCTGCATCTGAATCCATACAACACTGGGAATAACGTGCTGTGATGCTAGCAAAACAAAGCTATGAGCCAGTTTGAGGTTTATATGACTTCAGCAATCCAAGACGCTACTCCCAAAGAATCCTGAAGATTGTAGTTTGGCAAAGAACTCTGTTACAGCACCTGATTACCAACAGAGCTTTCCCCAGAATTCCCTAGGGAGATGAAGCTGTTACATAATGAGAGCAGCAACACACACTACAGACTTCTAGCACCTTGATTGTTTATTTTTTACAATTCACTGGAAAAGTCCAAGGAACAAAACTTGAACTCGTGACATAACAAGAACAACTTATGTAGGAGTTTCTTCAGGAGCCGCTTCCTCTAGATCTGAACGGTTCATACCCCTAAGGAGATAACAGAAGCCCAACCATTCACTTAGGCTTCTGTTCCAAGACCAAGACTCTTCCATTCTCTCACATTACATGTGTCTGAGAGCTTCTGGTCTTGGCTCATAAGGAAGCATCATACAAGAAGAACTGTTAAAAACAATCTGCAATGAGTGAATATGCTCTACGCATTACTTTGGATAGACCAACTTTGGCTAGACCAGCCTGACTCGATTGTAAAGTAACTCCTTTGGGGGGATGCCTTCTCCTAACAGATGTTTGCATGGTGTGGATAAAGTGGAGAAACAAATGTTTTTTTTTCCCTTCTCATAATTATATAACTCTGGACCATCCAATGAAGCTGAATATTGGAAAATTCAGGACAAAGGAAAGTCCTTCACACAGCACATAGTTAAACCTATGTCACTGGCTCCCACAAAAGTGGAGGTGATGCCACCTTCTGTTTTGGATGGCTTTCTGTGCTCTTCTTCCTAGGAAGTTGCCATGGGCATACTCTTTCAGACCCACTTTGACCCACATCCCCTCACACATGCCTTTGCTCCTTTTATAACTGAAGTTGCTTTTCACGGACCTGATTCAATAAAATCAAAGGAAAGAATGTTAGTAAATCAAAGTGTAGACTCCTCCTCTGTTTATTTCTAAAGTGTTCTCCATTCCATAAACAATGGATTTTAAGGTGACCAGGGCATTCTATGTATAATGTGATGGCAAATATATCATGCATGTTAAAAGGAAAAGCAAAGCTAGCAAGAGGCTCTTGTGCTGCAGTCTGAAGTCTTCTGTTACATTTATAAAGCAACAGCAACTGTCACACAGAGGATTATTTACTAGATGCATAAAATAGACATAGGAAGAGTTGATATAATTTAAGGTACAGTGGATAACAAATGTGAATTCTGTATGAGACAGAAGAAAATGGAGGATTGAGATAATGAGATACTAGGCAAAGAGTACTAACTGAAGTACAGTACCAGATGTGGAAAAATCAACCCTATGATCTGGAAACAGACTGAGATCACTAGGAAATAGAATACTGCATCAGAAGGGGAGGATATCAGGATACTCTGATATCATGCACAAAATAGAGGATTATAGAGGGACCAGAAATAGAAAACTTTGAAATCCATTTACAGCGTGTCTTGGTGTATCATATTTCCTTTATAAAAGTCAATTATACATTATTCCAGATGACAGGTATGACAACAAGCTTTGAAAGACATGAAAATCAAAGCCTTCTTTTCAGAGTTCATTTTTCGTTTAGATATTTGTGGGATATCATTACAAACTGGGTTACAAACTGGGTTATAAACATGGATGGGAACAGGGAAAAGATGGTTGTACCTAGATGTTTTGATGTTTATTATTTGTCGAAATACTCTTTTGAAGGATTGACCCTTTTACCAAGATAGCTTTCCGAGCATTGGAAAATCCTCACCAAGTGTTTTCAAAAGACCTTCTTCAGTATGTACAGAGCCGGCTAAAACATTTATATTACATTTTCAAAGATAATGCTACTAGCTATGATGGCTGTGCTTTGCCTCCACAGCCAGAGGCAGCATGCTTCTGAATGCCAGTATTCCTGCAAACCTTGGTGTTTCCCTAAGTCTGCTTCTATTTCTTTATTGTGCATACATGGTGCCATTTTGACTACGTAAGGATCAACACTCAACATGCTATTAGTATGTAGGACAGACATCCGTTCTCAAGGGCCTTCCTTCCATCTGTCAGTGACAGAACTCTGGGGAAGAGAACTTTAGAGCGGAAAGGTAGCCCTGACATTCAGCTGTCCTCCATGGCTTCATTCCTCCTATTTCTCTTCCAGAAAATGAACATGTGGGACAAAGTTCAATCCGCCAGAAAAACAAATGAACCTTCAGTGCCCTCCCCTATATCTCTCTCTCTATATATATATATATATATTTCTGTTGCTGCCACTACCTTAATAAATATCTAGGAAGATCCTGACAAACTAGATGTGTCAGTAATTGCTAACATGTGCATAATTGCACTCATCTGCATTGACACTCCTCTTGGAGGGTAATTAAAGATGTCTGTGTCAGGTTTTGCAACACATACAGTTTTATGCTGTTGTTGTTTTTAGCCAGCGGGATCACTGACACACATTTCCAGCAATTTGCCTGACAATTCCCCTTGAAGTTGCTTCTTGAGTCAATAGCATGATTATGCAGCTCAAAATAAGCTATAGAACAGTTCCTTAGACAATCATATTGTAGGTTCTCATTAAGATGAAGCCCGGTATTGGGGTCCATTTTCATCTCCCTGCATCACTTGAGTGAGACTTTCATCCCAGCATATCTTTCAAGCTGAGGCATCTTTGTCCTACTTTCACAATGGCATTTCATGTACTGCCGCTGATGTTGGCGCTTGCAAAGTGCTATGATGCCTGTATCCATGGAGTTGGTAGGGAAGGGAGACTCCCCAAAGAGGCGGATGTGCTTGCAAAAGAAGGCATGAGCTCGGAAAGGAAGGAAAGAAAACAAAAGGAACTTTCAGAAATAAATAGGGTATAGAAACAAAGAGGCAGACTAAAGGGGGGGACACCTTGTAAACCTAGAAAACGGAGAAGATTGAAGACGCAAAAGATTGCTATCTGATGTACAATTGGGCATATTCCCAAACAATTTGTGAAATGAAACACAACCCTTGTGTGTGCCCTGTGTCCTCCCCAAATCTGCTGCAGAAGTTTGAGGGAACTCCTAGAACAGTTTAATGGGCTGTGCAGGAGGAAGAGAAGGGGAGAACATTCAACTTCACTAGCAAAAATCATTGCACTGATGGAACAGTCACTTAGTGTGACATTGGATTCCACCCTATATTCCTAACCATAGAACTGTTTGTGTATTATTTACAACCATAGAAACAATCTCTTTAGAGGCCTTATTTAGGACTCTATCACAACAATTCTCAGCCTTAGGTCATTCCCCCCCCCAAAAAAATTGAAATTATTTTGACCTACTTACTGGGGTCTTATAAAGAACAACTGGGAACGGAAACATACAGCATCTCTTTAAAGCATGTGTTATAATAGTCTTGGTACAAGAAGCAGAAAACAGAAAGTTTTCTTCCTTGTGGAGGTGACTTCTTCCCCAATTCTAACAGTCCAGAAATTAATTTACCTAATGAAAGTTGTGACTGCAAAGGGATTAAAAATGTAGGACCATCAGAAGGCTTCATTTCATTAGGAATGCCAAGACACTGCATTATTTTAACAGAGAAATATTCGTTCTTCCAAGCCGTGGCAGGAAGTTTCTTTATGTGTCTGTGGTATTTTTATATCACAGCATGTTTGCATTTCTGGGCAGAATTATATTGAAGGAAAGTGTTGCCAAATAATGCTGTGCATGGAGATGAGATATTCATTCGTACTGTCCTATGAATATTTTATCATTGGTAGCAATTAGATGCAGACGAGATAACATTATCTCTAGTTGCCTCCTCATATTAATTTTACTCCTCTTTCATTTTTCCCATTGAGGAAGGCACCTAAAGGGTCTGGTTATTTATTTATTTTGCATTTCTATTGCAGCACAAGAATGTGATGAGAGAGAGAAAGAAAAACTATTTCTACAGTTACACTTCCCCTTCACACAATTAACCCTGCCAGTAAGAAAATGGCTGTGAAATTTTCCCCAACACTTCAGGCGGGGAAATCGGGAAAGGAGGAAGGAGCGTGCCTGGGGTCTTCCATTTTTTTTGGTCCTGTGCTCTGGGTTTGAGCCAACTGACTCACAGTGGAGAGCCAAAAAATGCCTGCCTTTGGGTCCTGCACTCTGGCGTGGCCAGAACAGGAGAGCCAAACAGGGCATCCTAGATTGGGATCAGAAGCCAAGGCAGCTTCTGGCAATCCAGGATGTCTCACTCAAAATGGAGAGTATGTGGGGAACACACCTAGTGCTCATGACACTCTTTAGGGATGGCAGGAGGAGTCAGTATGGTTGGACACTTGCTGGAGACCCAGGAGCTCAGAAGGGCCCATTGCTGACACCCACACCCACCTTTGGGGCTCCTGTCCAGGGCCTGCTGCTTCTGCTTCCTCCAACATCAGAGCCATGGAATTGCTGCTGTGCGACCTCACCTCCACCCTTTCCTTGTCATAACCCCTGAATTCAGCAGCAATCAGGCACAGAGGTGTTAAAGGCCCCAGTCTGCTCTTAACCTCTGTCAGAGCAAGTTGCTCACTCAGAACTACCCATGATCTTGCCCAGGCATCCCCAAACTTTGGCCCTCCAGATGTTTTGGCCTACAACTCCCATGATCCCTAGCTAACAGGACCAGTGGTCAGGGATGATGGGAACTGTAGTCCAAAACATCTGGAGGGCCGAAGTTTGGGGATGCCTGATCTTGCCCCTTCCAGCCTGCTTTGCAGCCTCACAGCCTTGGCTGTGGGATTCAGCTTCTGACTAGAACACAACACACCTCCACACATACATATGTGTTTATCCAGCAGTGGCTCTCACTGTGGGAGCTAACTATGGTTGCCATATTTCAAAAAGTCAAAATCCGGACACAAGTTGTTGAGCTTTTCCCGGACATTTTTACGGATTTTTGGAAGTTCCCCCTGACGCTGTTTCTGGAGGACAAATCCCATATATGTCCAGGAAATTCCGGACGTATGGCAGCCCTAGCAAATCCAGCACTTGAAACTAAACTGGGGTGGGCAGCTGCCATGTAAGATCCCCCAAGATGCAATGCCGAGGTTAAAAACATTCCAGAACAGGAGGAACTGCACTCCACAGTCAAAGAACTCATGAAACACTATCCCCTTCATTTCAGCTTATCCCTGTTTTCATGCTTGCTGGGTTTTCCTTTTAATAATTCACAAATGAAAGGGAAGTCCATTTTCCGTGTCACTGAGGTAACACAGATGAAATGCAGCAATCTATATCTGATCACACCAGTTGACACTTGAGTACATGAAAAGAATACTCAGAAAATACAGGGGGTGGGGAGAGCAGAAAGTTTTTGCATCTCTCATTGAAGCAGGACTGTTGGCAGATTCACCTGGCAATAAATCCCAAAAAACTTGGTGGGGCTTGCTGTTAAATAGACTTGTTTAGCTCACTGTGAGGAAAAGTGAGAGAATATTAGAGCTAGAAAAGTGACTGGATGTACTAACAGACAGTATATAAAAGTGCAAAAAAAAAATTATTTGCGAGGACCCCAGCTGGGGTTCTAGGAGGCTTCAGAGTTATCCAGAATGGAGAACATATGTTCAAGCGGAGAGGGCCCACCCCCTGTTCGCCACCGCTGGAAGGGGGGGAACAATGTCAACCTCTTGGCATGGACAATGCTTCCCCCCAATACCCCTTAAGGGGGGACCCCGATCTTGTCGTCGCAAAGGGGGTGAGGTCACCGCCTCACGCCCCTCCCTTTAGGAGGATAGCCTAAAGAATTCCGCCCAAGGCCTGACACCGCCAAAGTTGTGACATATTGCTATGCGAAACCTGCCAATGCAGGGAAATTCCTTTCCAGCCCTTCAACAGCGACCTTGACGTAGCAGCGCCTGCATACCTGTGGAAAAAGGGGGTTAATCTGCAAAAGCAAATTAGTGAACTGCAATGAAATGGTCAATGAGGGTGTGGAGGGTGGGAGAAGCTCCGGAGCCGACTATTGTGTGAGCTGTAAAACCCTCCCCTTACCTGGCCAGACCCCTGGCAAACACCTCCCCAGGCAGGATTGGGCAGTTGGCTGGAGTAGGCGGAGACCCCCTGCATCCTGCCTGGCGAGGTGGTGCCAGACCTGAACTTCCAGGGAGTCACCTTTTGGGGGTCAAGGGGGCTGCGTGCGAGTACGCAAAATGCACCCATTTTATGTCTGCAAGGAATTGGTGTTTAAGTGTGGCAGAATCTATGCTCTTGCAACTCCCTGTCTATTAGCATCAGAAAGGAGACCTTGCTACTCTCTTAAACACCAGATAACACATTTTCATTTTGTCAGCCTGACCCAGACTTGTATTTTTCCCCCTCTGTAATTTCTTTCAAATTCTGTTGATTGTATCAGTATTTCTGATCATTTCATTATGTGTATTTGTTATTTTATTTTATCTGTATTTTTTCAAAATGTTTTTTACACTAGTTTACAGAAATTGCTTAGACTTCTCTTCCTTCTCTTTTCTACCCAACTCACCTACCAAATGTAACCCATAAGCCATGGAAGTTAATAGAAACCACTGCTAAAGGCAGCAGGCTTGAAATCTGACTCCCAAGTGCCGCAATTTGCCACAAAGGTCACCGAGCAATAACAGATCTCAAAAACACAACAAAAAGGTCAGCCAGATTATTTGTGTAGAACAATTCTGTATTGTACAGATGCTGAAGCTGGGGCTTTCTTCTAATTCAAGACTGGCAGTCAATGTAGGCAAAGGGAGGGAGAATTTACAACCTCTTTTCCCCATGGGTCCTAGTCTCCAGTCTCTGCTCTTTATTCATTCATGGTGGCAAAGGTAGTTAACATTTCATTGATATATGAAAGGAGCAAAGCAGCCAGGAAATAAAGGAGGCATCAGGATATTTCACCATTCTGGATTGAGAGATCTGGAAATAGATACAGTAGGTAGGTAGGTAGATAATTATTTGTATCGAGATACATTACCATAGCTGCCAAGTTTTCCCTTTTCTCGCGAGGAAGCCTATTCAGCATAAGGGAAAATCCCTTTAAAAAAGGGATAACTTGGCAGCTATGCATTACTGGTTTATAAAATAGTCAAGAGCAACCCTGTTTGGCTTTTTACTTTAAAAACACTGTTCTTATTAGGTTGTGCGTATGTGTGTATGCGGGTGGCGCAGTGGATTAAACCACTGAACCTAGGGCTTGCCGATCAGAAGGTCGGCGGTTCGAATCCCCGCAACGGGGTGAGCTCCCGTTGCTCAGTTCCAGCTCCTGCCAACCTAGCAGTTCAAAAGCATGTCAAAGTGCAAGTAGATAAATAGGTACTGCTACAGTGGGAAAGTAAACGGTGTTTCCGTGTGCTGCTCTGGTTCGCCAGAAGCAGCTTTGTCATGCTGGCCACATGACCTGGAAGCTGTACGCCGGCTCCCTCGGCCAATAACGTGAGATGAGTGCCGCAACCCCAGAGTCGATCACGACTGGACCTAATGGTCAGGGGTCTCTTTACCTTTACCTTTCTGTGTATATGCAGACTCATCTAAATGGAATGAGCAGCAGAGCTGCAAAATTGTCTTAGCCACAATCAGAGCAGAGTTGGCACTGCAGCAAATAATTGCCAGACAAGCTCATGAAATTTAAAACTTCCAAAGAGCCCCCAACCAGTATAAATTCTGAGTGAGGTTTCACATGCATCATTTCCCCCCAATTAATAATGGTTTTATGTTGAGCAGTTTACGTTGAAGAGAGATTGTAACAGTCCTGGCTGTGTCTGTCTGTCTGTCTGTCTGTCCATGACCCTTTTGGAACTCTTCTAGTGTTAGCATTGTTTGCATATTGGCAAACCTTTAATGACCAAATACCCACCCTCTACCCAAATTTAAAACAGCAGAAAAATAAATTTGCCTCTGCCTATTCAAGTATCACACAACATGCAAGTGGTGCATGGAAAGGAGGAGGAAAAGGAGGAGGAAAAGCTGTTGGTCCCGTGACATCCCTTGCACTGCCCCTTTATATCTTAGCATTTGTTGTGATTTATGAAAAGCAGACCCTAAATAGTGCCGGTTCCCACACAATCAGAATCCCCAACAAGCTCAGGATAACAAGAGTTCTACTCCAACAATGTTTGAAGACCCAGCTCCCATCACCCCAAGCCAATGCAGGCAGTGATCAGGGATGATGGGAGCTGTAGTCAGACACCATATGGAGACGCAAGGTTGAAGGGCGCTGATCTAAATTGTAGAAGAAGAAGAAGAAGAAGAAGAAGAAGAAGAAGAAGAAGAAGAAGAAGAAGAAGAAGAAGAAGAAGAAGAAGAAGAAGAAGAAGAAGAAGAGGAGTAGTAGTTTGGATTTGATATCCCGCTTTATCACTTTCCGAAGGAGTCTCAAAGCGGCTAACATTCTCCTTTCCCTTCCTCCCCCACAACAGACACCCTGTGAGGTAGGTGGGGCTAAGAGACTTCAGAGAAGTGTGACTAGCCCAAGGTCACCCAGCAGCTGCATGTGGAGGAGCGGAGACGCGAACCCGGCTCCCCAGATTACGAATCTACCACTCTTAACCACACCACCACACTGGCTCAGGAAAACGTATGAGAGCAAACAGTATCCCAAGCACAATTCTTTCTCTTTTGGTGTAACAGAGCAGCATATTTCAAACAATAGGAATGGAGCAGCCAGCAAAGGGGGAGGGGGAATAAACCCTCTATCCTTGATCTCACTCACTGGCTAGACCATTTCAGTTCTCAAGCCAAACTGCTAAATTCCCACAAGGTCAGAAAAAAATATTAGCACCCACAGCAGTGTGAAGACTAAGGAAGGGGGGTGGCACACCTAGGTAGAATGTGACAGGGGAGCCGTGTGTTGTTGTTTTCAGCTTCTGGCATTTTGTGTGGTCAATAAGCCAGGTTTGTTATCAAGTCAATTTATTCTTTTGGTTTCACTTGGCGTGACTTTCTGGAAATGCTCCTGATGCTTTTTGACATTCTACTTGCACCAATGCTTCTTTGGAGAGGGTGTCTCAAGGGGCTGTTTAGATGCATTCAAGGACCACATAAGGGAAGTTGTGAGGCAATATGAGCTAGGAAACAACACACACACACACACTGCCTCCCACCACCAGCATGCCTGGCAACCACCATCCATACATTCAGCTCTTGTGAGAAGGGGTACTACCTGTAAACCAATGAACACGGATAGAGTTCCTTCCAGCAAAGGATGGATCCTGCACCATTCCTATCTCTCATGCACATTGAACACATACATGGTGTCAGTGACCTAGCTTGTGTCTCTCCACAGCTTCCCACACCTATTCATTAAATGCTTGGTATGGCTTGTTTGAAGTCACTTATAGTCAGCTACTTATCCTTTATTTGCAAATTAGCTGCCTCTCTCATTGGCTCAGTACGTATGCTATTATATATCCATCTTTGACCTTTTACATTTTTACTGGCCTTCTGATCCAATATATATTCTGATCAGAATATATATGGAAACCAGTTTTAAAGAGTACTAAAAAAAGCAGTTCTTAAACTTGCGCCAAAAATCCTCAATCAGGATTTATAAGACCTTTCATAATACAAGAAAATACAATCTAATCTAAACATAAACAGAAAAAGAAGAATGCAATGTCATCTCTCACAGGGAGATCTTAGCTTGTCTCTTGCAGAAAAAGGTGGACCCTTCCACCTCTCTCTCGGGAGCATTCCTTTCTTTTCCCAGCCTCCCACCCTGGGAGATCTCCCCTTCCTTGCCTCTCACACCTTCATCTGTATAAACTTGCACCAAAAATCAATAGCACTGAAAATAGATGTTTCTTAACTCCTTTCATGTATAAATCAGATATGATAGAGCCTTTGGGCCTAACTAGATGAGATGGTGGAAGATGCGTTTCTTTTCATATATAGCAAAATGTGGGAGGGCTTACAGCTCCCTGAATGTGGAAAGCTAGTATATCACACTGAAAGGGATTAGAGTTGTCATATTTCAAAAAGTGAAAATCTGGACAGCTTTTTTGCCCTAAATTGTTAAGCTTGTTTGTTTTGTTTTGTTTTGTTTTGCAAAATCACAAAGCAATTGGGCGTTTTTGAGCTATTTCTGGGGGAAATCGGCAAAAACGACACTGCCGACATGGGCTGCCACACATCTGGATTTTCCCAAACATTTCGCCAATTTCTGCCCAGAGACTGCTTGCGGCTACAGTATTCCGGATATGTCTGGGAAATTCTGAATGTATGGGCAACCCTAAAATGGATTCTGGTCCAGTCTTCACTCTGACATGCTAGGTTTCTATATTTAATGCATTTTATGTCTTGTTTCTTACATAATGGAGTATTTAAAGATTTATAATGTTTCTATTCAGGCTTTCCAGAAGTTCAACGTAGTTAAAGAAAGAAAGAAGGGAATGCAATGTATGTTAATAAAAATAATAAAGATACTGTTAAGATGCTAACATTACAAGAAAATAGAAGTATCAAGAAAAACCCATAAGAACAGCAGTAAAAAAAGAAAAGTTTCCTTATCTTTTTCATTTATTACGTTTATTAAATACCACCCTTCATCCAGAGATCACAGGGCAGTTTACAATACAAAAACAAAAATACATACCATAATAACAAACTAACAAAGAAAGAAAGACCCCCCCCCCAGTTATTTTTATTATCTGCAGTCAGAAAGTAGCACAGGACTGGTTATACTGTACATTCAATTTCAAAATGTGGGATTGTTCCCTAAATGAAGTATCCTTCAAAGAAACCCTTTCATAAGAAAAAAAATCCCAAATGTTTATTTGCATTACTTTCATACTGAAATCTCAGTTTATTTGTTTTAATCCTTTCTCTTACTGTTGCAAGTTCTCAAAACATTTATTTCCTTAATGACCCACACTGATGAAGATTTTTGAGTGGGTCTCTTCTGACAAATTGTTCAGCATTGCCTGTTTTCAAACATGTCCCAACACTAAAATTGCAACCAAGAAGATGACTTTGTTTTCTAGGTGTTTGCTGTGCTGCAGTGCAGTGCCTGTGACTTTTACCTGTATCATTGCTCACAGTGATATTTACCAATGTTCCCATTATGAATGCACCATGTTCCATTTCTCCCCATAGCCTTCAGTGTTCCTGTACCATTTCTCCCAATACTATTTGCCAATATGTACTGTTGCGCCGAAGAACTTTTACCGTATTCCTTCCTATACCATTATTTTCAGTATCATTGCTCCCACTTTCACCATGACTTCCTGTTCAGTGAGCTGGCGCCAGCATTGAATAACTGCTGCTTATGCATAGAAAAGCTTCTTATGTTTCACATTTTTCGCTGCCGTCACTTATCTTCTGAATACATGAGAGGCCACTTGTGTTTGTCATTATCAGTAAGAGCAAATACCTGTCCTTGACCTTCAGTTGCAGCAGGAAGAATCTACTTATATTAGTGCATGACTAGCCAAATGATTCCTGCCAACCTAGCAGTTCGAAAGCACATCAAAGTGCAAGTAGATAAATAGTTACCACTATAGCGGGAAGGTAAATGGTGTTTCCGTATGCTGCTCTGGTTCGCCAGAAGCGACTTTGTCATGCTGGCCACATGACCCAGAAGCTGTACACCGGCTTCCTCGGCCAATAACGCGAGATGAGTGCCGCAACCCCAGAGTCGGTCACGACTGGACTTAATGGTCAGGGGTCCCTTTACCTTTAGGCAAATGATTGGGCTGCCCTAGCCAAGGAGTGGATCCGTGCCAGAAAGCTTTGCAATGCCTCAGAGGGAATTGGGGTGATGCAGTCTACAACCCATAACCTAACAGGCTTTAGAACAGAGATGGGGAACTTGTAGCCCTCCATATGTTGCTGGACTACAACTCCCACCATTCCTGACAATTGGCCATCCTCACTGATTGGTGAGAACTTAAGTCCAAAAACATCCAGGTAGGGATGGGGGAGAAATTCAATTCAGTATATGTTTAAAGATGAATTTAAGTTGCTCTTGATAAAACTATGTAAGGAAAACACAGCCATCCTTCAAGATTCATACTTCTCTAAATTTTGCAATGCAGTTCTCCAGGCAGAAATGCATATACTGGGGCAGAATGTCCATAAAAATACATTGTTGGCATCTGTCTGTCTCAAGAGACAATGGTGTGCATCTCTGGGAGGTTGAAGTCAAATTGCCATGTTTTTAGCACCAAAGTGACCTCCCCAGGGTGCAAGCCTGGGCAGTGTGTATACAGAGGTCCTGGGCTGCCCAGACAACAAGTCCCCTCTCTTGGCCTCACTGATGTGGTTGAAAGGAAAGCAGAGCATGCCTTGGCTGCAAGAGTTGCCTGAAGTCAGTGTTGCCCATCAGAGTAGACAATGCTGAACAAGATGGACTAATAATCTGATTCAGTGTAAGGCAACAGATTCACCAGATTACGAGTCCACCACTCTTAACCACTACACCATAAAGACAATATGAGGCACTCCACACATTACAACAAATTACAGTTCCTCGTGCGCCATCACCAAGCATCGAACACCCAGTCAAACATAGGGCAAAAATCTAAGGCCTTCTGGGGACTGCTGTAACCTATTTAATTTATTTATTTATTTATTTTTTATTAATAATAAAATTCATATACCACCCTATACCTGGAGGTCTCAGGGTGGTTCACAGAATGGTGTTGAGTGGGTGGGAATGGGTGCATATAGAAACAGATACGCATCATGTAACTAAAATGAAGTTAATTTTCTAAATATTTTGATTGTTTTATATTAAACTTACCAGAGGTAAAACATTATATACTGAGGCCTTAAGATAATAATGTTGGCTGGGCTCAGCTTTTAAAAGAGCCTGCCAAGCCTCCCTCCCCAGATCCTACTGCTGAGGTGGACTGACTCATACCACTGCACCAGCGTGACATTCTAAGTGAAATACTTTCATCAGCTCCCTCCCACACGTTATGATGCCACATTAGTGGAAAAGACGTAATTATATGGCCGCTCCTAAATGCTTATTTGCAGAAGGTCACTGGATTTAGCAGCAAGTGAACTAAATCTGGTACATCTAGCTACTAAGCTCGTAATGAAAGAAATGAATAGGTCTATATAATACAGATTATGACCGTCGTATTTCTTTCTCTAATCACAGTCAGGCATTGGGGCAGACATGCAGTGTCCTTGACATTGTGAAACTTCTGATCGATTGCTTTTTGAATCAGCAGTAAGACTGGCAGCAATGGGCTTTTATAGTTAAAACACATGAAAATACAGGACTTAAAAACAACTGGCAAAGCATCTACAAAATCAGAAACCACTATAAAATGTCTGATATGTATTTCCACAGTGCTATGGTCACTAGAGTGCTATTGGGTGGTTGGAAATACTGGGATTTTCTCTCTATTGTCACTCGCACACTTTTATCTGTCTAAAAGTTTTCAGTTTCCATGAGGCTGATTGGTCATACAGTAACTTTGCTAGATAAAGACGATTCTGTTTAGAAATCAGTACCGATTTCACCGCCCTATGCATTGATCATGGGTGGATCTACACTCATGATTTGTAACGTTAAGAAAATGTTAAGAAGTGGTTTTGAGAACCATATGGCCACACAACGTTCTGCTCTTCGGCAGAAAATAAACTTGAAAGTAAATGGAGAAGGTGTTGACAATGTCCCTCTCCCACCCTCCCCCCTCTCCTCCCCTGCCTCTTACAGCATGTCTTCTTTGGCTGGAACTGTGAGTCTGGGAGGGATTTAATTGAGAGGAGCTACCGCTGGAACTGTCAATGGGAGCTTCTCTTGTTGTTGGAAGTACGTGTGGCAGACAGACTGTGCAACATACACGCACACACTTTGCAGAAGTATGCAGAGAACACAAATCTGTTTCCTCTTTTTATCTGGAACATTGAGGTGTTGAGATTTCCTCTGCTCATTCCGCGACTCCTCCCCCTCCCCTGGCCATACACACAGCCCTTCTAGGTCCCCCCCTCATTCCCTTTGGCTTCTGCCTTCTCCCTCTCTCCCTTTCATCTCCTGTGGTGTGTGTGTGTGTGTGTGTGTGTGTGTGTGTGTGTGTGTGTGTGTGTGTGTTGAAGAGTAAGATAGCACCTATTTTATACTAGAGTGGAATGTAGCTGGCTCCAAAAGCAGAATTCAGAAAACTTCCCATTTTGCACATTAATATTTTCTTCACTTTACTCTCTCTGTCTCCACAAAAGCATGGTGCAGCTATGGAGCCATTGGGTATGTTGTGCATTTCTTTATTCATTTATTGTCCATCACATTGGGGGGCTGCCCCCCACTGTACTTGGTGTGTGTGTGTGAAGGGACCTGGGTTCCTGCACACGTCACTGGCCTTGCAAGCACATATAAAAACATAGTAAAATGTCAAACATTAAAAACTTCCCGATACAGGACTGTCTTCAGATGTCTTCTAAAAGTTGTGTAATTCTTTATCTCCTTGACATCTGAAGGGAGGGCTTTTCACAGGGCAGGCGCCATTGCTGAGAAAGCTACTTTGCATGGAATGGCATGCATTTGGTCTAACTGTATGGGGTAGAGCCACTAAGCAAGCTTCCTGGCACATGGGTCACTGTGGCTTACTGGGAGGGAGGGAGGAAGTAGTAGTGAGGCAATGGGAAAGTCAGTATGGTGCAAATACTGTACGTCAGTGAAGTCAATTCAGCTCTCCTATTGTTGCTTTTGCATCATGCAAATCTCACCACCTCCTCTCCCTCCCAGTGAGCAACATCAACCCACCTGAAAAGTATAGCCTCTGCCCCACTCTTCAAGCCACTCTTCAAACTGGGCTGCCCCCCTGCTGCCACACCCCTTCCCCTGCCAATAAGCAGTAGTAACTAACCTGTCAGGAAGCTTAGACAGCAGCTCTGTCCCTCCCAGCAAGCCACTTCTTAAGCTCTATTCATGCCATCAGCTGAATGCATGAAGCTTGGGAGCAAGAGCAGTGTGCGTGTGTGATCCTGCCTAACTTCAATACATTCAACATGTGTGAAAAAGGCTAGTTTCGCTATCTGCAAAATAGTGGCACTTAAATTTCTTTTTTAAAAAAATCACAACACTGTTTGCCTAGTTCCCACTAAATCATCTTATTTGTTTATATTTTACAACCCATTTAAGCACATCCTCATTATTCCTCAACTGCGCCAAAGTAGTCAGTGTATCCTACAGAGACCCCTCGAACTCTATTTATCTGCACATTTATTGCAAGCTTCTGCTGCTACTTTCCCTTCTGAGATTGTTAGTTTTTACTGTTTTTGCCAGACTATTGAGTGGCTGCTTAATATAAGTTTTTTTGCTATCACTTTAGCTCATTAATGTGACAGAAATATTACTGATACAACCACCTCTCGTCATCCATAGGAGTAATTATATGGTATTCTCCATCACTCCCCAGGTAAATTTTCTGAGTCACCTTCTCTGCACTAATTTGACTATATTTAAAAGCTGCATGCTATTCATAACTGGAAAAGTCTGTTAAAATAATAACATGGAATGTGAGTAGAATATAAACTCCCCATCTGGAACCCTGCCCCTTCTCAAGGATCCATCACTGAATTTACTTTTAGGAGTACAGCTAACTGGCCTTGATGGTAGTGGAGATTTATTGTAGCCATATATTCACATGTTTTCTAAGACATTCACATATTTTATTATATTTATGCTATGTGCTATATGCTATGTGGTCATTGTACAACTAAACACACACACACACACACACACACACACACACACACAGAGGGAGTTGCCCCAGTCTCTCGATTACTGTTATTCCAACACAAATGGGAATGGCAATGTTTGCTTTTTGTCCCATGTCCAAAGAATAAATCTATCCAAATAATGTGATTGGTATTGACTGCTGTTTTCACTTCACTTTGGGAGGAAGAGTGGGATACAAAAGAAACAGTGCTGCATATGACAAATACAGAGAAGAAAGGAAAATGATGCGTCTCCACCCCCACCATTCAGCCCGGACACTGAGATCCAGTACCGAGGGCCTTCTGGCGGTTCCCTCATTGCGAGAAGTGAGGTTACAGGGAACCAGACAGAGGGCCTTCTCGGTAGTGGCACCCGCCCTGTGGAACGCCCTCCCAGCAGATGTCAAGGCAATAAGTAACTATTCTACTTTCAGAAGACAACTGAAGGTGGCCCTGTTTAGGGAAGTTTTTAATGTTTGATGCTGTAATGTTTTTAATATTAGGTTGGAAGCCGCCCAGAGTGGCTGGGGAGGCCCAGCCAGATGGGCGGGGTATAAATAAAAATATTATTATTATTATTAATTATTATTAATTATTATTATTATTATTATTATTATTATTATTATTATTATTATATCACTAGGTGGAAACCATTGTTGGAAGGGGCCAAAGCCAATGCCAGTTTCATCTCTCTTTGCCAGATGCCTTTTTCATCTCTCTTTGCTGCCCCCGTCCTCCCTCCCCCTCCATTTTCTCATTCCTTGCAACCCACTTGAAGATAGACCAAGGGTCACATGAAAAGGCCAGATGTGACTCTTGGGCATCCCCAGACTACAGCATTGCACCATGCAGCTTGTTCTGTATGGCTGTTTGCTGATCTAGGCACCAGAAATCATTTAACACCCTCATTTATGTTGACATCATCTAAGTGAAACACTGAATGTAAGATAGTGATCCTATAATACAAACCCTGAATGTTATTGACCTTGCCTGTCTTCTTGAGGACAGCTCCAGCAAACTCATCCTGGAGATCTCCCACCCTCATGCCTGTCAGGGGGGACAATGGGCCCTTTACTGTTTGCAGAACTTTTTAGTGTGGAACTTGCTCCCTTAGCTTCTTTATATAACACATTTGCTTAAGAGAAGCCCCACTGATTGCCGTGTGGGAGTTCTGCACAGCAAGCCGAATATTCATAATAGTCTTAAACAACTGCATTTGTGTGTGGAACTGTAGGCTGGGGAAATCAGTGCCAATTCCTAGCTCAGCACAGGCCAGTCTGTGACAAGGACAGCCTAAATCTAAAGTTTTGCTTAAGCTGCAGTGCCATAAAAGCATGCTATTCTCTTCCGAGCAAGAGCTGGACAAGCAAATTGTGGGATTGTTGTGGGTTTCCTTTGATAACTTATTAAGTTGCTGTGAGAGAGGTTAGCTTAGGACGTCCATATCTTCAGCAGAGAAGAGGAACAGGATCAGCATCGGAGCTATAAACAAAACCCAAATACAAATTGCTTCTCAATTTGTCTATAAAAGAATGCAGTCTAAACAACGTGTCACAGAATGAAACAATAGGCAAGAAGCCGACTATATTATTTGGATAAGGGAAGCAATGGGCTGTATGTGATTTTGCATATATGTGCTCCTCTTGGAACAGAACCCTCACGTGTGACGCATGGGCGTAGGCAGGGGGGGCAGGAGGGGGCAGCTGCCCCCCCTAGAAGCAAAAAAATTAATGTATTTTACAGACCATAACCAGCACTTTTCCCCTCCAAAAACTGAAGTGGAAAGGGCTTTGCTTTAGCAAGAGCAGCTAAGTCTCCGCTTGCTGGGGGGGGGGACACACAGCAGTAACAAAAACACATCAAATAAATAAAGCAAAGTGGCTACCAGTAGTTAAGCAGTTAAGACAATGGAGCATATATCCCCAGGCAAGATTCGATAGCTGACCATTTCACCCTATTGTTCTTAAGTGGGAGCTGTTAATGAGCATTCAGGAGCATTAAGAGTTCTATTGGCGATTTAATGAGGGTGCAGACTCAGGGGATTCAATTTGACTAAGGTGGCTCTGCAAGGCTAAAAAGAAGTGAATAAGAAAGGGGGGGCTGTAGCTTTGACAGACACAGTGATGTTTATAAAAAGCATTGGTGTTCCAGTCTGCCCCTCCTCCTGCATCTGTATACTGTAAATCAGGGGTGGCCACCTCCCAAGAGACTCTGATCTACTCAGAGTTTAAAACTGGGGGTGATCTACCCCCTTTTGGGCTTCAGGTCATAGTTCAACTTTTTTGAGGGAGGAGGAAAATTTTGGGTGAGCTTTTTTTAGGGGTGCCAGTGACCTACCAGTGATCTACCACAGACATCCAGTGATCTACTGGTAGATCACAATCTACCTGTTGGACGTGCCTGCTGTAAATCAAGCAGAGAGAAAGCTGCTTACAAGGCTCCTGTACATGCAGAGTTCCAGCATCCCAGCGTCACCCAGAGGCACCCACAAATATGAGTTATCCCTCTCTCTATTCCTTCCTTCCTTCCCTCCCTCTTCCATCTTTAATAAAATACGGGGGGGCAGATAAGCCCCACAAAGAAAGCCCATCAACATGGGGGGCTGACTCTTTCAAATACGGTATTTACCAGTAATTGGGGGGGGGCACCTAGGCCTCTAGGAGTTGGCTGCTATGCCTAGGAGTAGGGCAATTCAAGAAAGCAGAACGATGCATATGGTATGGTAATATATCAATAGAATCGTAGAATTGTAGTCGGAAGGGACCACAAGGGTCATCTAGTCCAACCCGCTGCAATGCAGGATTTTTTTCCTAAGGTGGGGCTTGAACCATGGTTGAAATATTATGCTGATATGCAGCAACGCCTCAGAGCCGTCGTGGCTATGGCCATGCCTTGCCCCGCCCTCGCCCGCCCTTCCACCCCCTCTCGCCTGCCCGACCCTCCTGTCCTCTTGCTGCAGAGTTCCAGCATCACAGCGTCATCCAGAGACACCCACAAATATGAGTTATCTCTCTCTCTATTTCTTCCTTCCTTCCCTCCCTCTTCCATCCTTAATAAAATACGGGGGGGGCAGATAAGCCCCACATAGAAAGCCCATCAACATGGGGGGATGACTCTTTCAAATACGGTATTTACCAGTAATTGGGGGGGGGCACCTAGGCCTCTAGGAGTTGGATGCTATGCCTAGGAGTAGGACAATTCAAGAAAGCAGAATGATGCATATGCTATGGTAATATATCAATAGAATCATAGAATTGTAGTCGGAAGGGACCACAAGGGTCATCTAGTCCAACCCCCTGCAATGCAGGATTTTTTCCTAAGGTGGGGCTTGAACCATGGTTGAAATATTATGCTGATATGCAGCAACGCCTCGGAGCCGTCGTGGCTGCGGCCGTGTCTTGCCTCGCCCTCGCCCGCCCTGCCACCCCCTCTCGCCTGCCCGACCCTCCCGTCCTCTCCCGCCAAGCAGGGTAGCCGCCAACGCTACCAGCCCCAGAAGCACAAGGTGGCCGCTGCTGCCACCGCCACGATGTCATCAGGCCCGTTGGTCCTTTAGCCCCGCCCACTTTGTGGCCCCTCCCCTTCTGTGCCTTGGCCCCGCCCCTGAACAACCATGGCTTGCCCCCCCCCCCTAGTTTTGATCCTGGCTACGCCCCTGGTGTGATGTGATTACACTAATCTAGACTTTCCAGAGAAGCATCTCAAAATAGCTTGCCTAGTCTAAGCTACCTCTTTTTTTACTACCTGAAATAATAAAACCACCACCAAACATGGATTATTATTATTATTTTAAGTCCTCTAAACAGTATGGAAGATGATGTTAAAATGCCTTTTGGAAAGTCTGCTCCACTGCAGCAGTAGCAATTTTTTCAGCCATTTCTGATCATATTTTAGTCTTTAACGAATAGAAGGTGACATTATCATTAGGTGTGGCATCATTTACATTCCACATACAGTTGTTATTTTGACTTTTTACAGTTTCCTGTGGTGGTAAATTTCACTCCTGTAGACAGTAAGAGTAATTGCTTTGCACCAAATAATGCTTTTAGAAAGTTTAACTGTCATCCTACACCCATTAGTACACCCATTCCTCCAGATGCCAGTTTTATAAGGACATAAACATCCTTGGTGCCTGCAGAATAAAAGACAATTTGTATATGCAGGATATATATATACATACATGTATATATATATATCTGCTGTTTGTTTATTAACCCGCTAGATCTCCCCAAAATCAACAGAAATAGAGGCACCTCTAAACTGGGTAAAAATTGAGAATTTGACTAGAAAGATAAAAATTCTCCCTTGGGTCTTAATGCACATATTAGAACATATATCCCAGTCTGCAGAGAACTTTACTATCTGGACCCCTTGACTTTTTCTACAAAACTGTTTATTTTAGTACATCACTATAAACCTAAAGTATTACTGAGAGTCTGAACCCATGAACTTAGTGGATATTATTTGAATTCCACTGCATTATTGTAGAAGCCAAATCTCACAACTGAACTTTGTTAATCTAGCTACAAGTCTGAATGTCTGGGGTAAATACAGATGGAAATTTTCCCTACAACTTTGAATAAATGAGCTTTCTCCTTTCTCCTAGGCCAGTGTTCCTACAGCTTCATATACCACAGGCTTCTTCTTTTTTTTAAGAATGGCTTTTGCAAACCCTTTGGAAGAACTCTGATTTATCAGTCCAGGACTTCAACATACCTAATATCACCTGCTTTTTTGGCATCATAGATATTTGTTTGAAGGATTTTTTTCAGAAACCACAAAAACAATTAAATTACATTTCATGTAGAATTAGAGACCTTAATCAAATGTGAATACTTGTTTTCCACACAAGCCCAAAGCTCATCATTTGGCTGGGTCAGCAACACAGTATAGGCTTTGTTTGAGATCCACCCACTACTAGTCAGGCTACTGGATGGACCTACAAGTAGTATGTACATCCAAAATGATTTTCCTAGCCCTGTCCCAAGTACAAGTGCCAAGAATTGAATTGGAATGTGAGGCCAAACAACAGGAGATAGGAGTCTCTGAGATACACTTGCCTGTAAGCAGAGTCCACACTGAAAATCAAGTCCATTCCAAGGTTCGGGCAAACAGCTGTCCACATAGTCAGATGATCCGGAGGTCAAAGAATCCAAACAATCACAAAGCCAAGGGTCCAAACAAGGAGCAGGGAGCAGCAGGCATTGTTTCCAGGCTGCTGTAGAAAGCCCTATTTAAGAAGGCTGGAGCCAGCTGGTTCTCATCAGTGCCTTCTCCTTCCTGTCCTTGAAGGCTAACCAGCTACAGGTGGAATCACTCTGCCTTCTCTCCCTTCAGGCTGCTGTTCAGCAGGGGAAGCTGACTTCTAGCCTATGACAATGATGCTGATTTCATTTATATTTCTCACCATGAAAAACAAGAAAACATCAATACGGAGCCCCTGGGTAGTACTGAGAAGTGGAAAATACAGTTTGGTGGATTTTATTCATATTTCTGCATAAAGTGTTTTGTATTGGTACACAAAGAAAGGGAAACTCTAGATCAAACTGAAGGATGCAGACTGTGAAAAACACTCCAAATTGCACTGTCACCATTTTAACTTCCCATAATACCCCCTGTACTTTTGCTCCACAGTATTATTAGAAAGCTCAAACCCCAGACATCTGGTGTTGATTGGAGTACAAAGAAAAGCAATTGTTGAAAGGGAGGTAGTTCATGGCTGTCTTAAGCAGGCATCCCCAAACTTCGGCCCTCCAGATGTTTTGAACTACAATTCCCATCTTCCCCGACCACTGGTCCTGTTAGTTAGAGATCATGGGAGTTGTAGGCCAAAACATCTGGAAGGCCGCAGTTTGGGGATGCCTGGTCTTAAGCATATGCGGCGCCGGGGTGCAAAGATCCGCCCAGCCCCCCCCCCGTTGCCCAGTCCCAGGCGTGCAGGAGGGCAGAGCCGGCCAGCCACCTCCGCATCTCACTGGCTTGGTCACCCCCAAACTCAGGGCGCAGAGCCGCCCACAGCAGAAGAGTCCGTTGCGGCACTCCGACCGACACGTGGGCTCTTCCCTGGACTCAACTCTCAGGCCTTGAACTCTCGGCCTGGCGCCCCTCAGAGCCCGGGTGCCCTGCACCTCTAGCGCCGATGGGTAAGACAGCCCTGAGGCAGCTGTCTAAGGTACTGAAACTGAGACTGAATCCTTTAACCTACAATGTGAAGGATTGAACTGGACACCATATAAATGCAAAGTATATGCTTTACATCTGAGCCTCATATTCTTGGATTTTCTCTCCTAGACCTATATGTAAAGAGTAGTTACTGCAGCAAAGGGCTTAGTGAAGCTAAAGATGGTGTGATTTGTAATATTCTGTGAAACATATATTTAGGTTTCTGGCAATTCTTGATTAAAAAAAATACATCCAGGCATTCTGTGATCTAATGTCCGCTTTGTGCAGTGTTTTCTTTCCTAAAATATAAAATAGATGACTCCTTTTTTGCTTTTGCTTTCTTTTTCTTGCCTGCAGCAAGGTTCTCAGACTGACTTTGATTCTCTCACATGGTGAAACACTGAGAAGCAGATTAGCTAGGAAAACACTATCATAAGGCATATGTTGTTCAGCTTAGCACTTACAGTTTTGCTGGACATTTGGGGACTGGGTGTTTATATAAAAATAAGCCACAAAGGCTGCCAAATAGTGGCAAAAGGGTTCCTGCCATAATGGGAAAGCTCATGTGAATGAATGAAAGACCTCTGAAGTCTGTTTCACCTCTTCTTGATATTTCCCTCAAAGACAGAGTCAGATGCTTAGAAAAACTGAAAATATTTTTCAGTAGAACTGTTTCAATGAAAAGGACTTGGTTTGGTCATTCAACGAGAGTAGCTTATGCTTTCATCTTTCCGCTTGTGTCTTTCTCTCTCTCTCTCTTTTACACTTCAAAATTGGTATGCTGTCATTTCTGGAAGGAATGCATCCTTGACAACTTAATCACAACTCACAGGTGTGCAGATCTTCTATGCTGCAGTTTCAGATGGGTTTTAGGAAGCCACCTTCTTCAAATCACCTTTCCTTAGATGAGTTCCTTTTGTTCCAGAAAGCTATATTAGGACTTATAAGAAGAGCTGCTTTGTAACAGATCCAAGGCCCATCTAGTCCAGCATTATGTTCTCACCGTGGTCAACCAGATGCCTGTGGGAAGCCCAGAAGCAGGACATGCATGAATAGAAGAACATCACTCTGCAATCAGTAGTCCCCAGAAACTGTTATACAGTGTCTTATACCGGCAATGCTACGTGGTCTTCATGACTTGTAGCCAGTGGAAACTACTTCATGAGGGTGCCTGGCCTTCAGCCAGCCTCCACCTTCCTGCCTTGCTTACATCCAGTCCAGTTGGTGGCACTGGCTTTCAGATTCCTCCTCCTCCTTAATAATAATAATAATAATTTATTATTTATTCCCCGCCCATCTGGCTGGGTTCCCCCAGCCACTCTGGGCGGCTTCCAACAAAACATTAAAATACAGAAATCCATCAAACATTAAAAGCTTCCCTAAACAGGGCTGCCTTAAGATGCCTTCTAAAGGTCTGGTAATTGTTGTTCTCTTTGACCTCTGGTGGGAGGGCGTTCCACAGGGTGGGTGCCACTACCGAGAAGGCCCTCTGCCTGGTTCCCTGTAACTTGGCTTCTCATAGCGAGGGAACTGCCAGAAGGTCCTCGGCGCTGGACCTCAGTGTCCGGGCAGAACGATGGGGGTGGAGACACTCCTTCAGGTATACTGGACCGAGGCCGTTAAGGGCTTTAAAGGTCAGCACCAACACTTTGAATTGTGCTCGGAAACGTACTGGGAGCCAATGTAGGTCTTTCAGGACCGGAGTTATGTGGTCTCGGCGGCCGCTCCCAGTCAGCAGTCTAGCTGCTGCATTTTGGATTAATTGTAGTTTCTGGGTCACCTTCAAAGGTAGCCCCACATAGAGTGCATTGCAGTAGTCCAAGCGAGAGATAACTAGAGCATGCACCATTCTGGCGAGAAAAGTCCGCGGGCAGGTAGGGTCTCAGCCTGCATACGAGATGGAGCTGATAAATAGCTGCCCTGGACACAGAATTGACCTGCGTCTCCATGGACAACTGTGAGTCCAAAATGACTCCCAGGCTGCGCACCTGGTCCTTCAGGGGCACAGTTACCCCATTCAGGACCAGGGAATCCTCCACACCTGCCCGCCTCGTGTCCCCCACAAACAGTACTTCTGTCTTGTCAGGATTCAATCTCAATCTGTTAGCCGCCATCCATCAAGTCTCAGATTGCCACACTAGAACCCAGCAGGGAGGAGAATAACTACTATGAGTTGGCTCTGCTTGTCTGGGGTTTTTTGTGCAACAGGATGCACGTGCTGGGCACCCACAGTGTGGAGCCCAAGTCAGCATGCCTGCCTACAGGCATCTGGTTGAGTACCATGAGAACAGGATGCTGGATTAGATGGGCTCTTCTTATGTTCTTAAATCCAAAGAAAGCTGTATGTGAAAGGATAAAACTAGATGTGACGCATTGTTTACAATCACAGTCGGTGGCGGGGCGGGAACAGTAGGCATGTTGGGGGAAGATTGTTCAGACTGCATCATGAGGTGAGGTATAACTCTTCTCCCCCCCACTGTGGTCTCAATAAAACGACACACACACAAGCACACCCTCCAAGCAAGCTCTGAGATCTGGAAAGGAAGCTTGAACTGGCATTGTGGACATTCCTCCCTATACATGACTAATAGCCATGGATCTAACTCCTAAGCAGCAGGTTCCTTCAGGGGGTTGTTACACATCGGGAAGCCCTGCGCCACATGTGCAACATTTCACAACACCACCACCAGAAATGGAAGTTCATAGAAGGATTGGGACCTGTTTCATACCCCTTGTGCATGCTGTGCAATTGGGGCCTCAGGAAGGAGAGAGTTACTTTTAATGGCTAATTTACACAAACCAGGAGCAGAAAACAGGATTTAAAAGTAAAGGCAAGTGCAGTGACATATTTTTTTCATTATTTCCTGAGCAAGCAGAATAAAAGTAATAAACAGATCGGGGAAAGTAGCTATACAAGCAAGCACTTCAGATTAATCCATGATTGCAAAAGAAAGAAATTCTCTAAAAAGTGGAAACTAGCAGGAAAGTGAATTTTCATGCCTAGCTAAGAAATGACAAAAATGCCAAGTAAGATATGACAGTTGCTGAAATATATTCTCTTTTTCTTTCTTTTTTTAACTAACAGCAGGATAGGAAAGCAAGGAAAATAAATGCATAAAATAGGTAATTTTTCCACTGTTATTAGTTATTGCTACTTCAGAACTGAGGTAAATTACAGTCCCATTTTTATACGTTTGTGAATACTGTTCTGCAAGTATTTCCTCTTTTATCACAGCTCTGTTTGGGTTTGATTGATAGTTTTATTTTGAAAAATATAAATAAAAGGAAACCATTTTTTTCTTTGCATGGGGGGGGGAGGCTGAACAAGAAACGAAGAAAAAGCAATTTATTATGCATTTCCATTTCCCACACATTCTTTGCATGATTTCTATCTCTCCACACACAGCTTCCATAAAACTAGCCCTTCATCTCAGGAAGTTAAGGACAAAATAAACTTCAATCCTTCAAGCCTGCATTCAGAGACCCCAGACTGTTCTCTGTTCCACATTATTTTCATACACCAAAACCTGCAATGAGACTACAGTTATTAACAGCTGCCTATACTTATAAATAAAAAATACACCGTTAGCAAGACCGGCAAAATCTGAAGCATAAAAATGAAAGATTTATTTGAAACTCTAATTGACCCTCCTTCACAAAAAAGGATAAATTTGGTGAGTGAATTGGGAGGGACAAAGAGTAAAGAAAAGTCTGATTAATAAAAATGAAAAGAAATCTCTCATGACTGACTAAAAGGTTCTAAATAAAAGATGCCAAATTCTTATGCAATCACCTACATCAGCGGAAAATTCCTTCTTTCATTTGTGGAGCGCAACTGTTGGTGTTTTGTAGTTTGACATTTCACTGTGGAGCTTCTCTCCAAGCAAATTCACTGTCTGCTGGTATATATTTTTCACCGCTGCAAACAAAAGGGGCTGTTTTTATTTTATTTTCATTCCTGAAGGGTCTTTACTCTGCCACCTTTTCTGCCACCTATTCTGTTTGAGGATGCTTATTTGGAAAAGTTGGTGGCTTCTCCACAAACTAGAGGGAGTTTGTTTGTTTCTTTGTTTGTTGGAAATAGCTCCACCACCACCACCACCACCACCCCATGGATGATATATCCACTGCTCTCTTGATAAAGCGATATTTCATTTCTGGAAAGGTGGGATGTCCTGGTTTGATAAGTAGTCATTACTGACTGGCTAGAACTTGGGTACATACTTGAAATTGCTCTTTGACAATCGTATGTGTGTGACTCAAGCTTCAAATTCTGCTTTGGGAAACAACCAAGGGCCCCACTGAGAACACCGGGGGGGGGGGGGAGATGACAATACAGTGGTACCTCAGGTTCGAACTTAATTCGTTCCAGAGGTCCATTCTTAACCCAAAACCTTTCTTAACCTGAGGCGCACTTTTGTGAATTGGGCTTCCATTCTTATCCCGGGGGCAAAGTTTGTAACCCGAGGTACTACTTCCAGGTTAGTGGAGTTTGTAACCCGAAGTATTTGTAACCCAATTTGTTTGTAACCCAAGGAATATAACATCTTAAGTGCAGTAGAACACATTCATCATTCATTGCACTCTGTGGCCTTTTTTTTTTTAAGTGAAGCAAAGGTATCCTCAAGCTACCTCAACTCGCTCAAAAGCATAATGAACCAGGGGCAGCCTGTCCTGTTTTGCCGCCTGAGGCAAAATAGGAAGGTGTCACCATCCCACCACCCCCTCCCTCACCAAAACCCCACTTCCCCGGTTTGTGCGGTGGCAGCTTCCAGTGCGATTTCACAAGCTCTTGCAAGAGTTTGCAAGAGTTCTGTAAGATCTTGTGAGAACCCAGTCTGGAGGGGCCATGGGTGGTATGCACTTGCAAAGTATGCACCTGAGATGCGGGGGGCACTGTGGTCTAAACTACTAAGCCTCTTGAGCTTGCCGATCAGAAGATCGGTGGTTCGAATCCCCGCCACAGAGTGAACTCCCAGCTCCTGCCAACCTAGCAGTTCAAAAGCACACCAGTCTAGGTAGATAAATACCGTAGGTACCGCTGCAGAGGGAAGGTAAACAGCGTTTCTGTGCACTCTGGTTTTCATCACAATGTTCAGTTGCACTAGAAGTGATTTAGTCATGCTGGCCACATGACCCGTAAAGCTGTCTACGGACAAACGCCGGCTCCTTTAGCCTGAAAGCGAGATGAGAGCCGCAACCCCATAGTCGCCTTTGATTGGACTTAACCATCCACCTTTTACATTTACTGCACTTGCAAAGGGCTACAAATTTTCATACTTAAAAATAAATAAATCCACCAGCTGGTGTAAAAATGAGGAAACGAGAAAGCAAAAGGTACAGGTTCGTGATCTACTGGTAAATCACTGGACGTCTGTAGTAGATCACTGGCTCCCCCCAAAGAAGCTCAACAACTTTGGCTCCCCTAAAAATGCTCAACATTTTAGCCCTTCATCCCAAAAAAACAGGGCTTTCCTCTCGCCTCAGAAAAGCTCAACAACTCTGACCTGAACCCCTAAAAAAATGGGGCTTTCCTCCTCCCTAAAAAGCTTAACAACTTTGACCTGAACCCCCCAAAAGAGGGTAGATCACTGCCAGTTTTTAACTCTGCGAGTAAATCACAGTCTCTTCGGAGTTGGCCACCCCTGCTCTAAAGCATCCCCACTCCCCAGTTAATTGAGAAAAACAGCCCTTTTGCTCAAAAAGTTCTATAGATCACAGAGACTGAAAGTCATTTGCAAAACAAAAATTCCAGTTGCAAATAGTTCAAACGGTTCTTTGTCATTATTTCCTGAAACTTTCAAAATACAAAGAATGCCCCTTCATGGTTTGCATCTCTCTGTGTTGTTGTTGTTGTTGTTTGTTGTTGTTGTTTTAAAAAGAAACAAGTTGGCATCATTTCAGAATGACTGAGAGCCTCTCATAGTAGAGTGGGAAGTTAAACTTCAAAAATTAAGTATCCTTGAAATTCAGCCCGCAAGTTACTCAAGGCAGCCTCAATCAGTATGTTTTCAGCTTTACTCAAAATGTCACCCATTCGCCAATTAATGTGCTTCGTTGAATATCAAACCAGAGCCACAAAAGGGCTCCTTTCTTCTGGCTTCTCCTTCTGAACTGTCCGTCTTCTGCTATAGTTTGTCAGAGAACAAAGCAGTCTTATCTGGGGACAGAAATCTCTTCTGAATGCATTTAAAAAGATTTGTGACTGATCTATAACAGGCATGGTGCAAATTAAAAGCCTGCAGGGCAAGGAGTTGGGGTCCCTTCCAAGTTGACAATTCTCTATGAAACTAACTCAGCCCTGTGCTCCTCTAGGTGACGCTGGGCTAGAACTCCCATAATCCCTGACCATTGGCTATCCCATCCTGGCCACGGTTGGTGGGAGCTGTAATCCAAAAACATCCAGATACCAATCACTGCCCAAATATTGTTGTTAATAAATAAATAAATGGATGCTTTAGTTTTCATTAATATTTAGCTCTAAGCATCTTTTCTTAAGCATGTATTTTCAAAGTACACCTGATAATTGGTTACCTGAAATAATACTAGGCCTGCTAGAGCACTAGATTGTTGTTGGGTGCCCTTTTGGTTGTGCCTGACCTACAGAACTCTATACCTGGCCATAACACAAGGTTTGACATTCTCTCTGATGGTGCTTGTTTGCTTCAGAAAACTCTACCCTGCAATGCACCAGTCAGTACATCAATGATGGTGTGATTGCATCACTGATGTTCCCCAATGGTTGGTGCTATTTTTAAATTAGTGCTTTAAAATGTTTTATCATGATTGCAATAATCCACTCTTGGAAGGTAATTGGAAATATATATAAAATAATATCATATACCTATAAATATGCCAATCCCATCTCAGGCCCTACGGTCAGCAGGGGAGACCCTGTTGTTAGTGCCACCTCTGGCTTCTGCCGGGCCTTGGCAGTGGTGGTTCCCCATTTGTAGAATGCCCTTTCTGTTTCTCTCATTATTGACTTCCAGGATCATTTTAAAACACTCCTTTTTACCCCAGCAAGTGATGGCTGTCAGATACTGACCATAGGAACTGTGAAATTGATAACTGTGAGGGTATGTGATTGCTTTTCAATGTTTTTAGAGGTCCTAAATGGTTTTGTATGGATGCTTTAAATCAATTTTGCTTTATTTTACTTTGTACTGTTTTAACTTCTTTCATGTTTGCTGCCCCGGGCTTCTTTGGGAGGGAGAGCAGGATACAAATTTATTTTTTATTTTTTTAAAGAAGAAAAGCACACTAAAAATTTAAAAGTGTGGGGGAGTGGAGATGGAACTCCCAAAACTTCACCCTAGCATTCAATTTTTTTGAATTGTTCCAATCAGACAATTCTAATAGCACGTTCAGCAGATTTGATGCATAACAGGCAACTGACTACCTTAGTCACTAAGGTGGAATCTAGACACATTAAAAACGCTGCAAAAATGCGTTTTTTACAAGCGTTTTGAAAAATATATTTAATTTTCCATAGGCTCACCATTGTCATCTAGTGTCACATTTAATGCACTTAAAACACACTTACAATGTGAAATTTGCAGCTGAGTCCTAAATTTCTGTGTCTGCCGCATACACATGGCAGCGGTGAGTAGTAATTGTGTAGTTGTAGTAGTAGTAGTAGTAGCAGCAGCAGCAGCAGCAGTTAAGAAGATATGAGGAGTTGCAAGAAAACCATTCTTGGGAGAAAGTCACATCAGCAGGAAGATGGAGGAGTACAATGCATGGCAGTCTATTCTTCAAAATCAAAGGCAGCATCAGGATGCTGTCATACCTGAAGAACCAATCGGATGGAGTAGCCCCAGTAAACATGTGCAATGTCCAGGGGTGATGGGTGCCATAGACCAACAATATCTGGAGGGACACAACTTCACAATTCATGTCACTGTGCATGACCTGGGACCACTGGGCCAGTCATTACCCTTCCAATTTGTGTGAGTCCTGGTTGCTGTTGCTCGCAGGTATAGGAAAGCCACTCTGCACATGCTCAGGGGCATATTTGTTTTGGCATTTCTTTATGTGATCCAGGGTTATTGAAAACCACCGAGAGTCTTCCCAGTTCATATGAAACTCTTCCATCCCTTCTGCTTTCTAGTCTGTTCCAGGTTTGTTATTAGAGAGGCATGATTTGAAACAGCAAAGCTCTTGGCGGGGGGGGGGAATATATATGTAGTATTACCTTTTCCCCATCTGTGTTGGCCTTTCTGAAAATTTATCCAGCTCCTATAAACAAGAAAACACAGAGCAGCGGAGATTAAAGCTGGTGAAGTAATCTCAGCAGACGAGAGCAAGGATTTTTTCCCCCCGGGCAGCTGAAGATAGGTGTGCTTAATTTCTTCAGAAGGTTGGCTATCAATCATACCGGAGTCATGCAATCCTGTCGTCAATATGAGTGTCAATCATCAGAAGTGCCAGGACCTGGAGATCCAGCACAGTAATGATTCCCAATAGTGTAAAATTCATTTTGCTGTTGCAAGTTGTAATATCAGAAACTCATTCATTCTTCAGATCTGATGGCACTTCCCTGCTTTTTCATCTAAAGAAAATTGATGAGAAATTAAAAGCTGTTTTGTCTCCATCTTGTTGCTCATAATGGATTTTTTTTCTCAGGGTTTTAGAGAGTTTGATGATCCTTTAATTGGATGTCCTTACATCCAGCTATCCATCATTCCTCTTGCACTCTCTAGAGTTTATTTATATTTCAACAGTGAGACTACGGCAAAAGAAGTTGGGATATGTGTGACTGTGCAATTCATGATTCAAGATCTGCTTAATAGCATCTCTCTGGTCATCATTATCAGGATTTACAAGTACCATAAAGGTCTTCTAGATAAATCCATTGCAAAAGAGGAGGAGGTATTTACATATATGTTTATTCACTGTGTGATATCAAAGCATTCCCTGCAAAACTTGCACATTAGAAGCCCATAAGAATTCACCAACAGAGTGAACCTAAGAATTTTTCAGGTTCAGCCACCTTTACTGATCCTCATCAAATTTAAAAGTACTGACTGTCTTTGAAGGCTCATCAGCTGCAAAAGAAATGAATAGAGGGGGAATCCCCCCCCCAGGTAAGAAGTTCTACTCCAGAGATATGAAACTATCTAAGATTTATGGACCTATTAGTTCCAAATATGGTGCCTGAAAAGACTTTCAAACTTAATTAATTCACTATTGCAAGCATAATAAAGTTAGTGAGAAATGTGTTTAAGGAAAACATAGCAGCTTTTTATGAATGCCATATATTGTTCAGGAATGTGGTGTTCTTTAAAGAAAGAACCTGCAAATTCTCTACATAAAGGAAGTGGTGGAATCTGAGCAGAGCCAACCCTATCCTTAGGCAGCTTGACCATCTCTGGCAGAAGATGCTAAGGGGCAGAGCAGGCAGCCCCCTGGCTTCCCTGAATCGCCCTGATTGTACCTTTCTGGTGGAGAACAGATCTGTGCATGCCATGTAGCCTCTCCTGCACCCCACAACTAGCCTACTATACTCAGCTGCAATGGAAGGCACTCTCCTACTCCAAGCATTGGAATAAGATTGAAATCAATCTTAGATTAAGAAACCTTTTTTTCACCCTCTTTCATAACACTAGAGATCAGGGGCATCCAATGGTACTGGATGCTGAAAGATGCAGGACAGACAAAAATTTTCCTCATCCAGCACATTTCCCTTAAATCTGATTTTGGAAAAAGTGGGATTGTTGTGCAAGAGCACTTTAATTGCACAAATCTTAATTTGCTGATACGCAGTTGCAAAATAGGGACCATCTAGTGCAGACATCCCCAAACTTCGGCCCTCCAGATGTTTTGGACTACAATTCCCATCTTCCCCGACCACTGGTCCTGTTAGCTAGGGATCATGGGAGTTGTAGGCCAAAACATCTGGAAGGCCGCAGTTTGGGGATGCCTGGTCTATTGGCTAAGGATGAAAAATGTAGGAAAAACCTGGGTTAGATCCAGATTTACAGCACAACCCTAAACATGACTTCCCTGAAGAAAAGCCTACTGACTTCAATTGAGTTTACCTCCAGATAAGTGGATTAGGATCATAGGAGCCAACTGCTAGGGGTCAGAGGGGCTTTGTCTCTTCCATAAAATATTTGAGGTTAGTCAGACCCTCCAAAGTGGGTGGGCATTGCCATTCAAATGATGTGTGTCCACCGCATCATGTGATCGAGTATGTGGGGAAGGGCTTACCTCTCTCCCTCCCCCCCCCAATATTTTATTCAAGTTGGTGCCCCTGGTTAGGACTGCCGCCTAACTCTCAATCCAACCCAATGGCCCCTCAGTTTGATACTGAGTCAGAACAAATTGATAGAAAAAGAAAATGTATTTATTTATCAGTTTTACTGCATATATATCCCACAGTGGGTATATGCATAACAAAAGACCATCCTTTAGAAAGCAAGTGTATTTTTGCTTTAAAATCTTAAAGATAATTAGCACTGAATTTATATCCCAATACAGCTAAAAAGGAAACACGCGGGAGTAAGGCAGGTTGTGGGTGGAATCAAATACTGTATACGGTTTTTTAATTTATTTTTTGCCTTATCAAACTAAAATAAATGAAATCAACTGTTTGAGCTGTAACATTCAGAAGAAAATCCTCAAAGGCACTTCAAACAATCTGATAAAACTAAGTTTTTATACGAGGATGCTTTCATGTCTACTATTTGAATGTTGAATAAATATTTTTCAAGAAAACGGGGGTATGGAAATACAGCATTAGTTAAAAGACAACCATTTGAACATATATCTTACAGCTGTCAATCTTGTTTGGATATCTGTTTGGACTGCTTATATTAATATATATGTTTAAATTAGTCCCAATGAAGCTTGACATTTTTTTCTCCAAGAAAAAAAATGAAGGAAAGGATCAAACAAGACTTGTATCCAGAGCAGCGCTAAGTAACCATCCTGTTGGCATGAGAATTTACATTGAAGGGTATTGTGCTAGGTGGCCCTTGGGATCCCTTCGAACTCTACATTTCCATGCCTGTTAATTTCAGTAGGTCTGCTCTACAGATAACTAACATTGGATATAACCCAAACATGCATTTTGGGGAGTGGTAGAAAATCTAAATACTTTTCCTGTTGGTTAGCAAGGGAAAATACAGGTATAAAATAAGAATTCTCTGGATGGCAAGATCCAGGTGTGAGGAAAGTAGTTTTGGGTAAGAGAACCCCAACAGAGATTTAAAATCACAAACTATACAGCAAAGCATGACAATATGGGATATTAGACCTTTAAAATGGGCCCTTATAAGATCTTCTCTTCCCTTAGCATAGAAAAAATATCACATATTTGACAAGTTAAAAATGGTTTACTTACAAACTCTCCAAAAGTCAGGTTCGTGTGCTTTTCCACACAGTCAGAAAACATAGGAAGTAAAACTTGGCTTAGTTACAGTGGTAAAAGTTCCTGAATTATTCGTACAGGAACTTAAGAATGGCTTGTAAAAGTCATGTGGTCTGAGCTTTGAGCAACCAGCTTAGACCGCATTATTTTCAGCTTTCCTGGTTAGTCATGATTGCCTAGTTCCTCCCAAGGTGAGGGGAGTGGACATAGCTAAGCCTAGCAGGACATCTTACTCTATGGTATTAAGCACTTCATGCATTAATTAGACTTAAGCATTTTAATTATATGAGGCTGCTTATCTCTAAAAGAGGGGTTAGCCAACAGGATCACTTCCAGATATTGAAGTACTACAACTCTCATAATCTCTACCCATTGACCATGCTAGCTGGAACTAATGTGAGTTATAGTCCAACAAAGTCTGGAGGGCACCACATTGGCTACCCCTGCCCTTGTGAATAGTGATGGTAGCAGTGGCAGCTTTTGAGGAAACTCTTTCTTCAACTGTTTCCTCACTAGCTTTGTTTCCAAGAATGCTTCCAGAATTATGCTATGTCCTAAGAAAGCAGGATTTAAAGGGGCATTGCAGAGTGCTATAGTATCCTGCCAGGCCACCAATTTCAACTCTGTCATCACAAGCAATGCTACAAATGTGTTCAATGTGGTTCTTGGTGCAAAATTTAATACAGATCAGAATAACAGTAATAAACATTTTAAAACGCAACAATTTAGTTGCAGATTAAAAGCCTGACAGATCTCTAAATTACATAGTGAATCTATTGCCTTCTAGGTGGTTTTTGCCTCAAAATCCCATCAGCCCTGGCCAATGATCAGAGATTATGGGAGTTGCAGTCCAAGCATATCTGGAGAACTGCAGGTTTCCCAACCCTGCTTTAGGATGCCAAAGAAAGTATTATCAATTACTTCCATCATCTATTCTGAGTCAATATTCATGGTTTGTTCAGCTCTATTGTGAAGCCATGCATACAGCCCTAACCTTTTCAATACTACCTAGAACCTAGACTTGGTTTTTTGTAAGCATGTATATTACATTGTGGGTGTATGCTACTATACTATACTATACTATACTATACTATACTATACTATACTATACTATACTATACTATACTATACTATACTATACTATACTATACTATACTATATACAGTGATACCTTGTTTTGAGTCTGGGATCTGTTCTGGAGCCCCGGACGCTCGACGAAAAGGACACTTGACAAAGCACCGCATGCGCGAGCGACAAACCCGGAAGTAACTTGTTCCAGAATTTCCGGGTTTGCCGTGGACGTTCGCCGAAATGGACGGTCGACGGGGCAGATATTCGCGGAGGTATTACTGTAACATAACATAACATAACATAACATAACATAACATAACATATATCCCACCCTTCAATACAAGCAGGTACATAATTGAAAAACAAAAACAGTTAAAACATTCTAAAAATAATTACAATTAAGAACATCTAAAAGCAATTACAGTTAAAAATGTTCTTCTGTTCAGTGATCTTGGGGTGTGTGTGTACATATATTTATGCACATATAACAATGAAATATGGTATATAGTAGAGTCAAAGCCTACTGAATTGCTGCCAGGGGTGAAATCTGTGTAAAATATACAATTTGCATGAAACTGATACCTCGTTAGAAAGAATCATGGGCTTTTTCAACAAGCTGACGGTGTTCCGCATAAATATCTCATGTGCCTCGAAAGTTGTTCTTTAAAACTTTATTTTTTACAGTACTTTTAGTTTGATAGCTTGCTCTAGGAACAAGACATTCTGTCCAGTGACAAAATGTAATATTTATGTAAAGCAGATTTAATGCTTGCACATGGCAATAACTCTACCACACACACTGATTACACAGCTACATAAATGAGGAAATTCATCTCTATGAAACGCGGAGGTTTCACATACTGGCAGTTTTGAGGCTGCTAACTCATTAGTGTCCTTCTGTGAGAGGACTTTTTTTCTTTCCAACAGTAAACAAATGTTAGAGCATAATGTAATGTGTCCAATAAATGTTTTCTGGTTGCCCAGAACTCTATTGCTGTTTGCTAAAGTTTTATAGTAAACCACTCTCAGGGGTGGGGGGAAGTTCACAACTTTAAAACTTACATCAGTGATTCCTTAGGTTGCAATAAAGTGGGGGGGGGGAGTACCAAGGAGAGATAAGTACTCAGGAATAATCTACTACAGGACAAACCTAAAATGGAAAAAAGGCAGACAATCATTTGCTATCATTTACTGCTCCCAGTTAAATCCACTCCAAGTATCATCAGTGAGATACAGTCCACCCTGAATAACGACACAGGCCTTGGATGGCAAGCCTGAATTTGCTTACAACCTAAAACAGCAACTCGCAAGCAACAGGTACAGGCACAAGACCCTGCCACAGATCCATATGCTAGTTCTGTTCCCATGCCTACTCTGGTACCACTATTATAGGACATGACAGAATCATCTATAATATTGTCTGTTCATCTTCCAATAGAATACATGCCATCATCTGCCACCAATGACTACATAGGACAAAAAGTCAGTCTCTAAGTAAATGGACAGAAATCTGAAATTAGAAATGTCAACATCCAAAAATGGAGGAGGGACATTTCAGACTGCTGGGCCACTCTGTAACTGGAACCACACTGGAACAACGGACACCCTACAATGTAAATCATTCGATTGTAGTTCATCAATAGCTGCTTCCAGACTCTGGAACTCTATCCCTAGAGAAGCTGGGATCCAACAAAGGAGGCTCACACGGACTGTTTAAATCCCCCAGGCGTGGACCAGAGAGAAGCCTGATTGTTCCAGAGAGCCATCCCTCTGCGCCAGCCTGCCATTGGCCAATTCAGCAGGCTGACGCGGTGCCAGATTTCATGCGGGGAACATGAGCCAAAGCTCACGCTCTGGCAAGACAAGCCCCCAGCATCCCAGCTCCGCATTGCTGGGGAGGGGGAGGCACTGGCCGTCCCGCAAAGCCACCACACCCCTAAAAGGGGGTAAGCGGACTTATTGTTATTCCACTGGCAGGTGAAGACTTTCCAACAGGCTTTGGGGAACTGACAGCTTTTAATGAAAGGGCTGGTGTGATGGTTTTTTATCATAATTATTTGTATGGTTTTAATAACTTATATGCAGAATTCATCGTGCGAAAGGCTGGACTAGATGAATCCCAAACTGGAATTAAGATTGCCAGAAGAAATATCAACAACCTCAGATATGCAGATGACACAACCTTGATGGCAGAAAGCGAGGAGGAATTAAAGAACCTTTTATTGAGGGTGAAAGAGGAGAACGCAAAATATGGTCTGAAGCTCAACATCAAAAAAACCAAGATCATGGCCACTGGTCCCATCACCTCCTGGCAAATAGAAGGGGAAGAAATGGAGGCAGTGAGAGATTTTACTTTCTTGGGCTCCTTGATCACTGCAGATGGTGACAGCAGTCACGAAATTAAAAGACGCCTGCTTCTTGGGAGAAAAGCAATGACAAACCTAGACAGCATCTTAAAAAGCAGAGACATCACCTTGCCGACAAAGGTCCGTATAGTTAAAGCTATGGTTTTCCCAGTAGTGATGTATGGAAGTGAGAGCTGGACCATAAAGAAGGCTGATCGCCGAAGAATTGATGCTTTTGAATTATGGTGCTGGAGGAGACTCTTGAGAGTCCCATGGACTGCTAGAAGATCAAACCTATCCATTCTTAAGGAAATCAGCCCTGAGTGCTCCCTGGAAGGACAGATCGTGAAGCTGAGGCTCCAATACTTTGGCCACCTCATGAGAAGAGAAGACTCCCTGGAAAAGAACCTGATGTTGAGAAAGATTGAGGGCGCTAGGAGAAGGGGACGACAGAGGATGAGATGGTTGGACAGTGTTCTCGAAGCTACGAATATGAGTTTGACCAAACTGCGGGAGGCAGTGGAAGACAGGAGTGCCTGGCGTGCTATGGCCTATGGGGTCACGAAGAGTCGGACACGACTAAATGATTAAACAACAACAATATATATATCTTTAGATTAGATAGATAAAATTCTATCATTTCTTAATTGCTTTCATTTGTGTTTTTTTCTTTGCTTTTTGTAGCTTTATTTTTATCTGTAAGCTGCCTTGAGTCCCATCAGGGAAATTGTGGAAACAAACAATAATATCAAAAGGTTTAGTGCTATCATTTATGAAAAAGGAGTAGTGATGGAGGATGGAGGAGAATTCAATCCAGTTCACATTTAAGGGTGACTCCATTAAATTCACATTTTCTGGAAGAAATATGAGAGCCAAAACATAGCCATCCTTCAAAATTCATATGAATTTTGCAATGCTATTCTCCAACCTTACAACATTTTGAAGGATGATTGTCTTTCAGTTTACATATGGTTTTTGAAAGTGTGAATTAGATGGTTCCCCCATGAATGCAAAATGAATCAAAATTTTTCCCCATCTATACTGGAGGTGCCCACCCATTATCAGTAAAGATCTTGCCAAAATTACCATCATGTCTGGACAATGCAGAACACTTTATAATCATCTTAGATACTAGTGAAAACACACATAAAACGCATTACAGTGGAACCTCGGTTTATGAACACCTCGGTTTACGAATTTTCGGTTTACGAACGCCGCGGACCCATCTGGAACGGATTAATTCACTTTCCATTACTTTCAATGGGAAAGTTTGCTTCAGTTTATGAACGCTTCAGTTTATGAACAGACTTCCGGAACCAATTACACCCATGCTTCGGGTTAAGTACGCTTCAGGTTGAGTACTCCGCAGACCCATCTGGAACGGATTCATCCACTTTCCATAACTTTCAATGGGAAAGTTCACTTCAGTTTATGAACACTTCAGTTTAAGTACTCCACGGACCGTCTGGAACAGATTAATCCACTTTCCATTACTTTCAATGGGAAAGTTCGCTTCAGTTTATGAACGCTTCAGTTTATGAACAGACTTCCGGAACCAATTGTGTTCATAAACCGAGGTACCACTGTACATTAAAATGCAAAAAGTATATTACTCAAATACTATGTGAAATAATGTTTATTAGGAGAAAATTGCACTAAAATGCTGATGAATTTTCATGAGAATTTTTTTTTTTGTAAAATAAATTGCAAATCCACACAGAAATGTGGGGAACTGAATTAAGATTGGGGAAATGAGAAACAGAGAGAACCAAAAGTGACAGATCCTTCCATCTCTACTAACATATGATCCCAGATAAGGTGTGTGTGTGTGTGTGTGTGTGTGTGAGAGAGAGAGAGAGAGAGAGAGAGAGAGAGAGAGAGAGAGAGAGAGAGAGAGAAGGGGGGAGAGAGATTTCCTCATCTCTCCCTTTGCTTTATAATCCCCTTTTCTGTTCCCAGATGCTGTGATGCTAGGACAGAACCAATGGATTTGCATACGATACTCAAGCCAAGCCACTTCAAATTTGGCAAGCACAGCTCTGCAAATAATTCTCCTTCTGATCAGTTTTCAGCATGTGCCCATGATATAACTTCCTTGGTTCAGAGTGCTTTGAAAACGTTGCCCATCCATGGAGCCTGGCTCCATGGTAGATTTATGCTAGTCGGGGCAGGGGGTGGCGCTGAACTTAAGAAATGTGGGGGCCTTGCTGACACTTTAAGAGATAGCAAAATGGGTTTGATGGTCCAGTGTGGGCGTGCACATAGCAAATGAGGGGAGAGGGAGGCTATATGGAGAAATGACAGGCAGCGTGGGTGAAAGATTATCTATTCTCTTTTTTAAAATGTTGAATTACTTCATAGTGTCACAAATGGTGCCTCATTTTAACAAGCTGGTCATTGCCAGCAGCAGTCTCTGATCTGCCAGTTGTAATTAACAACCCATGACAAGGCAGATTTGATAGGCAAAAATGCCCTCCTGGTCCAGAACAGAAAGGCATTTTAGCATAGGGTTCCAAAGCAGACTTATATCATTAAGTCTTATACCACAATACATTGTGTTTTTTAAAAAGAAAAGGAGAAGTGTCCTTGCAGTAGCACAAGTGGATAATGTTTCCCACCATTGTTGGGTCAGAGGAAGAATTGCCCATTTTCTTACTGCTGTGCTTTTAAAGGCAGGTGGCTATGCAAGTGAAGCAGGAAAGTAAATGGTGAGAAAACTTTCTGCTGTAAAAGAACCTCTGCCCTTTGAAAAGGCAGAGGCACAACTCACAAGCAATGTTTAAAGAATATAAATAAGTATGAAGGAAAAGCCACTTCCGCGCTTGCGTCGGAGGTGGGGTTGTGGGCTGCCCGACTGTACCATCGCGTAGGGGCTGAGAGTTCAGCCCCTGCGCGATGGTGCGCTCCCGCCTGCGTCACACCCCGACCAGCCAATGAGGCTGGCCGGGGCGGGGCCAAGCCGTTTAAAGGCCTCCGCAGGCGGGAAGGCTCCCTCCTTCTTCGCTGTTCGCCGGAGCGAACAATTCACCCGCCCGCCCACCCCTTAATAAGAGGCAAGGGGACGCTGCTATGGACGTCAGTTGGTTGCCCTGGCTGGCCAGGGGGCTGGGTAGGACTTTTCCCATACTGGGTTAGCCATGATGGGTTTTTCGCCTACCTCGTAGCATGTCGTCACAACTTAGGTTAGGCGGTTAGGCGTTGGAAATTTGCATAACAATCAGTGGAGGAGGGGCAAGTACGTCATCAGCTGCCCTATCTTGGAGAGGTAATTCCGTTAAAGGATTCCGGGGGCGAGGCTTGGTCCTGAGCCTGGAGTTGCCTGGGCCGTAAGGCACGCCCCATCGGTGGCCACAGGAGGAGCTCTAGTAGATCTACGTCGCGGGGCTCCTTTCTGGTGGTTAACTTCTCACAGACTTCAACACACGGGTTGGAGTCGGATATAGTCTGTTAGGTTCCAACGCCTAAGCCAATTCCGCTCTACATGCATATTTAATAAAGTTGTGGCCTTAACCACCCAATTAATTAAATCTTAAACCTGGTGTCACGAGTCTTTATTCCGGGGAAGGAGGGCATATAGCCACACAAACCACTTGATTGTTTTTTGGATACATATTAAGAGAAAGTGATGTCCTTAAATTTCATTTTCACTTTCAAATGTGGCACTGGGAGTGTGTGTCCAGAATAACAGCATGCCTCTCTCAATTTCCAAATTGCTTGTTATCAGCTTTTCTGGTTAATGGGGTGGGGTGATTTTAATCTGTGATTAAAACTTCAGTTAATTAAGCTAATTGCTATGAACCACTGGTGGTACAGTTTGCTACTCTGTAGGTCTGGTGGAATTACAGAGCTCCTGATTCACTCCTCTGCAGTCTATGCAACCAAGGTACAAGAAATGATACATTATTCCCATATTGCTGGTGCTATTTGGGATTGTAAATGGGTGCATTGTTAGTTGTCTATTTTCTTCACCCTTAATGCATGGCAGAAGGATGCATCACTTGGTCAAAGACAGCAATATAGCTTTGGGAACAGTGCCTAAGAAGACATCAACATATCTCTTTGAAGATAATGGACATTTGAGGCTCAACCACTCTAAACTGTTTATTGAAGACATTATTCATCCTCTCTCAAGGCACAGCTGCAAGCCCTGTAATGATAAACACGGTGGCTGTCTAAAGGACAAACTACATCTTACACTGCCGTCAAGTATAACACTATCTTTGTTAATGAAAAGCAACTGTGGGACATCACATTTTTCCTTAACCCTTTCCCCTCAATTTTACCTTCAGAATCACTCTCTGCATCTCTACTGCTTCATTCTTAAGTATATTTAACAATATACTATTCCTCTGCTCAAACTCTCAGCCCCTTTTAGACTTCCCAAGCTTCACAAACCTGCCATATAATGTCTGTTCAGTCTGAAGCTGTTCTGGGGGCTGAAAAAAGGCAAGCAAGTTCCATTCTTAGTGGCTGAAATGCAGTGGCCTAGAAACTAGAAGGCTAGAGGTGAAGTGGTAGGTAGAGAGCTGACAGCCAAACATGCATTATATTGAGATGTATTTAGGTAGTGGTCAGTTACCTAAATAAATACATTCATAAAAATATATATATACCAGCCACACACATTGTACCACCCCTGCTGAAAGCCCAGGTTTTGCTGAACCAACCTAAGATGTTGACGCAGAAGACTCAAGTCAATATAGAAGCATAATAGGTTCAAGTTTTTGGAAGCCTTCTTTTGAGGCCCTGACTGAATTGATATCCCTGCCCAAAGTCATGAATAAAGTCTCTTGGCATCTCAAATTCTGGGCTGAGCTGTGACTCCTCAATGATGGCTAATTAGAAATGGTAACAGGAGCTGTTCTTGCTTTACAACTGGGATGGGGAATCCGTGACCTCCCAGATGCTGTTAGAATCAGACTCCCATGAGCACCAGCCAGTGAGGCCAATGGTCCAGCAACATCTGGAGGGCATCAAATTCCCCTGCCCTCCTTTAAACCACACCACACCAGTGATGCTACTGATGGCTCCTTTAGGTAATGCTTGACACTCACACTGAAATCATGTTGAGGTGCAGCAGCCTTATGTAGTATATCTATTGGGTGCTTTTATAAATGTGTGCGGCTGCTACAGTTCCATCAACCATCTGCAGCTGGGCATAGGAACTCTTTGCAAATCAATGTTTTTGCTTTTCGTTTTCTACTCTCTGTTCAGACCCAGCGCATATCCACGTGCCTCCAAACAAACACATGCTAATAATGAAATGGAATTCTACAAGAAATTGAAATGTTAGCTATTAATTATTTTTTGGGAGATAAAGCTGTAACAGGGGAAAGAAGAGCAATGAATAGCCTGACAGTTTCTAAAGCACAGCATTCATACACAAGCTAATGCATGTTCAAAATGGGATGAAATTGCTATCCACAAAAGTACCATATTAGCCAAATGCAGAGGAGAAAAATCTATAAAATTATTAACATGCTGAGTTATATGCACCTGCAGTTTAATTAATGGAATTTTTTCCAATACTGAGGCAAGATCCTGATGATATCAGTTGTAAGGGTATAATAGATGCAAGTGTGAAACCATTTATGTAGAGAAATAGCCTTTCATCCTAAGAATAATTATTCTTTACCGTATCACCCTCATGAACAATAGATTGGTATGCAAGCCATTTTACAATATGTCGTAAACAGTTGCCTAAATGGAATGTTAATTATCCAGGATAAAGGGGGTTACTTCTCATTTGAATGCAACCATTTCACATGATGCTTATTAATTTTAATCTCAATTAGTCTGATTAAAATATTAACTTTTATTTGTTCCTTCCCCACTACCACCACACACTTACATTTTTTTAAGTCATTATGTACAGTGATAGCAATTACAGAGGCCTTTAAGCTCATTGTGGTTTTAGATTCAGCCATGCGGACGTCATGGGTAATGAAGCTAAGCAAGCAAGAAATCTTGAAATACAAACCAATAGAGAAATTAGAGAGGACACTGATGAAGCAGTGGACTAATATCCCGTATCAGAGACAATTCTATCTGCAGCTTTCCAAGAAAGCAGTAGTGGGGATTTTTGCAATCCCTTCCATTTTTCTGGTGGCACTGGACAAGTGGTAGGAATTAAGGCACTTGCATCTATGACTGCACCCACTTGAGTCTTCTTTCAGTTGATAATGGCTCTCCAGATACATTGTCCTGGAGACAATGAGTCTCAGTGCAAAGCACCCAGGCATACCATTACAGAGGAATATCGTAGAGTTCCACTACTTACTTTTTTCACACTGTTGGCATAGAAATGTTGCCAGGATTTTTACTTTTATAAATACTAGTTTCAAGAGGTCGTGCTCCGAACTTGGAAAGCTCTTCTTAAAAAGGAACTAGTTCTAGTTCAAGTTCAGCATGTTCAAAGAAAATGAACTAATTCTGGTTTACATTCATCATTTTACAAAATGAACCAGTTGGGTTCACATTTACAGTTCATCCAAATGAGCATTGGCAGATGAGATAGAGATAGAGATAGAGATAGAGATAGAGATAGAGATAGAGATAGAGATAGAGATAGAGATAGAGATAGAGATGATAGAGAGATAGAGAGATATTGTCAGGAACTGGGCAGAGGAGGAATGGTGGAGACCGCCTCCCTAGCCTGACCCTTGCAGAGAAGAGGAAGACAGTTTAGAATTACAACAGGGGTTTGAGGGAGGTCACAGCTCAGAAGCAGATGAGGGGGGAAGTTGGGAAATAGTGGGGGGAGGAGCAGGAAGCACCAGGGGGCGACAGCTGACTGACACAGTGTCATTAGAAAGTATTCCAGACCCTCCCCCTCTCCTAGAACCCAGCGAGCCTTGAAAGTAGGAGAGCAAAGAGCTCAAAGGCAAAGGGCACTTGTCAGCACCCACAGAGATGACGAATGAGAAAGTGAGAGAGACGGGGGTGGAGATTCACTCGGGACAATGCCATTATCCAGGAGGCTGGTTCCAAAGCCTCTCTCTACAGATACCGAATAAAATACTGAATAAAAAGTGGATGGTAAGAAACATTTCCTTGTCTTTGTACATTCCTGGGCTGACCATGGGAGTTGCTGGCAGCTGCCTGACAGATATTCAGCATTCAGAATGTTGCAAACTGTTGTGCTAAAGTCTAAAATATGCTTTAGACAACTACGGAAACAACAAGACACACACAGTGGAATGCAAATTGTTTAACTTATTTTCCCCAATACGTTATCTTACATTCAAAGGTCTAAAGAGTCTAAAGAATAAAAGACACATAGAAGAGAACAAACTTGAAGATTAATTAGAAATCATTTCAAGTTCTACCTCCAAACCCAACTTAATTCATGTTCAGTTCACCCAGCAATTATGGGAAGTGCTTTCAGGTGCGATTCACAGAGATTTTTGAACTAATTCTGTGATATTCATTAAACTGCACTAATTCATTCTTGATGCTTACCTCCAAATAGAGGACAAGGATTAAGGGCCCTTGATTCTGCCCTCCCCCCCCCCCAAGCAAGAGAACAATTTTACTCTCCTCTCAGTTAGCCCCACTTATCTGGGAAATAAGCCCACCGAACTCCATGGAGCTTCCTTCTGTTTAAATATAACTAGAATTGTGCTGTGAGTCTGGATCAAATGCCATGTCTGCAGCCAATTCATAGTAGAAATAACAATCCAATTAAACCATGTCAATCAACCATTAGTATGGATTTTGGACTGAAAGCACCCCAGGAGCCATAAATGTTGTAGAAGTTAGAAAGTGAAGAGAAATCCTTCATTCATAGAGCTCCTTAATTGTAAGAAGAAAAACAACTCCAATTTTTCTCCCAATTTGAGATGTGCGTATGCACAAGTCCTACTGCAAGAAACAAATTTCTATAGTAGTTTCGGCCTTCCATTTGATGATATCTGAGTTATTACTGACAAGAGCAACCACTAAACCAGAAGCATAAAATTTAATTTCAATAGCTTCTTGGGTTTTATTGATGTGGGGACCTCTATGACAAAACCCAAACAAATAGCAAAGTAAAATAAATTAAGTGTTTTCTGGCGACAACTCACATAGAAACTATGCTATTACTTTCATACAATTTTAAGTCAGTGGTTGGATTGTAATAGCTTTTGGACACCTGTATGTTGTAGTGCAAGACATAATGCAATTTATTCTTGTTTGTGGTACCCCTCAAATGCCAATTTATTGGACTGCAGATTCCTCCCTGAGCTCAATATATTTTACAAACTCTTCTACAGGGGGGGTGAGTTGCACTTTCTGGCCCTCTTTCAACCTCCCTCCATTCCAGACTACTGAACAATTTTCTCTAATTCCACAACTGTTCCGTAGCTTCTAACATTCTTCCCCTCCTCCACCACCCTCCTGCAGTACAGAGATGTTACTTTAGTTTCAAATTAAAACTTTTTTTTCTTACTCAAAAATCTGGAACAGATGTCAACCCTGAAATAGAATGATTTGATAAGACGCCTGTGGTTATCAATCAGTGTGTACCAATCGGTATTCCCATCTGAGCCAAGTATTTTTTTGCTATTTATTTATTTATAAATAAAAATTCTAAGTCCCCCAACACTACTATCTCAGCTGGATCTTCAGGGTGGCTTCCAAGCCAAATATCAAGCAATAAAACAAAGGGATGGACTAATCAGACCAATTCAATTTCATTTTTTCCCCATCTTAAGTTCAGTTGCCTAATGGACCCATCAGGTGTCACACACAGTGAATGCAATGGCTTCACAAAGGCAGCTACCCAATCAGGTTTCTGTATTGTTATGTAAGAGCAAATGAAGCCATCATGTTGCCATTACTCAGAATGGGGCAGGGGGAGGCAGGGAATGAACGTGAAGCTGAACTAGAAATCCAGAAAAGTTCAACCCTAAAATGAATGTAATTCACCTTTAGGTCACACAGCAATTATAGGAACTACTTTCAGGTGTGATGCCATGGACTAGTTGGACACAGAGAAATGGTGGGAGGAACCAGCTGGGAAGTACCAAGGGAAGAAGGCTCAGAGCCCGGGGAGCAGTGGTGGGACAGCAATGAGTGGTCACAGGGAGAAGAGGGAGAAGACTGGAAAGAGGAGGTATCAGAAGCTGCGGAGGTGGTACAAATGTCTCAAAATCCAACTCTTCTGGACACCAGTCATACAAGAAATATGAAAAATAACTAAGCAGATATTAGAAGTCACCCCAGAACTTGCCCTACTCAATATCTTCCAAGATAACAATGCTCACTCACATTATAAAGAGCTCATAACCCACCTATTCTCAACAGCCAGAAGCATCATAGCCAGGCACTGGAGAGACCTGTCTGGAGTAAACATGAACCAATGGTATCAAATAGTATGGGAAACAACCTTACTAGAAAAGCTAATCAATAAACTGAAACTGAAACAGGGACAAATAGAAAACACCTTCACTCCGGTATGGTTCCCCTTCCACAGCTCAACAAGACAATAACAAGAATTCACCGACAGCATATGAATCAATATGGCTAACCTGATCCAAAAATCCATCCCCTCACACACATAAACAAATCTCACCACAGTCAACCGAAGACAACCAACCAAACCCTAGGCCACTCCCAACTCCTCTCACCACCAAGTGACACTGACACAAAACCCCACACATACACTAAGTAGAAGAATAGAAACATTACCACCCTCCCCCTCTTTTCTTCTCAACCTTATACTGGCCACCGGGAATGAGCTCCTCTACTCGTTAGGCCTGACACTCAACCTAGCCTGTGGGTATCATGTTTTTGCTAATAGGGAGTTAACTCCATCTTTGAACTGTGTGGTTACTGCCCAGCATGCTCCTGTGACAGGTAGTTAGAGATTTCTGAACGAGTTCAGTGAACTTCATTCAACTGAACTAGTTCAGTCCAAGCACTGGCTTTCCCCCTGAAGACATTCCATGCTTACTGCATGGGCATTGGAATGGGGGATATGATGCAATCTGGGCAGGACCAGTTGCACAGCCACACTCAGTAATAACTGCAAAGTGAGCTGTACTCCCCACCACCACCCCACAAATGGATCCACCCAGCTCCAAATAAACCCATCAAAGGAGTTGCTCCCATCTTGATAGCTGTGAGGCTGGAATTAAAGACAAGCAGAGGAGGCAAATGCAAGAAGGTGTGAGGTAAGAGAATGCCAACCAGGATTTCATTTTACTCCTCTGTTTGCAACATTATAACATGTGACTGGCTTTCCGATTTCATCTTGCAGTGTTGTTGAAATAAGTATGGGATTTAAAAGTAACAAAAAAGATATATATTCCCTTCCTAGAAATGTATTCTCATGCACAGCCTTTCGACGGTTCTATTTGCAGGCTGAGGACATTTAAAGATATGCCCCATTTAAAAATTATCTGTAAACAAAAGCAGGGAAATATAATTTGGGTTGGGGAAGAAATAAAATAAAAATAAGGAGTAGAACATCCCAGCAAAGCAACATCGGCGCAAGTCGTTTATACCTTGGTTCTAACATTGGTGCTGTTTGGGAGATACTGTAAAAGGGATTCTGGGTTGTAAGCTGAATGACTGTAAGCTTCTTCAAGTCATTACAGTAGTTGAAACATTACTTCCAACGGCAGAAGGCACTGCACTGGGTAATTATCTCGCCTCTCCAAGTGACATAATTTCCTTTCCTTCTGCTGCAAACTCTACCCACCACCAGAAGCAAGTTCACCTTCCTATTAAAAGTTATGGGTTATCTTTAATAAACTTGCATCCCCTGCAACAAAGTTGCATGTAGGAGTAGACAGAGAAGCTTTCAAAGCTCCTTCTCAGGTGGGGAGGAGACAAAGAGTGGGGACTGAAGAGGAGCTGAGAAGGAATGGGTCAGGCTGGTGGGCAGCTGCACCCATCTGTGTTTTCAAAGGCTCTGCCTGAGCAGGAGGATTTATGAAGGCACAAACTGGCCAGATGACAGTCTGCTCAATCCCTTAAGTGAAGGGCCTTAACTCAGTGATAGAGCATCTCCAGCTAGGGCTGGGAGAAACCCCAGTAAAACCTTGGAGAGCCACTGCCAGTCAGTGTAGATAATATTGAGCTAGATGGAACATTTCTCTGACTGGATAAGGCAGCTTCCTTTGATCTTATGTGCAGGTATAAAGCAGGTTCCTATATTTCTGTGTGCCTATGTTAGTTTAGCATGCATTCCGGATCGGTCCAGAAGCTGCTGCTTGTGCAGAATGCTGCAGCCAGGTATGTGCGTGGAGCACCTTGAGGCACATGTGCTGAAGGAACTGCACTGGCTTCTGATCAGCTACCGAGCCATGTTCAAGATCTTGCTGCTAACAAAGCCCTGAACAACTGGAGACCAGATTATCTGAAAGACCACCTGAACCTGTACAGATCTAAAAGATCACTTGGATCATCTGGGGCAATTCTACTCCTGGCATTAGCCCCTGCTTAATATCATAGATAGTGCAGTGACCTGAAAATGGAGATTTTCTGTTACTACTCCCGTGTTATGGAATGCCCTTCCCCCTGCCATGTAGGAAGTAGCAAACATCATTTGACATCTTGTAAATACTTCACCTTTTGCCCAGGCCTTCCTTGACTCATAAGAGCAGAGTGTGGGAATCCCTTGCAGACGACTGCAGTGCCTGGAGACAGGCAGCCGAGTCGTGCACGAATAGTTGTGACCAGAAAAGGAGTGACGCTGGAAGGAGTATAGAGAGAATAAATGCCATGGTGTATCTGCAGCAACACAGCCAGACGCCTTCACCTGCCCCAGCTGCAACAAAACATGTCTCTCCCATATTGATCTTGGCAGCCGCAGCAGGCATGGTGCCCTTCCAGCAGTTTAACTTCACTCCCAAAGGCAGGCACCTGAATTCCTGTTTCAAATTCCTTTTGCTGCTGTTTTATTGGTTTTAGGTGGAACTGTTGCCTTAATGGTATTACTTGTTTTTATACTGTATACTGCTTAGAGATCTTTTAAAAATATATTAAGTGGTGTATAATTATTATTATTTTAAATTAGGGCATAGAGGGCAAGTAGGGAGTGGTAGGCTGGCTGGCTGGACAGGAAGTTAAACAGTCTCAGAATACTCAAGGACTGCCTCTCCCCATAGGACTGGACCAGACGCTGAGGTCTTCATCAGCGCCCCCCCCCTGTAACAGCCAGGGGTCCTAGCAGCTTGGAGTGTAGCAGCAAGGCTTGTTACAAAGTAACAGCCAGCTGCTAACAGCCAGATGTAGCAACAAAGGGTATAGCACCGAGGCTTATTACAAGCGGTGGACTCTCGTGAAGGACGACAGACAGCTGATAGAGTCAACCAGTTGTGGGACGAGAGCGCCTAGCTCTCTCATGACCACATATTAGGTATAGTAAATGCATATGCAATAGCCATAAACCAATCATTACAGCACACCTATCTAGCATTATCCAATAATATCAGCAGAATACACTTATGCCCATTTATGCTCAGACCTATTGTTCTCCATAGTATGCATGTTTCCCATGGGAAGTTTGAGCTCCTGGGGAATGAATAACTAAAGATGGATGAAGACGTTCCCCAGGACTGGCATGACCTGAGGAATGGATAACTTGTGGTGTATGTGAGATGTTCCTCATGGCTGGCTTGGCCTCCTAGGACCATCTATCTTGTGGTATGGGGAGAAGTACAGACTCTACATCCGGCTCGTAACGCCTAGCCGATGTTGCCATGGTGCCCACATACCTCTTGAGAGAGGACCATGGAGGCACCATTTCATGGCTTTGGGATGTGGCTGCATTATTCCCACACACCCCTTTCAGAGGCACTCCCTCACCCCTCTGTGGGATGCAGCATCCTTATCATCCTTTAGGTGCCAGGCTGAGACTTTTCCTTTACCCAGACATATGGTAATTAAGTTGCCTCCTACAGAGATATTTACATCTTTCATTGGGGTGGGTAGGATTTGTCCTTATTAATATATTGCTGGATAAGCATTTTATGTAATTTGCACTGTTTATTGCTTTGAATTTTTCTAGTTTTCATTTCCTCTTGCTCTAGTTTACTCTGTCGAGGCTTTTTCCACTATATAATGTGACTGATAACTGTAAATGATCATCCTCGTCATCACCCTTCCTTTGTGTGCATGTGAGAACATGCACACGCAATCGGAATTCCCATGTTGGGGGGGGGGCTTTGCAGAGCCCTCTTTCTTCCACTTTCTTACCATTTATGTATTTCTACAAAGCGTGGAGTTGCGGTGCCTGCTGTTGCCTCCCTTTTGTGTGCCTGTAGTGCCAACTTGGCTATGTCAGCATCGGCATTTGCAGCCTGAACATCAGAGACAGAGGGGATTATTTGCACCGCATGCTTCTGTTTCTCCCCGAATGGAGCACCTTTGTTCAATACTCCTCATTTCTATGAGACGATTTTCCCTCTCTCCAGCATTTATTTCACTCCCACCTGAGACGACTCAGGGGGAAGTGTTAGAAGCAACTGCCACTAATTACTTCCCTGCATAGCCCATCTCATTATGTAGTACACAGATTGGAGAATACATACAAACTAACACCTTTTTTAAAAAAAGCAACAAGAAAAACACTCTGAAGCATTGCAGTGGGTTAGGAATGAGACATGATGATCTTCTGTAATGTATGAGTGAGTTCCCCCTGCAGTTTGAGTAGGGATGCACATCGCACACATCTGACTCTGATGCTGAAGTCAATATGGGAGTCCCTGTGCTTGCAGATGCTTCCTATTGAGCTCTGAAACTTCCATGTGTTACCTTTGCATACATATACAAAGAGCCCCTCTGGATAAACTTAATGGTGTTAAGTATCTTATGAATAAATCCATTCTTTCTTCTTACCAGAGCTGTGAAGGCAAGTATTTCCTATATTGTACATATATACAGGAAACTCCCCATTTTCTGAGGCACCAAGTGAAATCATGTACATTGGGAACACCACTGAAAAAGCCTGAAAACACCACAATCGCTCCCTCCAAAATCTCCATACTCAAACTCAAACTCTCCACAGGCTTCAAAGATCAGTGCAAGGGTTCCTGGAATCCCAGACACTGCTTCTGCACCATGTTTGTCATTTTTGCACTATTTTAATGCAATTTTGAGTGGAACATCAAAACTGCAGATGTTTTGAGTGGAACATCTGCAGGTGTGCCTGTGCTGTGGGAACTGCACTGGCTGCTGATCAGCCACCATGGCATGTTCAAGATATTGTTGCCCCCAGAGTCCTGCCCTGATGGTACTGCTTCTCGGAAGAATATGCTGAAGTAAAACACAGTTGGTTTCCTGGCAGTTGGCCACAGTCCAAGGATTATGCCCCACTGTCGACATCATTGCGGAGGATCATGAAATACACATCTCCGAAGATGTAGTGCAGCTGCTGGTGTCATCAAAGTATCCTGAACTGATATTAGGGACCAGCCAACCAAAACAAAAATTACATTACCTGCAACAGACAACCTCTGGTGCTGACATACCCTATGCGAAAATAACGAGGAGAAACGTTCCTTTTGCTTTTTTGCAGAAGTTGTGCAAGATCTTCCTTCTGTTATTTTCCCTGCTGTTTCCTCATGCTGAGACTGGCTATCAGCTTAATTGCTGAGCAACTCAAACCCAGCAGACTCTGTGGGTGGTCTCTGAGCCACTTCATAGCAGAGCCAAAAAACCGAAAAGACAGTTCAGTCTGGGGGAATTACAAGGAGCAGGAGCACTGAATATAGATTTGGGCTGGGAAGACTGAAGGAAACAAACCTTTTTAATTTATTTTCTTTCCATTGTTTCTCACCACACTTTTTGGTGATAGAAGTATAATTTGGACATTGAAAAGTTAACAATCACAATTTTCTCTGACAGTACATCAAAATTTTGATTGCGCAAACTCAAAATAGGGATGGGAATCGCTTCTGTCAGTTCATCTAGTTCACTGTCTTCAGTCTCTGTGATTAACATGACAACCATGAAACATGGGTGAAGAATTATGGACCTGTGATCTAAATCAGAACCTTCTCTGTTTACAAGGAAAATACATACAGTAGTTTATTCTACATTTGTTGGCTAGGGCCTGCTTGAATCATGTTGGAACTAAACCTCCCCACCTCCCTTGTAATAAGTAGGGTTGCACCAGGGGAAGGGTGGTGAAACTCTGGCCCACAGGCCTGATTAATCCCTATAGGGATCCTAATTTGCCCTGTGAGGCAATTTTCCCCACCTGTCCCATCCCAATATCATATCAGCCAATGGGCACTGAGGGACAGCACTTCTGGAGTTAATCTGCAAGTGATTCCAATGCAGATCACTTGAAAATGGACTTTAAAGGTCCCTTTCAAGTTATTATCTGATGTGATAATAGTGTCTAGTGTCATCAATATTGTCTGACTGGGATGAAAAGCTGCTTCATATTGAAAACTCTGCAACACACCTCTAGCATCAAACTGGGGCACTGAGTGCTTATGTTTAGGTAGCCAAAACAGGACCACTGAGAAACAGGAGGGAGTATCACCTTGTTTGAGAGAACTCCAAGGTTTGCAAAAGCACAATAAAATAGTTGTGAGGTGGGGATTATTAATGGGACAGAACATCCCCAAATCGAGTCAGTGTGGACTGAGCATGCTCAGGAGTAAAGGATGAAATGCTGAACGCCAGTTAAGAATGTGAGAAGAGTCTTGCTGGATCAGACCAATGTCTTATCTGGTCCTGCATCCTGTTTCCTCAGTGGACACCAGATGCCCATGAGAAGCCCACAAGCAGAGCATGCATACAATTATTCCTCTCCGGCTGTTGTTCTCCCGTGATTGGCATTCTGCCTCTGATCCTGGAAGTAGTACACAGATATCATGACAAGTAACCACTGATAGACAAATCCATGGAGGATAACGCTAATAGAAAAATGGAAATCTGGGGTGTGGGAAGGGAAGGGAATGTAGTATCCTATAGAGGACCACAGCTAGCTAGCTGGCTGGCTGGCTGGCAGGCACAGGCACATGCCCTGTTCAGAAGTTAGACAAACAGTCCAGCATTTTGCTGCTGCAACTCCCACTTGTCTCTGTTCATTATCCATAGATCTAAACTGAAGTGTCTATGTTCAAAGGCCAGATGATGGGGCCGAACAACAGGGAACGGCTTTATGATCCTCATGATGTTTGCCTCATCATGTGGTATTCAATATTGCTTTTGAGCACAAATGCTTCAGATTAGCTCTCTAGATAATAACTACCGATTGATCTGCCTTCCATGAATTTGAATAATCCTTTTTTGAAAGCTATGGAAGGTAATGGCCGTTGCCAATTCTTGTGGCAAATAATTCCATAAATTATTTCAGCATTGTGTGGATAAGTACTTCCGTTTGTCTGCCCTGGCCTTATTATTTATTTATTTATTTATTTATTTATTTATTGGAATAATGTGTACAGTTTGGGTTGCCTCACCTCAAAAAGGATATTGTAGAGCTGGGAAAGCTTGAGATAAGGGCAAACTTTCAAGGGGGTGGAGTGACTTCCCTGCAGCATTTGGGAAGTGAAGTGTGGATTTGGGAGGCTTAGAAAAGTTGGCTTTTATAATGCAGATAACTCTGTTTGGACTAACCATCTCTCCATCTCCTTGCTGCTGCAAGTTTGTCCTTAATAGCATATTAACCAATCAGAGGTGTTCCTGCATGATTATCATGCTTTCTTTCAATGGACTGTGTACTCCTTCTAATCAAGAAGTAATAATCAAGGTCAGGTGACATTCTTAGAGATGTTTTCCACCTGGGAGCAAAACAAATTGTATTGTGGTATGGATTAATTAGTTTTGATAGTGATAAATAAACTTCAGTCAATGTGTTTAATTGTCTGTGGGCTGGGAATCAATTTTTCCTCACAAAGAGTGCTGGAAATAAAATCAACCAGCAAAAGGGGATTTTGTTGCTCTTTTTTTAACCACAGTTCCTCTTCATCTTCCCTAGGCATCATCACTCAAGTGAATTACTGGATACAATGGCCACAGAGAACAAAAAAAAAATGATTGGTGAGAATAGATGTCGATAGGATGTGGGGGGGGGGGGGAGAGAGAAAGAAAAAGAAGGAAGGAAGGAAGAAACCCTCCAGTGGGCAGGCCTGAGAATAACTGCATGTCTTGCATATTTCCCCAAGGAATATGGTAATGAATGGCAGTGGCAGGAAGGAGACAGTTTAAGGCAGCAAAATACAAGAGCCAGGTATCAAATTGAATCGTGTTTACTTTGAAATGTATGAAATCTTTACATGATCTTACTTCTCCTTGCACAACTTTTTTATTATTTTTTATCTATGCACACTCTTTTGCAGGGAGCAGTTGTATGGAAATATGTGCCCTGTTTACGTAAGTGTATAATGACATGGGAGGAGGGAGAAAAGGCATGATTAGAGGTCTGGAAAGCAATATAAACTCTAAAAAGTGCCATGTAAGTAGAGCCACTCCTACTATTAGGCATAGTGATGTGTCTGATCACCAGCTGATTTGGGTTGCCATGAAAGAGTAAAAAATTATTGTTTCCTTATTACTGAAATATTATTTTCTGCCAGAGAAGGAAACAGTATTTTCAGGATTTTTCGACCTCAAATGCCAAATGTACCTTAATTTGCAGGTGGGAGAGCTGTTTGCTTCTTTGCCTCATGCATCAAAACGCCTTGGACTAGCATTACATTAAAACATTAATACATTTAGTACTTCCACATTCTTTCCACATAATCATCCAAGAACTCAAGGGGTTTCCAAATGGTCTACCACCCAGGAACTGACCAGACCCAAAACTCCTGGCTCAGCATAATGCCAGCTGGGATAGGAAAAGTGAGGATACAAACCGAAATGTTTTTGTGTGCGAAAGATACATTCGGGGGGGGGGGGGTTGAGGAAGGAATTTAAAGAGATCTTATACGGTGAACCACCCACAGGGCAACTCACATGCCCAGAGTGAACCATTTGTATGGATTGATTTCAGGTTTTCTAAACTGCTCTACATTCAGAGAATGTCTGAGTGGTATACATAAACCGCATTTTTTCCTGCTACTTTCCAACTGCTCTGTCTGGTGCAGAGGGCCATGGTAAGCCATACCTGACATTTGAAGTGTTTTCCAGTCCCTCCACTGGACTTCCAATGCAAACATGCTAATACCATGGCACAAATATGGTACCAGTTCCTGGCACACTGGGGGAGGATTGCCAGTTCACCGTACCAGGAATTTTGAAAACACACTGAGCTACATCACTTCATAATGCATGTGGAGTGGTACTTTTTAAAGGTAGTGCAGCATTCAAACATTGTGACACAGCAGGGAGGAATTTTCTAGCTCCATCTGTTCTTTGTTGAGCTAGTTTCTGCTTGTGGGGTGTTTTTTTAAATGTAGAGGAGCATTCAAAAGTGCGACCCCCCCACCTTTTTACCACATTATTCCCATCTCAATATGTTGCATTCTGTAGCTTCGGCCTCAGACAGTTCAGTAACAGTGTAATCCTATACATGTCTACTCAATTGAGCTTGCTCCCAGTTAAGTGGGTATAGGATTGCAGCCTAATTCTTTGAAAGGCTGGGATCAAGAGAATCTGAGAGTGAACAATGCAGAGGAAATAAAAGCAGCACCAGGTGGGAGGTGGGCAAAAATAAGCTGCCACAGAAGGAGGGTGTGTGCAACATAGTCAACAAGGATAAAATAATGCAGGGCTGTTAAAACATTTTCAATTTTATATTTCCATCTGGGATCACCCGGTTTCCTCACTACTAATATCATAATCATAATTTTCCATTTGTGATTGTACAATATTCCTCTGGCAACTAGAATAATGGCTTATGTGAAAATAATTAGGAGGCCATTAGATGTGTATTAAGGGCACAATCCTGCCAAAATTATGCACATTTAAATCTCATTTACTTTAATGGGAAAGTGAAGTGCACGCTCAACTCATTTTTGCTGGAATTAATGTAACTTAAAAGTGCTTAAAGTAGCTGGATTGTGCCCTAACTGTCTTTTTAAATGGCCTAGAAACTGCACTTAAGGGGAGTTCGGCCGTTAGAAAGCATTCAATGGACCACTGTTTGAGAATCCCAGGATTAACACAGTACAAGTGCTTGTGGAGAACATCTGTCGATTTCCCCCAGAAAATTTCCCAAAGAAAATCACTTTTCTTTGTGCATCTAGGAAACATCTCTCTTAAGTGTGTTGTTATTAGGAAAGGGAGAACCTGTCCATTTTGGTTTCTCTTGGTTTCTCGTTTTTTAAAGTTCAGTTCTTCATATCTCTGCATCAGTTTGTGAACATTTGTTCTAAAGTGCTCATGAAAATTTGTTAGCATTTGAATGCAAATGTATCTGAACACACACACACACAAATGCAGTTTTGCCTAATATATTTTTTTCTAATGTAATGTAACTTTTTTTTGCTAATATGTGCACTGCAATGCAGTTTATCCCAGTGCATGCATTTTTATACACATTAATTAGCCGGAGAACTGCATTGTAAAATTCAGAGAAGTGAAATTTCAAAGAGCAGCTGCCACTCAGTTTGTGTACTATTTCAGAAAGTACAGGTATAGGGTTGTCATTAAATGTGATTTAAATCAAATTTCTCCTTCATCCCTAGTTGTTATCCATGTAAATTTATCTTGATGGAATATCTCACATCTTATATTGTCAACACACACACACACAAAATGTTTCATCCTAAACATGATGCTGTTTACATTTTTTCCCCTTCCTGAAGCCCTGAAAATTGCTTGAAGCCTGAATTATTCAGTACCAGGTAATAATTTCTTGTAAGTGAATCATACAACTAGCTTATATGGCTACCAGATGTCAGGAATTGGCTGGATGAAGAAGAGTGGTGGGTGCCACATTCCCAAGAGCCCTCCAGGCAGACATCAAAGAAGAAGACTTAGACATTGGATCATGGTGGTCACTAGGGAGCAGTCTGGGGAAGGGATGAGCTGGGAAATGCTAGCAGCAAGAGGTTTGAGAGATCAAGGGAGGTCATAAGGAGGCCCTTCCAGGAGGGCTAGAGGCTGAGGGTCTCAGTGTGAGCACACACTCAGACAGGAGTCAGAGGTTGTCCCTGCTACCCAGCAGCAGGACAGTCTCAGCCCAGGTGGCTCTCCGCCCTGCCTGGCTCAAGGAGAGTCCTGCACATTGCTGAGCCAACCAGCCAGTTCAGTGAGAGCTCAATAGCTCTGCCACCAAGTGTTCTGCAAGGCAGACAGCATAGCTGCCAAGTTTTCCCTTTTCTCGCGAGGAAGCCTATTTAGCATAAGGGAATTTCCCTTTAAAAAAGGGAGAAGTTGGCAGCTATGGCAGGCAGCCAGGCATCTTACAAAGAAAACAGTTGAAAAATCTCATCCCCAGCTACATGCAAGCAGGCGTTTGATGTGGTAATGGCAATTATTTTACAATAGGCCCCACTCCTTTGATATTGTGATTGTGCAAGCTCTTCTCATGCCAGTTATACGAGTGCCGGCAACTCTTATAATCAGAAGGCAAATTTGTACATTATGAGTTTTGATAACATGAGTGGGTTTAAAGGATAAGTTAGTTCAACCCAAAGCCTTAATAGCATATCCAGGCAGTTTCATAATTCACCTCAATTATTTGCACTTCTTATTTTGATACTGCAATTGCAAGCAATCTCTTACATCACATTTTAGCAGCATGCAGGTATGTGTATTCATCCCTCCATCTGTTGGGCCTCTTCCTTTTGTGGAGCGGACAAGGATCCAGCAAAGCTTCCATGAAAAGGTTGGAAGGCAATTTGCAATAGTTGTTCTTTCCTACAGCAACTCCTTGTGCTGCTTCCCATGTTATTCTCGATTGTGCTCCAGCCAACACTCCTCCAGGAACAGGTGGGGTGGGGATAAAGAGTAGGGAAGAGTTGTGATAAGAACATAATACATTGGCCCATCTACTCCAGTGCCCTGTTCCCACAGTGGCCAGCCAGATGTGCCCCCTCTCTCTCAACCTAAGAGGACAACCCCTCCTCCCCATCAAGCCCTCTAAAAACCAGTCCAGTCAAGATTGTGTATGATCAGCAGCAAAGAAATATTGAGCGATAGATTGAAAGGAAAAATGGATCAGGAGTACTCAGGAGTCCCATTTATGCAAGTCCTCATTTCTTACCTCCCAATTTCCCAATACAATGTTTCTTTTTGGCTTCACACAATTAACTTAATTTTAAATTCTCCTTATCCAAGGTGGTTCTAAACTGATGTTTACTAGGAAGTGGCCGTGATAGTTTCATAAAAGGACACAAATTGTTGCCAAATGGTAATGTGTTTCCATCTTACTTAGTTGTCATTAAATGCAAATTTGCTATCATGGCAAGCCAAAGTACTCATAACGTCACCCAAGCTTTCAGATTCTGAATTCCATCTGCCCTCTCCAGCCCGTGAACCAGCCAATCCCCTTTGTCTCGGATGTGAAGTTAAGTGCACTGTTCATCATGGCTACAGCCTGGCTTTTTATCATCCCCAGCACATCTTTTTGCAAGGCGAGAGACTCAGCTCATCTTTTAAAACTGCCCTGGCAGCAAACCTCCATTTACATTTCTATGCACACTCACACAAAACCTGGTAAATTAAAATGTAAAAATGTTTAAAACATCAACGGAGCGCCTGTCAGAGAATTTTCTCTTACAGGTTGTAACCTGTTTAACATCTGTTTAAAGAAACCCAATTAGTTTCTGGAGGTCTAAAAGTCAAATACATTGTCTTGGAAGTAGCTTTAGAGCAAGCTGCAAAGCTCTTCCACTTGGTAATTTAAATGACTGACCGTTCAATTTATGAGCATTTGAAGCAATAAAATTCAGCCTGAACTTAATAATAGCACATTTTATGTGACAACGATGACAATTACAATCTATAGTTACTGCGGTCGCCCTTTGGTCTAGGGAAAGATGACAGCATTAATTATACACGCTCACCATTTGTCAGACTTAACTTGGCAGGCGATTGAACTAAAAACCGTCTCCGGCTTGACTTCTACATTTTCTATTTTCTAATTCACTGGAACAAAGATAATTAGAATTGAGAAAAATGAGCAGTTTCCCCACTTTGACACTTACTTTAAAAATATGCCTCCCTTTCCTGGTGGGCACGTTTGCATACAGCACAAAGCCACGTCAATCGTGTGGGCTTGTTTTTTAATAAATAAATAAAAACTGTCAACCTTTACTTTCCTACTGTTTCCCTCACCAATCAGGGATGGAATTCATTCACTGCAACACCCACTCGGAGAAAACAGAAACACTGTCCATATGTCATTTCCTCAGACTTTACACATTTTAAAAAGATTTAGGGTAGACCCTTCTCTGCATTCCTGTCCATTGCTCCACACATGCTAATGGAATGAAAATGTATCATTTTAACTTATACTCTCCCCCCCCCCATAATTTTATTAAAGCAACAATCAACATGCAGATTAGTGCAATACCTTTATCAGGCCAAATGGAAGGTTACAAAATAGTGTGCAAGAATCCGTGTTCTGCAGAACACTTTGTCAGGCTGGATGATGAACAAAAGAAGGGGTTGAGGGAGAAAGGATGATATGTGGAGTTTGAACTTTACGCTCCTCTACTGCAATTAGCCAACCACTGCCCCACTTAGTTGTACCCTGGCAAGATGATCTGTTTTATTTGTGAGAGGATCCCAACTGCAACAGTCACTCTCCAAACAGCTGCACAGCCAGTCCATTGCATGGTAGAGGCATCAGGACCAGAAGTGGAGTTCTGTGGGGATGGTGTGCATTGGGAGAGCACTGAGAACCTCAAACAGCATGTTGAAAAGCAGCAATGAGAAGAGCATTTTGTCTTGGTCTCAGCAGGAAGCAGGAGCAGGCAGGAAGGAAGCTATTAGAGGTGAACCAGGAGTTAGTAAGATAGTTGACACTCATACGAAGTCCCAGCTCAAACAGGAAACCTTCTATAACCCCTTCCTGTCTAGGCAAGTCCAATAGCAAAACAGACAAGGCCGGAGCCTGAAAATGCTTCCATGTCAAGAAGAGACTTCAAACGACAATTAACTCCAAAGGGACTGCATTAGCTTCTGACACTACCACAATGCAGTGCAGCCATACTGCAACTTCTTAAACCTTTCATTTTAAACATGCATTTTTGCACCTTATGTTAGGACTATCCAGAAGAGCATCTCTGACCATGACTTTTCAGACTGCTCCTGCTCTGGTTTTTGTTTTAAGTAAAATAGCCTAGCTAGGAATTTAGAGGAGAACAAACTATCTTTAAAAAAAATAACCTCAAAGGAGTTTACATCAAAAATGCAAAAACAAAAAACTTAAAGTGAATTAACTGTAGAATAACAGAGTATCTGGCATAGCAACAGTATATCAGGCAAAGGGCTGTAACTTAGAGGAAGAGCATCTGCCTTGCATCTAGAGGATCCCAGATTCAATCTCTACCACCTCCCAAGCACGGCTAAGAAAGAAACCTTGAACTTTGGTTGTTAACTGTAAAGACTGTCACAACATATTACTGCAATTGGCATGGAAGGTTCCCACACTAGTCCTGGCCACCTGCCATAAGTGGTACTATTGGTACAGATTTTCAGCTGATCTTATTGAGCATACAACTGGCTGCGAAGGATGGAGCCACCCCAATGAAGAATGGGGCTCATTCGGGAGCAAGACCTGCATGAGAAGCCCAGGAGGCATACCTGTCTTCAGACCAGGAATTCCGGGAGGGTGCCTGCCCTCTCTGGCCTTCATGGGCACCAATCTCAACTCCTGCAACACCTTCGAGGTGAGCCATCCTCTCAGCACCCAAGTCAGCTGGGAGGCATCACCAGCTCCAGCTTTGCCAAATTCTTCATCAGGAACTTTTTAAAATAAAAGGACAAAGGCACTCAAACCTGCTCTTCACAGTGCTCCTGGCTGGAAGTTGTTTGGAAAGTCCCACCAAAATAAAACCTACAGAAAGACTCTGAAATAATTAGGCAGAAGTCAGCTTCTTCAGCAAGGAAGTGCAATGAAGCAGGAAAGAGCCTCACCTCCCCCCAATCAAGCCCAGGTGAGCAATTAGCTTCTCCCATGCATTGACTTTAAGAACAGCAGAAACAGCTGAGAAGGGAGAAGAGGATTTTTTTGGGGGGGGGAATAGTTATATAAGTTGCATGTCTTGTTTCTCAATTTGATTTGATTTGCGTGTAGAGACCTTTTAACCAGGCCTAGAAATAAATTCGGACAGGACTCAAATTTTGCTTTGGTTTTTGGCATAATTTAGGCCACAACTTTATGGATTACAAATCAAGAGAGTGGTTGCATAGGCTTTGGTTCGACTAGCTACCTGCAGCCCTGCAGGCAGCGCTGACTCTGGGCACCAACCATAAAGCAGCCTTGGGTGAACACCTGGGACAGAGGCGAGCAGGGTTGTCTGCCACACCTCTAGCCAGATGAGCCCTGAACTCAGGCTCATGGCACAACCCCGCACGGGGAAGACCAACCATGAGGCCGTGGGTTCCTTCTTAAAGGAATACCCAATGCATAGGGATAGCAAGGCATCCTGCCACCCCTATCCAAAAGAACCAGAGCCTATCCGCAACCTTACAAGTTGTGATGATTTGCTATGTGACAGGCGAAACCCAAATGGCACCAGCCAATCAGCCAAGTGGGGAAAATTTCTGCCGTGCCCCTGTCCCAATGACAGGCGACACACGACAGCATAGCAAGGTCAAGCTCAAACCCTAAATATAGGGAGACGTGGGCGGGTGTTCCGATGCAACGAGCCCGAAAGAGGAAGCTCAGGGCACGTGCATCAGCTTAAGTAGTGGTCCCTCAAACTGCTTTGACTGGCATCCTGCTAGCCCAATTGCTCCCAAGTTCGAGGGACCACCAATAGGGTGTTGTGGCCGCTCCAATGTTCCCACCCACAACACGAGGCCTGATTGCCAGGTCCCACTGCAACACATGCCCTCTGTTTAGGGAGAACCCGATTTATATTGTTTTATTGTGGTATTTTATGCATTGTGACTTGCAGTTATTTTTATCAATCATAGCCTAGTAATTATTGAAATTGTTAAGAGTGAATTTCTGTTTAATTATTATTTGCTAATGTTCTGGGAGTTGATTTTATTGCGTACTATTATATTCAAACAGATTATTGAATATTACTTTATTTTATATAAGTCGTTCCATTTTAAAGATATGTTTTATTATTACTTTTTTGTATTGGATCAGATTATTATATGGTGTGTGTTCTTCGTTGTATATTTTGTTGCTGCAAACTGCCTTGTGTACAGTAATATAGAAAGGCAGTATGCAATTAAAAATGAAATGAAATGAACCTGCCTGAAATCCTGCAGAGCAGCTGCCAGTCATTGTGGACGGTACTAAGGTAGATGGAGCAATGGTCTGACTCAATAGAAGGCAACTTCCTATGTTTCTATGCCAAGTCACATCTTTACCTTCACCTGCTATCATGAATGATGTCAGGTGTAGGGCAGGTGAATGTGGCTTGACCAAAACAGCACTGTGGGGCAAGTGGAGAGGCCTCACAGGCCTAATGAGGCCCATCAGCTAGAGGGTCCCCACCCCTACATTATGAGGAACCGTTCTACAAACTACTGTTTGTTCAGGCTGCAGGATGGGATCCTAGCTAGTCTATTGTAACATAAAGTACTTTCATAGAGAAGAGACAAGCTTTATCAGTCTGCTAATTTGACCCTGGATAGTGCCAAGGGGGAGGTGATGCTCCCACAATGTTCATGGCAAATCCAACTTATGTGGAGATTTTAAAGAAAACCACTATAAAGCAGCCTCCGTCATCTTGGTGCTTTCCAGATGTTTTGGACTGCAGCTCCCATCAGCCCAGCCAGCTCATGTCATAACAACTGTACCTAATGACTGATGGGAATCATAGTCCAAAATACTGTGTGAATGAAAGCTCAGTTAGGAGAGCATGAGACTTTAACTCAGGGTCATGGGTTTGAGTCCCATGTTGGGCAAAATATTCCAGCATTGCTGGAGATTGGACTAGATGACCATTGCAGTCCCTTTCCAACTCTATGATTCTATTAATCTGTTCCATCCTCTATGCAGAGGGCACCAGATTAGGGAAGGCTGCAATAGAGAGCCACAGATTCACAACCGTAATCATTGGTTGCCAACATCTCTGGAATCAAGAAACAAGCAAGAAATAAGAGACTATAATATGAATGTTATATGTGCATGATGGGATAAAGATATAAACACACACACACACACACACACACACACACACATCCTAGGGCTGATGGGGGTTATATTGGTTATTTATTTAATTTATAAATCACTTCCCATAAAATGCTGTGAAGTGATTTAATAATAAAAAGCATACAGAAATGCAATTTCAACCCAAAGCAAATAAAAACGGAGATAAAAACTTTGTACTCCAAGACATACAGAGGGGCAGCAAGTTGGCAAAGGCTTCTGGAGGGACTCAAACCAAATTGTAATCTCAATGGCATAATTATTTTTCCACATTATTTATCTATAACTGCATTCTGATATTGCGGTGTTTCTTGAAAAGCTTAGGTAAGCATCATTGCAGTGGCAAAGACCTGGAGAAACGTCAGCAACAGAAGTCTCTTCTAGAAATAATCATTTTAAACTTTAGATGTATATGCTTTGCCCCACAAGTCAACACCATTAAAAAGCACTTTAAGAATTTTCTAGCTAGCTTTCCCATTAAATCACAAGTTTGGTGAAACATACAAACACTGTAATTTTGAAAATAGTGGGTATTTTAAAGGAGGCAGTTGAATGTCCTTAAAAGTTTCTATTTTATTTTCTCAATTGGCCCTTCGAAGTTCACACATTTATTTTTCTTAAATCGTATTCAGCTCTTTTCAGAGACCAGCTGAATCACAAATGCCTGCATAATTTTTGCTTGTATCTTTCTGTCTGCATATACAAACTGTGATGCAGTTACATTTCAGTGGTTATGCTGTTATACCTGCCCGGTGGCCTCCACAATTCTTCATGCAGCCACTGAGAACAAAAGAAAAGGTCACATCCTGCTTCTCACAGTGGGAAGGCACACAAGCAGAGCATGAAGTCAATAGCCCTCTGCGTCTGCTGCTGCCCAGCAGCAGCTACCACCTAATTTAGAGAGCTACAAAACAGGTAGTCCCTCAGTCTGACCACTCTTTCTCAGCCATGACACCCCCATCTGCAATAGAGGGGTGGTAATAAGAGGCCTATTCTTCAGGGTTATTCTGAGGATTACTGGTATCTTAACATCACTCTGAAGCAGGGGCCACCAACATGGTGCCCTTCAGATCTTGTTGGACTACAACTCCCATCATCCATAGCCATTGACTATGCTGGCTGGAGCTGATGAAAGTTGTAGTCCAACAAATGTGTAGGGAACCATGTTAGCTATCCCTTATCTAAAGCGATCTAGCTAGGTGTTGTTTTTATCTAGAAATCACATTGGTGCTGATGAACTTCAGACCTTGGGGATTTGCCTTTCCACTGCAGAAGATGGCTGCTTTATTACCATGCTGTGTTGAACAAAGCATATCTCCACAGTACCACAAGTGAAGAAATACAGTACAACTCCTTGGAACTGCAATTGCAGGGCCTTTCTTCAACTGAAACTTACCAGAACCCAGTTCTGGCACCTCTCAGGTGGGCACCATTGCCATTATAAGAAAACAAGGGAAGCGCTCATCGTAAGTTCTGGCACCTCTTTTCCTAGAAAAATAGCACTTCCGGCAAGTGTGTTTTCTGAAATACTTCAGACACCATCCTTTGAAGTGAGTCAAGTACAGGGGGAATCCTGCCCTGTCCTTTGCACCCTTGGCCACCAGGAAGTCTTGTGGGAAGCTGTCTAGTCAGGCACAGCATGCAAGATTTCCATCAGATTCTGATTAAAGCTGCACTGGAGACATTGTGGCAGTGAAAAAGGAAATCTGCTAGGCAGAATTAATGTAAGTTTCTGCAACATAACAAGATTACGTCCTTCTTTTCCTATAAATAATTTTTTCCTGGAAGAAAGCCTGCCATCTGGAGTCCTACAATCTGAGTCCCATGAGCCAGATTTCAGAAGGATAATCTCACAACAGGGGATTATTATTTTTTAATGAATTAAAAACAAAATGAACGTATTCCATTTGCTTTGTGCTGAAAACCAACAGGGAAGATGGGCAGCAGTGTTGTGATGGGGGCGGAGACAGCGGTGAACTCGTAGCGGCAGTACTGCCACTCACTTCGGGGGAGTGGGGCAAGGCAGAGGCAGGGTCGGAGGGGCAGTGGGGTGGCAGCAGAATGCCACTGCCACTTCAGAGCATCCTCAACCTCATCACAGCCTTGCCTTGCCCCAATCCTCACCTTTACATCCCCTTCCTGGTTTGAAAGTGGAACAATGAGGCAAAAACCAAAAGAACCAAAAACGAATGAAGCAAACAAACAATTCAAACAAGAGGGAAAAGAAATGAATGTAATTTTTAAAATGAAAACAAATGGTAAAATGAAACTACAGGTTTTTTCCCCCTCATCGTTGCTCACCCCTATGAATTACAATGCCCTGATACTGACTTTAGAAGCAGCCTTTGTTCACACAAAGCTGTACATGAGTACCAATGCTGAACTAGATGATGGCTTTATCTGGACCACATCCTTTATGTGTGATAAAATCCAGGATCATGCTTGTGTGCATTGCATGTTAAGCATGAATATTGTTATGAAGCCATGTGTGAATGGCAAGTGACATCGAAGTTGAGGCAGGCAATCTGGATTTTCACTTTCACACCCACCCACCCAAATGTATAGTGAAAAGGAAAAATCTGAATCAGCCTACAGACCTCGTGTGCACCATAGGTTCTGATCTGGAGTGAAAATCTGTAGAGCCGTTCTTCTTCATTATAGTTGTTGCTGCTATTAAAAGGGACTTGTTCAATGGGTGTCAATTAATGAAGAAACCTGTTTTGGCCTTTTGCAGATCTTTACAGTTTTTAGTTGTGCATCTGTGGTTTTCCTTTTAAAAAAGTGTTAACTTGGTCTCTGTTTTAGCTGGAGATTCTATATTAAATGTTTGTTGTTGGGTAGGACACCATGAGTAATCTTTGATTTGTGATAGGCATGTCACTTTATTTAATGTAATTTTGTTCGTAATTATGTTCTACTAAGGCTCCAGGTGCCTGTGGGTATATGTGTCAACAAACTACAATGCATTTATTACCAGTATGTGCTATTCTAAAATGTCATTCAGAAAATGTATGACACTAATGTCATTTCTTATATTAAAAGTTAGATGGCTATTAAACATCAGAGACTTAACCCTATAGAGGTGGACAAACCAGAAAGGGTTATTTAAATGTATGTGTGTTTTAGTTTGTCCAAGGACTGAAGTGGGTAACAAATGTTTAAACACACCTAAGGCTGCAGTCCTAAAAGTGGAGGGGCAGAACTGAGAGTGGAGGGATGCTTTGTTTTCCTCTTTCTGCTTCTGAGTTTTGCTTTAAAAAGGGAGGGGGACTAAAAGCCTTCACCCCAGTGTGGCTCCCCTTTATTACATACACAGCCTAACAAAACAACAAGAACCCACCAACCAACCCACCCACTAACTTGACCCAACAATCCCTTCCCCCCTGCCAAACACTTGCAAACAAAACTCACTGCAGTCAACTGAAGCCAACCAACCATGCCCTATCCCCACCCAACCTCTCTCAGTGCCAATGAAGACTGATAAATGAAAAGAGAACCTACCCACATGAAGCTGACACCAAAAACTTGCACATACACTATGTAAAGGAATGAAAGTTTACCCCACCTCTCTTCTCCCCCAACCTTATACTGTATACAACATTAAAGTCTCCCATAGAATATAACTGATCTGTAAAAAGGACTTAATGATCTGAAAATAGAGGTGATGTATGTACTTTTGTAACCCAAGAAAAGCTTTTTAAAAGAGCCTTTCAAAACAATTTCCTTCCCATTAGAAGTATTGGGAGAAATAGGGGTGGGAAAGGTTCAGACGCACACAGAAGCACACCTAAATTTCCTCCTGGTTTGAAGGCATGACCAAGAAACAGAAGGACTTAGGATCCACCTGAGATCTGTTTCTGTTTCCAACACCAGTGGAGCAGATCTAGTCCATCCTATGGCATCTGGGACACCCTCCCAGGGACCATAGGATCATAGCCTTAGTATTTTAAATACCAAGTCATCAAATCTCATTATCACAATTCAAGGCAAATCCCACTCAAGCAAGCCTGCTCAAAGAGGATCGAGAGCCTGGAAAGAGAAGCATGGTCTGTGGAAAGTTACAAGGACCATGCAGAGTTGACCCAAGGGCTGGAAGTTCCTCAACTCTCTGACAGCATATCACAAAGTAGGTTAGTGAAAAATTAAGATAGTGTTTGCTATTTATATCATATAGAAGATGGCAGCCAACTAATCCTAGATGTATCTTCCAATTCAAGTTCAACTGTTGAGTAAATGCTTGACCCAGTATTTCATTAAAACACTTCGTTTGAATAGTTCTGCCTATTTAGTTCTGCTTATACAGTATTCCACAATCATATTTTAGGTTCAGTTTTTATAACTATGATTTTTGATGGAAAGAGATTAAGCAAGCATAAATATTAATAAAAAATGTCTGCTGCTCCCAGAAAAAAGCATTTTTATAGGCTACATTATAATGATTTTAGGATTTTAGCAGTATTTCCATTGAACAGCACAATGTGAAATCCATTTCACTGAACTCAGGTGGCAATTATGCTACTTCTTTCAGCATTAATAGAAAACTATCCAATTTAGCCCATGTCTGATATTGAAAATGAATCTTACTACTCAGCTGGCATACTATAAATGTTTACTGGATTTGTTGGAAACAAATTGTATGAGTTCAAGTTTCTAGAGTTAATTCTATTGAAAACACCTATCTTCTCCATTAGCCTGCCATGCTATAGAAATGTATTGCATATGTAAACATTAAGGAGTAATTACCTTAAGCTGGATATGCAATTGGCTGAAAATCTGCATTCAATGTGTATTAATAGATCTACACCAGATTTGAACTTGATACTCAGCAGGATCAACATCTTAGGACTTGTTAAGTCTCTGATATTTACACATACACACCTCAAGAAAGTGGGGAGCTAGGAATGCTTTAGGTATATGGCATTCTGCCTTAGAGTAACAGCGGACATGCATAGCTCAATCTTAGACATATTCATTTGGAAGTAAGTCCTACTTGTGTTCGGTGGGACTCCCTTCTAGATAAGTGTTCATAGAATTGCAGCCTCGTTCCATTGGAGGCCATTAGCACCATAGTACCGTTGCTTAATAAGGGATGCGGGTGGCGCTGTGGGTTAAACCACAGAGCCTAGGGCTTGCTGGTCAGAAGTTTGGCGGTTCGAATCCCCATGACGGGGTGAGCTCCCATTGTTCGGTCCTTGCTCCTGCAGTTTGAAAGCATGTCAAAGTGCAAGTAGATAAATAGGTACCGCTCTGACGGGAAGGTAAACAGCGTTTCTGTGCGCTGCTCTGGCTCGCCATAAGCATCTTAGTCATGCTGGCCATATGACCTGGAAGCTGTACACCAGCTCCCTCGGCCAGTAAAGCAAGATGAGCGCCGCAACCCCAGAGTCATCCACGACTGGACTTAATGATCAAGAGTCCCTTTACCTTTACTTTTACCATTGCTTAATTGGGGCAAGGAGGGTGAACCTGGGGACCTCCAGATGTTGTTGGTCTACAGTTACTATCATCCCAGATCATTGGCCACGGTGGCCAGGGCTGATGAGCATTGGAGTCCAACAGTATCTAGAGGGCCACAGGTTCCCTGAATTGGGGATGAGGGGTGTATTCCATAATAACTAGTTCCAATTCTTGGTCCTTATTTATTTTGGCTGCATGCACACACACACACCCAAAAAGAATCATAAGAACTGCAACTTACCCCCCACATACACAAAAGAGCTACAATTCCCCAAACCTGTAACAAACTACAGTTCCCTGGACTCTCTTTAAACGTGGTTGAAATGTACGAAATGTACACCAGAATCCACGAGGGTGCATGTTGAAAATACATGTTGTAGCAAAGACAGAAACTGTGGGGTCACTCCTAGCATTAAACAGAACTTGGTAATGGCTTCACTTGGCTAATTTTGGCAGCAGATACTGTTGGGTTTTTAGTGTCTACATGCGATTCTGCAGCTACTCACATTGAGCAATTAAGAGTTGGCTTACAGCCAAGAAAAACTCTCTCTAATCTGCCTAGAGATAGCCTTAGTAACAACTTAGTGATTGGTTGAGGGGCCAATAAAAGCAGGCACAATCATGACTCTCAGTGTGGGTTGATAGTGGATGGAGAAGGTTGTATAGAGAGAGTAGTGAGAGGAAAGGATTTGTACTGTTTATTGTTTTTCCAAAGATTCAAGTTTGTATATAGTCTGGAGACTGCTGTAAATAAAGTTGTATATAGTGGATAGTGGCAGTGAGTTCCTGCGTCCATTCAAGTTGCCAATGCTTTGCAGCCAAGAAGCTTCCTGTGTATCTGCGCATACTCTGCTGTGTCCAACTGGTTTTAGTTGGCTGTTTACATCAGGTTCAGCCTTGCTGGCCTTCAACAGATACTGCATTAATTAGGCTGTTGTGTGCTTTTTCTTCTGTGGGGGGTAAGGGCATTTGGATTTCCCACCTCATGTGTAAAAATAATCATCTTAAACCAACCTTGAAATGATGCCAATGGGTTTAGTATTCAGTATGGCTATCAGTTAGACAACTGACAGAGAAGACCAGGAGGTGGTGGAACCATCTCACCAAAGGAGAACTTCAGCCCTAATTCACAGCATCAAAGGGTTGAGAAGGCATAACGTATCTTTGAAGGAAGACGGCACAAAGAGGCAATGAGTAATTAGGGAGGACAGCAACTCAGAAACATACACTCCCCAAGTTCAAAAATGTAGGGTGGAATATGACTAAGATAATTCCTCAACAGTTCTCAATATACAGTTGATATATACAGTGGTTCCCCGCAAGACGAATGCCTCGTGCAACGAAAAACTTGCAAGACGGAAGCGTTTTGCGTTGCGTGAGGCATCTCACAAGACAAAGTTTCCTATGGCCGCGCTTTGCAAGACGAATAGGAATGCATTAAATGGGTAGATCGGGTAAACCGGGTAAATGGTAAACCGTGCTTTGCAAGATGAATTTTTTGCTATACAAAGCAGCTCACAGAACGAATTGATTTCGTCTTGCGAGGTACCACTGTACAGTACTTTGTCTCAACCTAATCCTCTCTTTGCATATCCTTAAAGACCAGGAGCTTCTAGGCAAACATGTGTCCTGTAACCTCTTGTTTTAAAAAATTAAGTATTACATGGCTGTGCCCTTTGTTCCTTCCACTCTGTGGGTGGCATATTATTATTCTGCTATCTGACTGTGAAATATAGATACTTAATTGGTCCCTGAATTCAGAGGCGCCACGAGGCCAGTCCGCTCATTCACATGCTAAGAAGAGTGGTTGGGTCTATTGCACCAGCATAATGCAGTGGGGGTTTAGGGGGTGCAGAACTCTGATAACAGCAATTGTGTTAATGAGCAAAATTACAGCCTTCTTTAATGGCTCCAGCATCCCAGGAAACAGTGAGTGCTCTGCTGTACAATGAGTGCACTCTCGTTACTATTGCTCTGTGCTACAGATCAAAGGCTTCTGTTCTCTACATCCTAGCCATCACTGAAACCCCCACCCAACACCTGCCTGATCATATGCAGATCAGTGCAGAGTACCGATTCCTTGTGTAAGTGGGTCACGTTTAAGGGTCACATTTCCATTAAGAAAATTATCTGAATACCTGCTGTATCGTCATCGACATCACACATGTGCATAATTACACTTGTGATTTTTATACAGTAGTAAAAATCAAAGCACACATGTGTCACTGACTTTGAAAGTCAGAAGAATATATGAGACGGTGCATCGTCCTTTTGTAAGCCACGCTGGTTATTTAGAGGCATGTCGTGGTTATTTAGAAGCATATTTTTCAGAAAAGTAGGCTGGGTTAAAATTACCCGCTAACGGTGATAAGATGAAAGGAGAAACACTTCTGCTTCATTTTCATAGTGGGTATGGGAGCAACCAGCATGAGCAAATTGTTTGCATTAGGTTTGCACTGAAAAATATGGAAAACTTTATGTACTAAGAGAAAATACTTTTAAAAAAAATCTAGACAGCAGAGATACGACTGTCTTTCCCTTCCCCTCCCTACCCATATCCTTCAAATCTATCTCCACAGCAGTTTGATTTCAAATTTCAAAACCAGGCACATTTCAGCAAAGCGGATAGATCCAGTGCTGTTGCCAAAGCAAGACAACCGGTGCAATTGGATGCACAGCACACAAGCAACTGTTGCAAGCTCAGTGCCCTACCATTAGGCAGAGGGAGGCAGATGCCTCAGGCCTCATGAAAGGGTAGCAAGTGGTTAACTACTTAATTTATTTTTACTGCCAGGGTGGGGGAAGAAGCACTTGCGGGGTTTTCTGCCTCAGGTGGCAAAATAAATTAACCTGCATTAGGACTACGCACCAGGGCCAGCCTGTTGAGATTTCCATTCCACCTTAAGGGCAGACGTGGGGCTGGTATGTGTCACATGTCTGTCTTACACACCAGCACTGTATACTGGGAACTTCCGTTTTGTGTATAGCTTTTGCTTTTTGCTTTGGACACGAAGGAGATCAGACATGTTTCTCTTTGTCCTGATTTATGCTCAATAAATCTGCTTGTAAATATGCTATCACAGCCTCTCTCTGGCTACTTTTGCTGCGCAGTGGGCTCTGCTGTTGCAGTGTGCACAGACTTCTAAAGTCTGTAGTAGTTCGGCCAGGAGGGGTTGAGCCAGCTGTGGGCTTGCCAGTTGCCCTCCCGTCTCCCTGGTGGCCACTAACACAGTCCACCCATGAGGCAAGGCGAGGCGGGCACCTCAGACAGCAGGATCCACGGGCAGAAGATCCAGCCTCCAAGGAATGAATTGCCCACTGCCTCTGCACACTTCTTGGAAGCCAGATCTGCCTCCTCCTCGGCACCACCCTGCAATGCAGCCTCTACAGCAGCTGGTTGGGGAACAGGTGCTGCTGCTGGTCTCTCCCCCCACACACACCTTGTTTCCACTGTAAGTCTTTATTGCCCCTTGTTTCTGATGTAGATCTTCACCCATCCCTTCTTCCCTGGTTGAGGGGTACCATTTTGTGATTTGCCTCAGGTACCAAATTGTCCTGGGCTGGACCTGCCATATACCAGGGCAGGGGGTGGGGGAAAGCTATGCAACTCCACCACCTCAGGCAACAAAATGAACTGGGTCAGTACTGGGCAGCATCTTACCATGTTGTCACCATGGAACTATCAATCACAGCATTTCAAGTACTTTGCCTTCTTCAGTTGCCACTCAGGGCATTTTTTTCCCAGCCAGAACTTGCTGGGACTCAGTTCCAGTACCTTTCAGGTGGGCGCCATAGTGATTATAAGAGAACAAAGGAGGCGTTCTGAGTTCAGGCACCTCTTTTTCTAGAAAAATAGCACCCCTGCTTTTTTATTTAAAACACACACATTTAGGATCATTCTGTATTAATTTTCTGCAGTAGCAGCCATGAAACCATCAATAAAATCATTAAATACATCATAGTTCACATTTCAAAAGAGGAAGACAGTTTTCAAAAGATGTCTGGAAGAAGGAAGGGCTGGTTCCTGTGCAAACTAGACACAATGAAAGGGTGGGGTGTGTAAGCATGTTAAAGAAAGAAATAGAAGATTAAACGAATTCCTAGAGGAGGAGGTTATCAATGGCTACTTGTCGTGATGGTTTATGTTCTACTTCCACAGTTGGGGACAGTATACAGCAGTGTTTCTCAACCTTTTTTGGGCCACGGCACACTTGTTCCGTCAAAAAAATCACGAGGCACACCACCATTAAAAAAGTTAAAAAATTTAACTCTGTGCCGCCCTATATTATAATTATGACTGTAAGAAACACTTGCCAAATATTGCTTTCCGGCGGGTCAGTACTGTGTATTGGCGGCCGCCAGACTCGTTTGCACTGAGCTTTGGGAAAGAGGAGGAGAAATATTGCTTTCCGGCGGGTCAGTGTTGTGTATTGGCGGCCGCCAGGCTCGTTTGCACTGAGCTTTGGGAAAGAGGAGGAGAAATATTGCTTTCCGGCGGGTCAGGCACGTGACAATGCAAATCGCCCTTCTCGTCGCCGCACGTCGCGGCACACCAGCCAGCGTCTCGCGGCACACTAGTGTGCCGCGGAACAGTGGTTGAGAAACGCTGGTATACAGTACTAGTTTCCGGGCAATGTAAGTGAGGAGAAAACTTTTGCATAAGATCCTGCTTGTGGACTTTCCATAGGCATCAGGATGGCCACTATGAATACAAGGTGCTGGACTAGATGGGCCTTTGGCCTGATCCAGCAGGGCTCCTTTTAAGTTCTCAATTGGGCAGGGGAGGTACATAAAGGCAGTGAAACATGAGATGAAGTGCTCACCACCAGTGCCAAGGCAAGGAACCATCCTTTTATACTCTGAACCACTGCCAAAAATGAGCCAGTGCTACCCCATGAACTGTGCCCCCGCCCCGGAATAGATAGCAATGGTACCCCTTACTGAAACACAGTTGTGATAGCTGAGGGTCATAAGTGACTGGCAGAAGAGGCAGAGCCACACATTCCAAGGGCCAGGGCTGCCCTGGACTACAAATACGAGCAACTCCCCACTTGCATGCAACTGCGCGCACACATGGCACCAGGAAGTGGAACCTGGAAGTAGGGACCACACTGAAGAGTCCTTGTGGCTTACGGACCCATTGTTAAAATCGTGTTTATGGAAGACAATCTTACTTGGCTACGAGTGATAGCCAAAGAAGATGAAGAACAAGATGTCCCTCCCCAGAGACCAAAGAGGCTGTGTTCTTCAGGCTCTGGGGAGGTCTCCTCATGAACCACAGGGATTCTTCAGGGATGCTCCCCACTTACAGTAGGCACATTTTACTTATGTGTACGGGGCCCCAGAAAAATACCCCCTGGTAAGTGGGGAGCAGCCTGCATCTGCACAATGTCAAGTGGCACTGCAGATTTATGGACTGCAGATATGCAATAATTTTGCAATGAAAACTATTGTTAAGGTCTGATAAGTGTCACAGGGGACAGAGCTGGGCTGCCTCTTAGATAGTTTAGCTTTAGTGAAGCCCAACCTTTCCTCATCTGAGTGGCACAATCTGTGCCCAAAATGGCTAGAAGAGTGAAAACAACAGAACGCATCCCCTCTCCTACACATCCCCTCTCCGTTCCACTTTAGCATTCTGTACTAGAATGAAAGTTTACACTGAACCTTGGGCAAGAAAGAACAGCTTAATAAGGCCCCCTCTCATCTGAAATTTCATATTATGAAAAACAGCTGTTTAGCAGCTGATGCATGAAATACCCAGGGAAAGGAACAACAACTGTTATTCTGCGGAATGAAAAGAACCTATGTATTTATATTGCTTTGCTTATCAGCGTTACAAACAAATGCAACAGAAAATGATTAAATTAGCATAATATGTTATTACAAAGCTGTCATCGTGTATCATGAGAATGCAGTTGTAAATTGCATAAACAGCTGAAACAAGCACAGATCCTCTATCTGCTTGGCTGGCTGAGTTGGTGCCGGGATTTTACACCCAGGAAAATGTGGTGGGTAACTTACCAGACTCCCTGTGTACAAATCAATATTCTTTCTGACCCAGAGTTGTTCAGATTCAACTGTGGTCTTTAGGTTAGAATTATAGGATTGGCAGCAGTGGAAGAATTCACTGTTAGCAAAAAAAGTTGATCCACAGGAATAGTCTGCAAAATACCCAGAGCCAGCACATGGCTTCCATAATATATCTTGCCTGCTATTTGAAAAAAAAAAGTCCTCCATCTTCACTCAAGCTCTAAATTCTTTTGGAAGACTTGAAACAATTGGATTTCTCCACAGGCTTTGACTTCTTTGGCTCTTTTTTGCTGGAACATATGGAGAATATTATACAGTTTGTTTCTATTATTAATGCTGATTGTCACAAAGACAGGCAACAAGTGACAATGGAGCATTTGACCAATCTATGCTTCTTTCATACTACCCTAAAAACACACTGCACACAATTCCAAAATGTTGCAGAGAATCAAGAAACATATTGGCCTGGTTCAGACATAAAATGACAGCATGGTTTCCTGCTACATGAATGAGCTGAGGCAAGCCAGACCCACAATGGGGAAATTGATAGCTTTTGCTTCCTATTTTAAACAAACCACGGTTTCCTGCAGCAGCTGAACTTGGGGCCTGTGCTTTGTTTAAGGTTAGTGAGAACAATCCAGGATCAATATGAGCTTCATATCCTGACTTCTTCTGAAATCATAGTTTAAACAAGTCACAATTCCTTAATTTCAACATCAGGGTTTCCTAAAACATATGAGCTATGGTGGATCTTGCAGCCGACTGCCTTGAATTTATAAATTCAGACTGATTCAGTAAAAAATCATGATCAAGTCATGAACCATAAACTCTGTAAATTAAATACACATGCACGCACACACACACACACACAGCCTTAAAAGGGGAAAGCAAGTGATTAATTCAAATGGCAATGAATCTTGAAAACTAGCTACAGATTTGGGGAATTTCTGCTTAACATATTTAGTTTTTCAAAAACCCACAATTTATCTTTGATATAGCTCAACTGTTCATATATCGTTAAATTTTAAGAATGACTGATTAATCTAACTCCTTTCTAATCTTGTCTGACATCTAAGTAGTAAAAATGCAGATTGGTTTGCTACTTTGGGTTTTTAAATGTTTCAGGGGGTTGGTGGTGTTTGCATAACCATATGATATGCATGCATCAGCATTTCTACAGGTTAATCATAACCTGAAGGCAATAGGATTTCTTCTTGCTTTCCAAAATTACAGATACATTATTGCAAATTAGTTCTGGCACAAAGGGATGCATAATGAAAACATCAGAGGAAATTACAGCGCTTTTTATAATAAGCTGAGCTTGCTCCATTAATCTGAGGGCAGAAAAAGCTGAGACATTATGTCTCTATTATTGCACTGGGGATTAAGAAGGGGACCCTTCTCAACCTGAGGATTTCTCCCTGTCTCTAAGCATCGCTACTAGCGTGTTAAGTCCAAAGGCCAATGAATATTGGTTTAATTGAAATCTCCAAGTAATGGTTAACTTTTCATTCCTAGAGACACCAGGTCACGGTTAAGTAGCAAGAGAAAGAATAAGATTAAAGGCATTCACACTTAATTACTTTAAGAAGAGCACTGCAGAGCACAGACATGTTAACACTTAATATTGGTGATGCTTTAATTTTTTTATTGTTTTGCCTAGAGATATTACTATAACTGGCACCTGTTTGGCAACTACCGCATCCAAATTGCAGGTATACCAGCCATCTGATCTACAAATCTGACATTCCTTTCAGTAGCTACAAAAGGTCAAGAAACAAATTATGAATAATAGTTGCAAATTAGCTGTGATGTTTGAGGAATTTGTGGATTCTGATATGAACAGACCTGATCTCTGCTTTGTGCGTGGGTCAGAATGTGGTCCTTCCAATTTCACCCGACTCTGAAATTTGTGGTGAGTTTTGTGATGAGTTCTCAGGCCCAAAACCACATTAAAATGTATTATTGCATCATAAATGCACTTAGAAATGAAGATTTTGAGAGACAGTACTAGTGGTCCAAGTTTCCTATGTGGCTAGGAGAGCCAACTTCACCTGGTTCGCCAGCTATGGCCATTCCTGTCAAATACTCTGCCGATAGGGAATAAGCAGGTGACCTATCAAGGAATGGCCAAACCACTGTATATGGTTTTTATTATTTGGTGTTATATATTATTGCCACAAAAAACTTTTTTCTTTTTATGGTATAGCAATAGTAAGTATTTTTATAAATAATTTTTAAAAACTTTTATGCAGGTATTTCGTTCATTTTTAATATATTTTCTTTGATCTTCTGCTCTGCTGTTGTAAAATCACATGGATGCTACCAAAGTGGCAAAGGAGTCTATCCAAACAGGTGTCTAATGCCTCTTTGCATAAATGAGCCACAAGACAGAAGGCTACCTGCAAACCATTGCCAACCTCAGTTAATGTACTATCATCCTAGTTTCCAGCATTACTGTTTTTTCCAGTAGTAAAATATTCTGCTGAAGTGGCTGCCAGAGTTGTATCATTAAGATGCCTCTAAGAGCCTTGCGGCGAGGGAGTAAAACAGGATATCCCATGTGGACTAGAGGCTTGGTTGGGGGGGGGATTTAAGGGTGCACTAATTTATTTATTTTTTACCCACTGATTGCATGTACGGTATGCATGCAAGAAATCAGTCAAACTACTGCACTTTTTTCCATTTGCTACTGGCTGTGAAGCATCAGAACTTCACTCCAAAATCCAGGATGGAAGATACTGTACCCTGAAATTAGCTACAACAGAGATTCCTAACCAATCCAGGGTTCTGGGATTACCTACTGCTCATACCCCATGAAGTATCTGGCGCATCATTTTAAACCACAGCTACCAGACATCCACCAACTGGTGTCAGGGAAGGGTGGTGATTTCAGCTAGGAAGGGAGTGGCAGGTTTTGAGCAGAGGCTATCACTGATGTAACATTGTGAAACACTTATATAAAGGCAGAAAGGGCAGAAAGCAGAGTGGACAGTCTCTGTAGAATCACATATAGAGGTGGAGTTTGGAAGAAGACTAAAAATCAGCAAGTGTTTTACAGAGTTCCAGTGAGCCCCAAACTTGCTTCACATCGGGAATTCAACTTGCATGTAAAACCAACACGAGAGCAGGGATATGCTAAACTCCCAACCCCTCCACAAGTTGGAGGGTGAGCTTCTGAAGCAGAGATCCTCAGCTACTAGTGGATCCCTACAGAACTTGGAACCCAGATCTTCCAGGGTTCTAAATTGTGTGGGAAACGTCTAAGTGATTCAGATGTTTCCCCTTTGACTCCTGGAAGGTGACAAGAGATGGTAACAGGGGTGTGTCTCATCCTTGGTCTCATCCTTACCCTCCCTATGCTGATTTTACATGCAAGTAGAATGCCTGCAGGGAGCTCAAAAGTTAGACTTGAGCCAGATGTCTGCATAAGAAACTCTGTCATGGATCAGGGCACTTGTAGGCACCATACAATGCATACCAATGAGATCATAATCTTTGGGGATGGAATAATAAAATGAGAAACAACAGGCAGAGACACAGGAGGCCAAACAAATGAGTTTGAGACCCTCAGTGGATATATTTATTTGTCTTTGTCTTCCTCATTTCATGTGGCATTGTGTGATGGTCTGGGGAGAGGTTTGCCCTTTCACTTGACTAGGCATCTCACAGGCATCTCACACACACAAAAGTGCAGGATAGCGCTGCTTGCTATGCACCTGTTGGAACACCTGGGAAATAAAAGGAAGACGAGTTCTACAAAGAGATGGAAATTGTTTCATTTCTAAAGATGCAACTTCTGGGCTTGAAATCTTTTGTTTGACATGAGGCATATGAAAATTTGAAAAGCACAAATTCAGACTCCTGCTTTGGGAAAACACACAATGACAGATGAATTATTTCCATTTAATGTGTTGCTTTCCACATTCCTGCAATGCTTTCATCAAAATATTCATGAATTCTTTTTTTAAAGTTCAATCTAATTTTGCTCTCTCTTTTTTCTTACTCTGTTGGAAATGAGGGGTTCCTTCCATACTCAAACTCTGCTATATCTTGAGAAGTTCATGCATTTTATTTTGACAATGCAACTACTAGTCTTTGTCTAAAGTTATGACTTCAAGGTACTTGGTTAGTAGGTGTCTGATTCTGATTTGGCACTTCGTAAAATAGTCCAATATAGTTTGGACCAGGGGTCCCCAGACTATGGCCCGGGGGCCGGATACGGCCCGTGAGGCTCATTTAACTGGCCCCCGGCAACCCCCGGCAACCCCCGCCACCCGCTGTCGCTGCCTACTCTTATCGGCGCAGTGCGGCGGCCCACTTCCAGGTTGCCAGAGGACCAGAAAGGGTCATTTCCAGTGCACTTCCGGGTTGCCGGAGGCCCATGCGCATGCGCACAAGCCATCCGGGGGCTCCGGCGACCCGGAAGTGCACCGGAAATAGCGTGTGTGCAGGCGCATGGGCATGTGCTCCCCCGCCCTCCGGCCCGCCGCAGAATCTGCGCTTCGGACACTGGCCCAAAGAGCGGTAAGTCTGGGGACCCCTGGTTTGGACTGAGGTAGAGGCTGTACAATTGATCTTGGGGGTCCAAGTCTACCTCATCCCCTCACCCCATTCACTATTAGGTTTTATTTATTTATTTAAGCCAGCTGTGCCTTTCTTCTTTTTGACATAAGTGGATGGAATTTACAGGTATAGTAGTCCCTTCAGAGCAAACTGATGTGGAAATGAGGAGAACTGAACTTGAGACTAGTAAAATGGGAAACAGAGAGAAATTGAAATTGACAGATTCTTTTTTTTAAAAAAAATGCTTCATTATGCTTAAACATCAACAAAACACAAAACAAAACAGACCATACATTTACGTCAATTGTTACATAAAATAAAAAGTTAACAAAAAAATAAACTCATATGTTCTGACAAAAACTCTTCTTAAGGTACATCTTAACTTCCCGTCTCCATATTTCATTTATTATTCACTAATGTATTGCATAAACCTATCCATTCACTATACAATAAAATATTATTTCTCCTGTGTCTTTGTTTCTTACTTAATATGAGGTTATTCAAAGGCAACAACCGAGTTCAGACTGCGACAATTGTTCTTATGATATGTTTTAATAACTTCCCATTTTGTGATAAATACTTGTTTTGGATAATCTTTCATTTTTTTCGGTTAATTTGGCTAGCTCTGCATATTCAACTAATTTTTGTAACCATTCTGACCTGGAGGGGATCTTATCACTTTTCCAGTTAGTCGCTATTAAGATTCTTGCATCAACGGTAGCATATAGAAAAACTTATCTTACATTCCTAGGAAACGTCTTGTCCTGTAATTCCAAATAAAAAGGCTTCTGGCTTTTTTATAAATGAGACTTTAAACATTTTTTTTAAGTTCTATGTACAGTGGTACCTCCGGTTATGAACTTAATTTGTTCCGGAAGTCCGTTTGTAACTCAAAACTGTTCTTAACATGAGGTGTGCTTTCACTAATGGTGCCTCCCGCTGCTGCTGTGCCGCCGGTGCATGACTTCCACTCGCATCCTGGGGCAAAGTTCGCAACTGGGAACATCTACTTCTGGGTTAGCAGAGCTTGTAACCCGAAGCATTCGTAAGGAAGGCGGTAACATTAGGTTCCACTGTAAATGTCATCCCAGAAGATCTTGATTTTTTTACATAGCCACCACATATGGAACATTGTACCGATTCCTTCTCTACATCTCCAACAAGTATTAGATACATTTTTATACATTTTTTAAAGCTTCCACGGAGTCAAGATACCAGCGGTACAGCATTTCTTGAAAATTTTCCCTTAAAGTGTAACACGTGGTGAATTTCCAATTTACTTTCCATAAATGTACCCACTCTTTCATATCTATGTTATGCCCAAAATCCTGGGCCCATTTAATCATGACAGCCTTCACCTCCTCCTCCTCCTTGACTTCCTTGAGTCGGTACATTTTTGAAATAGTTTTCGTTTTGGAGTTGACCAAATCTGTTTCCAGTCTAGATATTTCTGTCACAAACCCCTTTTTTAAAATCTATTTTAAATGTTTCAAATAATTGATAATATTGGAACCAATCTGCAATCTCTTCTCTTATCTCTTTGAAGCTTTTTTCTCTTGGCCAGTTTCCTCCTGTAATTTTCCTTTTAACTGCAGATGCTTCAATTGGTGAGATCCACCGAAGTGTTTTTGGCTCTAAAAGATCTTTATATTTCTCCCAGACCATGTAAAGGGATTTTCTGACAATATGGTTCAAAAAACCCTTGTGAATTTAGACTTTTCCATACCCCAGGTATGCGTGCCACCCATACCTGTTGTCGTAACCTTCTAAGTCTAGCAGGTCTGGGTCTTGTAGCGTGTACCATTCCTTTATCCAGGTGAAATTGACAGATTTCACACATCCCTACTGGAGGCTTGGACACAAGTTGTTACAATATTTGGATGTCTTCCCTTGATTGTGATGCTTGTGACGTCCATGCATTGGCTCAATGGATAGGGTAATAAACCAACCCAAATTCATCCTACTCTGTTAGAAGTTGGGAATAAATCAAATGGAAGATAGTTGAAATGAAAAATAGATGCCTTCCCATAATGTCTTGATTTGTTTTAGAAGGCAATGACAGCTCAAAGCTCTAAAGAGAAAAATCACCTTCATCCACTTTTCCTGGGAAAGACCCAAACCAAAAAGACTTTATTTCCTGTCAAATGCTGTGCTTTTCTATGAGTGATTCAGCAAAGCAGAATATGTAAAAATCTAAGTCATCAGAAATCTGGCAGACACTGCAGTGCTTCTTCTGATCCAACAGATATGTGCCAGGCTATTTGTGCCATCTGTCACACAGGAATCAGCAACAAGATGACAGGTGTACAGCTGGTGCTGTCAGTTTTGAAATGCCACTTCAGCATAGAAAGAGCAGGGGGAAAGTGTGGGTCAATCAGCATGCAAAACAAAGAACCTCAGTGGTGAAAACAGTGAAATCGGCAGAAGTTCAACTCAATTTCCAATGGGCTGGCTGGTATTCCAGCCATCCAATATCACCCTTTCTAAGTGGCAGCAATACATTCCTCAGAAGTGAAAAGGTCGCCGTGTCCATAAAAGAACTTGGCTGCCTATTTCCAGCAGTAGCTCATGTTCATATTCCTAGTGTTGCAAGGAAGCTCACCCTTCCTATAATGGCCAGTGATACAAAGCCAATATATAATGAATCCCTCTGCTGCAGAGGCATGGAATAGGAACACAGCAGAACAAGCTCCTCAATTGATTTTTGCCATGGAAACCTAGTTGCCAGAAAAGTATTCATCAAATGGTGGCCGCCAGCTGACCTCCATTATTCTGCTCCTCCTTTCAAGTCCTCCTTTGGTGAAAATGCTCTTTCGCACTTTATGAATATGTGAGCAGGGATGGAAATGCATATCCCAAAGAAGTGAGATTCGGAGAGGCTCTTCATACCTCTAAGTGCAAGTCAATCATGGCCCCACAAATTACTGGGATGGAAAGCCCCAAAGTCAAATGAACCCAAGAGGGATTTAAGGTTGGAAAAGTGGGAAAGGAAACATTGTTGGATCAATCCATCAACCTCTGATGGATGATTTAGAAGGATTGGGTCCAGCATCACTTTTGCTGTGCATGTGTGCCAGTATCCATACTCAGCAGAGTTACATCTCAACGCAGCTCCTTCCTTGGAAGCGTCTTCGGGGTTGAAGGTACACACAGTAGACAATAAACACTTATGGATGCCATAAAGACTCAGTCAAATGTAGAGGTTTGCTTGACAGGCATAAAAACACATTGGTAGCAAATATATACAGTGGTACCTCTGGTTAAGAACTTAATTCATTCCGGAGGCCCATTCTTAACCTGAAACTGTTTTTAACCTGTGGTACCACTTTAGCTAATGGGGCCTCCCGCTGCTGCCGCACCACTGCCGCACAATTTCTGTTCTCATCCTGAAGCAAAGTTCTTAACCCAAGGTACTATTTCTGGGTTAGTCTGTAACCTGAAGCGTCACACAGAGACAAACACAACCTGTTCCCTGCATCCACCATTAACTGGTGGATGAAGCACATTGCTCACAGGACCTCAAGGGCTAATCAAGGGGTAAGCAACATGGTGCCCTCCCGGTGTTCGTGTCTGGGAACTAACACTAGCCCAGGTGACAAGAAAGAAAGAGATAGCAGCTGCAGAGAACCCACCTAGTCTAGTTGAATCCAGAGGAACCTCAGAGGCCTGCCCCCTTCAAGCTGTCAACCAGAGACCTGTGAAGAGCCACTCTAGAGGACTTGCTGCTGCAAGGTCTATGAATACTGTAGATGTGAAAAACAGCACAAGCATAGGTCCATGCAAGAGATTCCCTTTACCTAAATGAGGTGGATGGAGCCTGACTGAGTCTTCATGGCCTGCTCTAGTTCATAAAAGCTTAGTGTGGCTCTGATCCTAAGGTTGGTAGCATGCTCCAACAGAGTTATCCATGATGGTGCAGCCCTACCCCAGCCAAATTTGATACCTTCTGCGCTCCCAACCTATATGGGCCAGCTGCTCTCATGACCACTTTGCTGTGCTCTGCATGTTTCAAGACTAAGTCAGACTAGTGTGGCTTCCTCTTTGATCATATCTTCCTTTCATGTGCTCGTCTTTCCTCAGCCAAAAGTCTTTGCTCTTTCCCATAACTGGTGAGTGCTATAGATGCCCCCAAACCTAAGCATTCTTATGAGATCATCTAGCCCGGCATCCTGTTCTCACTTTGACCAACCAAAGGCCTATGTGAAGCCTGCAAAACAGGACCTGACTGCAACAGCGTCAAAAGTGAGGCCTTGCCTTTCCCACACCTGGTCTGCCATCTCTCTTCTGTGCTCTCCTATGCAGAAATCTCTTAACACCTCTGTAGCTAACCCAAATATACTCTCTCTTCTTGAATAGTAAAGCACTAAAGGAAACCTGATAATTAATGCCCAAAAGTGCAACTGCTGCTGAGATAGCGATAGCAGTAGAAACGCGAGAGACAGTAATCAGCGTTTGTATTCTTGCCGAACTATGCAAAAGTGATACTCTGCTTAGAATGGCTGTTCCTCTTTCTGCTAAACTAGGGCAGGTCTATTGAGGCAAAGGCAGTCAGCTGCTAGATCTGCGCTCTGACTCTTTTGTCATGTTGATGCCGACTATGACAGTGCTCAATGATGACAAGGAGAGACTTACTGCAACCCCAGGCAATCACTTCCATATTTGAACAGCCAACTTCTTTTTTTACTTTTAGACATGCACTTTGCATTCCCATGTGCAATTTTAAATATTTCAAGTGATCTACCAGAGTGGAGTGTGGATCCCTATCTTTCTGCTGAAATAAGTACTTGAAAAGCCACAGGAATTTATGATTAAAATGCAAATCAAAGGAACTGAAGATTTTAATCTGTTATTACTATTCTTAATTCCTTACACACCAGCACAGATAAGAACATTTTCAGCTGTTGATCATCATGACTGAACAATTTCCCCATGAAATAAAGGATCCTATTGTAAGGGTAATTTAACCCATCAAGAAGGCCACTTTTTTTTTTAAGGTCATTGTTAGTGGGCTGTAATTACAGAGAGGGTAGCAATATTCAGTCAGTCTTGAATCCATTCAAGCTTAGCCAATAAGGTTGAAGGGGAATTACGAAGATGAACCTTTAAAATGATTAAATCAAGCCTGGTGGGGGGAGTAAATGTCAGCTGTCTGGCTTATACCTGAAACTTTCTACTAGAGCTGGTTGTACACTTGGCGACCTAAGGACAGAGAGTGGTTACAGCAGCATCCCTTGCTAGGTAACTCAAGAGCATCCTGTTGTTCTGCCTGCCAGGTAAAGTTCTGGACATAAAAAGAGTCCTGCTGGATCAGACCAAAGACTAGGAAGTCCATTATAGTGCATGAAGGCAAAATCTCTCCCTGTTTTCTCTCTACCCAGCAACTGAGATTCAGAGGTCTATTGCCCCTGAACATAGAACAGGCTTCCTCAACCTTGGCCCTCCAGATGTTTTGAGACTACAATTCCCAGCATCCCTGACCACTGGCCCTGCCCTGCTAGCTAGGGATCATGGGAGTTGTAGGCCAAAAACATCTGGAGGGCCGAGGTTGAGGAAGCCTGACATAGAAGCTCCCCTCAGAAATCTTTCAAGGCTAATAAGCATCAGTTGACCTTTCCTCCATAATTTTGCGTATTCCAGGAGTGGGAAATTTATGTCCTTCCAGATGTTGGAGAAGTACAGCTCCCATCATCCATATCCATTTCGCCACACTGGCGGGGGCTGAGAGTGATGGAGTCCAACAATAGGGAGCCACATGTTACCCATCTCTGATCTATCCTTTTTTAAAAAACAAAAACCCAAGCTAGTGATCATCACCTTTCCCTTGTAGCAGTGAATTCCAAAAGTTAAATTATGCCTCAAGTATGTTCTTTTGCCTATCTTAAACCTGCTACCAGTTTCAATTCCTAGTGATTGAATTATGAGAGAGGAGGATAATTTATCTTTCTCTGTGCTACTTAGAATTTTACAATTCTTTCTGAGGTCCATCAATTTGTCCCCTCAGCCTCACCCTGTCATCTTTTTTCACAATCTCTGTGCCATTACTTACTACAATGCATCAGGGCGATGGCCCTCTTATGTTGATGTTAGTTGGTATCTAGGCTGCATCAAAAATCCTTTGGGATGATATTGCTTCTTGTACAAGGGCTTGAATCCTGTTGCATAAGTGGAAAGCACTTCTCTTGCAAGGTGTAGCACCAATCCCCCCCATCCGCTACTGCACCCTGCTGTAGTGGAGGACCCCACAACCCTCCTAAGCAGATTGGGAAAGGGCACAATGGACTTCAAGTAGTTGTGGTGAAAGGTAAAGGACCCCTGACAGTTAAGTCCAGTCGCAGACGACTCTGGGGTTGCGGTGCTCATCTCGCTTTACAGGCCAAGGGAGCCGGCGTTTGTCCACGGACAGTTTTTCCGGGTCATGTGGCCAGCATGACTAAGCCGCTTCTGGTGCAACGGAACACCGAAACCAGCACAGTGCATGGAAACGCCGTTTACCTTCCCGCCGGACAGGTACCTATTTATCTACTTGCACTGGTGTGCTTTCGAACTGATAGGTTGGCAGAAGCTGGGACAGAGCAATGGGAGCTCACCCCATCGCAGGGATTCGAACCGCCGACCTTCGGATCGGCAAGCCCAAGAGGCTCAGTGGTTTAGACCCCAGCGCCACCTGCGTCCCTCAAGTGGTTGTGGAGAATGGTCAAATAAAATAAAATATAAAACACCTTACATAAGCAGAAGTGTTTTCTGTCCATGTAGATTGTGATTGTGCACATGGTGAAAACTCAGGGAATCACTTCTCTTTGCTCCTCTTTCCCCCAAGAAATCATCTTGGGATAACCATCCCCCAAGAAGAAGTGTGCATGCACACGAAAGCTCATACCAAAATAAAAACTTAGTTGGTCTTTAAGGTGCTACTGAAGGAATTTTTTTATTTTACTTCGACCCAGACCAACACGGCTACCTACCTGTAACCATCCCCCAAGAAATCATCTTGGGATAACCATCAAATGTCACCTCTCTAGCTTCCCTTTACCATTGTTATGTCACAAATACTGTTCCCTAGAGCAATGATGAGATACTCTATCTATGCTATTTGCCTGTGACCTTTTCCCCTACCTGGTGTGACTGGCTTCCACAAAGACCTGTTGGGTTTCTAACCCCCAACTTCCATGCAGGGAAACTCCTCAACTTCAGCTTCTCCCCTGCTATTTCTTTACTAGTAACTGGTCCAAGTAAAGTGGGTTGCTGTGGCTAGAATTTTGCCTTGTATTGAGCTAGCACCTTTAAAAAAATTCAGCAATACATACTGGCACTTCAAGCCCCAAAGCCATCTCACATACTGTTTGCCATTTAGTTTAAAACAACATTTGTTGTCATTTGAATTGGCATTTATTGGTGTTTGCTCATTTCCCCCAAATAAGCAAAGCAATGTTGGCATTGACAGAAAAATTATATCCATTACAATAACCTCTGCAGTACTCTAGTGTTGTGAATTCCAAAGTAAAGTACTAGTTGCAGGAGCCAATGTTCAAATGCATGTGTGAATAGACAAACAAGCAGATTTGGTTATACAGATAAGGGGGCTACTCCCCTCTGTGATCACCATGGAATATTCAAATGAAAGATCCATATGCCATACATTTAAAGCACATGACCTCCCCCAAAGAATCCTGGGAACTGTAGGTTATTGCTGGGGGTTGTAGCTCCATGAAATTACTCTTCCCCAGATTGTTAGGGGAACAACATGTGCTTTAAATGTGTGTTGGAGATGCTTAAATAGATGATGTGGATAGGTTAAAAGAGGAACGACTGGGACAACCTAAGTAGCAGCAGGAACAATATCTAACACCTGGGCTGAGGGCATTTTTCTTCTTCATCCTCTCCCCCACAAAGCTGTTGTATGTTCTTATGTTTTAGGTCATCCATCACAGTCTTTAAAATACAGTGTTATATGTATTGTCAATTGGATACAGACCTGGGCTGCAACCTTAACCCGCTTACCTGAGTGCAAGTCCCCTTGAATTCAATGGACTTGCTACCGTATTCATTAGGATTGCATTGTGAGTCATGCTTAGAGTAGACCCACCGAAATCAGTGAGATTCAGTGGCATGTGGTTTGTAGGGGAACAGTTAGGGCCAGAGGCATAGCTGCCAAGTTATCCCTTTTTTTAAGGATTTTCCCTTATGCTGAATAGGCTTCCTCGCGAGAAAAGGGAAAACTTGGCAGCTATGGCCAGAGGTGCCAGCTTGCGAGGGCAATTGGGGGAGCGATGCACACATGATATCACAATGTCCTAGCATCGCACCTCCCTCCCTAAGCAGGGCAGGAGTTTCCTGGGCTTTGGGGAGGAGGCACCAGGCCTCTGACAGAATGCTAAAGCCTTGCTGCCTCCTTCCCAAAGCCAAATGGGCTTTGGGAAGGTGGCAGGAGGGCCCTTGGGCCCTTGAGGAGACTAGCCGAATTCCCATTCCTCTGACGGCACACCACTGGTGAGACTGAAGTTAATCATTAAGCATGCATCAGTTTGCATCTAATACAGTGTTTTCGTTTTCATTTATTTTCAGCTGCCCTAGAGACCTGTTGTCAGGCAGGAAAGCGGATTTTAAATATTTTAGTTGAATGAATGAAAGATAGAGATAAACAAGCATCACTATGATTGGCAGGCACAGATAAACAGTGTTTTTTTAAAACCACGCTGCTCGAGTATCATGGAGAGGCAGTTAAGCCCTTCAATATGCAAGGCCGCTTGCAAGAGTCCAGTACTACATCACCCCATTCTTTGAATTCAGCAGAACATCTTCTGACTTTTTACTACCCTTGCTGCCTGCTCCTCCCCCTCCCCTTTCTTTTCCTAGGGCTAAACTTAGTAAGGCATTTTGAAAGGTTAATGGTGATTTTAATGGACCTGCTTTAATTTTCAGCATTGTAACAGAACCTTACATATGCAAACATGTCGTGGCCTTTGCAAGTCCTCAGCCTAGAGACAGTGATTCATTGCTACCACCTTCAGAATTATTCTTTCAAAACAAAGTAGAATGAGAGCACTTCGTGATTTACTAGGGTTTTATTTATTAAGGGGGGGATTGGAGCTGCTTTTTCTTCCAGCACCCATTTGGGTACCTCCCCTACAGCAGTGAATACTGAACAGTCAGGTTGATTCTTTCAAGCACTGGAATAGGGTGCTGTGCTTTGGGGTGGTAAGGGGTCTGGAAACAAAACTTATAGGGAAAGGATGAAAAGAGCTGGGTGTATTTAGTCTGGAAGAGAGAAGCTGAAGGAACATGGGAACCTGCCTTACTACAAATCAGACTGTTGGTCAATCTAGCTCAGTATTGTCTACACTGACTGGCAGTCACTCTCTAGGTTTCAGGCACAGGACATTCCCAGCCTTACCTGGAGATGCCGGGGATTGAACCTGGGACCTTCTGTGTGTGAAGGGTCACTGAGTTCTGACCCTTCCATAAAGGGCAGTAAAGGGAGACTATGATAGTGGCCTTCAGATATCTGAAGGACTGTCATGAATAAGATGGAGTAGGTTTGTTTTCTGTTGCTCCAGAGAGCAAAACTAGAATCATCGAATTGTAGAACTGGAAGGGACCACGAAGGTCTTCTAGCCCAACCCCCTGAAATGCAGGAATCTTTTTGCTCAACGTGGGGCTCGAACCCACAATATGAGATTAAGAGCCTCATGCTCTACCAACTGAACTAATATGAACTACCGTAATATAGGAACTAATATGAATGGATGCAAATTGGAAGGAAACAGATATTAGAAGAAACTAAATATTAGAAGAAACTCCCCTATCAATAAAAGCTGTTCAACAGTAGTCCACTTTCCCTCAGAAGATGAGTGAGCCAACTGTCAGGGATGCTTTAGTAGGCACTAGGCAGCCTTGTATCGGGAGGTTTTTATTTTGTTTTTAGATATGCTGTGAGCTGCCCAGAGTGGCTGGGGAAACCCAGCTAGATGGGTGGGTATAAATAGTAGTAGTAGTACACTTCCTGTGCTGGGGATGGACTAGATGGCATCCAAAGTGCCTTCCAGATCTAAACTTCCACAGTTCTATGATTCTTCTAAGCATGCAAAGAAGATATGTCACATGTATATGGGGGGGAGACTACTTATTTGGTGCGAAAAGCCAGGTAAGCTGGGTATATAATGAATGGATTTGGGAGGAGTCAGATTCATAATACAGTGGTACCTCGACTTATGAATGACTCGACAAAGAATTTTTCGACTTACAAATGGAGGTAATGGCCGCGCGCTTACGAATGTCTCGACATCCGGGGGGAAACCGTGATGGTTTTAGATAGGGATTTTTCGACTTACACATTTTTGGAAAGGGTTGCTTCGACTTACGAATTTTTCCGTTTTCAATGTATTCCTATGGGAAATCGCATTTCCAATGGCGTTTTTCGACTTACAATTTTTTTTACTTACGAAGGTGCCTTCAGAATGGATTAAATTCATAAGTCGAGGCACCACTGTAACTTCAAGACTGAAATTTATCATTATTATTATTTAAAAATGGTCTACCCTCCTCCCTTCAAGAATCAAGGGGTACCTCACATTTTATATATCCAATAACCCTGTGTGACAGGTAGGTTGAAAGGAATTCAGCAGCAGAACACATGGGGAAGCTTTGTTCCTCCAAATGCTGCTGAACTACAACTCCCATCAGTCCCAGCAAGCATGGTCAAAGGCCAGGGATGTTTGGCAACATCTGGGGGGACAAAGGTTTCCCATTCCTGAGCTAGATTAATACCTCAGCTCCTAGGATTACCTGAGCTTGGTGGTCACTGGTTCCTGGTGGTTCAGGGTCCAAAACATCTAATAGAGGCTTATATTATCATCACATCACTCACTAAAATCAAAGTTCCTCTGTCCTTGCTGAGGTTGTCCTTCTGAGCCTTTAATAATCAGCACAAATGTGGCCTATTCCAGATCTATTGATAATGCATTTGTGCAGTATGAAAAGTGCCCACAGGAGATTACTTTGACTCCAGAGTTTGCGATAAATTCTTAATCAGCTGGAATCCATCAGTTCCAAGAGAACAACAAGCACCACAGCACACCAAGTAGCCTTTGGGTTGGAGAATGAAACAAAGCACTAACACCTCCACAGGCATTGTGACTGATAAGTATCAGGGTACAGTATCTGAAAGCTGAACAAAGCTTCCATCAGCAGCTTGCTTGAGAAAAATCAAGGCAAGGTGGAGTACATGCAGGTTTCACAATTGTGTGGCTTTCCAAACTAACACCAAGCACTTCTGCCGGTTGTGGAACACTGGCTGTAATATTCACAAGGTTATTTTATGCCAACAATGTCACTGTGAAAGGGGTATGAACCGAGGGCATGTGCATGGTGCAGCCAGGCAGATTTGGACTGAGTCCAGAGTTACCCTGTTTTCCCTATTTTAAGACGTAGTCAAAAAATAAGCCATAGCAGGATTTTTAAGCATTCAAGGAATATAAGCTATACCCCGAAAATAAGACATAATGATAGGCGCAGCAGCAATGCCGGCCGCGGCAGGAGGAGGAAAAAAATAAGACATCCCCTGAAAATAAGCCATAGTGGGTTTTTTGAGGAAAAATAAATATAAGACGGTGTCTTATTTTCAGAGAAACATAGGAAGCTTTTTTTTTTCTTTCAAGAATCACATTCCTTCAGAGGTAATCAGTTGAGCAGCACATACGGCTTAGGTCCAGGCTATCCAAAGGATTATATTCCACCCCCACCCTAAGAACCTGCCTGGTCTCCGAGATCTTTGAGGCAGTCCCTTCTCTCAGGCACATTTGATAGGACTGGCTCCCTCTTTGTCTTTCCACTGGCAGGTGAAGCTGTTTTTATTCTTATTGATTGTTTTTTGAGGAAAGGGCTTTAATAGTGTGATGCTGCTTTTATTGTTTTTTAATAAATTAGTTTTTGTTTTGATTCTATTGGAGTTTAATTACTTTTTACCTATTAACTTTTTAACTTTTAATGTCTTTAACTTTTTGTGTTTGTTTGTTTGTTTGATTTATATATACTACCCTTCATCATAAGAACCCTAGGCAGTTCACAGAATAAAATACAGGATTTGATTTTTGTAAGCTGCCTTGAGACCTGGTCTAGGAAAAAGGTGGGAAATAAATAAATAAATATAGCTAGCTAGCTAGCGATGGACAAGGGCTGAAGCCAAAGGTGGGCAATAGCTCTCTTCTCTCTTCCCCTCCCATGATTTTCCTCCCCCATTTTGTTCCCTCCCAATCTCCTTCTCTGGGCTGCCTCCGCCCACCTGCATGAATTGTGGCAGAGAGCTGGTGCTAATGTTTAAAATGCTAAATGGCTTGGGGCCCCAATACCAAAAAGTGCGCCTTCTCCACAGAGGCAGAGCTAGCTGCTCCAGCCCCAGGGGGGCGCCACCTGCAGTGATGTCACCCCCCCTCAGGGATGACACCCGGGTGGACCAGCCCCACCGCACCCCCTTTCTCCACCAGTGCTTCTCCAAAAATCAGCCATCTTGGACCCTACTGTTGGCAAGGGAAGTCCTGTTGCTAGTGCTGCCAAACGGGGGTGCCCAGGTGGTGTTGACCTATGGAAGGTCTTCTCAGAGGGGGTTCCCTGTTTTGGGAAATGGCCTCCCTGGTGAAGTACATCCCAGGCATTTGGCAGCTGAAATATATTTTCCCTGACAACTTTAGAATTATTAGCTGTGAAAGGTGTTTTGTTTATGTTTATTTTTTTTTTACATTTGTATTGTTTTAACCATTGATGTGTTTGTCAGCCTGGGCTCCTTCGGGAGGAAGAGCCAAATATAAATGTCATTAAGTAATTCGTAATAGCCATCTCTTCCTTTCTCACTCACTTTCTCAGTCTCATGAAATAGAAAGGTGGGAATTACAACAGTAAAGTCAGTGTGTGTGAATGTGTTAAAAAGGAGCAACCATTTTTGGTAGTCAGGTTATGAAATGATTTGGCAAGAAGCCTATTGCAATATATTCACTGGTGTATGTGGGTTATATTGTTGTATTGTGGGAAGATAGAAAATTCCAAAATTTGTGAGCTCCTGGTCTTTGGGAAAGAAAGCAAAGCAACCTAAGTGGGTGGTCAGTACACCTAACCTTGATGGGCAGCTGTAAATTAATATTGCATAGCACCTCAAGACAGCATAATATAAAATTCATTTGATGTTGCACTCCTGTAGAGTAATTTGACCTTTAGTATGAAGAAGGGGGTGAGGAGTGAAGGAAACTCTGCCAGATACTCTGAACACGGGGCCTGCTTCTGCATTGGCTGCAATCCATCAAAGAGATCTGGAGAAATTTGGTCATTAACTTCTTTTGCAATCTTATTGTTAAAAGCAGGGTCTTTTTCACTTGTTAGCAGATTTCAGAGCTGCAAAAATAAGGAAGGATGCAGCAAGAAATGACATCGTCAAATAGTTATTAACTGATGTTTTTCATTTTTTAAAAAATATATTTTTATTAATTTTCCAATTAAAACCAATTATATCACATTCGTTATTTCAAATTATACACATATATATCAATCAAACCGAATATTATGCCAAATCATCTAAAAAAATTTTTTTGGGGGGTTCCCATGCTTCAAGAAATTGGGGATTCCTCGCAACCGTCCACTGCCGTCTTTTTTCTAAAGTTCAAATCGTTTCTCCAAGTTCATAATAATCCGAATCTTTCCCTTATAGTCACATAGATGTTTTCCACTTTCAACCGATTGTTTCCCAGCTGCTGAGATAAATATCAAACAAGGTTTCACAAATGTTCTTTCTCCTGTGTGGGTTAATCAGTCCAGCCTCCCCATAAATCTTCTTGGTCTGGAGCTCCCTGTTACGTCAACACGAAGCAGCGCCATCTTAAAAAAACTCAAAACACTTTCGTTTTCTCTCACAACCGGGTAGATTAACGATCTTTATAAAATTTACAGCTTTTCCAGGCAGAAGACCCAAACATCAAACCATAGACTCTTGGTAAATTAATGGATCTCCTTGCCCTATAGCTGAACTTAGCTTCAGGTCGCTGCTCCAATTCAAAGTGCGTCACAGCTCATAAATCCTCCGAACGCGTCCAGGACTCCTTCCGTCCAACTAGAGGGGGGCTTTTCTCGTCGGCAACTCCACATCTTTAAAAAATATGCTCAGTAACAACAGTTTATAAAGTTCAACTCACACAGTCTTTTGCTTCTCTTTCACTCCAAACAAACCAGGACATCGCGTCTGGGAAGGTACGAAGTAACTCATATGAAGAAAAATAAAAAAAACCTCACTTCCCTTATCGCTCCGTCCCCATCAATCCTTCTTTCAGATGAAATACAGCCTTTGACTCCTCTCCCTCAACAGCATAAATTTCTCAGCAGTAAACAGCGCTTCTTCCCCTCCTTCTGAAGTATGTCCATAGATTTAAGCCTAATTATCTTCTTTAACCATGGAAATCCCCGCCATGCAGATTAGCGTCCGGGAGTCCTGGCCCTCGTAAGTGCTCAGCCCAAGCTCCCCCCACTCCCAAAACAGTCGGAGTGGGTCTGGGGGCATCGCGGGCCAGCGGCCCCTCTCCGTAACCCCCGGAGAGGGTAGGGGGTTGCCATTTACTCCCCTAGCAACCGCCAAATTCCTTACGAAGGTCAGAGAGATGGAAAACAGGTCCGCCATTCCTGCCGGCGGAAACCGGAACCCCTATTAACTGATGTTTTTCAGAGAATGGTTGATAGTGATCTAGAAGAGACAGAACTGAAGAACAGTTGTACATAGCAAAATTACAGAATAGCTCTTTGGTCCAGCTTGTTCCTCAGTCCCGCCCCTTATTTGTCCTGGTGTAGGCTGCAACCCTAACCCCACTTACCTGGGAGTAAGCCCCAGTGAATTCAATGGAATTTACTTTTGAGTAAACATGGTGTTGTGCTATGACTCTTCAGTCTTGTGTTGTGGCTCAGCCCACTCAAGTAAAAGTCGATAGTGACCTGCAACACTCAGCATATATCCTTTCAATCAGCCTCCCACATGCATCAATGAGAATTGCACTCCCCCACACACACACAAAATCATAGCTGCCAAGTTATCCCTTTTTTTAAGGAATTTTCCCTTATGCTGAATAGGCTTCCTCGTGAGAAAAGGGAGAACTTGGCAGCTATGCACAAAATACCCAAGCAAAATCAGTTTATTTTATCACCCATTTTTTTAAAGTCTGTTCATCACCTAAGACTGAAGTTCCTGGACTTCCTGTCACCCATTTGGTCACTGGGTGTGCCCTCTAGTTCTTCCAGGCAGAGCTGTGTAGATTTCACCCTGCAATTGATAGTAAACACTGGGCATGTTTCCTGTCACAATTAACATAATTGAATGGTTTATTCAGCTTCAAGACGCTTTGCTAATACCTAAGAAAAGTCTCAAAACAAAAAAGAAGGGGAGTGGAAGAGAAAAATGAAACTCTGGGGGGGGGGGAAGGAAGCTGATTTTGTCAGGCCTTGAAATGTTGATTTTAAATCCAATTCCAATTATTGAGGAATCTATTTCAGAAGGATTTGTAAAGTAAATGTTTAGTTTTTAACACAAGAAGAACCCCACATGCAATATTGATGACTTCGAAGAATGTAAACCTAATTGAAGTCAATTTTATAGGATGCATGATTAGAAGCTGAGCATTTTTAGTTGATTGGATGATTGAAAGAGATTATTTTTTATTGTTTTAAGTCCAAATTCCCCATCTGTTCTTGTATGCTAACATCACACTCCATTGCACACTTCCTAATTAAGATTGCTAATGATCTGTGTAACTGGTCAATCCAGGGGTTGTAGAAAGATGAAGTGCCATTAGCATTTTATCTCAGTGATCACTGCATCTAATTGTTACAAATATGTTGCAGCTTTTGTAAAGCTCATATGGGAATAGATTTGCCTCTTGTTCTTGTTGCTGTTCAAATCATTTTTGCAACTGACTGTCATTTGAATAATATACTGAAAGAGTAAAATAAAAAAAATTCCTTCAGTAGCACCTTAAAGACCAACTAAGTTTTTATTTTGGTATGAGCTTTCGTGTGCATGCACACTTCTTCAGATACAGTGAAATGGAAGTTTCCAGGCACTTATGTAGAGAAGGGGTGGGGAGGGGGAGGGGGGATCACTCAGAAGGGTGGTGGAAATGGGTGATTGACTGACTGATAGCTGTTGATGACCGGAAACGACTGCAAATGGTTTTGCATGAAAAAGCAAGGATTGAGATGGCTGAAGATCGCTTATCATGTATAATGAGATAAGAATCCGATATCTCTGTTCAAACCAGGTCCCTCCATGGTTTTGAGCTTGGTGATAAGTTGCAATTCAGCAACTTCTCTTTCCAGTCTATTTCTGAAATTCTTTTGTAGTAAGACAAAAGAATTTCAGAAATAGACTGGAAAGAGAAGTTGCTGAATTGCAACTTATCACCAAGCTCAAAACCATGGAGGGACCTGGTTTGAACAGAGATATCGGATTCTTATCTCATTATACATGATAAGCGATCTTCAGCCATCTCAATCCTTGCTTTTTCATGCAAAACCATTTGCAGTCGTTTCCGGTCATCAACAGCTATCAGTCAGTCAATCACCCATTTCCACCACCCTTCTGAGTGATCCCCCCTCCCCCTCCCCACCCCTTCTCTACATAAGTGCCTGGAAACTTCCATTTCACTGTATCTGAAGAAGTGTGCATGCACACGAAAGCTCATACCAAAATAAAAACTTAGTTGGTCTTTAAGGTGCTACTGAAGGAATTTTTTTTATTTTACTTCGATCCAGACCAACACGGCTACCTACCTGTAACCAATACTGAAAGAGGCAAACCCAGTAAAATATTCAAGTTCAGTAGCAGAAAGTACAAAGGGGGGAGGGGTAAAAATAAAAATAAAACACAAAACCCTACAGGAATCGAACTTAACATTTTAAAATCCCACCCGGAGCTCTAAAGAAATATCACAGCACACTGAAATTTGTCAACAAAGACTCTTAATCAAAAGTTTGCAAAAGGCCAAGAACCTCTTGAAGGTGAAAAGGGGTCTGAATAAAACACAAAACGCTGGTGTGGACATCACAAATTATTCATTTTAAGAAGTGTGATAGAAGAATGTGGTCTTCTTGAAGTGGCAGAAAGACTGGATTGACGTCAGAGTTTTTTTCATGAAATAATTTCATTAAATAAAATATGAGCAGAGACAATATCGTAACAACATGGGGAAAACTATATACAAAGGAAGATGGTCCTGCAACTTTTCATCCAAGTACTTATTGGGGGCAGGGTGGGATAGTCAACGGGTAACCTTCCAGTGTGCAGCAGATGGTTCTGATGAGGATGAGATTTGAGCAGCTTCCTTGTGGGGAGAAATCCCAGTAATTTATTTGAGCCCTCCCAGGACACAGCCTTGTCACTTTCATCTGACACAGAAGTCCCTTGCAGTACCTCTCCTCTCCCCAGTCACCAGAAGTCAATGGCTGCAGAACAAGGTGAGGACCCTTGAATCAACCAAGGAAACAGCTCCAGGGAGGCAGAGCCTACCATGTTCCATGTCTTGTCAGTCTACATCAGGCATCCCCAAACCTCAGCCCTCCAGATGTTTTGGACTACAATTCCCATAATCCCTGACCACTGGTTCTGTTAGCTAGGGATCATGGGAGTTGTAGGCCAAAACATCTGGAGGGCTGCAGTTTGGGGATGCCTGGTCTACATGATGCTTCAGTTGGCTCCTGCTCCATGCAGAGATAATATCCCTCTGGCTGCCTTAAGGAGGAGAGCATTTTCAGGCAGAAGGGACCCCTGGAGCTGTCCAAGGTCCTGCTCTTCTCTGCCCTTGAATTTGACCTACTACTACCTGCTTCCCTTGCAAGCCTTGAGCTCCCATGGAACTGGACGCATCTCAGGAAACTTCATTTGTCAACTTAAGACATTCTTAAATAATAGGTAAATTTAGTCAGTGTAGTTGTCCAGCTGCTATTAAACTAGCTATCAGCTGAATCTCAGGTGTTTTTCTTCCACTTGATAGCACTAGTCATTTTTTGCTGTTCTTAGTAAAATGGCTATTAAATCCTGATCATTGTTGTCAAGAATCCTCTTCAGGTAACATAGCAGCGCTTTTTGCACCCCAGGTTATTGCATATCAGGTATTTTGATCTGTATTAAGTTTTTTCAATCATTCTTTATAGAGCAGCATGTGCAGAAAATAAGGTAAAAAAAATCAGCATACCTAGATTTACATCTCCAGCAAACTCATTTTGCTAAGTTATAAGTACATTTCAATCAGTGCAGTGTAAAGTACCACTAAAACTGTCATTTTAATGAAAAAAATCCTTTAGGTGTGCAGGTATTAAACTGGCATGAACATTCAACCAAATCCATCTTCAGTCATTATCTGGCATAATTCAACCTAAATGTCTCTTCCATTTATTCAAAAAGTTACTTCTACATTTATCAGGGTTTAACAATGACATAGATCTTACTGGCCAAACCTTTTCTATTACACATTCCAATTAATTGTCTAAATTATGTCTTGTTCAAAGTTAAAATACGTTTTTGTATAAAAATAAATATTCTCTTTCACATGCAGCTGAAAGGTCTGAGCTTCAGGATTTTTAAAATGTAAGAACATGAACAATTATCAACACTGCCATTCCCCTCCCTGCCAAGCAAAACTATACCCAAAGCAGTTATTTATTTTCTTATATTTATATCTCACTTTTCTTCCATCATGGAACCCAAGGTGGCATTTGAATGACCTTTCAGTGAAACAGACTATTTGGGGCTACAGTCCAGAAGAGAAAGGGAATCACTGTGCATTTGGCAACTAAACTTCTCTCAAGACTCTCTTAGTTACTTACAAAACTCTGTGGGGAGTAATAAAAATTAATGGATAGAGTTCTTAGTGGGGTCATTCCATATCAAGTAATCCAAGTTTTTTACCTCATGTCATTCAATTTTCTTAATATTTTGTACACTTGTTGAATGATCAAAACCAAGTTTTGTATAAGGCTTTTCCTCCCATAATTTTGTTTGAAATGAATTTTGTTGTAATGTTCATGAAATGAAGTACTAACAAGAATTATTTCAAATTATTATTAATTCTATCATGCAATAGCAAGCTATCACTCGGCTTTGGAACACATTTTTAAAAGAAAAGCCCAACTAGATTTTCAGATACCTTTTAACTGAATAACTTTCTAAAGGAATGGCTGAAGTTACTGATATTCTAGTTTGAAGTCTTGTTCATTCTGTTACATTTTACTCCAAGAAGATCAATTTATCCTAAATAGAACCCAATAAGACAGACATGTATGTGGTGTGTGTGTGTGTGTGTGATCCCATTATGAAATTTTGCAGGTAGCTCTTAGAAATATTAAATGATCAATACAAATTTTGGAAATTTTAAATCATATTAACTTTTAAAATCACTTTTAAAAAATTTAAATTTTGTAACTTACATTTTAAATTTAAAGTAAGTCCATCATGTGACATATCATATTAAAGCCCATGAAGTAAAACTGAATCTCACCAACAAATCACAGCTCTACGGTTTACACATAAATTCAAGTAACAGGTGTGGCTTCAATAACACATGCTCATATTTTATATCAGAGCAAGCAGTTCTCAGTGAAGATGATGGTGCTTTTCTTAACAATAACCAATTTCACAAATCTGAATGAAAATGACTCTTCGGGCACCCACTTAGATAAAACTGAACTGTGCAAATGCTGCTAGCAACATTAGGAAATATGCATTTCTGTGCACCAGATAGCAAAAAAGATCTCCACTTTCACAGGTCTAAAGCAGAATTGTTCCACTTTGAAATGAGAGAACCTAGCAGGAGATATATGAAAGCATCCATTCAGTGTAGATACTAGGATTCATCACCATCTGGTCAGATCAGATTACTATATAATCAAGGAGTCTCCTGCTAACCGAACCATCAGGGAGAATCCTTAAGAGGCCTGTCATTTGCTATTTGAAACTGCAGCAGGGAATAAGTGTGATATATGACTAACACTCTTTGCCAGAATCAGAAGTATACACTTTGGTGTGGATTCATTCATTATGCCAGCTCCACAGAGATGCATCTGTGAAGTTGAAAGTATTTTAATGAAGAAAAACAGCAGTGTTTCAAAAGTTCAACGAGGACACCCTAAACAAATGCTGCATTTTAGCTCCCCTTTAAATTGCCAGATTCTTAAAATGCCAACTTTTACTGAAAATGGATTTGCTCAAAGGAACAGATGCTTAATGGACAAGAGGCTGTCCCAGCAAACTTTAAAATGGAAAAGAAGCAAAAACAAAAACTTGGCATGCCAATTCTGTGATCCCATCCTACTGTGAATGGGTTTTTAGACATTCATTTTAATTCCCCATTCACGTGGATTCCCATATGGAGCAAAAGTCTCTATTGCAGTATGAAAATTACTCAATCATTAATGGACAACAATTTGTAGAGAAATAAAATAGTGGGCAGATTACATTGCAATTCACCGAATTAGTGTCTTGATAGAGATATAGTCAGAAGCACAGACAGGGAGGACAAATAGTAATGGCGTGCTATGGTCCATGGGGTCACGAAGAGTCTGACACGACTAAACGACTAAACAACAACAAGTGGGGAAGGATGTAGCTCAGGTGTACAGCATCTGCTTCCCAAGCAGAAGGTCCCAGGTTCAATCCCAAGAATCTCCAGGAAAAGACTGGGAATGTCCCTTGCTTGAAACCCTAGAGAGTCATTGCCAGCTATACTGTGATAGACAGATAAATGGTCTGACTCTGTTTAAGGCAGTTTCCTACATTCCTCACATGGAAGAAGATTCTAGCACCTCTTTCAGCAACTTGACTCAGATTGAGAGAATGCAGTAAATCTAGTGACTATATTTCAGACAATGGATCCTGGTTGGCCCAGACCAAGGTCACATCCACAGCAAACCAAAGTCTTCCAAAGCAACTACCCTACTCCAAACTTTAAAATTGAAAGCATAATGCTGGTGGTCAACAAAAGCGGTTCAAAAACTCTCTCAAGGCAAATCTAAAAAAAAATGTAGCATAAACACCAACAACCAGGAAACACTAGCCTGTGACTGCTTCAACTGGAGAACAGCCTTTACCAAAGGTGTCCTGGACTTTGAAGGCGCTCGAACTCAGGACGAAAGGGAGAAACATGCTAAGAGGAAGGCATGCTTGGCAAACCCTCACCATGATCAGTGCCAGATTTAGGTATAAGCTAAACAAGCTATAGCTTAGGGCCCCACTCTCTTGGGGGGGGCAAAAAATTAAAGGGGGGAAAACCAGATGTACATTTCCAAAATATAAGATAAAAATAAAATAAAATAAAACCTACATACAGCAACAGTGTTTTGTGTTGTTTAGGATCCTATGATGTAAGCTAGCCCGTTCCCTAAAATATCACTGGTTTGCTCATTTCTATATATAGGGTGCCTACATTATACATGTGCAAATGCCTTTAGATACCCCTTTAGGTCCATAAATTACCATATAGCATATATTCAACACAAAAAACAGTGACAATTTGTTGTTGACAAAGGACAGCTGGACATATAAAGGGCCCCATTACCTTCAGTAGCTTAGGGCCTCATCAAACCTAAATCCAGCCCTGACCATGATCAACTCCCGCCTGGAAACCTATGTCCCCACTGTGGAAGGACGTGTGGATCCAGAATTGGCCTCCACAGTCACTTACAGATGCACTTTTAAAACAGTAGAAGACAATCTTACTCAGCTACGAGTGATCACCGAAGAACATTTAAAGCAGGCATCCCCCCCAAACTGCGGCCCTCCAGATGTTTTGGCCTACAACTCCCATGATCCCTAGCTAACAGAACCAGTGGTCAGGGAAGATAGGAATTGTAGTCCAAAACATCTGGAGGGCCAAAGTTTGGGGATGCCTGGTTTAAAGCATTCTTTTTCCATTTTAACAGTCATGCTTTCCCACAAAGAATCCTGGGAACTGTACAGTAGTTTCTTAAGGATGCTGGCAGATCTCACAGATCTACCATCCTCAGTATCCTTCATAAATTACAATTCCCAGGATTATTCATAACTGTTGAAGGGTATAAGGGTTTTGCCAAATATACTTTAAGGGGCAGGAGCAGTGAGTAGAATCCTGCTTCTAGCCTAAGTTCGTTCCAACAAATTCTGTACACTGCCTTAGTTCACTGTATTCATGTGAAAGGTTTCCATTTTCATATTTTATTCTCCTATTTCAGGGGTGCAAGTGCAGCTTTGTAAATTCTGGAAAGTATTGTCTAAGGTTGAGACCTTCAGCCTGATTTCAAGTTTTGGAATATTTTTTTGTTGATGGTGTACATGCTCTGAAATAAAATTATTCTGACATTTGGACCTGTTCAAAATAAAACAGTCTGATGTTTTGAATTCTCTCCCATGCATCATTACTACCTGTGGACAAAGTTTAAACCTATCAGGTTTCATCTTGATAACCAGTCTGGAAGATGACTTGAATTAGGCATAAATAGCTACTTTTACAAAGCTGTGGAGGAAGAGGATAATATACCCAATCTCCTTCCACCACAACTTAGAAGCAGCTATTTATACGATAAATCAAACTTAGGAATCTGGAGTTTTTGGTGATGTAGTATTTATTTTGTTTGAGCTCCTTTTTAAAATAACGCCTCCTCTTTATCAGTATTGTGCCACAGGCACTAGAGGATCTCACGGAGGGGATCATGTTCAGATGCTGAAAGGAGGAATCCCAAGGCACAGCAGCAGGTATGACTCTCTGGTTCAAGTCCACAATGTGTAACCAGATTAAATATATTGTTGCATCTCATAATCAGTACTTTGAAGGGAATAAAAGCAAGCTCTGTACACCCTTTAAGATCCGTGGAGTTGTTGTTTCTTATAAAATGCTTGGCCTCTGGGCATTTCTCTAGGGTGATGACAATCTCTATAACATTTATATAGTTACAGCAGCTAAACTTGGAAAGATATAGCACAAGGGTAAAGAGCGAATGGCTCGCATTTCAAAACATATCTTAAATCATTGAGATAAGATAATTCATCCATAAGAAATTCTGCAACAGCTGGGAGGTGTCTTTATTAATTGTATTTCCATTGTGAGCTACAAAATTTGCAATCCTCATAGTAAGCCACGCTGGAAACTTGTGCTCATCTGGGAGGCATCTTTAATTTCATTGCCTTTGTGAGCTGTTAAAATTGCAATCTTCATAGTAAGGCACACTAGAAAATTTTGCTTTGAGCCCTTTGACAATTTCATAAATATCTAGCTTTGGACCTATATTGTTATAGGGTTTGTTTAACTTTTTAAGCTGTCCTGTAGGGAAAATTTGCCTAGTAAGTAATTTCTCTAGCTCATTGCAATGACTTTTTATTAATGGCAGACAACTGACAGAAGAACAAGATGCATTTCGGTTGTTTTCTGCTTATTGCATACTAAACCTTTGGGCATTTAATATCTGCCTACAATGCATTATGAGAATGTGAATCCTGACTGGGTACAAATGACCTAATTTGACTGATTTTCAGCATACGTGGGCTGTGAGCACAGAGATATGCTCATCTTCCTTGGCTGACTGCTCTTCAATCTTCCCCATCCACTGAGCACTTAAGACAAAGGCTGTAGACAGATTTACAAACCTGGAGAAGTGAGCTCACCGGTGATCCACATCACTCCGTTTTGGATAGTAAAATAAACCTAAAAAGAAAACTTAGCCAGAACCAAACATGCAGTGCTAACTGGCTTTGGTGGCATTTGCAAAGCCAATTCCTTCCATCCCTGCCAACTTAGCTGTAGAAAGTGCTGACTGGCTGGCTCCTATGGCAATCATGAAGCCACTTCCCTTCTTTGCCCAAAGTGGTTTTTTGTGTTGTTGTTGTTTGTTTGTTTTTTGAGGATTTGTTTGTGAGTTTGGTTTTGCATTTCTTTAAGCCTTCAGAAACCCCATCAAAGGTCTAGGAGAAAAGGCTCATCTTCACGTGGCACCAAAAAGATGTCAGTGAAGGCACCATGAAGACCTTACAGGGAGAGCATTCCATACACGTGGAGCCACAGTTTAAAAGGCCCTCTCCCTTGTCATCACCCTTGGAGCCTCCTGCAGAGGAGGGACCCAGGTAAGAACCTCAGGTGCATTACCAGCACCACCCTCGAGTGGACCTCTGAACTTTATACTGGTTTCTTCCTGTGCTGTCTCTTTACTAGACATCTAAGTTTCCCCAAGCTAGCACAGAATTGTGTGCTTACTCTGTCTCTGCATCAGAGCTAACTGTGAGCAAGGGGGTGGCTTTTCCAAAGGCAGGAATAGGAAATGGCTGGATGAGGGCCAATAAACTGAAGACGGATCTTGACAAGATGGAAGCAGTGTGGGCAGGTGGTTCTCAGATCCATAAAATCCCTAAAATTGCGCTCTCCCTGAAGGTGTATACATTTTGAGATTAATCATTGATCCAACCTTGTCAGTTGGGTGTCCTCAGTGGACCAAGGTGCATGGATACTAAGCATACAAAACCTAAAATGCAATAGAACGGATACAATTCTTTGCACAGAAAAACCCTAGGTAAAGTCCATTTTGCTGCAAAATTGTAAAGAAAATAATTTAATGACTATGGGAAACTGAGGGGAGCTACTCTCATTGCTTACTCATTCAACTGCCTCAATCACTTCGTTCTTACCGGTCATATGAACAGAGAACTATGTGATCAAAATTGGTTTAAAGTCACTGCAAGAAGCAAATCATAAAACTACAAATTCCCATCATATCATGCTCCTTTCTGCAAGTCTAAGGAAATGGCAAATACTAAAAAATATATTTTGTTGGTTAGCATACCTGTGTTCAGACTGTATGCTTGAAGATTTAATGCTGACATTGAGACAGAAACAGCTTAAAAACACCACCACTGCATGACCTTAAAAGTTTAGGTGTTGATGTTCTGCCAAGGGGCAGAGGCTCTTTTTGGATTCAGAGCATAATGAAATGGGCTGAAGGCTAAAGATTTAATTAAACAGCCCAAAAGAAACAGCAAAGCATTGAAAATAGCTTATGGCCTGTCTCTTGTTGGCTGCTGAGAATCCCACTCAGCAACAGGTGTGACTCCTGAATGTAGAGTTTGGCTGGTACACAGAACTTTCTGGATAGCCTGGGTCAAAGTTCCACTAGCAGAGGTGTTCTTATGCAGGGGTTACATGATAAGTCACACCTTGTGTTTATGTCACATGACCCAGGTGGCGCTGTGGTTAAACCACTGAGCCTAGGGCTTGCTGATCAGAAGGTCGGCGGTTCGAATCCCTGTGACGGGGTGAGCTCCCGTTGCTTGGTCCCAGCTCCTGCCAACCTAGCAGTTCGAAAGCACGTCAAAATGCAAGTAAATAAATAGGAACCGCTACAGCGGGAAGGTAAACGCCGTTTCCATGTGCTGCTCTGGTTTGCCAGAAGCGGTTTTGTCATGCTGGCCACATGACCTGGAAGCTATACGCCGGCTCCCTCGGCCAATAATGCGAGATGAGAGCGCAACCCCAGAGTCGGTCACGACTGGACCTAATGGTCAGGGGTCCCTTTACCTTTACCTTTAGGCATCTCCATCAAAGTGAAGGACAAATTAATGTAGGGCAAGCAGCCAACAGAGATAGCTCTAGGACTAGCGGAAACTCCCTAAAGCAGAAATCACCTTGGGACCTTAGCAGAAATTTATCTAGAAGGTTGCAATTCCCACACTGTGCTGTTTCAGCATAACTAAGCATGTGAAACTATAACTTTATGGAATAGATACAGAGAAAACAGAATTAAATACTGAAAGACCTTAGGCCCCATGGGATCTCTCGGCACGTAAGAAGCATTGTTGTATGTGTCACCTAAGCCTCCTTGAGATAATAATTGTCTTCTGCAATATAATACAGTTGACTCCCCCACCCACCCCCCACAAAGGGGGCAATTCCAGGGAAATAATAATAATAGGAAGAATGAACACAATTAATGTCCTTTCTAATATAATGTTCCATTTCCCTTTCTTTTCTTCACCTAAAGATTTTGGGGTGGGGTGGGTTTTTTATTTTAAAAAACTTGACCTTCATGCTAAATATTTTAAATGTAAATGGAATCATCAATATGTAAAAATAGAAAAAGCTGACTTTCCTTTAAAAGTGGGGAGTTGTTAATTCTCAGTTGCGCAAAATTCTTTCATGGTCAGGTGAAATGGCCTCAGGGGACTCTCTCTTTTAGGAGCTCTGACTATCCAGGATGGAATGATCAAAACTGATTAATGGGCCATTCTCTGAAAAATGGGATGCATCATTTATTACATGAAGCTACTGTTCTTTCAGGCTCCCAAGCCCCAGGACCTCACAACCTAATGGTGGCTGTGGAAAAAGAATGGAGAGAGGGAAAGGATATTGGGTAGGGCCAACCCTATCATTAGGCAAAGTGAGGTAACTGCCTCAGGCAGCACATGCTGGGGGGGGGTGGAGTGTCTTGCTCGGCAGCAGCACAGTAAAGCAAGTCCCCAACTAATTGTAAGGCAAGGTTCAGGCAGGAAACAATGAACGCAGAACTCTGTTGCTGTTCAACGAAGGAACAATCTGAAACGGAGCCCTTATATAACAGCAGATGCAAATGCAAATGCAGCCTAATTGCCAACAGCACCTGTTCTGCAAGAGGCTGCTTTATTTAAAGGGACCCACCTTTAAAGAACCTTTTAATGAGGGTGAAAGAGGAGAGCACAAAATATGGTCTGAAGCTCAACATCAAAAAAACTAAGATCATGGCCACTGGTCCCATCACCTCCTGGCAAATAGAAGGGGAAGAAATTGAGGCAGTGAGAGATTTTGCTTTCTTGGGTTCCATGATCACTGCAGATGGTGACAGCAGCCACGAAATTAAAAGACGCCTGCTTTTGGGGAGAAAAGCAATGACAAACCTAGACAGCATCTTAAAAAGCAGAGACATCACCTTGCCGACAAAGGTCCATATAGTTAAAGCTATGGTTTTCCCAGTAGTGATGTATAGAAGTGAGAGCTGGACCATAAAGAAGGCTGATCGCCGAAGAATTGATGCTTTTGAATTATGGTGCTGGAGGAGACTCTTGTCTTGAGAGTCCCATGGACTGCAAGAAGATCAAACCTCTCCATCCTGAAGGAAATCAGCCCTGAGTGCTCACTGGAAGGACAGATCGTGAAGCTGAGGCTCCAATACTTTGGCCACCTCATGAGAAGAAAAGACTCCCTGGAAAGGAGAACGGGACGACAGAGGACAAGATGGTTGGACAGTGTTCTTGAAGCTACGAACATGAATCTGACCAAACTGCGGGAGGCAGTGGAAGACAGGAGTGCCTGGCATGCTCTGGTCCATAGGGTCATGAAGAGTCGGACACGACTCAACGACTAAACAACAACAACAACCCTTCTGCAGTAATCTCTGCAACAGAGTGGGAGAGCCTCAGGTCTTCCTGGGCCTTCTGCAGTGGAGATGTCAGCAGTGATTCTGGTGCTGGCCCTGTCTGTACTTAAGAACATAAGAATAGCATGCTGAATCGGGCCAACGTCCCTCTAGTCCATGTTCCTGTTCTCACAATGGTCACTCAGGAAACTGGGGAGCAGAACATGAGCACATGAGCGCTCTTGCCTCCTGTCGCTTCCAGCTACAGGTATTCAGAAGCACTACTGCTGCCAACTGCAGAGGCAGAGTGTAGCTGTCATGGCTAGTAGCCATTGACAGCCCCCCACCTCCATGCTTCCCCTTCAGGTTCTGCCCACTTTCACCTCTGGACCTGCCTGTCACTGGTATGTGGCCTTCAGAAGGCTGTCCATGAGGGGGAAAGGCTAAAAAAGGTTCCACACCCCATATGACATTAGCTGTGGTTTATCTACCAATATATTCCACAAGCATTTCAGAGGCGATCCATAGACCCTGATTCAGAGAGAACGTTAATCCTCCAGGCACTTCATACAGTGTCAGTACATCATATTTCATCAGCAACATGTCTGGTATTTTTTTAAGAAAACTGTCCCTCCCCCAGAGGTGCTTAGATTCTGTATTTCCACAAGTAGAAGAAGAAAACAAAAAAGGGTGAAAATGGAAGGAAGAGAATAAAGTAACAAGGGATGACTATGACTCAGGCTGTTTTCACATGTGAGGCTAGGTTGTCCCTTTTACCGGTAGGTTCCCATCTTATCTCTGCAGGAGGAAAAACAAGAGAAGAGAAGCATTTGTGATGCAAATAAGCATTCTGGCTAAGGCAGGATTTTACATTCACACTGCAAACCTAATTGAAGCAAGAGCTACTTTAAGCCTTACTTGTGTGCCAAGGAACAAACTCAAGTCCCTCCGAAATGAAGACACTGGAGTTAAAGGAAAGGTTGGCTGGTAAGGGTGAGTTTTAAAGAGTAATTTGAAAGGACAAAGGTGAAGAGAGCATGGAGCAGGCTGAAGCTACTAGAGTTGGAAGATTGAAGGTCACAAGCAGGGTTATAACAAGAGAAAATGGTAAGATTAGACTGGGGCAGGTCATAGAAACCTCAGAAGGTGACAATCAGGAGGTTTTGTCAAATTAGGGAAGAGATGGGCAGGTGTATGGATCTGAGATGGTCTGACTGTAAAGAGAGGTGAATGATTTCAGTCACAGAGTTGCAGATAGGTCTGAAAGGACTAAGGGACAAATTAGATGTGATATTAAATGTGTCTTTGCATTTATTTATTTTGACAGTTTATATACCACTTACCGTACTTACATTTGCCTCTAAGCAGTGTACATTAATAGGTTTTGCAAATGGGATCAACTTGCAGAGGGAGCTATTTGTTGGGATCACTGCAGGGATGGAGGGGGGGGGATTTAACCTTTTATTCTCCTTGCTGCAGTCCAAAGGAAAAAATCCCTCCCCTGAAAGTGCTATTTGCATTAGGAGGAAATCCACTGTGAGGGAGCAGGGCAAGCAATGGTCTGGGCAGCTGACCACCAATTGTAAATCTGGGGAGAATGGAAGGAGAATGCGGAGGGCAAAGATGAGTCAAAGGAAAAAGCCTGGCATGTGCCATGGCAGCATAAAAGGCAGCCGTTCTTGGCTGGAAGCAAGATAGGACAGAGGATCTAAGGACAGATAAAAGGAATGCAAGCATAAAGGAAGGTAGGAGGAGATAATTGTTCAGATAAGGAACAGAGGGGAAGCTGAAGGAAGCAAAGGAGTTCAGTTATGCAAACGGAGGAGGGCTAGTGTGGAGTCTGGGATTAACTTGAACACTTGTTTAGAGACAACATGAGAAAGAAGAAGAGGAGTTTGGATTTGATATCCTGCTTTATCACTACCCAAAGGAGTCTCAAAGTGGCTAACATTCTCTTTTCCCTTCCTCCCCCACAACAAACACTCTGTGAGGTGAGTGGGGCTGAGAGACTTCAGAGAAGTGTGACTAGCCCAAGGTCACCCAGCAGCTGCATGTGGAGGAGCAGAGATGAGAACCCGGTTCCCCAGATTATGAGTCTACTACTCTTAACCACTACACCACACTGGCTCTCTTGTAATGAGTTGGATCCTGATTTTTCTCGAAAGTGAGGGATCCACCAGGAGCACTCTGAAGTAAGCGCATGTTCTGAGGGTCTGACGGGTCCCATTATAAAGGGGGAAATTACATCACCCACTGGCACTAGTGCTTTTAGACTACTGTACAGTATCTGGAAAGCTTAAATTAGGCCAGCTTTGGCAAGACAGAGCTAAGCAATGCATAGATGAAGCAAAGCATAGATGAAGCAGAATGTTGGGGTGTGGGAGTTGTCTTTATTTAGCAGGATTTATATACTGCTTATAAAAAAACAAAACTTTTATCAGCGATTTGCATTAAATCATGCAAAACACATGTAAGAAAATACCAATAAAAATCAAGTTGATCTAATAAAAAATGATCTAGATAAAATCCGCAGTTAAGAAAAATAATAAAATTACATGTTGTAGGCTTTCCTAAACAAAATGGTTTTTAGCAGGTGCCCAAAAACAGTAGAGAGAGAAGTTGTGAAAGTGCAGAAGTTGTGAAAGTGCCAGTTCCATTGGATTTGGGAGTGGGCGCTGTGGTCTAAACCACTGAGCCTAGGGCTTTCCGATCAGAAGGTCAGCGGTTTGAATCCCCGCGATGGGGTGAGCTCCTGTTGCTCAGTCCCTGCTCCTGCCCCCCTAGCAGTTCAAAAGCACATCAAAGTGCAAGTAGATAAAGAGGTACCACTCCGGCAGGAAGGTAAATGGCGTTTCCATGTGCTGCTCTGGTTCGCCAGAAACGGCTTAGTCATGCTGACCACATGACCCAGAAGCTGTACGCCGGCTCCCTTGGCCAGTAAAGCGAGGGGTCCCTTTACCTTTACCTTACACTTCCAGCAGCAGTCAGGAATATGCACCAATGTTCAAAGTATACAAGATTTGTTTACTGTTATATGTGTGCAAAAACGCTCTAAGAGAATAAGAAATGGCAACAATGCTGGTATCCTGTTCTCACAGTGGCCAACCAGATGCCTGTGAGAAACCCACAAGCAGGATTTGGGCACAAGAGCCCTCTCTCTCTCCTGTGGTTTCCAGCAACCGGTATTCAGAAGCATTACTGCCTCTGTGGAAGCAGAAGAGAGCTATCATGACTAGCAGCCTTAGATAGCCCTCTGAATTTGGCTAATCCTCTTTTAAAACCATCTAGGTTGGTGGCCATCACATACTCCTATGGAAGCAAGTGCCACAATCCTGGAACCTGTGGTTTGTTAAGGGAGTTGAGAGTTGTTAGGAGACTCCTGTTCCAATTGTACAGCGACAATTCCCAGAGTTCCCCAGAAAGACGGATTGATTGTAGCTCTGTGAGGAGAATAGAGACTTCCTACAAACTCTCAGCACCCTTAACAAGCTATACCGGTAGTTCTCAGTATTCTTTAGGGGGAGGAATGAATGCAAAGTGGCATTACAGTTTTTTAAAAGGCATGGTGCAGATGTGGCCACATTATTTTATAATGACATTCTATTTACAACAGTTAGGAAAACCCATTTGTGTATACTGACAAGAAGAAAAAAACCTCTTTCTAATAAAAAGGATAGCTAATAAATATAAAAGGGCTTCTTTCTAGAATTTTCCAGGAAATAAATTGTTATATGCCAAACACGAATGAATGCAAGATTAGAAACCTCAAATCTCTCAGAGAAGATAGATTTGCCTTAGGGTGTTTCAGGAAAAGCAAAAAGAGATGCCAGTGTGAGACCTTATTGTAGTTTGAGGGAGGGAAATTACGAAAGGAGTTCTCTCATATATACAGACTTTCTTCTGCCTTTTTCTCCCCAAGTCACTCACTGAGATTTAAAGAGTAAAACAGTGGAGTTCATTTTTCTTTGCTTTTGAGGCATCACAATGACCATTAGCAGCTAAGAGTATGTGACCTTTACAGAACTCGTACAGGAAATGTTACTGCAGAGAACATACAGTCGTTCTGTGAACATAAAGTCAAAAGGGAACAGCTCTTAAAGCGCAATAACATACAGCTCAATCCATTCTACCGTATTCACTGGCAAAAGATTTGATAATATGCTGTAAAAACTTGGTTCACTTTAAAACATAGCTAGACATGCAAGGCTTGAGGCCTCTTCAAACAACCCTTGGATGTGAGGGAGCCATAAAAATGCTTGAAAATTCCATGCATGCCAGTTCCCACTCTCATTGCCAATTAATCATGTGAATGTTGCTGAAAAGGAACGTTTACAGGGGGGTGGGGAACCCACCACCACCCGCTTGGCAAGGAACTGTTTAAGTGGTGCACCCCCCCAAAAAAACACCCCAATATTTTAGCACAGTAGCCACATTAGGCTAGATACACCTCTGGCATTTTATAATAAAGGGAGCCAAGGTCTAGAGCGGCAGAGAAAATCAACAGTAAATTGGACTGTAAAAAGGATGGCTCCATTTAAAGATACTGATGTTGGCACCTATAGTCCATGACTGCCATTTCTCTGCAATTTTAGCTTACCCGCCCGCCAATCACATACCATTAATGAAATCGTCTTGGTCTCTTTAAATGATTTCTTTTTGTATTCTGCTCTCACATACCTTCCACTCCTATACATTTGGAAGAAATGCAACCCAGCAGCAGAAAGCACTGGGGGATTCCTGCTTCCCTTGCAAAAACACAGAGTAAGAAAAGGATGACTTGACATAGCCCAGAGATTGAGAGTCCCAAGGGAACACTCTGCCTTGAATAGCAGGCTTTCCGGAACCCAAACTATCTCTCAGGGGACCTGCAGTCTATTAGCTTAACAACCAGAGGAAAGCTAGGAAGACCTGCCTTGTGGCTGCTTTAGTCAAGACCTGCCTTGTGGCTGCTTTTTTGATGGAAGTGTCTGGCACAGCTATTAGCCTGGGGAGCGATAGCGTGTATATGTAGAATGAAACAATGAGCAGGCACCCCAAAGCTCAACTATCCTCCTAAACTGTGGTGCACCTAGAGATGGACTTTGGGGCCACACTGCCCCAGAGGGGTCCAAATGGCCACCCAAGAGCGACATATTATTGGGACAACAACAAGCACCTGATACCTGACCATCACAGCATCCTTTTTCTTTCTTATTTAGTTCTACAAGAAAACACTGCTTATTGCTAAGAAAATGTGTTCAGCATCAGGGTGGCAGAAGTAAATTGTCATGTCTATCCTCATGAGCGGATAGCGAACCCCCTGATTCTGCAGTTTGCGGAAAGGACTCAACAGGTGAGGAATCCTCGCAACAGGTTCGCCCAAATACCAGGAAAAAGCAGGTGCCAAGGAAAGTTCAGTAGCTGCTTTCATTTCTGAACAAATGATCAACGGAGCAGGCAGAACTTGGTAGGTAGTTACATCTAAGGTTCTAGCTAGTTCCCACTGAGCTATGGAGGGAACTACGCCCGGCAAGTCTCTTAAAGAAAAAGTCAATACATACTACATCCTTATACATCCTTACTTGCTGATTAAAGGCATTCTTTGCTAGCATCTAAAGTGTTACATCTTGTCTTTCTGTCTCTCTTTGCCACCTCTTCTCTCTCTCCCCCCCTCCTCTCCCTCTCTGCCACCCCTTCCTCGACCCCAAGCCACTACCTGAAATTATGCCAAGGGCCACATGGAGCCTTTGGACTGCAGGTTTCCCATCCTTGCTATAGACATTTGATGCCAATTGTAACTGAACATTTTCAGGACGTGACAAAAGACTTTCCATTTGCAAAGTAGCAAAATCAGTACATTTTGCAAATTAAGATTACGGTAGGTCTATTCTCTTGTGCCCAACAAGCAAATTAGTAACAGCTCGATTGTACTATATTGGAGGTAATGTTATTTAAATCCTTGAAGCAAAAATGGGATATTAATACAAATACAAACAGGGTTCATTAGTTCATTTCCCCAAGACCTCTGTTAATTTATTATTATTATTATTATTATTATTATTATTAGCCTCAGAGATTTATTAAAGGCAGCCACAATATAGGCCACAGAAATCAATATAGAGTATTCTGCTTTGTGATATGCATTAATTGCTTTCATTTCCAGTTTTAATTTCTCTGGGAAGGAAGCTCCAATTGGGCATTGCTGGAAAGAAATGCCACTCTTCAATTCATTAAATCTGTAACATTGTATTATTGTAGACCAATCTGAGCACAAACTATCCCCAGAATGCTTTCGGGGACACAAGCTTCATTAGAAAAGATAACCCACCACAGTATGATAAACCATAAGGTAGCTATTCTTTCTACCTCAGCACAGATAAAGACCTTACTTTAAACCACTGGCAGATTGGATTTATGCATGATGTTTCCTTTAAACTGCCTTGCTTAATTTAGAAATACATTAAAATACTCATCTGCCAGCTGTGCCGGTTTCAGCTGTACCAAACTGATGATTAGTATCCTGCTATTATTTTCTTCATACAGATTTGGGGGGGGGGCGCAACCGGGGGGGGAGCATTATAGGATTATAATGTGGAGAGAGGAGAATCAAAATAATTTTTTTAATTAACACAGGTATATATATACTCGTGAATTATCTTGACCATTGACAGCTCTTCTATAATTAGGCAGATTTGCTAGCGTCGTACTAAGGCAGGTAATTTAAAAAGATTTGGCTTGTCAATCTTATTTGGGGAAAGAGTTTGTCACTGGGACATAGATATTTCTGCTGGCTAACAAAAGCAATAGACAGGAACATCTGAAATGGTCAAAGGACCACATCAGATCACGTATTGCCTTGCATCGTATGCAAGGCCTTCTTGGAGTGTCACTTTGTTCCACTGATGGTTAGACGGACACCCTGTTGGTTTTATGTGTTAATGTATTGTTTTGATGTGCTTCTTATTTATTTTAGTTGGGTTTTCTTTTTTAGGAATACGTGGTCTATATATTTTCAAGTGCATCCCTAGAACAGTCCTGTGTTCACTGAAGCAGAGCACCTTGAAGAAAAAGGCTCTTGACCCCATGTTCTGTTTGTGGGCTTTACACTGACATTCGGTTGGCCACTGTGGGAACAAATTGATGGGATAGGTAGGCCTTTGGTCTGATCTAGCTGGGATTTTCTTAGGTTCTTATCTTCTGGGAATGCATCGCATTGCCGTTCCTTTTATGCCTCCAGTCAGCAGAGGGCAGGGTTGAGACTAACAGATAGTCAGGGAAAATGCACTTTGTGGTTTCCCAAGCTCTCCCTCCCTTCTCTTGCACAATATAGCCAGGAGAAAATAGCTCTGTATCTTGCAGACGTGCCTTAAGTTACAAGCAAACACAATTGTGACATCGCATAATATCATGACTTGCTGAAGGGGCACATTGGTTAAGGCACGAGCCTTAGCTCCCAACAACCTGGTTTTGTGGAGCCATAGTTGTCATGAGATAAGTTTAAATCTGGGCTTAAACTGGAAGGGGTTTGTATTACTGAATATTAATTTTAAATGAGTTGGATGCATGGTTGAACAGAGAGAGAAATGCTGTCTCTGCCCAGAGGGCTTAAGATCTGCAGCAGAGGAACAAAACATATGTGTGAAAGATGCCAGGGTATCCGCTTACCTCACAGCAACCTTGCTTTTCCCTATTGTGGGGGTCTGAGGCACCCAATGAGAATTAATGGGGATAGCACATTCACACCTTCAAGTAATGAAGTGATAGCTGCAATTAGCTTTCGATTACAGTCAAGTGTGATTGTAAAATGTGAACACAATTAGCAGGAGATACGAGTACCATGTCCTATTTGTATAAAATACATAAATATCACGTTAGAGACATCATTGTTAGATCATGTAACCTATACTGAATGCAACCATAGCTGTCAAGTTTTCCCTTTTCTTGCGAGGAAGCCTATTCAGCATAAGGGGATTTCCCTTTTAAAAAGGGAGAACTTGGCAGCTATGAATGCAACCCTCACAAAGTTGAGCACAAGTTCTAAAGAAAAAGGTAAACTCTTGTGTTAATGTGACAGACGCTCAAGCTAGATGTGCAAAAAGCTTATAAATTATTGCATTAGCATTTTTCTGTCCCATCACCACTCTGTGTCTCTAGCAAGCAGGGAGCACAGCTGTGATATCATGGCTTTGATTCATTTGGGGTTTTTTTGTCTGCATATTGTCACATTTTCAGAGGCCCAATGCCTCAGAGTGGATTCATAGCCAACAGTGGATGGGACTTGAGCTAAGAGTGGACAGGGCCAATCCTCTCATTGTCTCACTAACCTATCTCTTTTTCTCTCTCTATCTCTTGCTCTCTCTCTCTCTCTCCACCCACCCACCCACCCACCCACCACAGCCAATGAAATTAGCACAAGGCTCCCAATCCCATGTCTAGGTCAATGTTCCAGTCTGCCATCCTCCCTGATTTCCAGGGTTGTTGTGAGGCACTGGGGCCCTTGAAGAAAGCAAAGAATGCAAGAGTGATAATATTACTATGGAAACTGCCAGCCACATCAAATCTGCCTGTGGTTTGGCAATGCATGTACACTCTGGACAGAGGTTATGAGATAATTTGACATGTTTCGTTTTTCAAATCCATTCTAAAGATGGCTGTTATTTCTTACATGAGGTAAAATTTCTCATGACTGACTTCCCAATGCATCCATTATCCTAGAGAAAAAAACCACTTTAAAAAAAGTAAATTATATTACTTCCAAAGGGCTGTTACAAACAGTAGCTCTTAAATAAACAGAATGTAAGATTCAAGATTGCCTGCACATGTCACAACATAAAAATTACAAAAAGGATTGGATCCATAGGCCCATTGGAATCAGTGGGAGTTCAATCATGGATAACGTTTGCCATTGATTTCAGTGCTCTAAGCATAATGAAGTGTGGATCCAACACATATCATCCTCTTTGTATCGGCTTCTGGTATGGTACTAGAAATCTTCCACTCCTCCAGTTTAAATGCACATTTGGTTCAACTTTGAGTCAAATATGTTGAAAAAAGCACTTTTATCCCTGCTGGACCACACTGCACATCTTCCATCTGATTTTTCTTTGTATGCTTTAATACTTATTTTAATTGGCTGTCAGCATTTATTAATCTTCCTATTTTAATGTAATGAGAAAACTTTAAACATGGTTCACTAAAGACTGAACGTCTATGTACCATGCGTGCTGTGATTTCAATGTGGAAAAGGAACAAACAGAAAAAGGGAAATATTAAATAGGAAAGACTATTTCAGTTAATTTTTTCTGTAACAATTTTCATTACAGGGTGGATTGTGTCTGAGGACTCTAGATCTATTAAGCAGTGTCAGGGTTTCCCCCTCGTTTGGGTGCTGGTGGTTTCAGGGGAGGTATTCAAACAGCCCTTTCCCTGAGAAGTTACCCAGAGTTAACAGCAGAGTGTTTGTCTGAGAAAATACAGAGAGAAATTCTCAGTAAACTAAGGACTGGGATAAATGCAATCAGAACCAGTAATCTCCTAAACTAAGGGGGACTAACCCACAACTCCATCCCACCCCCCACAGCACATTTTTTCTGAAATCCAAGACTTTGGTGGCATCCAATAAACAATTAAAGTAACCATTGAAACTGCATGGTCAGAGCCCAATGTTCTGATGAAGATTCAAATTGCCCTCTCTCCAGTCATCTGACTGGTCATTTTAGCAGAGAGCAGGTGATTATCCTCAGCTCATCAATATGGGTCTGAGTCTGCAAGTGTGTGTGAATACAAAAGTTGAATAAGAGTGTGGGGCGTCCATACTCACCATTAGCATTCAGCCTTCAGAGTTTATCAAGGATGAATCTTGCCCTTAGGTCAAGAAAGGTTAGCTGCCACTGTCCTAAACCAATTCTTGCCTACCTAATCTCCATTATGCTCCACCATCTTCCCTCTCCCTTTTCTAGCTGTCAGTTGATAGAACCATCCAATCCATAATTTCATGCTCCCTTCAGCTCCTCCCTCCCATTTACTTTAACATTACATACTCCAAGTGATCTCTTCTCCCTTGCTGGGGTGGGAAACCTCCAACCCACAAGCCAGTCTTCGTCCATCAGGTCTATGTTGGCCACAAGACTATTCACCCATCTGCTGAAATCACTGGGTTTAAAGAGCAGCATTAGGCTCTGTGCAAAAGGGCTTTCAAAGAGCCCCATGCTGCGCTTGGAAGTACCAACAGATGGGGCTTCAAAGTGCAACACCACTGGTCATCACTTGCATCAGGTGATTGACCCCCAAATTTGGCCCTCCAGCATAGCTGCCAAGTTATCCCTTTTTTAAACGGATTTTCCCTTATGCTGAATAGGCTTCCTCGTGAGAAAAGGGAAAACTTGGCAGCTATGCCCTCCAGGGGTGGCCAGAAAAGATTCCCCATCTGTGCCCTATCACATCTAAATACAAGGCAGATGGTTAGGTAACCAGTCCCTGAATAGGACCCCCATAGAATCACAGAATTGTAGGGTTGGAAGGGGCCACAATGGCCATCAAGTTCAACCCCCCTGAAATGCAGAAAATTGAGTTGTGAGCTCAAACCCACAACATTATACCAGTTGTTGTGGGGCGAGATGCCTCAGTAACTTGTTGCTTGCATGGCATGGGCTTTCTTCCTATGTGAGAAAAAATGTACAAAAGCTACACCACAAGTATGAATGAAAGAGTACCTTGGGTATGCAGTAGCTATCTCCATTTCATTCCTTTGCAGTGTCATATGGTAGGTTGAACCCTTTGCAGATAACCAAGGTGCTTTTTTCTGTAGGGATCAACAAAGTACTGTACTTCATAAACTTTTCTCATTAGTTTTTTTTAAAGCTGTACCATAATGAATGGGGAACAGACCCAGGTGCCTTGTATTAGAAGGGAGACTAATGGAAGCTTGGCATAGCAACTAGTGTTTGTTCCTTTATAATCCTTTGGTTTCTGAAAGCTGCTTTATACATAGCTTGCTTTGAAGATATTTGGAGCGAACACCTGCATAATGGAGGTGTACTCTCAGGAGCACATTAGACCATCAGGCCAGCATCTGCAGTCCCTTTCTGTAGGCTTCTGTTACAGACTTTGACCTTTCGCTGCAACTGGGCAGCAGACAAAGCAAAGTGTGCCAGGTGATTTCTGAATTTTCATCTAAAAAAAATCAAACCAGTTCTAATTAACTACAGTAAACATTTTTTAAAAAAAAAATTGCCTAAAATAAGAGCTAATCAGTTGATTTTATCACCCCAGCACAAAGAATGATACTATATATTTGACTCTGTTCAGTTCTGTGCTTTTCTCCCAAAAAATGCAATTTTGTTTAGGATACAGAAACAGGTTGAGGAATGTAGTTTATTTATTGTACTATATTTTAGGGAGAACCTGCTGAGCCCACTTGATTTTCAGTATTGCGCCATGCAGTGCAAGGCTAACAGGCTTGGAGGAATCCCTATGGAATTAGTTTATCCCAGAGGCATTCAATAAACTAATAAACCACTGAATGCCAGCAAAGTTTTGCAAAGGCAAAGTTTCAAAGACAATTCTTCGAAAGGCATCAAACCCCAAGGTAGCAACCAGCCAGGCTGGGAGCCTGTAACAATTGTTTAGCATATATGATAATTAAAATATGTCAAGTAAAAAAAGGGGGGGTGATGGAACAAAGGCTATAAGTGCACGGGCCATTATCTGTCTCTTCTGCTACATCTAAGATTTTTAAACAGCAAATGCCAATAGCTATTCTAAGCTTTACACGACAGCCAGGTAGAATAATGCCTTTTATCTCTTAACCCATCCGTATCAGCTCCTAGGCCTGCTACAGTTTCTTAAGAATTTTGGCAAAATTTAAGCCATGTGTCAAATGATTTGACAACTTTACTGATTTAAAGAGAGGTAATGTAGTGATTTGAAATAACAACATGTCAGTACGTATAGACTTAACACGTACAGCCAACTCTTTTATATGTTTTACATTTCCTGTTCATGTGAGCACAGAAGGAATCAGAGAATCAGAGAATAACTCTAGGAAGCTACTTTGCTCCGCAGTTAAACAAGTGGAGATCCACATAATTAATACACATCATTTGCAGGTGTGCATTTCGGTCCCTCATTCACACATACTACATGCCTGTTTATCTTGCTCATACACTTCTCACACGTGCCATTAACATAGGGCCCTCTTACAAAGTAATATTCACATGCTTATAATTGGCAACACTTCAGTAGGGGAAGTTATATATTTTTTCCTGGCAAACCCTTTCCAAACAGCAGCACATATCCTCATCTGTCTGTAGGCATTGTGTGCTAACAGTTTAAATTCATTTCTTTTAAAGATGTTTCAAACAGTTAGGATGTCCATAAACATTCCTTACCACCTTGTTTAATTAAAACCAGAGCTTTTATAGATGATTGCAGTAGATAATTCAGTTGTTGAAACCTATTCAAAAGTTTTTAGATTGTACATTCCTTGGGGTAGAATTTCTTATTCTCTTAATTGTGTACAGAGCCATGCACATTAAGGCTGCTATATAAATAAAAGTTAATAATAATAATGTTAACTCTCATGCATTCAGAGAATATATGGAGGGAAGAGTGGGACCATAGGCACTGACCTGCCCCTCCACAGTCCCATCCCCACGAGATCCACCTTGAACTTCAAACCTGCATTAGGCAGTCATCCAAAAAAATGGGGTGGGAGGCAGCATGAAACTATTTTCAGAGGATGCCAGAGAAAATAAACATCCGAATCCATAATAATAATTTTACTATTTATACCACACCCATCTGACTGGGTTGCCCTAGCAACTCTGGGCTGCTTCCAACATATATAAAAACATAATAAAGCATTAAACATTTACAAAACTTCCCTATACAGAGCTGTCTTCAGACAGCTCAGGGGTCAGATAACTCCATACGCTCCAACATTTCTCTGATGAAAATAGGAGTGTCCAATGGAAAAGCGGGACATTTTGGGATCAAATAAAAAACCGGGGTGGCTTCTGTAAATCTGGGACTGTCCCCGGAAAATAGGGGCACCTGGAGGGTCTTTTAGTGCAGACCCATGTCATCAAGTCCACACTGCCACCTGCAATTAACCACCATTGGCAGGATTGGCAGCAACAGCAGCAGGTCTGAACTAGGCTTATGATAATATTTTATTCCCTTGTTAATTGTGCTGTCTTAAATGTGCATTTTATATTTGACTTCTTTAGTAATGTTTTCTTTTTGAAACGTTTAAGATAAACAATTTTTGTTTACTTTGCTGCATTAAATGAGCAAGCTGTAGTTGACCTCCTTTATAATGTTTTATTTTGAAATCTTTAAAATAGTATTTTCATTTCCTGTTAATTATGTTACTTTGCATGTATGCTTTATTCTGAAACATTTTATTCTGGGTTGTTTTATTTCATGTTCTAATATAGGTTGTAAATTTTGATATTTTTTCCCCTTTAAAATATAAAGTAGTATAGAAATGAAAGAAATAATAATATGTTCATCCATTAAATAGACATACCAAGTTTGCATCATTCAAGCACCTTTGAGAGCCAATGGGTGGTAGAATATGCATCTGGCAGAGCTGACCTGTTAACTGTCCCTGAACATAGATCTTTCTATGTGCCACCCATGATTTAATATCAACAGACAATATCAGAGCACTATATAAAACATAATTCATATTTGTGAACAATGCAGCACTGAGTTGCCTATTTCTAAGAGGTTAAATTGCTTATTTTTTAATAGTGTTATGCTGCTGTTTCTTGACAGAACAGAACTTTACTGACAGAGGAAACTTGATTAAAGTAGACCAAGCAGCCATTGTCTAGAAATTCACATAAAGTACACCTGGAGATACGTGCAGTATGTAACATATCAAAGTTTCATTACTTGTCAATAAACCCCATGAATTACATGCTTTCAAGCAATTGTAGTTTGAAGCCAGTGGGTTCTTTTATCGCTGTTGAAAACCTGCAAAGAATACCCTAGATGATTTGGCAATAGAAACTTTCCTCTGTGTATATAGGAGTTAGACAGTGAAACTTCTTTGTAGGGGGAAAAGTAATCGCATTTCAACTGACACTGCAGGAGCACATTCAGCGCTAAGGATATTGAGGAACAGCATAACCTTAAGAAATATTATTTGGATTTTCTGACACACATAAAAAGAGAGCAAAAAAATAAATCACCGACAGCTTGTAGTTTTAGTTTCATCTTTATAATGTTGCTTCTTTATCTGGAGAAGCCTTGTTACAAGGCTAAAGGTGAGTGAAGTTCACTCTGTCTTGATGGATGGCCATTTCATAAGAGAACTGGTTCCAGGCCCTAAAATCAATATGAAAGCTACAATACAGTTCAAACAACCTCTCTGCCCAGTTATCTCTCCTCACAGACAGTGGTAATCCAGAAACACTGATGTCCAAGTAATCTCCATTATCCTTTTGCAAAAGTCAGTCCTGTCCTTCATCAGTGTAGGTACCAGATCAATTGGTCATCTTAAGGCGATGACTGAGTGCCAATCTTGCTCTTTGCTTCAGAAGTACAAGAAGATAGTTTTCCTTCCCTTCTCTCTCAAGATTCACTTTAAAAGGGATTTGCCAGAGATGAGCAACATAAATAAACCGAAGAATCTAATTTCCTAAAATTGCTATAAAGACTCTAACATTGTCAACAAAGGGATTTCGGATGCTTTCCAAAGGCTTACTGAGGACAGGGTGCAATCTGACTCTTGAATGACAGAACCAGCAACAGAAGTAAGCATTGCTAGGCACTTGTTGAGGCCCACACCCCTACAGGGTGGCTGCTTTCAAACCTATGAAGCCCTATAGCCCATTCTACTGACTGTTGCTCTCTGTTTTCTTGTCCCCTCAAAGTAAGCGAGCAACCAAGTTTGTTGCTCATTACTAAATTGGGAATGATTGGCACAGCAGTCTCCTGCTTGAAAAATTATTGGACCCAAACAAAGCACTGAACTGGATGCACTGAACTGGAAGACTGTCCTGAAGATTTGGATATACAGTTTAGCCAATGAAAGAAGTCAGAACCTGTGACTGATGTGGACTATAGAGACGTTTAGAGGCATGCCAGTCCAAGAGAAGGCTCCAAAACAGCATCGAAATGATCCAGGAAGTCCATTATCAAAATAAAATACTATTCCATCCAGCTGTTCTGTAACTACTTTGAAAGAGGGAGGGAGCATTTTTTTTAAAGCCAGGAGAAACAAGGAGGAAACAGGAAGGAAGAAAAGAACTCTGATTGGTATGGAAGAATGGGGCAGCTTCAGAAAGCGTTAGTTGGGGGTGGGGACTACATAAAATAAGATCAAGGACATTGTTTTCCCACTTGTATTCTAAGGAAACCTTAATTGAAGTTACTTCAGCGTTGAGAACTAACTGCTAAATATGAATGAATGCTACATTGTTGTAAACCAATTGTGAGTTATAAAGTTAAACTACATCTCCAGCAGTTTTTATCATTTTAATTTTTACTCTTATCTTCCTTTACTTTTTTCTTTTTCCAAGAATTTCATTGCTACCTGCTTTACCAAAGGAGGTGAATAAATGAGATGAAAGTGTAACAGCAATTCAATAAAGATTGACTTTTTTATTCTTCTAGGAAACATGTTTTAATATTATTAACTTGGTTGTTTGAAGTGGGTAATTTCCAAAAGTTGGACCTTTTATGGACTAAAAATTAGGTGGTTTTATCCTTAGCATAATCAAGCTTTGGCAAATCCTCTATAGGAATGGAAGTGTTAAAAACAGTAAAGTAAGCAAAGCTATTAGATACAGTCTCCAGTGTATTGAAATAAAGCAATGCATGCCTGTAAATTCAAGCAAACTCAAGGCAAACATTCCTATTACACATTTTGTTAAAAGAAGATAAAGAGCACAGAATCAATAAATCACTGAAAAGATTATTATTTTGTACAAGCTGAAGGTCGCTGCAGGTCATTCTCACTAAAGCAAACAGAGCTTGTTAATTTAATCCAACAGACTTGGCAGTGAAACTAAACAAGAATTTAATCAGCAGCAGAAGGTGGCAACATCTCTGAAAATTGAACTATCATTGTGGCAGACAGTAAACAGTGTTATAGCCCCAAAAGTGGAAAGCAGGGAGAGAGCGGAAGAAGCAGAAAGAAAAGTGCTCTTCATTAATTTCATCAAACATGTAATAAATGATTAAAAACAGTCACCAGGAAAATTAATCACCGAGTATAAGCAGTCAGGCAGAAGCTTAGTGTAACACTTAACAATAATTTCCAGAGAGATAGTGCATTGGGCTGCAGTCCTTCACACACCAAGCCTCTTCAGGCACCCCCTACCTCAGTTAAGTAAACACACATGGGGAATCTATGGGGATAAGTGTCCTACCTTCATCCCCATCCCCTTCAACCTTCCCAGATTAGGTTTCCAACTAGAGCGGGGTCTTCTGTATTTATGGAGGCTCCCACTCCTGAGCAGTGACAGGGCCAGAAGTTGCATATTCATTCCCACAGTCTCCGCAGCACATATTTGCTTAACGCATATAGTGAACCCAGTTCGGTATACTCTAAGCCCGTGCAGAGGTGGGGGGGGGGCAGTTGGGTACATTTGCCCTGGGCCTCGAGGGATAAGCCGGCCATGGAGCCTTGCCAGGGGTCTGCAGGATTTACCCTGTCATGCCATGAATGTCTCCCAGCCAACTGGGGACTCCCGCCCCGGGTCTCAGACAATCTCTGCACAGGCCTGGTATACTATTCTTCTGTTTCATTGCCAGTCTTTTGCTGCAAATTGTGTGCCTACAACACCCAACTTTACATTGGCCACCACTCCTCGTTTTTCCTAATTCTGGAAATTCTGGAGGGACTCACAAGAGTTGTAAATTAGTTTTCCTCCTGGGAGGGGGCAACTAGTAGTTTTTTCCAGTAGTGGTATGCCAGGGAGGGAAAGGGCACCACCACTTGCCAGTATGGGGCAGGAGTGAGGCTGGTTTGACAGCAGTGCTTGTGCACCTGTGGGTTACCTCCACCGCCCTAGACCCGCCCCAACCTTGCTTATTGCCTCACCCCACCCAATCCTTCACATGCACCGCCAGTGGCAGCTGCTTCAATTTGCAAACAGATGTGAAGACTGAAGGTTGAAAACATGAGAAATTGAGGGAAACCGAAAATGACAGAGTCGTCCATCCCTACTCAGAAGTAAATGGGACTTACTTCCAAATATGTTTGCATATATAGGATGGCACTGCCACCAGCAGGTGGTGCATTATTTGAAGACCAGATCGGCTGTCCTTCTGGGCCAGTGGCGTGTGGTGAATTTTTTCATAGGGGAGCAGTTGGGGCCAGAGGTGCCAGCTTGTGGTGGCGGGGCGGGGCGGGGCGGGGCGGGGGGTGACGTTATGCGCACAAACATCACGCCTCCCTCCCTTAGCCAGACAGAAGTTTCCCAGGCTTTGGGAAGGAGGTGCTAGGCCTCTGACAGAATGCTGAAGCCCTCCTGGCAGGCTTTGAGAAGGTGGCGGGAGGGTTCTTGGACGGAGCATTGCGCCTCCCTCTCTAAACTGGACAGAGCTTCCCAGGCTTTGGGCAGAAAACACCAGGCTTTAATATTTTAATACTCTAAGTTACCAGGAACATTTAGGCCGGGGCGTACAAAAGGGGGCCGGGAGGCATCCGCCCGGGGTGCCACCCTGTGGGGGTGACAAGATGGGCCGCTGACTCCCCCCAGCTGTAGAGCGGCCATGCATGCGCCGTCCGTATAGGCTGCTGCTCGAGTGCAGTCCATATGGGTGCTGCACGTGTGCTGCCGAGTGGTTCACCTTGCCCCATGGCGTCCCACCCCAGGTGCCGGAGAGGCTTCCTCCACCATTTCATTTAGGGGACTAGCCTAGTCCCCCAGTCCACTGACCACATGCCACTGCTCTGGGTCCTGGACTGGGTTTCCCCAGCCACTCTGGGCAGCTTCCAACAGAAAAATAAAATAAAATAATTGATTAAACATTAAAAGCATCCCTGAACAGGGCTGCCTTCCGGATGGGGGGAATCACAGGGATAAGCCGGGGGAGGGGTTAGGAGGAGGCGGGATACGTCATGGATCGGCACAGGGTGGGGAGAGTCACAGGGATGTGCCTGCGTAAACAGAACACGCATAAAACAGGGGGACTCTGAAGGTGAGGGGAGTCTGAAGGGGGACTCTGAATCTCCATTTAACAGACTGAGCCACATCAACGTGTAGCAGAGCCAGCTAGTTATATATAAAAAATGACTTATTTTTACACGGTAATAGCTTTGCACAAACAAATAAAATTGTACTTAGGCTGGAATCCTGCTTTCGCAGAGCAATACCTATTCAATGTGACTTACTTCTGAGTAGAAATCTATATGACTGTGCTTCTTCTGTATTTATACGCAGCATTTCCTTAAATGCTAATAATGTTCTTTTATATAGTAATGATAAATTATCTCTTCTCAGAAAGGTTCACTTGTGTGTGTGTGTAATCTGAAATAAAATGCTGATAAAATATCTTTACATTAAAGCTGCTTTTAGTGAGAAATGTGTTGTAGCTGATCTGGGGGCAGACTGGGAAGCTATTTTTAAAAGTGCTATAAACAAAATTAATACAAATGCCATTAGATATTCCTATAATACTGCTGATTTGTCATTTTGAGGCCCTGTATATTAAAGATTCAAAACACAAAATTTAACAGAGTGGTAACAAAAATACGGAAATTGTAATCTCTTCCTTTGAAAATGCCTCTTATCCTGTGAAAATACTCCTGGATTTCAACAAAGCATAAACACTTTACAATGTTTGTGATTGGTAAATATTACCTCAATATGTGCTCACTACATTAAAGGATGTTTTTAATCCTGTTCAAACTCCATAACTTCTCCCCATCCTCTGTTTTAAGAGTCTCAACAACTGAATTGTTGCTCAAAGTTAGTTTAGTGTCAAATAACCCTGGTGCAGATACTGGAAATGTATAAAAAGTGCTGTATAGCTTGCAATCCTGAAAACATCAGTGGCACTCTCTCCACTTAAACAGGTTTGGGATGATACCTGTATTCCAGGCCTGAATAATTGGTGGTGTCCAATGCCAGACTCAACCTTGTATGGTACCCCAAATGACTTCCTTTTTACTGTCCAACTCATGTTCATAGGGTAGAGTAGGCTCTAAATAGAACATGGATGAATAACAGGTAGCCTATGGCTCCCCCAGTGGTATCCAAAGACCCCCAATAATTTGGCAATTGAAGAAGAAGAAGAAGAAGAAGAAGAAGAAGAAGAAGAAGAAGAAGAAGAAGAAGAAGAAGAAGAAGAAGAAGAAGCCAAACACTGTTCTGCAGAGAAGCTCCTCACAGTGGTGCTGAAATGTTCCTACTACAATGGTATGAGGCCCCCATGAGTACTTCAAAACTCAGGTGCCTCTTCCTCGTTTACCTTGCAAAGGCGCCTCTTCTTCCTCCAACGTAGCACCATTGCAAGAAGGTGTTAGTGCTTCTGTGACCTTACAGTGGCTCCACACCAGAGGAAGAAAAGGCCCTTTAGTAACAATGTCAAGCTCACTGGGCAGTAGTCGCCTGGATCTTCTTCTTTTTCCTTTTTGAAGATGACAAACCTTCCAATGTTTTTATCCCCAAAATCAGGACATCAGGAGAGGCACACCTTCTGGTCTGGCACTCTGGCGATTGGTAGCAGGGTCACTCCAGAGGGAGTGTATTTTGGTCCAGTGTTCTGGAAAAAGGACTCAGGCCAGAGCGCTGAAGAAAAAAACTGGGACACTCTTGGATCCAAACAGAAGCCAGGGTTGGCTTCTGTGATCCGGGATGTCCCACTTAAAATGGGACACTTGTGGGGTATGAATGGGGTTAACATTTTTCCACCTCCAGTCCACAGGGACCTCACCTGTTCTCCAATAATTCTCAAAGATTATAGACAGAGGCACTGAGATTACATTCGCAAGCTCCTTTAGTACCCTTGGGTGCAGTTACTCAGGCCCTGGAGAGTTGAATTCGTTTAAAGTAGCTAGGGGTTCCCTTACCACCTCTTTTTCTGTCTTGGGCTGCATTTCCTTCCTCACATCATTTATTCTGTTATCACTAGGCTGGGGACTGCTTTCCTTTTGGGTGAAGACAGAGGCAAAGCAGGTGTTGAGCAGTTCCACCTTCTCACTGTCACCCAACAGCATTTCTCCATCTTCTCCATGCAAAGGCCCTACTACTTGCTTGTTCTTCCTCTGAATACTGCAGACCTTTTTGCTCAATAATTCTCATGTTTTTCTTTCTCTTTACTTCAACACTTCTTTCATTCCTTTCAAGTTCCCGTTGATCTCTTTGAATTCCTGCACTGACCTTTTTAGTATTTCAGAGTACACTCAAATTCAAGATGGTGGATCATGACTTCTTTATCCATATTGTTGTCTCTCTCTTCCATCCTATCATAACACTTTTTCTTAAGCCATCCCCTCTAAAAGTGTGCCTTCTGGGGCACCCATTTTTTCTGTACATTAAAAACAGTGCAATTAATATATGTGTCCTTTAACGGCTGTTGCTTTTGTAGACAAAATGGCATATGCACCCAACAGTGAGACTTCAGCAGACTTGGGGAAATCCTGAAGTTTTTCAGAAATAGAAAAAAATATAAAAAATTAGGGTGCAGACCCATAAAAGCAGCCCAGTGGTGACTGGGCATGCTCACTGAACATGGAATGCCAATTAGAAAAAAGACAAATATGAAAGCAAATGGGAGGGTGGAATGGAATGGTCAGAATCCTGAACAGGGAGCTGTCTGGACTGCAGCATTCTGTTGCAAATCTCACTTGCATTCAGGAGTATACAGGCAAACTTCCAAGTACCGTACCTATTGTTAATTAAAGCATTTAGAGCATTTAGAAATGCATATAGAGGCTGATCCTATGAGACCCTGCACTGATGAACAAAAAGTTTTCGCGCACTTTGTAGTTGAGGGAGAAGGTAAATATTAGACTGTTTTCCCAATGCAGAGACTAACGCAGACCCTACTTGTACATTCTTCTGTTCGATCTGACCTTTCAGTCTTCAGCATCCAACGTCTGTGGGGAAATAATTGCTGGAACAGTGTATATTTTTCACACAACCTGCTTTGTTTATGAAGGTTAGTTTGTAAAGGCGTAGAATTCTGGCATCTTAAAGTCAAACTAGACGTGACTTTAATCCCAGGCTTCAAAAACATGCTCAGGCCCCTTCGTGTACAAAAATTCAGAGACCTCTGTGTTCTGCCCCACTGCCATTTATCGTCTCCCTGTTTCACCCTGTAACTACCACTGCTTACTTGCACATTGCAGAATCTACTAAGGCATTCACTTATTCGCTATCCCCTCCTGCAGCCACTGCCTGTTGTCGGGGCAAGGCAAGATCACTATCACCAACCCAGAGCTGTCCCAACCTTGTTGCCACTTCACCCATCCCCACAAGCAGCAGCAGCAGCAGCACAGTCAATGTCGGGAGGACTCTATAGCTGCTAAACAATGGAACTTGCTCCCACAAGAGACTGTGATGGCCACCAGCCTGCACGGATTTAACAAAGGATTTGACAAATTCACAGAGGATGATGCTCTCAAAGGCCATGATGTTTATGCTCTGCCTCCACTGTCAGAGGCAGTCATGCTCCTGAATGCTGGAAACCACAGGATGGGCGAGATCCCTTGTGCTTGGGTCCTGCTTGAGCGTTTCCCACAGGCGTGACCACAGTGAGAACAGGCGTGACCACAGTGAGAACAGGATGCTGCTGTTGGTTGGATCCAGCAGGGTCTTCTAGCTATTTTCTTATGCTTTGCCCCCACCCTGCCCCATATGCACAGCTGCTTGACTGTGCTTAATGATGGGACCAGGTTTGCCCATTCCATTCCTCGTGCCCCTGTACCATCAGGTCCACCATTCTTTCTTCCACCTTCCTATAAGCAGCAGAAACTGGCTCTACCCCTGCAAAGTGCTGCCTTAGGTAGCAGCTGAGAGTTTCCAAGTCCGAGGACCAGCTCCTACATCAGATGTGCCTGGATGTACTTGTGAAATGCAGAAGTGCACACACACACAAAACACAGTACCGGTATATTGTGGTCCTTAGTGGGACTGAAGTTCAGTGTTCTCTTTTTAATTAACTCAACAAATGAGTTTTTAAAAAAAGTTGGAAACAGTCCATAGAACACCATTAAAATGCTTTCAGCATTATGCTTCCTAGATATATAAGCCACATATTGACCACGGTGCAGAGCTTATTCATTCACAAAACTTACAAGCTTTAGCAATTCACTGCCTGCTACTGTCTAAGAACCCCTTCTCCTGCTGAGAGGGAAAATAAAGACTATTTTATTCATTCAGTGCAATTGTAGCCTCAGAACTCAGACATGCAAAATCAGACTTGGAGGCTACCTGAGGGCTTTGAAAGCAAACACAACAGAAGCATCCGGACTTGGCATGTGGAGTAACTGTTGAACAAGAATACAAGCAATTCACACTGCTAGTCAGGAAGTGGGGCAATTTTAAATCTCAGAACATATCAAAGGCTGGTTAACAGATTCTGTTTAGTGCAGTTTCACCGCTGAAAGAATAAATGTAAATTTAGAAAGAAAAATCCAGTCTAGAAGAAAGATTCTCAAATACTCCTGTTCCCCTTTTCCAAACTTCCTGATTGTGGGGGTTCTTGTGTTTAGGTATTTTGCATTTAAAAAAAATAAAAATGCAAAGGTGGGGAAGTATTGAAATAACAGTTGACACTTAAAACTGAACGAGACTTAAGATTGGCTTTCTTCAAATGGCACAAGTACACTTCAAACATTTTCAAAACTCCAAAAGTTGCTGAATTTTTTCAAAGTTTTATGCTAGCTCTATTTGTTGAGCTATAAGAACAAAAGAAGAGTTTGTTGGATCAGGACAAAGGCCCATGCAGTCCAACCCTGTGTTCTCACACTGAGCCACCAGATGCCCATGGGAAGCCTATAAGCAGAATTTAAGCACAAAAGCCCTACCCTCACCTGCAGTTCTCAGCACAGTCACCGCCTGTAGTTCTGGTATTCTGAAGCAAACTTTGATTGTAAATGTTAAGTGTCAGTAGGCTTGAACCCAGGGCTCCTGTCAGCAGATCTCAGGCAACTTACTCGATGCACCAGCAGAATACCTTGCCAACAGAGTAAATGGCTTGCCTGAAGCTTGCTGTCCTACATCACCACCCTGATAATATTCCTTTCTCCACTGCATATACAGGTATTAATCTGAATAGATAAGGCATCACTTATCCTCCAGTGCCTGTCATTTCATCTTAAAAAACAAGGAACCATGGCAGTGACACATAACTACTGTAGATGCACTGCTATCCTATGACACAGTCTATGTACCATTTATTGCCTTGGCTACTGTCAAGACAGCGTGAATGTGTATTATATATTTCATGAAGTGTCAGAATCAAGCCATCCACCAAAAGGCTTAATGGTACCAGCAGATGAAGTGAAGAAGCTGCTATTCTTAAGGTACAATCGAAAGCAAAGCCAAACTACCGTTCCTTCTACTAATTTAATCAGTAGCAAGCAATCTAGAGTACAATGGCTCTGCCAAAGTGCTCACTTTGCATCCACTAACCTCCTCTGCTCTTTTACTACTCATTACATCTTCTGCACAGATAGAATAGAAAATCATTTTCTGGACTGAGAGGGCAATCCTAACCATGTCTACTCAGACAGTAAGTCCTACTGAACTGAATGGGGTTTATTCCGACATAACTGGGGCTTGTTACAAGATTGGGCTTGTAGCCTTTCTCCTTTTTGACTACCTAATGACTGGCAATGCTTCCTCCATTCCGTTCCATCCTTTATCCATTTCACAGTACACAGCCTCCTCTCTCCATATCTTTGCTTGCTTTACTTCATGTATACTGGACATGTGGGTGTGTCTCCACTTTTCTCCAAAACCGCTTGACCGATTGCGTTCAAATTTTGACACAATGTCCCAAGCAAATATGAGAGTGACCCCATACTGTTTGCTTAGACAGATGTCACACCTGGGCCACGTAATAGCCCAAAAAACACGTGTTCCAGAACTCACAACTCAGATGAAAGTGCATGCTGGGAGCACAGGAGAGGTTGCTCCCATAGTGTGGAATTCCCTCCTTGCTATCCTTCCTCCAACAAGCAAAGACATTCTTACTTAGACAGGCCTTTGAAAATTAAGGAGCCGGCAATGCTGGTCACTGGGATGCTGTCAGGACAAACTGTTTTCAATTGCTGGTTTAAAATGTGCTCTGATATATTGCCGTTGTTAATATCGCACATTTGGAAGTAATGGGATAAATAAAAGCAGACTGTGCTTGAAATAAGAATTGTCCAGTCCAAAAATATGGTTCAGAAGCTTTACTAACAGAACAAACAATGTTACACCCACATATAGTTGCACAATGTCATGTGCTGAGCCCAGCACAGGTACAGCATCTTAGAAATATTAATTTCTTCTAACCAGAGCTGAAAACAAAGCTCTGCCTCTCCTGCAAACAGAGAGTTGTTAGCACACCACATTCTTTGGTGGCTTGAAAGAACAAAGTCTAACTCACGCAAAATGGATGCCCACAGATTACCATATGCATAGGGCTGAAATTCAATGTCTTTCATAGAATCATAGAATTGTAGAGTTGGAAAGTACAAGGGTCATCTAGTCCAACCCACTGAAATGCAGAAATCTCAGCTAAAGCATCCATGACAGATGTGACCTAAGTCAAACATCTTGTGTCAGAGCAGAAGAGATACATTCTAAGTTCATTACCAACTATTAGGCTCTCTGATAATCTTTTGTTTAGCTTCAGTGGAAGCTTCCATGCTAAGCATTTAGCAGTGCACATATACAGAGTTATACAGAGTTATTTTCTGTTTCAATGTACAATTGAACAATTGTACTTAACATGATGAGTTTTAATTATTATTTTTAGCTAGCTTGTTTTTATCGCTTTGCATTTTATAACATCGTTCTGAAATGTTGTAAGCTGCATTGAATCCCAACCTGGGAGAAAGGAAGGATGTAAATTGATGGAAATAAATAAATGAATATTCACAGCTCAGCATCTCTAACATGATTTTACAGCAGTCTTTACCGACCTGATACCCTCTGGATGTTTTGGACTACAACTCCAGTGTCTACAGTGTCCAAAATGACTAGAAGGCTATGTAACAGCAATGGGGAGAAACAGCACTTGCCAAAAACAAGTTTCGACGCATGGCAACATGCAACAGATTGAATTCCCCCCATCCCTGATCACTGAGAGGCTGCTCTTGGGGGAATATTCTTCCTCAGACCTCTTAAAAGGACTGGAGCTCTGGGAAGAAATTTAACCGATCAACTGAGAAATAAGTACCAATACCAAATGCTCTAAAGAAACAATAGATAAAGGTCATTGCTAAGGTTGCTTGAATGCATATCCTTCACTAACAGCATGCTCCCAAGCAAATTGACTCAGAAGTACGCTCCATTCTTTTCATTGGGGCTTATTCCCTAGTAAGTGTTTTTAGAATTGCAGCCTAACAGTATGATGTTAAACTTGATTTGTGTGTTAGGATTTAAATGCATCATAAGAGACTCCCTGCCTCCAGTTCTAGGTGCCCTCAATGTTAATTAAAAACATGATATGAGCATAATTATAAAGCCTGAACAGCAGAGTCCCCCCCCCCTTTTACCTCTCTCATCCTGGATAGGAAGCACGTTCAGCAGTATTCAATAAGCAAATCCCATTTCTCAATGCTATTACCATGCCAGCTCAAGATGGATTCACATTAGTGGCTTTCCCATTATTGGAGATCAGTGTGAAAACTACTTCTTCAGAGGACAACTTAGGGACTATTCATATAGAGTGTGGCTCTAATCCCTCGTGTTACACTTTGTTCCCATTTTAACCAATTCCAAATCTCATCTTTTCCTAACTATGCTATTCCTACGCAACAAGCAATTCCTAAATTTTGGACCAGAGGCCTGTGAAGCCGATGACAGTCTTATAAGCATCACGAAAGCATCAATAGTGAGTTTCAGAATAATTTCAGGGCGGTATAGTAGTTACCAAGTGTCAAACAAGGGCCTGGGCAACCAGGATTCAAATCCCTACTCGGCCATGAAGCTCACTGGGGTGTCCTTGGGCCAATCATTATCATTCAGCCTCACCTAATCCACAGGGCTGTTGTAGGAATAAAATGGAGAGGGAGATAATTATTTATTATTATTTATTATTATCTATTATTATCTATTATTATCTATTATTATTATTATTATTTAAACCCCTCCCATCTGGCTGGGTTTCCCCCGCCATTCTGGGCGGCTTCCAACAAATACCAAAATACATTAAAATATCACAGATTAAAAACTTCCCTAAACAGGGCTGCCTTTAGGTGTTTTCTAAATTTCAGGTAGTTGTTTATCTCCCAGACCTCCGATGGAAGGGCGTTCCACAGGGTGGGTGCCACTACCGAGAAGGCCCTCTGCCTGGTTCCCTGTAGCTTTGCTTCTCGCAGTGAGGGAGCCGCCAGAAGGCCCTCGGCACTGGATCTCAGTGTCTGGGCTGAACAATGGGGGTGGAGACGCTGCTTCAGGTATACTGGACCGAGGCCGTTTATGGCTTTAAAGGTCAGCACCAACACTTTGAATTGTGCTCGGAAACGTACTGGGAGCCAATGTAGGTCTCTTAAGACTGGTGTTATGTGGTCTCGGCGGCCGCTCCCAGTCACCAGTCTAGCTGCCGCATTCTGGATTAATTGCAGTTTCCAGGTCACCTTCAAAGGTAGCCCCACGTAGAGCGCATTGCAGTAGTCCAAGCGGGAGATAACTAAAGCATGCACCACTCTTGTGAGACAGTCTGTGGGCAGATAGGGTCTCAGCCTGCGTACCAGATGGAGCTGGTAGACAGCCGCCCTGGACACAGAATTAACCTGTGCCTCCATGTACAGCTGTGAGTCCAAAATGACTCCCAGGCTGCACACCTGGTCCTTCAAGGGCACAGTTATCCCATTCAGGACCAGGGAGTCCCCCACACCCACCCGCCCCCTGTCCCCCCAAAACAGTACTTCTGTCTTGTCAGGATTCAACCTCAATCTGTTAGCCGCCATCCATCCTTCAACCGCCTCCAGGCACTCACACAGGATATTCACTGCCTTCACTGGTTCTGATTTAAAAAAATAGATAGAGTTGGGTGTCATCCGCATACTGATGAACACCCAGCCCAAACCCCCTGATGATCTCTCCCAGCGGCTTCATATAGATGTTAAAAATCATGGGGGAGAGGACGGAACCCTGAGGCAACCCACAAGTGAGAGCCCAGGGGTCTGAAAACTCATCCCCCCCCACCACTTTCTGAACACGGCCCAGGAGGAAGGAGCGGAACCACTGTATAACAGTCCCCCCAGCTCCCAACCTTGAGCTATGTTACCTTGAGCTCCTTTGAAGCTGAGATATAAATGTAACAACAATAGAAGTGTCATTGTCCAAATGTAGATTTTCCAGAGCCAGTGTAACATAGTGGTTAGAGGATTAGACTGGACTTTGGGAAACCAGGGTTCTACTCAGCTACCAACTCAGCTGTGAAGGTGACATTGGTATCAGGTAGAAATTTTTCAGTCTAAGCTACCAAAAAGGGATACAGTATTATGATAATAATATGGGGTGGGGGAGAACCATACAAACACTGCCTTGAGTTCTTTGAAAGGTGGACTATACAGTTATGAATATATAAATAAAATATTGTTATGAGTCGGGGGGCACGTCGGCTGTATGCCAAGACCCTTCTAATTCCTGGATCAAGCAAGTGTTAAAATCTAAGTAAGAAGTCAAATTGCTGGAATGGCTAGGCTAGTAATGGCCCTAAGTATGGGTTGTTAAGGTAACAAAGGAAGTGGCTCTGTGCCCAGGTCGGCGCGATGGGGTAAGCTCCCATTGCTCAGTCCCAGCTCCTGCCAACCTAGCAGTTTGAAAGCACGCCAAAAGTGCAAGTAGATAAATAGGTACCGCTCCGGCGGAAAGGTAAACGGCATTTCCGTGCACTGCTCTGGTTTCGGTGTTCTGTTGCACCAGAAGCGGCTTAGTCATGCTGGTCACATGACCCGGGAAAACTGCGGACAAACGCCGGCTCCCTTGGCCTGTAAAGCGAGATGAGCGCCGCAACCCCAGAGTCGTCTGCGACTGGACTTTACCTTTTTTAAGACACTACAGGTTCCACTGTTACTCATTCCGAAGGAAGCATGAACCCTAAGGGAAGTGCCAACAACCCCTGGAATCTTGCACCGCTCGTATATTGGGGTGGCATTCAAAAATATAAATAAGAATGGTGACTGGAGGTTTCAGATACATGAGCTAAAGGTGGGCAAATTTATGTTGGTGAGTACCATCAGTAAAAAGGTGGCATTTGCTTCCCTAATGAGCAGTGTTATATTACCATAAACCTTATTTCTGATGAGGTGACCATAGGATTTCTGGTGAGGTGACCAAACTTCAAACCTTATTGACATAACTGCCATCTGACTATCTAAAACTGGTCTCATGAATGCCCTCCACATGGGTGTAGACAGGGGGGGGCAGGAGGGGGCAGCTGCCCCCCCCTAGAAGCAAAAAATTATTGTATTTTACAGACCATAACCAATACTTTGCCCCTCCAAAAACTGAAGTGGAAAGGGCTTTGCTTTAGCAAGAGCAGCTCTCCACTTGCTGGGGGCGGGAACACAGCTGTAACAAAAACACATCAAATAAATAAACAAAGTGGCTACCAGTACTTAAGCAAAATAAAATAAAAATTCCTTCAGTAGCACCTTAAAGACCAACTAAGTTTTTATTTTGGTATGAGCTTTCGTGTGCATGCACACTTCTTCAGTACTTAAGCAGTTAAGACAATGGAGCAGAATATCCCTTCAGGCAAGGTCCACCCTATTCACCCTATTGTTATTCAGTGGGAGTTGTTAATGGGCATTCAGGGATCGCATTAACAGTTCTATTGGCGATTTAATGAGGGTGCAGAGGATTCAATTTGACTAAGGTGGCCCTGCAAGGCTAAAAGGAAGTGAATAAGAAGGGGGGGGGGCTGTAGCTTTGATAGACACAGTGATGTTTATAAAAAGCATTGGTGTTCCAGTCTGCCCCTCCTCCTGCATCTGTATACTGTAAATCAGGGGTGGCCACCTCCCAAGAGACTCTGATCTACTCACAGAGTTAAAAACTGGGAGTGATCTACCCCCTTTTGGGGGGTTCAGGTCAAAGCTGTTGAGTTTTTTTAAGGAAGGGAAGCCCTGTTTTGGGGGGGTTAGGTCAAACTTGTTGAGCTTCTTTTAGGAGGGAGGGAGGCCCATTTTTGTTTAGGGCTTCAGGTCATAGTTCAGCTTTTTTTAGGGAGGAGGAAAAATTTGGGTGAGCTTTTTTTAGGGGTGCCAGTGATCTAGCAGTGATCTACCACAGACATCCAGTGATCTACTGGTAGATCACAATCTACCTGTTGGACGTGCCTGCTGTAAATCAAGCAGAGAGAAAGCTGCTTACAAGGCTCCTGTACAGGTGTACCGGTATCTTCCTCTTGCTGCAGAGTTCTAGCATCACAGCGTCACCCAGAGGCACCCACAAATGTGAGTTATCCCTCTCTCTATTTCTTCCTTCCTTTCCTCCCTCTTCCATCCTCAATAAAATACTGGGGGGGGGGGCAGATAAGCCCCACATAGAAAGCCCATCAACATGGGGGGGAGGACTCTTTAAAATACAGTATTTACCAGTAATTTCTTTTTTGGTGGGGAGGCACCTAGGCCTCTAGGAGTTGGCTGCTATGCCTAGGACAATTCAAGAAAGCAGAATCATGCATATGCTATGGTAATATATCAATAGAATCATGGAATTGTAGTCGGAAGGGACCACAAGGGTCATCTAGTCCAACCCCCTGCAATGCAGGAATTTTTCCCCAATGTGGGGCTTGAACCCACAACATGGTTGAAATATTATGCTGATATGCAGCAACGCCTCGGAGCCATCGAGACTGCGGCCCTGTCTTGCCTCGCCCTCGCCTGCCCTGCCACCCCCTCTCCCCTGCCCGACCCTCCCATCCTCTTGCTGCAGAGTTCCAGCTTCACAGCATCACCCAGAGGCACCCACAAATATGAGGTATCCCTCTCTCTATTATTCCTTCCTTCCCTCCCTCTTCCATCCTTAATAAAATACTGGGGGGGGGGGCAGATAAGCCCCACATAGAAAGCCCATCAAAATGGGGGGGGGGGTGTGACTCTTTCAAATACGGTATTTACCAGTAATTGGGGGGGGGGGTGAGGCACCTAGGCCTCTAGGATTTGGCTGCTATGCCTAGGAGTAGGACAATTCAAGAAAGCAGAATGATGCATATGCTATGGTAATATATCAATGGAATCATAGAATTGTAGTCGGAAGGGACCACAAGGGTCATCTAGTCCAACCCCCTGCAATGCAGGATTTTTTTCCTAAGGTGGGGCTTGAACCCACAACATGGTTGAAATATTATGCTGATATGCAGCAACGCCTCGGAGCCGTCGTGACTGCGGCCGTGCCTTGCCTTGCCCTCGCCCACCCTGTCACCCCCTCTTGCCTGCCCGACCCTCCCGTCCTCTCCAGCCAAGCAGGGTAGCCGCCGCCGTTGTCAGCCCCAGAAGCACAAGGTGGCCGCTGCCGCCACCACGATGTCGCCAGGCCAGCTGGCCCTGTAGCCCCGCCCACGTTCCCACTTTGTGGCCCCGCCCCTGAATGATCATGGCTTGCCCCCCCCTAGTTTTGATCCTGGCTACGCCCTTGGCCCTCCAAATATCTCATGTTCTCTTTTAGTTTATCTTTCATTCTCCTTCAAAATAGATGGAAACATACGCCCATCTTTGTAATAGTGCTTTACAATCTATCATACAAATAGAACAATAAAGCTTTTCAGACCTAAACTATCTGATGGGTTGTTGAGCTATGTGCAACCTGTGCAGGAGTTATTTTCAAAAGGCCACCTCTTCACTGAGTCAAAGCACACCTGTTCTGCTGCTAGATCTCATAACAGCAAGCCGCGGCTATTCAAATTCACAGGGTGTTCATGTCAGTTTACAGGAACGTTTCTACACGAGCAGAGGGCAAAAATGAAATTAGCAGCAAATCATTTTGCGCCTACCAAGCAGCATCAAGGACAGTGTTAAATGAACAATTTAGGACTGTAGATTATAATCAACTGAAGGTGTTTGCTTTCTTTTCCAAAAAGGTTCTCCAGTGTTTTTTGCAGTAGTATTAATATTGTAGCACCATTTAATGCTTTGTTCATTCCCCCCACCCCTTTGGTCCCATCAAGCCTTTGCACAGGCATGCATGCCGAGAATTTAAAGTGAGGCTTGTCTTTTCTTCTTATTAGAAACTTCCTCACTCTGAGCCTGTAACAAAAGACGGAAATGAAAAGCACTTTGGGTGTTGAAGTACTACTAGCAAGACACCCGCTTTAATGTGGACTTTGGTTGAAGTATAAAACCTCTTAAAAGTCTCTAAGGATTGTGTTTATTCATTTTATTAATCATGAATTTATGGGGGAGGGGGAATCTGAAGGGTTCTGTTTTGACAGCAAGCAAGAACAGAGAGTAACAGCAATTATTCAGTGCATCAAGCAAGCTCTTATGCAATTAGTCCTTATATTGAGGAGAAATAAACGTTAAATTGTAAATTACTTTATGATTAGTTACAGGGAATGACTAAAAAAAAGGGAAAGGAAAAAAGGCCAGTCTTCAGGGACCAAGAAAGCCTTCAATGGATTAGTGGAGCCAGTTAATCTCTGTTACGTATGAGTGGTCCCAACTGTCCTCTGAGACAAGTGTGTGGACAGAAATTACCGTATGTGTTAACAAAGCAATCACAAATGTAGGCAAAGGCAATTCCCATGATTACAGGGGCTTCCTTCCCCACTGCTACAACTGCAGAAATTGCTGCCAGCTGCATCCTCTATGCATCACTGTTAATTGGTTCCAGAGTTAAGCATCTATATGAAGCTCTGTATGAATCATGTGTGACTTTGGGGTGAGGTGTCATCAGCAGACTGACTCCATATTTATGCTACCAGGCCCCTGGCATCTGCTATTTCTGTTCCCAAACTACTTTTTCAAGATGTTAGTCAGATGAATGAGAGTGAATAGATGGAAGCTGAATTTAGACACGTCAGAAGTGATGCTTCTGGGATGCTCCTGGGCCTTGAAGAGTTTGGCGTTGCTTGGGATTCTGGAGGTCGTGACTTTCCCTTCTGTATAGAGAGAACTTTGCAGTGCTTTGTGGCCTGGTTGTTCATCTTCGAAAGGCAGGTAGCTGCAGTTGCTACCAGCTTAATATATGGCGAAGGTTCCACCTTCTACTGGACAGAGATTATCTTGCTACCCTGATCTATGCTTGACTACAGTTTGTAACCTCCAGGCCTGACTACTGTACTGCACTTCCTTTTAAAGGCAACACAGATGTTTGAGCTAGTACAGAATATGCCACTCATCTCCTTAAGAAAGTAGCATATTTGGTCTGTGTTGCACTGGTTGCCAGTATGCTTTTGATCATAGCTGCCAAGTTTTCCCTTTTCTCACGAGGAAGCCTATTCAGCATAATGGAAAATCCCTTTAAAAAAGGGATAACTTGGCAGCTATGCTTTTGATCCCAATTCAAGGTGGATCTTTCATTGCTTGGGAGCCATGTGTTTTTGAGACCACCTCTCCCTATAGCAGCCTGTTGCTTTCTTTTCAACAGGCCCTGCTTCCTATTCCAGCAGTACACAAAGCAAGAACTGGAGCTGTTAGAAAGGCAACCCTTACTTACAACAGGGGTAGGGAACCTGCAGCTCTCCAGAGGTTGTTGGGCGATAGCTTTTGCCAACCCTGAACATGGGCCATGCCTGTAGGTCTGATGGGAATTGGAATGAAACCATTTCTAGAATGCCATGAGTTGCCCATCCCTGCTCTAGAGTGATCGCCCAAAGTTTGACTTCTTTCCACGTTATAAGAAAGGGCTGCGGGGCATTTGTCCACTTTTGACTGACTTTAGGATTGGCGGGGTAAGTGCCAAGTGAGCTGGGAAGTAATCCATTGAGGATGTTTTGTTATTTTTTCTCTATTTGCAGTTTTACTTATGATTTTTCTTCTTCTGTAAATGGCTCTGAGCTCCAGAAAAGTGGTGTGAAACTGTTATATAGATATTAAATCAGCGAGTGCTTGGTTCATACATTACACTTCCTCCGTTGGCCCCTCTCGACTCCCTTTTTACTGCGTGTCCAAAATTATTTGTTCTCGTGATCCTATTGGGGCAATCATATGTGATCCCGCTTTCAATACAGTTTACACCTGCCAAAGTACCAGGGTGGTTACTCTGCCTTCTTTCCCATCAGTGGATATTATGCAACTTCCCACTGAAATCCTCCAACTTTTTATGCCAATGTTCTGCTTTGTTTTTGACCCACATTTGTTGCACCGTAGCCCCTCCAGACAGCAATAGTGTGGTAGCATCAGGGAAGTATCTCAGAACAAGTGAAAGCAGAATAAATCTGACACACAGTTATTGTGGCGAAAAAATATTGCAGAATACACCCGTGATAAAGCACCAGTATGGAGGGTGCCCTTTGTGATTCCATGCCTCAGCATGGTCAAGATTGCCCATAGCACAAGACTTTCCAGGGCATGGAGCTACAGGCAAAGAGCTAACTGCGAAGCTTTTGCATTAAACAGTTGGGTGCCTGAACAACAACAACAACAATCTCTGTATAAAGCACCTAACAATTCATAACCAGAATGTTAGCCACTAACAATAGCTACATTATGCCGCAGCTGCCAAGATGAGACAGCAGAGATCCATTTAACATACCTACAGCTAGCATAATTTTCAGTGGAAAAGGCAGCTTTTCAAGCAGAAAAGAGGTCCACACGTGTTGGCTATAGGAGTAAATCTACCCAAAGAACAGCATCCGAAATAATTTGCAGAGCACAAGGCAGCTTTGTTGACCAATTCTGCCCAATAATTCTTTTGCATGTTCATCCATATGGAGAATGAAAGTATCACGGTGCAATTCTGAGCGTCTCTGGAGGCTATTTTATGCATGTCTACTAAGAATAAAGGCCTATTAGAATAGCTGTTTAAGGGAGCCAGGGTGGTGGAGCAGGGTGGAACAGCAATCCCCCCAACCTGGTGCCATCCAAATGTTTTGTACCATTAACTCCAGCCACCATGGCCAATGATCAGGGATAAAGCAAACTGTTGTCCAAAAAAAATCTGAAGGTTGCCAGGATGCAGAGGCCTGCATCAGAGTATTGGATTAGGACCGGGGAGACTGACAATCAACTCCCTATTTAGTAATAAATCTTACTGGCTGGCACTGGGCAATTGTTATCTCTCAGTCTAACCTACCTCACAAGGTTGTTGTGGGGGATAAAACAGGTGAGGAAATCAAGTATGCAATGTATTTCCTTGGGGAAAAAATGGGATGTACATGTAACATATAAACCAAGTATGATGTTACGTGTGTACAGGCAACACCCCATTTGCTCGACCACATATTGCACCATTGCACCAAACCCAGAAGTGACCCAAAATGTTACAAATATGTCACTAAAAGGGGCAGAACAGAGTGTTTGCAGGCTTTTTCAATGGTGTTTCAAATATACACAATTTTCACTTAAATGTGCAGTGCCTTGGAACGTAACTCCCACATGAATTGGGAAGTAGATGTGCTTCATTGGATGAAGTGTTGCCTGTGTAACCTTCCCAAATCCAGGAGCAGCAGGAAGGCTTCTGTGGCACTCAATACAGTGGAATTAGTAACACAGAAAGACTGTTGTTTTCCTTGTTCATCTTAAGCTCAAGGCTCTAGTCTAGGCAACTTCAAAACAGCCCCCCTGTCCAGTGCATTCTGCTGGCTACTGCAATTCCATTCCACAACCCTTTACCCTGTGGGAAGGATCCCAGGAAATCTGGGAAGGCAGGCTTGATTGTATCTTGAAAGGGAAGATCTAAATGACTTATAGAAGACTGATTTACAGGTGCTAAGGCACCTGAGAGCTTATCCTTGTAGAAGTGAATCAGTCTAAGGCTAAGCATTAGCCCACGTTCTCATATAAGATCCCAGTTTATCTCCATGGTACTTTCACTACAACTGGGGAATCTGAGGTGACTTTTACATCTCAATTTTAAGTGCAGATTCCACCATCTAAGATCACAGAAAATACTACCAAGCTCTTTGCTTTAGCCATCAAAATTAGGTCACAGTTATCAATGGAATACGAGTTCTGACTTAATCAAAATTACCTGCATTTTTAACAAGTTCTTGTTGCACTCTTACTTTAGAGCATTTGTGTGCATGTGCACTGTCCCCTCTTTTTTCTTACTGCATGCCCCACCCCCGTGGTTGTTTTGCTATATCTGCATTGTGTTTTGTATTTATTTGGTTTTTATTGCCTCTGTACCAAATAAACTGTAGTCCATTAAGATTGCTGGGAATTATAGCTCTGTGGAAGGTAAACTACACTTCCTAGGATTCCTAGCCATGTCCTTTAAGAGAGCTTTGGTGTGTACACACCCTAACTTATTGTAACAAATAAATGCAGTTCTGTTTCCCAATACTTTGCCAAAGGGTGGGTGGAAGATGGCACATGGTCTCCCATATACTGTTTGCCAATGTTATTATCTGGCACTGTTTTCCTCCCTTTGAGTTGTTTTGGGGGAAAACCTGTACCAATGCAAAGTTTGACTGAGATGGGGGGGTGTGTGCTGTAAATAAAGCAGCCTGTTGTTGTTTTCTATTCAGAATTACATTACAAATATAAAGGAGGGCTGGAGGGAATTGGGCTTTTGCATTCAGACAGAGCAAAAGGCAGGCGATTCATCCAGATAATATCTCCCTCGTTCCTCAACTTCAGCCAGCAGCTTGACCAGAGTGAGTCACATAGAGAATATGGGCTTTGTTAAATAATTAAACTGAAAACAGAAAAGCACAGAAAAGTTGCAAAATTGCCTCTGAATTCTCAGATTGGCAGTGGAGGATTATCTACTCCACAACTCTTCAGGATATTTTTATTTTCTATGAATTTATACACTGCCCTTCCTCGCGAAAGGAGCCCAGGGAAGCTAACAAATGCAACATAATAGGAAGAGAATTCAGTAATAACAGAAAAGTTGGCTTTAAAAAACCATACAGAACATACAGAACAAGCAGAATAAGACAGCAGCAAGGACAAAGGACAAATTCTACGCTCCACAGGAGTGGCGAAAAGAGGAAGTTTTCACAATGAGCTACAAAGTATCCAGTGTGAAGGGCAACTGAATGGATACCGGGAGGAAGTTCCATAGTCTAGGTCAGGCATCCCCAAACTCGGCCCTCCAGATGTTTTGAGACTACAGTTCCCATCACCCCTGACCACTGGTCCTGTTAGCTGGGGATGATGGGAGTTGTAGTCCCAAAATATCTGGAGGGCCGAGTTTGGAGGTGCCTGGTCTAGGGGCTGCCACTGAGAATGCCCTATCACCAGTCAGCACCTAGTCAAAGCCACTGATGGCACATCAAGGAGGACATCCCTGGCTGATCTTAATGGTCAGGTAGGGTAATACGTATTGGATAACGTTATGTTTTCATGTTTTCATAGCATTGAGATGGGGACACCCAGTGGCTAGTCATTATCACAACAGAGGGCTGCTTTCATACCATGTATTTAAAGCACATGTCTTCCAAAGAATCCTGGGAACTGTGGTTTAAAGGTGCTGGGAACTGTAGCTCTGAGAGGTGTAAACTACAGTTCCCAGAACTCTTTGGGCTGAGATGTATGCTTCAAACGTCTGGTGTATACTTTGGCCTCTCGCACCACCAACACAAGTAAGTTATATATTTATGGGATGCTGAAACTCCACTCACATACTTTGTAAAAGAATTAAAGTTTACTATCTCTCCCCCATCTTCCCCCCACCTCTCTCCCCACATCTCTTTTCCCCCAACCCCATGCTGCCTATAACAGTAATATCTCACACTGAATGTAACTGACCTATATGAAGGAATCTGCTATTTAAAAACAGAAGTGCTGGTGCTGTATGTACTTTTGTTATCCAAGAAAATCTTTTAATAAAAAAGTGTGTATGCAGCCATATTTGATTCCATGTAAATGACCAGGTACAAACAGTTCAACTATATGGCCATATCGATGGAATAAAACATCTTCCCGTGCTTTGTTGTGTTCTTCATGATAGAACTATGAAGCAGTGAGAAGGTATAAAGAAATGCAGGTTTAATACTGGGGGCAATTTCCTAAAGAGGAATACATTTTAATGGTGGAGGGACTTCCCTAAGGGGAGCCTTGGTTCAAAACATATTCCAGCTCCTGTTGGTTTGACTTTCACCCTAATTCAGGAGTTCAGGTGTCACAACATCCACAGACCTTCTGCATTCTGGTCTGTCTGCATCTCATCCGTTCAGATTCAAATAAGCTTGTAGCAATGACAAGAAACAGCAGCTCCTTCCAGCACTGGCTGCACCCTTTTCCTGCTGCCAGAGAACTGGGCATCCCACATTAGAAACTCTGATTTAGCCCAGGGTTAACCATTCCTAAATAAGGCTGCTAGCAATTTACTATGTACGCTTCTGTGCCTTTAACATGCTTAATGCACAAATTTGACGGGTGAAGTTTTTTCCCAATCATATCCCCTGATTATTGGTTATGTGTCAGGTGCTGCAGTTACTTATTTATTGCATTTGTTGTCTACCTTTCCTCCGTGGGTTCTCTTCCTCCCTGTTTCATCCTCACAACAACCCTGTCAGGTAGGTTAGGCTGAGAGACGGTGACTGGCCCAAGGTCACCCAGCGAGTTTCATGACTGAGCAGGTATTTGAATCTGGTCTCCCAGGCACTAGAGTCCAGTATTCTAACCCCTACACCGCACCAGCTCTCCTAACAATATATTCCCCTTTACTATAAAGTAAAGGAAGGAAGCCACCTGGAGGTGGCTCAGTTGATTACTCAGGTGCTGGTAATGCCAAGGTCATGGGTTCGATCCCTGTATGGGCCAGCTGCATATTCCTGCATCACAGGTGGTTGGACTAGAATGATCCTCTGCTTCCCTCCCAACTCTACAATTCTACGATTCTAAGCAATCCTACTGAAAAGAAATGGCTAATGGGAGGGACACATTGCCCTGAAACAGAGTGAGAAACCCATTTACAGTATAATTCCACTGTAATATTGGTGAAGTGGTTCACCTGAGGCAAAGGAATGCATGCTACAAAGGTTTTCATTTGCAGGACGCTTTGCATTCAGTACTTTCACTTTTTCTTTTGGTTCCTTTTAATGACACCCCAGGCTCTCTTGCTGGTTAATTGGCTATGATTGCATAAACATTCTCTTACCTACAAACCCTCATTCCAGAATAATGAGTTAGTTAGAAAACACAGCTCCTTTCATCTTCTTTCTATAGTATCCTACTTGGCAACATGTTTTTAAATATACCACATCTTTGATTGGAATAATAAGCATTGCATTTTTGATGGGGGTCAATGGATATGTGCCTGCATACACAGTATGGAGAGAGTGACCAAATAGTAAAGGTTACATTCCGTTATGTACCGGTATGTGCAAATCCCACAGCCTAGGCAGATAGATATGGGTTTTCTGTGTCTCTTGACTGCCACCTACTGGTTAATTTCTGAGGGAAAGCATTCACACTACAGACCAATGCAAAAGTGCAATAAGATACAGCAGCAGCTTTGCAAAACTGGACTTCCACAAAGTGGAGTTTTTTTAAAAAAAAAGTGCAAAAGAAAGAGAACATTCAAGGAAAATATTCTGCTTTCATTTGTTTTAAATGTTCCATTGGTTAAAAAGGGTTGCATCTGAGGTTCCTAATAAATAATAACAAAATACCTAGAGCTTTGAAATCTTTTTGAAACCCATTGCCTTTAATATAGGCAGTATGTATATTTTCCAGCTATTTTTTTTAAAAAAATGTGTATCATAAATAAACATGTGGAAGGAGATACCAATGAAAAAAGCAAGGAAGTACATAGGAGGGACTCTAATTTTACAATTGTGAGTCTTTCAACATGGAAATGTTTTATAATATCATAGAATCATACAGTTGGAAGGGATCACAAGAGTCATCTGTCCAACTCCCTGCAATGCAGGAATATTTTGCCCAACATGGGGCTCAAACCCGCAACCCTGAGATTAAGAGTCTCATACTCTACCGACTGAGCTATCCTAGCAGATGCCTTTACAGGATCCCCCACTCTCTCAACCAGAAGGAAGTTCCAAAATCAGCCTTTACATTAAGTTGAGTGCAAAGCTCCTGGTCCAACTTATTCTGTGAAGAAGTGGGAGGGGAGATCCAGACCAGGACCATAGCATGGGGCAGCAGGTGCTTTAAAGCAGCTTCCCAGCTCTTCCTTCCCCAATGCATCTCAATCACTCCCTTCTGTTGAGATCATAGCTAGGTGGGCCACAGGTCTGTCGTGCATCCCCTCAGCTAGCCTGCTGCCCTTGGGTCCACTGAAGGGCACTATCCCATTGCCAGCATTGAAATAAGATGCCACTGCCAGTCCAGTTAAGCTTCTGTAAATGTAATGAGAGGAGGTGCTATCTTGTCATTTGCTTTAGGCAGCAAAATGGATTGGGCACCTGGACCAGCCCTGCTTCTAACCAAGCAGAAAGAGACAGTGCACTGAGGGCAGAAGGGTAGTACTGTAGAGCTGACACAAAGAAAAGCATCCTGCTTCACAACCATGATTAAGGCTATATCTACACTGTCAGGAATCTGACAGAAAAATTCTTCATTGCTAAGCCAACATAGACATCTGCTGGCCTGACATGTAAATTTTTAATAAATACACTATTGCAAAATAACTTTAAGATATCATAGATAGATGGATGATAGGTAGATAGATAGATACTTCTTCGCTTGCTTCACACAATAGTTCAGAAGGGGAGAAAAGAGAGACTGTTGAATGACTTAGCTACTAGATATTTCATTACAGTAACTGTTGCTACTGAATTGCAGTGATTTTTGAACATTGTGGTGAGGTGACAGCTTTGAAGCTGGTAGAGTCTCTATGGAAAAAAAGCTTGACCATAAGAAACTGATAGCTGTTTGTCCACTGTAGGGCTTCTTCAGGTCATTCAGTCACATGACAAAAACATATTATAGGAAGGATTTATACCTGTGTTTACTCATAAGTTGGAAGGGGGAGGAAATTCCACACAGCAGGAAATGGACAATTGACCAAGCTCAGAAATAGTAGCTATTGTAAAACTGGTCCCAAAGCATGGAAATGGTCCTGCAAAATGCTAATCTACAGGTTTCCTTGACACAACAATTTACTGAAAAGCAGCCTAGGAGCCTGCAATCAAGAGCAAAAGAGCCATTATGGAGGGCTATCATTTAGGGCAGGCATGTCCAAAGTCCAGCCCGGGGGCCACTTGCGACCCCCCCCCCCCGGTTTCAAACAGCCCCCTAGGCAATTCTGAAAAAAGCAATCTCTTTCAGCCCCCGAGTGCCTACCCACAAATGCCATTTCCTTTTCAATGCTTCTAGGTTTATAGAGTGGCACACAGATTACGAACACAGGGACCGGGGTGGTTCAAGTGGGAGAAGCAACTGTTATATGTTATATGTTTGGACCGTGTTGCCCCAGTAAGCAATCTGGCCACTGAATTCTGCACCATCTGCAGTTTCCAAATCATCTTCAAAGGCAGCCCTGTGTATAAGACATTGCAGTAATCCAACCTAGAGGTTGCAGAATGTAAACAGCATGACCCTGGTGGTAGATGTGGCATTCTAATGAAAAATAAAAGAAAATCTGGCATGCATGAAGTCTGTTCATCCATGGCTAAAAGCTAACCTAGGGAGATAAATATTAGAAATGAAAATTAAGATTATTATTATTTAAATGCCAAGTGAGATGATTTTAGAGGGTGCAGGGTCTTAGCTTTCTGTTTATTTTATTTGTTTCCATTTTGCTGTTCTTCTCTGGCAAATCACCTAATCATATGGTGTCAGTTCCATCCCTGCCATTTCTGGAACTTTACAAGTAGGAGGAATAATAAATAGTAAATACGGAATAATCAGCTTCAGACATGCTATTCTAGACAATCATTTGTTCAACAGATCATGAAAATTCCTAGGAGCTTCAAATGTTTTTTGCAAAACAATGTTTTCCTAAACAATGAATAATATACCAATTTCCTTGCTCCTAGAAACAAACAGCAAATTAAGTGGTTGGGTTGTTTTAGCATTTAGCCTGTTTTGGTTACTATAATTGTTTCCTTGCAGAAGAATTACAAGTGATTAAAATGTCAGACACTACGTGCAAGTAATAATGTCATTACTAGTCATCCATAATAAATGTATCACTGTAAGCATTATGTAGTCCAATGAAATATATAATAGAACTAATCTGAAGGCAGATGACTCGGAAGCACATACTTCATCAAGCCAAACAAAATTACCACACTGTTCTATGATGCTTTTAATTAATCTTAAAGGTAAAGGTAAAGGGACCCCTGACCATTAGGTCCAGTTGTGACTGACTCTCGGGTTGCGGTGCTCATCTCGCTCTATTGGTCGAGGGAGCCAGCGTACAGCTTCCAGGTCATGTGGCCAGCATGACAAAGCTGCTTCTGGCGAACCAGAGCAGCACACGGAAACGCTGTTTACCTTCCCGCTGTAGCGGTACCTATTTATCTACTTGCACTTTGACGTGCTTTGATTTAAACAAAATATATTTTAAAGATGCCTGAATGTGGTAAAAAGAGAGTTGTGGAGAATCTGCACATTCTCCGCACAGAAGCCTCAACCTCTCACATGCCCTTGATTTGATCCTGGAATGTCCCGCTTTTCCTTAGGACAGTGATGGTGAACCTATGAAACGTGTGTCAGACGTGACACGCAGAGCCCTCACTGCTGGCACGCGGCCCATCGGCCCATTCACGCTGTTGTTGTCCCCCCCCCATTTGTTCTCCCGCTCCTCCTCACGCTACAGCTTGTCTCCGCTGTTAAAACCCAGATCCTTTGTTGTTGTTGTTGCTGGTAGCCAGAGATTGGGTTTTTTAACCCTTTCTGTGCTGTTTTTTCTGGCGCTTTGGCAGACAATGATTGGGTGTAACAGCATTCTTTTTAACCCGTTCTGTGCTGGGTCTTTTTGGCGCTTTGGCAGACTATGTCAGTGCTGCGCATTAGTTCCAGCTAAGGTATTATTCATCATTTATTTCTGTTCTCTTTCCCCCCCCCAAAAAAAGCGCAACAGCTTTGGGGCATCTCCCCCCAAAAAGCAAAGCAACTTTTGCACACACACCCCCAAAAAAACCTCCCAAACTTTGTTTGGTTAAATAATTAGTTTTTGGTTTATTAAATACAGTTATATATTACAATTATACATTTTTGTTATTTAAACTATAAATATCACGAAATTATGGTTTTTTTCTCGAAGTGACACACCACCCAAGTTATGCTCGGTTTTTTGGCGAATTTTGACACACCAAGCTCAAAAGGTTGCTCATCACTGCCTTAGGATGTCCCTATTTTCATTAGAGAAATGTTGGAGGGTAGGAAGTTATGCAATCCCTGAGCCAATGAGCTAAGTAACTATACAACCTTAGAAGACATCTGAAGGCAGCCCTGTTAAAGTTTATTTTTTTTAATATGTTGCAAGCCACCCAGAGTGGCTGGGGCAACCCAGTCAGATGGGAGGGGATTAGATGTTGTTGTTGTTGATGTTGGATAAGGTGTCCCTATTTTCATCGGAGAAATGTTGTAGGGTATGTTATCCACTGGGAAAGAGCTGCAACACAAGCTTCATGCTATCTGCAAAGCTTAGAAGGGTGAGGTGGTAGGGAAGGTCAGGGATGTATGGGTCCACCAGCTGAGTCAAGCCAGCATTCCCAGTGGTGCATCTGTGCAGTCCTGACCACCCCACTGCCTGACTCCTACCCCCTCCCTTCTGATAAGCAGGAGTGGCTCTGCCACTGGAAGGCTAGCATTGCTGCTCTGCACCGTAAGTGAATGGAGAGGACTGAAAGGGAATACAGTGGTGCCTCGGGGTACGAACATCTCGGGTTACAAACACTTCGGGTTACAAACTCCACAAACCCGGAAGCAGTACCTCGGGTTAAGAACTTTACCTCAGGATGAGAACAGAAATTGCACGCCAGCGGCACGCTGGCAGTGGGAGACCCCATTAGCTAAAGTGGTACCTCAGGTTAAGAACAGTTTCAGGTTCAGAACGGAACTCTAAAAGTTCATAAGCAGAGGTACCACTGTACATATTTGGCAATCTTCTTAGTCTGTTCTCACAAGTTTCTGGCACATGAAGAAGGCCACTGGGAAAATCAGGCCATGGAAATGCCATCCGTGGAAAGCCAACCATGTGAATTCTGCATGCTGCATGCTGAAGTCAACTCAGCTCTTGGCAGTGGCACCAGATGGGCAAATGGCAGTCGTACCCAAAGGTCCAGTCAAGCCATCTACACACTGTCCAGCTTAAAACACAGCTAAGTCCTTCTTTTTCTCAAATCCAACAGAAGCTGGAAACACATTAAAACATAGTATGTCATAAGAAACAACAGGATAAAAAATATTTTAACTATTGAAATGGAATTAGGAAATTGATGTGACATTGAGCAGCGAACAAGGGAGGGAAGAAAAACATAAACGTTGTGGGGTGGGAAGTCAACTTTTAAATTTGTATTAAATTTGAATTAATTTGATGTTAAATTGTTTAATTTTTTGAAAAGCAATAAAAATTAATTAGAAAAGAAACAGCAGGATAAACATGGGTAGTGGGTGCCTAATGGTGTGTGTACATTACTTCCCTAACCAGCAGGGGACATGTACTAGATGCAGAGTAAACAGGAATGTGTACCACCATGGGTAGGCAAACTAAGGCCCGGGGGCCGGATCCGGCCCAATCGCCTTCTAGCGGACGGTCTGGGAATCAGTGTGTTTTGACATGAGTAGAATGTGTGCTTTTATATCTCTGGGTTATTTTTTTCCTTCAAAATATAGTCTGGCCCCCCACAAGGTCTGAGGGACAGTGGACCGGCCCCCTGCTGAAAACGTTTCCTGACCCCTGGTGTACACAGCCTTAGTCCATTACCATACTGAGGTAGCTTGTTTTACATTTTTAACTTTTTTACTTATTATATATTATATTCCAGTTAATTTTAAAAAGATTTATTGAAGTTTTCCCCCCTTTTAATACTATATACAAGCCGTATGCGATCCCTTTGATTTCTCTGTGCTTTAACATACAGTGGTACCTCGGTTTACAAACACAATTGGTTCTGGAAGTCTTTACTTATCCTGAAGCGTACTTAACCTGAAGCGAACTTTCCCATTGAAAGTAATGGAAAGTGGATTAATTCGTTCCAGACAGGTCCGCGGAGTACCTAAACTGAAAATACTCAAACCGAGGCATACTTAAACCGAGGTATGACTGTATAAGACACTTCTCCATCAGCATTCAAAAGTCACGAAATTATTGCAACTTGCAGCATCAGCAGAAAAGCTCATATGACAGCTAGGATATACAGGGAGAAACATGTTATTAACCCCTCTTCCTTCCCCATCCCCATTTACAGCAAAAGTGGAATAACAAGGCTGTAAATCAGTGCTGAGCAAAACAAAGGAAAGGGAAAGGAAATAAACATAAATCAAAATAAATACAGACCCACATCTGTACATCTAGAATATATATTCTAGACCCCACAGCATCAGTTTTAAAGATCTGAGATAAAGATGGAAGATGTATGGGAGAGAGGGAAGCACTTCAGATTTGACAGGACCAACTCCATATTTCTGCCCAAATAATTATCTGTCCCTAAGTCTCTGTACTCTCCTGCCAACCTAGCAGTTTGAAAGGACGTCAAAGTGCAAGTAGATAAATAGGTACCGCTCCGGCGGGAAGGTAAACGGCATTTCCGTGCGCTGCTCTGGTTCGCCAGAAGCGGCTTTGTCATGCTGGCCACATGACCTGGAAGCCGTACGCCAGCTCCCTCAGCCAGTAAAGCAAGATGAGCACCACAACCCCAGAGTCGATCATGACTGGACCTAATGGTCAGGGGTCCCTTTACCTTTACGTCTCTGTACTAGCCCTCACACAGACAGAATGATGTGTTTCTTATCACACAGAGTGTCTCAGAGGGAAGGAAGACGACTCTTACACCTTTTAAAGTCCTAAAACCTCCTGCCAAATATAAAAGGGATGTTTACAACTTCTCTGACAAGGAACCAAAGGTTTTTAAGAGTTATACGTCTCATCTTCCTCCATACACCCTTTTAGTGCTTTTGCTTAGAGAACTCTTCACCGCCTATCCCCATTTAAAGAATGAGGTACGGTGCTAATTTTTTTTCTAGAAAAAGAGATGCCAGAACTCACCATGAACACCTCCCTTGTTCTCTTATAACCTGAGAGGTGCCAGTACTCAGTTCCAGCAATTTCCGGCTGGAAAAAAAGCCCTGGGTATGCATTGCTTCGAATCCACATTATAAAGGTCCCATGTCGATGCACCTATAGATTGGTAAAATTAGGTGCATAGGCATCACATGGTAAAGCAGATGGCAGTAGACTTCAGGAATATACTTTCCTGCTCATGAGAGAGCCCATAACTTCAGGCGTCCTCAACTTCAAAGCTAGGCAGAATCTAAGGGGGTGGTAGCGGCGGGTATTACAGAGGCCCAGCTCCCCTAAGCTCATGGCCTGTTCATTACATCCTTCCAGATGCTTTCAAATTTGCCAGCAGTTTTTCCCTTCTTTGCAAAGGCCTGCACACCATTCCACTCAGCATTTCTTCATCCAGGTGACTGAATTCAGTAAGGCGTACTCCTCAGGTAAGCTTGCACAGGGATTTCAGTTTTGTTGCCTTTTGTTTTATCAGAATAATCCGTCTAATACACAGTGAGTGGATGGAGTGGTGAGCTGACCCAAGACACACCTGAGGCAGGGGTCACCAACACGGTGCCTTTGGGGCGCCACAAAAGATCTCAGGAAATGTCCCCTCAAAAATCCACAAGAGCCCATTCTTCCTGATCAGTTCCTGTTTGCACTGGCTCCGCCTCTTCCACACTGAACACACATCCTTAAACATGCCCACATTTCATTGGATTGGACACCAGCCCTTCCTTCTGAATAGAGGCATAAACAGCTAGTCTCTGTGAATGCAGCGGTGCCTGATTTAGGTGCCTTCTTTCCATTTATGATGTGCGGGTGGGTGGAGCACACCAGCACCCTTTTGCGTTCCAGTCACCTTTTTCAATCCTTGTAGTTGTGGCAGCCATTTTGTGCTGTGCCACAGCCCACAGCCGCCTTTTTGTGACTGGAGACCGTAGCAGTTTGCCACTGGTTTTAAATAGATTGGCGACCCTGAGGACAAACCGACATGTGATCCGAAACACAAGAGGGGGCAACCCCTTTTAAGGTGTCTTGTGGCACCTTAAATATTAATGGCTTTATTTCGCTCACGGGTTTGTGGGTTAGAGCCTCTTCTCTCTCTCTAAATTCAGTTGCTTCAGCAAATATGATTCCCTGGCCGGTCTTCATTTTTCTTGTATTGGGGTGGAGATGTATTTTATTCATATTTTGAACTGCCCTTTGACTAAACACCACCAACAGACAAACAAACATCAACTCACTATATTTATCTACACGCAACTAGAAAGTCTCAAATTCTTTTAAGTCTTCAAACACAAAACAACACCACTTGACCAAGCAAGATAGGCATTAACCTTGTTGTGGAAAATTTTGTCACCCTGGCTCCCAGCAGGTATAAACTAGATAAATAACCCAATCTGCTTATTTTTATTTTTCAAAGTAATGCTAAGTCAGCAGGTCGTGACACAGATGGTAGGGAGAGCAGAACTGTGGAAGGGCAGAGTCATATTTCTCCACAGAATTACCCATTCTTTCCAGCTTCCACAACAGGCTTGGTGAACAGGAAGTCTGAGATAGTTCAATTAGTAGGGCAAGAGGCTCTTAATTGTAGGGTTGTGGGCTTGATACCCACATTGGGAAAAATATTTCTGCATTGCAGAGGGTTGGACTAGATGACCCTCGTGGTCCCTTCCAATTCTATGATTCATTGCTCCACAATGTCCCATTGTCACCATCCTTTGGCCATGCCTTTTACTGTATTGGTTTTCCTTTTCCCCACCCCAACCACAGAAAGTCCACACGGGGCTGAAAAGAGTTCTACTGTTATAGGTCACTATTTGGGTCCACAAGACTCAAGTCTTCATTGTTGTTTCCTGGAAGTTTTGCCTCTTTTCGGAGTTGGTGTTTGTTTTCATTTTCATTCTGCAAACCTCACAAGTAAGTAGGTATTTCCCTTGTGTTTATTTGTTGCCTTCATTCTCCAAGGAGGTAGTGGTGGAATACATGGCTCTCCTCTTCTCATTTATTCCCAACAACCCTGCAAGGTAGGGTAGGTTGAGGCAGTGGCTGGCCCAAAGTCAGCCAGTGAGCTTCACAGCCCAGTGCGTATTTGAAGCCTAGTCTCCCAGATCTAACTACTACACCACACTGGCTCTTGTTCCTCAGAGGCCCTGCTTTGCTGGCCCCGTTTCTCACCATCTGGGGTCACACATACCCTGTGTGTGTGTGTGTGTGTGTGTGTGTGTGTGTGTGTGTGTGTGTGCTCCCCGTGATCCTCCTGGGGCTGGAAAAGGGCTAGTTCAAACTCCAGTTTCCAAGTAAAACTAAATTACTGTGTCATGAAATGATGCATCTCTAAAAAGCATGTCACCATGAAAAGTTTGGTGTACTGTACATGGTTTCCCCAGAGAATCCTAGAAATTGTAGTTCATCACTCACAAAACTACAATTCCCAGCAGCCTTAAACTACAGTTCCCAAGATACTGTGGGAGTAAACCGTAACAGTGTGGTGTGCTGGTGATCCGCTGACTAGTCTAGGAAAGTGTAGGCTACAAACATGTGTCCATAGAATCATATAACTGTGAAGTTGGAAGGGGTTCACATGGTTCATCTAGTGATTCTAGTCCAACCCCCTGGAATGCAGGATTTTTTTGCCCAAGGTGGGGCTTGAAAATCACGACCCTGCGATTAGTACAGACTTCTTGCACCTACGTGCACCACGACGCGCGACGGCAACAGCACGATCCTATGCGTAGCTACCTAGAAATAAACCCATTCTGCTGCATGGGACTCAATCCCAGCAAAGTGACCAAATGGGACTGCAGCCTAAAGTCTGTTCATACTATTTCACAGTAGGACAGGGCTGGTTGCGAGTGTTTGGAGTCGTGTGCTGGGGCGGGGCTTACGGACACTTGGCCGCCAAATGCAGACGGCGCGGACGGCGACATCTTTACGCCAAGCGCAACAGTTTACAAGAGTGATTCTCCCCCCCCCTCCCCCTTTAAGCAAACAAGACAACTTTGGCCGGCGACTCCCTTCAAGATCCGCCGGCTCCTGAAGCGAAGGAAAGGCGGAGCCGACCAGGCAGGGAGAGATGCCGAAGGCGGGGCTGCCAAGGGCGGGGTAGGCGGCTGCATGTCGAGCGGGCTCCGGAGAGGAGCCGCTAGTCTAGGTAACTCCGCGTGCCGGTTCGGGATCGCGTCGCCCCGGGCCCAGAGACGGAGAAAAGTTGTTGTAAGTAGCGCCGAGAAGTCCCCGGGCTTTCTGAACAACCCCTCCTTCTCCGGGGGAGGGCGGGAGGCGGGCCGGCTAGCCAAATATTTACGGAGCCCGGGAAGGCGCCGTGAAATTCCGAACCCCTGTCTCCGGACAGAGCGAGCTCCGCTTTCCAAGCACGGCCGGCTCTCGCCTCCTCCAGCAGCCTTCCCCTTCTTTTCCGCTCGTTTCCCCGCCACCCCGCGGTGCTAACGAGATTTCATGAATGCCTTGATAAATAAACGAAACAGTGACGGCAACAAGGGGCGATAGGTGGGCAGTGACGGGCTTCTTCTGTACGTCATAAGGTACAGAATATCCTCGAAAGGGGGTTGGGGGAGAGGTGTTTGTTTTTGTACACGTTTACAAGAAGCACGCGCCTCCTGGCCAAAACTTTATTGGGTTAAGCTTTGCAGGGCAGGCTTTAAATCGCAGCGGCTTCTACAGGGTTTGCCAAGAAAGCAAAAGTAACTGTGCTAAGAAGATTACTAGATGTGCTTGATAAACGGGACCTGCCACGAAACGTGGTGGTTCGAAGTGAATGAATGAATGAATGAACCTTTATTTGCGTCGGCCATAGCAATAAAACAACAATACAATATACAAAGAATAGAAATAAAAAGTCGATTATATAAAATACATTTTAGGGTTTTGAATCAATAGTCAAATAGTGAATCTTATTCTGATTGCCCCAACTAAAAACCTTGGTGGTTTGGAGTGCTTTTGATCAGGGTGCCCGCCAACTATCTATATACCGTATGTACCATTTTCGAGGACACTCCATTCCAGTCCATCTTTGTCATGATTTCTGCTCCCAGATCCCAACAGACACTCAGGTGTTCTCTAGCCACTGAACACAAAAACCCCTCATCGACTGTTTTGGTTACCCCCACTTCTTAAAAGCACCCCCCATTTATTGCAACCCTTGGGGTGCCCAAAGTCTACTGCGGTGTACCTCCATTTTGTGCTTGGATGTGTCGTTCCAACTACATAAGAATCAGTGCTTGGAGCTTGCTTTGAGCACATAGGGTTTTATTTTACAACATCATCACCATTGGCATATGAGCAAAGCCAGGCTTATTGCTAGACAAGTCTTGGTGGTTGCCTAGAGCAGTCCTTTTGCTGCATCAGCAGGAGGAGAGGAGGGAATAGCTTCTACTGTTGAGAGAGGAAGGAAACAGCCAAGGGGCGAGAGCCAAAGACTGTGGGAAATATGTGGTTGTGTTTGGGGAGCCATGGGAGATACTGTACAGTTTAAAGGCAGCATGAGAAAAAGCATTTTGGAAAATAGAATGTCTGCTGCTTGTTGAATTATGGGGGTGGACAGACGTCCTTTGGCAGGCCATTCCTGTGTTTTGTGGCACCATTGCCCCAAAGGCCTTGTGTAACATGTTCACCTGCTGTACTTCAAATAACCATGGTGCATAGAGCAGGGCCATAGCTGCCAAGTTTTCCCTTTTCTCGTGAGGAAGCCTATTCAGCATAATGGAATTTCCCTTTAAAAAAGGGAGAACTTGGCAGCTATGAGCAGGGCACCTATAGACAGTCTGGACTTTTGGACAGACTCATACAGGTGGATGCACTTCTTAAGATACTGTGGTTAAGGCGGGGGCAGAGGATCCTCCCCCCCCCCCCGGCAGGAGCCATGTTTCCTTGTGGGCAAACTTCCAGTGTCTGCATTCCAGTAGTGGGCAAGGTTAGAGGGGAAAGTAGGCGTGGCCAAAGGCAAATGTGGGCAGGGCAGATGGTATACCATAGCTTGAAAAAGGTAAGAATCTCATTTGGGGAAGTCAGAGGTTTCTAGCCCTGTACATGTTCACTTCCTGATCAAGGGTGCTGGGGCAGAGGCGGAGCTAGCTGGCCTGGCACCCGCACCCGGAGGGTGCCGCCCACTCAGCGAGTGTCCCCGGTGGGGGCGGTGCTGCAATGTCACACACACACACCCAGGGTTGACACCCTGGGCGGACTGCACCCCCCTTCCTCCGCCACTGTTCTGGGGCTTTGTGAAACAACTATGACACCAAGGAACTGTGCTTTAACCTCACTGCAGATTCTTGTTTTGGTCATTTTCTATAGTGAACAGAGTTTCTTTAATTGCTTCACTCAGCAGCCGTAAACAGCTAGCAAGAGAGTTTTTGAAACTGACTTCATCCCTAGTAACATTTTTTTGCCTATTAACATCTGCGTAGAGTGAGGCAAGATCATGATGTCGACACTTCTGTAAAGTGTCTGGACACCAGCCTGAAGATACCGCTTCCTTAAGCAGTCTGGGTTTGTTTTACAAAACATAGACCCTGGCATCATGCCTCTTGGTCTTTTATGATAGCTGTAATCTGGGATACATAGAAATCTGTCTCTCTCCCCCCCCCTTTTTTTTTAAAAAAATCATGGCCATGTGAGGAAGATGGGCCAAGACTAGCAGGTACCTTCCAGTGGAGATTCTATTTCATTCCTTTGTTTCTCTTGTCACCTTGGTAAAGTCTGCTCCCTTCAAGTACAATAGAAGTGAGAAATATTTTCTTTTATTTTCAAGCCTTTTATTCTCTCTCCTGGAGTTGTGGGAAAATAAGAGGATTCCATCAGCTCATGCTCACTTGTTTAGCTCTGTCATGTGTGATACATGCAGAAAATTAAACCCAAGGAGAACAATAAGAAGTGGATTGGAAGTGTTAAGAATCCTACAGCTTTTGGAGCCGCAGTTTGGGTGTTTGGGAAGGGGGCTGTGCATGAAAGTGGCTTAAAGATCATGTGAGTCATTGTTGTGTCTCAATAGTACTTGTGTAGAATTCAGATGATTTCACTTTTAAAACGTGTGTGCTTTTAACACTCAGATTTGTGTGACAAGACAAAATCTATGAAAGTCCCCAGGTTCATCAAGGCTAACTCAAGACAGTGCATTTGATTGCTTATGTGCATTTCTAAAGTATCAACTGCATATACATAGCATGATACAAATAAATGAGTGAAAATTGTCTTGCAGAGATCCTCTTGCCTTAGAGCACAGGACAGTCATTGGTCAAGAACATGGATCAGAATGAAGATCAGAAAATGAATCCCGAAAGAACTTGGGAGAATTTCAACAATTTGGTAATCTATGTGTGTGCGCGCGCGTGTGTATTTATATTACACATGCTAGGTTGGCCTTAGGCAAGGTGACATAATGACCCACTTAATCCTTCTGGTGCTCTGGCCTGCCAAATTCAAAGAGCTTTTACTCCCCAGGCTCTTTATCTGCAGCCTCCCCAGAAAATAAAATCTATAGGGAAGTGTTTCTGGCCCTTGTAAATAGTGCAATTTTATTTACAGACCATAAGCAGTGTATGGTTATTAGGACAACTACAGCAAAACAAAATGAGACATGGAGACAAATGGTACCTTTTTAAAATGGGAGCACAACAGCGCAATCCAATTCATGCCTACTCAAAAGTAAATCCTGTTGAATTTAATGGGTCTTGGTCCCAGGTAAATAGAGTTACGATTGCAGCCTCAATCTGTAATCAATTAAAATTGGTAAAAATGCAGAAATTCTGACTCAAAACACGTGACGTTTAATAACTGTGATCTAGTTTTGATGACTACAACCAAGGAACTTGGCTATATCTTCTGTTACCTCAGGGTTGGAATCTGCCCTTAAAATTGATACTTGCCATTCATCTGAGTTTCCCAAGTGTAGGGAAAGTGTTGGGAAGATGAAACGGGGACATATATAACTATAGAAGTTTCAACAGAACAGCTTTTGCAAGGACAAACACTTCTGTGCCAAGGCAGCCCAGTAAACAGCCCAGTAAATTGCCCTTCCTAATGCTGAGTAGTTGGTAATGTGTAAACAACATTTCGTATGAATCTAAACCTCTAATAGAATTGTCACAAGCTCTACATTTTGCATTATTCAACTCCCAACTTTTATACACACACACACACACACACACACACACACAGAGAGAGAGAGAGAGAGAGAGAGAGAGAGCTTATTATCCCGCAGTGTGTGTATTCCATGCCTTGCAACTGAATTTTCCACTTGATGCATCTCATGAACTGTGATCTAGTCAACAGAAGTTTATGCCATAATCAAGTTTGCTAGCCTTTAGGGTGCCCCAAGGCTCTCTCCTTAGTTTTTGCTAAGACAGGCTAACATGGCTGCTGCTTTGAAAATTGGTAATGGATCATCATGTAAAAGAGCGAATTTGAGCAGGCACAGCTTTTTCTCACGATTTCAGTTATACATTGACGGAAGCAGCACCTGCTGTGAAATACATCCCAGTATGGAAGCCCTGCCTGTACAGATACAGCAACCCTACTCCTCTCTTTGCTGATATGTCCACCTCCAAACCACAGATCAAAGGACCTGCAATGGTCCAGGAGATAAAAATGGCATTACTGTGCCTTTTTGTATTTCACACAAGAATAAATGTGTTGTAAAGACTAGAGATTACATTCCGTTCCCATTTACATGTTTTGAATTGCATTTCCTTCCCACCTCTTCACAAAGGGTTGATGAAGAAATGTAATCTGTGGAGGTGGCTCCCTTCTGGGAATAAACCTTGGTGCCTAAAAACCATCAGTGAAAATCATGACTCTGCAATGGAACCAACCTTAAGTTGCTTCAGTTCATTATCGATATTTTAGTTACATTTTGCATCCTAAAACCTCGTGCACAATTAGAACAGTTTCAGATAAGAGTGTGTAGGAGTCCACAAAGGTCAGCAATGCTAGGAATCTACCAATACTGATAAAGTACTCTTAAAACCCTCTTAGGTTTATGTATTGTATCTTCTCCTTTTCAGATGATGGATTTACAAGTAGTTGGCACACCAGATGCTCTCCCCCACGTTCATAAAAGAATCTATATTGATGAGTTTGACTGTCCTCCCAGTAAGCACTGCGAGCACGACCTTTTCCCTAAATGGCATTTGCCGGTGAAGACCGCATTGGTACTGTCCTTGTTAACCTTTATCTACACTTTCCTAAGGGACGTCATCCATCCCTTTGTAACTAATCAAGGAAATGCATTTTATAAAATCCCAATCCTGGTCATAAACAAAGTCTTACCAGTGGTTTCGATTACCCTGCTGGCTCTGGTTTATTTACCAGGAGTACTGGCTGCAGGTTTTCAGTTCCACTATGGAACCAAGTATAGACGTTTTCCACAATGGTTGGACAGATGGATGTTATCGAGGAAACAGTTTGGACTTCTTAGCTTCTTCTTTGCCTCGTTACATGCCTGCTATAGCTTGTGCTATCCAATGAGGAGATCCTACAGATACAAACTCTTGAACTGGGCATATCAACAGGTACGCCATTTTGTTTTGTCGTAATGCCATTAAATCGGTTTAAGCGGATGGTGTGCTGGCATCTGGAATGCTGTGTGGGTCTCCCAGTCCTGTAATGAATATTGTAGAATGATGTCCTTAAACAAAAGTGTAACAGAGTCTGCAATCCTTTACAGAATCAAGTTCCATTGAGTAGGTGGGTATAGGATTGCACCTTTAAATGATTAGGGATTGTGAGTTGGAAACACCAAGGTGAGGACTGGCATGGTTAAAGTTTATGAACTTAAAAATAAAGCGGAGAGAACAAATAAAAAGATTTATATCCCAAAACATTTGTACCCAGGTTCATTCAGTGGAACTAATTATCAGATGGTCCAGTAGAAGAAAAAAGACAATTCCCCACAGCATGAATAATGTCTGGAAATCATTAACACAGGATGTTTTGATAGCTACTGCTTGTCTGACTTTTTATTTTAAGTCATTATTATTATTATTATTAATCACAGATCTATGATTTATCCATGTGTATAGCCAAAAATAATAAAATGGCAGGGATATCCAATGTGGTGCCTTCCAGATGTTGGCTCCTTAATTCCCTTTAGCCCCAGCCAGCATGGTCAAGGATTAGGAGAGCTGCAGTCTGACATCTGTAGAGTGCTGTGTTGGTTTCTCCTCATATAAATTATGCCTTCAGAGAATTTTGGCAGATGCAGTTGTCAAGGTGAGAGAACCTGCGCCTGCTGTTGAAATTTTCCAGACCCCAGACCACCTCTGCACCTCAACACCTTAGTTCTAATTGTAAATACCAAAATCACAGCAGCTCATTTCTGTACATAGGCCAATTATACAGGTTATTTGAAAACATCTAGGCACATTGGCTGCTCTGGCAGAGCAAAAAAAACTTGCCAAGTAAGCCTACTGATTAGCTGCTTAAAATACTGCTTCTTGGTGTTGCTTACATCTTGTTACAGTTTGCCAAAGGTTGTGCTTAGCTTTTAGATGGAATTCTGTTTGTCAGCAAATAATGCAAGTTAAAAAAAAACAAGTTAAAAAGGAATTGGAACAAGTCTTCTTGGGGGGTCAAAACTTTGCTGAAGTCAATACTTCTCCATCTAATTGACTTTCCTATGGTTAAGGCTGGTGGCACCTTTTTTTGGACATCAGTATAAACAATGCTGCAGTTAAAGATCTGAAATGGGACCATGCTCTAATTTGTAGCATGCACGGGTGAACAGAAAATATCAACAGAGTCCCAGCGTATCCTGTTTTGTGCAGCACTTTAGTTAGCTAACAAAGATCTATACAAGATATAGGCTGGTTCACACACCTGGATACTTTCATCCCATCCGTGAAATGCATACAGGCTTGGATGGGGAAACTTTAGTGCCAACTGGGGTGTTTTTATTCATTTTTTAATCCCATTGTTATTCCCATGATAGCTGCAATTGCAAAAAAAATAATTATATATATATATATATATATATATATATATATATATATACACACACATACATACACACACACACACACACACATATACATACAGTTTGGTTCCTACTGGGGTTTCACCATGGAATCTGCATATGCAGAAGAGATGGCTTCCTAAGCAAAAAAAAAAGTGTCCATACCTCTGTATCTTAAGTGCACTTGTGTTGTCATTCTAACACTTCTTAAAGTGTAGTGTTCTGTCCACAGGTGAAGCAGAAAAAGGAAGATGCCTGGATTGAACACGATGTCTGGAGAATGGAGATTTATGTGTCTCTAGGAATTTTGGGGCTTGCTCTACTGGCTGTATTGGCAGTAACATCAATTCCATCTGTCAGCCACTCGCTGACCTGGAGAGAGTTTCATTATATCCAGGTACATGTAAACAAAACGGCATAGATTGTTCATGGCTCAGTGGTGAAACACATACTCTTTGTGATAGATTTGAGGTTCACTCTCTGGTATTGCCAATTGAGAAGATCTGAAAGGCGGGGGGGGGCACTCCCCCCCCTTGAAACCCTGGAGACTTACGTAATCCGACACAGGACAGTTCCAAATAGCCACTGATGCGATGATATTCCCATACCACCAGATGAAAACTGATTAGAGCCAAAGATGGGTCCTTGCATGAAAGAGTTTGTGTGACCAGATATTGCTGGACTACAACCCTCACCATCCCTGGCCATTGGCCATGTTGAATGGGGCTGATGGGTGTTGGGAATTCAACAGTATCTGGAGTCCCACAGACTCTTGCCCGTGCGGCATGTGGAGCCTTTTCCATATGTGAATCAGCTCATAAGGATGCACTTCAACCTGCTGGTTGATGCAGCAAAATGGGACACTTGCAAGTAATTTCCCTGCTCCCATTTTGTATATGCAAATAGCAGTGCTGAACCCACCAGGGCCAGTAGAAGGCACAAATACAGGATGGGAGACACCTGGCTTGAGAGCAGTACATGTGAAAAGGATCTAGGAGTCTTGGTAGACCACAAACTTGACGTGAGTCAACAGTGTGATGCAGCAGCTAAAAAAGCCAATGCAATTCTGGGCTGCATCAATAGGAGTATAGCATCTAAATCAAGGGAAGTAATAGTACCACTGTATTCTGCTCTGGTCAGACCTCACCTGGAGTACCATGTCCAGTTCTGGGCACCACAGTTCAAGAAGGATACTGACAAGCTGGAACGTGTCCAGAAGAGGGCAACCAAAATGGTCAAAGGCCTGGAAACGATGCCTTATGAGGAACGGCTTAGGGAGCTGGGTATGTTTAGCCTGGAGAAGAGAAGGTTAAGGGGTGATATGATAGCCATGTTCAAATATATAAAAGGATGTCATATAGGGGAGGGAGAAAGGTTGTTTTCTGCTGCTCCAGAGAAGCGGACACAGAGCAAAGGATTCAAACTACAAGAAAGAAGATTCCACCTAAACATTAGGAAGAACTTCCTGACAGTAAGAGCTGTTTGGCAGTGGAATTTGCTACCAAGGAGAGTGGTGGAGTCTCCTTCTTTGGAGGGCTTTAAGCCATAGCTGCCAAGTTATGCCTTTTTTAAAGGGATTTTCCCTTATGCTGAATAGGCTTCCTCGTGAGAAAAGGGAAAACTTGGCAGCTATGCTTTAAGCAGAGGCTTAACAGCATAGCTGCCAAGTTTTCGCTTTTCTCGCGAGGAAGCCTATTCAGCATAAGGGAAAATCCCTGTAAAAAAGGGATAACTTGGCAGCTATGGCTTAACAGGCATATGTCAAGAATGCTTTGATGGTGTTTCCTGCTTGGCAGGGGGTTGGACTGGATGGCCCTTGTGGTCTCTTCCAACTCTATGATTCTAAGGAAATTTAACACAGCTTGCATTGGAAACAAAGGGAGAGCTACCGGTAGTCAAGATACAGACCAAAGATCTCAACTCTTCCGCTATAGAAGGCAGGTAGCACGAATCTCTTACCTTTTAAATACTTAGGCACCACGCAAGAGCTTTCCCCTATCAACAAGTGGGTGGAATGTTTTTAATGTACAGTCATACCTCGGGTTGAGTACGCTGCGGGTTGCGTACTCGGTGGACCTGGAAGTGTTTACTTCCGGGTTCTGCCACATGTGCACTGAGGTTGAATACTTTTCGGGGTGTGAACAGCACCTGAGAACGGATTGGGTACTCAACCCGAGGTACCACTGTATTTTTTTTTCCTCTTTATTTTTATATATCTATAAATGGGTGTTGTCTGTCTGTTCGTTTGTAAGTCGCTTTGAGTTGCCCTGGACTAGATAAAGTGACTAATGAATTGAAATTATTATTATTATTATTATTTTAAAAAGTTTAGAAAATACAAAATCACTCTACCAGATTTCAAGTCGGCTGAGGTAGAGTTCCATTTGTCTTATGCAGAACTAAGTCTTAATATGGGTAGGCGAACTAAGGCCCGGGGGCCAGATCCGGCCCAATCGCCTTCCAAATCCACCCCACGGATTGTCCAGGAATCAGTGTTTTTACATGAGTAGAATGTGTCCTTTTATTTAAAATGCATCTCGGGGTTATTTGTGGGACATAGGAATTCGTTCATTTTTTTATTTTTTTTAAAAAATAGTCCGGCCCCCCACAAGGTCTGAGGGACACTGGACTGGCCCCCTGCTGAAAAGGTTTGCTGACCCCTCTCTTAGAAGCTCAGTGTTCTAAGCACATGAGGCAACCACCGTGCTGAAGCTAAGCATGCTTGGTCCTGGTCAGTGTCTGGATGGGAAACCACGTTTGTCTCCTTGGGTTCCATGAGCAAAGAAAGGTGGGGATATAAATATAAGATAGATAATGTTTTGGCATAGGACTGAATATGCAGCAAAAACAAGGAGCATTCTTCAACAATTGCACAGAATCTTAATTAAGCATTTGGTGTTTTAAAATAACAAGGTTTGTGCTGTAACCATTGCTTTTATCTGCAGTAATTAGCAGATGACATTTATCTCCATGCCTGCATATTATGTGCATGGAAATGCACACAGGAAGATGCCCCCCCCCCCGGTTGTTGGAAACCCTGAATATGCAGCAATGTGTATTATAGTTTGTTTTAATGTCCTTTCATTTTTAACCTATTGTTTTGTTTTCTTCTTTCTTTCTTTCTTTCTTTCTTTCTTTCTTTCTTTCTTTCTTTCTTTCTTTCTTTCTTTCTTTCTTTCTTTCTTTCTTTCTTTCTTTCCTTCTTTCCAGAGCAAGATGGGACATTTAGCTTTGCTGCTGTGCACCATTCATGCATTAGTGTTTGCATGGAATAAGTGGATTGACATAGGCCAGTTTATATGGTATACTCCCCCTACTTTTATGATGGCAGTCATTCTTCCAATTGTGGTTCTGACTTGTAAAGCTATCCTGCTTTTGCCATGCCTTAGGAAGAGACTAGAGAAGATCAGATCTGGTTATGATGCTAATGCTCAGGCAAGTAGGACACAGATAACTTCCAGACTGTAGATTTTAAATGTGCATGTACTTTGCTGTCCATATTCAGCTTTGTTTTTTTAAAAAAAAAAATACCATAAGGAAACGGTCATCTTTATTTTTACATAGAGTAATCTGCACTGAGTTCAGTAGGACTTCTGGGTGTGTTTTTTTCTACTGATGGATTTTAAAATATCTTACTTCACTATAGGTAGTTTTCTGAAAATTTACTTAACATTACAAGTTTACATGAGCTTAGGGTAAAGTATGCATGTGGAAATTAAAATCTCAGGTGAACTTCACTTTAAAAATACCAAATATTTTTCAATACAATTACAGCAATGACAACCTTCTCTTCAGGGAAACTGGAATAATAACACGACTGTTCACATCAGATCTAAAATAAAACATGCAATACAATAAATAATGCATAACACTTTAAAATGCAAACACAGAGCTGCCTTGCCGGAAACAGCTTCTCAGTTGATTTCAGTGGCTGGAGTAGATCAGTATGCACATGCTTTTGTGCTTAATGAGATCCAAGTGCATATCTAGATCATGGGATGCACCCAGATTACTTAATAAGTTAAACACCACAGAACCTTTGTAGCAAACCAAGGTCAGCCTTAAGAACATAAGAAGGCCTTGCTGGGTTTAGACCAGGATCCACGCAGTCTTGCATACTGCTCTTAGAATCCTTTTTAAATTCACCTGAGCTACTTGCAATCACCACATTTTTGCGCCAGTAAATTCCATAAGTTAAATACTAGGGGCTGGATCCTGGGCTTCTTCCATTCACAGGAGGGATTCCTATGCAGTGGAAATCCCTGCTGTTTTTCTGCTGCAGTCTCCTGCATCACTTCCCTTGCTGTTTCAGGAGGTTCCTAACCCTCTGGATCAGCTTTTTTTCAGGCTGATGGTGAATGAGGATTTGGCAGAAAATTGAAATTCCTATTCCACTGGCAAGATAATTCCTTGAATTGGACCCCACTCATGGGAAGGCTGATTCCCACCCATGCCCTTTTTTTTGGTCCTGGACTTCTGTGACTCAGCTTTCTTGGGTGAATGCAGATTACAGTGTTAAGAGAGAGCTGATTAACCACATAAATTGTTTTATTTTACTTCTATAAAAACTAATATGTGTATTAAAGAGTATTTGATATGGATTGGTCTGGAATATATTTTGCAATTTGATTTTTTTAGAAGACATTTTTCCATAGTGAGGTGGGAATTGAGCCCTTCACCAACAGTAATTTGGATCCCAAAGAATTGTTTCACTTTGAAACTCTTGCCTCTATTCTGCGTTTCTTAAAATTATGTTGTAAATTGAGTACTGTAAATAAGAATTCAGCTATACTTGTAGAAAATGTGTCTTTTCACATTTAAAACAATAAAACTTCTATACTCCAGCAGTTTTATATATAAAAAAAGATTTGTCTGTCTTTTTAGATGGTTTGTTTTTTGAAAATTGGCAGAGGCCAATAAATAGTTGGTTGAAGACAGTGAGTCAGTAACTGTTAAACAAGATAAATTTAGCAAAGTAGACTTTCATATGTGGAAGTAATGAGAAGTGCCGCACACTTTCATGAAAGTTACACAATTCACCCAATGCTATGGAATTAACCCTGAGATGAGTTCTCTCATCCATAGTCAGATCAAACAAAGGAGAAACAACCTTCGACACATTATGGGTTGTGTCCAATAGGCTTCACCCACCAATGCAAGTCCGTTTGATCCAGTGAAGGCTTCCATTAGCAGACTGGGGAGGGAGACTATTTTTAATTATTTCCCTCTGCAGTCCTCCAAACAGTCTCTGGAATGTTGAGCAACCCATTGACACAGCAAGAAAGGTGCCATGAGCGAGTCCTCTCCATTCTCCTGATGAAAGGTCCTCTGACCCAACAGAGACTTCCATCAGAATAACACCACCATTGGATACAATCCAATTCCCTTACTGGATTGGGAACCTGTTGTGCAGAAAAGATTTGCATCCAGATAGATGAGCAGTGCAAGTTCATCTAACGTGGTGCAGCCCATTCATTTGCAAACTGTGAGTGGAGATGTGCATCATTGTTAACAATTATACCATCCCAGCTGCATGTGCCTTGATCATGGTTAAACTGGGCTTTGAAATTACAACACAGGAATTATTTATTAGTAAAGTGCTTAACCATTAACCTAGTAAGACACAAAACAGATGTGGGGGAGAGAAGGAACAGGAAACATGCTGGTGCTAGTCCTTTGTAAAGCTATATACCGTATATTTGTAGTGATCTGCTGGAGTCGCTAATGTGGGAGACAGGTCAGTCTCGCTTTTCCATCTGCTGCACCCAGGTAGATCAGCTGTTTATAGTAGAAGGCATATCTGGGATAGGAGGAGCCACTAAGACCTATAATAAAAAGACTGCTGATTCATGGTCACACGACTCCAACAAGCTAGATGGTGATCACGGTTATAAAACAATTCCATTTCCTGCAAACAGTCTCTGGGCACTTAATACTGTAGCACAGCTGAAGGTAAGCAAGTAAGGATCTGGTCAAGATTGCCAAGAGCAGGACACAAGTATGTTGAGTTGTACATGGTTTGGGGGTGCTGGATCCATTGCCGTCACTTTAGGCTCAGGTGTTTTTGGTAGCGTGGAGTGCCTTTTATCAGCTTCAGTGGGTGGTACCTTCATCTGGGCAGGGGTAACCGAACTTCTGCCATCTGCTCTGGTAACCTCTAAGTTAGATTATTGCAACGTGTTCTATGTAAGGCTGCCTCTGAGGGTGGTTTGTCAACTTCAGCGGCCATGTTGCTCACTGGAGAAAGATGATTTGAGCATATTACACCAATCCTGGCCCAACTTAACTGGCTGCCAGTTAGTTTCCAGGCCCAATTCAAAGTGCTGCGATCATCATCTGAGGTCCTTTGTGTGTCTCCTCCGTGAGAGATCCAGACAGTTGGCAACACGAGAACACGCATTTTCTGCGGTGGCTCGCCATTTGTGAAATGTTCTCCCCATGAAGGCTCGCCTTGCACCTTCATTATACATCTTTAGTTGCCAGGCAAAAACATTTTACCTCTTCCAAACCTTCGGATAATTAAACAACCTATGGCCTTTAAAACTCTGGAGTATGTTATTTTTGTTATTATGTTATGTATTTCTGTGTTTTTATAAATAAATAGACATTAAATTAAGAAGAAGCAAAAAAATATATCAAAACATCTTATTTTTTTATAAATAAGCCAAGTCTGTGCAGTCCTTAATATAGGAGGACTTGTTTTTTGTTTAGATTTTGTGTTTGCAAAAGTCCAAGTCCTTCCCCTGGGCAAACTACTTGATTTTTTTTTTCATAGCAAGCATTGCAATCAAAACCTGTTTTAGCTTCCTGTCAGATAAGTTTGTGACTCAACCAAGCACTGTGACACAGAAAACTGAAGAGTCTGACCTTTTATTGTTGAAAAGTGATGAAGGTTTCAGTACACTACAATTCTCTATGTCAGTAAAAGAACAAAAAAGAAACTCAAAAGTGTGCAGGATGCAATTGTTTAGGAAAACATTAGAGAACTATGGCTGTAACCAGGCCCATGGGGGGGGGGGCAGCTGGGTCCTCTTGCCCCAGGCATTGGAGGGCTATGGTAGGGTTGCCATACAGCTTTGGCCACCCCCACTCCCCAACTATAAAGCTTTTCTGTCCGGATTTTCACCGCTTGAAATATGGCAACCCTAGCAGCAGGGACCGGCTGCTTTTTTGTTTGAGTTTATAACCTTATTCTAAGAAGACTCCCGCCCTGGGCCTCAGACAAGCTCTGCACAGGCCAAACAACAATATTTAATACTGGTTAGATTAATCCGTGGGTGAGGAACCTTAGGCCTGAGGGCCAAACAAACTTCACCATCTGCCTGTTGGGACTCTCCTCAACCACAACCTTCACTATTATGGCTTACCACCCTTCCTCAGGTGTTACTTGTCTGGCTAAAATATGTCCTTGACCTCTGGTAATGTTGCTTGACTGAGTAGAGGATAGAGGGGAGTTTCTGTAGAAACTAGCTTGCTGTATAAAGGTAAAGTTTACATTTCCTGTTCTATCCACTTTTGCCTCTGCACCTGCCCACCCCTTGAAAGGTTGTCCAGGAGAGAATGTGGCCCTCAGACCACAAAAAGGGTTCTGCACCCATAAATTAATCAATTTAAAATGTTAAAATGGCATCCCGCTAATTGAGTAGCACATTTTGCAAAAATGATGTCAATGTTCCTTCTATAGTAAACTTTTTCATACTGTGTTTTATGTTGTGTGAGCCACCTGGAGAGGGCTACGCCTTAAAAGGCAGCCTATAAATTATGTTTATGAATAAAGAAAATAAAGGTTGTGAATGTGCCACAGAGCTGTCTCTTGTGTTTGCTTTTTATTTTGTAATACTGTATATGATCACTGATAGTTTACTAGCAGCAGAATCCACATCCATGTTGACTCAAGTCCTGCTTTATTTAATTGGTCTTTCTTGCAAATTATTGAGTATAAGACTGCAGCATAGGTTCATTTAACTTTATAAAAAAATTTACTGGGTCAAACCAGATAACATATAGTGAGAAACAGAATACATTACATCAAAACTGGACATAAAAGAGAAAAGTGTAAAGGTTAATAGTTCAAGGCTTAAGAGAGATAAAGTGGCAGAAGGTGAAGGGTAATGGGGCCCACTTTTGTTTTGCTTGTTAATAAATGACCCCGTAAATGTAATCTCAAAACCTTTTATTGCTGACAAGATAAAAATTAAATGAGCACTATAAACAAATTCAGCACATCCATGCTCACTATATCATAGGGGAAATTTGTGTTCTCATTTTTGGGACCTTTCAACATTTAGACATGTGTTTTTAAACTGATTTGAAAAAGAACTTAGCATGTATTTTTGGAAGAAAACTGCTGAAAAGCTCCGGGTCAGAATCAGTTCCTAGTGTGGCCTGCTGATCTAATAACTTTGTGGTTTGTTGTCGTAGAATGGCATACGTATAAAATCACTATCCACAGCTTCATGGCTTTAGATGTCTTTTGCATGGACTGTGGCAAAGGGGAACTGCGCCCCCAATCTCAGGGTCAGCCAGCCCCCATCTGCCTGCCTTTTCCTTTGCATCCAGCCCGGGGGGGGGGGGGTGGCCCTGGCTGTCAGCTTCCTCCTTCTCAGTTTCAGCATTTCCCTTGTGTAACTCAACAGGGAGGAGGATAGGGGCAATACAAGAATTAATTGGCTGTTGGCTTATTTGCCTTCTGCACTGCCAGTCACAATGAGCACCAACCACCGTCATTGCATAAACTGCAATTAGTGATTCCTTCCAAACATGACTGTTAAGGATCACACCAGCAGCCACAGACTCTGGATCAATAGAATACAATAGAACATAGAATTGTAGAGTTGGAAGGGACCACAAGGATCATCTAGTCCAGGCATCCCCAAACTTCAGCCCTCCAGATGTTTTGGACTACAATTCCCATCTTCCCCGACCACTGATCCTGTTAGCTAGGGATCATGGGAGTTGTAGACCAAAACATCTGGAGGGCCGCAGTTTGGGGATGCCTGATCTAGTCCAACTACCTGCTATCCAGAAATCTTTCACCTAGTGCAAGGCTCAAACCCACAATCCTGAGATTAACAGTCTCATGCTTTACTGACTGAGCTGTTCCCTCAGAGGTTCCTATAAGTATAATTGGTCTTGGAAGAATTCTGATGAATTTGATGGGGAGTATCAAGATAGTGACGTTTTCATATAATGTAAGATAGGTTACCTGAACCACAGACCCTTAGGACTCCCTCATAAATATGCTTCAGAGAAATGTGGCTATTTGCCAGAGCAAGGCATCTTAAATTGGTCTGTGGGCCACCAGTGGTCTGCCAGCTTACTTCAGGTGGTTTGTAGCATGTTTGCATTAAATGATCATATTTATTTCAATTGCATTCTTTTTTAAATATTGTATTGTATTTTATCGTTTTACAGTCTGAATTTTAGGGAATGCAACTTGTAATCCAATCGCACACTGTATCTGAAGAAGTGTGCATGCACATGAAAGCCCATACCAATGACAACCTTAGTTGGTCTCTAAGGTGCTACTGGGAGGAATTTTTAAAATTTGTTTCAACTACAGCAGACCAACACGGCTATCTACTTGTAATGCAATAACATACAGTATATTGGAAATAAAAGAAACTGAAATCGCCTCCCAGAAAAATCCACAGAAAATCTGATCAATACTTGTTCCAATTCAGCAGTAAACGGGTTTTCCCAAGGAAAGCGGTGGAACAAAAGAACAAAAATCATGGGACAGACAAAAGTGTGGCTGAGGCCTTAGGCATGACTTTGTTCATTTTTGGCATAGGTTCAGTTGCCTCTTGAGATATTGTTGCCAAACTTGGCATTAGGGTTCTCAGGGAGTGAGCAGTGTTAGTCAAAGTTTGGATGCCTGGCACATTTTTGATTCAAGGTGGTGGAGCAAAACATCACTTTGGCATGACTTCATCTGATTTTTGGCACAATGGCTTGAAACTCACAAATTTAACTATCCATTTAAAAATACACAGAATTTAGAGCCTGCTGGATCAGGCCACTGGCCCATCTAGTCCAGCATCCTGTTCTGGCCAACCAGATGCCTGTGGCAAAACCTGCAAGCAGGATTCCAGCGCAAGTGTGCTCTCTCTCCTGTGGTTTCCAACTCCGGGTCTATAGCAGCTCCACACTATAGGATTGCACGGCCCCATGAAAAAAAATTATTATACGCATTTTCCCTTTTCTGCATTATTTTTGTTTTCATTCCGTATTTGCTATCGGCAAAGAATGCTGGAAATAATACGGAAAAATGCTAATGCAGAGCGGACACGTGACGGCCCACGGATTGTTTACTCTGAAATTTTGATCCGCTGTCTTCCGTCTCTAGATTTATTGTTTGAATAGCGGGTTGGTTTTGCGGTGTGTGTGTGTGTTTATTCATTTATTTTGAATAAGGTTTCCGGGGGAGGGGGCGAGATAGGATCGGAAAGCCGGGATTTAAAAAGAAAGAGAGAGATCCCCATAATAATAAACAGGCCTTTGGGGCCTTGCGCGGTTATCCATCAACCCACACCCAGCCACCCTTGGGTGACAGGAGCAGCGGGACGCCGGCCTCTTTCCACCTCGCCGCGCGCACGGAGAAGGCGGCGGCGACTCCCGCCTCGCTCCCCGTGACTCCGCCGCCGCCGCTTCCGCCGCCTCTCGCTGCCTTGCGAAAGGACGAGGAAGACGCGGCTCGGCCAGCCTGCGCGACCCACTTGCTTGCAGCACCAAAGTCCCGAGGAAGGCCGGGCCGAGGCGGGGGAGGGACGGAAGAAACGCTTCTCCTCCTCCTCCCGCCCGCCTCTCTGCCGGGAGCTTCAGGCAGGCTGGAGCGCGGGAGGCGAGAGGGAGGGAGATCCGCCGAGGCGACTCCGGCGCTGCGAGAGGTGAGCTGCGCGGGACGGGGGGGTGGACAAATAGGCGCCTTCGCTCCTGCCCTTGCAACCCCGGAAGGACGGGAAAGGGGCTGCGCGCTGCTTGTTGTTTTTAACACGGCGCCCCCGCGTGAGAACCAGGCGGGAGGACTGGAAAGCCCTGGCCGAGCAGAGCGCGGGTGGCGTGGGAACGGGCCGCGCGGCAAAGCGCAGAGCGCGCGCTCTTTCGCGCCGGATTGTACTCGACGCCCGGCCCTTATAAACGCGTAATAGCGCGGTTTCCAATCCCACTGCAAACCATCCCTGCATATTCCTACCCCACCCCACCCGCAGCACAATTTCATTTTATATATTAAGAAGAATAACATAGCTGGAGCCTTCGTGTTGTCTTAGCATCCATCATCTTCCAGGCCAGTCAAGGGCAAAGCAGCACAGCGCTATCGGAACGGGACACAGGGCATGCGCGATCAAAGCGGAATTATTATAGGATCTGGTTGCTCTGGGTTACAGGTTGATAGGAGGCCTTTGGTCGCTTGTCCCTTCCTTTCCGTTTTCTTTCCAATGTGCAGTTGACAAACTAATTAGCCCAAGAGCAGTGTTCCAAACTCCCATTGTTCTAGGCACATTTTGCCAGCAGTTTCTGAGCTCTGGGCGCAATACTGTGCCTAAGATTTCAGATTGAAAGTGCAAAGAAAGGAGGACCTTTTTCTGCCTCCCCACTTCCAGGTACTCTGAAGACTGGAACAGAGACCCCCCTTAAGAATATTAGGCGGTGGGCAGGGGGAGGACTAGAGTATGTGAAAAATGAACATAGTATTTTATCTGCAGTTCATTCATTTTCAGCTTTGCGTTCTTGTTATAAAAAGCGTGCCTAGACATTCCGTTGTTGCGTCCATAACCTAGGTTTAAGGTGCCATTTAGCTCCTAGCTTTCATATCTCAGTTTCTAACACAGCCCAAGAGGTGTTTGTGTGTTTGACCACAGAGGTCAAGGGATGTGCCCCTAGGTTGCACAATGTCTGAAGTGAAAGGGAGACAGAATCAATAGGATGGTGGCTGCAAGAGGTCATGAGCAGGGCTCCATATTGTTAACACTGAGTGACAGCAGCTTTCAGACAGATATTCCCAGGCCTACTAGATGCTGGGGCCTAAAGGGGACTTTCTACAAGCAAAGCAGATGCTATACCACTGAGCTAAAGCCCTTCACTAAAAGTAATAGAAGAAGCTGCTTTGATTGAATACAGAGGGTACTCTCCCACTCATGTACCTTAAAGATGGATTTTGTGGTTGCCTTCTGAAAAAAGCCACTTGCAGAATTGATCACTTGGATGGAATGGGTGCTTGTTGCTTCTGCTTCTATAGGTGGTGGTTGGATAAAGACAAGACTAATCATTTACAAAATGGTAACTTACCTATGTGTGCACATAACCACATAGTCAACTGATTGCCAGAATGTGAACAGATAATGAGTACATCATACAATCATAAAAGGAGCTGTCTCAGGGTAGGTTGGTACTTATTTGCTAAGTCAGAGGTGGGGATATTGCTGACCTACAGCTATGGGGCTGATGGGAGCTGGATTCCAGCAACACTTGGAGGTGCACAAGTTCCTCATCTTTCTGTTGCATTTTAACAAGGAGGCCTTTATTCCAAAGCAGAAATGTGGTAAAATGTTAAACTCTGATCTGTGTGGATTCTCCCAACTCAGCAATTTTTCTGAAACATGAATTAATATTTTTTTAATATCTGCTTTTAAAGCACAATCAGTATAAACGGCACCTTATAATGTAACATTTTAAATATTAGTAAAAATTGGCTCCAAAGTTTACTATCTGTCATGTTTTGTTATGTGTGTTTTTCCTATTGAAACAATGTACTTGTTCTAATTATGAGGTTCCTTGGGGAAAGTTGATCTTAAAGATGGTATGTAAATACTTAAAATAAATAATAACGTACAGAGAACAGATAGGTGCCTGCCTCCATGGAGTTTACAATTTAAAACAGCCAGTGAGGGAAACAAAGTCATCCACAGGAAAGATAAGGCTTGCACATTTTGCCTTATATCTCAGGTTCTGCAAGTGCTAGAAACTTACTCAAGCAAACAAACAAATAAAGCTGAGGGTGAAGATTAAGGTTTATTGGGGGAATGCCCTCCCGTGCCCTGCCCTGTAGACGTCATGGAGGGAAACAAGGGAAGGAGAGACAAAGGGAGATAATGAAGAATTTAGGCCAACATGTCTGCACATTATTAAAGCCTGCTTATGGTTAAGAATGAGGATTAACATGATGGGTTCTAGACGTTGTAGAACTGGTGAGCTTTGACAACGGATTTGAAGGAAACAAAGAGAGGTAACATCCTACAGTATATGTGTTCAGGTTGGGAGTTGCACACATAGGGAGCAACAAGGAACAATGAGGTGGTGCTGGAGTCTTTGAAGGGAACAGGAGACCATTAGTCAGTGGAGAGGGAGATAAATGGGTGGAGGAGTGGGTATTACGGCACAGTACTTGTTTAGATGGTGTTTTAGAGAGAGTGGAAGAGGACTGCTCCCTGTCTCGAGCACTTAATGACTCTACGTTTTCACACAGGGGAAGCAACAGAGGTGGGAAGCAACATCTGAAGGCAGCCCTGTTTAGGGAGGCTTTTAATGTTTAATTGATTATTTTATTTTATTTTTCTGTTGGAAGCCGCCCAGAGTGGCTGTGAAAACCCAGCCAAATGGGTGTGGTATAAATAATATATTATTATTATTATTATTATTATTATTATTATTATTATTATTATTGGCAGGGATGAAATGAGAAACGAGGATCATAGGATAAAAAGGTGACCAAAGAGTGTTGGGTTGGACAACAGAATGGGCAGACGCCACTTGGACGTCAGCAGATAATATAGCCTGGTTTCATTAGCGCAGTCTTCTTATGTAGTAAGCGTGCACATCGCAGTGATAGGTAGTGTTGGTTGATAAACACAGGCCCAGGGCCCTCCAGGCCTCCCTATCTGACCCTGAGGACTCTCCCCACAACAGCCCCCAGCCACACACAGTCTCTCAATGTCATGCCCCTCTCTGGCTCTAGTTCACAGTCACTTTGAGTAGGGTTGGTTGTTTTTCTGGAATGTGTCCTTGAACTCTCAGAATGATTCTTGTTTACTTGGACGAAGGATAAAGGCTGGTATGTGTATAATCTAGCCTACTGCAGAAAGGTAAAATTTACACTTGTTGCTAGGCTCACTTTTGCCACTGTCCTTTCTCACCACTGACTGGCATGTGGCCCCAGAAGATTGTCCAGAAAGGAATAGGACCCTCAAGTCTAGGAAAAGGTTCCCCATCCTTGGCCTATGAGCTCAATGGTCATATCTAGGGCATCTGCTTGAAGGGTGTGCCACTCATGCAGACACCCACCTGTGCAACTGTCTAATCTAGCTCAACTCCCTCTTTTTGCAGCGGTCTTTTCTGCACTTTCCAGCTATAATAGGATTGTAGGCAGTTAAGCCACACACTTAATTGTACCATTAATATTCTGAGCTCCTGTAAAGTTGCTAAGCAAGCAGAAGTAAACATCTCACTTTTTTGTTTGCTTTAACCTTTCACCTAATTAGTTAAGACAACTTTACTGTGCTTGGCATTTTTTAAAATAAATCAGACATTACTCATCCCCACCAGATGTCCTGTCCCTAACCACAAGACTGCTTAAAGGCAGTGTGTTCCAATTAACACAACACACCCCTCCTGAGCTCTAGCTCCCTGTTTTCTCAATTTTGGGGGACAGAACAGGACTGCTGAAGGAAGCAACTTGGCAAATAGCCTGGTCAAGCATGCTTCATTATGTACACTTTTACTACTTCCTCTGCTCATATGTGTTTGGATGTTAGTCTTCAGCCAATAGGTCACAGCAGAAGCCATAGCACCATACAAAGATATGGTTAAAAAAAAGTAGGTGTCCCTGAATCCATGCTAAAAAATTTTTTTTGTATTTCACAAGATTTATATACCTCTTGACTGTAATAAAACCTTGGTTAAATGTGAGTCATGGTTCCCTATGAGACCACAGATTTTATAGGTGGGCTTGGGGCTCCATCCATGCCAGCCAACCCCATGTACAACTCTGTCCCACTGCACCCCTCAGAAACCCCCCACAAGACCTTGCCAACCTCCCACCCAACCATTAGACCAGGCATCCCCAAACTCGGCCCTCCAGATGTTTGGGGACTACAACTCCCATCATCCGTAGCCAACGGGACCAGTGGTCAGGGATGATGGGAATTGTAGTCCTAAAACATCTGGTGGGCCAAGTTTGGGGATGCCTGCATTAGACCATAGCTGGATAATCTTTTATGGTTTGCACCCCAGGGGCCAACTTAGGTGGGAAGGGCAACCTGCATGTCAATCACATGACATAATTGTGATATCACATGATTGGCAGGTCTGTTCTACTCACTTGCCCAAATCCCAACATTGGAAGTTGAAGGGGGACGGGTGAGAAAGCCTACCCTGTACTAAACCTTTCAGCATTTTGCAGCTCTCCCCCTGCTTTTCCTTTTTCCCTTACCCAATGTTGGAGGTCCAAAGGAATACCAACCCCATCTGCCCCCACCTCACCAGTGCCTTCTAGACCTTGCCAAACCAACTTCCCCCACTGACCTAGGGCTTGCCAAGTCTCCCACCCAACCCCATCCCCTTAGACCTCCTAGCACAAGGAAGAGGGAAGGGTGGCAGGTGGTCCAGAGGTGCCATGGAGGAACAGTCATGACAGGCCAGGATGGCTCCATCCTGCTCACCCACTGCTTCCTTCCTCTGTGCCTTCTGCTGCTGAGGTTGAAACAGCATTATTGGTGAGGTGGGCAGCAGCTTGTAGAGCAGGGTGGTTGCTGAGGAACTGACACAGGCTGTTGTGACTTCCTCCACAGCTTACCTGGCCTGACGCTGGTCTCCATTGCTACTGCAAAGGCCACAGCAGCTCTCAAAGAGCTATTGTCATGCTGCAGTTCTCAAGTCATCTATCAGACAGTGACCAAGGTGCATAATGACAACCTTAGGCAAATAGGTATATAGTAGGAGATAGACTTGAATTTTACTGAAAGATCTTTGAATTATTAGTTGCACGTGGCAACAGTACAGATACAGATAAATTTTACTTTTCCAGCTTCCTTTTGTCCAGATCATCATTTTTTATGTTCTCCCCCTCCCCCACCTTATCCTTTCTGTTACTTCAGTTTGTTTCCCCTTTCTGCCATCCCTGGTTCCATATTCTTCTGGTGGAAGAAGAAAAGGTGGAAATAGGACATTGTTGGAATTAAAAATCAGTTCTGACCAAAATTATGTAATCTAAATTTATAGCCACATGCACTGCCAAACAAATGCATTAGGAACAGGAAGAACATCTCTTCTTCTGAATAGTTCAGTGACCTGATGTTCCTTTTGAAGCGTTTATTTGGATTTAAAAAGAAAAAAAAATCTATGCCTTCTCAGATGAATACCACTGTATCACTGTGGGGCAATAGGAGAAGAGTCTTTTTCCTGGAATGTTAATCCTGTTGTAGTCCATTTTCAACCCCAAGCTCAAAACTTTGAAAAGTATACTCTGAAAAGTATACAGCTTTTCAATGACTTGAGAACTTCATAGATTTGTAAAGGGCAGCCAGGTCAAATCATGCATAAAAATCGAAGCAGGGTTTTTTTCTGGGTTAAATACTTTTAAAGTTGCAGGTTTTTTTCAAAAAATGGGAGAACTGTTTCAAGTTTCTAGAGTGCTTTATAGCCTTTGACAGTTTTGTTTATGACTAGAGTGGGCAGGGAGTAGATTTAATTTACTGGTAGACCCGATTACTCAAAATAGATCCTCAAGAGTTTCCCAGTTGTGGAACAATAGAAACAGCAAAAAGCTACCACCCAAACTGAAAACACTGATCTGTAGTAACTCAGATGTTGTCTTATATAATATCATGTCATGCAGTTAATATTTGGCTGCCAAATTGTCTTTTGCATCTGACTCCATTCCCCCCAAGCCACTTACTTTGCACGTGGCTCTGCACAAGGTTTGTGGTGCTAGCCAGAAAACTTAGGAAAAATGGTTTCTGGTTCATGTCAGGTTCTCCTGCAATTCTAGACTTCTAAGAAAACCATCCTGTCCCATTGGGAGTCAGATTCAAGATCATTAGAAGAAAATAAATCACCAGAAATTTGGACTTCTACCATTAAAGCCTTGCTGTACACAACATGCAAGGAACGAGCCTTTTAAGACCCTCTTTTTATTCTTCACAGGCTGCGCTCTGATCTCAGCTGGCTTCAGAAAGCGGGAGCTGATTTGCGTATGTGATCCAACAAGGAAATTTTTCAAAAGCATCTGATCATAGCTCACAGGGCCAACTCCAGGTTTGAGGAGGCTTTCAGCAGTACTGGCCCTCTCCTTACAACAGTGGGTCTCACCCAGCCACAGGCTACCCAGCCACCACCAGCAGCAATAAGCTACAGCCATCATTTTAAATTTCCCACTGTTCCCTGGAGTACCTGACATAACATCACTTTGGGGCACTGGGAAATTCAGAATGAAATCTCATAGCCACCTGACCTCAGAGGCCAGCTTCTTCCTCATTAGTCTCGTTGTTGCCTTTGTGGAAGTCAGCAGGGGAAAGAAGGATGGGAGCAAATCTAGAATTAGTTGGTTCTGTGGTTCTGGCTCCTCTCACCCTTGGCTTCCTTTGCTTCCACCCTACCAGTCTCAGTGGGCACCAATCCACCACTGCTCTGACCATTATCCAGTTCTGATGGGAGTCCCAACAACAATATCAATATGGAAGGCTACAGTGTCCCACCTGTGTTTTACTATGATGGCTGTTTATACAGTCATGCTAAGCATCCAATGAGCAGCATCTTCGGTACATCAACACATCCCGCCCCCACACCCACCCACCCAATGGCCTCATTGCTTTCCCAAGCATAGCAGTATTTGACCACCTTTCCCTTATTTTATTGAACTTAAAAAGTGGCATGTCAAATACTGAAGACAGTGCAATTTTTTTCTACTGTGACGTTCTGGCAGCTGACAAAAGGGTTAAGATTTCAGTATTTAAAAGAGAAGTTCGAAATTGGGATTCTTGTTTCAGAGTTATGGATATAAAGCTGAAGGTTTGGAAATGTTGGCCTTATTTCTAAGCAGTGTATTTGGGATCTGAGTGTAAGCCCTGTGGTAAACAGTGGAACTTTTAAGTTTCTGTTTAGGTTTCTTTACTAGTTCAAAGAGCAAGAAAAATGAAGTGAATGCTCAATATTCAATTCCCTGGCCTCTTTTACTGTTAAAAGTAGTCAATTTCTCGTAAAAGAAATGTTACCAAATAGCTGGGGTGTTTCGCAATGTACCTTTTGAGATTTAAATACAAAAAAATAGGATGCAATCTCGTCATTTGAGTGAATCACGTTTCCAGGACACACAAATCTTTTTTCCTCAGTTTGCTTTGGCTAAAATAGTTGTTGACCAATTCCTGCTGGATTTGCAACTCACATTTAAGAGTGAATCATTTCCTCAGAATTAGTAAAGCACAACAACTGTTAGCAAGTTATTTCGGTAATAAATAATTTTTAAATATAGTAATAGTATTTCTGTGCAATGTTACTACAGTATATTGTTTTATTGATTACTCTAGGAGTGCCTTGGGAGGATTACTAAGCATAAAAAATCAGTTTAGAAATGTGTTAAATAAAATTAATAACCTTCTCCTCATTAATAAGGCAGCACATTTTTTAAAGTTTACAACAACAATTGATTGCACAGAGTGTATTAGAGAAGAGGTAATGCCCCTTCTAATAAAATGTCTGATGGGTATGCACCATCTACAGTGGTGCCTCGCTAGACGAATTTAATTCGTTCCACGGGTCTTTTCTTATAACAAAAAATTCGTCTAGCGAATCCCATAGGAATGCATTGAAATTTTTTTATTTATTTATTTGCCCATAGGAACGCATTAATTGAATTTCAATGCATTCCTATGGGAAACTGCGATTCACTAGACGAATTTTTCATAAAACGAATTCGTCTAGCGAGGCAACCTCCGCTCGAAAAATCCTTTCATTAAGCGGAAATTTCGTTAAGCAGGGCATTCGTTAAGCGAGGCACCACTGTATGTGTTTTTCTTTAGAGCTACTGCTTTTTCTCATGCAATTTTAGGCAGACTATCAATTCAATTCTATGAAAGTAAACCCCACTCAATTCAACAGGATTTGCTCCTGTGTAAATTTATGTAGGTCTGCAACTTAAATCTTGTACAATTAATCAACTTGAATTAGGTGGTTCCCCTACTTTGGTAGCCATGGAATACCAGTAAACATAAATAAGGTCTGAAATAGTACCAACTTTCAGTTTATCACATTATTTATTTACACATTATTATATCCTATGCTTTAGTTCAGATGCACCAGTACAAAATGTGTGTCTTGTTCTATATATACATTGTTCTGTGTTAGCATGGGCTACGCCAGTATCTTCAGTGTGGAATAATGCTGTGGGTCTGCTTCAGCATCAGAATGGCACACTGCCTTAGGCCGCAATCCTAAGTGCAAACTGTTTCCATTGTTAACAATGGAAAAGCACAAGGTGCCATCGTGCAACACAGCAAGCATATTTATGAGGGGGAATGTCCGGCCAGGCTTTATAAGGGCTACATAATTTTTGTATTGGTGTGCTGTTGCGGTTGCTTGGATGGTTGTCGTTCTTACGTTACAGAAAAGGAAATGAAGATGAGAGGTAGTGACTGAATTCTTCGCCAGCTGTGGTAAAGATTCACACAATTTGCAACGGTGGGTGACACTTTGGCAGACAAATGTGTGTCTGCAGAATCTCAGCTTTCCAATGAAAACGTAAATTTGTTCAAGCTCAAGAAATCTGTAGGGAATGTTCTCTCGGGTCATATATTTAAGATCTTTTATGGATTCTGCCAAGCATCTTTGAAAGATGTGTTTTCTCCCTTATTGATGTCTACTGAATTATTTTGCTATTTATTGAGGTGGTTTTTTCTGTGTAGACCTGCATTGGAGAAACTAAGGCCAAGGGTCAACTGTCCAGGCCCTCACAACTCTTCCGTAGGCCATACCCCCAAACTGGTCCTGTTTTTCAACCCAAGTATTTCTGCCTGGCTGGAATGTGGAATATGTCCTTGATTGAACCTTGATGATGCCTCTTGCTTGTCAGGATGAAGGATGGAGAGAGGTGTGTGAATGTATGTAGAGCTAGTCTACAGCACTTTTGATTATGGCTATGTTCAGCACAGGCATGCAGCCTAAAATAGGTTCCCCCACCCTATAAACATAGGGGTTGTGGGGGGAGGTGCCTTCTGCTTGTATCTGCTTACATGGGAGGGAGAATTCCATTGTGTTCCAGAAGGTTTCGCTGGAGTGAATCATCGGGGGATGTGGGGAGGTCGTAATGGGAAGAGTTAGATGGGGAAACCCAATTCCATAAACAAATCTATTTATGGCTTAGAATCCAAGCCATAATATGTACAGTATTTCATCTGGTGCTAGAACACTTGTAGAGAAATGTGTGAAAGTTGGGGTGGGGGAGAGAATTTTACAGTGCAGGATGTGTTAATGGGTTCATATTAACCACATATGTTTCCTCTCTGTTTTCTTTTAGAAAATTGCCCTCTAATCTCATCCTGTTGAGTTATGGAATCAATTTCTATGATGGGAAGTCCCAAATCTTTAAATGAAACTTTCTTGCCAAATGGTGTAAACGGTATCAAGGACACCAGCAAGGTCACAATAGGCATTATTGGAAGTGGAGATTTTGCAAAATCCCTGACCATTAGGCTTATTAGGTGTGGGTACCATGTGGTCATAGGAAGCAGAAACCCTAAGTTTGCTGCTGAGTTCTTTCCACATGTGGTTGATGTCACTCATCACGAAGATGCTGTAGCAAAAGCAAATTTGATTTTTGTTGCTGTACACAGAGAACACTATGCTGCTTTGTGGGACCTCAAACACCTGCTTGTTGGTAAAATCCTTGTAGATGTCAGCAATAACATGAAAGTTAACCAGTATCCAGAATCTAATGCAGAATACTTGCAGTCACTTTTCCAAGATTCTTTTGTTGTCAAAGGATTCAACGTTATCTCAGCCTGGGCACTGCAGTTAGGACCCAAAGATGCTAGCAGACAGGTAAGCTATGCTTTTATGTCTTTTTAAAAAGCGGAATGAAAATAGTGCTTGGAATAGTTGTGACTGTCTTGCCAATCTCAGTATTTGTTCCAGCACTGAGAGTAAACATTGCTCAGTATGTTAGCTTGTAAACAGTCATCAGTGCTGCTGAGCTTGAATTGAGGAAGAACATCACACAAGGATGCCAAAGCAACATCATAATTACTGTTATTGCTGCAATACTGATGGTCCAACAACTGAGTTTTCTGGGTGGCTCAAAGAGATAAAATGATATTATTATTATTATTATTATTATTATTATTATTATTATTATTATTTATTGAATCCCTTCACTTGAGGCATCCCAAAACTATTTACACTATAATAAAACCATATGTAAAACATACAATTTTAATTTTTTTCTAAAGAAAAAAGCTTGGGGAAATGGAGTACAGTAGAACCTCGGGTTGCAAACGTGATCTGTGCGGGAGGCATGTTTGCAACCCACAGCGTTTGCAACCCACAGCGCCATGTCTGTGCATGCGCGGGTCACGATTCAGCACTTCTGCACATGCACAAAGCACGATTTAGCACTTCTGCGCATGCATGCATGAGTGCCAAAACCCGGCAGTAACCCATTCCGGTACTTCCACGCAACCCAAAAATGCACAACCTGAAGCGTCTGTAACCCAAGGTACCACTGTATCTCGTTCTGAAATAATTTGTTTGGCCAACTATCACAGAATAATTCCATCAGTGCTCCAGACAGCATTTGACCAGAAGCAGCTGGCTGCAGAGAATGCTTTTGTTTTCCATACAATGCTTTCTAGAAAAAAATGAGAGAACTCCTTAGTTTCATCATTATAACAACTTTAACATTCAGTTATGTCACTGGAAACATAAGTAAGGTGAAAAGCATGACCTTGCTGACAACAATGATTGAAAACGAATTAAACATATACAATCGTTTATGCACTTAAAGTGGTCTATCGGGATCTGGGTACTTTTTATCTGCTAGTAGCTTCTACTGCAGTTTAACCATTACTGCCATCAGGAGTAGCCAATGGGGAGCCTGCCAGATGTTGTTGAACTCCTATTTTTGCCATGCTGGCTGGTACTGATGGGCATGATGGAGGACATGAATTTAGTCCATTGCAGCTGTTGAATTCATCTTTATATTGGTACATCATAATAATGTTTGTGTGTGTGTGTTGATTTTTTAAAGGTCTACATATGTAGTAATAGTTTTCAAGCTCGCCATCAAGTTATGGAACTTGCCCGTCAACTCAGCTTCATTCCTCTTGATTTGGGCGCCTTATCGTCTGCAAGGGAGATTGAAAATTTGCCTCTCCAGTTGTTCACGCTGTGGAAAGGACCAGTAATAGTGGCTGTCAGCCTGGCCACCTTCTTCTTCATCTATTCATTCATCCGAGATGTAATTCATCCTTACGTGAGGAACCAGCAGAGTGATTTCTACAAAATTCCTATTGAGATCGTGAATAAGACATTGCCAGTTGTTGCTATCACTTTATTGTCTCTAGTGTATCTATCAGGGCTGCTGGCAGCTGCTTATCAACTTTATTCTGGCACTAAATACAGGCGATTTCCACCTTGGTTAGAGAGCTGGTTGCAGTGTAGGAAACAGCTTGGATTGCTTAGCTTTTTCTTTGCAACGGTGCACGTGGTTTACAGCCTCTGCTTGCCCATGAGGAGGTCCGAACGGTACTTGTTCCTGAATATGGCTTATCAGCAGGTAAGGAAAATAACTTGGGAGACGGTGATTCTCAGTGGGGTTCCCAGTGGTCTTCCGTTCAGGTTACTGATCAAGTCTAGGCCTGCTTAGCTTCAGTGCAGCATCTGTTCCAAAAGATGGTTAACCAAGCCCGTAAGCACAGAATTCTGAGACATGCATAAATTACTCAGATTTGCATCTGTTTTCCATTTTTGCATAGTTTATTCTCCTCCTCCTAGTTGTAGGAAGGGACAGGTCTATTAAGGCATGAATGCCTCCTCACAGTCACTGGAAATCCTGACCAACTTCTCCCCACCCCTTCCTCCCAGCTTCCGGACAGTCCACCAGGCACACTTAGAAACCCAACAAGTCTCCGGGACTGAATGAAAACTCCTCTTGTACAAATGTGTGCCGTGTTCTAACAATTTCTTGCCCTCTTTCTTCAGGTCCATGCAGATGTTGAAAATACATGGAATGAGGAAGAAGTCTGGCGGATTGAAATGTATGTCTCCTTTGGAATAATGAGCCTGGGGCTGCTTTCTCTGTTGGCTGTAACTTCTATTCCTTCAGTAAACAGGTCGTTAAACTGGAGGGAATTCAGTTTTATCCAGGTGTGTATTGTAGCAAAACCCAATATTAGAAGCTAATCTATCAGAAGGCATTTCAATGTTGATATCTTAACAGGATTGCTCCAGAAATGTCAACAAGTTCCTAAATGCTAATACTTAGCAAAAGCGGCCCTGGAATGTTTCCTTCCAAGTAACTACGTATAAGAGTACACTGTAAGGCAGTGTTATTTATTTTTTCATTCTGGTAAATTGACTTCACAAGAATTCCAAAACTAAGAAATGCTTGGTCAAAAGGACATTTCCTTGATTTTTTTTTTTCACCAAAAATGTGTTTAAGATAAGCAGTTGAGGCTTTAAGCAGTTCTTTTCAGGACTTACAGTTTTAGAATATTATCCACAACTCTACTGCATTACACTGATATGACAAACGAACACATCTCCGCTGAGGACACTAAGCATCAGCAAATCCCAGGAGGGGCTGGAAGCTGTGATGTGTAGCATTAAAGCTATCTGGCAGTATCTTTCTGATACTGCTTTATGTCGCCTTTTTCTGTGCAACCATACCTGCTGATTCAAGTGAGCAGCCTCTTTCATCCCTTTTCTCCCAGGCTCGTTATCAGTCCAGCAAATCTCACACAGTCTGCTCATCCAGCAAAAAGTTTATGCCCCTAGAGACCTTCGAAAATGCCAATGGAGCATTCTGGGTGCTCCTTTTCATATTCCAAGCTGCTTTTTCAGTTTTCCTCTGCAGAACTTAATTTGAAAAATCAGAATACATATTGGGCCATCACAGTAAAATAAAAAATAAAAAAGAATGAGGAACTGCCTTTTTTATTAAACCAGCAGAGTTCAGAATCCTGAAAGCAAGCTCGTTATATTTTTTTAATACCCATGTCCTGAACTGACCCTTGTTCAACCTTTTTGAAGGCCAGGCAGATAAAATGTACTTGCACCGTGTGCTAATTTTAACTCAGTCCTTTTCAGAAATTTTAAATAGTTTATTAGCTGTGTCTGCTAATTGGGTTTCCAGAGTGTTAATTTGTATCTGTTTCCTCTCTCCCCACCCCCCACCCACATATCTTCAAAGTCTACTCTTGGATACGTCGCTCTGCTCATAAGTACTTTCCATGTGTTAATTTATGGATGGAAAAGAGCCTTTGAGGAACAATACTACAGATTTTACACACCACCAAATTTTGTTCTTGCACTTGTCTTGCCATGCACAGTAATTCTGGGTAAGGTAATTTTGCTCCTGCCATGCATAAGCAGGAAATTGAGACGGATAAGAAGAGGATGGGAAAGAAGACAGTTTATGGAAGATGGAAGTGGAACTGGTCCACATCCCTCGCCAGAAAGGATTACTATCATGTGAGTCTACAGTGACGCTATCGCCTTTGTCAGCATTGTCCTTTCAAAGTGATGTAGTTCATAGAAGCTTTACTATAGACTGAAACCTGTGGGAAACAAGTGATTATATGCTGTAAACTATTAGGAAGTGGGCAGTGTTGGTCAATGCAGACATAACATTTTTAACGTGGCATAAATGTCTTTGAGCACATCCCTGCATCCTGAAGATTTACTGTCTGGGCAGAGAAAGTGCGTTCTCAAATATCTTCTGCCACACTTGGGTTTATTAATCTTGTTGACCAGAAGATAAAATACCATTGAACTCCATGGGGTTTATATCTGAGTGAAGATTCTTAGCATTGCACCATTCATAATCTTACAGCTATCTTCCCTTAGGCTGCCAGATTCAACGCTGGAGAACAGTCGTTTTCCTTTAAATCTATTAATGTTACAAAAGATAAGTCCTGCCCTTTCCTTCCCTGCCCAGCTATCTACCTCCTTTTCCTGCTTGCCATATGCCATGTCTGGAGCCTTGATCTGTTATGGTAGGTTGGAGGTGTGCTGTAAGCCCCAAGAATCACTACTGTATTTGACTCCCCTGAAACAAAATCCTGTTTCTACACTCTGAGGAGCACCAAGCAGGTGGATCTTGCCAACCTTTAAATGCACATCCCAAACAAGTTAGCATTGCTCTGGGGCATTGTGGAAGACTTAACTGGTGGCCAAATGGGGGGAAGGCTGCAAGAGAGAGCTTTCTTCAACCTCACCCACATTTGCAAGCATTTGCTCCATTGTTTCCAGTGGGACTTGGACACCATTGGGAGCACTACCATCGCAGCTAATAAATTCACACTGACAGAGGAAGGGGCCCACTTTTCCCAGGACACTTTTCACCCAGAGCCAGCCATGACATGGTGAACGAGGGGAGCAGAGAAGCTGCAGCTGCCCTATTTTCTGCTGCACCAGGATATTTTGAAGTATATGGTTGTTTTCCAGCTTTCGATAAGGTTGCCATTGTCTTTACCCTTTGTTTACACATTCAGTAGTGTTTTGAAATTGCAAGAAGATCAAACTTACAAAGCTAGCTATTCATAACTGTGCTCAAATCCACGGTCTTAAAAGACTGCTGGTTTCTGCTAGGTAGATTACTACTAAGTTAGCACAAGCACTAGTCGACAATGAAATGAAAGTAAGGGACATTAATAGACCAAACTAGACATGGCAGCAGATTAATTTGCTAACCCCAGATCTTGTTCAATCACATAAATATTTGGGGAGGGAAAGGGGTCGTTTTTGTGTTTGTTTTTTAAGGAAAGAAAATATGGGAGTTGGTAGAGCTTTCTTGCATTTTGCTTCTTATTCCGGGCACATTTCTTCTGCACTGAGCCTCCAGTACAGGAAGTGTGCTCAGCTGGGAGAAGAGCAATTGGGTGAAGGGCACTTGTGGGAGAGTTCCGTTGCCCTTACCCACATCCATAATCCATGGGACTCAGCTGGAAACTTCAGTTTCCATTATTTCCAGTGGGAGGTGGGCAGCCTCGACTTTCGCTGGACTGTATCCCATATGCATTTTGCACAATTTATCACAAAACCAAACTTCAGTCCATCTTTTGCAGACATCTTTATTGTCAGCAAGAATATCAGAGTTTGCTTAATGCTATAGCCTGACTTCCAGCACACTGCTTATTTTATTAAAGCCAATGCTTATATTTGGCTCGAAATTAAGAATAATAGGTATTTCACAGTCCCACTTAACACACTCACTGTAAGGCCGCTATGAATGTGGGATACCTGTTTCAAATGTATAACGGCAGGCTGGAGGCTGCTAAAAATAAACAAAAAGGGACAGTTTGTAAGCCTTCCATGCACTTAAGGTGCCATGATGTCTCTGTGTATGACTAACAAGTAGAGATGTGGGTGCAGAGCCACTGAATCATAGATGCACCTGACTAGGACTCTGCAGCACCCTTAAATAAGAAGGATGCAGACCCATGAACCCTGACATTACTACTGCAAGTGCTTTCTCTATGCTCACAGTAGTCATATGTCAGAGATAGAGAACATGGTGCCTTCCAGATGTTGTTGGAATCCAGTTTCCATAACCCGCACCCAGGATGGCCAATGGTCAGAGGAGGTGCAGGGCACAGTCCAGTAACATCTGAAGGGCACCATGTTGGCCAGCTCCGTCATGTACAATGCCTTCTTGATTCCACCTATCTCTGGTTTGAGGCCTTTGGAACAATAAGCTCAGAAAGATTCTCCTCTTTTAACATGTTTAGCATAATTGGGGGGATAACTTCTTTTGTGTGACTATGAGGGGGAAGGAGTCCATTGGTTATCCATATTTTGTTATGGACTAAATATCCTTTTAACACGCTTTACATTGCACAAAGGATATATTGTTTGTGTGTGAAAAACAAAAACATCTTCTGCCATGAATGTGCTTAAATGAAATCTTTATAGGTTTAACACCTTGTTAATAATTATGATACCTTTTTTTGAAACTTTAGTCCTAGGTTCCTAAAATTTTGGAATGACACTTAGTAGGAATTCATTGTAGTGCTATGGCAATTGTTCTGTCAGCACACACAACCCGGAGCCATTGGGGGGGTATGGGGTGAAGGGGGGGGGAGCCTGTTGCACTATCAGACGTCCACTAGGGAGACTACTTAGTTGAATCCATCCAGGATAATTTTGTTTACTATTTTGCTAAACTGCAAGTAGCTTCACTAGTTAGTTTGTTTCTGCTATTACCATTTGAAGCCAGCATAAATGGTCAAATAAATGTCCAAAACAAAAATTCCCATCACTTGTCAATTTTTCTCTAGGGCCCCAAACCATAGCTGCCAAGTTATCCCTTATTTTAAGGGATTTTCCCTTATGCTGAATAGGCTTCCTCGCGAGAAAAGGGAAAACTTGGCAGCTATGCCCCAAACAAAGAATGCAAGGTAGATGTCTGTGTTTTTATGATACAGGTACACTATTTGTGCAAATATTTGTGTTTAGTGAGAGTCTAGCTAGATTATAGTAAACGAAAGTATTGAGGGCTAAACTAATTATAGCACTGAACATGACACTGGAGAGTATTATAGGGCTCTTGTTTAATAGCAGACAGGGATGGATTTTTGAATGGAGCACAGCACATGGAGGTTTAACCCTTTGCTTCCCAGCCACAATCCCACTTAAAATCTTGCCTCCCCACCCCATCTGTTAGCATTGGGGATAAAGACTTCCATTGACACCAGTTTTCATCAGGATTTATTTTCTACTTGCAATGTTCAAACCCACAATAATTCATTGCAACAATTGTTACTTCACAGGTGGTACTAATTCCTTTGCCACTTTTATTCAAATATATAAAATAAATTGAAAATTGGAACTTGTTGCTTAGCGGGGGGGGGGGGTGAGGCAGGAAGTGCCTAGCAACCTGATCTTTAAATGCTGTGCAAATATAAGATATGCTATACCAAAATAAATGGGACCATCTACTAACAGTGGAACAGTTTAAGGCAAGGTTAGGCCCTTCACATTTCCCAGCTCCCATAATCCCTAGCCATTGGCCATGCTTGCTAAGGCTTATGGGAGTTTCCGTTCAGCAGTATCAGGAGGGCAAAGGTTTCTTACCCTGACATAGAAAATGAATCAGTGCTGCCCTGTTTCTGGCCAAGATGAACTTACAATAGCACCTGAGCAGAAATGCGCCTACGTTAACCATAAACACCAGACTGCCATTTCCAGCTCAAGGGCAGACCTGGGGTTTGTTGGTTCCGTTGCTTGCACTTACTGAAGAGTCGTCACCACAGTGGAGCACTTTTATGGACCATGTAATTTAATTCTTCCCATTGAAATCAATGGATGTTCTAATTCTAGTTTTTTGGGTTTTTTTGTCAAGGGCTGCACTCTCTCTGGGGTAACCTGTAGGGGCTATGTGTCGTATGGGCAGGAACAGAGCCAAAATTGGGTGGTCCCGCTTTTTTTTTCTATTCTCTTGCAGGAGCGTATACTAATGACTTGTAGAGGGCTTTTGAAGTTCGGCCAAGGGCCACATGCATACTTCAGGCTGTTCTAAATAAACATTCTTACATCAGTCACATCCACATGCTTCTTGAAAAGAAACCTGGAGCTGTAGTTTGTTAAGGGTGCTGGGAACTGTAGTTCTGTGAGGGGTGAGCTCCCGTTCCCAGGATCCTCTGGGGGAAGCCATGTGTTGAATGTACGGTGTGGATGTAATCAGATGCTTATTCCCATATATGCAGGGGATTCCCATTCTCTACTTGTGAGTGGTGCTCTTAGTATGTGCCATATTCTGTACTTGTGCATATACCCTTATGCTTGAAGTATCCCGCTTAAAACATGATAACACCACTGCAAGTTCAGAGCTCTGGATCCCAAATGGTATTTAGCACGTGGGTGTAAACTCTTTAATGGCAGCTTTATGTCATATTCAATTCGGGCCACAAAAATGTCTTAAGGAAAATGCTATCTTGAATTATTTTTCAAAAGGTTTTATATAATAGCATAGATATTATTTTATTTTAAAAAATTACTTAAGATAGGTATATTAATAAAATTGTATTTTTGGATAAAATCAAAGAAGAGTACTATTAAAATATTTATGCTGCATATAGGGTTTTGACACATTAATTGATTTGACTATTCATGGAGCAATTTTCAACCCACTTGAATGCATGCAGGTCCTTTTCATGCAAATAAGCCTTACAGGCATGCATTTAAGATGCAGAATTGCACTCCATTTTATTAAATTCACTGTGGCTCAGATCCTGCAATCTACAGTAATTATAAAATAGTGTTTGAACACAACCACAATCCAATATTTTCAATGTTTATTGGCCCAAGCCAGCTTGTGCTGTATAAATGCTACTACTTACTGAAAAACTCAGCAGATCAAGCTTTTCTCCAGATACTCATATTTTGTTATCTATGTGTGTACATCTTGGCCATACACAGATCTTGGAAGACATTGGCCCAATTCTGATGTTAACAATTTCATTCCAAATAAATAATTGTTTAATGCACTGAAAACAATAATTGTGTCTCCATGGTCTCTTCCTCTCCTCCCTTCCTTTGCTTCTCTCATATGCCTCAACAGAATTTTCCAATGCTTGTTAAACTATTTCATCACTACATCTGAACTAGGAAGCTACAGTTAAATCTCTGGCTGCAAATCAATATGGCTTCCTGGTTTGTTATCAGATATTAAACCACAGCTACCTGGTATGGGTGTAATAGGTAACTGGTTTAATAAACCCCAGGTTTCCATTATGATGCACAAGAGAAGGGATGAGAAAACACAGCACTCATTCTCAGTACAATAAACTATGGTTTATTGAATCAAGATACAGTAATTATTTCTGAACTGGGCCATTGTATGAACATCTCTCCCAATGTTTTCAGTGGAGCCTGTGCCGATGTAAGAGGTTTTCGATTGGGGTATAAGCCATATAATAAATTATTTCACAGCCTAAATATGAATGGCTGATCAATATATTTTTGGTCTGTATATATTTTTTGAGAGTTTCAAATAATTATCTTATTAGTTTCTTCTGAAAATTAATATAACTTAATTTATCTCATTACAATGCACTATACCGTAATGCTGTACCACTGCTTAATATACGGTAGTCCATGTGTGCTTTCAAAATATCATTTATATGCATTTAAAACATTTGAAATGGCATTTGTAACATTTGTTTTCCATAATTGAAAAAAAACCTTTTTATTGTGCTTAAAATGTGGCAAATGATTTCAATTTTTTGTTATTAATTTAAGTGTTACTTGTTAACTGTAGCTGATAGATACAGCTGAATGATACTTAAATTAAATTTGAGGTTCTACTGAATTTTATTGTACGGTTGTTGTCTACTTGGCTGTAACAATGTAGACCCAGAGGTGGGTGCAAATTTTTCATTGTTGACATTCTTGTACAAACATGTAATGTGTTACACCAGAATAAATATTTCATTTGTGTTACATGGGTTTGTAGGAGTTCAGTGTGCAATTATCTATAAAAGCAGCTGTAATAGAGTTAATGAAAGCAGAAACAATTAGAATTGTGTCCATTTTTCTATCCTTTTAGATGGGCCTTTAGTTTTCAGTCTGCTTTAACATGGCAACCTGGTACATTCACACAGTACTTTGCACTAATTCTAGTTGAACATTTAAGAACAGGTTGAAAGTCTGCCAAAGGCTGTGATTTTTATATTTAATTTTGGAATAATATCTTAATTTTGGAAAATACAGAATATCCAAGGCTGCCTCCCCCAACAAATGAAATTAATTAACTAATTGGCTAACTGCATTGTAGATAACTCAGTTCTGCATCAACATGCTTGCATAGCTGCCAAGTTATCCCTTTTTTTAAGGGAAATTCCATTATGCTGAATAGGCTTCCTCGCGAGAAAAGGGAAAACTTGGCAGCTATGCATGCTTGCCTCCCAAAAAATCCTGACTACGCCCATGGTCCAAGGCCATACATACAAAAAGTCCCTAACTGAGCACATAGTTGAACCTGATCTTGTGCATTGATTTCACAAAGTCCTAAACAGAATGGGATATACTAATGTCTAGGGAAGCTTTTAATGTTAAATAGATGATTGTATTTTAATATTATGGTGGAAGCCGCCCAGAGTGGCTAGGGATGATACCCAGCCAGATGGGCGGGGTATAAATATTATTATTATTATTATTAAGGATAAAAGGTAAAGGGACCCCTGACCATTAGGTCCAGTCGTGACCAACTCTGGGGTTGCGCGCTCATCACGCATTATTGGCCGAGGGAGCCAGCGTATAGCTTCCAGGTCACGTGGCCAGCATGACAAAGCCACTTCTGGCAAACCAGAGCAGCACATGGAAACGCCGTTTACCTTCCCGCTGTAGCGGTTCCTATTTATCTACTTGCATTATTAAGGATACAGCAGCGCAAAGTATTCAAACACAAAATCAATGCCCTTCTCTCAAAACAACAGTGAAATTTCCCGATTTTACCAATACTAAAGTCTTTTTTCCCCTCCCACCAAAGTTAACGTCAAGGCTTTGCTGGAGAGACCTAATGCAAAACTTGCCTCTGAAGGCAGCTATCTTTTGGCGCCACCATTTGGTAGCAGTTTAATATGTCTCGCCTATTACGTGGTGCATGAGTCGGTCCATCAGGCGCGTAGTGCCGTGGAAATCCTGGAAGGGGGCTGCATTATTAAGGCCTATAGCCGCTTCTGCCACCTTGGCTGGGATTCTGGGAGGTGCATGGTTTAATGTACATTAGAGAAATGTATATTGGAGAAATCCCTCTTTTGCCTTATCCGTCCAAACTTAGGACAATTTCGCATTCAACCCAGGCAACGTGCGTGATGAGGGAGAAGGAATGTTCATACACATCCACCTTTCCTTTGTCGTGTGGTTCTATACAGTATTCTCTATTCTCCTAGACGCGCCGGGTCAAGGGCATTGCGCTAGCCCTGTGTTAGCCTCACATCCAGGGCTGACCCAAGACACTTTGCTAATAATAATAATTCATCTAGCTAGGTTTCCCCAGATTTTGCTACCCAAAGCAGAGAGCAGCAAACGGTACCTGCTGCTGCTACCCACCCAAATCTTTTTTAAAAAAGCAGAGCACCCAAGACAGGTTATTTTGGCATCTCACAACACCCCGCTCGTTGGTAGTAGAAACACAATAATAATAAATAGTCAGGGGCTGTACCTTTTCCTGACACCCAAAATCAGCTGCCCTGAAGAAACAGCCCCCTCTTAAGGGGCCTAAGAAACCCCAAAAAGAGCCTTAGGACGGGAGAGACTGCATATATACCAACTTTAAAAATAAATAAATAAACGATGTTTTTATTCTTCTACGAAAGGGCCAGTGCTGCCGAGACCGGCTACCACCGTACAAGGAGTGAACGGTCCTGCTGCCTCGGCTTTCAGAAAGCCCTCGAGTAGTTGCCTCGGACGCCGTCCGCGCGGCTCAAGGGCAAACGGGGGGCCAAGCAGCGCCTCAGCTCTGGAGGTCCCGCGCCGTTTCTCCACAGAACTGGGCGAGAGGCACGAGACACAGAGCTTGGCTTTATAAAGGATCTATGTGAGAATACCTGAGGGGGAAGGGAGCCTATGGGCGCAGGCCGAAGCCGTTTCCCGCGGGGATGAGGTGGCGGCGGCGGCAGGCTTGAGCGAAGGGGCTGCCGGCGCCTCGGCCTCCCTCCCTCCCTCCCCTAACTTAGGAGCTCAACATCTCTCCCTCCTCCTCCTCCCTTCGCTGGCTTCTCCCGCTCCCATAGCAACCGCGCCCGGCTTGTGTTGTCGTCGTCGGCTCTGGCACCGTCTCGGTGGAAGCGGCGCCCGGCGGCACCTGCGCCTGAGGCTTGAGCTCCGCAGAGCCCGAGGGGGCGTCGTGGGACGCCATGTCTTCCACAGCCAGGCCCGAGCCTTCTCCGAGCCTTCTCCGAGTCCCTTCCTTCGCCGAGACGGGGAGGTCGCCTTCCTCGTCCTCCAGGCAACTGCGCCCTTCGGAAAGCCAGCTCAGCAGCAGCCTCGGGCAGCAGGTGAGTGAAGGGAGAGAGACCGGGAGGCCGCCCTACCCCGAAGCCCAGCAGCCGGCGCCGTCTTCCCCGCGAAAGTCCTTCAAGGAATCCGGGGGCTCCGCCGGTGAGCTCGGCCTCCTCCTGCCTCGGAGAGTCTCGGATGGAGGGGATTCCGAGGCTCCTCCCCTCTCAGAACCAATGGCATTTTTTATTTTTATTTTTAATGGCTGCACCCTCAACGTTCATGCGCCTTAAAATCTAAAAGGGCGGGCTTACAGGCTGAAGGGTCGACGTCAAGGGCTCTGCCCCTAGGGGCTTGCAATCTAGAATGCGACATCACAGGGTGCAGGAGTGGCGGGGGAGGGGTGGAGAATCGAAGCGGAGGAAGATTATTGTACGCATATTTTTTTATTTACTTGCTCAGTAAAGAAGAAGGGCATCTCCTGCTCCAAGCAGCTAGTTAGATACCCTGGCGTCAAGCCACGGATGGTCAAAAACGGCACTTTGAATTTGGACTTGGATAGTTGGAACAGATCGGGAACCAATGCAATTGACTTGTTCCAATGCAATTAACTTGTTCTTCTGTTTAGCCTTGTTTGCTCCACCCTCCACTTTCTCTTCTGTAACACCCTATAGTGCTGTTTCCTTCCCAGGACATGTAGCTTCCCTTGCTCCCGCCAAGAATGTGATAGAATTATACTCTTGGAAGGAACCCCAAGGGCCATCTAGTCCAACCCTGAAACCGGGCTCTTGATTTGTTTGTTGGGAGGAATGAGGCTAGTGTGAACTGTAAAGCATTTGGAAATTACCACTATTAGTATTTTGAGCCACCAGGCTTTTATGAATATCTATTAAATTGTCATTCATATGCCTGTTTGGATTAGTGTGACCTTCATCAGCAGGAACATGCTTCAGAATGATGCAAATGACAAAGAGTGTTAATAGTGATGTACCAGAAAGACATTAAAATGTCCCCCCTCCACCCATTATTAGGCTATGAATCACCTTCAGGGATAGGAATTCAATGTTCCTAAGGCAAAGGGGCTGACTAATCAAGGCCTCACTGCCATATATCCTGGCACCAGGGTAAGGAGCTAGTAAGAAAGGCATTAAATAAGATACCTGGCCGAGATGTATTTGCTCCACTTGTTTGTTGAAGTATGTTATATTAAAATCGAAATTCTTCATTGAAAATTCTGGGTGTCTGCTTAATTGTATGTATTTGACTTTTCAGCCTATTAAAATTTGGCTCAGCTGCTATAAGCATTTTTCATAAGTAGGAAGGTTTTAACTGATGTTTATGCTGTTTTAATTTCTGCTCCAAAACATTAGAGACTGGGATAGCTCAGTTAAGTAGAGCACGAGACTCTTAATCTCAGGGTTGTGGGTTCAAGCCCCACATTCGGCAAAATATTCCTGCCCCACCCCACCTACCATTGCAAATCCTAGTTAGTCCCCATACTTCTGACATTTTCACCAACACATTTATTGTAATGTTCTGTGTTTAATGATGAGCAGGTCAAAGAATTTGAACAATGATTAGAACTATGTACCACCAGAGGTTTTGTCTCCTTTAGATACTTTCTCACTCTGCTTCTAGCCCTGCCTCCTGCTTGGGCCTCACCTCCTAAACTAGATACTGGAGGGACCCTTAAAGGTCTTTATCCAGACATTTACATTAGAAAGCCAGAGATTCTGCCTAAGGATGCTGAATTTTGCACCCAGTGCTAATTCATTTGATTACATTGTACAGGGTGATTCATAATGAAGTATACAGTTTCAACGCACTATAAAAAAGAAGAATGTAATATATCTTATGTTACCTGTAACAGAATTGTAGGGGAATGTTTAAAGTTTTTTTAGAAACAGTCACAGATGTTCTATGTATGCAGCCTTTATCACACGACACACATTGAACCGGTAATCCATTTCTGCCCAAATGCGACTCACCCTACGCATTGATTTTCCTATTGAATGGTGGTGCAAACACTATTGACGACTTCTTCCGATACACACGGTCGTCCAGGACTTCTAAGTTTGCACAAGCAGCCCGTAGTTTCAATTTTTTTATGCCAATCATAGATACATTTTTTGCTTGGAGGTTTTTTTTCCGAATCATGATCGAAAATGCCGTTGCACAACAGTTACAGATTCCATTTTACTCAATTGAAGAACACAAAACACCTTCTCCACTGCAGACGCAGCCATTTTGCCTGACTAGTCATGTGACATGCACACTATCGCGTACTGTCACTTCCCTCAGCAGCGGAACACATACTTTGTGAGTACTTCTACCTCATGTCCATGTTATCACCTGTTACTGTCTTACAGCATCTGAAAACTGTATATTTCATTATGAATCACCCTGTATTTGTACAGAATTGTGAAATATATACAACCATAGCTGGAAGTGAAAGAACAACTAGGAGGCGAGAAAAATGAAAATAGAATGAGACATGTGCTATATGCTTAGCAATTATTAATCATTTAAATATTGATTAAATAAATCTTTTTAGGATAACAACTTGAAATCCATGAATCTTAATCATGTTGTCAAACTGCTTGAAGAAACAGAATTAGTAAGTATGACCAAAGCATTAAATAAATTCTACATTTGAAATAAGTTTATTTGGATTTCCATTTGTTTCAAAACAATTTCCATTTGTTTCAAAACTTGAAAGTGCTTAACTTTGGCTGGACTATTCTCTTCCCATTAATTGTGCTTAAAATCGTATAGACCTTGATCAATGCCTTCATTATTTATTTTAGGTTAACTGCATATTCTCTAGGTGACATAAAATAAGGTTCCTAAAAAACCAGTAAATATGAAATCTAAGTAACTTACTTAAAATGCAGTACTGAACACATGACTCCTGGTGGTTCTGTGCTCTGTAGCGTAGAATGTTTGTGCAAAACACTTTAAGCATTGTTCACACTCATTTACTGCTCTTTCCCATCCTGTTTTCTAAGAGTAATTTGGAAGATCAGCTTGAAGCACTGAAGAAGGTTGCAAAACACTATGAATATGGGCTTGTATCTTTTTTGCTGCTTTGTTGGAAGAAAAAAGGAAGGCAAAAGAATGAAGAAGAAAACACAAAATAATTTTTGTTCCAGTTAAGTTAATTTATAGATTGCTTCATGTCAGATAGATGAGCACTTAATTTTACTGCTCTAATAGAAGATTGCATATCTGTGGCGTACTTTGGGCAGCAAGTGAAAAGAAGTCAGGAATAACTGCAGCAGTTTATTTTTTAATATAATCTATACAGTGGTACCTCTGGTTACGAACTTAATTCATTCTGGAGGTCCGTTCTTAACCTGAAACCGTTCTTAAGCTGAGGTACCACTTTAGCTAATGGGGTCTCTCACTGCCGCCGTGCAATTTCTGTTCCCATCCTGAGGTAAAGTTCTTAACCCAAGGTACTACTTCCGGATTAGCGGAGTCTGTAACCCGAGGTGTTTGTAACCCGAGGTACCACTGTATTCCATTTGTTTTTGTTCATGAAATGTTATTACATGCCATGTTTCTTGGAAGATAGAATAATTAAAATCTAGATCAATAATTACTTGCTACAATTTATCACAAAATAATACATAAACAGGCCACTTATATTGATATAAAGAATGTCGGTATAAGAAGGCTGATATGCCTGAATGTGGGATAATATGAATTATGGTGTGGATGCAATGGCTTCTGCTGGGCTAGTGCCAAATATGCTGGAATTACTGAATATGAAAAGATTGGCAAACAATAGATAATAATCATTTTACAGTGCAAACGCTTAAGGTTACAGACTCCGCTAACCCAGAAATAGTACCTCGGGTTAAGAACTTTGCTTCAGGATGAGAACAGAAATCGCGCGGTGGCGGCAGCGGGAGGCCAAATTAGCTAAAGTGGTACCTCAGGTTAAGAACAGTTTCAGGTTAAGAACGGACCTCCAGACAGTGGCGGAGCTTCATGCTCTGGCACCGGGGGCGGGACTGGTGCCCGTTCTGGGGGCGGGGCACACATTCTGGAGGGGCGGAACATGCGTTCCAGGGGCAGGGTGCGCGTTTTGGGGGTGGGGCAGGCACCCGCAATGACACCCCTTGCAGCCCGCTGCTTGGGGCAGCCCGCCCCCACCGCCCCTATCTTCCTACGCCCCTGCCTCCAGAACGAATTAAGTTCTTAACCTGAGGTACTACTGTATTGCTCTTTCAAGCTAAGCCATTTTGTCACATGATCTAAGAAGGATACTTTACACAGAATACTGGGAAGGATACTTTGCAGTGTTGCAAAGAATGCAACTATCGGATCCCACCATTCTCTGCAAAAGATCATACACAGCTTCATTAATGCCCCTAAAGTCTTGTTGCTCTAAACCTTTGTTTGGGTCACTTGTACAGTTGACATAATGAATAATTTACAGATAGATCTGTGTAGTCAATGTTATATTGAAGAAGATAATCTCATTTTCATGCTTCCATAATGTGCGCTATTCAAAGCAAATAAAAAACGTGCTTTTGTTACCTGAAATAAATACCTGTCAGATCATAAAAGTTAGATATATAACTTTACATTCCTGTGATTTCTCTGGGATTTGTAACCCATAGCCCCACTTGAGTCTAGTCTCCTCATAGCAACAGGAAACCCTGTCGCAGACACAGACCGCACATGTGTATTTAGTTTGGGTGTAAATATTTTTTTTTAAGGATGGGGTGCCTCATCAATTAATCTAATTAAGTTTCTAGAAACAGTTTATTCATTTAGAAAGCTGCTCTTAGAACTGTGGAAAAATTAGCTCTGCAGGACTTATGTATCCTCTTCACTGTTAGAAATCTGGCACACTGCCTCCTTAAACTTGTATCTAATTTAACAGCTGACATTTGAAGGTTTACTTATCCATTTTATTATTTAAAGAGGTTATTATACATAATTTTCCTTGATTCCTGATAATTACAAGCTTCTTAATGATTTAACGCAAATATCTAAAATTATAAATCTATGTGCTGAAAGAATTCCACTCCACAATGTTTTCCTAGAACCAACATGTGAAATTCTTAAATTATATGGGTATGTATTTCATTCTTTATTTAATGCAGGTTTTTATTTATATGTTTCTACTGGCATTAACAGGTGTTTGTTCATCTGTTCATTTGCCATCTCTGTTCTTTTTTATGTACCAGTTTTTCCAAATCTTATTTCTATTGTCACACATTCTGGAAAAGAAGCAATTGCAGCACTAGGAATTCATTACATTTATACCTTAGATACAGGGAAACCAGTTTCTGACAGGTCTCTTATTGCCCACAGGTCAGTTTATTGTACAGGGAACATTATCACCAGGAGATGGTACCATTAAGTGTGTTTTACTGTTGGGAAATAACCCTTGGTGATTTTAATGTATTTAAGAGATGTAAACATCATATGTTTTAAGAGCTATCCTGCACAGAACTAGAAACAAATTTGAGTCACACTAGCCTCAAGCTTCTAGGAACCTGGTTGGCCAGACACTTCAGATTTAGTAACCTTACTTAACACATTTACAGCTGGTTTGCACATAATATTAAACCATGGTTTAACATCAGCAAGCTGCATGCTGGGTGTATGCTACTCATTAGTACCCATTTTGCTCCTCTCCAGCTCCTGTCTTTACCCCACCAGGAGGAAACACACCAGAGACTGACTTAGTGTATGTGCAAACCAGCACTCAAGATAGAAATATTATAAAGTTGGACCTTGAGGAGATTCCCAAAGCCAGTGGCCTTTTATGAAGAGCTATTATTGAAGTCAATTATAGCACAATCCTATGCATTTTTACTTAGAAGTAGATTCCATTATATTAATAGGGCTTTCTTCCAGGTAAGTGTGATTAGGATTGCAGCCTATATCACTTATGAACAAACCAGCCTCACTTTAAACAATCAGACACATTGTTTTTTTCATTATTGTGAGTATTCTGGAGCATGACTGAATCATCTTTACAATAATGATTATTATTGTGTGAATATTCTAGAACGTAAGCAAAATACATGGAATAGAAATAAGTGTCTCATCAAGTACAATTAAATTCCTCTTCTTTCATCCTGCCTGAGCATGTGATTTATATTATACTAGATTATTTACTTAAATCATTTTTACCCTGTTCTTTAGCGAGAAATGCTCACAAAACAGCTGACATATAATCAGTAACAAACAAGACAGTCCCTGCCCACAGGGACTGCCCACTAAAATACATAGCATAAAAGGGGAAAGATGGAAATGGAAGAGGAATGAATAAACTCAGATACCAGTATTGAAGTTACAAAGTTATTATAATGACCAGCTTAAATAGAAAAAATTCAGGAAGAGGAGGAGCCAAAAGGAGCTGGTCTCTCTGAAGAATTGAGGGCCCTGCATCATATCTGTTCATATCTGTCCTACTGTTGTAGCCAATGAGACCAGCCAACTGCCGCAGAGGGGAGGAGATGAATGCAGCCGGTCTGCTGTGGTGGGCCCTGCTGCCTCCCGCTCCATTTCTGCAGCCAGATATTAGTATAATGACTTCCTCTTGCAGTTTATAGTTTTACTTTTGGATTTTTGTTTTATATCAGCTAGTAACACTTAAGTATTTTCCTAGAACAGCTATAAATATTAAAATAAGATCAGAATAGCTGTAAATGACAAGCTGATCCTGGTAAAAAAACAAATGTTGTTCACTTACTCTTCTTATGAAAATGTTGGTGTACAGAACATATATCAATATCATGAAAAGGAATCACCTTTAGTTTTCCATGGTAATTCAGTACTATTGTAATAACTGTCTTGTTTAAATATTGCAGGTTACCATTTTACAAAAAGAAGTTATCTGATGAAATAAACTACACCAAAGAAGTTCAAGAATCAATTGCAAATTTGGGTAATTTTAGATTGTACACACACACACCTTTTTAGACATGTCTATATGGGCCAGAAGTTACCTGATGCTCTGTAAAATTGCTTGTGCTATATAGGTTATTCCAAACCTAAGAACCATGAAGAATTTAAACGGCATAAGTTTTATCAGTTACATATTTCCACCATCCTGTGGTTGTAATCTTAAACTTACTTGGGAGTGGAATTTGCATCTGTTTAGGGTTGTTACCTATGTGTTTCCATCAAATTATGCTTGTTTATCTCCTTCAATACAGTCTGCTTAAGCACATACTGTATAGTATAGCATTGCCTTGGCTTGTAGGTCATGTGTCTCAAACTTCACTAGATATCTTTTGTATAATATGAAATATATTTTATGTGGTTTTCTTATATTATTCTCATGTATTTCACATAAATTAATCCCTCTCTCTTTACTGCAGTGTGGGGTGCTGATTTTTGGTACATGACTTACTTAATGTAGACTTTGGTGTAGGAGGGCTAGGAAAGTAGAGAAACAAAATTAAAAAAAATAGTTTTGAGCAAACCAGATAAACAAAACTATAAACATATACTGTATATTAACCAATATACCAAGATACTATGTTTCAAAATATTTTAAAGCCATTATTAAATATTATTAGTAACCAGTTTTTCTTACTGAATTCTATAAAAGGGATCCTGTTTACCTCAAAATTGCCTTCCTTAGTTTTTTAAATATAATTTAGCCATGAGGCAAAATCCCATGTTTTATCTATCTATTCTTTAATAAACTTTGTCATAAATAATTTCAGTTTTCCTGCATATAACATTTTAGAGGTTGTTACTATAATGAGACTAGTTCTTTGTGCTCCTGTCTCACTGAATCATCCATGTATTTCAGTAAAAGTTGGGTCTAATGGGTTCTCATATCCTAAGACTCTTATTAATTGACTGTTGGTTGTTTTCCAGAACCTTGCATTCCCACTACACAATTATCACATTCTCTCCATTTCCCCAGGTTACTTAATGAGAGTGCCATATTCTCAAGTAAGGATACAAATATGTAAGTGTGTAATTAGCTTTTACCACACTGAACCACCAAAGAAAGAGTATGAAGGTACTCTTTTTATTTTTATATATTTGTATTAACTGCTTAATGATGTGTGCAGTGCAATCATATGAGTGCTTACTTATAAGTAAGTTCTATTCTATTGAATAGGGCTTCTACATAAGGGTGCACAGAATTACAGCTTAACGGTGCTATCCTAAGTATAGGAAGCCAGCAAGCCTACACTGGCTTAAACTAAAGTAGCATAAGTTACTTCTATTCCAAACTGTCTTCAGGAGTGGAACTATACTGTCTGTTGAGCCTGGGAGAAGAAAAACAAGCCTTGATATAGAGTTTGACTTAACATCACCCTTTTTGCCAGTGTAAGTTCTTCTGAGTTGTGTGGTCACATGACTAAGTTGAAGGAGGTTTGGAATAGGTATAGGTCTGTGCTTGCCCTATCAGAACTCCAGAACGTCCATGGAAGCTTTGCCAACTTCAGTTTCAGCAGTTGAGCTAGCAGAGCCTTGGTTGATCCAAGATGATGGCATTATAGGGGCTGAGCCCGAAAAGCCTGAAAAACTCACTCATCACGGCAGATCTTGGGTTTGGATTGGTATGATAGTCATTTAATTTATCATAGGCCTAGATCAGACAGACAAAAGATGCTCTATCTGTGGAGGAGCGAGCAAAAGCATGGTGGAAGAGTTGCACCTAACTTGTTTTAAAGCACACAAGTTCTCCACAGTGAGGTCTATATGTACACAGTGCAGAATCATATCATCCCTCTCCCCCCTTTTAAGGGAAATGGTTTCAAGCCACTATTCCTTCAGTAGCTTCTGGGAATACCCTTGCACACATTATGAGTGTGATAAAGGGAGATGCATGTGAAAACATGATCGTCCTGGGCAAAGGTCTAAATTCGCCATATATGCTCTTAGCATCTAGTCTAGCATTGTTACATTCAAGTATCTATTTCCTGATCAAGCATGCATTCCAGCTGGATGCTGTGTTTGGTTGGTAGATTCATATTTTCAAGCTTATTCATATGGTCTCAATGGGTGATACAGCTGAGATACAGGATGGCATCTCCTGATTCTAGCACCTGCTTAGACTGGAAGCAACTTCAGCAGTTAGATATGCCCCACCCCAAGTTTGCTCTTATTCATAGAAAAGAATACTTTAACTCAATGTGCTTGATGATATTCATGATCCTTTTATGAGATCATGTGCTGTATTAATTAATAATATGTTGTATTAATTTTAGGTTTTACTTACACAGAGACACTTTTTTCATTTTGACAATTTTCCAACCATGGTCAAATAGTTGTAAATTACTGTTGTGTTTCCATGTTCCCTCCTATTCCGATAGCATTTAATTAAGTGGGGCATCAGTCACAGGATTCTGGCCAGATGTAACATAATAATATGTTTGGAAAATTATTTAGTTATTAGGAGTAGGGCATTTCTGAATCTTTCCATAACAAAATATTACATGTCCACATCGTCCTTTGTTTGCTTTACATAAATAAGATTTGCATAATATGACAGACTTCTTTAAACTATTGTTTCTCCAGTTTACCAACCTGTAAGTGAAAACTATAAAAGGCAGATGGTGGAAGCAGGAGGTTTAGCAGAAACTTTAGTCCTGGCACTGACATTAGTTGAAAATCAACTTCAAGAGAAATTATGGATAATTAAAACACTGCAACATCTTTCTATTTCTGGTTAGTATAATTTATTTAAAATATAATCTTATCTTATTTTGCTTTTCTATTTCATAAAACATTACAATATGACAAACCTAATTATTGATCCTTTTCTATTCCAGAGACAAATTGTAAACTTATGATGAAAGCTCAAGCACCAAGAAGATTATGTTCTCATCTTAATGATGCTGACCCTTCTGGACAGCTGCTATTCCGTTCCTCAGAAATCCTCTGGAATTTATTAGAAAAAACCTCTAAGGAAGAAATTATTGAGCAGCTCAGTAATTTGGAATGTGTAAAGTTAAGTGCACTGACATAGCATATATAATCTCAGATACTATTCTAATAACTAGTTCATAAATTGTAAAGTGTTAAGGATTTTTAGCTTGTATTTTTAAAAAGAAAGAAGGAACATATTTTCACTAATACCTAGTATGGATAATCTTCCAAAGTTATAATAAATAGGTGAGTGTTGTCATCCCCATCATCATAATAAAACACCATCTGTACTGTAGACTTGTATTTACAGGTAGGCAGCTGTGTTGGTCTGACGTAGAAGCACCTTCCAGTAGCACCTTAGAGACCAACTAAGTTTGTCATTGGTATGAGCTTTTGTATGCATGCTGAAGAGGTATCTGAAGAAGTGTGCATGCACACGAAAGCTCATACCAATGACAAATTAGTTGGTCTCTAATGTGCTACTGGAAGGATTTTTTTATTTTGTAGATATGTATGTCACTGTGTTGCAATTAATAGTCAATGCAGGGAATTTGCTGCTACAAAATAGGATGATGGCCAGTGAATTTGGTGGCTGTAAGAGTGGATTGGTTGAATTCAATGTCAGTGGTTAATCACAAAATGAGGGCTAGTATGCCTCTGAATATCAGCTGCTGGGGCTCAGTGGCTGAATAGAACTGTTCTTCCACATGCTCTTCCACTAGGCTTCCTAGAAACATCTAGCTGACCGTTGTGATACAGGTTGTTGGACCAGACTAGATAATTCTTCAGTATTACCTAGCAGGGTTTTTCTTTTCATACAATTGTCGAGTTGGAAGGGACCCTGAGAAACATCTAGCCCAACCTCCTGCAATGCAGGAATCTCAACTAAAGTATCCATGACAGATGGCTATCCAATCTCTGCTTAAAAACCTGCAATGAGCATCTTTTGTACACCTAATTTTTATCAACAGTCCCATCTTACTGCACACTGAGCAAAAATCTGATCCTCTATTTTGCAGTTTAAGAGTTTGGTAATGTAATACATACTTCAAAATAACTTAAATATGAAGTGTAAATTAAAAGTGAAGAAAAGAGTGGGATTTCAGATTTTGATTATAAATATATATATTTGATTATATCATATATATTTGATTAGAGATAGAGAGTGCATAAATTAAAATACAGAATATCACCTTTTTATTAGTGCTCTGAAAGAAGCATTTACGAACTTACTTATACATGGTTCCCGCCATTATGATCGTCAGCTAAGAAATGACATTTTGGTGATCGCCACCCTTGTGGCTCAGAACCCAGGAGCACCAATGATTGTATGTATACTATACAGTACACAATTTTGAGTTTTGTAGGCCCATTTTATGCTGGTATTTTGAAAGGACTTTTAAAAGAAATGATTGTATTATTGTGGTCTGCTAGTGCGTTTGTGTCAGCATGTCAAATATAGAAACAAATCCCCTTCCTTGAAATGTACTGTGTTACTCAGTTGTCTTTCAAAAAGATGTTTCTTAGGATTTTGTAGTTGGCAATGTCCTCTGGGGTGTTTCTTAACATGACTTGTGTGTTGCTTAGTTATTTTAGGGCTCCTGGGGGTATCTCTTTCTCTTCTTCAGTCTTCTGCTTTCTTTGTTAATTGGTCTCTGTCCATAAGGTTGTCTGTACAAACATAGTCTCTGTTCCAGGAAATTAAGATATGCCTTGTGAGTGGGGCCATTTCTCATCTCCTAATCTCATAAGATTTTATGTCCTGTCTTCTGACATAGGATCTTGGTACTTAACCATTTTCAACTGCCTTTCAATTACTTGGGCAATTCATAAGTCCAGTTATTTGTGAAAAACTACACTAAAACCCCTACCAGGTTTAGTATTTTCTAGTAAAGCTAAAAGTAATCTACCATTTGTTATTTTTATTATTTGTGTACCCTACTTACATGAATGTAGTAACACTTACACTGTTTCACCCCCCCCCCCCACTGTAACTTGTGTGTATTTTTTAGGAAACAGGGTTTGCCAAGCTGTTAATATTGTTTGCCACTTATTTTGAAGGTAAGCAGTATAACTTTTTAGTAATTGATACTTCAGTTTATCAGTAAACAGTTAATTAGTTTACCAAGAATCTTTTTGTTTCATTCACAGTAAAAAGTCATAATCCTTTGGTAAAGAACCTCAGGCTGACTTACTGTTACGAAGATTTTGAGTTGAAAAAGTTACTGCTTAACATGCTTACTGTACTAGCGAAAGATTTATGTATCGTACAGGTAAGATATATGTGATTATTTAGTCATGAATCATTTTAATTAGCTGTGTTTACACAGTTTTTTTCTACAATCCAGTGGTATATACTTTTATGAAATACATAAATATTATACGCCAGTGTGTAACTTGAAACTTACTACTGTACTGTTTTCTCACTACAATACAATTTTTATTTGAAATATGCTGTGAGGCTAAGCTATACTTAGAAGAATGTGCACAAGCAAATCTGAAAGTGCTATGACAATACGTATATAAATCAGACTTCCAAGTTCAGCCTATTACAGAAACCGAGTGGACGGTTTTCTGACAATTTTTAGATTGCTTTTTAAATGGAACACATTCTTGCCAGGCACTTGCTATGACATAACAATAGGATGACCATTGGTCTTACCAGTGGCACCTCAGAACAGAAACATTAAGTACAAGTTCTATAAAAGTGGAACATTTTGCTTCACTTCTATAGATTTATTTTTTACTTTTTCAGTGACGTTTTATATCATATCTCCTTCCATTGTTTAGCTGCTACAAGAGGGTAAAGTTATATTGGCTTTGTTTCATTATTTAAAACCAAATGAAAAGCCAGGAGTGGTTGACATGTCTGCTGCCCAGTATGAAGAGTTACAGCTCCTTGCAATTGCAACCTTAGCTACAATGGCTCCCTTGTTGGTAGATGACTACATGACGTGCAAAGGAAATACTCGCCTTCTCATGTTTCTTGAATGGTGCATGGGCAATGGTGAGTAGGTGGGATAGAACTACTGTACTTAAAACATATCACTTATTATGCTTAATGCCTGTACTTAGAGAAGCAAGAAGCTTAGAGAATCCATTTCCTAATTTCACATATGAAAGTATTGTAAGTCCTCACTATTCTGTAGGTGAGGAATTGTTTTCAGGATTGCCAAGGACATGGTGACCATGAAGCTCAGTACCAATTAGATGAGGAGTGGAGAAGCTTTTTGATTCCATGAGTCAGATCCATATTAGGATCAGTCTCATGGACCAAATTTGACAGGTGGGCACAGCTTCCCACCTGCAAATCATCTGATGTCTCAATGACATCAGGTGCAAGGTGCTCTGAGGTCTCAGATTTGTAACATCAAGGCACCTTGCAAAGTATAGCTTTCTCAGTTATTACATAATGTTGGCCTTGTACATGGCATAGTGCTTTATAGTCTGTGCAAGATATATTCAGCAGTCATGCTTGTGTCTTTTGGAAACAATGCAGGATGTATTTGTATAAGCTAGAATCTTATTATTATAATTAAACAAAGCCTTTAAGCATATTTTTATCTTATATTTTAATTTATTTTCAGTGTTGTGTCTACCGCTGGTGCTGAATTACAGTCAACAACCATTTTGTGCAGGGTTCCATTCCCAGCCCCCACTCCACCCCCATTCCACCATTTTTTGTGACTTTTTTGTCATTTCCAGGTTTGGTGCTGTGTGCACATGCACAATTATGCATCTTTCAGATGCATGTTAATCAGTCGTTGCCTGTATTCAGTCACAGAAAACTGAAAATCAGTAGTCTTGAACAAATAAATTACAGATTTGACTGTTGCATTGAACCGCAGTTGCATGAACACTGCAACACTGGGCAGGCTATAAAACAAGCACAGTTTTTTTAAATGTAGTTTTCTTTGAATATTTCTCACTCTATTATCAAAGACCAGTGGGAGACCTGACATGCCAGGGATCAATATTAAACCTTATCACAGTTGTAGGAACTGTAGTAAATCAGCTTACAAGTATAGGATCAACATGCTTATGAAAGAAACAGGAAACAGTCTGGACTGGTATACTTAGATTCTTCATTATGTTAGGGGAAGTGCAGACATTGCCTTATGCCCTCTGTCACTATGCAGTTGAATTGGGTCTCATGTGTAGTACATTCCTTTCTCTCAGTACTGTATTTCTTTTCCCCGCACAAATTAACACCAGGGAGCCACGAGAAAGTCTTTCAGTAAATCTATGATGATCAACCATGAAATGTCTTATGTTGCAGACACTGGTTGGTTATGTATGTTATGTTAACAAAGTACAGTGTTAAAGTCTGCAATATTCTTCAAATCATATTTACACAAAAGACCTTGCCATAGCCTAAACACACTGTATTGCAAAAGAAGATGCTTTGTTTTTGTTTGTTTGCAGATCCTTTCTTTGCTCAAGGTAACAGCTTCCATGGTACTGGCGGTCGTGGCACCAAGCTTGCACAGATGCGCTACACCTTGAAAGTACTGAATCCTGTTGTGTCCCTTTGTGATGATGATGTAAATTTTGATCTTTGTGATCAGGGAGCAATTAATCAACTGTTAGGTGAGGTATATATTAAATAGTCTTTGCTACCTTTTGCCTGAATTGATGAACTTAACTTCTCCAGCTTTCATTTCTACTCTCTATTGAAACTTTACTTTTTAATCTCTAATAACCAATCTTCCTTTTCCCCACCCTTTCAATACATTATGCAGAATTGCACTGCCCACAGGTTTCACATATTGGCTCCAGTTCCTGAATAGCAATGCAGATTCATAGCATGAAAATCGAGCATGTTTTCTTTGAGCAGACATTTCATCTGTGTTCTTTCTGTTTTCACTTTAAGAGCACAACCCTGCTGATTGAATTTACATGAAAGGAAAGATCAAATCAGTATATTGGGTTCAGTACACAGTAATACACTAGGATGCCAATTTTAAATACATATCAAGAACTATAGCTATTATCCAAAGAATTTGTGTGTGTAACAGGGCTTTTAACCTTAAAAAAAACCAACACACACGAGCCCTTAGCGGTACCTAAAGTAACTCTGCGTATTTTGGCCAAACTATGTGAAACATTTTTTCTGGAGGAGTAAAATTGATATTATACATTTATTTATTCTGCTAGGTATCTTAAAGAATACCACAAAGAATTATCCAGAAAGTGCCATTGTGGTAGAAATTCAGACTGATGTTTTACTTCTCTTGTCAACTCTTTGTGAAAATAACCTTCATAGAAAGGTTAGTATTTTCTCGTTGTTTTTAAAATCTTGGAATCTAATATCGGAGTCTAATATTATAACGTATAAGCAAAAGAAGTTATGTACTTATGGTTTCTGCCTATAGGTCATGTGCTCTTAGTCCCTACTTGTTTAAATCTTAAAATGTTACAAGTAGTTAACCTTCCCTAGCTGTTTGGAGTGGAAGGGACTTTGAAAACCAGTTGGAAGATCCAAAGGCTTAGCCAACTGCATAGATACATCTTATTCCATTTGGCAAGAATTAATCTTGCTGGGACCCTCTGTTCCCTAAGAGGGTAAAAAAAATAAAATGATAAGCCTCTTCAATCTTCCTTTCCTCGGTAGCGTCAGGATGCTTGAGTGAGGGTTCTAAACTGGCAGAAGTAGGCTGCTTTTCATATGTCATATGATAACAGATGGCTTGCCTCTGGGTCTCTCCAATCATAGAAAACTACAGAGAATGAATGTGATGGTTATAATAATGATTAAGTGTAGTGTAAATTATTATGAATGTGTACAGTTTTTCTAGATTAAAATGGCTTTGATATATATCAAACAGGAACTCTTTGGATGGGAAGGAGTAGATACACTTATTCCTTTTATGAAGATGGAATCAAAGAAATTCTATAGTGGATTGGGTCATAATCATCTGCTTTTTACTGCTCTGGACTGCTTATGGTATGTTCAGCTATTTTTACTGTGACCTTCTGTAAACACTGGCGGAGGAAGAGGAGTGCAGGGGGAGCGTACCGCTCCCGGCAGCGTGATCCCAGCAGGGTGACATCACGGCTGCCCCCCGCTCACACTGGGCGCCACACCCCCGCAGGTGGCGCACCATGCCCCCACCTGCTCTCTGCCCCCCGGTGCTGGAGCATGAAGCTCCGCCACTGTCTGTAAAGAGGATTTTCAGCATCGCAAGAGTAATGTAAATGCACAGTGCCACAAGATTATGTCTCCTTATAACTGCACACTTTACATTCTCTGAATATCTTTGGTTTCTGTGAGTTGAAATGCTAATGAATTGACAATGACTACTACATTTTTCTTTTTTTTAATCCATTTTGTTAATCTCTTGGATTATCTTTGATTATCTGTCAGTCAAGAGTATACTGAAATGTAAAAAAAAAAAAATCAAGTAAGTTCTATATAAAGGAAGAAATATACTTGAATATAAAACTACATAGTACCCCAATGAGGCTGCCTTCCAAATGTAGCAGTAAAGTTCTGTGTACTTTTTCATCCATTACATTTGGGGATTAGGCCCGGTATTTGTACAGTGTGGCAACTGCTTTGGTCACCCTATATGATGACCTCTGTTGGGAGAGAGAGATGCATGAGTGTGACCCTGTTAATTCTCCCTAAGCTCTCAGCAGCTTTCGGTACCATCAACCATGGGACCACCTTTCCCCATATGAACCTACGTGGACCCTGCATTCATCAACTGAGTCTTTCTGAGGGAGGTGTGGAAGGTGGCAACATGAGAACGGGCCTTTTCAGTGGTGGCTGGATGCTCTCCCAAGAGAGATACACATGGCACCATCATTACCCATTTTTAAGTGGCGGACAAAGATGTTTCTGTTCACCCTAACATTTGGGTCTTAATTGGGGTTATAGGGCATGATTAAACTATGCCCAAGCCTACATTTGGTGTTGATCTTTAATAGGGTGGGGTAGGAGTTGTCCTTTTTATGTTATCACAATATCTTTGATTTGATTGAAGTTTTTTTATCTGTTTTGAAATTTGTATCATATATCCTTTTATAACATTCATTACATTCAAATTAATGTAATGCAGTGGTACCTCTAGTTAAGAACTTAATTCATTCTGGAGGTCCGTTCTTAACCTGAAACTGTTCTTAACCTGAGGTACCACTTTAGCTAATGGGGCCTCCTGCTGCCGCCGCACCGCCAGAGCCCAATTTCTGTTCTCATCCTGAAGCAAAGTTCTTAACCTGAGGTACTATTTCTAGGTTAGTGGAGTCTGTAACCTGAAGCATCTGTAACCTGAAGCGTCTGTAACCCAAGGTACCACTGTAAAATAGAAGCACCCAAATTTGATATTTTCCCATTTTTAATGTGTTAGTGTAAATCCCATGTGTGTTCTGAGAGTAAGCAAAAGAGATTAAATGAACCGAAATTATTTTCATTTAAGGTGCTGTGTCATGGGCTGTACTATTTTAGAGGACTATTTTATTGAAAGAGAAGGCCTCTTCACTCTCCTGGATTTGCTTGTTGTGAGTACTATCTATTGGGAAACCACCTGTAACTCTTGCTGAAGTATCAGGTTTCAGCTATATGTCCATTGTTGTGCTCCCTGTCAGACTATACTTGATGTGCGTCTGTGATGCTCATGCAACCACAATCTACACTGCTATAGTAAAGACTCTAAATGCGCACACACAATTTTTCCATGTGCCAAGTATGACTCTTTGCTCTGAAAATGAAAATGTGTTATTCCCATAACAGAGGTGGTGCCTTGCAGTCTGTAGTTACAGATGGAAAATGGGCACAGTTTTATTTACAAAGAAGCAAAACATGAAGAAAGTCTGCACTGTACATGCACAGCAACTAGGAGCCACTGCCTCAGGAAACAGACCTTAGGGAATTGTTGGCATCTGTCTGTCTTGGGAATGACAAATTGCACAACATTAGGGTCTGTTCATACTCTGCACCAAAATAATGCAAATTATGGAAACAGTAAATCTGCTCCAAGAAATACATGCTTTGAAGTGAAGTAAATTAATAGAACCTCAAATGCTCATATTTTGCACAAACATGTTCAATTTGCATACTTTAATCTGAAACACCTACTTAAAAAGAGATACAAATCAAGGGTACTGTATAATATAGTAGGCAGTGTAAGGTAAAGGCAAAGGGACCCCTGACCATTAGGTCCAATTGCAGACGACCCTGGGGTTGTGGCACTCATCTCGCTTTATTGCCCAAGGGAGCAGGCGTACAGCTTCCGGGTCATGTGGCCAGTATGACTAAACCACTTCTGGCAAACCAGAGCAGCACACGGAAACACTGCTTACCTTCCCGCTGGAGCGGTTCCTATTTATCTACTTGCACTTTGGCGTGCTTTCGAACTGCTAGGTTGGCAGGAGCTGGGACAGAGCAACGGGAGCTCACCCAATCATTGGTATTCAAACCGCCAACCTTCTGATCGGCAAGCCCTAGGCTCTGTGGTTTAACCCACAGCGCCACCCGCGTCCCTTATAGTAGGCAGTGTACAGTACTTAGATAAAAAAGAAGGACCTGCCTACAGACTCACACTCTAAAATGCAGGATTACACAGGTGGAGGAACGTGGAAGCCTTAAAATACAATCAAGTATGAACACAATGTGGAGTACAAATGCAGAGGGTTTGAACAGACCTTTGTAGTGATTACATTTTCAAACATATTTCTAAAATGAGAAAAGCAGAAAACTTGCATTTCACTTATTTAAACTGGGGACAAAGATTTTCAGGATTTAAAATTCTGCACCTGATAATCAGATTCCATTCAAAATATCACATCCCCAGAACTGGAAAAGACAAAGAGCCTAATAATTCCATACAACTTTTAACAAGTATTGCTCAGACATTTTTCTGTCCATCCTCATATATTGTACACTTCAGCAAAGTCCGCCCTCTAAAATATTTGCTTCATGCATCTACAGGTTTTATAATGGAAAAATAGGTAGTTAGTGTTAACAACTGAGCTCCAGTTCAAAGCTCTGTGGATTTCCTCTACATATGTAAATAAGAGATGCCTTATTCCTTTCACAACCCAGCTTTGCATGAATTCCAATTCATTCAAAGTATTCATTGACATTGAAGTGTGTGGGAGAATCCATCTGTGCATTTGAATGTCTGTGTATTCATTGGGCCACTAGATCAGGGTTTTAATGCTCAAAGTTTTTTATACGGTATATATAAAAATTTATTAGGGATTTGATTTAAAATTATGTCCTTGTTTTTCTTCTGCAAAGTTAAATCAAAAGAATGTTTGCAATCTAATACTTGGGATATTAGTTGAATTTTGTGACAACCCTAAAACTGCTTCTCATATCAATACCTGGCGAGGGAAAAAAGACCAAACAGCAGCCAATTTATTAATAAAGTTATGGAGAGAAGAAGAGATTCAGATGGGAGTGAAACATGATGAAGTTGGGAGAATTGTTGGTAAGTATTAGATTGCCAAGTATTTTAATATCATAGTAGTTGTAAATTTAAGAGAATCACTGAAGTTTTAAGAAGAGCTGATTTTTTTCTAAGCGTGATTATATGCAGGAACACGGAGAGCGGGGTAAGGGGACTGCAGCTGTGCCATACTCAGAGCTGGCAGGGTTTCCAGACTCTGAGCTTTCATTAAAAACAAACAAAAAACAAAAAAAAATCTCTAGCCTTTGTGGAACAAAAACTACGAAGCAAAATGGGCAGGCACTAATTTCCAAGGTTACGGTGGCCACAGAACAGGCTGCCCAGTAACTGGCAGCCCAGGGGCACCAAGCAGCACCGCAATTTTTGCGCACACCCCCAGCCTGCACCCCCAGCAGGGGCAGTTTTGCCAACCCCTAGGTACGTCTCTGTGTTTGAGTCTTTCTTGGTGTATGTATCACTCCATAATTTTTCTAGGTTGGGACAATGAAGAAACTATTTTTTTCATTATGATGAAGGGGCTTTCTGGTTCATTCTGAAATTGGGCTTCTTTTTGTTTTTACTTTCCCTAGTAGATAAGGGGGTTGTTGCCCAGAGAAAATAATTTTGAAATTCAGGATTTAGCATAGCTATGATAAGACAGAAGCATGTTTACTAAGAAGCAAAAAAAAAAGCAGCAGCAAAGAAAGGAGTAAATTTTTATCTTATGTAGAATTTAATGCAAAAAAAACCGTTTTAAAAATTTGCAAATGCAAATATAAATAAAATTAGTACACCTGCATTACAAGGGGAAGGGGGTATTGTTGTTGAGAAAGCATGGGTAACATCGGTTCAGCAAAGTAGCCCAATATCGCTATGCTAATATTGCTGAGTGGTGGTGTGAGACACAATAGTGCATGGCAACCCTGCAGTGTAGTCCAGTGTTGTTATCCAGTCGGGAGGGGGCCATTGCTAGAAAAATGCAGGGAGGGGTATGCCAAATTGATTGTACCGTAGCAGCAACATAGAGGAATGGGTGATTAATTGCTTTCTCCTCCCTGATGGAAAATGGTATACTTTTGTGGTTGGGTGCTACTTCTAGTATAAACACTTAATTATGTCAAGATGCACATCCTATTTTTTCAAAAGGACAGGGGTTTGACCTGTGCTAATTGTTGGAGATATTATGAGGTCGAAATAAATAAATACGTTGGTCACACAGAACAGAACCCTAGTTCAGTCATGACTGAAAATACTTTATTCTGCTACAGTACTAGTTTGACCACCAGATGGCATTTGCACAGAGCATCTATTATTAGTTAGTTTGTTTGTTTGTTTGTTTGTTTGATTGATTGATTGAGGTAGCTTTGCTTGGTAAATCTGTTTCACTCAATACCACTCTTTATACATATTATTTAAAAACTAAATTTATTTTCCCTAAACATAAACAGTTTCTTGGAAAATAACATTTTGTATAAGTAAAAGTGAAACAATGTAATAAAGTCAGTACAGAGTATAGTAAACATTGTTTCCTAACCAGTATTCTGTTCTCATTCTCCATTCAAATTAATGGTGCTAGATTTGAAGCCCAGTATTCATCTCAGAAAGCCCTCGATATAATTCATGAATTAAAACAAACACCATTGCCAAGTTTTGACTCACAAAAATATACATAAACACCCTCATCATAATAGGGATCGAGTAGTCTGAAAACCAGTTATTACAAACAATTGTTGCTTTTGGGCTGTTGTGGAGAAATGTGAAGAGTTGTAAGAATTTCTTCAATACGTTTTGTATTTTAAAAAATGCTTGGCTCAGTCAAGTCAAGCGGGCCAGGTAATAATTCTGAGGAATAGAGGCTCTTATATATGAAATATTTTGTTGTTTGTCTGTGGTATTTATATATCTCTTAAGTGTTCACATTTCTATACAGCATACATAAAAATAAAGCATACAGAGGATAAAACAATAAAAACTCACCATAAAACTGAACAGAAACCCAAACAGTAGCATAAAATGTATATTGGAATAAGAAAGACATTGTCATGCACCTGAAGTTTGATATTGTTTTATGCTACCCCTGTATCTGAACTGTGAAAGACTCCAGGGTTTTCCAGCACTTACCCAGTGTTTGGTTTCCTTGGAATGAAGGTCAGTGGAGACTGTTATATATATATACTCATTTTAAAAAATTGCATGTCTCAATACATTTTAATAGATAATACCTAAATGACATATAACAGAGTACCGTATTTTTTGTGTTTAACATGCCCCCATGTAATAATAATAATAATAATAATAATAATAATAATAATAATAATAATAATTTATTATTTATACCCCACCCATCTGGCTGGGTTTCCCCAGCCACTCTGGATGGCTTCCAACAGAAACATTAAAATACACTAATTTTTTAAACATTAAAAGCCTCCCTAAACAGGGCTGCCTTCAGATGTCTTCTAAAACTCTGGTAGCTGTTTTCCTTTTTGACATTTGATGGGAGGGCGTTCCACAGGGCAGGTGCCACCATTGAGAAGGCCCTCTGCCTGGTTCCCTGCTACTTGGCTTCTCGCAATGGGGGAACCGCCAGTAGGCCCTCGGAGCTGGACCTCAGTGTCCGGGCAGAACGATGGGGGTGGAGACGCTCCTTTAGTTATACTGGACCAAGGCCGTTTAGGGCTTTAAAGGTCAGCACCAACACTTTGAACTGTGCTCGGAAACGTATAAGACGCCCCCTATTTTGGGGATACAAAATTAAGAAAATGGGGGGAGATTGCCAAGAGTTGTTGAGATTTTTTTGGGGGGGGGAGGATTGCCCAGAGTTGTTGAGATTTTTTGCGGAGGGGATTGCAAAAAATCACTCACCCGCCACACCAATGATGGCAATCATGCACGTCACCACACCCACCAATCGGCTGCCTGCTCGCCAACAGCACCCGCCAATCGCCTGCCCAATTGCCGCAGCAACAGCCAATCGACAACAGCCCTTGCCACAGCCACCAATCACCTGCCCAATTGCCACAGAAAATCTGCTCATGACAGCAACCAATCCCCCATCCCACCTCTGCACTATCCGTGTATAAGACGACCCTGTCGGGGGGTCGCCGGGAGGCAGGACAGGCCCCCAGGCAAACGACATATACGTTCCAGCCTGTCTCTCCCTTCTGTGTGCCACTCGGGAGATCCATCAATCTTCTTCTCCAACGTGATTCCGTGACTCATGCCTTGGGATGTGAGCACACATTGACTTAGCAGAGTCAACAACAGCAGAGCTAGGCTCAAGGTGTGAGTACTAAGCTACTTTATTATATACAAATCAGGACAAAGGAAAAACATGGCTCCTCTCTCTCTTCCTCGGAGAGAAGGGAAAACAAAAATACAACAGAATGGAACAGTGTAAAAACAACTTCTGCTCCCATGACTTCCAACAGAGTTGGAATGTAAATACAGACATGTGATGAAACAATCCCACATAAGAAAAAAATCTGGTCTTATACACAGAAAAGTACGGTACACTCTTTCAGTGAAAGTATTATAATTACTGAATATCTGATGATGAGTGGAATCTAACACTGAAATTTTCCCTCTGCAGATACAAAGAAGCCATTGGTTGGCAAGTTCCAAAGAAAGCAAGAAGTTATTCCAATGCCTGCCAGTTGGCCCACTATTGCTGTTATGGATGTTGCTGAAAACATGCGAGCAAAGATTTATTGTGTAATATGTAAATTAGGTAAAGGCCATGAACTTATTTCCTGCATTTTACAATACCCCTTCCATATACTTTAATTTCTAAGAGGGTGGATATAAAACAGTAAAACAACAGTAAAACAATTTATGTTATTTAACCAAAGACAGCATGCATAAACAGAAGAATGAATAATCAAGAGTTAAAGACAAGTTTGGCAAGTTCATCTGCGTCTGCAACTGCAGAACTAAGAAAAGAAAAATCCTGTATCGCCTTGTCAACCAGCTATTATGGCTGTCTAAGCCAGGAGTTTCCAATATTCTTGGCAGGATCACATAGTTTTGCTAACGTGTCCACTTTGAAATTGCCTTGTGACAGTGTAAATCTCAATACAGAAATAATATTTCTCTAAGAGTAATTATTAATGCTTTACTTTAGGCTTTGAAAATTTGCCTGGCCTCTCCGCCAAGGATTTTGTTACACTTGCTATCATACGTAGATATCTTGACTTCAAGGTAAGCGCTTGTTTAATATGTGATTTGTTATTTATGGTTTTGTTTGTTAGAACTAGTACAATTAATAATCTGAAGCACTACACATGTACTCCTTTGCAGCCACAATGCAAGACACATTGTTAGAATTTAAAATGCCAGACTTTTGCCTGTGATTACACTTAGCTTCCTCTTTAAACTTCATGAATATATAGATACTTGAACAGAGAGTCAAAAGTGGCTCTTTCTGGATCTTTGCCCAAAAAGAGTTAGCTGTCCTTGGTATTGATAAATTATGTAGCTTTTTAAAAGCACCACTTTTGTTAATAAAGGTAGGTGAAATCTGGAGTGAGATATATGCAGAACTTAAAAAAGAAAACATCAAACCCGTAACTCCTGACCATGAAGCACTGCAGGTTATTACCGAAGCATTTGAAAACGTTGGAAAGATGGTTATCTCGCTCCAGACTGAAATGCTGGAAAGCCAACAATACCAGGAACTTCGAGAAGAAGAAAAAAGTTATGCCAAGGTAAGCAAAGAAGCAGCATGTGAGAGGGAACCATTTTTAAAAGAAATAAACTCCCTTTCAACACATATTTATAAGAAGTGCTTTTTCTTTAAAAACTAATAAATTATTGTCTCCCCTATGGAGTCTATACTCAGAATCTCCACTTTTGGGATAAAAATAAAAAATCCTTCCAATAGCACCTTAGAGACCAACTAAGTTTGTCATAGGTATGAACTTTCGTGTGCATGCACACGTCTTCAGATACCCAGATACCCAGGTATCTGACAATAGATACCCAGGTACCTATGACAAACTTAGTTGGTCTCTAAGGTGCTACTGGAAGGATTTTTTTTTGACTGTGTCAAACCAACACGGCTACCTACCTGTAACTCCACTTTTGGGGAGGGAGCTAATTGCAAACAAACTGTAGGTGTAGTGATATTGGTGCCTACAGTGACCAGAGCTCTGCTCTGAACTACAAAATAGGATTCCATATCTGAACTGTGCCACTAAAGACACTTTTGAAGAATGAGAGGTTTTAATTTCCTCCTTAATTTCTTTCACGCCCTAGATTCAATCCCTCCATAAGCAAAAGGAAATGGTCAGTAAGTCCTGGGAAAGTTTCTTGGCCCGGACATCAAATTATGAGACTTTAAAGGTAAGGATATTGTGAATACTGCATTTGGGATGATTTTAGCTCCAATTAATATTTATTTTAAGCTATTAAATAGATATTTATTGTGGATCCTCTTTTCTATTTTGTATAATTTATATTTTCAGGATAAATAGATTAAACTTGAAAATTAAGAATAGGAAGGTTTGTACAAGCAGATGTGCTAAACTGATGTCTTAAATATGTTCAAAGTAATTCCTTCAGTTTCTCTTTGGACAGTGTGAGGTTGTTCAGTCACTTGTAAGGAAGGGGCATTTATGTACAATGTACTTGCTTGTATACTTAGTTAATTGCTAGTTCTTTGTATTACTTTACATCACCATACTTGGAAAGATACACAGTCTGAAACATCCCTATTTGTATAGTAAGTCTATTAATGTGTTAAGGCTAAAAATTAAAAAGACGGTAAAAAGAGATATTTGACTTTGCCATGTCATTTATCCCTCACCCCTTTTTGAAATTTTTATAGAAAGCGAAAAGGATTCAGGAAAAAGCCATAGAAAATTCTAGAACAAAGGTAAAACCTTGCAACGCAAAATTCCATCCAACTGACATTAAAGGCCTAAATACAACTGTAAGTAAATTCTTACAAATCTTAAATATGAATTTCAAAAGTATAAAATGTTACAAAAGTATTATCTAAAGTTGAAAATTCTAAGAATGCAAAATGTTTGTTTTCTTTCCAGCAGAGCAAGTATCCTCTATATTGTTATGAGTTAGGGGTGGAAAAGTAGGCTGTATGCAAGATCCTTCTAACCCCTGGATCCAGAAAGTGTTAAAAATCTAAGCCAGGCTATATTGCTGTTTATTGATTTTTAGGAATTGTTCAGAAAACTGTGTGTGTGTTTGAAAACCACTTTGTGCTGCAGTACCACAAGGGAAAGGATGTGCAAGGCCTTTGGGTAATGCAGCTTTGGTACTGAGGCCTGCATCCTGGCTTAAACATGTTGAAAACCCATTAACTTGGGTATGCCAAGGATTGGGGACTGGGTAAGCTGCTTTGGGATGCAGAACTGTAACAAGGAGTGTGCCCCAAGGAGGAGGAAGGCTTGAAGAGATCCTTATGAACTGGAAGCTTGCTTGAAAGGAATAAGCGGTTACCGTACTAAGCTAAGGTTAAAAGTGTAATTGCGTTTTATTAATTGGTTTTTGATTATGCGTGTTCTAATGCCTTTGCTAACTTGTCTGTTATTTTTCTGCAGGGAAGCTGTATTTTGTTGTTTGTTTGTACCTTTCGGGACAGATTATTGTTCTTTGGCGGGTAGTGCCGTGTATTTGGTGGGGAGGAAGTAGGCTGTTAGAAATGTATATCCAAGGTTAAAAATTCTGAGGATGAAATTTTATTATTATTATTATTATTACAGCAAGTGTTTCACTATATTTTTATGAGTTTGGGGGCAGAGGGAAGAAATAGGCTGTATGTGAAATCCTTCTTAACCCCTGGATCCAGCAAGTGCTAAAATATAAGAAAGGGGCTCTGCGTGAGACAGCAAGTGGGCGATGTGACCTAGAAGTAAAGCAGCAATCTGGAGAGGGGGTCAGAGAAATGTTTGAGAGCAATGTTCAATTTCTGTTGACTCCAAGGCTGTGGCTAGGGGGGAAGCAAGGCACTTTGAGGGTGTTGATGCCGTGAACCCCTCCATTGTAGGCTCGGGTTGTATATATGTGTAAGTAAACCATTTTTCATAAAGACACCACAGTCTCTGCTGTGCCTCATTCCCAAAGAAAACACAAACCCTGGGTAAGCACCTGAAACCCCTGAAATCTCGCACTGCTTGGAGATTGGGGGTGGCGTGCAATAATATTCATCATACTGAAACACTTTTTCAAACAAAACATCAGTTCACCAGCATAGTTAATCTATGGCTCTATCATGCTAATGGAGGTGTAAGTGTAAGCTCTGTGGTATCAAGCAGCCTCTTCAATAACTTATGTGTTAGAGAAAAGAGCATATAAAATATTTTTATTTGTTAGAGATCAGCAGTAATAAGGGGTTAAGGAAGAAGTATGACAGGAAGCATAGATAGCAGAAATAAGATTTGAATTTATGATCAATCTCTTTCATTACACACACACACACACACACACACACACACACACACACACACACACTTCAAACCTAAGGCTTCTGGTGTATGTTTCAGAATGCATGTTTGAAAAACAAATAATAAAAGCATGAATGAGAAAAGTCAATTACAAGTCGACTAATAGTTTTTACATTTCCTTTCAAAATATGCTTTAAAAGAAGAGAATTTCAGAATGTCTCCTTTCCAAGGAATTGTTTTAAAACAGAACTCTTGTTTCATTTTGTCAGAATACTGAGCAGTGTGTTTTGTTTTTCCAGGTTGCATCTGGTCGCTTAGTAACTGTTGAAAGTACACCTGCTGAATTGATTGGAGGGCCACTAGCTGATACAGATCTTGCAGTGAGAAAGCTCTCCATTCGTGGTGGAGCCTTAAAGAGGATCAAAACAGTTAAAGTTGTGGATTAATTCAAGAAAGATTCAGTATCTGTAAAATAAACCTTGTCTAGTGCTGTTCTAGGCAGCTCCCTCTTTCTTGTTAATTTATATACAAATTTTAATCACCTATTTGTATCACACCAGTTAAGTGCACAGTTATTTTTAGATATATATTGCTTTAGAAATAATGTGGAGATCATGATGCTAACAAATAAATTCATTATGTTAAAAATATAGATTATGTCTAATCATTGCCGAGTTGATTTAGTTTGCTTTTTGCTGTCCTTTTGCACTAACATAAATGCATATAGCCATGTGTGTTCTCATGACATTTACACTGACAAGGATTTGAAGCACAAGGGGAAGAGAACAGCCACTCAGGATATAAAGTGAATGTGGCATTAGCAATCACCATCATAATCCAGTAATTGCTTCAAAATGAGGTGAATAGGAGAAATCCAGGAATACTGATGTATTACAGGCAAATACTTTAAACCTTAAATAAACAGGCAGAGACTGATTCATATATTACGTGCATCTTAGTTCCCTGCCTGACACATATTTTGGAGCGAAAATGAACAAGAGTAATTTGGAGAAAGCAATGGTAAAAATCACCCAAAGCACTGCAAATAGCACCATGTTTTCAATAGGCTTCTTTCAATGCAATATTTTGGAGAAAAGGCCCATCTCCATGGTGGACTTGAACATGCTCAATGACCTCTGAATCTGGAATGTCTTTTGGGAAACAATAGGGGGAAGGAGGGGAATGGGATGGAGTATCATCAAAGGAGGCCTGACTGGAACACTGAACAGGGACATTCCACGCTGCAAGGTTTTGTTATGGGTCCCACTTCTAATACATTGTTTTATAATGCAGAGTATTGCCGCCAAGTGACTCCAAACGCTGCATGTGAAGAATATGCAGGAGCTTTCCTGTTCTCTTCCATGAGCAGGAGAAAGTTCAGCGGACACAAGAGAAGCAATAGAGATTGAGAAGACTGTATTGTGGCATATTAGGGAGATTATTACAAGTCTGAAGGATATTGAATTGAATAAGAGCACCATTTCAATAGTCTACACAGCATAGAAAAGATATTTTATGATAACCCACAGAAGTGATCAAATCTAGTTTAGAGATTGCACAGAAAATTACATCAAGCATAATTTCTTTGGGTTTACATTCCCCCCTTGTATGTCTTTAAAATGAAATTACCATTTATAAGATGCTGTATAAAATATGCTTGTTGCTGCAGCACCATGATTCATTAACATATAAAAATATATTTGGTTTTCATTGCATTCTGAACTTTTAACAATGAGAGAAACCTTTCTCCCAAAAACACATTAAACACAAAGATTTACCTGAGAGAGCACAGGAAATTATTCAAAATACATACAGCATTTGCATTGGATAAAAGACCATGTTGACAATGATTAGAATGTGCTTATCAAATCAGAACACAGAAAAAGATCGCCAAAAAAATAGTTATCAGAAATAGCTACAGTAAAATATGTGCTTTTGGAAAGTTTCATTCAATGTGGAATCATCTGGGTGAGGTGTCTTCTGTGGATTTGCCTCTTTGCTCTACAGCTGAAGTTTGTGAAACCTGCAGAGGAAGGAAAGAGCCAATTAGGAGTACAGATAGTCCTTGTTACCATTTTTTCTTTGTTTTTTCCTGGTTCTCATCTGTGAAATACTGTATGTGGTTCTATTTCTATGAAAATTGGAGAATTGCAGAGTAGGACATGGATGAGGTAGGCTGGTGTAACATAGAGTGCTAGTGTTGTGTACAGTAGAACCTCGGTTTATGACTACCTCCGTTTACGAAAACCTCTGTTTACAAACGCCGCGGACCCGGAAGTGTTTATATCCGGGTTCCATGGTGTCGGATGCACAGAAGTGATCTGCGCAGTGCGTGCGTGCGCAGAAGCGTGCCTTCGGCGAGTGGATGCCTCAATGAGCGAACGCCTCCGCAGAACGGATTGCGTTCGCAAACCAAAGTACCTCTGTAATTGTTATAGTGTTTGACTATGATCTTGGGAGACCAGGGTTCATAGCCATGAAGCCCACTCAGTGACCATGAGCCAGTCACCATTTCTCAGCCTTACCTACCTCACAGGGTTGTTGTGAAGATAAAACAGGGAGCGGAGAACCTTGAACTCATTGGAGGAAAAGGTAATATCTAAACGTAAAAAATAAATGATAGATTAAATGCTTAGTAGTTGAAAGAAATGGGGGCAAAACACATAAATGTTCATTTCATGAGAGCAATCCAGTTCATGTTTACTCAGAAGCAAGTCCTACTGTGTTCAATGGGGCATATTCCCAGGAAGGAGTGCACAGCCTTACAGCACAATCCTACATGTGTCTATACTCAAAATTCATTCCCATTTAATTCAGCAGGACATACGCTTAGGAAACTTGGGCTATGAGATTATAGCTTTAATCTAGAAGTAGCAGCCTTTCAGTATTAACAGCACAGACTTGTCTGGCATCTTAAAGATGTAACAAATTTATTTTGGTGTAATAATTCATGGATTACAGCCTGCGTTATCAGTTGCATGGCAGGTATAACACTTCATGCATCTGGTGTTTTATTAACAGGTAAGTATGACAAAATTACCTTCTGACGCTTTCTGTCCATATGTAAAAGTATTCTCTGCGGATACTAATTGTCTCCTGCCCATCCCGTGAGACCTTGAGAGAACACAGTCTACATACATATCCCAGAAGTTCTGAGCTAAACTGTTGAAGATGTCATTATGCTTGGGTTTAGACGACTCTTTTAAGAACATCATGAATTCCCAGAAAGCAGTAACTGTGCTTGACACCCTGAGTTTCTTCACTTCCACCAGCCTACGAGAGGATATTTCCCAACAATGATGATCAATCTCTCCCAGGCCGGCAAGGGCTTCTTTTTGATATTCCAGGTTGCCAAAAACTAAATTCACCATCAAGAGACAACCCATTTGGAGATGCCACTTTCTGCTGCGTACAAATTCCATGCTGCACAGAGGTATCTGAAAACAATACAAACAATTATGACTTCACTCCCCTACAGTCTTTGGCTTTGAAACATACTGTCACGAAAAAGGATGTTAGTTCTGACTTTGTCCAACTGACCTGTGGCTCCAACAGGAGCAAGAAGATAAGTATGTCCTGTCACATGTGAGGTGGGGCCGATAACTAGTTAAAATATGTTGCTATTGCAGATAAAAAGAAAAGAAAAGGCCAGCATCGGCAGCCCCAGTCGGGTGCTCTTCGTTCCTGTGTTGAACAACATGAGATCAAGGAGCTAGGCTACACCGAGTGTCGTAGCCCACAATATCACACAGTCCTCTCCTACATACAAAGTGTGCGCTCTACCACTGTATTACAGCCGGAAGAGCTTTGTAAGGAGGAGACCTTCACATGACATCGACATGAATGTTGGAGAAGACACAATGTAAAGGCTCTACCCATTCAGGGCCGGCTCTTCGTAGACCCCCCGGTGGCGCAGTGCACCATGGCGTGGGGCTGGTAAGCTGGGCGCCGGCCTGGCAAGGAGGACACCGCGCCGCGCGGAAACCAATTGTGCCCTGCAAGGGCGGGGCGGGCGGCGGAGCGATCTCCGCCCCTCAGCACCAGGGCGCGTGATCTGCTCAAGACGGCCCTGTACCCATTTGCTCCCATACTGTTCGACGGGGTAGCAACGATATGTTACTTGCCCCAAAATGGAAAGAATGAGAAGTCCCAGCAAAGGAAGAATGGATACAAAAACTTATGGAATATGCAGAAATGGTGAAATTTACCAGAAGAATAAGAAATCAAGGTAACAAACTTTTTATAAAAGAATAGAAATGGTTTATTGAATAATTACAGATAAATTGTAAACAGATAAGAACATTGGCAGGATTATTGTAATAAACTGCAGTTTCATAAGAGTATATATTTAAAGAAGATGAATAAATGAGCAAATGAAGTTAATTTGGATATGTGGAAGATATTAAAGATAAATTTAAGGAACTGCAGAAAGAGGGGGAAGGAAGTCAAGTTTTGAAAGGCAGAAGGCAAAGAACCAAGCCAAGGAGTCCAGGTTATGGAGCACATTTATCAATAGCTCCTCACAGAACCACCTATGGCCTGAGACATTAGTGCTGGCTTGCATCTGCAATTGAGGAGGCCGGCAGCACAGCATGACATTCTGCGTGTGACGTCCTGTTGGATATTGAGGAGGCTCAGCCCCCTCCTTAAAAACTTGGGGGAGGGGGCAAAGTGCCTCCATCCCCAGGAGACTGCGCTGCTGGCCTGAGATAAATGTTGGCCCGCCAGCTCCTATCCCACCTTCCCTAGTGCGGCTGAAGGCCTGTTTCCCGAGAGAAGGCAGAGACAAGGTAGGCCAAGCCAGGAAGCATTTATACCATCAAGCTCCCAGTTGGCATGAGAGGACTCTGTCAGTCTTTGTTTAAAATAATGCATTTGTTTTAGTGTTTAAATCACATTGTAAACTGACTTGGGTGCCTTAAAAGGTAAAAGGTAAAGGGACCCCTGACCATTAGGTCCAGTCACGGACGACTCTGGGGTTGGAGCTGGGACCGAGCAATGGGAGCTCACCCCGTCACAGGGATTCGAACCGCCGACCTTCTAATCGGCAAGCCCTAGGCTCCGTGGTTTAACCCTCAGCGCCACCCGTGTCCCTTGGGTGCCTTAGGGGCATATGAATCCAATAAAAAGTAAATAAATTAAATAAATAACTGAAAGAACCCACTGCCCACTTTCAAATACTGATAGCAACGTCTGAGATGTTGGAGGGCTGCTGCCTTTCAGTAATGAGCAGCATGGACAAATTGTCCCACTCGTTATAAGGCACCTTCCTATGTGACTGCCTCTCAGAAGTCGGTTGAACACATCTTTTTTTAGGTTAAAGTACTGGAACACTGTGTTATTTAAATACACACTGCTGCAAAACAATTAAATTGCACTCGAACCACTCGGTTTTGTTCCGATCAACATCATGAGTAAGAGTGACTTCAGTTGTAGCCACACGGCCTCAGCCTGTGTTTTCAAAAGTCCCACTGTTTATATAGTGTCATAGATTTAAGGCTCCAGAGTCTGTTAGTGAATGGTATAAATTGATAAATGCTAGAATTTAGATAATATTTGGGGGCGTGAAGGGAAATACAAGCTGCAGAACTGTGCCAGGCAGGAAATTTCTGGATTAGCTAAGTGCAGAACCATGAAGGGACAATGGCACAGAGCTATTAAGATCCAGTAGCAATGCAAAAGAACTGTCCTCCCCCCCCCAGCCCTACTCTCTGAGGAGTGGACAGAGAAAGGAGAATTGGCAGGTTGCCAAGGTGATGGGGGGCACATAGTGTCAAAGGAAAAAACGTCCTTTTTGAAATCTGGAGGCGTTCTGGGAAAGAAGAGAACAAAGGCAGAACCATCTTGGCGCAGGCTGGAGGAGGCTGCCGTGAGAGCCATGACTGACTAATGCTTTGGACCCAAGCTTGCTGAAGCTATGAGAGGGGCAGTGAGACATAGTGTCAACTCAGCCCGGACACTGAGGTCCTCCTTCAAGGGTCATCTGCAGGTTCTTTCACCGCAAGAAGCGAAGTTGCAGGGAACCGGGCAGAGGGCCTTCTCAGTGGTGGCACCCTCCCTGTGGAACACCTTCCCTTCACATGTCAAGGAGATAAAGAATTACACAGCTTTTAGAAGGCAGCCCTGTTTCGAAAGGTTTTTAACGCTTGAAGTTTTATGTTTTTAGATATGCTGTAAGCAGCCCAGAGTGGCTGGGGAAACCTAGTCAGATGGGCGGGGTAATAATAATAATAGTAGTAGTAGTAGTAGTAGTAGTAGTAGTAGTATTACTCTGGGGGTACAATGCTCTGCACCCCCTTCATTGAAGACTCTAGGTGTAAATATGTGTACAGTAAGCCATATGTATTAAATAGACTAGCCTCCGCTGTGCCTCAATTTGCACCCTGGGTGAGCGCCTGGAACCCTCTGGAATCTTGCTACTGATTGGCAGAGATCGAGGATGGCGAGCAACCTTCGTAACAATAGGATTGCATCCAGGCAGGCATTGGGGGGGCAGGGAGGGGCAGCTCCCCCACCCAAATTAATCAAATTCAATAAAAATACGGTACATATCTTACTTAGGTTCTGCTGCCCCCATCAGAAATCCTGGCTACGCCCATGGAGGCAGGCCCATTCTGTGGTTAGTTAAGATCAGGGTCCCCAAACTAAGGCCCGGGGGCCGGATGCGGCCCAATCGCCTTCTAAATCCGGCCTGCAGACAGTCCGAGAATCAGCATGTTTTTACATGAGTAGAATGTGTCCTTTTATTTACAATGCATCTCTGGGTTATTTGTGGGGCCTGCCTGGTGTTTTTACATGAGTAGAATGCGTCCTTTTATTTAAAATGCATCTCTGGGTTATTTGTGGGGCATAGGAATTTGTTCATATTTATTTTCAAAATATAGTCCGGCCCCACAAGGTCTGAAGGACAGTGGACCGGCCCCCGGTTGCAAAAGTTTGCTGACCCCTGGTTAAGATGGCCGCCGCTACAGAATTTTTTTGTGTACTTGACTTGGGACAAAAGAACCTGGCTCCTAATGCCCACTCCCACCCTGTCAAGAAATGCATTGGGTGACATTGGAACTGTCACCTAACCTACCTCACGAGGCTGTTGTGGGAATAAAATGAGCTGAGAAAAGAACTATATATGCTACTCTTGAGTTCTATGAGATCGGTATGATTTAAGTCAGGGGTTCCCAAAGTGTTGCCCATGATGGACCACCAGTGGTCTTGTGAGTCTGCAATGTGGCATAACTACATGGGTATGAAGAAAGGGGTGTGTGAGAGGAATGGCTGGCACAATGGCTGCTGTTTCGTTCTTAGAACCTGGAAGTCTGTCTGGAAGGTGAGCGAGACGGAGTTAGGGATGGCAGACGGAGGTTCCGCCTTCCCCAGGGGAATAAAGCTATAGCTGGCAGCAAGACAGGGGGAGGTCCTAAGCAATCACCACTTCTAAGCAACAGGAAGAAAAATCATTTGTGGTCTTGGGCAGGGAGAGTTTGAGAACAGTTGGTATAATAGTTAGCATAAAGGGGTAACCCTGGGAAAATCAGGGTTCAAGCCTCCATTCAGTCATGATGCACACTGAGTAAACTTGGGTCAGGTACTTTTTCCTCAGACCAGCAGACTACCTCACAAGGTTGTTGTGAAGACAGAAGAGGTTGAGAGAACCTAAAGGTTAGCCCAAAGACAGCATATAAGTGTTAATAATTAAAACCTTAAATAAATAAAATACTTAGCATTCTAGGCACCCAACCAACCACGACAGGAAGGAATTATTTAAAAGCAGCCAGAAGTTTATAGAAAATATTCAGCTCATACTCTTAACCACAACATTACACTGGCTCTAATATACAGTTCCTTGGACAAGTAAAAAGGTAAGGAGTTTAAAACTTTTGGAATGTAAAACTTTCTTACAGTGTAGAATGCACCTGTAGAAAGTCACACACAGGAGAAAGCGAAAAACTATCACTGATACTAAATCTACATGATCAATAAACAATGCTTTTTTAACAGCAGCATTATAGATTTTACTGATTGAGACTTTCTTTTCTCTGGAACTTAGAAGCACAATAAAGGTTTTTTTCCCTGATTATTCCTACTTGCTTGTATCCTCAGGGAATATTGATTACTGTGATCAATATACTGGAAACATATACCTTCCTTCCCCTCTTATAATTCAGTTGCTACAAAAAGCACTTGCAATAATAAGAAGAAAACTACAACCAGTCTCGTTTTTGTAGCTGCTATCATTGGCTATCAAACAGCAAAAGCAACTAAGACACAGCAATTCTATGACACATCTACACAGAATTCAAAGGGGCATACTCCCAGGCAGGTAGGATTAGCATTGCAGCCTTTACAAGGGAGTAACCTGCAATGAACACAATGGGTCTTACTTCTGTGTAAGCGTGTATAGCCTTGGGCTAGAAGTTTTGGAATCTGGCTCCTCCCTGTTCAGTTAATGAGGCTTTTTCAACATTTGTTTTTAAGGAGCAAAGTGAAAAATCATACTTACTGAAATATAGCTTTCTTGAGGGCAAATATTCAGTGACAGAAAGCAGTCTGTGTTGACTGACCACTTGGACACAGAGGGTTGGAGTGGGTTCCCAAAGACCAGAAGTCTGAAACTGCTTTCTGTTGCTAGCGAGGTAATGGTTGCTGCTGTGTTGGGATTATATAGCAGAGGAAGACACTGGCAGTAGCATCCTAAGTGAAAAAGGAGAGGAGAGGGGCTATAAATCACATAACCCCGCCTCTGTCCACATCATCTGCTCTGAGTCAATCAGCTACACAATCTGCTGCAATCTGCATCTCTGTTCCCTTATCTTATCAATACATCCCTATTCCTGTGTACATCCTTGTCCAATAACAGCTGGGGTAGTTGTCCTAGGAAGAGATTTGCAGATAAAGCCTCGATGTTTACTCAGAAGTAAGTCCCACTTAGTTCAATGGGGCTCACTTCCTTGCAAAGTGGGTTTAGGATTGCAGCTTTAGACCCCCAATCCTAGGGGTGATTATTGGACATGAAGTTCAACTGGGCCCAGTAGTGGAGCTCACTCCCAGGTTAAGTGTGCGTATAACTGCAGTCTAAAAGTGCTTCTCCTAGAAGCCAGCCGATTACAACTTGATTAAAACTAACAAATATTGTAGTCACAAATTTGTTAGGGAACATTCATTTCCCTAGAACAAGGAAGGCACTTTATTTAAAAGATGGTGTACTTCTGCCAAATGACATTGCCTAACAAAAGGATAACGAACAGCGATAGAATCACTGCTAAAAATACAACTGTTTAAATACAAACAGCAACAGACAGGACATTTAAAAAATACTTGTTTTGTTTATTTAAAGGTAAAAGGTAAAGGGACCCCTGACCATTAGGTCCAGTCGCTTATGACCCTGGGGTTGCGGCGCTCATCTCGCTTTATTGGCCGAGGGAGCCGGCGTACAGCTTCCAGGTCATGTGGCCAGCATGACAAAGCTGCTTCTGGCGAACCAGAGCAGCACACGGAAACGCCATTTACCTTCCCACTTGGAGCGGTACCTATATATCTACTTGCACTTTGACGTGCTTTTCATAGAATAGAATCATAGAGTTGGAAGAGACCACAAGGGCCATCCAGTCCAACCCCCTGCCAAACCCCCTTGCTAGGTTGGCAAGAGCAGGGACCGAGCAACGGGAGCTCACCCCGTCGCGGGGATTCGAAGCACCAACCTTATTTAGTCAGTGCATAATAACAAGATTCTGTGGGCAGGTTATAATTTTTAAAAAATAAAACATTACAAAAAATTTAATGAAATAATAAAAACGATAATATAAACATAAGATAATAGGAACAATAAAAAGAGTCAGGGAAGCTCAGAAGCCACTAAGATCATTCAAAGCTAACAAAACACTAGAAACAAATGTCAAAATGTGCTGAAATGCCTGGTTGTTTTAATTTACTTGGTGCCAAAAGATGGCATCAGGTTAGCTTCCCTGGAGAGAGCATTCCATACTCAAGGCATCATGACTGAAAAGATCACCACCCATCTAAGTAAAGATGGCAGGGGGACCCTGGGAAGGACTCCTGTACAGGGCCAGGCCAGGCTATCTTACCGCCTGAAGTGGGTAAGAGGGCACCTTTCTCCCCACCACCAATCTTGCAATCTTGGAGCTTCTCAAAGAACAAATATTGGATATTATTTTCTACTCACTAAAGTCACTCATGCTTATATTTCCTATAGACTTTAATTCAGCAAGTTTCAATACTCCGATTCATTTCCTCCATGGTGTGGTATGAATGTGAGCAGTGCTTTTTTTCTTTAAAAATGTTTAGGGGTACTCTCATTTTGACTCAATAAAATCACCATTTTATAGTTCAAATCGGGGGAAATAAATACAGTAAATGGAAAAAAGTACAAAGATTCACAAAATGTTTAGGGGTATGAGTACCCCGCGTACCCCCAGGAAAGAAGCACTGAATGTGAGTATGGTGGGTTTTTTTAAGAGCACTATTTTGTTCCGTTTTATATCCAAAGGAATGGTCACGAATTAGAAGCACTTGCTAACCATTTCTGAAGCAAAATTTAATTTGTTTTGTGGGGAGCATTTTTGAACACCAGTACTGCATTTGGTTCAGTATGCACATTGTAGTTGTTAATTGACTCTTGTAGTGAAATTAAGAGAACCAACCATTGCTTTTTCCTCAGCAGGTGGAGAAAGGTGCTGGGGGTAACAAACTTTGCACTGGCTTTTCATGTATGCAAGTCAAGATTATTTGCTTGAGTGACCACCTCATTGCATCTTAACAAGAAACCACATATCTGTTTCTAAAGTCATTATAACAAAATCATTGTTGTAAAAGAGGAGGGGGCTAGGGCAGGAAATTGGCATCCTTATGGTAAACCAAAAACATTTCACTGAGCACAACTCAAAGTGGGCTACATGAACAATCATGTAAAGAGCTTCGAGCATATACCAAACAACTTCCTCTTTCTCAGTGACCCCAGATGGAAAGAATGATTCAATTTCATTGATTTAGATACTTATAAAACCTATCTCCTAGCTATCTAAGCAAACAGTCTTTAAAAACTCATTTCCTTCTCTTTTTCCGATTTCCTGTTACACCATCTCTGTGATACAGGACAAATCTATATTTCAGTTTACCTTTAGTTTAGTTTATACCTCTGTGATGCTAATTCATATGCTAGTTCATATGCCTTCTCAACTACTTCATCCTTGACTGCTGGCCATGTTGGCTAGGCCTGATGGGAACTGACTCCACTGTTACAGAAAGGCAAAGGTAAAGGACCCCTGGTTAAGTCCAGTCAAAAGCAACTATGGGGTACGGTGCTCATCTCGCTTCAGGTCGAGGGAGCCAGCGTTTGTCCACAGACAGCTTTCCGGGTCATGACTAAACCGCTTCTGGCGCAACAGCATACCGTGATGGAAGCCAGAGCACACAGAAATGCCGTTTACCTTCGCATTTTAGCGGTACCTATTTATCTACAGTACTTGCACTGGTATGCTTTTGAACTGCTAGGTTGGCAGAAGCTGGGACAGAAGCTCACTCCATTGTACGGATTCGAACTGCTGACCTTCTGATCAGCAAGCCCAAGAGGCTCAATGGATTAGACCACAGCACCACCTGCTTCCTGTACCTTCTACTGTTACAGCAGAATAATCTCAAGAGGTGTCCAGAGCATTGACTAGTCCTGTTGTGTTGGATCAGTTTCAGTTAGTAAGGCTCAAGGATGCAGGCAAAGTAAAGGTGAGGGCGACCACTTGTGTTCTAGAGAGCCTTGCCCTTCTTGGCTGATAAAAACTAGCAGGGAGGGGACAGTTGGCTGGACCACGGAGGTGATGACTGTCTCTTGTGAGAGGGGGTGGTCTATCTCTGCCTGCTTAAAGGAGACAGTGGTAAGACCACCCTTAAGAAGCCATGACGAGATTTGGGAAATTTAAATAATTACTGACCAGTGCCAATCTTCCCTTTTTGATCAAGCTATTTGAGCAGATGGCCAGACCAGATCCAGGCACTCTTGTAGTAAATCCATTCCAATTAAGGTTTACTTGATGGGGGGGAGCTACCCATTGAGCGGCTGCGGCTCTGCTTTGCGGTGGTTCAGGTCTTACTTCCCCAGGATGAAAATTATATGTAAAGGAAAGCCAGCTAATTTATTTTGTGTTCCACACCCCGCCATCAGGATATTTTATGCAATTCTATGTGTGCAAGGTCCGTCTGCCACGTTATGACGTTTAGGATTCATTCCAGAGAGGGGTATGGAATCTGCCTCGGTCCAGCTTCCGCTGCGCTCTCGATACGCTCCTATACTGTTTTCATTCCCCGCTCCCCGAACCCGCATGTACGGAATGCACGTGTCGTGTGCCGACCCAAGAATTTCACTTCGCCTATCTGACTAATCGGATTCTAGCCCTCGAAATAAACGTGCCAGGCCTCTTTAAAAGGCAACCCTTTTGGGGCGAGGCACAAAATGTTTCACGGCGCACAGCGCCCTCGTCGCCATTTGCAGCAGCAAGAGCTGCTCAGGCGCCTCCAGGAAAACTCTGCTCCGGCACACCGCGTGGACCTTCTCTCCCCGGCCCTTCGCGGTCCCGCCTTCCCCGCCGGCCCCGCCTCCGAGCAGGCGGGCCCGTCGCGGGTCGGCGTCACTCTCCTGCGCTGCTTCCCTGGCTCTGCATGCGCCCAAGCCTCCGCTGAAGGAATCCTATTTGCGTCCGCTGGTCACCAGCATGGTGCGGCTCAGCCGAGCCCTCCTGAGGGAGGTTAGTGCGCCGCCAAAGCAGCTCTTTCCCCTCAGCCTTATGGGGCGCCGGTTCCGCTGGGCGGGGGCGGCTTAGTAGGGGCCCCGTGCACCTCTGAATATTTGGCTGCAGGGACGTGGGTCCAGTGACAAAAACTTCCCTTATCCCGATAATTAATCCTCAGTACAAAGGAAGGAAGCTCTTCAGCCCTTCTTGGATTAAATTCTTGGTGGTTATTATTATTATTATTATTATTATTAAACTTTACATAATGGCAAATTAAAAAATCTACAGTCCTGCATCCATCTTGCATATCTTTGCACCAAATTGTCATAGACAGTTTCCTTTCAGACTTCACTGTTTGCAGGTTTTTCTTTCTTTGTGCATGTCTTAGGATGGGACTATTCAGATGGGTTCTGCCTTAATTATCAGTGACACCAAGGACAGGAAGCAGGTTTAGACACCATCCCTCTATTTCAGGGATCTGGAACTTTTCGCCCTCCAGATCTTGCTGAACTACAATTCCCATCAGCCCTAGCATGCATGGCCAATGGCGTGCTTTCGAACTGCTAGATTGGCAGGAGTTGGGACCAAGCAATGGGAGTTCGAACCGCCGACCTTCTGATCAGCAAGCCCAAGAGGCTCAGTGGTTTAGACCACAGTGCCACCTGCGTCCCTGCACCTGCTGTACTTGTTCTTATATAACCTCATAGTTGTCATTTATCACTATGGGGAAAGTAAAGTACTGCATTTTGAGATGAGAACAAAGATAATGGGTGCACTAGGTCTCATTCATAGTAGCCTCACAGCGGGTTGCATCCCCTACTTTTCATAATGATTAACAAATTGCTAGTAAATATGAAATGGCAGTGTTTTAATACTTTTTTTTTCTTGCAGTATGGCAGGTTTATGGATGACCTTAGGATCTATGTGAAAGGAGGAACTGGCGGAATGGGCCATCCTCGATTAGGTGGGGAAGGTGGGAAAGGCGGTGACGTCTGGTTGGTAGCTCAAAAGAAAATGACATTGAAGAGACTTAAAGATCGATATCCAGGCAAACGGTTTGTAGCAGGAACAGGAGCCAACAGTAGGTGAGCATGTTTCATGGATTGAGAATGTGTGTGATCCAGCTTACAGCAGTCTTGTAATATATATATATATATTTGCTCCCCACAAGTCTTGCTACACTGAAAGGTGCTAAGGGAGAAGATTGTGAAGTGAATGTGCCTCAAGGAATATCTGTCACAACGGATCATGGGAAAGTGATTGGTAAGGATGTTTTAGTTTGTCATCTTTTGTTACTGTAAAGGATCAGAAAACATATCAACTGTGCACCTGGCATAGCTGTCAAGTTCTCCCTTTTTTAAAGGGAAATTCCCTTATGCTGAATAGGCTTCCTCGCGAGAAAAGGGAAAACTTGACAGCTATGGCACTTGGCAAGAATTTAGTACAATAAGCCTTCCCCTCCAACTCACCCAGAATATTTTGAAGACTGTACCTCAGATGTATTATTTTTCTGAGAGAGCAAATCATGGCTTAAATCGCAGTTCTAGCCTTGTCTACTTGGAAGAAAATATCATTGAATTTAAATTGGTTTACTCCCAGGTAGTTGGGAATAAGCTGCAATTGAGTTTAATTGGACTTACTTCTGAAGAGACATGGTTAGGATTGCACTGTCAGTTGCTGTTTACCGTGTTTCTCATATTATAAGACATGTCTTATATTTATTTTTTCCTGAAAAAAACACAGCATGGCTTATTTTCAAGGGATGTCTTATTTTTTAATTAAGTACCGGTACCTGTACAGACCACCTCCCACCGGGCCTTCGCGCGCGGCAGGCAAAGGCTGCAGCCGGGTCCTGGGGCTGCGCGTGCTGCGCGCTGAGGCTGCAGCCGGGTCCCGGGTGTCTGCGCGCAAAGGCTGCAGCCAGGTCCCGGGTGTCTGCGCGCAAAGGCTGCAGCCGGGTCCCGGGTGTCCGCGCGCGGTGCGCAAATGCTGCAGTCGGGTCTTGGGTCTGCGCGCGCTCCGGCTACAGCCAGGTTCCAGATGTCCGCGCGTGGTGCACAAAGGCTGCAGCCGGGTTTTGGGGCTGCGCGCGCTGCGCGCTGAGGCTGCAGGCAGGTCCCGGGGGTTAACGCGGCAGCAGCAACCCTTCTTTGCCACAGACCTGCTCCCACCACCCGGTACGGCTTATTTTCGAGGTATGCCTTATATTTTTCCACCTCAGGAAAATCCTGCCATGCCTTATTTTGTAGGGATGCCTTAAAATATGAGAAACACGGTACTTTCTACCGAGTCTGTGCAACAGCACAAACTTAGAATTTGGCTCGGATTTCAATAAACATTTGGCTGGCATGTGCAGGTGGTGAAGGCATAGATGCACTGGCAGACATCCAGGAACAGTTAACTGATAATTCTCAGAAGCAGTTTAATAGATTTTGATTAAGGTGGTATATTTGCCTTGATTTATGTGTGTTCACTTACAGAACCCTGTATTTCTTTTGGAAGTAAAAAGTGAAGGCAGCGTAGCCATGTTGATCATTTAAAAAAGTCGACAGCTGGGCGAGACCTTTTTCAGGACTCACCACGAAGTCTCAAAAACATTTCCCACATTTTGTGACCATTTAACCACTGTGTCCAGTGGTGCTCAGTCTCAGATGAGTGCTAAAATGTAAATGGCAAGTTGAAAGAAATGTCTGTGTCATTGGAAACAAATAGAACATTTGCAAAAAGCCATTATTTCCAAGAACTTCTGTATCTTTATTTTTAGGTGAACTTGACAGAGCAAAAGACAGATTGTTGGTGGCACGAGGAGGTGTTGGTGGATGCTTGGCGACAAATTTCTTGCCCTCCAAAGGTCAAAGGCTCATGATTCACCTTGATCTCAAACTTATAGCAGATGTTGGCTTGGTTGGGTAAGTCTTTGATCCTGAAAATTGCACTCTGGAGTCATGTTCATATTTATATATTGAAGTAAATGCCCTTGTACTAGAAATATCCATGTCTGTACTACATCCACATTAAGACATATTCAAGTTTAGGGAATGTTATTCATACAGTCAGTTATCCTTCCTCCAGATTATCCTATTGTAACTTTATTGTCATAAGGCATCAGTGCTGTTTTTCTAGAAAAAGAAGTACGAGAACTCACCATAAACAGCTCCCCCCTTCTCTTAGAATGGCAATGGCACCCACCAGAGAGGTGCCGGAACTGAGTTCCTGTGAGTTCCCCCTGGGAATAAAATCCCTGCAATGCATGATGTAATTACAGTGGTGCCTCGCTTAACGAATGCCCTGTAAGACGAATTTTTCGCTAGACGAATGGATTTTGCGATCGGAGGTTGCCTCGTAAGACGACGAAGTTTTCTATGGCTGCCGCTTCGTCTTGCGAAGCGTGGCCATAGAAAAATGAACCTCCGACTGCAAAGTCTACCGTGTAGCGAGAAGTTGCCAGGGCTTTTTGCCGCCTGCCTTCCCCTTGGCTTGGGGAAGGCAGGCGGCAAAACGCTCCACACCACTGCACTTTGGCTCCACCCCCTGGAGCCGAAGCGCGGCGGTGCAGGGGCTTTTCGCTTTCACACTGCGCTGCTTCGGCTCCAGGGGACGGAGCTGAAGTGCGGCAGGGTGAAAGCCCCCGCACAGCCGCGGGCTTTTTGCCCTCTGCCTTCCCCTTGGCTTGGGGAAGGCAGGCAGCGAAAAGCCCCCGCACCGCCGTAGTTCGGCTCTGTCAGGCGGGGGGAGGGAGAAGCGAAGGACCGATCCGATCCTCCGCTTCTCCCTCCGCCCGCCCAACAGAGCCAAATGCCTCAAGCCCCGTAGGATCCCCTTCTTCCCGCTGCTGCCAAGCGAGTCCCCGAGCTGAAGTATGGTGTGGCAGGGGTTTTCGCCATTTGCCTCCCCCTGGGGGGGAAGGCAAACGGCGAAAAGCCCCCGCTGCGGACTGGCTTGGCGGTGGCAGGAAGAAGGGGAGGAATTCTTCCCCTTCTTCCCGCCACCGCCAAGCCAGTCCCGGAGCTGAATTGCGACGTGGCGGGGGCTTTTCACCGTTTGCCTCCCCCTTAGCTCGGGGAAGGCAAACGGCAAAAAGCCCCCCCCCCCGCGCCGCAATTCGGCTCCGTCCCCCCAGGCGCTTCAGCTCGGGGAAGCAGGCAGAGAGATGGCAACAGCCCGGGAAGCTGCAGGCTGTTGCCGTCTCCCTGCCTGCTTCTCCGAGGCGTAGCGCTTCGGGGGACAGAGCCGAAGATCGGCGGGCACTGTTTGCCGGGGTTGACAAGCCCCGCAAGCAGCGCCCGCCGATCTTCATGTAACAGACGGGGCGGGGGAAAGGCGGAGGAACGATCCTCCGCTTTCCCCCCACCCCCGCCTGTCACACAACACAGATCCGAAGATCGGTGGGCGCTGTTTGCCGGGGTTGACAAGCCCCGCAAGCAGCGCCCGCCGATCTTCATGTGACAGACGGGGCGGGGGAAAGGCGGAGGAACGATCCTCCGCTTTCCCCCCACCCCCGCCTGTCACACAACACAGATCCGAAGATCGGTGGGCGCTGTTTGCCGGGGTTGACAAGCCCCGGCAAGCAGCGCCCGCCGATCTTCGTGTGACAGGCGGTGGGGAAGGCAGGCAGGCAAGAGTGCAAGCGCCTGCCTTCCCTGCCGCCAGTCCCCCGGAGCCCATAGGAACGCATTGATTAAGTTTCAATGCATTCCTATGGGAAACCGGGACTCGCTAGACGAAAAATTCGTTACACGAATTGACCCGTGGAACGAATTAATTTCGTCTAGCGAGGCACCACTGTACAGTTGCAGGTCTTGCCTGACTTCTTTCTGGTTTAATGTGTGAAGTTGAACTTTTATTCAGGCTTTGCCCAACAGCAAATGGAAGCTGTATAAGAAACTGGGGGGTGTTCAAAACAGTGTCACATAAATACTATTGCCTTTGTGATATCTGTCTATCTCTCCCACCCACTCTACTTCAAATTTCAGGGTGGTTTGTTTCCCTGCCCCCTTGTTCTAGGTGAGGTAAAGAAAGAATAATTTCTAGGGAGTCATGGAAACACCTGTGGTTTATTTTACTCAGTTGTTGAGTGAGTCTCTGAAAGCTTGTTCTTTTGATCTCAGTCTGAGTTGTGTTTTTTTTTTTTTTAAATATTTCAGTATGTACATAAGTGCTTTATCATTAGATCACAGACATGGAAAAAGATTTGAGGAACATTAGGCTGAGATACACTGAAAGTCAGACAGCATCCCTGTATACATTTCAAAGGGAGTACAGCTACTTCTGATCTAATAAAATCGTTCCTGAAGAAGTATGATAACTTTTGAAATGACTCTTGAGGGCATTGCCATTACTCCAATAGTATCTTGAAAGAGCACCCTCCCCCTATCTCATTAGTCCAATGTAAGGTATCAAAGTATTTATTCTATTACTGGTTTTTGTCCTTTTCTGGTTATAATCATTAAGAATGTGAAAACGGAGCAAATGTTTTTTCATAAATGCATATTTGCAAAATGGTGCTTAAAAGCTTAAACAGTTGCACAATGTGGAGTGTACTTCTTTTGAGACTTACCGTACTTAAAAATAAAAAGGAACCAGATTATTGGAAGGTGGGGGGAAGAATAGCAAAGCAGGGGTTTTTTTTGCCCCCCCCCCAATAACAATCCTGTCAACTCAGTCTTCCCTGTAATATAAGGTGGTTTCTTTCCATTGTGAGTATACAGCATTTAGTTCTGTTAGGGACTTATAGGAACATTGGCTAAATACATATTTGGGGCACAGATTGATTGACTTTAAGGGGGGAAATTAGCATTGAAAGGCAGCTTTTGTCCTTGGTGCTTTTTCTAGTATGTATGGAATCTATTCCACCCTCAGAGTAGCCCACTTCTAAGACGTTTCCTCTTCATTTTAAACAAAATTCACTTGAGTAAAATGCATTTTAAAAATTGGAAGTGGTTTTATTCTTCTGTCAACTACATACTGATAAGAACATTAAATAGAAATTCTTTCATTCTCCCCCCACCCAGATTTCCAAATGCAGGAAAATCCTCTTTGCTAACAAAGATTTCTCATGCTACACCTCAGATAGCAGATTATGCCTGTAAGTAATTAATTGTCCATGTATCAGTGTTTGCACCCTGATCTTAAATGTCTCTAGATCAAAGCTTGTAACAGAAACACTTTGACTCTAAGGGCCATCTTCCCCCTATCTCTGACAACAGTCTCTTGCAATGCGCTGGGACAGGCATGTGTATGTTTGTGAGACAGATCTTGAGTATGGGGAAAGGCTGTCTGTAGATGAACTACCCCTCCTGAATGAGAGCTCAGTCTTTCAACTACCAAGTTTTCAGGATATAATTGCGGAAAACTATGATACTGTCTTCAAGTGTTTTCCAGTATTTAATAAGAATTTCTCTTCAGTCAGTTTTCTATGTAACTTCTGATGTGAGCAACTTTAAATGTTTGGGAAGGACTTCTGCTATCACTGCCTGTCTAGTATTCAAGAGATTGCTTCTGAGAAAGCAAGAGTGTTCCATCTTTTGACTGAGAGTAAACAAGTGTGTTGGGCATACAAGGCAGAGGTAAAACTCCAAAGTACATCACAAAACAGGGCTCACTTTTCCTTACTTTCCACAGTTACGACGATAAAACCTGAACTTGGAACAGTCAAGTATGCTGATTTTAAACAGGTTGGTTTCCAGAAGTAAGATCTGCATTAAAGGTGTGATTGTGGAGAAATCGTTTTTTGGTTACGTTATGAGACCCCAATTTTCTTAACTTATAAACCCACACCTATACTTCCATGAGAGCAGGCTGTTAACTTGTTTTCTAAGAAACGGTGGTAGCCTGAGATGGGTCTGACATCCATGCTCCTTCAGTTTCAATATATTTCCTTCAGATGGCTTTGTCTGTCTTAAGCAATATCTGTGTCCAGATAAACAACCCTTTCAACATTGAGAGAGGCTGGACACCAAGTGTGACCCATTAGACCACTCTCAGCTTTACAATACTGTACTAAATACTGTAACATGTGGCATTACCTAAAATAATGCTCCATGTGGCATTATTTATTGCTGTTCAGCAGCTGAGAATGATCTATCTACTGTAGAGTACCAGTACTAAACATAGGCCTGTTAAAATATTTTTTAAAATTGCCTGTGTTTGTTCAGAAAGATTATTTTTTCCCAAATATGAGGTTCGTTATCCATGCTACTAAGTTTTGATGAAGAATTGAGGACTATGTTCATACATGAGTTTTCCAAACTTTTGATTGCACACAACCTAATTTTGACTTTGATGTGTAGAACTCTAGCTGGCACATGAGAGCAATCAAAGACATAAGATGAAAGCATTTTATCAAGAGGTGTTTGATGACATCAGTGCAACAACGGAGTTCACAGATGCGAAATGAGTAAAAGTGCTTTTTCTCCTTCCTGGAACCAGGGTGTAGAGGGCTTGTCTGACGATGCTTTAATCTTTCTCTAAATAAAGTGTATTACATGGATAAAAATTGTAGTATTACTGCTAAAGATTATATTTGCCCCTTGTACTTTAAAATAACTTCAAAATAACATTAAGCATCTGTACAAGACTCAAATTGCTTGGAGGGTTTGTTTGTTTTTTACAATCAAGCAGTGTATAAATTTTATGAAACGAATATATAAACAAGCATTGTAGTTTTTAGCAGCCTTTTTTTACCATAGCAGGCATAAAATTAGAATTGATGGGAAACAATTTTGATCCTTATCCCCCACCACCCAAAATGTAATATATGTCAAGTTTTGTCTTGCAAATTACTTGATAATTGCTTGATTCTTCAAAGTGCGGAACACCCTTCACTTCTCAGAATATGCGAAAATATTCCCTTGACTTCTTAGATAGCTTAGAAGATCAAGCCTGGTGTTTATTGGTAATAAGCACCCAAATGAGCATGCTGTGTTCATACAAGTAACGGTTCAAGCCCGAAGCATAGTTTGGAGGGTTACTAATGAATTGCATGCTTGCATGTTCCCTCTTCAATTGGTAAACTATGCAGTAGTGGCCTGTGCGGAGCTGTCCCCCAGTTCTGGCATCACTGCAACTTACCTGGATGAGACTTGTGGGTGGCGTTGGAGGCAGAGCTGCAGTGAAGTCAGCTTACCTGTTCCAGCCCTTTCCAAGTAAGCTGCAGAGATTGCAGGGTCAGGATGATGGCTGTGCACCACCACATGGGCTACTGCTGAAACTATGGCTAGAGTTTCCCCTCACAACCAGAATCAGAAAATATGTGTAGAAGTGGCAAACTATGGGTGGTGCTAAACAGGAGAAGGAAACGCTGCACACAAGAGAAGAGAAGGAACATGCAAGCCATGCCTCATTCACAGCCTTCCAAAACACATATTTCAGTGTGGAGGAGAAGCTTACTTTTAAATCAGATAATTCTAATGGAAACTTAGTGTTAAGGTTGGAGAAAACATTTTCAAAGGGGAAAATTTTGATCCTGCAGCAAGAATACAAACTCACTTGCTGTGGTCACGTTAGTCTGTTTTTTTCTGGGCGGGGTCAATAATTAATTGACTTGCAATTACAGTGGTGCCTTGACTTACGAATTTAATCTGTTCCGAAGACACCTTCGTAAGTCGAAAAATCCGTAAGTCGAAAAACGCCATTGGAAACTCGATTTCCCATAGGAATGCGTTGAAAATGGAAAAATTTGTAAGTCGAAAAATCCCTGTCTAAAACCACCACGGTTTTTTTCCGGATGTTGAGACATTCGTAAGCGAGTGGCCATTACCCCCATTCGGAAGTTGAAAAATTCGGTTGTCGAGTCGTTCGTAAGTCGAGGTACCACTGGACTAGTTTCTGTAAAACTGTGGGTTACATTTATGTGACTGATTAAAACTTGTATCCGGCTCATGACTGCAATACTTCATTTTGTTCTGCCCACCCCACCCCCAAAATAAAGGTTAGTTGAAGACTTATGAAGGGGGGAGTTCTGCTCCATAATGTAGTTTGGGACTAGATATATGAGGGAGTCTTCATGTAGTTTTTTCATTGTTTTAGCCAGATAACATGCCACTTTCAGTCTCTTCTAGTAGTTAAGGCTTCTTGCCTAATTCAAGCCATTGGTCTCTAATGGAGATGCTGTAACCATTTTTAAAAAATTGATGCGACCCAAATGATGATGGGATCTTTTGCAAAAGTCTAATCTTTCTTTCCCTCCTAGATCACAGTTGCTGATCTTCCAGGACTGATTGAAGGTGCACATGAAAATAAAGGAAGAGGACACAAGTTTCTGAAACATGTGGAAAGAACCAAACAGCTCCTCTTTGTTGTAAGGACATGCTGTAGCTTAGCTTTTTATTTGACATCTTTAAAGTCTGCTTTTAATTTAGGCTTTGTTTTGCCGAAGAAGTAACCTGGGGGTGCCTGTTCGTTACATTATGCCATAGCTTTGCTAATATTATAAATGAAAATTTAACATGTAACATGGATAGCTGCAAAGCTCAGTTGGTTAGTGTATGGTGCTGACATCACCAAGGTTGCAGGTTCGTTTCCCGTAAGGGACAGCTGCATACTCCTGCATTGCAGGGGGTAGATGATCCTCAGGGTCCGTTCCAACTCTGTAATTCTAAGAGAATATCTATGAGCAATCCATTTTGATGAAGAACCGCCAGATGCAGCTGTTGGGAACCAGTTCAGATTTGTCATGATTATATATTTCTACTGAAATAAATTGCTAGCCAATGTGACCTGATCTTCACCAGGTCTTCAGATGACTCGGAAAGAGCAAGCAATTGTAGGAAGCTTTGTTATACCAAGTCAGAGCATTGATACAGGGTTTCACACATGAGTCTTCCCCTGCCTTACCTGGAGATGTTGGGGATTGACCTTGGGACCTTCTTCATGCAAATCATGTGCTTTACCACTGTGGTATATTCTTTTCCCTTTGTAGTAAATTCATCACATAGCTAGTAAATGGAAATGGGGATATTTGGGGTGTGGTTGGGGAAACCTCAGGCCTATGAGTAGTTTGTGGGGACACACACACACATTAGTCCATGACCTTCCGTCACATGATAATCAGGTGTTGGACTGGAATGCCTTTCCAGTTCGGGACTTTTTGAATTTGGCACCCTCTTCTGTTGCCTTGCTTAGCAACAGAAAAAGCTGCCAAATTTGGAAAGTGCCAAATTCAAGCTGCAAAGGAACAAAGGAAGACTCTGCGCTCCCACTGCTTCCTTTGCAGTTTTGGCAAGTAAATTTTAGCAACATCAAGAAACTGGTTCGGTTTTGGATCCCCACCCCTGATCTTGAATAAGCCAAAAGCAACATCAAGCTTGCTATGGAATGCATATATAGTGACAGTAATTTATGTTGGCTTCTGTCTGTCTCGACAGACAGTGGAGTGTGCCTGTGGGGGATGAAGTCAAACTTCCGTGTTAGCAGCACCGAAGCAACCTCCCTGGGGGTTTGTATGGAGGTCCTGGGGTGTCCAGATGACAAGACCCCACCTCTCTCAGCCTTGCTGGTGTGGTCCCAAGGAAAACACAGCAATATGTTTGGCACCAGCTTGACTGCGGGAGTTGCCAGAAGGAAGCATACAAGATGCCACCTAAATGTCTTAGGGACTCCACTCCTGATTTGTGTAGGGTTTATTCCTTAGCCTCCTCTTTTCCCAAAGATATCTCGCAAGGCAGCGGAGGAGAGACAGTAATAGAACACATAAAACTAAGCAAACAGATTGTTTCTGTGAATTGGAAACTGTTCAGATATACAGTAGCAGAAAGGATGCTACCGGGTATTGGGGGGGTTGTTTTGTGTATAACAGCCACCTCACTGCCATCACTCCCACGCTGCTTGTCATCTTCATGGTCTCTTGGAAAGTGAAGAATAATAATGTGAGAAAGCATTTTTAAAAAATATGTCGATCTTTCAGGTTGATGTAGCTGGGTTTCAGCTTTCTCCTACAAACCCATTCAGAACAGCCTTTGAAACTGTAATACTACTTGCAAAGGTAAGTGTACTGATTCTTTTATATACAGGCATGATTTGTGCATATTACTACATGCATGTTCTGACATGAGAGACCTAATTAAGATTTGATTTGAAATATTTACTTGAATGGCACACCTATTAAAGCTACAAACTTGATAACTGTATCCAAGTTCTAGTTACAGGTAGGTAGCCATGTTGGTCTGGTATAGTCAAAACAAACTAAAAAATTCCTTCCAGTAGCACCTTAGAGACCAACTAAGTTTGTCATTGGTAGGAGCTTTCATGTGCATGCACAAGGTGCTACTGGAAGGAATTTTTTTTTATTTTGTATCCAAGTTGTTTATGATTTGGAAGTTTCCAAATACTTCTAGGGAGAGCTGCTAACATAGTGTTTGACACTTTGGTCTTCACTAACTCCATTTTCATCTGTATGGTGGAAATTTCTCAGGTTCAGAAGGCAGTGAGAAGTCAAGCAGTTTAATCTTCAAGATTGCTTCCTGTTATCAAATACAAAACACGTAGCTAACAAAATTTGTGATGTGGATTAACAGTTGTGAAATCCAGTTGTACTATCTTTTAGGAATTTATACTGAGAGGCTCATGTGCTCCCAAGTGTACACTTTCACATTTATATTTGCTTCATGTGCTTATTCCACATGAGAATATTCACCGGACAGCTATGGTTTGATTTATTATATTTCTATGCTGCTTTTCATTCAAAGGAATCCCAAAGTGGCTTAGAAACAACATATAATAACGTGATAGAACATAATAAAACATCACAAATACAACATAAATAATATAGAATAATTAACAAATAATCAGTGAAACAATTACAACCTATAAAGCTCCGTTAACAAAACAACTAAAAAAATCAGCTAAACATCTAAATCAAAGCAAGTTATATGATTAATAACTCACTGCAGCATTTATAATCTAGAAAACAATATTAACAACATCAACAAAATAGCAGTCAGAAATAAAATAAGCACTGTTAAGTTCATACACGCACTCCACACACCCATGACTCATACTTTTTTTACTCTATTCAGCTCATTAAAACTATGTGTACACATAATGCCCATGGCAACGACTCCCTTCTGAAGGTTCCTCAGTGGCCCCCGCCCTATGGAACGCCCTATCCCATTAGATGTCAAAGAGATAAACAACTATCTGATGTTTAGAAGACAGCCCTGTTTAGGGAAGTTTTTAATTACTGATGTTTTAATGTATTTTTAATCTTTGTTGGAGGCCGCCCAGAGTGGCTGGGGAAACTCAGCCAGATGGGCGGGGTATAAATAAATTATTATTATTATTATTATTATTATTATTATTATTATTATTATTATTATTATTCCTCGGGCTGGAGGTAGGGCAGCACAGATGAAATCAACTACCCCCTGATGGCAAGCAGAGTCTTTCTCCCCTCACAGTTCTTCCTCTGGAAACAGCTCCATTAGGAAGCCATCTAGGACAGGAGGGAGAAGCCAGTCACGTGATGCAGTCACGTCTTCTATTTAAATTGTGGTTGTGTGTTATTATTGTGTACACATGGTAGACGGTAGTAATCAGTAATGTGTGAAAGGTTAAATGTACCTTCATTGCTCCGCTTGATTTTGCCTCTAAGCCTGCTCACCCCTGTCATGTGGTCTTGAAAGGCTGTTTAAAAGGGAATGTGGCCCTGCTTTAGTTTGCATATGTATTGTGTAGTAATTAAGAGTTAAATGAAATGGCTTGTATAAAGCCAAATACTTTCAATGGCAATATTTTACAAATGGAAACTGGACTTATGTCGCAGGAGCTGGAACTATATAAAGAAGAACTTCGAACTAAATCTGCACTTCTGGCTGTTAATAAAATGGATTTGCCCAATGCGCGAGAAAAATTAAATGAGTTTATGGAACAGCTGCGGAATCCTCAAGGTGAGATACTTACTGTGCAGCTCCTTTTTTAAGATAACATATTCACATATCTTTGGTATGTAGCAAGTAGTGAGTTTTCATTACTGCAAAAGAAGAAACATTTTTCAGTATATTGGTTGTATTTTAAAGTAAAATACATTATAACCAAGCTATGTTGTCTTTCATACTAGCCTAGAACTGTAATGATGCTAAAATGCTAGTGTCATAGAATTGTAGAGTTGAAAGGAACTGTGAGAGTCAATCTAGTCCGGCCCCCTGCAATGCAGGAATATTTCACCCAATGTGGGGCTTGAACCCATAACCCTGAGGTTAAGAGACTCATGCTCTACCAACTGAGCTATCCAGCAGATAAGAGCCTTAGAAGAAGAATGGAATGCAAGCCAGTCATCTCTTCTGTCAGTAAATGCAGTTAAGAAGTCTTCTGGGCCAACAGCCACATCTGTTGTCCTCTTCTAACATCTTGGCACAGTCCAAAAACCAAGTACCATGACTTCCTTGGATTGGAATATCTTCAAACAACTCTGCTACTGCTATTACATCATGCATGTATTTAACTGATACCCATCCATAGCAAATTTTATACTGCCTTTATACTATGTATAGTAACTCTAATTATATATATATATTTCAGATTATATGCACACTCTTCCAAAAAATATGATTCCAGAAGTCACTGTCAACTTCAAAGAGATCATCCCTATATCTGCACACTCTGGTGAAGGAATTGAAGAACTGATCATGTGCTTAAGAAAAGTACTAGATGAAGAATCTGAGAAGAAGATTGAAGATTATCAGAACCAGCAGCTTCGTGCACTGAGGAGCTCAGAAATATAGCAGTTTCTTAACACACACAAACTATTATATGATATTAAGACATGAATCTTTGCAGGCCTCTGAACACAACTGAGTTTGTGGCAAGTCACACTCTTTCAGGTCAACCATTTCAAAAAGAAAAGAGTATGTTATTTTCCAGTTTCTGTAAAATACAGAAAAGTGTATCATGATCTTTTACAACAAGTCTTCAAGTTGCACAAACCTCTTAATTGTAGAATATATTTCAAAAAATGTAAATAAACATGTAATTTTATATAAAGATGTAATAAGGTATTATTTTTGTTATCGTTTACTAGAGATTTCAAGAGTGGCATCCTTGAATCAGTGGAAGAGAAGAACGTATAAAACTACATGTGTTCGCTTTCCTGAAATATTTTGGGCAGAAATATTTAAAATCACTAATAAAGTGATTTATCAGTAGCAGTGATAAATTGAAGCATGGCAGTGACATAGTCTCTATCCTGGATGCCCCAAATATGAACAGAGGAAAAGAGAAGAGACAAAAGAGTTAGACAACAGTGGCAAAAGTGGGGTCCGGAAATTAACATAGTGGCTGGCAAAGAATGCCTTCTGGTGGATCAGACAATGTTTGTCACTTCTACAGCCATAGATAATCCAAAATAAACAAAACTCAAATTTTGCACTACGGAATTATACATTCTTGATCAGAATAAATTATATCTCCCTAAATTAAACTGAACTCGCCTCTTTTGAGCAGGGACACTAAAAATGGTTGATTAGAGATGGCTGCAACTGAATTGGAAAGGAAGCAAAGGCCACTGATTCTTCCCACATAATCAGATCAGCTTTGGGATGGCTTCCTAATAGGGTCCTGAATAATCTGCTGCAATGATGCCCCAGGAATAAATAGCACTGGTCCTGGTTCCCCCCCAGCTTCTTTGCACATCACCTAATGTGGCTGCTACCAACCTTCACATTAAAAATAAACAGATCACAGGAAAATGAGGCTTTTAAAGCAACAACAATGAAACCATGTTTGGAATGCTGTGGTGTATAATATATATGAAAGCTAGCAGCTGGGTTCCAAAGGATTATATCAAGTGAAATTCTACTTGTGTGGGTGTAAGATTGTACTGTAGGGTGGGAATTATTGTTAGTACAATAATAAATTTATTACTTATACTGGGTTGCCCCAGCCACTCTGGGTGGCTTCCAACATATCCTCTCTCTTCTCTCTCCCACCCGTTAAATTGTATCAGAAACAGCTTGGGAGGGGGATTCTGGCGGGCATAATAACCCCACATCCCCTTGGAATGTGCTTAGCTGGTTATGTCGTGCTTTGGAATTTGGCTGCTATTTTGCTGCTTCAGATTTTAGTTTCCAGGTTAGACTCACAGGTGGATACTGATAGCCAGGTCTTAAAAGCTGCCTTCTCAAAATGCTGTAGCTGAGACTTTTTAAGGAAACACAGTTTTGAGATCAGGCATCCATTATTATGCTTTAGGGGAAAGTTGGACATGCAGTTCTTAAAAAGAGAGGCAGAGAATACAGGTGAAACTAGGAAAATTAGAATACTGTATTGTCGAAATATGCATTTACTTCAGTAATGCAACTTATTATTTTTTATTTTCCTTTTAATTTTTACAAATGCTTTCGTTTGGAAATTCCACAGTAATAAAACAAATGGTTACAATTATACAAAAATAAACATCGTTATTACATTTCATTAATTACATTCCATTTATAATTGACCCGCCTAATGACAAATAATTACAATTAAGGCTTGACATATCTTGCTTTGCATGTCATGCATCTCATATGTTGGTTTTAAGTTGTGTTACTGAAATAAATGCAGTTTTCGACGATATTCTAATTTTCCGAGTTTCACCTGTACTGTATATACATTGCGCAGCAGCCGGCATATTCAAAAGGGTAAGAGAAAACTGATAACCAAGAAGCCTCTGAAGAGATGCAGTGTCCTATTCCAGCATCAGTTCCTTTCCAGTAACGCGTGATGGAGCTGGAGAAAACAACTTGAAATACATTCAGAAAGAGGAAGCACCCGGAACAATAGAGTAGGAAGAGTGATCCCTGGGAATTGTAGTCTTTAGAGAGGAAGGTGAAACGAAGAGCATTGCAGGCGGAGACTACAATCCCAGAAGCCTTTGGGCACACCTGGAAAAGGCAGCCGCTTCCTGAAAAGCCGATACTGGGAATCCTTAGCGTTAACAAGAGGGGGAAGAGAAACTGGATGCTTGAAAATTAAGTCCCTCGAGCGTGGGAAGGGGGTGAGTACGATGGAGACAGGCTCTCCTTCTGCATTTATTTATATGTGAGCCATTGCTTCTTCCAGAGATGCTGGTTTTCATTTGAATCATACGTCACTACGGACCGGTAAGGTGTAATTTCCATTGAAATAGATGGGATTTACTTCGGAGTAGATGTATTTTAACAGCACAGTCCTATGCATATCTGCTCAGAAGGAAGTCTCAGTGAGTTCAATGGGGCTTACCCCCAGATAAGTATTAGAATACACCCTAAAGATCGACGGCATCAAGATATAAACACCTGGCGTGAAATATTGCCTTTAAAAATAAATGTATGAATTGGTTCTTCTCTGATACTCTGGTTTGGGGTGAACGCTCGAACATGGGGCGATCAATAGGAGATTCCGGGCAGCGCAAAGGAAGTGGTTCTTCAAACAACCCATAGTTATTTTGTGGGATCTGCTGCAGCCTGTTTGATATGGTGATGGCTTCTATCTCAGATTGTTTTAAAGGGGGATCAGAAATATTCATGGAAGAAAAAATTACCAGTGGCTGCTATTCATGGTGGCTACATGCAGCCCTCAGGTTTTTGAGTCTGTATGCCTCACCAATTGCTGGGAATCACAAAAGGGGAGAGTTCTCGTGTCCTGCTTGTGCTTAGTGTTTGATCACTGTGGACACTCAATTGAACAGACCTTTGTTCTGATCCAGGTGGTCTTACTTTTTCTTCTTACTTATTTCAAATGGTTTGATACTTATTATGCCCTGAGTCACAGTTTAGCCCACACGCTGGGGCTTGCTTGTGAGTTGTTCCATCTCTTTAGTCATCATTAGTAACACAAGAAAAGTGACTGTCTTTTTATAGTTTCTGTAGAGTGTTTTTGAAGGTTTCAAAACAGTGATTACAATTGGCTTCTCACCTTCCTTGAGTGTGATAACCCATAATTGAAGGTGACAGTTCAGATGCTGGCCACAGTAAAACAAGTATAAACAGCACGTTATGTTCAAATACTCTTATCACAAGTGTTGACCCAGTTATTGGCATGTTCATGCTGCACATAAATGAATGAATGCTCATCATTTGTGGTTCAAATTGATCTTGCATCCTTTTAATTATGAACTATGGTGATTAAGGGACACGGGTGGTGCAGTGGGGTGCGACAGGGTGAGCTCCTGTTGCTCGGTCCCAGCTCCTGCCAACCTAGCAGTTCAAAAGCACGTCAAAAGTGCAAGTAAATAAATAGGTACCGCTACAGCGGGAAGATAAACAGCATTTCCGTGTGCTGCTCTGGTTCGCCAGAAGCGGCTTTGTCATGCTGGCCACATAACCTGAAAGCTGTACGCCGGCTCCCTCGGCCAGTAAAGCGAGATGAGCGCCGCAACCTCAGAGTCAGTCATGACTGGACCTAATAGTCGGGGGTCCCTTTACCTTTATGGTGATTAAACCCAAGCTCAGCTTGTAAATCCTTCCCCAGCATTGAAGGGATGGGAAAAAACTTCACCAGTTGCATTTCTTCTTGTGTAACTGTTAGAGATGCATGAACCTTGCCAGATAAAGATTGGCAACTGTACTATGTTTTTACAAGTTGATATTAAGCATTGCCTTTTCATCTTTAAGGTTAGATCTCACATGCAGAGGGTAGCAGGCTGTACCATATCCACATTGAAGTGCATGTCTGCAGTGCATATATGCAACAGTCCACGCAGTCAGGAATGCTGAAGAAATATGGTTTCTGATCACCTGGAGTGTTGCCTACATGTGTATGAGAAGCACAGCGTAGATGTGAAAATGACCACCTTGGTCTGCAGCCTCCCTCTGTACATAACTGACTTGCACATGCAGAAGATCCGAGCCAGGCTTGTATCTCATTAAAAAGTATTACTCATCTATACAACACTTTTGGGTGCAGAGTGTTCTGCAATACTGTCATGTGCCCTTAGGATAGGTATTGAGGAGCAAAGGTGGAAAAATAGCAATTAATAATTCAAACATTTTTTTCTCTTTTGACAACTCATAGAAAGAAATGTAACACTATCTTAGTTTGGGGAGAGTTGAGTATGAAGATGTGTTTATGGAACTCCTTCCTACAGGCTTAGCACTTTGGGAAGTTCTTCCTTCCGTGAGGTCACCTATTACTGAATATTCCCCTATGTAAAAAACTGGTATAGTATTGTGCAATAAGGGGAGCTTTGGATCTTGGGAAGCTGGCTCCATCTACGTTACGCTGAAGAATTCATCTTGGCTCCTGTTCCTTCTGTCCAATCTCTATAGGAGTGATTCACTCCTGTTTTAATTGTAATGATAATGAAGGGTTTTGAAGTGCTTTATGAAATGGAAGACTAGTTTGTTGTATCTGTTGTAGTTGTATTTTCTCCAGAATTAATTTGTTGTTTCCCCCCCTAGAACTATTAGAATTGTTCTACTACTTGCAAGAGTTCTGCTGTTATTCTGGATTTGGTTAAATCTCTTGGTAAGTTTGTTCTTCTAAGCCAGGCATCCCCAAACTGCAGCCCTCCAGATGTTTTGGCCTACAACTCCCATGATCCCTAGCTAACAGGACCAGTGGTCAGGGATGATGGGAATTGTAGTCCAAAACATCTGGAGGGTCGAAGTTTGGGGATGGCTGTTCTAATCCTTTAGAACAGGGGTTCCCAAACTGGTCTATTTTTTTGAAAAACTTTTTATTTGATTTTTCCAATACAAAATAAAATAAAATTAAAATCCAACTACAGTACATATCCATTTACTGTAGAGAGATTTCTCTGAATCTCAGGATTTCCCCCCACCCATTCCCTGGAGCCCTGATTTAAATATTTAAAACTGCATCTTCTTCCAAACTCTAACTTTTATATCAATCCATATTGTTCATGGGAATGGTTACACCACAAGTTAAATCTGGTTGAGTTTCAGTCATGTGGTCTGTGGCAGTCTGTGGATTTCTGACTGAAGATGGGAGATGACATATCAATCACCTTAAATATTTGTGGTGATTTTTATTTGTACAGTATTGCTTATTTTATGTTGTATGCATTGTATTGTATTTTTATTACAAGTTGAATTCTGTGGACTGCAATAAAATACACAATATAAAAAAGAAGAAGCAGATACAAATACAATTAAAAATCAAACAACATCTAGCACAGACATCCCCAAACTCTGGCCCTCCAGATGTTTTGGACTACAATTCCCATCATCCCTGACCGCTGGTGGTCTTAGCTAGAGATCATGGGAGTTGTAGGCCAAAACATCTGGAGGGCCGCAGTTTGGGGATGCCTGATCTAGCACAATGGCTACACCAGGCAGGAAAATAATTGTCGCCCACCAATACCCTCAGCAAATTTCAAATGGTCCACGAGCGGAAAATGTTTGGGAAATGCTGCTTTAGAAAAGAGCTTCTCCCAACATGCAATTGAAGGCATATTAAGACATTAATCTCTGATCATACATAATAAGTGCTGGTGTCTATAAAGACTTATTCTCAGCTTAGATCTTTATCAACCTAATTTGATCCTTATCAGTATGCAAAACTCCATATTACGGTTGCAGGGTCCCTCCCCTCTTCACACACATTATTAAATAAGCATGAAACCTAGCTATAACCTAACTATAGCTAAATAGTTTGGTGAAAACCTAGGGGAATGACAGACAAGGTACACTGGATTCCCTTTGCTATACCAGCTATGCCTGCTGTTTTTTATTTACCTCAAAGTAGCTTCTGGTTCCGATAAAAGTATTATTTAATAAGAGTGGCCCATTGGAGCAGAGCCTCCTGCACAACCCAAGCTCCAATGTGCATTCTTCAGATTTCAGTTTAATTTATATTTCAAGACTGTCAGTCATTTCTCCCTTATTATGGTGAAAAAATGGGTCGATCAGAATATTTCTTTACTATTTATTTATCTCATACAATTTATAGACTCATTGATTATGATTCTTTTTAAAACTATCACAGTGGTTTACGAACAGAATAAAACAATAAAATTATCGCAAAAGCAGCTCTTCAGATAATAAATCTTGATGACTTAGGAAAGGTTTTTTTCCCCCCCAGGGAAGATGGGTTGCCGTGATGTCCATGCCGCGACAGTCCTCGCCTTCCTTTCTGGTACAGCTGCCTTATCTGGACTTATTGCCGCGGCTCTGCTGCCTAACTGGAGACAGATGCGACTCTTCACCTATAACAAGAATGAAAAGAATGTCACCGTGTACACTGGGCTCTGGATTAAGTGTGTTCGTTTTGATGGCAGCAAAGACTGCGTCATCTACGACACTGAGTGGTACACAGCAGTTGACCAGCTGGATTTACGCGTCCTCCAGTTTGCTCTCCCCATAAGCATGTTAACCACTGTCTTGGCTCTGTTTCTCTGTTTGATTGGCATGTGCAATACCGCCTTCATAACCACTGTCCCCAACATCAAGCAGGCCAGATGTCTCATAAACAGTGCGGGCTGCCATCTTGTGGCCGGCCTCTTCTTCCTTCTTGCATGTGTCATTTGCCTGACGCCATCGATCTGGGTCATCTTTCATAACCAAGAACTGAACAAGAAATACGAACCAGTTTTTTCCTTTGACATCTCCGTGTTTATTGCCATTGCCAGTGCAGGAGGCTTGTTGTTTACAGCCATCCTCTTATTCCTTTGGTACTGTGCATGCAAAACGCTTCCTTCCCCTTTCTGGCAGCCTCTGTATCCTCATGCGCCCAGTGTGCATAGTTATACCTCCCAACCTTATTCTGCACGGTCACGCCACTCTGCCATTGAAATTGACATTCCTGTTGTTACACACACTTCCTAAATGATAAGCTGGAGAAGCCAAACACCTGCTCGTTCTCTCCTTCGCCAAGGCACTGCAGCCGAAGTGTTTCCCCATTCCCTCGAAGACATCTAAAAATGTTTTACAAGGCTAGGTGGGAAAAAAATTGCTATTGTAACTTGATAGCTTTTCCAATTTCTCTATCTAGGAATACTGCAGAGATAGGAATGTAGTTAGGTAAGTGAGCCATAATATTATAGAATTCTACTTGTTTTGGTATTGCAGCTGTTCACAAGTTTCTAGTTCTCATTAAAATTGGTGGTGTGTGAATTCATAGGTAAATTAAAGACTGGGACCTTTTTGCTTTTTATATTTTGAACTACGGTAGTTTCTTCCATGAATTGTACTACTGTACTGAAAAAACATGCCTGCTGGTGTTTGTAACCCAGTGGAACTTTCGTTTTTAAGTACTTATTGTCAGTCCAAATTTTTACCTAATTCAAAAATGACTGGGGTCTAACAATGTTTACCGATAGCCATTTTGTTTTGTTTTTTTGCTTATTTAGAAACATTTGTTTTGTTTAATTATTAAAAGAATCACCTTTAAATAAAAAGAAATATGTATATAAGCAGCATTATTCAATATAATAAAAACTGAAAGCAAAAAGTGAACATCAACAATATTTGTGACTTTCCAGAAATTTACACCTAATCTAAAACAACCAGATTTTAATAAGACCATTCAAAGATAGCCATTTTGTACTTTCTGAAAATGATAAACTTAGGGATTTTGATGATTCATTGTAATAATTTCCCCCATTGCAATAGCATAGCCTGCATTTGCTTTTAGGTTTAGGTGATATTTTTTAAAGGCTACATCTTTCTCTTTTTAAACATAAGAGGTGACCAGAATCCATTTACAATTAAATTTTACGCAGTACAATACTGATAATTCAAATAGTCTCGGAATTATCTAAAGTTCACCATTACTAGAAATCTATATTAATAGGTCTCCTCTGCACTAGACATTTAAAGCAGGATCGAGGTCTCCCAACAACTCTCAACACCTTTAACAAACTACAGTTCCCTTCAGGAGGAAGCCATGACTCTTTAAACTGGAGTGATACCGCTTTAAATAGGGCCATAGAATGCTGTTTTATTTTCATATATAGTTATATTGGGCTTTCTGGGTTATTTATTTATAACAAGGATTTTTGGATGACCAAAATTCCTGTTGCTGTAACTTTTTTAAAAATCTGAATTATTTTAAACACCTTATAAGTTTGAATGAAATCTGCTGCACTGTATTCATTGTCTGCTTAGCAATGCCCTTTGAGCTTTAGACTTTGTTACTGAACTAGGATTATTTTTTTGGTTTGCTGTACTGTATTGAAAATGGGCCCCTGAATGCCAGTTTCAGAGTTAATTGTAGCGCTAGTGATTTCACAGTATTTTTATATAAATAATTTTGAAGATGAGATTATTGTTAGAGGCAGTGTTTGACTTGACTTTTTTTAAAGGACATCTGGTGCTGTAGCTTTTCATGTAGGTCAGACTTCTACATCTCTGACCTTGGTCTTTCCCCCTATCCATTAGGAATCAGGTATTTGGCCTGTATTCAGGTAATTTTTTCCCATTTGCTGGTATTTATGCCTTTTGAATAATGAAAAAATACTAGCAGGTTTGAGCTATCAAGGTTTGTTTTAAGTATTCAGAATTATGGAGCATGTAGTTTGATCTATTTTTTTAAAAATAATAATCCACAAATGGTTCTGAACATACTCTGGAATCCAAGCCTTTACTCATTTGTTTTAGCTGAGTTAGGCAAGTGTAAAAAATATGATCAAAACAAAGCACTTATCAACATTCCATTTATAGAGAGAATTTTTCACCTTTTGAACTGGGTGCCTGCAAAAAAATCTCTTTTTCTTTAAGCAGCAGAAGCTTAAGCTGAAGAAAACTCAGGATCTCGTTTTACAATTTGCATTCCTCAAAACCCACTTTCTGCGATGTGTTCCATATTGATGCTTACTGTGATTAAAATTTTAGGTAGATCAATCCCAAGTCACAGGAGAGTTTTTGTTTTGATTCAAAGATTCACTGAAACATGTCTACTTTGAAGTCTATGGGGATTAGGAACAGCAGTGTCCTATTGATTTGTTTACAGGTAGAAATTGAAAGCTTTGATAAGTGCTTTGCAGTTGCACTATGTAAAAATTCACCATGTGTGGTGAATTCAGTTTGCTTCAAACATTCACCGCTCATGTGATTGATGAATTCCCAAAGTATGAGGCAGGCCTTAACTTTTATGTACAGTTGTTGACAGAGGTATAATATCAATGATGCTAGAAAATGAAATATTTGCTTTCCCTTTTCCTTTCCTTTTCAGAGGTTATATATCCACTTGCTTGTTTTGTTGAAGATCCTGTGATTCTTTCATAGGCATTTTGAAATTTATAAATGTGCTGTGCAGCTTTCGTTGTCTTCCCTTCCTTCCAATGTACCAGTTCTTGATTTAACACTGATTTGTGTCCAATGATGTGCAAGTGGAAGGCAGCTTGAAGAACCAAACTTCCTTCCACTGAAGCCCCCTTGACTCTTAAAAAGCCTCTCCAGATGATCAGCATGGGTTGTGCCACCCAGAACGGCAAATTACCTAAAAGCAGACACAGGAATCTTGCTCCAGTAGAGCTCCACTGAGTGAAAGATTTCTCTGTCTGATTTCATATGATTCCTGCTTTCTGCTGCAGTTCTGTGAGATGCAGCCAAAATCAACACCTTATGCTATATCTAAAGTTTCAATCAGCAAAAGAAGGGTGGCAGCCTCCACTCTGCATGAATGATGCTGAGAGCTTCAAATGATAGTACTACATGGTTCAGTCATAATTCTATATGTGGTCCTTTTGTTTTAAAGCCATCTGCTACAGAAACTTAGTCTAGATGTTTGTATTTTCAAACTGGTAACTTTATTTTAGTTTTGTGTTGTGTGCTTGCCTTAACGTTTTCTTTTTGACTGGTACTATTTATTGGTGCTACGAGCCAAATGTATTAGCTGTTGTCCATTATCCTTTAAAGACAAGGTTACCCAAAAATGCATACCTATTAAAAATTATGATCCTGCTTCTGTATGCAAAAGCCAGTGGGTTTTATTTTAATTGTTGTAAGCTGTCTCTTAAACTTTGATCTTGTTTAGCTTGTACCAAGAGAAAAATGTGAATTTCAATATTTGTTACAGAAAACAAATTTTCCATCTCTGTTCTTGTGTTCTGCATGAATATTTATCCATTTCTTCAGGGTTGCCTAATATAGAATTATCCTTTTGGCATTTAGTTATGTTTGCTTATGGTTTACATTTTTTTTGTAAAAGAAAGTATGTATTTTTAATTATAAATGGTATTGTGCAACTGTGGCTTATTTCTATAGCTAGTTTTGAATATTGATCAGTTCAGAGAGCATAAAAGCTCAGGGCTCTCTAGTACAATGAACTGCTTGATTGCCCTCTAAGCAAACTTCAGTAACTAACTGTACACATTTACTGGGAAGTAAGCCTAAATAAGATGAATGGGACACATCCAGTTAATTGAGCAGATCTAAGATTTTACTACAAAGGAACATATTTACAGTGAGGACAAACATTATAAATGAGGTGGCAGTATTCTGAACCCACACCTGCAGTCTTGAAGAGGGATCCCAGGAACTGAAATGTGTAGTCCAGCATGTTTGTTGAGATGTCTCCTTCCATTACTATGAGGGTAAAAATGGGTGGGAATAGAAGGAATTTGTGGGAAATAATGTGTCTATGGTCGGGGGGGGGGATGTTTGATCTCAGATCTCTAAAGTTCACATAAGAACAGGACTATCTCTGCACACAAAGCATGTCCTACTCATTGGTCACTGGTGTACAAATAATATACAGTAAGCCCGCAACTTACCATATGTGGCAATTACATTCAGGGAATCGTGCCAAAAGCCAAAACACTGTATAGACCAGGCACCCCCAAACTTCGGCCCTCCAGATGTTTTGGACTACAATTCCCATCTTCTCCGACCACTGGTCGTGTTAGCTAGGGATCATGGAAGTTGTAGGCCAAAACATCTGGAGGGTCGCAGTTTGGAGATGCCTGGTATAGACAAACACATTGGCTGCAATGGTGGGTGGCATTGCCAAAGCCTCCCCCCCTGGACATCTACCTCCTTTCCATCCTTTATTATTCATGCCAAGCGCTGAATGCGCACAAGTTAAGTGCACATTAAGTTGCAACTTGGAAGTAAGTCATAGTGAGGGATTTCAGCCTTTAAAAAAACTAGTAACACTCACCCTTCAGTTTTATGAAATGCATGTGACATTTCTTGTCAATGCTTCAAAGCAGACAAGGGTTCTGGAAAGGAAAGTGGGTGTCCCATTACACGTTTGTACTATACTGTAGCGAGAGAAGGGATGGAGAAACATTCCGAGCCCAATGGCAACCTTCCCATGTAGACTGACTTCAGGGGCTACTGTAAACTATAGTCCAGCCACACAATGAGACAGCGTGTGGTGTAATGGTTAGAGCGCTGGATTATGGCCGGAGAGAACAGGGTTCAAACCCGCACTCAGACATGATGGTTGAGCGTTGGCCAGCCACTGCCTCTCAGCCTAATCTACCTCACAGGGTTGCTGCGAGGATAAAATTGGGAGAGAACCACGTGCACCCTCTTGAGCTTCTTCGAGGAAAAGATGGCATATAGATATAAGAAACGAAATGCGTCACAGAATTCCGCACACGCACTCCATCGGGCAAGCAAAAAACAAGGCAGTTGAAGGATTCCGGCCCTGCAAAAGCACTTGAGAAGAAGAGCGCCGGGGAAGGGGCACGTGGCCTAGGTCGTACTGAGGACCAGATGGACAGGCCTTCGCAACCAACCACATTCGCCCGAGCCAGGGCTGGAGAAACTATTCGGCAGGTGTCCACAATTCGTAACCTGTTCGGGAAAGCGGGCGCATGAGGAGGCGGGCAGAAACGGGCGGGCCTCGGCTTCCGAGGGAGGAGCGCAAAAGCACGGAAGGGGGCGGGACGCCCAGCGTCTATAGGTGCCTCAGAGGGAAGTGGGCGGAGCGAGCAAGTAGTGCACGAGACTATGCCGTTGCTCGCCGTGAGGCTGCCGGTGGTAGTGCGCTTGCGCAAGAGAAGGACCGAGCTGTTCCTTAAATCACCTGAGGAGGGGAGTGGACGGGGCCGCGCAGGCCCGCCGTGAGGGGAGGAAGATGATGGAGCAGGAGACGGTCGCGCGGTGTTGGCAACCGCGGCGGCGGCTCTGGGCCTTCTGCCTGCCGTGCTGCTTCTTGCTGTGGTACCGCCCAGTGACAGGGATGGAGTCCACCGCGTCGCCTTCGCCATCTCCCGCTACGCGTAAGTGAGGAGGCCCCTCTGGGCTGCCCGGGACGGGTCGTGGCGGGGGGGGGGGAGGGTCGGCTCTTGCTTCCTCCCTGGTCCTAGTCTTGGTTGGAGGCAGGGGCCGGAGCGGCCACTCCTTGGGCCTTGGAGGGCCGGGCCGTTTTCCCCGCTTGGTTACCCCCTCCCCCCCACGTCGGGCACCTTCAGGTATACAAGCCGCGCATCCTTCTTCCCCTCGCAAGGAAGCACGATGGCGACTTCACTTTCTCTGGCTCAAAGAAGGAACTGTTAAAATGGGCAGGTGTATTATAGTGCCAGTTTCCGTGGGCTGAAAGTTCCCCTTCTCTGTCCTGTTTGCACCTCATCCCAACCTAGATATCCGTTTTGGACGTACCTGCCCTGTTAACTGCTGCTACCTGGCCTCGATCCCCCCCCCGCCTCCTTTATTATTGATGACATCTCCGACTCCTCTGAAATAACTGGCTGCAGGACTTCGAAGCCGATTCCTCTTTTTTCAGTGACAAATAAGGAATCATGGCTAATGGTTTAAAGAACCCAGAATTGGATTGCTGTGGGTGTATTTCCACTTAATTTTGTCTCCTGTTTCCTCCCTTCCTAATCACCCCCCCCCCTGCCAGTGTTCTGTTTCCATGCAAGGAGGCTTATCTTCATTGTATGAGAGACTGGTATAGCTCAATCTGTGGCTGAAGCTAGCTGATTTCTTACAGACCACAAGTGAAAAATGAAAGCTGTAAATCAGAGAGATTACCCTGGGGGCACCAAATAAGTCTTTCATGTACCATCCAGTGCTTTTTTCTTAAAAAATGTTTAGGGGTACTCTCATTTTTCTACTCATATTGAAATACTGCCCTCAATGAGGCCAAACTTAGATTCACAAAATGTTTAGGGGTATGCACTCCCTGCACCCCCCCCCCGAAAAAAGGCACTGGTACCATCACACCCATGGGGGCTGAGTTGGCAGCCCCTGAAATATGCCAACCCTAGTTCCTGTCTAGATGAATATAAGACCAGACCTAAGATTCAGTATCCCGTTTCAAAGTAGGGTGAAGCGTTTTGGGTGTGTTTGTGTGGTGCTGAATGTCTTGTTGATATCTCTAAGCAGAGTTTAGACTAGTACACAAATGCGTGGAAGTTGTTTTGGAGGATTTGCAGTTCTTTAATACATTCAAAAGTGTTTTAGCATAGTTCAGACTCAAATTTCATATGATCAAAGAGATCATATGTATGTCTATACAGCTGTCAGAAAAATAATAGATTCAATTAAGTTCTTCATTTTTCATGCAAACTTTATTCCTTTCCAGCGTGTGCTGCTTTTACTCAAAAGACATGTGAAGAATGTGTAAAAAATACCAAAGTAAGTTTAGTCACTTTTATATTCGGGGGGATTTTCTAGTGATAACATAAGTGACTACTTCATGCACAGGCAGAAGAAAATGTTTTGCAAGCATTTATTGCTACACTTCAGTAGAAAGTGGAAGTCCTTATTCTCTAATGGAAATTTACTGGACAAACTCACACAACTGACTCATTCACCATGGAAACTGGAACCAATTGCTATTTTTTCAGGGAGCCTTGGAAAACTGTTCTTTTTTGTGCTTTTGCAAAAAACTATATGCTCAAAGTGATGTGCTCTAATACTAAATTGCTTTACACAGTAGACTTGAAGGGAAGAGCACTGTTGCATTCCAGTTCTTCTTTTGGGCTTCTTGTGGATATCTGAGAACAAAGCTGTATTGATAGGCATTTGAACTGATCCACCAGTCTCTTGTGTACTTAAGGCATGACTTGACTTTATAGGCTAAAACAGCTCCCCTTGATATGATAATTACAACTCATAATTCTGTGCAGAGTTCAAATGTTTAAAAATCTGCTTTAAATTACTATAGAATAGAGTTCTTTAAATTATAAGCATCTGGTTTGAAAACAACATAAGCATACATTGCAGCAACTTGTCAAAGTGCTTCAGTTTTTAAAATATATATATCAATGTTAACAACACAAAAGGATATAAAAACTTTCTCTAATACAGAGCAGTTTGCCAAAGTTTTTAACATAGTATGTACAAGATTGTCAGAACTGTTTGCCAAGGCTTTTAACAGATAATCTGAGCAGGGGTGTCACAGTGGTCTGTGTTTACTCAACTGCCCCTACTCGACAAGTACTTTAAGCAGCTCAAATGTAGATGGGAGCTGCTGTCTACTGGAGTTCAGTCTCTCACCAGGAAACCAGTCTCCTTGAAATCTAGCTGTTAGAGGTTGTACTTGCTGCTGGGTTAGAGAAAGTGAGTAGGGATTCTGTCAGTATAACGACCATTCCCTCCCTGAGCAGATAGATTTGATGTTGGGGCTAGTGTTTGGGGAAAAAATAACACACCCGATTTTGGTTCTGGGGGATTTAAACATGCATGCTGAAACCATCTTAACAAGTCCAGCTGTCATATGGAACTATCTCAGTGTACATCATAGACCCAGTGTATAGAGCCGCTCATACCTGCAATCTGGTTCTCACAAATGGAAGATTTGTAGATGTGTCAGGAGAAAGTGCAAATCACCCTGTTGTCATCAACCAACAATTTCCTTGTAGGATTTAGACTATCGATAGCGTTGCCACCCTGCAAGGATGGATAAGCTCTTAGAATAGTCTGTAGCAAGACACTAATGGAATCTAAGGGATTCCTGAAAGTTCTAGGGAAGTTTCCAGTTGGCATGGCTGATCCCATCTGAGGCCCTGATCTCACTGTGGAATGATGAGATGGGAAAGGTCATAGATTGAGTCAGCCTGAGCACTCTCCTAAGCTTCCTGGATTTCAGATGAGCTCTGATCAGTGAAGTAGGCTGCATGACTGTTGGAGCATAAGTGTAACAAATAGTGTACCAAGTACAACTGACCACTACTGTTAAGAGTGCGTGTTCGCACCTACTGAGTGGTAGTGGTGGCAGTGAAGAAGGCTTACTGTTGCATACCCAAGGGACTGTTCACCAGAGCTTTTCCAGGTAGTGATGGTGCTGGAGGGATCCTCCCATAAGGGAGAGAAGGCCTTCATCCTTCAGATGCTCCATGTGACAGATCGGCCAGCAACTTTTAGAACAGCTTGTCCATTTGTGACCAATCCTTGGAATTTATATTTCCCCTTCTGGTTATACTTGTGGGATCCAATATCTTCCTTCTTTGTTGAAATATGTAAACCAGGTTTACTTGGTTTTGAATAAATTAAGGATTGATTGGTTTGGATATAAAGGGAGACTAGTATGATTTGTTTGAAAAAACCAAGGAGGAAGGTGGGGAGAGTAGGAATCTGAGGATTGGTCCTAAATGGTCAAACCATGGCTTGCTTTTTCATGCATACCATTACCAAGTCATGAAAACTAACTATTTTTATAAGATGTCCATTTGTTTAAATAGTACATACCTTAATTCTTTTAAATAGTACATAATTCTTCTGTATTTAATAGCAATGAATGACTTTTGTGGTAATTGCAGATAGTTTTCCAAACTGACACAAATCAGTCTGTTAGCACTGACCTTGTGACTGTGATACTGTTTATATTTTAATATATGTTTTTGAAAGTTTTCTTCACTTTCCCTAATTTGGTTATGTACTCTTCAGAAGTAAAGAGTGGCTGGGGAAAGCCAGCCAGATGGGAGGGGTATAAATAACAAAATTATTATTATTATTATTAGTTAGTTAGTTAGTTAGTTGTATTGGTGTGGTACGATGGCCCCATATTTTTTTTAAGCTGTAGCTGAGATAGATAATATCCCTTTGTGCTCAGTAGTTGTTTTGTCTGAAAGAATAGCCTTATTGTGTTAGACCAACATCTAACCCGGCATCTGGACAGTAACAATTTAGAGCATGCATCCTTGGAAACCTTTTGCTGCCCCTTTCACAGCTATAGGTTCAGCAACAGCTAAACCTTTGAAGAGAGTTTGGAGGGAGATGTCATAATTACAGGGCAGAAAAAAGGAGCAGAGCCAGGAAGCAGTAGAAGAATGAAAGTGTAGGAGAAGTATTTAATGTCGGAAAGATAGAATGGAGGCAAGGAATAAGATTGGGCAATAACTGAACACCTTACCTCTTCTGTAATTTCCTACTAGCACATTTACACCAACATTTCATTTAAAATCTTACTGTACAGTTCTTACAATGTGAACAATGTAATTTCTGGGCTATTGTGAAGTTACTAAAGCAACATAAATAAATATATTGTAAACACTGACAGAGTTTAGAGTAGTTATAGTAACAGAATGATTAATGGCATTTACAATGCTGCATGTTAGTCTCTTCCTTGAGGAAACACAAGCCTGACCTTCATTTACCTGGATCATATGTGATGCTCAGTCAAACCATTGCTTAATATATTGTGAATGTGAGGGTTCCCAGAGAGAAGATGGCAGCTGCTTCTGTACTTCTCTCCTACTGCAGCCCAATTCATGGTCTGGCTTATTGTGTCATTTGAACCCAGGAAACATTGCCGTTGGGAGAGGGCACCAGGAGCAGAGGAACAAAAGTGTTGTCATTTCTACTAACTGTAAAACTGTCATTGGCTTCTTTTAATACCTCAAAAATTGACATAGAAGATGTGCTTCAATCACTGCCTGCTCCCCACAGAAAATGTCAAGTTACAGCTGTGTGAACAAAAACATACTCTGTTTTAGTTTAATTTCAGACTATGTTAACTTCTCAAAAAGTGTAAGATTGAGTGGTTGACTTGCATACTTCCTGATAAGACTACTTCTGTTCATTTTTCACTTTTATTCTGCTTAGTGTCTTTGGTGCAGTGTCAATTCCACTTGTATGGACTATCCTGTGAGGAAACTCATTCCACCATCTTCACTGTGTAAACTTACAGACGCTTATTGGGCAGTTTGCTGGGGTAGGTAATGATTGTGATTGTCTTTAATTTATTGTTGCTTGTAATAGAAGCCATGAAATGATGATCATAATTCTTCATGCAAAAGTACTTAACTGGAGTTCTTCTAGTCAATATTTCATATATGCACCATTACCTTACATGGACTATTTATAAGCTTAAAAGTAGTCTTGCACACAGCACTAACCACCATTGGATTTCCTGAAGCTTCCATTTTAATGAGACTGTTTTTCTGGGAAGTTTGTTTCTGAATTGTTTACTGCTGATTTCTGATATTGAACAGAAAAACACACAGTTCTGCTAGGTGGTAGGCTTAAGAATAAAGTCAAGTTCTCTGGATAATGTTGTCCTCTTCTCCTGAAGTTGTCTTCTCTGATTTGCGTTCAGTTAATCAACTCACTTAGCTTGCACAATTGTTTCCTTCAGTTACAATACCACATCATGGTATAATGTTATGATAATGAACTTAGTTTCCCCTCAGATGATCACAAGAAAGTGATAGGTTGTTGCTACATCAAATTTACATCAGGGTGGATAAAAAGCAATAATTTTTTTAAAAAAAATGTAAAAAAAAATTAATTAAATTTTTTATTTAAATTGGATTTTTTAAAAAAATGCTTTTGGATAGTTTTCTATGTACTGTTAAGTTACATTGTAGTCCAAAGTCTATTCATCAGGAAATAAGGATTTGTTTTAAGTTTTTCATGTGTGCTAAAACTCAGTCTAAGGTTGTTGTTTTTTTAAAAAAATGTTTAACCGCATCAGATAACAAACATGGATACATATGCTATAATGTTATTGTTTTAGTTAAATAAATTGTTTAATTGTTATTAAGGAAACGATTATTTTTCTCCTTCCAATAAAGTACAGCAGAAAAGTTGTCCAAATATAAACTTATTAAACCTCACAATAATTTCATAATTATCTCTCTTTGTATTTCTAATAGTAATTTTTGATATAACTGTAAAAAACTACTCTGAAAATTTATTATTCCAAAAATGAAACCTTCAACTGGTTGTAAATATTAAGATTATACCAGCAAGAATGAGTCTTTCCATAAAAAATGATTTAAATGAAGTCTTACTGACTAGTGATTTAAATTGTGATTTAAATCAAATCCACCCTGTTTTAGATTAAGTGTAATTTAATGAACTGCAGTTTAATATATCCTCTAAACCAGGCATCCCCAAACTGTGGCCCTCCAGATGTTTTGGCCTACAACTCCCATGATCCATAGCTAACAGAACCAGTGGTCGGGGAAGATAAGAATTGTAGTCCAAAACATCTGGAGGGCCGAAGTTTGGGGATGCCTGCTCTAAACCCTAAACACGCCACTCCACAATCCATGGTTGGAAGTTGACTTCTTTTCAAGCAAACAATAGTTAAGATATAATAACAGTTTGTTTGGTTCTGACAAAACAGCAAACCACAGTTAATCAAAATGGAAGTGAAAGCTGATTTCATGGCTGGGCTGGGAGCAGTATGGGAGCCCAAAGCTTGCTGCAGCCTATTTCCATTGTTCTAAACTATGGATTAGCAGGGACCCAGGTGGCGCTGTGGGTTAATCCACAGAGTCTAGGGCTTGCTGATCAGAAGGTCAGCGGTTCGAATCCCTGCAGCGGGGTGAGCTCCCGTTGCTCGGTCCCAGCTCCTGCCCACCTTGCAGTTCGAAAGCACATCAAAGTGCAAGTAGATAAATAGGGACCGCTCCGGCGGGAAGGTAAACGGCGTTTCTGTGTGCTGCTCTGGTTCGCCAGAAGCAGCTTTGTCATGCTGGCCACATGACCCGGAAGCTGTCTGCGGACAAACGCCGGCTCCCTCGGCCTATAGAGCGAGATGAGCGCCGCAACCCCAGAGTCGGACACGACTGGACCTGATGGTCAGGGGGCCCTTTACCCTTTACCTTTAAACTATGGATTAGCCTTGCATTCAATGTCTCTTTTCTTTAAGATGTTTACATGAGGGAAGAGTTCTTACAATACTTCAGATTCACTTGTGTATAGAGGGTTATTAAAAATAGATTTCACTGTTCACAAAGTTCTGTTGTATTTTATAAGTTCTCTTCATATGTTACATGTGTGGAAGGAATGCAGATGGGTTTTTTGCCTAACCCCATGTGGAATTTAAGTTGAAAATATCTGATTTTGCTACCCATGTAATTCTAATTCTCTCATTTTAAAATTTGACATCTCCTTTAGTGGTTGTTTTCTATTTTCTTCTAGGATATTTGCCTAATATTGTAGAAGACATACTTGAGAATGGATAAAATTGAAATTTGGATTGCATAGAGTCACTTGCCCTTTTAAATAAACAGACCATGTGCTAATGTTCTGACTATCTTAATATGCTTAGTTTTAAGTTTAATTACCAGTTTTAAGATCTTTGATACAAGAACTAACCTATTAAAATGTCCTGGCCAGTACCTTAGACATAGTTAGATGGAATCTCTAAACTAGAAGAACACATTTCACAATGACAGGCCAACTACTTCACCACATAAGTGAATTCCAGTCATTCCATTAAGATATAATATGTAAGTTGCTGCAAGGTCATCTTCTAATGGGCCCTAGTCCCTTCCCTGCATGGAACTCTTCTCTGTTACTGTATTTCCTTCCTTTGCTAACCTTTGCATGTACTAAAATTCTGCTTTTAATTTTCAGCCAGCTTTGAGGCTATGATCATCAGCATTGCAGTTGTAGCAGGCTTCCTTCTCCTCCTTATAGGATGTTGCTGTTGTTACTGCTGTCGCAGACGTCGTTCTAGAGGGTAAATGGTTTTTCTTAGTAACTTTGCTTGATTTTTCTCCCCCTGACTTTGTCACCATTAATCTATAATAAAGTTGTCCTTGAAATTAAGGGTTATACAAATATGATTTTAAGCACCTGATTGAAAAACATATATAGTCTGGTCGTCTTTGTTTACAAAAATTACAGGGATCCCCAATACAGAATGGGTCTCTTACAAGGGAATGGAGAGGGCTAACTACTTCCTCATTGTTTTCCCACTGAAAGCTTCCCTTACCCAGCTGCTATTTGTCTCCTCTAATTTTTTTCCCTAATAAAAAAGGGCAAATAAAAGTTTCAGGTGAATTTTCAGTAGGGAAACTATTTTTAAAGAGATATTTTTAGGCTGCCTGTCCAAAGAGGCTTCAAAGCATGGATAGGCAAACTAAGGCCCGATGGCCAGATCTGGCCCAGTCGCCTTCTGAATCCAACCCGCCGATGATCTGGGATTCAGCGTGTTTTTACATGAGTAGAATGTGTTCTTTTATTTAAAATGCACATCTGGGTTATTTGTGGGGCCTGTCTGGTGTTTTTACGTGAGTAGAATGTGTGCTTTTATTTAAATTTCATCTCTTAAGTTATTTGTGGGGCGTAGGAATGCGTTCTTTTTCTTTTCTTTTTTCTTTTTCTTTTCAAAATATAGTCTGGCCCCCCACAAGGTCTGAGGGACAGTGGACCGGCCCCCTGCTGAAAAAGTTTGCTGACCCCTGCATTCAAAGCAAAAAGAGTGGGATGGGGAGATTAACCCCACCTTTCAATTCCACAGTTACAATCCTAATCAGAGGGCCCCAAAAATGCTTATCATAAACAACAGTGCTTCAAAAATGTGCTTAAGAGTTCGGTCTAATTTGACCCATTATTTTGGAAGTAAAAGACATTTTTAGGAATGTAGGAAACTGCCTTGTATCAGTCCAAACTATTTGTTCAACTAGTCAATATTGTCTACCCTGTTTCTCATATTTTAAGACGTAGTCATAAAATAAGCCATTGCAGGATTTTTTAGCTTTCAAGGAATATAAGCCATACCCCGAAAATAATAGGCACAGCAGCAATACCGGCCGCGGCAGGAGGAGGAGGAAAAATATAAGACATCCCCTGAAAATAAGCCATGGTGTGGTTTTTTGAGGGAAAATAAATATAAGACGGTGTCTTATTTTCGGAGAAACACGGTAGTATGAATTACAGTGGCTCTCCGGCTACCTGATCCTTTTGACTGGAGATGCCAGGGTTTGAAGCTGAAACCCTCTGCGGGCAAGTCATGTACTCGGCTACTGAGCTATGTTCTGTCCCAGAAAAATGTTTCCAGAAAGCGTTTAAAATCCATTGAAGCTGGGCTAGAACAATATATAAAGTTAGATCCTGATATTTAATGTTAAAGTCTACACCATGGTTAAACCAACTATGTTGAAACAAAATAATTGTTTCTTTCAGCAGCATACTATTCAAGTTGAGTGGCAGTATTCTCTCATCTACTGTCACAGGTTCTATACATTTCTTTTTATAGCTGCATAGAAAATGTGAGTGAGTAAATATTTTAGTCTTCTGGTGTAGTGGTACGAGAATGCCTTTCAAAGATGCTTTAAACTACACCAAAAGCTGTCAACCCAGGTGACATAATTAACGTCCATCCAGTTATAATAGAGCAATGTTATTCACATATTTCTGTTACCCAGGCACCCAAGTCAGTTCCCTGGTACACCAACTGGCAGGCTTCTTCAGGAATCTACTTTCAAGGATGTAATATTTTTAGTTTACTTAAGTAAATACCAGAGGCATTCTAGAGTAAAGGTGTTGAAAAGGTTTTGCATATGTCAAACTTAATTGCACCGAAGGAAACAATTACAACATTTTTATCACCAGGGTCTGGGGGTATGTAAAGTTCATTTTTTTCTGATTTAATACTTAATGGTTTAGTTTGAAAAAGGGATTTATTTAGATATGCTTTAGTGGTATACCTGAAGCCGTTTCTGAGCTTTGTAAGCTTTCACTTCAGGATTCATGATAAAAACATGCAGAGTATTCTCATGGCAATGAATGCCCTCTCTCCATTTCTCCACCTCTACCAAGGTCCTTGGTCTAGAAATTTAAGAGTTATTTCATCATTCACTTCCTTTACCTGATGATCTGTCTTCTAAGTCTTATAGAGCAGGGGTGACCAACTCTCAAAAGACTGCAATCTACTTTGAGAATTAAAAACACGTAATCTACCCCCATTTTGGGGGGGGGGTTCAGCTCAATGTTGTTTAACTTTTTTAGGGAGAAGGAATTTTTTAGGGGTTTTTAGGGGTTAAAAAATCTGGGAGGGGGACTTCCATTTTGGGGGGGGTTCATGGCAAGGGACGAGGGGTAAAGTCACTCACAAAAAGATCGTTATGGATGAAAACAACACACAAGAGTCACGCAAAATGCACATTCTACATTTTGTAGTGTAAATTATTATTTTGAAGTGCAATAAGGATGTTTAGGTGTGGGAAAATTCTAAGCTGTGAAGTAGTACAGATAGTTTTACGTGGCATAAGAAATCTGTCCTGTGGAGCAATGGGGCTTTCTGGAGATGGAGCAAGTTTTCAAACTTGCATTTAAGGTCATGCCACATTTAAGAGCCTTTAAGTGTATGCTGAGGGCCAGACTAAACAAGTGGGGCAGCCCCATATGTTAAACACATGTTTGCTTTGTTTACATACAAAATTGATGGAATCTGCTTATGGGGGGAGGAATTGAGTGCACAGTGAAGCAGAGTCAACACACACACACACTCCATAGCTTTAAGGAATATTCCCACTCTCACTCACACTCAGTATAGAATCTGGACTGGGGTAAACTGCTTAACAGTTACAGAGTACAGATGAGATATTGGGGAGGCAACAGGGGTGCATTGTTGCCCCCTGAGTGCTCTGTTTGGTTTTATATGTGAATGAGGCAAGTATGTGTTTAATGTGTGCTATTTGGCTCTGAAAGTTAGTACAGGCAGCTCCCAATTTACACAGGGGTTATGTTCCAAGGACCACACATTTAAGTGAAAACCCGTATATTTGAAACACCTTTGAAAAAGCCCACAAACACCCTGTTCCTGTCCTGTCTTGTCCCTTTTTGTGATGTTTTTGGGTCACTTCCAGGTTTGGTGCAATGCACGGTTGTGCATTGACGCACTTAAAATGGTCACTGCCTGTTTATGACAGATGTAGGACATACACTGCCCTACATTTTTTTAAATTTAATGTACAGTTTCCTGAAGAAGGTTGAAACACGTTGGATGTCTGAAACATAAATTCCATTAAGGGCACTTTCATGACATGGGGCTAATTCTTTAATGTCCATTACACATTATGTCCACTGGGTGTCAGTGTTTTTTCTTCAATATGCTCATATGAAGTACCGGTAGCAGATAAAAGATCTATCTTTTAACCTAAATCGGTTTGATATGTCTTGTTATGATGCTGTTGAGTTAAAAGCCAGAAAGAACCATGTTTTGGCCTCTGGTTCTTATTTCAGGTGAATTCAAGAAGGGAATCAATAATCTACTGCTAGTCAGAGAAATGGTTCCCAGCCAACTAATCCCATACTGTGATATCCAAGATCGTCATTTTTATATTGAATTACCAGTACTCTTATTTACTCTACAAAATATATTACACATAAGGTGCAGTCAATGAATCATGACTTTTAAGTGTGTGTTAATGTCAGCTTCAAATTCTTCGATTTAAGATACCACTTCTGATTAACTTATAGAGAAAATGCTACAAATTTGTGAATGTATGGGTAAATTAACAAACATAGATTCCTCATAAACTATATATCAGAAATTATAATTTTTTTGATACAAAAAGCCCTTTATTTCTTAGGCGACCGTCTGAAGAAGAAGAAAGATTTATCAGAGATCGGGAAGAAAAAAGATTGCAGTCACTTCAGCGGTATGTTTCAAAGCTTTTCTTTTTCAAAAAAACACCTAAATACATAAGTTTTGCTCATGGATGTCATTAAAAAATGTCCAGCTAGGGATATGTTCAGTATAGCCTTGCTATAAAGCTTTGTAAGTATTAATTGCAGTAGTTCACTCTTAGTATTTATTAGGCAATATGCTTGTATGCTGACTCCTAAGGGTTTCAATAAATGCAACTCATGATGCTACCTAGAGGCTTTGAGACCCTAAAAATAATAATTTGATGCTTGAGGGCAGTCAGCTATCTTGTACAAGCTATCTTGTACAGGTCTGCTTCCAGACAGTGGAGGAGGAAAGGCAGCATAATGGAATGAAGCAGTATTGGATGAGTCATCAGATCTTCTATGTATAGCTCCAGAATAGCAAGATGTTCTGCCCTGGTGCTGATCCATTTTGTTAGCTGTTCTCCTGAGGATCTTCAAAGCTAGAGTCTATTTGTGCTATATGTGAATAGTAATAGTGGTGGTATTTTATATGAAATATAAAATGAATCACACTGTTTGCCTGATAGCACCCATAGTGATGCACTTAAAAACAAAACAAAAACAAAAAACACTTTTTAACCCCATGCTAAATTTCTAGAACACAGAATGCAGGCAGACAGGAATGGCAATAATTTCCAGTATGGATGTCTGATTTCCACTCAGGGCAGCTTTCAACATCTGAAAATTGCAGTTACATAAAACAATATAAAATGACCACAAATAAATGTTCATTAGTTAAAACTAAAGCATTAAAATCATCTGCCACATACAACAGACGCCTGAAGGAATGAAACCGTCTTCAACAACTGGTGAAAATTAGCACTGCATAAATCAGGCCATACTTCACAGCAGCGCTTTCCATAATCTGAGTGCAACCACTGAGAAGGCCCTTTATCTGAAACATGCTTCTACCCTAGATAGGGCACAGAGAAGCTCAGATACTTTGAATGGGAAATTAATATTTGCAGAATTCCTCTTGGGACAGCATGGGAAGGGGATTGCACAAGCCAGACACTTTGCTCAGGCTTGCTGATACAGTGGTGCCTCGCTTAACGAATGCCCTGCTTAACGAGATTTCCACTTAACGAAAGGATTTTTCGAGTGGAGGTTGCCTCGCTAGACGAAATCGTTTTATGAAAAATTCGTCTAGCGAATCGCGGTTTCACATAGGAATGCATTGAAATTCAATTAATGCGTTCCTATGAGCAAATAAAATGCAAAAAAATTTCAATGCATTCCTATGGGATTCGTGGGATTCGCTAGACGAATTTTTTGTTATAAGAAAAGACCCGTGGAACAAATTAAATTCGTCTAGCGAGGCACCACTGTACTTGTTACTGTAGTGCTATACTGCAGTTTAGTATTACGTGTGAACCAGCATATAGTAAGTTGGTAGGACTGTGGTTCAGTAGTAGAAGCTACTCTTGCTTCTTATCTTTGTCCCAAATTTAGGGTGAGATGCAGTCTGCATATTAGTTGGATGAAACTAAGTCCTAACTCTTTTGCACTAAATCAGTCCCAAGAACCCTGTAAGAATCATGCAAATGATACTGCCACGTTAGGAGTCAAAGGCACAAGTCTTTTGTGGTTTGGTTCATGTCCTTCATGTCATGTTAAAATTATTGTTGGCTTTGGACTATTGAGTAGCAGGAGATCTCCAAGCATTCCATTTAACTTCAGCTGCTAAGATGATCAGGCCTGGTTTTTTTTGTAGGCAACCTCTGGCTGGAAGAAAAGCTGTCTGAGATAATATAGGATCTATCTATCTACTGAAACCTCAACAAATCTCCTTGTGTATTGCCACAATTTAGAAGTTAATTTTCTTGGCCATTAAAAAAAGCTTTCATTTTACAAGCTGTTATGTATGTTAGAATAAGAATATGCTTATTCAGTATGCATACATCATTCATTGGAAAGCCATACATTTGAAGAAAAGACTTTTGAACTGAGGCCTTATTTAGATATTACGCTGTGATGGGCATTGCATCACAGTGCAACATAATATATTGATGCAGTCCTCTATCTAGAGTTTATTTTGAGGCAAAATCTGTGTTCCACTTATATTTGTGTTCTAATGTGTAAGCAGTAGCTTTGTCATATTTTGCTTAAAATTACTTATTCAAGTATTTGTTTTTTATGTTCATAAACTTTTCAGAAAACATGAAAGAAAAGTGAAACATGATGAGATACGGAAAAAATATGGTATGTATAATTCACATTTTAACCCCCCACCACCACCCGTTTAGCCCAAATAACCTATTTTTAATCCTGAACTATCTGGAAAATACAGCTTCATACCTTCCCTGTCCCCAAAAAGAGTTGGGATGCTGCTGGGACCTATTTTTCATATGGTCTCCATATTATATGTGGTTTCCAGGGTAATTTTTGATAAAAAATATTAACCTAATGGTTTATAGTGTTATAGTTTATATAGTTATGGTTTAAATAGTTATAGAGGTGAGGGAAAATACACGCAGTGGTGGGAAATACTTTTTAATTAATTTGTTAATTTTAACCCTGCCCTTCCTCCTGTAGAGCCAAGGATGGCATTCACACAATCTATTCTAATAACAGAATAAAACATTAAAAACACTCCATTCAAAAATTACAGAAAACAGTGCCAATCAGCTACAACACATTGGTTCTCTGCTGTTGTCTGCAGAACTAGGAAATCTTAAATCCAGTTATGGCACAAAGCTCAAGTTTATTTGTATCAGATCACAAGAGTGAGGTATATTAAAGCATATATTAAAACTCTCAACAGCCAAACTCTCTTTGGTTATTAACCTACAGTAACATGTTTTGTAGTATATTGCTTTACCCTCTCTAAATCAAAGGTTATATAGCTGCTTGAGTGCCTAGAGAGATCATGTAGATGGAAAAATAGTGTGAAGTATAAGTCATCTGCAGGCTTTACTGCTGTAGAGTTTTCTTTTTAGCACTTTATTTTGCTTTATTTAAGTCTAGTGGCTTATGCGTATTTGAATTACTTGGTGAACAAAAGTGCTTGGAACACAATCCAGCCCAAGTTTCATAGACAGCTGCTTCTATGATCTAGTCTTCTAATTATTGGCAAAAAGAATTTATGCCATGCTGTAAAAGAGGAGACAGTGCCATATGTACAGTGTACTGGGATAAGTGAGGTGAGTCCTATTCCCAGGATTAGAAATCAGAATTATTTACTGTGCATACAATTAAGAAAAGCAATCTATTAATCTACAAAAAATCCTGCATATTTCTTATTCTGCACAATTCTGCTACACCCTAGCTAATATCTTTTAAAGTCTTAGTCTCCTCCCTGGCTTCTGAAAGTTCACTGGGAACTGCTCCTGAATCTGAAAATCTTGGCTATTGTAAGGACTAGAAACATTGTATACCCATACTCCTTTGTTTATGCAGCATGATCACATAATACCCATCGCTTGAATTATTAATGAAGCAGCACCTTTCTATATCTTTGGACAGTAAGCATTTAATTGGGATGCTTTCATCATTTTTTGAAAATTAAGCACTACTAATTGCCTAGTTAATATCTCTAGTTGGTATCCCTTCTCTGCAACAGTGCACCTCCTGTTTAATATAGATCTGGTCCATACATCATTGCAAACTTCACTCAACAATGGCGTAATAAAGAATGCTGCAGAAAACTGTAAATGCACTAGATCTTCCCGTCTTCAGTGGTGTCTTCTCATTTAAATAGGCAAGAATGAATGGAGAGTAGCAAATGCTTTGCTAACCCATCACTAAATTAAGATAACATCTGAAATGTCACCCTTGTTTGGCTTTGAGGGAATGTATTTTTACCCCTATTTCACCCATCAGCTTTTCTTGCTCCATTTAAATGGTAATTATAAATTTATAATGCATTGCAGGTGTTGTTCACTCTAGCCATAGTCCTTTGGGAGCACTGGAAGCAATAGAGCATTAATAAGTGGGACTACTCGGTTTGAGTAGTTTCTTTGTTACGCAATTTGCCACTTTTTTATAAGAAACCCTGGTATGAATACAGTTTGATTGCTTAAATTATAGGTTCATGGGTAAATGAGTTTGAGCAGCATTTAAATTATTTTTCACTGTGGTAACTTTCAAAGGAAATAGATGCAATTGTCGCATATTTGCTACAATTCTGTTTGTTATGCAAGTAATACATGAAAACATTTTATGCTATGCCTTTGTTTAGATTCTGAATACTCTTTTGTATACCGGTAGTAGGGGAATCAACAGAAGGTAGATCATGGTCCACTGGTTGACCAGTGGCCAGTTTCTGGGAGACTACCCGAGTATGTGTATCTTTATCTGTCTGTTGTGAAAACTGTTCATTTATTCCTACTCTCTTTGCCATTTCTGCTTATTCCATAAGTTTTTGTATTCATTCTTCTTTTGCTGGGACTTCTTTCCATTTTTGAGCAAGTAACATTCTTGCCTCCCCACCCTTCATTCTGGATTCTGTTACTGTACTTGTCTTTGTACCACAATGTCATACTTCATAACTCCAATATTAAGTACTCCCATAATGACACTTCCTGTGCTGTGCTTGTGCTATGAGTGTCTTTTGTTTACACATATCAGTGTACTCTTAAAATGGATAATGTCATTGTGTGTGTACACTACATGCCAGTTTTAATTCCTCCCTTAATTGATGAGTAATCAGCTTAGATTGGACATGATGAAACTCCTTTGTGTCTGTGGGCACTAAGCCTTGATTAAAGTTATTGATAGGTGGTGAAGTGTGATTTTAAGCCTTCCAAGTTTTAATTATCTATTTAGAATTTTCCTTCACTTTTTCTTTTAGCTCAGTAGCAAGTGTTTCTGGTTTCTTAGTCTGTGTGTTGAGCATCAGATGTTGGGAGTGTTGTCTACTTTTTCTAGGTGCTGCTTATCATATTTTTCCAGTAGCACTACGTATTATAAATGGAGATCATATAATCCTTACAATTGGTCTTGGCTACATTCTGCAGAACTTCAGTACCTTTTTTGTACTTGATGTTCATCCTGGCACCCAAGCGACAAGCTAGTTTGTTGTGATGACATGATATTATTCTATTTGCAATTTGGAAGCAGAGTTCACTTCATCAGCTCTGCTGTGAGAGGCCATCTCCATCAGGCCTTCTCTCCCCTCAGCTGCCATCTGGGGGCAGCTATTTCATCAGGCTGCCTCAATGGGAGGGATAAGAAGCAGGGCTCATTTCATCAGTTTTGCTGGAAGCGCAGCTTCATCAGCCACCTCCTGCCCCTGAACTATGCCAGCTGGTCACTATAGGAACAACTGTTTAGAAATTGGTGCTTGAGTTTTGATTTTCCTCTTCCATCTCTGTCCCTTTCCCCTTGTGGTTTGTGGGTAGGCTTGTTTTGATAGTATGTAAGTGACTCTAGGATCCTTTTGGCTGAAAAGCTGGGTACAAATGCTCTAAATAAATAAACTTTGACATGACAGAATAGGTGCAATGTACTGGTGCAGTAATTGAGCTGTAGCATCCTTGGCAACATAGCTAGCGGTTTGCTATGTTTTAGCTACCTGGTTGAACAATATTTTCTTAAATATGTTATTTTAATTGTCCTGCTTTTTCCCCAGGTCTCCTTCAGGATTCTGACCATCCATATAGCAGATATGAGAATGAATGAAAATGGATGCTACTGTGTCTTCTTAAAGATGGCAAAAATGTGAAGTTGATTTTCTGGTTCCAGTTTAAATCACCAAATATGTGCATAAATGCTTAATAGAAAATGTTCTTCCCCCCCCTTTGTAAGCAGCATTCTGTTTGTGTATGTAATTTTTTTCTAATACATATAGAACACATCTCTTCCCCCATCCCCTGTTCCTTTTCTAGACCTCTTATTTAATGGAATGTGAGTTGAGTACAGAAATAACAATCATGTCATTTCCCCTAACACTCTAACCTTTATAAAACAAAGATATCATCGTCTTTTCCACATAATGCTAAATAAAGACCTCCTTTAAATCTGTGTCAAGTAAGTGTTGGCAAGTATTTGACACTACAGACATGTGTGGTATCAAGTGATGACAAATAATTACAGCCTATGCCACTTCCAAGACTGTTAATAGAATATGAGGGGTGTATGTGAGAGAATGCCGGTGTGAAATGGCCACCTTGGGCACAGTAACCAGACCTGGATAGCTCTTGGTGTTGCTAAGCCAATCAGTACTTTCTTGCACTGCCCTAGCTCCTTGAATGTGGGTACCTAATGGATGCAAACATATCCTTGCCTCTGGCTTTTCAATAATCTCTCTCTCTCTCTCTCTCTCTCTCTCACACACACACACACACACACACACAAACACACACCAGTTGGACTTGCAGTGGCACACATCCTCTCCCAGTATTTTGCAGTTTGAGCAGACAACTCCATTGCCACTTAGGGAGATAAGTGCTCTGCTTAGGTGTTGGGAGAGGGTTCTGATTTGTGATCATTATAGACCAACATTTGAATGACAATAGATATTCAGCAATACCTGATATTCAGCAATAGCCTTGTTCCATTTTTCTACAACATGTAGAAAGCAAATATTTTTTTTCCTAATGTATAAAGAACGTCTGTATGCAGTACTTTTTTCTATATATCTTCACTTCTAATAATGAACTCAAGTGGTGAATTCTGACAGGGTTGTGGCCACTGAGAAACAATAGGGGAGGTATTAGCATGCTTGCGAGAACCAAAGAAATTGCAGAAGTAGAACATGTTGCCAAAAGGTGGCATCTACCACAAAGCAGCCCAACAAGACGTGCATTCTCAGTAGCCAAATATTGGCCACATTTGCAAACCAGAGAAACTATCATAAGCATCACACATACAAGTATGCATTGTGACCTCTTCTATTGGCTACAATAGAATATTATTTTCAAGCATAGATTCACTGGGGAAATGGGCTCCTGAGGGTGCATGGGAAGGCCTCTAGATGCATGTGCATTCACAGGAGCCACATTGGCAGCCCCTGGGATAGGTTGTAGATCAAATATAGAAAGAGAAACTAGGAAAGGAGAGTCAAATGCCCTGCTTGGAGAGAACAGCTATCTGGAACTCTGAATAGGCACTATCCTTGGAGTGATTATATATTGCTCATTTTGTTGTAGATCCCACAAACTTTGTGTTGTCCTCCTATTACACAATTTAGAATGTCTGTTGAAAGTCACATAAGTGAACTTTTGTAAAAAATCAATTGCCATTTTCTGAATCCTTGATACTCGTCCTTCATTTAGTCAGAATTATATACAAAGTGTTTTGTTTTATGTTTCCTTTTAAGCAGCTACTCTCTCTAGGACTATCAAATTGTGCATAAATGCTGTGGGATTTTTTTTTGTTCAAAATTTACTTTTGTAGATATTTGAAGCTAGATTTTTATGATTTCCCAGGGTGGCTGGGTGGGTGTTGCAGCAAAAATAATGAGTCTTCGGTATCTTAAAAACCTGCTGTGGTCCATGAAAGCTTATACCATAATAAATTAATTTTTAAGGTGCCACAAGAGTTTGCTGTAGATTTGAACACTACCTGGAGCAATTTATTAGATTGTGGCATGCAAATAATTTTGATATAATAAAGTATATAGCATATACTGTACATTACAGTAATAATATACTTCCATGTCATTGTGCAGCAGCCTGTTTAAGCAAAGCAAGACCTCGTTGCTCTAGTTTGTCAGTGGCTTTTGAGAACCCACAACATAGGCTGGTTTGCAAACCAATCTCAAACCATTGATTTGGCCCCTTGTGACTCATGCTATATGAGATCACATAGGTTTGGAATTGAAAGCAAATGGATTTGGCTTGCCATCTGAATGCAGACATAAAGGCTGAGTAATGAGTTCTCATTGGAAATCCCTTGTGAAAGTAGGTTGAATGCAATGGAAAGTTTTCTTGCCTTGTTCCAATGATGTCTGACATGACAGCTGATCCTCTTAACCATCACAACCATCCTGCAAAGTAAGAGGTTACAAGAGTGCAATGATCCAGTGACCAAGCAGGGACTTTAGGTCTCCCTACTTAAAGCTGATGTTGTCCATTATCTCACACTTACTCTATTTTCCCTTCAGACATTATTTTTCATAATAGAGTGTCTCTTATATTTTCTCCTTTGTAGTTCACACATTTTCCAATTCAGTGTTTATGAAATACAAAGGCTGCAGTCCTCAGTATACTTACCTGAAAACAGTGTGACTGGCTTCTTGGTAAACCAAATTGGGACACTGCACTGAAAGTACTAAGTGTGGATGCTCCCTTCCCCTATTCATCTCGTAGCACATAGAAATACAGAATCATGTTGCTCATCCTTCCACCTCGGCATTGTAAAAATATTTACTTCTAGGAAGGATATTCATGTGAGCAACAAATTTTGTTTGTCCAACAGTAACTTCAGAAAAGGCAGCATAGAAGCATTTCAAGTCCGGCTATTAATATTCTGAAAAACAGTTAATATGGTGGAACAAGGGTGCAAAACAATTTTGAATCAGTGTTAATAGTGCCTGCAAGTAGATTGTCCATGAATGGTTCTCTCTGAAAAATAAGCCATATAATGAGGAGCTCATGTGTGTAAGCTGTGGTTGCATAAGCTGTTGTTGCCTGGGGAAAGAGGGGGACTTGGAAAACCCAAAGTCAGACATAAATAGCATGTGTATTTTTGGATATAGATTTGCCTCTTAATTTTTTCATCTACTGAGTTCTAGCAGCTAGATTTATTCTACATAGATGAATGAAGTGGGAAATGTCAAAACATTGGTCATTTTTTAAAACATTCCCAAAAAACCCTCTTCAAACCACATAGAGATTTCTCAGGAGACAGATGAGGTGATCAGGCACTCCCATTCTTTAAGAACTTGCCATAGTTTGCTGTGGTCGACACAGTCAAAGGCTTTTGCATAGTCGATGAAGCAGAAGTATATGTCTTTCTGGAACTCTCTAGCTTTCTCCATAATCCAGCGCATGTTTGCAATTTGGTCTCTGGTTCCTCTGCCCCTTCAATATCCAGCTTGCACTTCTGGGAGTTCTCAGTCCACATACTGCTGAAGCCTGCCTTGTAGAATTTTGAGCATAACCTTGCTAGCGTGTGAAATGAGTGCAATCGTGCGGTAGTTGGAGCATTCTTTGGCACTGCCCCCCTTTGGGATTGGGATGTAGACTGATCTTCTCCAATCCTCTTGCTATTGCTGAGTTTTCCAAACTTGCTGGCATATTGAGTATAGCACCTTAACAGCATCATCTTTTAAAATTTTAAATAGTTCAGCTGGAATATCATCACTTCCACTGGTCTTGTTATTAGCAGTGCTTTCTAAGGCCCATTTGACTTCGCTTTCCGAGATGTCTGGCTCAAGGTCATCAACCACACTACCTGGAGTGTACGAGACCTCCATATCTTTCTGGTATAATTCCTCTGTGTATTCTTGCCACCTCTTATTGATGTCTTCTGCTTCTGTTAGGTCCTTACCACTTTTGTCCTTTATTATGGTAATCTTTGTACGAATTGTAATATAAAGTTACAATTCAGTAATATCTGGAGGGCTGCAAGTTTCCAGGAGGGCAAATACCAGTCACTGAATGACTAAACTTATCAGAAACTTACAGTATATATGTGTTTTTGTTGTTAGGTAGCAATTGAAGTCACGGAGTTGGAATGTATTAGAAGGTCTACCTACCATCTAGTCTACCTGCTTGCTGTGACTGCAGACTATCCAGTGGCCTGCAGGCCTGCGTACTCTTAACTACAGAGCACAGAGCGCTCCATATATATAAAGTGAAGCTTCATGTTGCAAGGCAAAGGTTGCTTGCTAGCCTTTCTTTCTAACTTGGAGGAAATAACACTGCTACCCTGAATAATGTACTAAAGTGCTGGAGTGGAAAGAGGTACAATTCTTGCAATTTGATAACATCTATTTGTAGCAATCCCAGCAGCTCAAAGGAAGGGGAGAAACATTTCCAAGCTCCTACCAGAGTTTGGGTGGGGGAATACTATGTCCTCCTTGGTCCCAGCGATCCCCAGCTGTGGGGCTAGAGTAGAAACTACAATATGTTGTTGAGGAGAAGCCCTTGTGGAGTTTGCCCCCCATCACTGTGGGGGTGGCAGCAGGGTGTTTTGCCTCAAGTGCTGAAACACCTTGGACAGCCCCCGATTTCAAGTTCCTCATAAAAACTATTCTAATTTTTCTAGCCTCCTTATTGGGAGCCTGTCATCTGTCACATTTAGGTCTGAACAAATTTATTCGTCTGCCTTTTGTAGAATAAATCCTTTTTAAAATCCCATGTTTTGCCTGCCCAAAAATGGAGTTATCGGTCTTTATTACTCTTTCATTCTCAACTTGACTGGGCTAGGATGCCTATAAATAGTCAAGCAACTGGTCTTCCATAATCACTGCTTACAACTCTGATCACAGCGACTGACAGTGCCTCATCTCCATCTGTTGCAGGGAAGGCCCAAGACATTTTGGCACCTGAGGCAAACGAAAAATGATGTCCCCACCACCAGGGAAGAAGGGTTGAAGATCATCAGAAATAAGGATGTAAAGATGTGCATAAGGTTCTAGGAACAAATTGGGGAATCAAATCAGCCTCACCCAATGGTTGAAATGGGAATCAAAGGCAATCATGGAGGGGAAAGGAGCCCACTCTATGAATCATGTTGCCCAGGAAACCCTAGAGGGTAGCTTCTGTTATTTCCTCCCTCGGGTATGGGAAGAGACAAGCAGCATCTATTTACAGAGAGGTAGTCGCCCTATCTTGCCTCGTGTGTGCGAACCCTGATCTGTCGTATACACCTGAAGCCTTTTTGTCACATTTTTAGAACAGATCTAGACATCAGACACGCTTGTGGGCATGAAAGTGCAGGTGAGTTCCACTTTCTTTCTCCATGCTTGGTTTAAATATCTGGAGCTGGGCAAAGTCATCTCTCTTTGTAGGGAGATGGGCTTGCACTCCATTGTGGAGTTATAAAGCCAATATTCTCACAAAGGAAGGGTTGTGGCCTCAATGCTGGACATTTAGAACAAATGTAGGAAGTGCATTTCCCTCCTACCCCTTGTTTCATACACTTTGACCCTACATGGAAAAGTAATTTTCTAAGCATCAAGTAACCAACAGAATAGTGTTGTATTCATCATGTGAGGTTGTGTGTGTGTGTGTGTGTGTGAGAGAGAGAGAGAGAGAGAGAGAGAGAGAGAGAGAGAGAGAGAGAGAGAGAGAGAGAGAGAGAGAGAGAGAATGAATCTTCCCCTAAGATCAGGGCTGGCCCAATACATTCTGCTCAGGGTGCTGATACCCCTGCCCAGTTCTACATAACAGAAGCTGACTAGACTGCCAGTTGAACTTTGCTTCAATGCTAGGGATGTGATTACATCCTCCGTGAACACCTGGGAGAGCATACCGGTAGCTGATTACAGGGCCCAGGAGGGGCCATATGGGGAGAGTGAAGCCTGGCTGGGGGCTCAGGAGGAAGAGCCAGGAGTTGCTACAGCTGCCCGAGGTGGTTGCTGCACTCTCTAATGGTAGGGCTGGCCTAGCCTAAGAACAATAACAATGAACCTCATTGAAAAACGTACCCAAGTTGTCTCGCTCTTTTCCTAGAACATATCAAACTCTCTGTCGGTGACACAGATGGTCTGTGAGTCGTTTGGGAGGCAAACGTTGGCAGCCTGATAAGCTCAGAAAAATGTGCTGCAATCTGGAACAAATTGTCAATTTAAAAAAAATCGAAGATAAGGTCAGAGAAACTGCTTTCAAAAATGTTGTGATGGTGGCGTCTTACACCTTCACAATCCACCATATATTTTATCAATGAACTGTGAGAGGTGTTGTAACAATATATCTCACATCATGCAATTGCTTCTGTGGTCTCCTAGCAGGATCCAAAGCTCAATGAGGAGCCGAGCTCAGACCACATGTTTGGTATGCAGAAGGTCCCAGGTTCAATTTCCAGCATCCTCCAGGTAGGGCTTGAAAGAGGCCTGTCTGAAACCCTCAAGAGCCACTTTCAGCCATTGGTAATGCTGAGCCAGATAGATTTGAGTTGGTATAAGGCATCTTCCAGTATGGTCCCAAGTCTTCTACGAAATTAAGTACCGATAGCAATAAATCCTGAAGTGGTACTTCTAGGCATCATTCTTGATGAGCTCCAGCCAAGCAGCATTTATTGCATAAATATTTAGCTATGTGAGTCTTTGGCCGGTCAGTGCAGCTTGTTCAGGACTTGTGCAGCCCTGAAAAATAAACCCATGGCTGCTTGGTATTTACAAGCATGGGACTTTGTAACTATGGAAAATTTGCTCAACAAGTTCAGCTTTCCAAGGGCTGGGCCAGACTGAAAGCTTTCTGAGTCAAATTGCACCATTTTCTTTGTTTCCTTTTCAATAAATCTCACTTGGTGCTGCAAGTTTATTGTACATATTTTTTAATCGATCTGTACTACTGCTCTGTCTTCTGAGATTTGTTTTTATTGTCTTTAATTTAAAAAGTTAACTACTTGACATGTAGCTGTATGTGTTTTGGAATACAGTACATGCAATTTTTCTGTATCTATATCTGTACACACACACACACACACACAACACACACACACACACACACACACACACACACACCGGTGTGAGTGTGTGTGTGTGTGTGTGTGCATATTGCTATATTATAAGTATGTAAGAAATTAAAATGTAAAATGGAATGCCAAACTTGTCTGCCTTCTGTGGCTCTGTGATGTCTTGTTGCCACAGTAACAGAAATTACAGCTTTTAAAAACACAACAAAAAATTCTGGCCTAGAGAGCTACAAGTAGGTCCAGATCTATGTCCATAATTTTTGTATTTCATTTAGTAATGATGATCATCAGTAAGACCTATGACCTGACTTACTGTTCTTCAGATTCACGGTCTTGGAAAGCTTCTAGATCCATCACAGTGCAAGAAATTGTAACTATCTTCCCTGGTTGAGCTACCTCCTCACAGACCAAGGGTGATTCTAGACTATTGTTATATTCAGGTGGGATTCAATCACACATCAGTGAGTTCAAGCTGTGAATTGTAGCTTAGGAGGAGGAGGTCTTGCACCGTCCCCGAAGATTGGACTTTTGTGATGACTGACAAAGTGACTGACAAATGCAGCAGGAAATGTTGGGTAACACTTGCTTTGATAGTGTCATCTAACCTCCCTGCAAACAAATCAGGATAACTGCATGATAAACAGGTTGTCTGAAAGCACTCCCAGTCCAGGCAGTGTAAGCCATTATTTATTCCTTACATTTTCATCCTGCCATTCCCCTAAATTGCTCAGTATGGGATAAGTTTCTGCCCCGTCACCACTCTTTTACCCTCACAAGCACCCTGTGAGGTAAGTTGGGCTGAGAGATTATGACTGGTCCAAAGTCACCCAGGGAATTTCACACATGAATGGGTATTTCAAGCAGTGTCTCCCTAAGTCATAGCTCGACAGTATAGCCATCAGGCCCATGCAGAGGCGGGGGGGGGGCAGCTGGGTACACTTGCCCCAGGCCTCAGAGGACAAAGCCTGCCAGATTTACTGCTGTCATGCCAATAACAAAACTCCTGCCCTGGACTTCAGATGACATGGGGTGTGTGTGTAGTTACACACATGTTGTTGTTGTTGTTTAGTCGTTTAGTCATGTCCGACTCTTCATGACCCCATGGACCAGAGCACGCCAGGCACTCCTGTCTTCCACTGCCTCCCGCAGTTTGGTCAGACTCATATTCGTAGCTTCGAGAACACTGTCCAACCATCTCGTCCTCTGTCGTCCCCTTCTCCTTCTTCTTGCAGTCCATGGGACTCTCAAGAGTCTCCTCCAGCACCATAATTCAAAAGCATCAATTCTTCGGCGATCAGCCTTCTTTATGGTTCCAGCTCTCACTTCCATACATCACTACTGGGAAAACCATAGCTTTAACTATACGGACCTTTGTCGGCAAAGTGATGTCTCTGCTTTTTAAGATGCTGTCTAGGTTTGTCATTGCTTTTCTCCCAAGAAGCAGGCGTCTTTTAATTTCGTGACTGCTGTCACCATCTGCAGTGATCATGTGGATCACACACATATTGGGCGTGCCTAAAACAGTCACTGTCTGTAGAACATTATATTGTACTTGGTTTCCAGAATCCACATTGGTTCTGTTTAAAAGTGCTAAACCTGTCCTTTACAACTCTGCGTCTCCATAGCGGTGGACACTTTTCTTGCATGCAGTGACAATCTTTAATAAAAGCTGCTTTTTGCCTTCAATTTTACACCACCTGTGCACAAAATATAATAAACACAGCAGGCAGGGAGATAATTATAGTGGCTGCCTGATGCTTGTGGTACTCAGTTTCCCTTGAGGTACATAAAACTCTGAACCTGATTATTTCCAAAAAGTGCTGTAAGTACTTTTGCAGGGTAGAGGGTGATAGACTGGGATTTAGCGATTAGTGGATTTTTAATTTGTTTTGGTACACCGTGTTTTGTTTTGCTTTTACTCACTTTGTTGGGTGTTTTAAAAGTGCTCTGATCATTCCTCAGCTCTCGGAATAGTCAAGCAAAGGTCATGTTTTCTTTTTATGGCACAAGAATAGTCACTGGCTGCCTGGGATTTTTGCAGAAACACTCATTTTATCGATTTTTTGCTTGTCGGAGACATAGTAGATGATACTGAAATTTAATTTAAGCTTTGATCTGCTGCAAATATATATATATATATATACACTGTGCTTATTTACTTGGCACTGCCTTTGAGATTACATAGCCTTTGCAAAAAGACGTGATGTGAAAACCTTATAGGAGGGAATAAAAGAGTGTAATCCATATGGAATCTCCTGCCCTTAGAAGTTAACAGCCTGCATATTGTGCATTACAATGGGGCTTGCAAAAGAGAATGTCCTGGTGGATATGCTCGAAGTAATTGCATTTCTTTTATCTGTTTGATTAAAATGTTTAAACAGGAGTGAGGAACCTCTGGTCCAGGACACATGTGACTTCCCAGACCTCTCTACATCGCCTCAGGCCATACCCTGAGAACATCTTGGCTGTCTCTTAGCGCAGACCCAGGTCATTGAGCCTGAGCTTCCACAGCCTCCAACCCATGGGTAGGCAAACTAAGGCCCGGGGGCCGGATCCGGCCCAATCACCTTCTCAATCCAGCCTGCGGATGGTCCGGGAATCGGCGTGTTTTTACATGAGTAGAATGTGTCCTTTTATTTAAAATGCATCTCTGGGTTATTTGTGGGGCCTGCCTGGTGTTTTTACATGAGCAGAATGTGTGCTTTTATCTAAAATGCATCTCTGGGTTATTTGTGGGGCAAAGGAATTCATTCATATATATTTTTCCAAAATATAGTCCGGTCCCCCCACAAGGTCTGAGGGACAGTGGACCGCCCCCCTGCTGAAAAAGTTTGCTGACCCCTGCTCCAACCACTATGAGCCACCACTGGCAATAACAGCATCACATATATTCTGTGCTTATGATATTTTATTCTCTTTCATTGCCATTATAAATGTGCATTTTATATTTGAATTCCTTCAGTAATGTTTCCTTTCAAAATGTTTAAGATGTTTAAAATTAACTAAATGTTAATTTTAGTTAACTTTGTTGCTTTAAATGTGGATCCTTGTAAATGTTTTATTTTGAAATCTTGAAGAGATTATTTTAGTTTCCTGTTAATTATTTTGCTTTGAATGTTATATTTTATGTTTGACTTTCTTCTGCAGTGTTTTATTCTGGATTGCTTTATTTGATGCTTTAATGCATGGGTAGGCAAACTAAGGTCCGGGGGCCAGATCCAGCCCAATCGCCTTCTAAATCTGGCTTGTGGACGGTCTGGGAATCAGCGTGTTTTTACATGAGTAGAATGTGTCCTTTTATTTAAAATGCATCTCTGGGTTATTTGTGGGGCACAGGAATTCGTTCATTTTTTTCTTTTCTTTTTTCAAAATATAGTCTGGCCCCCCACAAGGTCTAAGGGACAGTGGACCAGCCCCCTGCTGAAAAAGTTTGTTGACCCCTGTTTTAATGTGTTGTAAACTGCTTGGAATTTTTAAATTAAAAAGATAAAGTGGTATAAAAGGAAGCTGAAAATAATAATAATAATAATAATAATAATAGTAATAGTAATAATAATAATAATACCTCTCACTCGCTCTGCTCTGCACCCTCCTTGAGAGTTTGCCAGGCTGGAATGAGAACTTGAATGGCAACAACACCTCTTTTTTCCCTCAGTGGACAGATGTGGACATCTGCGGGAGCCTCTGACTTTGTGTGACTGGAATGTAGCTTCCTGTACAGAGGTAAGAGTCAAACTCGCTGCTCCACTCCACTCCACTCCATTCTACTCCACTTTTGCATCTGGACATGTGGTCCCAGAGGGAATGCAGCCCCATTGCTGCCTTCAACTAATACCAAGGCAGTGTACAATAGGACAATTCCAAATGAAATAGCGATTCAGAAAGAATTCAATGTGGATCCAAATGAATGATTTCCAGAGCATGGGCGTACCCAGCAAGGGGCAGGGGGGGCAGCTGCCCCCGAAGCAAAAAATAAAATAAATGGTTATAAAGTGATGAAACGAAACAAAATTAGGTAGGGCGATGGCGAATAATCGGTTGTTTACCACACTGAAATGGTGTAAAAACCGATAAGTATCTAGAGCCACCTAGCGACTGGTAGAGGAATCTATGTCAGCCAACCATTGGAATTCAAGGGAGGGAGAGGTCTCTAGCGGGCTTTAGCAGAGAGAAGAGGGAATATTCTAGAGGGATCTAGTGAGTTCCGCATCACTAAACTGAGCCGCCCGCCGCTAAACTGAGCCACCGGCTATTAGTTTACCTTCTTATTTACATTTAGAAGACATCGAGGCTGCCTCAATGGATATAAGAAACTGGTTCCAAAAAGGTAAGTTAAGTAATTTCTGTTGAAAATTAAATTTTAAAGGGTAAAGACCTGGCTCAGAAGTACAATGGTAGAGGACAGACTGACTGGGTTTTGTTTGATGAGCGTCCATGGAAATTATTCAAGGAAAATCAGGACTGGATTGAAACGAAAGTTTTGAACAAATTTTCTTCAAACCCAAGAAAAATGATATTAGTATAAGACATGTAACTAGAATAAAAATTAAGTTTTTTAAAGCAAATAATTGTAATAACTACCGTAACAAAGCACTGCTATAATTATATATAATTTTCTTAAAATTTTGATTTCATTTGCCTTTTCCGTGCTGAAAGGTCACAACCTGAACGGCCATGGCTTGCCCCCCCCCCCTAGTTTTGATCCTGGGTATGCCCCTGTTCCAGAGAATGCATTCTGTTTGGTAAATGGGCCTCCGTGTAGCTCATAATATATAATGAGCACACACAATCAATGTCAAATTATACACAATGTCATCCATGCAATAAACTCCACAACTCGACTCTTGTAAAGTGCAGAGTCTTGCAGCATAAGTTATTATGTAATTGGGTGCAACTATAAAACGTAAAACATATCTAACAACAACAGCCTCCTGAAAAGTTCGGGTGTGTGTGTGTGGAGAATTACCTGAGCATTACCCATGTTTTATTTTGGCTAAGGTGCTAGTAGGAGCAGGCTCCAATGGACTGACACCTGGCTGTCCTCCAATGGAACAGAGCACAGTCACATTGGGATGAGTTTTCCTGAGCACAGGGAAGTAGCATGTCCTGTGTAAGCATGGTGACAACCTTGTAAGCAGTGCTATTTTTCTAGAAAAAAGAGCTGCTAGAACTCGCCATGAATGCCTCCCTTGTTCTCTTATAATGGCAATGGTGCCCACCTGAGAGGTGTTGCCAGAACTAAGTTCCGGCTGAAAAAAAGCCCTGTTAATAAGACAGATCAGCATTAATACTGTATCCCTATATCGCAGATACCGTAATGAGTTGAAACTGAGTAGTGGCTGGTTTTAGGGGCACCTATGTGTGCTTGGCTTATATTTTTAACTGAGTGCTTGTAACTGACTGTCCTTTAATAGAATCACTTTCCAATTACTATACTTCTCTTTGTATAATCAAACAAACATGTTGTGTTAAATGGTATAGGGCTTGGTGAGGGTGAGACTAATAGGGTCTAGTAACTTAGTTTTACACAAATCAGTCATTGGAGCATTCCTGATATATTCACTGCCTCCTGTGCTAGTGAAAGAGCTTTAGCCGCCGTCTAATTCTCAAGCCGAACAGTCTGATCTTTTCAAGGTGAGCAAACTGGTATAAACGTATTTTCCTTGGCTACGGGAGAGATTTATGAAGCGTTTACACTGAGCTGTCAGGTGGAGTCCTGACAAGGTTATGCCTTCCTGATCAGGTGCTATTCTTGGCAACTTTCCCCTTCTACAAAGGATATTTCAGGGAGCCCTCATTGAACAGTCACTCATCCTGAGTACAACTGCATTCCTAATGTAATATCTCCGAGCATTAGACTCAAAGCACTTGAATATGATGAATAAATATTTAATTCTATTTATGCTACTAACTTATGCACAAGAGGCGCAGTCTATATATTTGAGCAGAATCAGAATGTAGCTGTAGTACATTGCTATGAAAAAATAGCGAGACCGACCTGCATCTTTTTCTTGGCTAAGGAAATAGAATATCTAGTTCCTTGCTTGGAAATGTTTTTCCAAAGAGGCCAGGAGATAGGGTGGCCAATTTCTAAACTTTACAGGGGGCGGGAGGGATCCTCTGTTTGCAGAGTTGGTATAAGGCATCTTATACCATCAACAGTTAGCCTCTGGACTGAGCACACAAGCCACTTGTTCAGTCTTCCCCACTATGGTGACATGGGCTTTATTTCTATTTAAGCAATAGTAGTTGTTTCCAAATAAGCATCTGTATGCACAAATTAGCATATGCTAATTTTATTCGAATTTGCACTCCTTTTGTGATGATGCGTTTCCTCTCTTAAGCCAATGCCTAAGTGACCATTGTGATGGCTGCCTTTGAATCTCACCACAACACGGGCAACAGGACAGTGTCTTGCATCCTACCAGAGGTCTTGGCACACACAGTTTTGTCTTCCAACTCCTCACTCTATTCCCACCACCAGCATCCCCACCTGAAACATCCACACTTCACTCTACCAAACAGCAGGGCAGGTGTTGCTGTGACAATGCTGTATATATGTGGAGCATTTAACTGTGTTTTTGATTGTTGCATTTTCATTTGTTTTTGTATTTAGATATATGCTTGTATGTATATTGTAAATCCCTTAGAGAAGATCACTACGAGGTAGTTATTATTATTATTAATAAAAAATCTATTTGCATTTCATTGCCAATAGCTACACTGAATTGTTATGCACCACATGGTACCAAATAGCTTTTAAAAATCTCCCACCTCTGGGCTGGCGTTTTCCTAGGTCGTCAGGCTTCTCCTAGGAGTCTTAGTGTATTCTGAAGAGGGTCCTGTGCTCTTGCTATGCTTGATAGGCTCTTCATTTTCAGAATGACTCAGCTTGACACAGTGGCAGGGTCTGACCTCAAGGTTTGCGCCAGGAGAAATCTTCCCCGAAAGTCAGTCAAGGAGATGTTGATGTTAACAGACAGGAGGATTTTTGCCCTTCTCCTCTCTCTGCTCCTCAAGTATATACAGTACTTGGAAGTTGCACTGGGCACAGAGCTTGTAGCTAATTGTCTGTCCCTTGCTATAGTATTTTTTTTATATAAAAAAAACCCCTTTCCTTGTGAACACATTGCTTTGGGGAATGCATGAATGCTGGTCTCTTTTAGCAGTTTGAATGTACTGTATAGACCAGGCACCCCCAAACTGCAGCCCTCCAGATGTTTTGGCATACAACTCCCATGATCCCTAGCTAACAGGACCAGTGGTCGGGGAAGATGGGAATTGTAGTCCAAAACATCTGGAGGGCCGAAGTTTGGGGGTGCCTGGTATAGACACTGACGTTTTCCACATCTCATCAAATCTGTAAGTGAGATGGATGAATTTTAAGATGCATGTGTGGAGGGCGGGAGGGTTGATTGACATCACCCCTCGTGATGCCAATTTATTGTAATATACAGATAAGATCATAGGACCCAACTCCTAGGGGTTGAGGTCCCTTTGCCCTCCAATAAAATGTGTGCCCCCCAAGTTGATGGTCATTGCCATTCAAATGGTGTATGTGCACCTTGACTTGTTTATGTGGGGTGGGGCTTACCTGCCTCCCCAATACGTTATTCAAGTTGGCACCCCTGGATAAAACATTTAATAAATCTTAGATTGCTTATGAAGTTGCAATGCTGAAATTTTCAGAAAGTAGATAAAATTAAGGCTTCTTGTCAAAGGAGGCTTTCCAGGTGTGTTGATAACATGACCCTGACAGTCACAAGCCAAAGTCAGTCATGGGATGACAATTGTGCCCCCATGCTGATCCCTGCTAGTCTTAACAGCCAAGTAGTTAGTGTCAGAATCAGTGTAGCTGATGCAGGCAAAAAAAAAACCCCAATTGCTATACAAAATCTGGGCATCCTCTTCCTGGGTACCTCCCACCCACCCCTGCCCGCAGCTCCCCACAACATTTCTGGTTTAGTGCTAAACTGCAACTATGGCAAGAGAAGACTGGTCAGCAAAAAGCTAAATCACAATAAACTACGAAGCTACATTATCAATCATTTGGTCTGCATTCATGCAGCCAACTTATTGCTCTATAAACTGATTCCCCTAACATTCAGACACCACATTTTGGGGTGATTCTGACAGCGCTGGTCCAGGATATTTTGCTCATTGGGGCAAAGGATAGTTCCTTCCTCCCACACCACCTATTTTGCATATAGAAGCCAACCAAATTGGTACAGTAGTTTATTTCATTTATTTAGACAATCTCTTTACCACTTTGTTAGCTAACACACTTGATAACTAAAAATCATTTCTAAGTGGTGTACAGCAAGCTAAAACAAATTTTACAAACATACACAATAAAACCATTAATACAATAATAACTAATAAACATCTATATTGCTATATCTTCCCCATCCCTCTCCCACAGTAAAGGTAAAAAGTTCATAAAATGATAGCCTTAGTGCCCATACAGCTTTGGGTTTTGTTTTCTCTGCAGGTATTATCATAAAGCAAGATAAGGCTGCTCTGTTTCAGTGGCATTTGGCCATTGTGGGTTATATTAATAGCATACAATCCAATCACTCACTGTGAAACTTTAGAACAGGCTGGAGATATCAGTATATTGAGCATGTACTGTCTGGAGTCCTATAAGGCCTTCAAAGGCAGCTCCTTTTCTCAACGCTGTCCAAGCTTGGGAGAGCTGTGCTGCAAACCACACTAAGAGGCAAAATGCTACAGTGTCCTCTTTTTGACCTAGTGTAGGAATCTTAAGTCTTCATTATGGAGACACTCCTGACATTTACAGCGCCTGTGCCAGCACTATAGATAACGGAGGCAGTAAACCAGTTCTGTTCCATGTTACTGTTCCAGGTGCAGCTTCTCAGTCCCACTGACCTTGCCTGGCCAGTGGTGATCATGCTGTGTCACCCAAGCCCGAATCTGGGAAAACAGGAAGCTAAGATCATAAAAACATACCCTCCAACATTTCTCTGATGAAAATAGTGACGTGCTAGTCAACAACAACAACAACAACAACAACAACATTTATACCCTGCCCATCTTCTGACTGGGTTGCCTCAGTCGCTCTGTGCGGCTTCCATCATAAAAACACAATAAAACATTAAAGATTTAAAAAATTCCTGTACGAAAAACAAGAAGGTAAATAAAAAGTGGGAATTCCAAAGTATTTTCTCCAGAGCTGATGTTGGGGGCACATGGAAAGTTGCAGAGAGAAGAGAGGAAGGGAAAATTCCACCCCACAAATCTAATTCTGTGCTGCTCAGGCACAAACACTGTTGGATACAGCCTATAGCAATTTCAAAAACAAACTCATTTTATTGTTACATTATATTGAAAATTGCTATATGTGTGTGCGACACACACACACACACACACACACACACACACATTTTAATTAAAATAACAAACTCACTGGTTGACCTTGGAGCAGTTACTATCCAACCAACCTATTCCACAGGGGGGCGGGGAAAGAGATGAGGGGAAGGAACCAGATGTAGTACCCTCATTGGAGGAAAAATGGTATAAAAATGTAATTAATGACATCTCAGTCTGCAGGGTGGCCTGAGGTAAGCCACTATTTATTTAGCATTGGCCCCTCATACAAATAAAGATACAAAATGGGAACAACAACAAAATGTTGCAGTGAGGAATGGCCTGTTCCAGCCTGCCAGCCAGGCTCTCTCCAAATATTTTCCATCCCCCTTCACCCAAGTTTTCCATTCCTCTATCTTTCTCCCTGCTTTTGCACCCTGTGCTAGACAGATAGAGCCAAATGGTTAAAATATAATTTGTACTGCCAGCTAAACACGTGCAGTAAAGGCGAACACATTTCCCCTAGTGCTGGATATCCTCTGGATTAATTCACCTTGGCCAACTGATGTGTTAAAATTCAACACTACCTGTGTACACTTTGCCTTTTATAAGTCTTTGTTAAGCTGTTATTGCAGAAACACTTGACCCAGTGTCATGCGGACAGCATAAAGTAGAAGAGGAAGTCAACTGCTTGTGCATTCATCTGTTCCGAAAAGCGAGCATGACTTTTTGCAGAGTGACATGCCAGTTTCGGCAGAAGTTGCTGGTGCAAAAGGCCAGCCCCCACAAAGTGACAGCGCTTGCTGGACCACCCCACCCATCTGCTTATATACCTCACGCTACTTTTCACCCCTTAACCCATAAAGGCCTAATTAAAACTGTTGGGTACTCGAGCATCCTTTCCCAACCTTGGGTCCTTAGCTGTTGTTGGACTACAACTCTCATCATCCATAGCCATAACCAGCAGGGCCCAGTGGTCAGGGACGATGGGAGTTGTAGTACCTCTGGGGATCCGAAATTGGGAGAGCCTGTCCTAGAGAGAGCATCCTTTCCCCCACCCAACTCCCATCAGCCCCAACTAGCACAGTCAGGGATGGTAGGAGTTGCCGTCGGAAACATCTGGAGGGGACCAAGTCAAAGAAGGCGGTGCTGGAGAAAGGAGAGTCCTCTCGTCAAATTTGGCGGGGCTTCTCTTGAGAGTAAACTTGCTTAAGGATTGCACGCGCGGGGAAGTGGGGGGGGGAGTTTGACTTCAAGAGGCCGCCAAGTTTCCTCGGGAGCAAAAGTTCCCGCCTATATATCGAGTGAGCCACGCGCAGGGGACGAGGCTGGCTCGGGGCCTGACGACTGAGAGAGAGAGAGAGAGAGAGAGAAGAAAGGGAGCCCAATTGCATTGTAAGGGAAAGAAAGAGAATTGAACGCTGGCGAGAGAGAGAAAGAAAACTCCCCGACGAGCCGGCGTCCCTCGCTCGGGCCAATGAACGGCGCGGGGGAGCGGGGAGCGTGGGCGGGGCGTGGGAGGCCTCCGCCTCTAGGGGAGATAGCGAGGGCGGCCGGGAGGGAGAGAGTTGTTCTTCGGGCCGCGACTGGAGGAGCAGCTGCTGCAGCTGCTCTGGCGCTCGGCTGAGGGGCGGCAGCAGCAGCCTCCCTTTTTCTGGCCGCAGCCCCTGACAGGGCTTTGCTCCTCCTCGGCGCCTTACTCCCTCCCTCCTGCTGCTGTTCTCTCTTACCCTCCCCATTCGCTGGGTCTCCTTCTTCCCCGCAGATATAGCCCCCCCCCCCCGCCCTCGCCTCCTTTCTCCACCCCTCATTGTCTCGGGGAGCGCGTCGCCCAATTCCTCGAAGGGACGGGCGGGAGAAACTTGGTTATGGGTGAGGACGGCGAAGTAGCGGCGGCCCCGGCGCTTGCTGCGTCTCGGGGCACGGGCACCTCCGCGTAAGAAGAGTGAGAGGGCGCAGCGCTTCCCCAGCCACCTAGCCAGCCCCCTTCTCAGCCGGACGGAGTGGGGCTTTCCCCGGGGCGTGTTGCGCTCGTGCCGAGCAGCATCGGCAAGCCGCCTCCTTTCGGGCTGAGGTTGCCTCCTCTTGCCTCGCTCCCGGGCGGGCGCTGGGTGACTTTCTCGCCGCCCTCTTCTCCTCCTCCTCCTCCCTTCTCCCGCGCTCGTCCAGCGGAGACAGATGTGCGACCTGCTCGACTCGCAGCCGCCGCCCGCGGAGAAGAAGCTCAGCAGGATGAAAAAGTTGCGGCGAACTTTGTCGGAGAGTTTCGGCCGAATCGGTGGGTTGAGAGCGAGCGAGTTAAGCCGGGGGGCGTCGGTGGGTTAGGCTCGCTCAGCTGCGTAAGGGCGTCTATCATTATTATTTTTGCCAGCCTTCCCGGCTGCGAGGGGCGGCATTGCGTACGCCTTGCTTGCTCCTCCTTGGGTGCCCTTGCCCCGCGAGGAAGCGCTAAGGGGGGCGGGCGGGCAGAGCTCTTATTCTGGGTCGCTTTGCGGATGAAGTCCTCTTTTTCTCTTTTGACGCCCCTCCCGCTTTCAGTTTTTTGTGCAACATTTGGTCGAATACGCAAAAGTTGCTACTAGATCAGATTCATCCCCCCCCCCAAACCCAGATAAGTGTCTCAATTAGAAGTGATTCCCAATTCAATGTATTTGGGCTAACAGCCCTTAAATTTATTTGTTTTTAAAAACGTCGAGTATTAATGCTCGACACTTAACAAAACTTTACTCTGTGTTGAGTATATTTTACATCTTAGTGTAAGGTTCGATGTTAATGTATTGGAGATAATTTAAGATTAGTTATTCCTTTGCAAACCTGAACTAAAAATCTCTTTCGTTTAGGCAAGAGAGGTTAAAAGGTGGCACCCCTAATTTCTCCCCTTCACAAAAGTGCATTGAAAATGGAGTAGTGATTTTTAATTCTATGCTAATTACCGACTGTGGTGGACTTGGGAGTAGAAGTTTCTGTACTCTGTATTAACTGGACCCATGCATTCAAATAGCCTTTAGTTATGGATTTGAGTGTTATGCTTTGGGAGGGGGCGGGAATGAATAGTATATTATACATGTGCCTGATGAACCACTTAATGCACTGCATCAGTTTTTGCCAACCTGGTGCCCGCCAGATGTTTTGGCCTGCGACTTCCATCAGTCCTAGCATGGCAGCTGAGCCTGATGGGAGTTGTAAATCCAAAACATTTGGAGTACTTCAGGTCTAGTGCAGGTTGCATTACACGTGCCTGAGGTTTGCACTGAAAAAAATGTGAATGAGACGAATGTGTATCGTAGTAGCATACATTCATTGCTGCTTTGATTGACTGCAGCTGTCAAGTACGGTACATATATCATGGCAAACGTGGATTTGATGTATGAGATGACCCAGTTAGAACATGCCCATTATATTGTAGAAAGAGTCAAGAGTAATGTGGGTCCGAATGGTTTATAACTTGAAACTACTCATATTGCATGAGCATAGCTGCCAAGTTTTCCCTTTTCTCGCGAGGAAGCCTATTCAGCATAAGGGAAAATCCCTTAAAAAAGGGGATAACTTGGCAGCTATGCATGAGGCACTATGAGGCACTCTCCTCTCCTATTATGAGAAGGAATGAGTCACAAATGTAAGGTAATCATCCCAAAAAGAAAAAGATAACAAAATGTGCAATGAATGAGCAGCAGTATTTGGAAATTATTTTGAGGGGTAACCTCTTTTTTTGGGTGGGGGCTCCGACATATCCACTGTTAATATTGTTATAGCAAAAGGAACATCTCTATTTTATTAGGCCCTGTTCTGTAATTAAAAACCAAAGTGGGACATGCAGTGCCACTTAATTACCGTACCTAGTTTCTGCTGGTGGAGTATAAATAAGTGAGAGCTGAGTTTTCCAAACGGCTTAGCTGTAAGAGAGGCCGTTGTTGGAATTGTGAATTAGCTGAACTGTCAGATTCTGGTCCAACTTACGGATCCAAAGTTAATTCCTTTTCCTTTAAATCTTTGCTTAATACTGTTATGAATCTGCAGTGCTGCTGGCTTGCTGACTCACAAAGGACTTGCAGGCTGACACACCATTGCGAGAGCCACACATATTTTAATTTCTGTTATTGCATCTCCCAGCCAGATTGCCAATCGGAAGTGACATAGGAATAGAAAAACGATGCCCCGTCTTCTAAACTATTCCATTTGTTTCTGTTATCTTGTGACCACTGTTTTACTTCACTCAGCCCCGCCTGCCACAGAGTTCTTACTCACTTTTTTGGTATTTCTTGCTTTGTCCTGAATATCCTTTCTAGAGTACAGAGTGTGATAGTGTGCACAAAGGGAGGGGGGGGGGGTAAGCCTCTATGCTTGTGCAAGACACTTTACAGCCCTGCCTTGAACAATTCCAAGAACTCTCCCTGAGTGTGTTTACTTGGGGTGAAGTCAAAGTGTGTATAGGATCGCAGCATAAACCCTCAAATTCTGAGCACATTTCTCTCAGAAAATTCCCCTGAACTCGGTGGGTGCTTGCTTAGGAGCTTAGGAGATGGGAGCCTCGGGCCTTAGGGAGCACCCTGTCTACAGCCATACACTCCTTAGTGGTCCTGCGTTGTTCCCTTCTTGAGTGCTTTTGCCAGGGTGCAGTGTGAGGCTGATAATGCCTCTTGCTTCCCTGGATGTGGACACGACTATGCAAGTGTGGGTAAAAGCCAGCCTGTTAGAATTTTCATTCATTGCCTCTGAAAGGAATGCAGCCTGCAGGCTGAAAAAGGGCTCCCCACCTCTGAACCCGCTGTCCTCATTACCTATGGCTTTACTTTATTGTTAAAAAAAAAACTGGATAACTTAACAGGGCAATCATCTGAGAAAGTTTGCTCAGAAAAGGAGACACTCCCACTTCAGTGTGCCGTCAGCCTGATAGGGAAGCATCTGGGATCATTCAGCAGTGTAAGAAATGAAATGTAATAAATGGGGAAGGGCTGTAGGCAGGGTGGATTTAGGGCTGTGAAAATGGTGTGCATGCACTGGGCTCTCAGTCTATGCACTGGGCTTTGGGAAGGAGCTGTGAGGCTCTGATAGGGTCCTAGAGTCCTCCTGCCTCTTTCCCAGAGCCTATGTAGTGCTTTCCAAGCTTTGAGAAGGAGGTAGGAAGGTTTTAGGACCGTATTAAGAGCCTCACACCTCCTCCCCAAAATCAGAGAGGTCTAGATGGAAACTGGTGCTGCTGCTGTTGTTGTTGTTGTTGTTGTTTTGTTTTTGATGCACTTTGAAAAAATAAGTTGGGGTGAACAAACAGGAAGGGTGTTTCTTGGTGTCAGATGAGATGAGAAATCCCAGTCTATCATTTTCTACATACTCCTCCTACTTAAATTAAAGTATTTATATATTAAAGTATTTACTTGCTGCCCACATCCATATTTCTGATGTCACTAAACAGTTCTGGGCTTTGGGGTTTGGTTTTTTTGGCTGCCCGCCTTCTTGCCTGAAATGAAACCCTAGTTACAGCTTCTTTAGGCATAAGCTAACATTTCCCCGTAAAATTGTTTCCACTTTGCCCTATTGGCAAATGCTGAACTTAAAAAAAGTATGTCTTGACAGTATAAATTGTTTTCTAGTCATTGCAAGCAGCAGTGACTTAGAAAAGGGGTGTAAAAGGATGTCTGATAGAAATATGCAATAAGCTTCTGTTGGGATTACTTGGTGTGTATGTCATTCCTTCAAATTAAGGTAAAATATAAGCCAAACTCATATTACCTGACAACTCTGAATGCTTAAAATATTACCTTGTTTGGGATGGCACAAGGACCCGAGACCCCTTTGTTGAAGCTACAGTTAGATTAGCCATAGCAAGGAAGGATTTTTTTCATTTTTCTTTTCTTTTTTTTTGGTAGAGGGTGAATAATGCAGTTTGAGATAACAAATATATAAGGTACAAAACTTAATCTGAGGGTTCTTGAAAATCTGGCACAAAACAGATAATTTGGATCCTGTTTTTCTCTCTGTGTGTTTGGCAAGTTAGCTTTCATGCATTCCCAATATTCCTTGCTGTTCTGCAGCTTGCTATCCACACACTAGGGCAGGCATCCCCAAACTTCGGCCCTCCAGATGTTTTGGACTACAATTCCCATCATCCCTGACCACTGGTCCTGTTAGCTAGGGATCATGGGAGTTGTAGGCCAAAACATCTGGAGGACCGCAGTTTGGGGATGCCTGCTCTAGGGAGACCTTGAAAGATTGTACCTAGGCTGCATTTTTCTGTTCCTCCCCAATCACTTCTCCCTCCTCCAGTGATGTCCATTCAGAATGGCAGGGCAGGAGGGCCAATAGAGCAAAGCCAAGCCCAGTGGCAGGCAGAGCTAGCTATTTCTGATTTTGCTTCTATCCTCTTCTCCAAAGGCAACACGGGGGCTAGGGAGGAGGAAGCTGACAGCCGGTTTAGCCACCTGAACTGGTTGTTAGTAAGAAGGCAGGAAAAGGGGTGGTGGTGGCTGAGACTGGTGGGGCAGTGCTCCTTTTGCTCTAATGGACCGGACTCCACTGCCTCCGCCCTCCTCTGCCTTTTCCCATTTTGGGCATGTGTGCAAATATTTCTGAACCTGAGTACATATACATATAATGTACATATACATATATTTTCTGGGAAGAGTGCAGGAGAAAATATTTATCAACCTTATCCAGCTAGTTACTATGTTTCACAAAAGGCAAAAAGGAAAAGGTTGTGGATTTTTGGGGAGAGGTTAGAGAGCAATATCAACTTTCCTTTTTGTTGTTGTTGTTATTTTGCTTTTAATGAGGTCTTGTGTAAAGCTGATGGTGATGACGACGACACACACACACACATATAAAAGCCAAATGTAAGTGCAGTGGTTATAGTCTCCCAGGTAATCCCCCACATTTGCTTCGTGGTGTCCTTGAGCGAATAACTTCTCCAAACTGGGCATGAGGCAATCAGTGGTATTGCATTTATTTGGTTTGGTGCTACCCAGCAACAAAAAGTTCAGGGTTGTGCTTGGGTGAGGAGACAGCGGAGATAGGGTTTGGTGACAAGCAACCCACTGAAATGGTAGACTGTTGACCCCACAAAATGTGCTCATGTCTCCAGGATTGACTGGATATGTACAATGGCTATATTTACTTATCAGATTTTCCATGGTAAGAGGAAATCCCGATTAGGCCCACATGTGGACATGAGCAATGCTCGTTTCAGGATAAACTCCTGCCTAGATTCCAGTATCTTGTGTTAGAATCCCTGATATGTAGCAGTTCCTTAATTCTGAAGGGGGCGGGTTTGAGGTTTGAATGTATTTGGTGCACCTATCCAGACAGATGATTTGGTTACACTTGTCCTTAAATTTGTTTTAGCTAAGCATTACTGTATTGCTAAGCATTTGAAAACCAGAAACCCTTGTGGATCTACTGCAAATCATCTAGCAATCTGCTAGTAGATTCTGATCTACCTTCTTCTCACCCCTTTCTGCAGTTCTTAATCGCTTGATTGCATGAGCGCACTGGAAATAAAAGTAGGCTGTAACTCTTAAGTTGTGACCACTGCATTGTGTTTAGGAGTGAGGTCCATTCATTAATTATAAGAAGTTGAGAAGAGTGCAGACCTTGTAGGCCAATACTGTATCCTGTTTCCCACATTGGCCCAGCCAGAGACCCCCAAGAAACCACCTACAAGACCTAAAGGCAATAGCCCTCTCAGGCTGTAGTAGCTGGCATTTATTGCCTTTAATCCTGGATTTGCCATTTATCTGTCATGGCTAATAGCCATAGATAGGCCTGTTCTGACTGATGGCCATTGCCCTATCTTGTTCTAGTGACTTCCATAAACGAATCGTGCACTGTGCCTTTGGGTCCCCTGAATATTATTCCTGATTCATTTTCGTTGGTGGCTAGCCTACAGTTCTAATATTACTGGATAATGGAAAAAAATATTTAAAAAAGCAACACTATTCCCTCCCTCCCTAGTTATCTTTTTTCTCTCTCAAGTAGAGATAGGCAGCCTGTGGCTTTAGGCATAAGTGGCCTTTGGGATAATTTCTTGCATTCCTTGGCTTAGTTTGCAAAGGTGGAAAATACATTGTTAGCAGGGAGGATATAAAAATGGGATTAGGAATGGGAGACGAAGGCAGAAAAATGCAGAGAGAACAAAACTCACTTTTGACATGGGTTCTTACCCTCTACTAGTATGATGCCTCCATATTCTGAGGAAATGCAGCTCATGAAAGGTTGCCCACTCCTGTTGTATACCAAAGAGCCCCAGGCACACTATAGACACCAAGGCCACAATCCTAATTCCTGGGAGTAAGTGCCCTCAAGTGTCATTGGACTTCTGAGTAGATCTGGTTAGGATCTCATTGTTAAGGCACCCAACCACACCACTGGTTGTTTTCAGAAGTGACTCTTCTGAATGCTTGAACAACACTTTCTTGGGCTCCTAATAAAACCCATGGAAACTGTTTTAAGAGCATTCTGAGTAACGGCCCTATGCAATTTCTAAATGTTTCAGAGACCAAATGGAATTAATTGCAGACTTCACATTCTGCTTGCACTGGGAAAATTAAGCATTTTAGGATTTGATCCAACTTTTGTGCCAGTTTGTGTCACAATCTACTTAAATATAAGCCTGTCTTCAAGGAATTTCGGAGCAGTTTGTGCATAGTTCTCAGGTAGTTTCCACCCAGCAATTTACAAGGCTAAACCTGCTTGGTTTCGTTAGCAGAATTGCATCACATGTCATTGGACTGGAACGCTTTGCTAAGTTTGCAGGGAGGTCATATTTTAAGGATGATGATATTTGGCATGGTCTTGCCTGGGGTTTGAGGGCTGATGTTCAAAATCACCCAGTGGTTAAAAATGCCACTTCTCCGGGTAGGTAGTGAACACATGGTAGGTAGTGCGATTGCCCCTTAGTTGCATTAATGCAGAACGATAGACAGCTGCTAGAGATAGACAACAAAAGATCTGTTCTCCCCTTATGAAATTGCTAATATTTTTTAGATCTTCTTCAGAGGCCCTGCTCTGGATGCTGCATCCTTCAAAGTTTAGGTGGGTGGCAATCGGGTGCAGGGCCTTTTCTGTGGTAGTTCTGTCTCTCCAGAGGTGTCTGCCTGGGGCTTGCCCCTCTGCATTTTGGGAGCTGGTTGAAGCCCATCTAACTGCATTGCTATTGCTGCTGTTTTTTAATGCAGCTTTTTGGTTTATATTTGTTCACTTCTCTTAAGGCTCTGAGTTGTCCTGGGTGCATATGTGGAGAGGCAACATGTAAATGTTTTGAATAAATGCACCTTAAAGGCTTAAGTGTGTACATAAAAATATTTGTGTGTAAGGAACTCTTTATCTTTTGTTGTGTGTGTGTGTGTGTGTGTGTTAAAGATCATGTATTTTGGTAGTAAGCTGGCGTGAGCCAAGAGTGCAGGAGTTAGTTTAAAACTCAAGAATTTGGCTAGAAGTTTAATCAGCAAGGTGGTAATAGCCATCTTGTAAAAGCTGAGCATTTTTCTTTTGTATGCTAGTAACTTTGTTTGCTACCAGCTAATTCAGCTGCTGCAAGTTAGATGCTGAGCTACAGCTGTTCTCAATTTCTCTCCTGTTTCACTCCTGTTGTCTGGGTGTTTAAACATAATGTGATTTTCTCACTCCTTGGTGATAAGAGTCTCTAAGTTGCCTTTCTGTGGAAAAAGCTACAATGTATAGCTTGAACTGCAGGAAAAAAGATGCATTTTGACAATTTTATTGTTAAACTGTGAGCAGACTTGTCCCCTTCGTCTAATGTTTTAGCTACCTAGCTGGAAGTTCTAGTTAGCGCTACTACTACTGTACTACTACCGTACTACTAAAATTTGTCAATGTTAAGTTTGTAAATAGTCACATATGCATTTTAGCTATACTTTTGACATATTTTTTACTAGAAAATTAAAAGTTAGGGTGGGCCATCCTTTATCTGCTGAGATGGTAGGAGTAAAGCAATGCAATGTGATCATGCATGCAAGACTCCACCCTACCCCCCACCCTCGTTGGACCTCATACCTGAGACCTGGAAATGAATCCTCCATATGTACTCATCTTCTGTGAAGTGTTCCTTCAGTCATAACATAATCTAGGGATCCTCATCTGACAGCGGATGCCTCTGGTGGTTCTCCATTTACAGGGCACCACCACAGAAAAGGCCCTGCCTCTGGTTGCCTAAAGTCCAACATTCTATAATGCCACAAAATCTGTCCCTGATCTAAGTTAATGGATATATTCATATAGATGAAGGCAGGCCTTCACCTATCCATTAGACAGCTACCCATTCTTCTCCCCTGTTATTAATTTTGAACCATTTATGAGTGGGCCATAAATATGGGTGTAGCTTAGACTTCACCATCCTGGTGTCCTCTCCATATGTTTTGGGCTTCAGCTCTCATCAGCCCTAGGCCATCTCCTCTGCATTTTAGTTGCCCAACTCCATGTGGATAGAAGGAGATGGAGATAAGTTATGGGGAAGTGTGGCAATACATTAAGCAAGGTGTATTATTGTGTAATTGTTGATTTCATACAGATGGAATACACTATAAGCAAACAATGGATGGCAAGGCGTTCGCAATAGCCTTATTGAACTATCAGCTTCTGGCATTTCACTTGCAATCTCCCATAGTTGTGCTTAAATGAAAGCAGAAACATGCAGATTCAAGTCCTGCTGAGCTAGAGGAGACAATGAATGTTGTATTATAACTTAATAAAGGGTTTTTTTCCCATGCTTGCTGTGCAGTTCTACTAACCTATGAACATTTTGATCTTTTTAGTAAAGTGTTATGCAAGTAAATATTCAATAAATGCAACTGGGGCAGGCAGCCCTTTTTTGTTAAGGGCTCTGTTCCCTTGGAGGTAATCTGTTGCGAGGTGCAAACAGACAGTGGGAGGGGCTGGAGAAAAAGTGGGCAGAACCTTCTCTTTCTTTCTGTCCTTCTTTCTTCTATTTCCTATTATTCCTTGCTCCGTATATGAAACGGCCTGTAGATCAGAGGTTGCCTACCTGTGAAATGCAGATAAATATTTCTTCTAATTTCCCCCGTCCCTAGCTCTTTGCTACTGGTTGAAATACAGTGCAGATATAACCAGTTTTCTTTTCTTTTTTGTAGCCTTGAAGAAAGATGACAACGGCTTTGATGAGGTAGGTGAAATGTTTCAGGCTGTTTTATTTTACTATTAAAAGTTGCAGTCGTTTACTTCACTATCTTTCATTTCCCTTCTCTTCAGATGTAGTTTTTGACAAAAGACACTGAGATGAGTACTGGATTCCAAACAGGATGGAGCTCATGTTTATATATTTTGCCTTCTGATGGAAAAAAAATTTTCCATTCAAATGAGAAAAGCCTAGTCCAGCCTTTGCCAACCTGCGTGGCCTCCAGGTGTGTTGGATTGCTGCTCACATCAACTGCAGCCAGCTTCAGTCCAAAGAACCTAGGGCTTACCTGTTTGGCCAAGGTTGGCCTAGTGGTTCTTGTTGAAAACTAACATGAGAGAGATGCATATATATATATCTCCATTTCCAATTTCTCCATATTTATTTATTTACAACATTTTCGTGCTACCTATCAAATAAGTCCTCTGGGTGGTTATCAGTTGGTAAAATACAGAACCACAATCAAATAACATCAGGACAAATGTAATTTATATTCCAAACCTTGCTGTTCCACTGCTAAACTTCCCGAGGAGAGATCTTTCGGAGTTTAACTCACTTGCCAGTACAAGTTTGGATCACCAAAAGATAGTTGCAGATGGGTAGAGTGTCTCAAGTATTTCCTTGCGATTATGCATTTGTTTGGATCATCTAAATGAAAAAATTCCTTCAGTAGCACCTTAAAGACCAACTAAGTTTTAATTTTGGTATGAGCTTTCGTGTGCATGCACACTTCTTCAGATACAGTGAAATAGGAGTCCCCATCTGTTCATATGCATGGTCTTGTATCCTCCTTTTATGAAAACAAGCAGGGATTTTTAATTTACAAATTTATGTTTTGCTGTGAGTTCCATTTATTTTTGTTACATTTATAGTCTGCCTTTCCTCTGAGGAGCTGAAGTCAACATACATGGTTCCTCCCCCTCCATTTTATACTCACAACAATCCTGTGAGGTAGGGAGGCGAGAGAGAGAGAGAGAGAGACTGGCACAGGACCAACCTGTGACCTCTGTAGCCAAGTAGGGATTTGAACCCACATCTTTCAAGCTATAGCCAAACACTCTAACCCCATTAAAGAGAGAGAATACTATTCTTACTATTCATGGGGAAAGACTTATGGGGAAAGACGTATGTTTTTAACTGCCCTGAGATCTATGGGTTTAGAGCGGTATATTTTTTAAATGCCAACACATACCTCTGGTGCTTAAAAGCTTACACGACTGCCCATATAAGACCTGGCCAGGCTCAATATTCGTTTAAAGGTAAAGGTAATGCGACCCCTGACTGTTAGGTCCAGTCGCGGATGACTCTGGGGTTGCGTCGCTCATCTCGCTTTACTAGCCATGCATAAAAGGCCGTGAGTGAGCCCAAGACTGTGCGACTCCCTCTCAACTGAGACCAGACAGGTGCAGGTCTTGCTGAACTTGAAGTGCCATGACACAGGCTTTAAAAAAAATATTATTCCAGCAGGCATAGTAAGGTTGCATTCATGTGTGTGTGTGTTTTATGATTATTTTGCAGTTTTATACTGTACGGTTTGCTTTATGTACACTGCTTAGAAATGCCAATGAATTAAGTGGTATATGAATGCCCTAATTACTTAATTAAAGAGAAAACCAGAAGTCCAGTCCAAAATGAGCAGATGAAACTTGTGCTGGTTCGCAAGGAGCACTTTCAGTTGACTGGTACTGTTGGTTTGGAGAATCCCTCCGTTTTTCAGTTGAGATTTCTTCTCCAGAAGAAAATGCACAGAAGAAAAGACTCATGACTGCTGTTGGTGAATCTGATAACTTGACCTCCTCAAAAATCTGGTCCTACAGGGCGTTGAACCCTTTCACTTTTCCTAATGTTGTTGCTGATGAAATGTTTGGTGACCAGTGGATAATGGGTCCCAAGACTAGGTTTGCAGAAATCGTTTTAGGCAAGGCAATCTTGACACTCTGTCTGATTTAGGACTTTAAAATTTGAGCATCTCAGCTTTGAGAGTGATGGAAAGTGAAAGTATGTGGGCACATGGGTGATGTGAATGTGAAATACAAAGAAATAGAATATGGTACTCTGGAAAGGAAAGGTACTCAAAGATTAGGAAGTCAGTGAATCTCTTGCTCGCTGAGCTTGTGGGTCTGGATATGTAGCTTCCCAGAAAGCACCAGAAATGGTATCTGAGCACAAGCACTATAATTGTTTTGTTAAAAGCCTAGCTCATAAAACCTACGAGTAAGCTAGTATCATACTGTTCTTTTTTTATTTAATAAAACACACACACACACACACACACACACACACACACACACACACACACTGTGTTCATTGTTTCCCCGCTTTCGAGGAGACTAGATAGTTTCAAGCAAAACTGACAGGATGTTAGAATTACGGTACCGTACTTAAAATTTCATAATAAAGGAAGAAAATATTAAAACCCTTCATCAACTTCTTGTCTCAGACGGAATCTTTTTTGTGATTTTTTATTTTATTTTTAAGAATGCACTTGATACATTTAGTAGATGCTTTCTTAGGCATGCATTGCCAGAGTCTGTAATGCTAATTGTGTAAATAAGAGCTTCTAAAAGCTCTGTTGCTCCTACAAGTGAAGTGAAGTGAAGATAATGAGAGGAAGGAAGAGCTTTAGGTGATATTTAACCTCTGTCCTCTCTCACGAAAACCAGGGTAAAACCGAAAGCCTCTTAATTTGTTCATGATTGTATATGGGCAGGGGTGTGGAACCTTGGGCTGTGACACCAAATGCAGTCTCCCATAGCTCTCTGTTTGGCCCTTGGCATTCTCCCCAGGTCACCCCTGTCACTCACCCTCCTCTGCATCCTCCTCCCAAGTTCTTTTGCATGTCTGGAACGTGTTCTTGGACTGTGATTGGGCCTTTCTACTTGCCTGGATTTGGATATATGTGCCAGGGCAGGGATGTAGACATCTCTGGCCTCTGCATGGTTGGAATACAGCCTATTGTCCAAAGGTAGGTTGCCTACTCACTTCTGCACCTGGACCCCCTGGCATACTGCCCCTGACAGGTTGGCCACTAGTAAGTTCATTGTTAAGGCAAGATTTGAACTGGCTCTTGCTGCTCCATTCACCTCTTGCGCCATCGTGGTATTCTGCCAGTGCATTGGCATCTTGGTTTTGTATTTCAATGGTGTGTGGTGTGGGTTCAGGGCATATGGGTTATGCAAGATTGGCAGCCTTGTGCCCTGTGGAAGCTGTGTAGGGTTGCTGGATCGTGTGGCAGATGATTTCAGTCTGCATTGCTGTGGATTGTCTAGAAACTGCTTAAGCTAAGTGCCAACTCTTGATAGATTATTGGCTAAAATGGAGTGGACTGTGTGTAAAGCATAATTACTTCTCTGCTTTCTTGACAACTTCCTTCCCCGCTAATGGGTTGTATTGGAGCTGCTCTGAACAGGGCATGCATTATAGGCTAAGGAGGGCAAAATACGTCCCCGTCCTCCCTGCCGCCCATCAACAATAAAGCAGGCAAGGCACTAAATTAAAAGTTTATATCTGCCAGAAGATTCTGGGAGCTGTCTTTTATTTAAATGATTACTTATTCTGTTCCATCTCAGGTTTATTTTGCTTTGTTTTCAAGGGGGGGGGGGTCAGGAGAACCAGTCACAGAGACTGGCTGACCTTTGTGATGGGGGGCAGCAGTGAAATAGCTGATCTCTTAACCTCTTCACTGGAAGGCAAGATGGGCAGCAATCAACTTTTTTGCTGTTTCTTTGCTTTATATAGTAAGCTATTGATTTTTACACACAAACAATGCTTCATCGGTGAAAAGGAGGTCGTTCTTCTGCCCCTATGCACCAGGATGCCGATGTAGAGATTGTGTGTGTGTGGGGGGGGGGAATCGGTGAAGTGCAAAGGGATTTGATATGAATGGGAAGCACAGATTTTAGTGCAGTGTGTAGGAAATACAAAAAGAATGATAAATGGGCCCGTGGGGGGTGGAGGACAGTGTGAAAAACACAGAGGAAAGTTCTGACCAATTCAGCTGTCTAGGTTCTCTGGAAGTGATATGTTTGGAGTGTATAGAATTTGTCTTCCACGCATGCAGGTTTGCTATCTTGTGGGCAGGAGTGGAGTTAGTACACATGGTCTGCAGGAAGTAGTAAGTGCATAGCTTACAGGTTCCTGTAGGGCTTTAAAATATTATTATTAATTAAAAAGGATTTCTGAACAGGTAACCGGCTTCTAATGGTAACCGGTTATATCACACTTCCTGGAAATAATGTATTGACAGGATGTGTTGGGAGACGATGTGCACTTTGAAGTATTTGGTAGAAAGAGAAGTTCATAACTTATAACCTAGCAAGTAACTTATTTTACAGTCAGTTAAATGATTTGAGGTTACTGTAATGACTTCTCACCTGATTCTGAGAGGCTAGGTAGTATAGAAGCTTGAAAGATAAATGTCCACTTGTGCCATGAAGATACTGTTTACTTTAATGGATGCTCCATTTATGAATACCGTGTTTCTCATATTATAAGACATGTCTTATATTTATTTTTTCCTCAAAAAAACACACTATGGCTTATTTTCAAGGGATGTCTTATTTTTTTCTTCCTTCTCCTGCTGTGCCCGGCATTGCTGCTGCACCTATCACTATGTCTTATTTTCGGGGTATGGCTTATATTCCTTGAATGCTTAAAAATCCTGCTATGGCTTATTTTATGCGTATGTCTTAAAATATGAGAAACAGTAGTTTTTAAACAACCAACCAATTGGTGGGGTTTCTATAAAGGTAAAGGGACCCCTTTAATGTTTAATAGGTCACTGTGTCACTGTGGCCACACCCACTACTGGAATGCAGCGCCCCCCCCCCATGTTTCAGCTTCTCAGGCTGAAAAGTGTTGGCTATTCCTGATTTACTTGGATTTACAAATGCTGCTCTCTGTCTTAGAACTGTCTTACTAGGCTTCATTATCTCTGATTGTTTCACTATCAACTACCTTTGGGGGCAGAAGTAATTACTATTGTTCACGTTTTACAGGGTTGGAATGGAGACTGAGATAGTGATTGCCCAAGACTGCTGAAAGGGATGTGGTGTAGCATTCGAATTTCTGAGCTCAGAAATGTGTGTCTGCCTCTCTTGATGTTGTTATATACTTACTGATCTTCAGTGTATGCCTTGACTGTTCACGGTCGCTGATAAATAATATATTCAGTTACGGAAAACAAGGGTAGGAGGTGGTAGAATACTGCAGTAAATTTAGCAGCTGTGATAACACTGTTTGCTCTGCATTTAACAGGTTTTTGCATGACTTGCTGGAATCCAGATTGCGTTACGGTATTTGCATTGTCCTGGGATTGGATTCCAGTAGCTGCAGCATTCCATGGTATGGCAGCTCGGTTCTTGGTGTTGATGCCCGAAGTGCTTAGCATACATATTTGGAAGCAAATCCCACTGGAACGTTTGACAGAACCAGGTTCAAATTGTGCTCTAAAATACAATCTCACCCAAACCTACTATTGAGTAAATGTTGGACTGAAACTACATTTAAATCAACCGGCCTTTCTTTCATATTACCGGTAGTGTAAGGATTGTCTTGAAATCTTGCTGTTATACTCTTAGTCAGAAGAAATATAATTCTTTTCTAATGAAGATTGAACAATTGCAGAATGTTCTTCAGACACAGTTGCCAGAGTTGAAGACCCTCCTGACTTATCTTTGGAATGTCTTCACTCTGAGAGCACGGTCTTTGCTAACCTGATGCCCTCTAGATGTTTTGGACTACAACTCCCATCAGTTGTGCTGGCTGGGGTTGATGGAAGTAGTAGGCCAAAATATCTGGGTGATGGGGAAGGCAGAAATAGCAGATATAAACCCATTGTCTTGGAAGCAACGTCTTATCAATAGCTACTAGTCATGATGGCTCTACAAACATCTGGATTTCAGAGGCAGTCTTGTATACCCCTCAGCACTTGTTGTGCTGTGGAGAAACTATGGGAGAGGGCCATAGTCATCATGTCCTGCTGTACTGGGATCTTTCCAACAGGTCAGTTAGTGGTGGGTTGTCCTGTAGAGTGGAAGAGATCTTTGCCTGAGCCCTCCTCTCTCCTCTTACGTACTGTTGAAACAGTGAAGGGCCACTAAAGCCTGTTGACTCTGTCTCAACATGTTTTGTCATTCTCTTGGAATACAAACAGACAGAGAAGAGGCACCCATGTTTTCCTGGTATTGAGCAGATGGTCAGATAAAGACCGTTCTACTTCTCCTTCCCCAACCTTGTGTGGTACTTTCCAGGAGCAGATAACAGAATGGATGTATTTTCTCCAAAATACTAAGTGCGGTGAAACCTGACTCCCAATTGTTCCCGAGCAGAAGTTTTATCAAAATAACGTGGATCTGTTTAGGCAAAACATCACAAGATTTTCTTCTGTCTTGTGTAAAGCAAAGGCAAGAACAGAATGAAATGTCCATAGAAGCCAACTTCATCATGGGAAAACGCACGGCAGATGTTGAAATGGTTTCTAAAATGTTGTAAAGTTAACAATATAGTGGAAAATCCTAAGGACTGTGGAAACGCTAGCAAGAAATAAGCTGCTTTCCTATTGGGATGAAGCATGGTGACCTTTTCCTTGTTTGATCAGCTGGGTTGTGTGCATATTTCTGCAAGGGAAGCTAAAATGGTATCAGAGTTGCAGATGTGTCTCTGTCTCCGCCCAGTGATTTAGTGACCTCTAATAGATTCACTTGAGAAAACTCTTGAGAGGACCTTTTATATGCTTTTTGAAAATTGAATTTAGTCACATTTCTTCTTGTTTCCTGTGTGTCAGGAATGCATACCAAAGGGACCACAGCTTTGCATAGGATTGCTTTTCCCTGCAGTTTCTCTTAAGTCCCAGGACAGGGCTTCCCAAACTGTGGTCTGTCTGCCACCTCTGGTCAGCAAAGCTTCATTCAGATGGTCTGCGGTACCTGGGGAGAACAGGGGAGCCATGCATCAAATAGTCATATTTGTATTTGTATTGCTTCTTTTTGTTTCTTGTATTGTGTTTTAAGATGGTGTTCTGTGGAATTCAAATTGTAATACAATAAAACACAATATAATGAATAAAGGAAGCGATAAAAATACAATTAAAAATGACAGCATCTTGCACAGCATAAGCTAACTCTTCTTTCTGAGGAGCTGAGACTTGTGTAAAACAAGTTCTGGGGGAAAAAACATTTTCAGCAGAACCCAATCGGCAGTCACCTTTTTTTCAGCGAGGTCACTTGCCTCATGAAGAACAACTTGGTTCCTGTGTGGTTTTCTGGCATCAACTGTAGGCAGGGAGCAGAGGCCTGTAAATGCCTGCATCTGGTTGGAGGCTTGGAACTTCTTGATCTAACCATTAAATTAAGGGCAAAATCCTATAGTGAATACAGATGTGGATCGATACATTTTATTTTTAAATGGCTGAGTTCACACGTTAGTTTAACCCTAGTTGATGTTTAACTATGGTTTAATGCAACTAACAGCATGCAGTGCAGACTAGCAGTATGCTAGTGTGCACTGTTTAATAGTCCATGCTTTGCTCCTTCTCCACTCCAGACTTTGCCAGGAGCAACACAGCCTTGGCTTGTCGTGTCATCTGTACCCAAGCTCATGCTTCCAAACAAACCATGAACAGTAGCCAGTATTTGTTCTTGGCTTGCTTCTAATGATTTGTTTTAGGGAACGGCATTTCAATAATATATACCAGCATGCTGCTCCTTTGCATTAAACTATAGTTAAAACCATTTGCATTAAACCATCGTTTAACATTAAAGCATGCATTAATGTGACATCCAAACACATCCACTGGATGCATTTAATATGGCGGTTTGGTACTCTGTATCTGGGTGCATAAAAAGCGAAGACAGCTGTGTTGGCCCATAAGAAATGACCAATCAAAATATAATAAAACAGTTAGCAAGGTTTTGAGTTCCTCAGAACTGTTCTTCAGGCTAAACATTACACAAAGCAGTGGGTGGTGAGGGGGGAAAGCAAAAGAAGCACAACATCATCATGGTTGTATGTTGCAGCCATGAGGTCTGTGTTAACACTCTGTATCTCAAGATGGAAATTGCAGATGGAGGCAGTTTGCCTATGTCACGGCGAAGGTTCAAGGAACAAGAAGCAAGGCGAAGGTACAAGGGTCGAGGATCAAGGCGTCGGCAAGGCACGGGTCCACGGAGCAAGGATCAAGACGTCGGCAAGGCAAGGGTCCACGGAGCAAGAATCAAGGCGTCGGCAAGGCAAGGGTCCAAGGAGCAAGGATCAAGAGGCCAGATGCAACCAGGCAGGGATAGTGTTGCTGTGGCCAAGAGCTGAAGGGAAATGCTGAGCCTTTATCCCTCCCAGCTCCTGCCACCAGGTGCAGTGAGGTATCAAGTGGCCTCACCTGAGTGACCACTCCTTGCCTCTCCAGCACAAGCTGAGGTCTTCACCTGTGTGGCCACGCCTTGCTTCTCCAGCACAAGCTGAGGCAGGCCCCAGTCCTGCAAAGCACTACAGGCCCCAGAGTCTGACTCCTGCCCATACTCCTGACAGCCTAGAAAACTGTTGGCACAAGAAACTGCTGTCAAAGCTGGGCCTATCTCAATATTTAATTCTAAAGATCCTTGTATTTTGACCTCCAACCCCCAATTCCAGAATCAAGCTTTGTACAGTCTGACATTGCCTTAACATTCCTTTGGAAAAAATAAATGGCAAAAGCTACAAAACAAGCTTTCTTAGGTCAGTCTAGCTCTTCTCCGTGCTCCCCCCCCCCTCCACCGGGCAAATGCTCCTTAGGGCCCTTGGGAGGCTGTGTTGCAGTAAGACCTCTGATATTTGCTGATATCATATTTGCTTTCTTATTAAAGCAAATTCCACTAGTGTCAGCCTCATCACAAATCCTCACAGCTCAAAGTACTAATCGGGATATGATACCTGAAGGTAGCCAAATATTCGTGAACAGGCTGTGATCTCTTTCCGGCTAGATCATGCACTTTGTTCAAACTGCACCATACTAAATTGTCTCAGCAGCATAGCTGCTAAAACCAGAACAAAACGGATAACAATTGCCATGTGTAGAAAATTATTTAAGGCTGCTTCCTCAGTTATGCCCGAATACCAGTGAAAATTCATTATGGGCTATAATAGGGATGTATCTGGTAGTTAAATCTGACTGGCCATATTGGTAATACAAGCACAAACCAATTGTAAACTGTTTTTGTTTTTTTCTGGTGGTAGTTTTCCCTGAGGCAAACTGATTATTTGTATTAGGAGCTTCAGAATGGGCATACAGTCGTACCTTGGAAGTCAAATGGAATCTGTTCCAGAAGTCTGTTCGACTTCCAAAACGTTCAGAAACCAAAGTTCGGCTTCTGATTGGCAGCAAGAAGCTCCTGCAGCTGATCGGAAGCCACAGAAGCAGACATTCAGCTTCCAAAAATAGTTTGCAAACCGGAACACTCGCCTCCAGGTTTGCGGCATCCGATAACTAAGCTGTTTGAAAACTAACCACAGAAGGTCGGTGGTTCAAATCCCTGCGACGTGATGAGCTCCCGTTGCTCGGTCCCTGCTCCTGCCAACCTAGCAGTTCGAAAGCACGTCAAAGTGCAAGTAGATAAATAGGTACCACTCTGGCGGGAAGGTAAATGGTGTTTCCGTGCGCTGCTCTGGTTTCGCCAGAAACGGCTTAGTCATGCTGGCCACATGACCTGGAAAAACTGTCTGCAGACAAATGCTGGTCCCTCGGCCAATAAAGCGAGATGAGCACCGCAACGCCAGATTCGTTTGCGACTGGACCTAACGGTCAGAGGTCCCTTTACTTTTACCTTTAACTGTTGGAAAATTTATTAGGGTGCAGCAAAAGTTTATTCAGAAATAGTATCATGGCTACCTTTTTTGAGGCAGTTGGAACCACCACTCCTCTTCAAGTAACACACACAGGACCTCCTGTACTCCTTTGGCAGAGTCTAATTAAGGTGTGTGTCAAACAAATGGAGGGCGGGGTGTGCAGGCTGCACATCTCAAAATCCTCTCTCAATTCCTCAGGCTGTAATACCTGGAATTCTTTTGGAATACATAGGAATACCATGACTAAGTTGTGGCATCCAAGTTAAGCATTTTCAGCATTTGCCATCATATCTCACAATGATTTATTTTTATATGCATATATTGCTAGCTGTTTCTTTCCTTATAGATATCATTTTAGGAACTGAGACCGCTACTGGGGGAAAAAATGTTGTGTTTCAGTTAGCATCCCACCATTCCTTCCACCCCGAAATCTTCATAGTTCAGTTAGTTTCCTTTATGTGCTGCTATGCCTTGGTTCAATAAGGTGCACCCCAGGGATGCTGGTGGTAATCGCACAAAGTATATGACCTTCCTCGAAGCTCTAGAAATACCAAATGTTCCCTTCCTTTGAAATTAAAAATCTGCCTTGTTGGCTGTGGTGTTTCCTTTGTGTTAATCTTAATGGCTGTGTGCAGTTTTCATGCAAAAAAAGGAAAAGTTTCTACTGCCAAACATTGGAGCTAGTGAAATTAGATTTCCGGGGCTCCAGATTTCAGTAATCCCCTTATGGTGGGATGGAAAGAGGCAGTGCTTGCTTATGCTTAGAGAAGGAAATAAACAAGAATGCTTTTTTCATAAATGCTATTTAATCAAATCTGCCTTTGTGCTATGAGTTCATTAAAATGTTTTGGTGCATCTTCAGATAGGAGAACTTCAAAGGCAAAATCCAATTTCTACTGTTTTACCTATTCAGAATAAAAAAACTTAATTGAAACTGCTGGCAGCAGTTGTTGTTTTTTAAATGTTTAACCTCTTGCTAGTAACACCAGGGCTGATTGTAGCGGACACATTTGCAAACAAAGGAAACCTCCTGCACAGTAGTGACCTTCTTTGGAAATGGATGACCATGCAAAATTGGAGCAATGTTTTAAACATTTGCAATTAGCAGTTCTTAATGTGAGGCTCCCTGACCTGGATTGCAAATGGACTTTGCTGAAAATCATTATCCTGAACAAGGCAGGTATAGTCTACAACAGGGGTCAGCAAACTTTTTCAGCAGGGGGCCAGTCCACTGTCCCTCAGACCTTGTGGGGGGCCGGACTATATTTTGGGGAAAAAATAATTGAACGAATTCCTATGCCCCACAAATAACCCAGAGATGCATTTTAACCAAAAGGACACATTCTACTCATGTAAAAACACTAGGCAGGCCCCACAAATAACCCAGAGATGCATTTTAAATAAAAGGACATATTCTACTCATGTAAAAACATGCTGATTCCCAGACCACGGGCCGGATTTAGAAGGCGCATCTGGCCCCCGGGCCTTAGTTTGTGGACCCCTGGTCTACAACTTGCGGGATTCCTCCCCTGGCCTCCCTTTCTTCATTCTAATGGACAAGTTGCAAGGCTTCATTTTGCTTTCTGAGCTGTAGCCGCCTCATATGTACATTATAATGTCCTTAATATGATTGCTGCACTATTACCTAGCTGAGCTCTCATTTTCTTCCTTTCATGAACTCTGAATAATCTCTCTACAGTAATCTAAATTTTACACAATTGTTGTAAACGTAAGTACCAAAAGCTTTGCTGTATGGATTCTGGAAGTCCTGTCAAAATCATAATTTAAACAGTTGAAATATTGTGTGTGTGTGTGTGTGGGGAAGTTCCATAGCCTTAATTTTAATGCAAATTGACAGAACATTGCAGGGTCCTCTGGGGTGTTCATTTTTGCCTACACATTTTATAATTGCATGAGGACATCTAGCCTGGCCAGTTGGGAGGCCTGATATGTGCTAACCAGTTTTTCTGCAGAGGAAAATGTATAATCTGAAATGCTACCTATACCTCCCCCCACAACATTGGTATTTGGGGTGCTGCCATGTATTTTCCCCAAGGGAAATGCAAAAGTCTTGCCCTTGACTTTGCATTGAGGTTCACCTTGGTCTCTCAAGTCAGGCTGATAAAATTATCTGTGCTTGATCCTTTCAGATTCACAATGTAATCTGATTTCTGAAGTTAATGTAATCAAGTGGCATATAAAGTAGTGCTTTTGAAAGCTTGCTGGATCTGGTAGCAGTTAATTCCAGGAGGTAATATTTTAATGTGGTGCTAAATTCACAGCTGCCTTCTTGAGCTTTTATTTTAAACTTTGTTTTTAAGTAAAAATGCAGCTTGCAATGTTGGGTGTTGAGGAAAGTCCTGTTAAATGTGAACTGCTTTCTGAAAAGAGCTCAAGTTGATAATTGGTGCTAGCCTTTTAACTCACAAACTAGCTGCAGAGATGGGCAAAGTTAAGCATTACATAGTCTGGCAGCTTAGTAAGAGTTAAGCATGTACTTACCTATCTCCCACTGAAATAAAAGGGACTTATAATCGTTTGGCTTCAGGCTGATCCATGATCTAAGCTAGCTCTGGTTTTTGAAAGTGGCTTGCAAGGAACATGGGTTGATGGTCTGCCACATAAATTTAGTAGTACACATTTCATTCAGAATTACAAAGCAGTTAACAATAAAATATCTGTGCTATAAGATACAATGTTCACATTACACTATAGGCATAATGCTTACTCCTAAGTCTACATTGTTTGGGAACAAGTTAAAAAGCACAGGTCCCAATGTTGTTCCTTGGGAGACTCCACTTTCTACAGTACTTCCCTTGATTTGGAGAACTGTCCATTTATTCCTACTCTTTGCTTTCTGCAACCAATTCCTGTTGCATGACGGTACCTTTCCTCTGACTGCTAAACTTAGGAGTCTTTGGTGAGGTACCGTATATTTCCGTCTATAAGATGCCCCTATGTATAAGATGCCCCCTATTTTGGGGGACTCATATTTTAGAAAATGGGGAGAGATGGCCCCGTATATAAGACGCCTCCTAATTTTTGACATTATTTTTTAGGGGGGAAACCTAGTCTTATACACGGGAAAATACGGTATTTTGTTGAAAGCTTTGTGAAAGTCCAAGTACATTATGTCAACCAGATCACCTCTATCTGTATGCTTGTTGACACTCAAATAATAGGTTGGTGAGACAGTACTTTCCCCTGCAGAAGCCGTGCTAATGCTGCTTCAGTATGGCTTGTTCTTATGTATGCTTGGTTATTTTATCTTTAACAATACTTTCCACCAGTTTTCTGGGGACAGCTAATTGGCCTGTAATTTCCAGGATCCACCCTGGATCTCTTTTTAAAAAATTGGCGTTACATTGGCTACTAAGTCCTCAGGCCTTTGAAGCTGATCTGGGGGACAAGTTACATATTTTTTTTTAGAAGTTGAAACGTTTCACATTTGAATTTGTTGAGAACTCTCAGGTGGATGCCACACACCCAAATATTTCTTCACATGATTTTTTCTTGGAACACCAATAATGGGATTGCTTCTTCCACCCACAACTGAGTCAGCAGGCTATATTAGGGGGCCCAGGACAGGCTGTGTAACAACAGACAACTGGGGGTAGCATTTGCTGAACGATGCATCTGCCTAATTGTAGGACTAGCCCTACACTTACTGTAACTCTATCTGGTGGGTACCTGTCTTTGCTAATCACAAGATTGCCTTGCAGCTCCTCCCACTCCTGGAAGCAGGAGCCTGAGAACTGGGCACAGCTCTAGGGCAGTGTTTCTCAACCAGTGTGCCTCCAGATGTTTTGGGACTACAACTCCCATCATCCCTAGCTAGCAAGACCAGTGGTCAGGAATGATGGGAGTTGTAGTCCCAAAACATCTGGAGGCACACTGGTTGAGAAACACTGCTCTAGGGAACTATATTCTACTCTCCCCCCTTTAATAATTGTTGTGCCAATTGTACGTGGCAAAAGATGGCAACTAATCAAGTCCTTAGTGCCAGCTTCCTTGTTGCCATCTCCTACGTAGGTCCAAAGGAAGTTCTTGCAACAACTCTAACCCTTTGCTTTGTGGTTTAAATAATAATAATGGGGATTAGATTAGATCAATAGTATTCAAGATGGTTCCATATGCAGATGATATTTCTGTGATATTTACTCAACTGGAACAATATTTTCCTGAATTGATATCACTTTAGTTGGATATTGTGTTAGACTGAATTACAGCATAGTACATTAGAGCAGATCATTTTTTAATATCAACAATGATACTAGGGACCATTTATCTAATATAAGTGGAATTGTGTGGCGTTATATACTAGTTTGGGTATCTCGATGCAACAAGGTTTACAATCTCATTGAAGATGACCAAATTGAACTGTATAGTTTGATACAGGTTGACATAGCAAGTTGGTCAAATCTTGATTAGGTAGAGTAGCAGCAGTTAAGGTGAAAATACTTTCTAAAATGTTGTTTGTTCATTAATCTGCTACTTTCCATTGAAGCTGTATTTAGTAGCCAATTACAGAAGCGAATTTTGAAATATGTCTGGATGAGTAAGCTTCCAAGAGTGGCTATTATATTATAATGCAGTGAAATTAGCTTTGTATGAGTGGTGCTAACCTGATAAGAAGACAGAGCAAGAGTATTAATATGTGTGTTTGTCTTAAACTAATTATAACAGTTTCAAAAAAACACAACTATAAAGAATTGAAGATCCTGACATGTGTTATATTACCTTTAATGATGTCGTACGAATATAAATGTTATATTCCTCCATTGGTGTCAGCATTTCATTATTTGCTCACGAAGAACTATGTTAGCTATGTGGATGACCTCACAATATGGAAACAAACCTTGTCAAATTTGATTATTGCCCAACTTAAAAGGAAAACTTTTAAAAGATGACTTGCCAGTGGCACTTGGGCTCCGCATAAGCTGAATATTAGTTATTCAAATGTGCCACCCTCTTCATGCTGATTTCTTTCATACATTTAGTTCCTAAAGATTATCAGATAGGTATTTTAAAATTTCAATTTACAGAATATTGGTTTCCTTTGGACCCCAGAATTATTTTCTTAGGATATTTAAAAGAAGTGGTAGAAAGTAGATTTATAGATAATTCTCAGTTTACGGATACCTGGAAAGGTTTAAAATATATTTACCGGTACTCCACAAATCTCGGACAGGCTCAGATTGGTTTGGAAAACAGCTATATTAGCAACACTAGCATGTTTTGTTTTGTTTTTACTAAAGATCACTTCATATTTCAGATGCTACTATAAGAGATAATCTTTCTATTAACTTCTAGAACAAGAAATTTCAAAGTAACATACCATGATAATTTACAGCACACACTTTATTTTTATATTTGTAGTAAATTTATATTGTTCCCATATCATGTTTATTTATTCAGTGTCTATCTGTTCACTGTCTAAATATCCAAAAGTTGACTTTTCTTCTGGTCTTTTTATGTTACATTTTATATTCTGTTTGAAATCTTGTAGTTCTATATTTTTATACCATCCTTAAAAGTATACATTATTAAAAACAAGAAGCAAAACCTGGATGTGTCCCAGTCATGGAATGAGCACTGATCAAATGAGAATTTAACCATGTCCCAAATCCAGTAGCTGGAGGCCTTAAGATGAACCAAGCATTAGGTTTTTTTCTCGTAATGTGTAGTTGTATAGTAATAATAACGGATCACAGGTACACTGTAAACATGTGTGTGTGTATATTATAAACATTCATGTTGAGTATTACCAGTCCTAAAGCTGATATTAGTTTCTGAGCATCCTATTTCAAGCAGACTTCCACTTTTCTTTTTAAAAAACCATTTAGTACAAACAGGTTGCTGGGCATTTCTCAATTGTATAAACTCATGTTTAGATGTTAAAATGTGCTGTGCCTCATATAATAATGAAGACGTTCCTTTGATGTAGCCTTTACCACCCCATTTTCCTAAACCTAATAAGATTTTCAGTGCAAAACAGTGCATTTTTTCATCAAAAGATTAAAGCTCATTATTTCCCACTAGCTTGTTTATCCCATAATTTGCCACTGGTCTCCCATTCTTTGCTGTGAATGAATATTCCATAGGTCTTCCAAATCTTTTAGATGAGCCTTTACCATTTTAGATAATTGCTGGTCAGTCTTCAATATTACATTCTTGGGCAAGGTCAGGGCCGTCTTGAGCAGATCGCACGCCCTGGTGCTGAGGGGCGGAGATCGCTCTGTCCGCCCTGCCCTTGCAGGGTGCAATTGGTTTCCGCGCGGCTTTGCCGCGTGGCGCCCTCCTTGCCAGCCCCGCGCCCAGCTTACCAGCCCCGCGCCATGGTGCACTGCGCCACCGGGGGTCTACGACGAGCCGGCCCTGGACAAGGTGCTGGAGCATGTGGTGGCTTCTGAGCTCCAGGAGTTCCTGGATGAGACAGATTATATGGATCCATTTCAGAGTGGCTTCCGGCCCAGGCATGGGATGGAAACCGCTTTGGTTGTCTTGGTGGATGCCGGTAGCTACACAGGGGGGGATGTGTCCTTCTTGATTCTGCTGGACCTCTCAGCAGCTTTTGATACCATTGACTATGGAATCCTTATGGGCTGCCTTGATAGGATGGGATTTGGAGCACTGCTTTAAACTGTCTCTGGTCCTTCTTGGAGGGGCAAGCCAAGAAGGTTGTACTGGGGGACTGCTATTTGATGCCCTGACTGTTGACCTGCAGTGTCTGGGAACTGCCCTTTTCCCCATGCTATTTAATATACATGAGAGATGTTGTCCAGAGTTTAGTGTTTGGTGCCACCAGTATGCAGATGACACTCAACTCCACTTTTCATATAAATCTAAGGAAGCTGTTTTGGTGCTAAATCAGTGTCTGGTGCCAGCAATGAACTGGATAAAGGTGAGCAAATAGAAGCTTAATCCAGAGAAGATGGCGCCTCTGTTTGGGGACTGACCATAGACGCTTCTGGAGATGATCTCAGTGATTAAACTGGAATATAAGGGTTCAGGCGATCGCTGAGATATCTGGGGCTGCCAAGATCTACAGCATAGCTTGTGTATCCCTTCTGGTTTAGGCAGTATGGACTTAGCATGTTTGGCTGACTTAAAATCAGGCAAGCAGCCTTTCCTGTCTATGTGGTCCTACCAGACAATCTGCGTGTTAATTAAAGCAAAGCTTAGTCCTTACACTATACAGGAACTTCATCAGGAAAGTAGTGTTTTGTTTTGTTTGTGTGTGTGTAGGTGTGTGTGGCTGATTTTGAATTTTGATACTAATCAGAATTCATGGCGAACTTCCACCCATTAGCCCTCTGCCTATGTATTTTCTGCCTGCCCAGTCTCCTTTCTGACTAGTTACAAGTAATTCAAGCGTTGCTCTTGATGAAGAAAAACAACCTGTTTTCTTTTAAGGTTGATAGAGTTGGGGTGAATGTCTGTTTCTTCCATGAAACGAACTAGCTTGGAATCCAGTGGCAAACACTGAATACTATTCTTAACAAATCTAGTAGGTGAACATCATTCTGCTCTGTGTGTGTTTTTTTTAAATAAGAGTAGTAAATAGGGATCCATGAACTGCGTATGATGTATTTCATGCAATATTGAAATAAGGAACAAAGCCTTTGCTGATCTTAATAGAGTTAGAATGCACATTTAGGGTACAACTCTCCCCCCCACCTCCTTTTATATAGAATATAATTAAATGTAGCTCACTCTGCCTGGAAGCTGCCCAAAAGCTCTGAAGAGGAGCTTTAAAAATCTGGTAGATGCATCTGTTGAGTAATCTGTGTATATGAGTGTTGTGCAGATAGATGGTGCTAATGTGTGTGAGATTAGAACTGTGTGCTGGAAGTACAATGGAGATCTGTCACCCAGTAGCTCAGTGTATTTTAAAATAAATTATTTATGGGTTTAAATGTTCCTCAGCAATCTTGTGCTTAAAAAGCTTTCCAGCTGTAGCTGCCTCTCTCTCTTTGATTAACAAGTGTTTCCCCCCTTAAGCAACCACATTAGTTTGGTGCTAGCAAGGACGGATGATAAAAGTACAGCTCTCTCTTTCTCTCTCTCTTGCTTCTGCAGTGTTTGTCAAGAGTGTTTGAAAGAGTGATGTAAGTAGGAGCTATACAAATTTCGCAAAGTTTGAAACAGGATATGCTGTTGGCATAAAACAGTGCAATGCATTGTATTGCTTATTTCCTTTTTAGCTTGCTTTTTTACTCGACTTGCTTTGCATTGTGCTGAGTCAAAACTCGACACAGCTTACAAATGTGCAAAGGCTTGAGATTGGCGATCCCACGACAAGGGTCAGGAATGAAGGAATTGGTGCATAGTCTGATGATGAGGTTTAAGCAGGACTGCTTTCTATCACCTTCAGCAGATGCAATGGTAGTGGTTGTTCCTATAGAAGGGTAACCTGGTCACATACATGTCTGCACTATTCTGATGAGTTGTTTGGAGGTGCCGCCTTTAGGCTGCCAAAAAATAGTTCAGAATCTGGTAGTCTGGTTGTGGACTGGCTTTCTTTTCTGAGCACAACCTTAAATGTTTGGGGTCAGCACACTTTGGGAAATGCTGTGTTTCTGGGCACTTTGATAGACCCTTTCTTCAGATGCTCACCTAGTCCAGTGTAAGGTTTGTTGGTCAAAGGGACGGGGCTTTGGTGTTGGCACCCTTGTTATGCAATTTCTTCTTTCCCAGGATGGTTCATTGCAATATTGGGAGCTCTGCAAAGTTGGCTCTATTCCAGTGAGTTTTGGCTGCCTAAGTTCTTCAGAATTTAACAAGATTTTCATTGGATGTGTTCGCTTCTGTTACGGATTGTTAACTGTTGTGATGTGCTGTTCTGATTTTACTACCTAGTGTATTATTGATCTTGCATTGCATGCTACTCCAAGGGCTTGTCTGAGCTATGCTGGCAGATTGCAGAAATAAAACTTAAATAGTGTGAGGCTACACACTGGATACCGTGTGATCTAACCGGACATGTTGACAGCTATAAAATGCTAGGTTAAGTTTTTATTTACAAAATCGAAACTTCTTGCAGAGAGAGAGAGAGAAAAATATCCCCATTCTCAAGCAATCAATTACCTGAAATTTTGTGTCTTGTAAAAAAAAACCCCAAACAACATTGGCACAAGTGAGTCCAGGTTCCAGGAGGGAGGGAATAAAAAGTTGTCTAAACCAGTGGGGACAGAGGAATACAGTGGGACCTCAACTTACGAATTTAATCCGTTCCGAATGCGCACTCGTAGATCGAAAACTTCGTAAGTCGAATTTCCCATAGGAAACGCGGTTTCCCATAGGAATGCATTGGAAACAGAAAAATTCATAAGTCGAGGAAACCGCATCTAGCCGCGAACGGGTTTTCCGTTCGGATGTCAGAAAAATCGTAAGCGTGCGGCCACTTTTTCCGCTCGTAACTCGAAAACGCCGGATGTCGAATAGCTCGTAAGTCGAGGTCCCACTGTACAGGGAACTCTAATGTCCAGCTTTAGCCTATATCTAATCAGACCCAGGTATTTTCCTAGTTAGTTAGTTGCTTTCTTTTATATTAAAACATTATGCTGTGCATTATAGTGCCTTAATTGCATTAATGCCCAACAGAGCATTCATTTTGGGGTGGGATTTCCCACCACCACCACCACCAAATCAGTTAAAGTGAATTGTTCAGATTTCATTCCCTGGTCCCATTTGTTTTGGTACTGACTGAAATATCTCTTGAATCCAAATAGGAGAGAGTAAAATGTTTCTCCTCCAAAGCACGCACCCTTGTGGAGCTGCAGCAACTGGGCACACTTTCCCTGAGGCTTACTGAAGTGACTGATCCTTCAGTCTTCCCCTTTTAAAGCATTCTGATAGTTCCCATAGTTATCCTTATAGTGCTAATGGGAGCGGGTGGTGCTGTGGTCTAAACCACTGAGCCTCTTGGACTTGCTGATCAGAAGGTCGTCGGTTCGAATCCGTGCTACAGGGTGAGCTCCCGTTGCTCTATGCCAGTTTCTGCAACCTAGCAGTTCGAAAGCACGCCAGTGCAAGTAGATAAATAGGTACCGCTGCAGTGGGAAGCTAAATGGCGTTTCCGTGCGCTCTGGTTTCCGTCACGGTGTTCCATTGCGGTTTTGTCATGCTGGCCACATGTCCCGGAAAGTTGTCTGTGGACAAATGCTGGTTCCCTCAGCCTGAAGTGATATGAGCATTGCTACTCCATAGTCTTAACTGTCCAGGAGTCCTTTACCTACATTTTTTTTAACCTTTAGCTTATAGTGCTATACTTTAAGGCCCCTTCCAGATGACCTGTTTGTTGAATGAGCATTTATCATACTTTGTTCGTGGAGAGGCTAGGCAACTTAATTATTTCTTTAGTTAACAAAATCTATATGCCACATGGTTGTAACAAAACCAAAGTGGCTTATAGGAAATATTAAAAAGATAGGTAAAGGTAAAGGGACCCTGACCATTAGGTCCAGTCGTGTCCGACTCTGGGGTTGCGCGCTCATCTCGCATTATTGGCCGAGGGAGCCGGCTGTCAGAGGGCCTGATGTGGCTACTCTAGAGTAACGACTCCAGCATGGTCTTTTTAGGCTTTTATTAAGTGCTGATTATTTACAGTGGTCAGAGCGGTTAATATACATCCTTAAGGTGAGGTGTCAGAACCTCCGAATGGCGATTGGCGCGTTTTCCTCCAGCATAGAAGCTTTGGAAGACCCAACCTCTTCCCCCTACGTTTGCGTCGCAATTCCGGAGTTGGGAGAATTGGCCTTCCCCCCCGGCTCCCATCTTCCTGTCCCACCTGGGGCATGGGCTCCGCAACCTTGCCTGAGCCTCGGACACTACTTCCTGACTCTCCGCTGGAGGCAGAGCTCTCCTTGCTCTCTCCAGCGCTTGGGGATGGGCTGGAACTTAAGATGGGAGGGACTTCCCTGTATCCCTTGTCCCTCACACCGGCGTATAGCTTCCAGGTCATGTGGCCAGCATGACAAAGCCGCTTCTGGCAAACCAGAGCAGCACATGGAAACGCTGTTTACCTTCCCGCTGTAGCGGTTCCTATTTATCTACTTGCATTTTGACGTGCTTTCGAACTGCTAGGTTGGCAGGAGCTGGGACCAAGCAACGGGAGCTCACCCCGTCACAGGGATTCGAACCGCCAACCTTCTGATCAGCAAGCCCTAGGCTCTGTGGTTTAACCACAGCGCCACCTGGTTAAAAAGATATATACCTGTAATTAACAGTTAAAAACAAGCAGTGATGATGCTGACTGCTTGTTGAACATTTATTCCAGTTTGCTTGAGGGGAAGTTATACAATGTTGCATTGCTGTACTACAGTTTGATCTGTCACTTTCCTTATGGCAAAAAGTCCAGTGTTTCTTTAGGAGCGGGGAGCACTATACTGTATGCTGACACACACACACACACACACACACACACACACACACACACTGTATATTGGTGGCATCCATCTCAATAAACTTATGTGTAGATCAGAGAGATATTTAAAAAGATACTTCAGATGGTACTATAGGTTGTAGTCACAGCAGGGCTTAGGTCAACAACAGATGTGCATTTACTACATGGAAAGAAAAGTGACTCAGTGTGAAATGTGCCATTGCTCCCTATGGTGACACACATGAGATGCTTAGTTTTTCTTACATTGAGGCTATTTCTATAAAGTGCTTCTTATTCTATGCAAATATAAATCAACATGTCTAGAGAGAGAAGTTCCTATAATGTAGAAGAGCATGTGCCACTTTATTAAGATGCTTGAGTGCAGTACAGCTGTGTGGCAACATGTGGCAAGGGACATGCATAGCTTCTGTGATATAATGTTATTTGGCAGCAGAACTCTAAAGGGAAGAACTTTTCTCGACAGCAAATCCAGGCATTACAAAAATAATCAAACATGCAGGTGGGAAAAAAAAAGACATTTGGATATTTCTGACAAGTAACACATGTGAAATGCATCATTTAGTATTAAGGTATTGGAACAATTTATTTGTATAAATATAAGTACTGTATTGTTTTACCTTTAAACTTTCAATTTATCTTACTTGCCAGCTAGCTAGTATTTATTGGCAAGCATGGTGGCTGAAAGCAAACACCACTTTCCTTGCATGTTAAGTTCCTCACTTTACAGTTGTAGTAAAGCTGTTGAATAAGATTCAGTCATCTACTCGAAGTGGTATAATGCCACACATTGAAAACCTATAGTTACCACAGCAGGGTTCACCTTTTGGAACCGGGGGCACCAGTTGAAAAATGGCTGCCATGGGGGGGGGGGAGTAGAGCATGGCAGAACACAGAGTGCAGTCATTGCTGTTCCCTGACCCATACAACCTTGAACTTTGCATAGGAAATCAGCTATGTCTATTTCTGGTGGTGGAGCAATTGTTATTTCTCCCATTCACACACTATGGTGCTGCTGCTCTGTAATAACAGGGAGCATTTCCTCGTACAGTGGAACCTCGGTTTATGAACACCTCGGTTTACGAATTTTCGGTTACGAACGCCGCGGACCCATCTGGAACGGATTAATTCACTTTCCATTACTTTCAGTGGGAAAGTTCGCTTCAGTTTATGAACGCTTCAGTTTATGAACAGACTTCCGGAACCAATTACACCCATGCTTCGGGTTAAGTACGCTTCAGGTTGAGTACTCTGCGGATCCGTCTGGAACGGATTAATCCACTTTCCATTACTTTCAATGGGAAAGTTCGCTTCAGTTTATGAACAGACTTCCGGAACCAATTGTGTTCATAAACCGAGGTACCACTGTACTTGGAAGAATACCACACCGCAGACTCTCTCTCACACACATTCACACACTCATTGTGCACATACAGATTACAGGTACACATGCATCTCTCAATCATTCATATGCACACTACACATTTACACACACCCTCTCTCACACAAATCCACAGACCACATATTCACACACACCCTCTCTCTGACACCTACACCCACCCACCATGTACAGCTCTCCCTCTCTTTCCATGGCTTGGGGGGGGGGAGTAAAGCCCTGGAAGGATGGAATAGGTGGTTTTTTTTTTCAAACTATTTTTTTATTGTTTGCTTTAGATGTAGAAAATACAACATGAGAAAGAAAATCCAAGCCCCCCCCCACAACTGTGGTCATCCTGAGAACATCATATTGTTTATCCCAACAGTGTCTGAATGCCCAGCACGCAGAAGCCATGTCCCTTTTGTTGCAACATATGTAATAAAGTTTGACCAAATGGCATAAAACATGTCTACAGTGTGTTCATTCCTTTTCCAGAGCAAAGTTTGTGGGTTAGTTTCAACCCCATTAAAGCCAGATTCTATATCTGGGCAGTCCAGTCCACCATGAGATTTGTAACTCTGGTTTCTCCAGTGTTTAGCTGTTGGCAACCTTAGCTGCTACTATTAGATAAATGATGAGGTCCTTAGAGCAAAGTTTCAGTTTCCGAGTTGAAAATAGAAATGAGAGCAAGCTTTAGGGTAGGGCAGAAGTTGTTGCTTGGTAATTTGTTCAATTTCTTGAAGTTAAACCTGAGGGCAAGAATACTGGACAAAAACCCGAGAAACTTAAAGGGGGGGGGAATGAAATCTGAGGGTTATGGTTCATCCTGGGAGCGCCAAGAAAAGCCATAGCATCTGTGGGTGCCAGAATGGCAAACTCCATACTCCATCATCAGTGCTGCAAATGCTGGTTTAATCATTACGATTTAATTTTATCTACAATTCTTTCTTAATACAATATTTTCTTGTTTCTTTTTTGGACTCAGTGGAAGATCAACCACAGAATCAGGAGAAAGCCAGTTGTGCTGCAGTGGCTCCAGGGATATTTCTCCCAAATAGCCTTGCAAATTTCCAGAGTCCTCCAATCCTGGCTGAGGTTATTCACTTGCATGGGGACTTTTGTGGCACAGTCCTTTCATGAGGACTGCACCAGAATGCCCGAAGGCCTTGATTTTTGCCTTTGCCTTTGCTTTGAGCTCAGGAAATATGGGCAGTAAGGATTTGAATTGGAAACATACACACATGTAGCTAGGTTTGTGAGGACCATGCCGCATGAGGGCCTCAGTGACTGAGCTGGCTGCAGTATATGTAGTATGAAAAGGTACTTCGCTTGTACACCTGTCTCGTAGTGGAGGACGTTCTTTGTTCAGAATCAAAAGAGAGAATCTCTGTCTTTGTCACTCGCCCTTTCAAATGGCTCTTTGGCAAGCATGCTGCACTAATTCTCATATTGTTGAACTGTGTCTGGTATTCCGCACCCCCCCCCCCCCGGTATTGTGTGGGTTGTGTGCTTATTGAGACCTTATGCCTGCCAGTACTTTCCTAAATGAGATTATGTGATTTATATGTTGATGGGCATTTTTAACAGGCTGTGATTGTGTAATAAGGCGCATCGTCATCAGGGGTCTAATGAAAACGAGTTAATCTCTTGTTTGCCCTCTCGTATTCAGACAATCAGACACTTGCTGCTTTTACGGTGTATTTCAATGGTGCTGATTGCACCATAATAAGAGCCCCATCTCTATCTTAAGCACAATGTGAAATTAGGGCATTTTAAGTAGTCTTGACTCCTCCCCGCCTCTATTTGCATGACATTTGGCACTATAAAAGACAGGGTAGTGGTGTTCCATGTGTTCAGTAAAATATGGGAAAATATGTGCTAAATTGTGGCAGTTGTACTGATACAATCTCTGTCACTGATGAACACTGTGTGTGAAGAAGGGCACCCATGGTGTCTGGCTTTCTTCGTGGCTTATTGGAAGCTGAGGACTGTTCAGAGCTGACATAAATAATTATTCCTCTCTGGGCTTCTCCATGCAAAGGATTTGGAAGCATCAGCTAGTATAGCTGCAGGAGTTCATAATTACGGGAGTGAAAACAGTTGGTTATTGTGAGTGTGTTGTGCCAGTTTCCAGTGGTGTTCTCCAACTACCAATTTTCCTCTCTGCATGTGTGTGTTTAGCAATGTTAGCTTTAGTGTGTCGAAGCAGAGCTGGACCAAAGCAGGCAATATCATATAGATAAGTATAAAATGCAATATGTTGAGAACCAGCCCTTTAGGGAATGTTCTGCTCAAGAACCAATATTATCTTCGCTAGCTTGTTTCAAACTTTGCTTGTGCAGCAAGGACATAGATTTGCAACCTGGTTTTGTTTGCTGTCTTCCCAATTAAGTGGGCTGCACGGTTTCATCTGCAAGATTTATTTTAAAAAATGTTTGTTAGTTACAGCAAGGAAGTACCATGCACTTAATGGTAAACCAATAGTCTGGGTTTGACCCTGAAAATGCTAATGGGTTGACAGGTTTACACGAAAGATAATCTTGGGATATTGCTTGCCTTCCTATCCAGCCTTGGATCCTCCATTGGTGATTAGGAATTGATTGTTTACATTAGAACTCTTTATTTACTGCTACAACTAAAAAAAAAAGCTTTCAAAATATTTTGTGCACAAACTTTTTGCAGGGCTGATGTTGGCAGAGTGTCTCAGGGTAATGCAATGCTCTGGATTTTCAGTAGGCAGAATCCCTGCCCCATGTGCCAGCTGTGTAAAGGAGAGCAGCTGCTGTGCGAGGGCAAAGACATCTGCAAAACTTGCAAGCTGGCAAGAAATGTAAGGAATCTCCTGCTTTTGAACTTGTTGGGAGCAGCACCTCTGAAGCTGGGTTATTGTTTGATTAGGCAACAATGTAGCTACATCAACAATTGTTGATGAGTACAGCCATTGAATTTCATAGTATGCATGTTTGTGTGTTAAGTGAATTCGGTAAAGCAGAAAAAAACATACTACTGATTTCAGCATTTTCAATACTGCTTGTGTGCTGGATATATGGCAGAGAGGAATGTTTTCAATTTTGAGAGAACCCCCCCCCCCGAATATATTAACGAGGTCATATAAAATGCTTAGTTGCTAATTTAGTTTACATTTTGTGATCCTTCCGTATGAGAATTTAATATATTGTTGTTCAGCGTTTGGTAAATGATTGCTAGAAAATCAGTTAAGCCAAACTTCCTGTTTCCAATTGTTACATAATTAAAATTGAAATGTACACAGATAGGAAAATAAGTGGGCTTCTAAATAGAGCACTTGTGACCTTGGCCTGCTTGACATGACTCCTTCTATTTTGCAGCTGTCCAAACTCCATTTTGGGAACTTCCGTTGAGTGGCCTGTCACATCTCTCTTTAGCCAGGATATTTTGGAAAGTTACATATTCTGAGTGCAGTACAGTCATACCTCGGTTTAAGTACACCTCGGTTTGAGTATTTTCAGTTTAAGTACTCCTCGGACCCGTCTGGAACGGATTAATCCACTTTCCATTACTTTCAGTGGGAAAGTTCGCTTCAGCTTAAGTACACTTCAGGTTAAGTACGGACTTCCGGAACCAATTACACTCATACCTCAGGTTAAGTACGCTTCAGGTTGAGTACTCCGCAAACCCTTCTGGAACGGATTAATCCACTTTCCATTACTTTCAATGGGAAAGTTCGCTTCAGGTTAAGTACGCTTCAGTTTAAGTACTCCACGGACCGTCTGGAACGGAGTAATCCACTTTCCATTACTTTCAATGGGAAAGTTCGCTTCAGGTTAAGTACGCTTCAGGTTAAGTACAGACTTCCGGAACCAATTGTGTTTGTAAACTGGGGTACCACTGTACATTTCTTTTCTGGGATTCTCAATTTAAATATTAGCAAGTTGATTGCAATGCATGGTATTTCTAATCTGACCAGTTCTAATTGCTTCCATGCCTTAAACCAGATGTGGAAGTTTCCTTTCTTCATAAACACAGCCATGTAGAATGGTATTTTCCTTCCCCCTGGTGGAAGATCAGTATTTGGTAGGGAAACAGATGCTGCTTTTCAACACTGTCATGCACTAGGTGTGTGAACAGGTCAATGTGAACAGAATGGCAGCACATCCATTTTACAAATTCATTAAATGTTAATGTTTTAATGATAATGAAATGTTAAATATTACATTGTTAATGGGTCTACATCCTATCAGTGTTTAGCGATCTAGGTCAGGCATAGGGAAACTCAGCCCTTCAGATGTTTTGGGACTACAACTCCCATAATCCCTAGCTAACAAGACCAGTGGGCATGGCTGATGGGAATTGTAGTCCCAAAACATCTGGAGGGCCGAGTTTGCCTGTGCTTGAGCTAGGTCTTTAGCAACATTAAATATTCCTAGATACAAGAGAGCATTTTCAACGGCTATGTTCAGTGCTTTGCCATCAGCAGTTATAGAAGGTCAATTTATTTGGCGTTCTTGGACCTTGAGAGTTGTCTTTGTGAAAGTGGCTCAGTTGAAAAGCTAGCCAATGTTCCACTATGCCGTAATTTTAATAGGAGTATAAGATTCCATTTTATTAGCCCCATACTTTTTTTACACTTGGTTAACTACAATGGAAAACCATGTCTAAATTATAATAGTAGTTTTCAATGTAGCCAAGTTCCTCGCTATAGCCATCAAAACTAGGTCACAAATCAAATGGAATAACTGAGTCAAAATTTTAAAAGGCACAGTTTGCATACATGCATATTGTGCTTTCTCTTTCTGTCCCTCTAACACCACAGTATTTGAAGTGTATGGCCAGTATACCACATAAACTGAAACGGATCAATAAGTAGATGCACATGCTTCTTGGCTAGCAAGCCTCACCACTAAACGATTGTTACTGTCCTAGATCAGGTATGGGGAACTCCTGGCCTTCCTGGAGATGATGGGCCAGGGATGATGGGAGTTGTAGTTCAGCACCCTCTTTCATAACACTAGTAAGCTTAGAACTCTGGGGCATTCAGTGGAGCTGAATGTTGGAAGGTTCAGGACAGACGAAATAAAATACAGTGAGGGGGGGGAGTATTTGATCCCCTGCTAAATTTGCCTGTTTGCCCTCTGACAAAGAAATGACCAGTCCATAATTTTAATGTTAAGTTTATTGTAGCTGTGAGAGACAGAATATACAACAGGAAAAGCCCCAGAAACCCAGAAGACAAGTCAAGAGGTTGATGTGCATTATAATGAGTGAAATAAGTATTTGATCCCCTATTAACCAGCCAGATGTAAGGCTACCTGGTATCTTCACTGTATGTTACGAACTGAGATTAGAAGCACCTGCTGTAAGGGAGAGGTTTTACTAGATGTGCCTCCCCCATGAGAGGTCTGGAGGGTGGCAACACAAGAATGGGCTTTTTCTGCAGAGGCTCCACGCTTGTTCAGGTTCAGCTGGCACCTTCATTATACACCTTCAGGTGCCAGCCTTTGGATGATTCACTTCCAGTGCCCTTAAAATGTGTTGGGAAGGAGGGTATTATTGGGTTCTTATTGTTTTTATTATGTATTTTTATATTGTGATTTTATGTTGTGAACCGCCCTGAGATCTGTGGGTAAAGGGCAGAATACAAATTTTAATAATAATAATAATAATGGCTATTGATCTGGTCAATCAGACTGTTACTCTCATGAACATTTTCAGTACTGAGTGTAGTTTTCCGGAAACAATAGTTACCTGACTAGGTTAATGCAGCCATATGCAAATATAGCACAATGCAGATAGGGATGCCCAATAAAGATGATTTAGGATCGTGCCTATTTAACATTTCAGACACTGTCTATAATTTTTAAGGGTTTTCAAACAATATGTTGTTACAGTAGGAGACATTCTCTTGCCTGTGAGTGTACATAGCATCAGTTTAAAAATTTGTCCAGGTCAGTGCAGATTATCTTCTTCAGGTGTTGGGTTCAGGTGGGAGCAGTAGTCTTTCCTTTTGCTTCTGTGTTGGTCGCTACATTATGTATGTCTAAGAAAACATCTGGAGGTCCAAGGATTCTCCATTGCTGACTCACAGAAGGAACTTAAATGTGGAAATCTGAAACCTTATAATTCTGTGTCACGCTGTGAGAAAATGCATATATCTCTTCCTTTATTTAATCATTTGAATATGTGCTCTGTGCCTTCTTTTATAATACTAGTAGTTTTTTTTCCATCTGTAATATCTAAAAGGTTATCAAGTTTTGAATGAAGTTAAGAAAGATTTAGAAATGTGGACCAAATTGAAATTGTCTCTGTTGGGCCGTATAGCAACTGTTAAGATGAATGTATTGCCAAAAATGTTGTTTATGTTTCAATCATTACCAATAATTGAAAAGTTGGATTGTTTTAAGGAATGGCAAAAGGTGCTATCGAAATTCATATGGCAAGGGAAGAAGCCAAGAATAAAATATAAGATACTGACAGATGATAAACAAAGAGGAGGCTTCTCCCTGCCTGATCTTAAAATTTATTATGAAGCAGCTGCCTTTTGTTGGTTGAAAGATTGGTTTACATTGGGAAATTCAGATATTTTGGATTTAGAAGGTTATGACAATGTATATGGTTGGCATGCATATGTGTGGTATGACAAAGTAAAGGCCCACAGAGGCTTTAAAAATCATATAATTAGAAATTCATTGTATAAGGTTTGGTCCAGATATATTTATTAGAAAGAAAAACAGCTAAATGGATTTCACCTTTGGAGGCCAAGGCTCGTAAAAGGTTAAACATGGAGACCGGTTGGCCGAAATATAGAGATTTATTGATTGAAGATGGAGACCAATTCAAGTTAAAAACTTATGAGGAGTTGAAAGGTAAATTAGATGATTGGCTCCAATACCATCAGATAAACGAAGTGTTTAAAATGGACAGATTAGTTGGTTTTCAAACAGAGAAGTCAAAGGTGGAAACAGAATTGTTAGAACCTAAGACGAAAATACTTTCCAGAATGTACAAATTGTTGCTAGAGTGGCATACGAAAGATGAACAAACAAAAAATGCTATGATTTTGTGGGCAAAAGATGTGGGTCATAATATCATGATTGAGGAATGGGAAAAACTGTGGCATGAGAACATTAAGTTTACTGCGTGTAGTTTACTGAAGGAAAATATAATGAAGATGATGTATAGATGGTATCTTACACCAGTAAAACTAGCAAAGATATACTACAACCATGATAACAAATGTTGGAGATGTAAGAAAGAAGTAGGCTCATTTTATCATATGTGGTGGACATGTCCACTAGTGAATGACTTCTGGAATAAGATTTATAATGAACTCAAGAAAGTGTTGAAAAACACGTTTGTTAAGAAACCAGAAGCATTCCTAGTTGGCATTGTAGGAAAGGAGATTCCCAAGAAGAAGGTATCTTTTTTATGTATGCCACCACAGCAGCGAGACTTCTGATAGCTAAATACTGGAAGCAACAAATATTACCAACGATTGATGAGTGGCAGATGAAGATGATGGAATTTATGGAACTGGCTGAGATGACCGGACGAATCCGCAACCAGGGAGAAGAAGCGATGAAAGAAGAATGGAAAGATTTTAAATTCTATTTTAAAAAGTATGCTAAAGTAATATTCTAGATTAGAAATTAAGTGGTAAATAAAACTGTGGAATATGTGAAGATGTTATTTAGAAGGGGAAAAAAGAGGTTTTCAAAAGGTGATTATTGTGATATAGAATTTGCTATTTAGAAATGTATATAAGAACCACAGGGACGGGAACCCGAGGAGGTCCCAATTTACATTGTGAGGGAGATAAGATATAATGCTTTATATGTTTTTGTTCCTTGTTTTCTTTTTGTATTTTGGTATTTTGTATTTCTGTATTTGTATTTTTCTTTGCTATTTTGCTTTTTTCTTATTGTTTTAAATGTTTTGTTAATCTTTTTTGGAAAACTAATAAAAACATTATTAAAAAAAAAGGTTATCAAGTTTTGGACTCATGTCTGAAACTGGGGATTGCTTAAAGCTTGTTTACATTCCCCCTCCTTTTTCTTTAGAAAGAGCCTCTTCTGCTATTCTGTATCCAGCATTGCCTATCTCCCTGATAAAATCAGAGGGAGGATTGTCTATGTAGGATTGAGGTGGTTAATTTCAGCTGTGCACTGTCCTGTTAAGTGGTTAAGAGAGAATGTCACTGCTTGTCTTTCAGGGAGAAAGTGTTAATGTCCTTGTTGTTTTGTATGCCATCTGGAAGCGAAATTGATTTTCATTTGTCTTGCTGGTTCTGGTGAAGGGAAGAAATAATTGCACTACCTAATTCATCCTGTGTCTGGCAGATGCTTGAAGTGTTCCAAGTACCAGAACTGGGTTTTGCCACTAGTATCCTTGATAAATTGCACCAAATCCTAATCTAGATTTTGTTGACCCATGTCTTGTTTGTAGTTGATTTTTTAAAGCTAAAGTAGTGGGTTGTGGTATTTGGTCTAGACTCCTAGAGCAGCAGTTGTAAATCTCTGGTTCTACCTTGGAAATCTTGTTCCTTCTCCTATAAGGGTATTACATAACAAGTGCAACAAACCCATCAACTGCAGTCGGGCACCTGCCATGTCCACTTAAGATGCAGTTTCTCTATCCAATGTGATTCTGTGTTAAAGAGGAGCCCCTGATGTATTCATCAACATTGCCTTAATGAGCTACTTAGACTTTAATGTTTTTATGATTCATGGTATCAAAAGCTCCTCTGCATTCTTTGCACTTGCCTTTGGAAATTCATTCTGAGTGCAATATACACTGAGTGGTACCTCAACGTATGAAGGCGATCCGCAGCACTCTTCGGATGTCGAATCCTTCGTAAGTCGAAGCGTCCATTTTGCGCATGCGCAAAGCATGATTTTGCATTTTGCGCATGCGCAGACCGTGCGCAGCAAAAATACTACCAGGTTTGCGGACTTTGGAAGTCGAAGCATTCGTAAGTCGAGGTACCACTGTAATAACAAATAAAGTAAGCAGAATCTTTTGAGACCTATACAGGTACAGTGGACCCTCGGGTTCCATACTGCTCTGGTTACGTAATCTTCGGGTTGCGAAAGTGGCAAACCTGGAAGTGTATTCTTCCAGGTTTCGCCGCTTGCACATGTGCAGAAGCGGCGCCTCTGGTTACAGATTTTACGGGGTGCTCACGGACCCCCGAAACGAATTAAATTCTTAACCAGAGGGTCCACTGTACCATCTTTAGAAGATACACTTTCTCGTTCTATAGTCATTGGCTACCCAGATCTGCAGTGCTATTCTGCTGGGCTCTACCATCAAAAGCACGTCACTATTAGGAGCCTTCCGTGCAGCTAGAATGTTACTGCCTGAGGAATGTCTCATCCTAGTCATCTGATTATGTTCATTGGATCAGTTCATACATGAACTGAGAATTGATTTAATAGTCCTTCATGTTATGCTGTGTTCTACTTACAAAAAAAGGTGCCTTTTTCTACATACTCCAATGAGATCAATATATAAATTTATACATATAAAACATTGAATTTGCCCTGGTGCACTATATTGATCCAAAATGAAGCAATAAGAAAATGAATAATAATCTCCCATGTTATGAGGTAGATGAAACCCTGGGGTTATACAACATGGATTTCTGTTTTGCTTTGGCTCAAAAAGATGCCGTAGCATTCTGCAAATCTATATTTGGAGTATTAATCATCTTCTCTAATGCAAGTAGTTCTTTGTGACTGAAGGCAGTTGGTCGAAAGTCCCTTCATGCCACAAAGCCACAGTAACTTAAATTGATCACTACTGAGAACAGTCTCTTTTGTTGATCAAGTATAGCGTAGTATTTTTGGTATTTCCCCTCTGGAAGAAACAAAGGAAGAGATAAAGCAAACACATTTGCCGGTCTCGGAAGAAATACGCTGCCTATTGTTGAACAACACAATATTCTGAGTTGCACAAGGTTTTTAGCAACTAGGCCTTGAAAAACTAGTAGTGGGCCTTTCGTTTTACATATTGGAGATGGGGATTAAGAAGACAAATGAGAATTGTTGTTTTGAGACAGACGCGGACACTGGGACGCAATCTAGAGTGCTTCTTCAGACATGTCTGAAGGTTTGTATGTGCCCAGTGGGATTTTCTTTTTTAAAAAACCCTTTCCCTCATAAACTGAAAGCTACCATGTTGTGTCACACACTTGCTTTTGAAGCTTCCTTCATTGTCAAAAGTGGCTTGCTGTTTAGCCTGGGGGGCTACTTGAGAAACATGAGCACAAGGGGCCCTAGGAAGTGCAGACCTAGTTTCCTTTATGTCTGTGTTGGAATCCGCAGTCCTTTGCCTGCAACCAGTAAGGTCAGTGTAGCACAGGCAATGTTGATTTGGGTATATTCGCTCTTCAGAAGGCTGTGGGAATATATTTACATTCTATTCTTTTGAGACTTTTTATTTGGTAAATACATTAACTCGTACTCCCAAACCTGCCATTCCTTAAAGATCTGCCCATTGCACTTTGTCCTTATGATGTATTTTCTGTTCGCCAGGGACCCTTTGGCACTTTTTGAGGTTGCGTTTAATGTTTAGGAAGGCGAGGTAGGAAAAATCTCTGACTGCCATACCTTGAGCAACTTCACAGTTGATTAACGGAGCAGAAAATGGTGCCATTTGGAACCTGAGATTCCTTTTACTTGCTACCATGTGCATTAATCTATTGATCTTTCTGCCCTATTTAATTTTATCATATAAAAATAAGGGACATAAGAAGAGCCCCATGGAGCAGACCAAGGCCTACCTCCTCTAGCATCTTGTTTCCACAGCGGCCCACTGGATGCTTACGGGAAGTTTACAAAGAAAAAGTGAGCACATAGAACTTTGCGGTCCCAGGGACAGTGAGCCCAAGGTCATCAGGGTGTGGGAAGCAGCAGTAAATACATGATAACACATTGGGATAGGAATAGCCACAACTTTATTGATTACTGATGTCAGTAGGCTTTGGCATAAGCGTTGGGTATGTATCCTGAATCAACCATCCTGATTGCTGGTTGATTATTTCTTCAGGGGCAATCCTGGGTTATGGATCACCCTGTGATGCACATCAGATATGGGTGATCCCTCCAGTGGCTCCCTAGGGCAGGGGACATTCCAAGTTGTAATGTAATCTTCTGCTTGCAAATCAGAAGCTATCCTGCCAGTCCTGTAAGGGGCTCAGGAAGGTTGCTCATTCGACTTCTCCCACTCCAATTTTCAGTTTTCCTTGCCCAATTAGCAGCATTCTGTAGTGCCTGGTGACGACTGGGCATGCTCAGTCTTCATTGGACTGTTTCTTTGGGTTACGCTTTTTACTTCCCCAACCCTCAGCAATTCCTCCATGCATGCTGGCTCCTCTTGTTTTCCATTGGTCCCATTTTGACTCCTGAGAGTTCATTTTGAGGTGATTTAGCTGCAAGTCATTAACGTGTGGGAAACTATGTTCCTTTTACCCATGTTGTTGTGCTGCAATTTCATTATATATTTCAGTAGCATGAATAATATGCGCTGTTACTGAGGACTTAATGGATTCTGGAATGACTTCATTATAAGGATGCCATACAGAAAAGATGTATATTACCACCTGTCAAATTTCAGTGACTGAGTTATATCTAACAAAACATGATTTTGTATATTAAAGGTGTAAAACAAAAACGTCTTTGAACATTTCCCCCATCTGTGAATTAATAATTCACTGAAGTCTGCCAGAGTGACACGTTCTGACAAAGAACAGCAATATTGTGGCAAATCCTGAATGACCAACTATGCTTTGAGCAAATATCCTGTTTATATGAAAGTATATTAATCAGGTGAGGATTAAAAAGATGTGCCTCTGTGTGTAACTTACTCCTAGGGCAGGGATGATAAAACGTTCCACCCCAGGGCCCACTTGAGAAGGCTAAAAATTACTCAGGCCTGGCTTCCGGTTCCTGTCCCCGTGCCATGGCGATGGCTCTCTCAACATCGGAGAGAGGCACAGGCTGAAAAAAGGGGAAGCGGTTAAACCAGGGGTCAGCAACCTTTTCCAGCTGTGGGCCAGTCTACCATCCCTCAGACCATGTGATGGGCTGGACTATATTTTTGTGGGGGGTGGGGGGAATGAACAAACTTCTATCTTCTACATGCCACTCACCAGGATGTGTTTTTGTAGGGCGAGGCCTGAGCAACCCGTTGCCGTTCATTCTAAATGCTTTTAATATTTCTATTCTTTTGTACCGGCTTCCAAAACTTGCATTTTAGCTTCTGCTCAGAGCATTGAACCTTCTGGGAATATGACACCCAAGTGTGTACATACCATCAGGTTCACCTACAGAATGCTTACAGGACTGTATGTGTAAGACCTGTCCTTGGGATGACCTGTTTTATGTTCCATATACCAATGTAAAAACTGCTGCTGAGATTTATATACCTTTTTTGTATTATGTTGCCATTGAACATCTTCATACACCTTTCCTTGGTGCTGTGTGGCTATAAATACAGCCTAGTCTTTGAATTTCTTTGAAAGAATCTGTACTGTATGCTGTGTGGGATCTAATCTCAAAGGTGCTAGTGTCTTTGCTTCAAACCTTTTCCTTTCTGCTAGGTTTCTCTGTGTTATATCCTGAGATGTTCAAAATGGCCTTCTGCATTAATTGAATTTGATTGTCTTGGATTCAAAGTCCTTTTCTTTATCCACATTCTGAAAAGAAGCAAGTTTTACAGTTTGCAGTAACAGATGCCTCTTCTTTTTTGTTCACTTTGCTGGGCAGCTGTGTTTGAACTCTTATTTTTTTGGAAGTTGGTACCAGGGACCAAGCCCTTTCCCCACCCTCTATAGTTTTGGGGTGGGGGACGGGGGCTCCCCAGGGTCCCAAAAGCACAGAGCTGAAGCTGGGGACCGAAGGTGGCATGCATATGCCCCAACATTCTGCTGATTAAAAATTGGGACAGGGGCCTTTCCTCTGTTTCCCTGGAAGCTTCTGCCTGGCTTATTGAGGGAAGTGTGTAGGGTTGCCAGACTCAATAGAGGACAGGACTTCTGTGCCTTTAATTGCCCTGCTCTCTTTTGAGTCTGGAAACCTTAAAGAGAAACCAGCAAGACCCTTTGTTTAATTTCCAAGCAAAGGGTCTGCTGGTTTCTCTTTAAGGTTTCCAGACTCAAAAGAGAGCAGGGCAATTAAAGGCACAGAAGTCCTGTCCTCTATTGAGTCTGGCAACCCTAGAGGCGTGATACTCATGTCAGAACCCCCCCCCCAAAAAAAATTCCTTGCAAGCTGGCGCCTCTGGTTGGTACCTTGTATTGTGCCCCAAAGTTTGGAAGAACTGCAATTAAGTTTCAGCTGCAGTTGAAAAGCCAAACAATTACCCTATTTTCCCATGTATAAGACTAGATTTCCCCCTAAAAATAATGTCAAAAATTTGGGGGTGTCTTATTTATGGATACATCTTCCCCCATTTTCTTAAATCGGAGTCCCCAAAAATTAAACAAAAAAGGTCTTATACATGGGGGCATCTTATAGACGGAAAAATACGGTACTTAAAGGTGTTTAGAGTTATGCAGACCCTGAGGCTCTAAAGAAGGGTACATGATGTGTAAACTACTCTTAAAAAACAAAAACAAACAAACAAACAAGCAAACTCTAATGTCACCCCCAGATTACAAGACCAGAAAAAGCTGTAAGGACCAAGACTAATTCTGGAATTAATGTAAATTCTGAGCATTCATGTTACGTGTTGTAACTATGGAGCCTAACTTTGAAATGATATTTTAAATAAAAAATTTAACAAAGGGAGGAAAAAGAGAGTGAGGGAGAGTAAGGGGGGGGGACCACACCCATCAGCTTACATTAAAAGTGCAATAACCAAATCTTAATTTAAACCTGGAAGTACATGAATATCAAGGTTTTTTGTTTGCCAATGCAAAGTTGATAAAGATAACAACCGCAGACCAAAAAGAAAATATAACGGGCGTGGCTTGGTTGACACTCTCTAGACCAGTGTTTCCCAACCTTGTGCCTCCAGATGTTTTGGGACTACAACTCCCATCATCCCTAGCTAGCAAGACCAGTGGTCAGGAATGATGGGAATTGTAGTCCGAAAACAGCTGGAGGCACAAGGTTGGGAAACACCGCTCTAGACTATAGTTCTGTCTTCAGTAACATGTCTAAAATAGTGAGGGTTTTGCGGAATATTTTATTTAAAAGAAACGAGGATAGAAAATTAGGTGTGCTGAAATACCGTAATTGTTTTTAGAAACGACAGATTCCCCCCCCCCCACATCTAGTGACACTTTTTGCATCTGTATTTGCCAGCAGCTTTACTATGAGTAGTCGGAAGCAGCATATAATGTAGTGTGGTAGCGCTACTATTGTAGCAGGGGCCCAAAGGGCCACAATTAATGTGATAATGTAAATTCCAGTATATCTTGGAATATGCTTATATTAGAAGAGTTTTGGTAACCTGATGCTTTAAAGAAACTGATGAGTCAGCAAGAAGCCGTCCCTACTGGGATAGAAGGTCAGCTAATACGCAAATCACAAAGATACAGCTCACAAGCTAAGAACATAATTTGATACATGGTACACGTAACACAGGTTCCCAAACACGCATACTAACTCACAATGTAACATATTACTGAGTATCAAAGTTTAGTTAGCGATGCTTATTGTGCATGCATATTAAACATGAAATGAGGTAATGATGAATATTAAATATAAAATGATGTAATGATTTATATGATTGGTTAAAACCAAAATCCTTTGTCTGAAATGTTATAAAATTCCTCTGCCCCATGTTGGGCGGGGTTGCAGTTTTGCGAAATGATTCGACTGCAGCCCATTGCTTTGCAATACACAAAATGGACTCCTAACTCCTCTTGTCTCTGAGTTTTATTGGCCTAACTCAGAAGATAAGCCATTATTTGGCTTGCAACACTATTTCTTATTACGTTTATGCTCCACCTTCCCTCCAAGGAGCTTGACATGTGGCACACATAATTCTCTTCCTCCCAGTTTTACCCTCCTAACAATCCTTTGAGGTAGGTTAGGTTGAGAGACCCAAGTCCACCCTGTGAGTTTCATGGCTATGTTGGGATTTGAACCCCTGGTCTCCCAGGTCCTAGTCCAGCACTCTAACCACTACACCACACTGGCTCTTTTGAGAGAGAGTGACAGTCTTCCCTACAGCACAAGCTTAGGTTTTCCTGTAAAGAGTCTCTTGCACTGTATTGCCCTTAGTTAAGTGGCCTTGCTTTTTAAAACTTGAATTTAAATATCAACGTGGGCTTTCCAAGTGTTTGGTTAATTTTTTCAGCATGTACATGTACTGCCCAGCTGTAAACAATAATAAAGACCAGCATTTTCTGTGTCACAACTACTACATCAAGATGTTTTCCGATTGCTAAAATGACTAAATAATCAAAATATGACCAACTATGGTGCCACCAATTTAAAAAGCATAGCTGCCTTACAGTAAAGTGCATAAATATAAGAATAATGTACACTACCAGCCTCATTTTTTAAAAAAAGGAAACCTTGCATTATTATTCATTATTCCATCTCAAGTTTTAAAATACAGTAATAGCATTTTTCTAGTGTAGAAATTGAACGATCCCAAGTTTTGTTAGGACGATTAAAAACTCATATTGGTTTTAACTTATTTTAATTTCCTATTTCTTTATCTCTCCTTTACAAAAAGGGACAGGGACTTCTGTTCAAATAAATAACATGTGCAAGGATAGTGAACATTGTGAACAGGGTGTTCTAATCTATGTGTACACAAATAACAGGGTGTGTTGAGTGTGAGATAAAGAACTAATAATTTGTATCTTCTCTTGCACTGTGTATAAATAAGGTTTTTCGTCAGTAGTTTTGAATCTAAGAAAATTTATGCCTCTGTTTTCTTATCAGTGGGTTGCTCATTTAGCCAGACACTAAGAAACGAAATGGTTCACTGCCCAGGAATGGAAAGTGGGCATCTGAATTAAGTCTGGAGAATAGAAGGCTGCAAATAGGCTGAACAGTTAAGTGTCAGTATGAAGGGGGTCTTACAGCATGAAACGTGGTTAATGCAGTATTCCACAGGGGATGGCAATTTTGCCTTGATTATTCTTGTCCAGTAATCAAATGAAGGGAGCAGCTTAAAATGAGCCTAATAAAAAACAAGAGGAAAGTTTCAAATAATATTAGTTCTTACCCAGACAGGCTGTTCCATACACCCATCTCTTTCTCTCTCACAAACACACACCTCATAAAAATGTCTACATAATTAGGAGCCCTGTGCAGGTGAATAGGGAATGTAAACATGAGTAACTTGTGGGCTTCCTTTTGGCGTACATGTGGCCACTATGAGAGCAGAACGCTGGAGTCAGTGCACCTTTTGCGTGATCCTAAGAGTCTATGTTGCCTATCAGATAAAAAAGTCATTTTTTATTTTATCCACTGAGCTTCATAGCACTTCTTACTTTATTATACTTAGTTTACATAGAACTTAGACAATACAGTACCTACAATACAAAAGATTACATATATGCAAACCCAACATAAACATCCTGTGCATGTTTGGTTTCCAACTCTACTCATTGTGTTGTTTTGAAAAAAAATAATCTATACGCATTTCATTTTTGTTATTTTACTTTCCTATATTTTTCCCTATACAAATTTTACTATACATTTTCTCTGTTATGAAGATTCATTCTACATCTGTCAGGAGATTTTCATTATCTGTGTAGTTTTTAAGGTATTCTTTAAATGTTATCCATTCCTTATTGACTTTTGAATTGTATTTCTTCTTATTCTCCCTGTTAATTTGGCAAGATGTAAATATTCAATCATTTTCGCTAACCAGTCTGTTTTTGTGGGAATAATGTTGCTTTCCCAATTCTTGGCTATTAAAATTCTTGCTGCTGTGGTTGTATACATGAATAAATTTCTGGAAGCTTTCTTGATTTCCATGGACCTGATACCAAGCAGGAAGGCTTCAGGTTTTTTTTTTTTTGTAAAGGAGCACTTAAATATATTTTGAGTTCATTATAAATAATGTCCCCAAACTGCCTTAACCTCTTACACTCCCACCACATTTGTATGATAGTGCCTATCCCATTTTTACACCTCCAACATAGCTTCATAGGATTTCATAGATAACTGCTGGAATTTGTTACTTTTTTTTTTAAGGCAACAGCTTTTAGAGCAATGTCTGGGTTGGCCAATGGGTCCTCACTGCAGAGTTCCTAGCCATTAATTTAGACAAGTCTCCATTCCTCAGCTCCACAATCAGGGCCAGGGGCGGTGCATCCCATTTCACCACTTGAGGAAGTGCCGTTTTTGCCTGCTGCTGCTTCTACCACCACCTACCTGCTCCTGTGACCGTTTGCCCTGCCTCATTTGCCAGTTGCAGAGAAGCGGCACTGCCATCGGTGCCAATTTTCAGAAAGACTACACACATTTTGAGTGAGATCTCAAAAGGGGGGGCTTTGCCATCTGAAGCAGTAGCCTCATCCTGCCTAATGGCTGGGCTGGCTCTGCATGCAATATAGGGGTGTTAGTACTGACTGGTCTTACATGTCAAAATTGCTTGGTTGATGGTCTGGTTCACATGTCATGCCAAGCCCAATCTATTGCTTAGTGCAAATATGTGAGCACCCAGAAAGGAGCTCACTGCTGGGCCCTTTTTGTTGCTGTACAACGCTAAGCTAAGCTAAGGTTTGGCTTGGCATGCCAGACTCATAGTTGTGCTCTTTCCAGACTAATCACAAGCTGTAATCAATGTTTGTTCTGTGTTTCTGGCTCATTGTTAATGTCCAGGAAATCTAAATGCTAAGTCAAACTTTGGCTTGGCTATAAAAGCAAGAACAGAGGAGAAGTCTGCATGCTGTATATATGGCTGCCTTTTTGTGCATGGTCCACCCAAGGCAGCTTACAGTATCATAAAACAGTATAAAATAATCAAGACTAGCAAAGGCAGTGAGATTAACAATTAGTATTTATTACTGAAATATGAAGCATTAAAATCAGCTTAATATGGGTGGTTACGCTTAAGTGAATATGCATTTTTCTTGCAAAGATTGCATCACATGTAGTTCTGACTTCTATAAGTCTACACCTTTTTTGCAATGTGAGAATGGTTGCTCCATGGAATATGTGCCATTTATGAGGAGAAAGAATAATCCTGATTTTAAGGAACTTAAAAGTATGCTGCAAACATGCATAAAGCATTTTGTTTCATTTGATGTGTTTTTTTTAAAGGATAGGAAACAGCTGGTGTGAAAACCAGGACTTTGATGTACGCTTTTAGTGTGGGGAATTATGAAATTGAGAAACATCATTAAAATATGGGTGCGTTCAATGCAGACGAAGCTTAAGGTGTAAATGAACCTCTCTTTTATTGTGTCAAGTTTCTATTCATTTGTGCTGGTCTTTATTCTTTCTGCTGTTGAAGTGATGTGGCTGCTTTAGAACTTGGAGGCCCTTGAATTTAGTCCCCGCATGAGGCCAGCAGAAAGCTAGATATAATTTGAAGAATAAAAGTCCAGTAAGATGAGCTTTTGTTGGTAGCAAATGTATTGATGCATAGTGAGAGTGAGAGTGGGGTGTGTGTGTGTGTGTGTGTGAGAGAGAGAGACACTCTTTAGTCTAAAACTGTGTAGGAAGAACACTTTTGAAAGTAAAGAGAACGACAATAAAATAGATGCATGTATTTGTGAAGTTGCTACTACAGTAGTAAAAATGTGCATGGCAGATGGCAGATTTTGGAATGATTAGTTAACACATTCAGGTTGCAACCTTATGAACAGGGAGACGTGGGATGGCAATATGCAAAACTATGCATTGTTGCACCCAGCCAGTTTATACTGTGCTTGTAACTTAAGCTGCCAGATAATTTGCCCCTTTCCCTGCCACATATATATCCAGGCCAGTGTTGAGGTATGGGCAGCCTCTACCCACCTTTGTTCTGAAAACCCCCAAGTTCAATTGGTTTCCAGCCTTGGTCTTCCATTAGAGTTCATCAAGGGTTTACTGAGGTGGGGTCTGACTCTTGGGCTAACACAGTGAATAATCTAAATAAATCTTAACTAAAATAATCAGCACTCAAAGGCAGCAACATTAATCTTTTAATATTTGTGTTGAACTAGGGCAACTAAATTCTTCAAAAACAATGTATATCTGTATTTCTTATCCTTTTGTGAAAGAGGTTCCCACATGATCAAGAATTTCCATATGTAATTGATCCAACTCCTTTGCAAATCTAATGCAGGTGGATTGGTAAGGATTTGCGTAGCCCTTGTTTTTCTTATAAAGTCAAACCTGGAAACTTGAACATAATCCGTTCCAGAAGACCCATCGACTTCCGAAATGTTTGAGTTCCGAGGCGAAGCTTCAGATTGACTGACAGCTAGGTTTTTGCATAGTGGAAGCTGCGTTGGACGTTCAAGTTCTGAGGAACGTTTGAAAACCGAAACACTTATTTCTGGGTTTTTGGCGTTTGGGAACTGAAACATTCAGCAATGGGGTCATTCGAGTTCTGAGGTTTGACTGTATTCTTTCTATTGAAAGATAAAAAGTAATGTGTATATAATTGTAAGTGCACAGAGTAAAAGAATTGGGGGGGGGAGGGGAATAGCTCTTGTGAGGTTACAGCCCAGATGTCATTCCCTCACGTTTATTTCTTTTAAAGAAAGATTTTGAAAATAGAGTGAAAATACAAGCTTGACCTAATGTCAGTGGAAGTTTCCAACCATCTACTGAAGAATAAGTGAGACTTATTACTTTGGTTTTTGACTGGCGGAGTCTTAAGGGCCCAATGACTCCTCATGGGTCTGCAAAATTGCATTGCAGCTAAGTAAGGATTTGCTTAACTGATGGACGAGACATTTCTTCATCTATTTCTGCTAATCTATTCCTGAATAGACAACTTTCTTAATTCTCCTGCCTCTTAAAGTCAAGTCATAGGCAGTGTTAGAAACTCAGATATATAACCTAGTCACCAAATGGCTCCTTAAGTCTGGGTTATGATTGCCACAATGGAATGTCTAGGTGCCTTTTTTGCAATTAAATCCATTATTATTATTATTATTATTATTATTATTATTATTATTATTATTATCATTTCTATACACTTTTTATTTTGAAGGGGAAAAAATCTGAAAGCTGTTTGCAACACATTAAAGCATCAAGTAAAACAATCCAGAAGAAAACAAATTCAAGTTTCAAAAAAAATATTTTAGAACCTGCTCTTAGTGTCATTTTGCTTTCCCCATATTTATTTAGAATCATAGAGTTGGAAGAGACCACAAGGGCCATCCAGTCCAACCCCCTGCCAAGCAGGAAACACCATCAAAGCATTCCCGACAGATAGCTGTCAAGCCTCCGCTTAAAGACTCCAAAGAAGGAGACTCCACCACACTCCTCCTTGGCAGCAAAGTTCCACTGTTGAACAGCTCTTACTGTTAGGAAGTTCTTCCTAATGTTTAGGTGGAATCTTCTTTCTTGTAGCTTGAATCCATTGCTCCGTGTCCGCTTCTCTGTAGCAGCAGAAAACAACCTTTCTCCCTCCTCTATATGACATCCTTTTATATATTTGAACATGGCTATCATCTGTCACCTACTTAATTTATATAGCTGCCCCATAGAACTATTACTCTAGGAAGCCAGTGTGCTGTAGTGGTTAGGGTGTCAGACTAGGACCTGGGAGATAAGGGTTCAAATCCCTTTGGATGATGATATTGAGGTGATGCTCATCAAATTATAGCAAACTGGGGGGTGGGTAGCCAGTGCCAGTGAAGACAGAATCAGGATAACCTTAACAGATTGGAGAACTAGGCCCAAACTAACAAAATGCATTTCAACTTTGACAAATTTAAGGTTCTACACTTAGGCAGGCAGGCAGGCAGGAAGAACTAGATGAACAAATATAAGATGGGGAACATCTGACTTGCCAGTGGTAGGTGTGAAAGGGAGCTAAAATCACAAGCTTAACATGAGTCAGTAGTGTGATGCAGCAACAAAAAACAGCTAATGCTATTCTAGGCTGCATCAGCAGAAGTATAGTGTCCAGATCAATGAAAGTAATAGTACCACTCTATTCTGCTTTGGTCAGACCACACCTGGAGTACTGTGTCCAGTTCTGGGCACCTCCATTTAAGAAGCATGTTGACAAGTTGGAATGTGTGCAGAGGAAGGCGACCAAGATGATCAAGGGTCTGGAAACCAATTCTTATGAGAAACGATTTGAGGGAACTGGGTATGTTTAGCCTGGGAAAGAGGATGTAGCCATCTTTGAATATCTAATAGGCTGTCAACTGGAGGATGGAGAAAGCTTGTTTTCTCCTGCTCCAGAGGGTAGGATCCAAACCAATGGACTCAAGTTACAAGAAAGGAGATTCAGACTAAACATTCTGAGTGCAAGAGTTGTTCAACAGTGCATCAGACACTCTTTCCTTGGAGGTTTTTAAGAAGAGGTTGGATGGCCATCTGTCTTGAATGCTTTAGTTGAGGTTCTTGAATTGCAGGGGATTGGATTAGATGACCCTAGAAGTCACTTTTAACTCTGCAATTCTATGATTCTAGTTTATAACATTACTCTGTTTTTCTAGGTAAATTAGTTCATAGTGCACTTACCTTTAAGCAGTCTCTTTCACTGGATCTTACTAGGCTTTGCAGGATATATGCTCTTGGATCAAAAGCAGAGCTCTTTGAGGGCCTTGGCAAATAATTGCAGCTGAGTTGTTAGATTGTTTAGATGTAAGGTGTTGCAGGCATAATGTTGAGGGAACTGAATGCACAGTTGTGAATTAGACCAGCTTCTCCCAACCTGATGTCCTCCAGATGGTTTTTGAACCCCCATCAGCCCCAGCCAGCATGGCCCAATGGTCAGGGATTGTGGGAATTGATATCCAAAACATCTGGAGAGCAGCTGACTAGGGAAGGCTGAGTTAGACATGTATATTGTTCAGCCTTATTGATGGCAATAATTCAATCACTTAAACATTTTGGTGTCACTGGCTTTATGAGGAGTAGTGAGGGCATTAATTCCCCATTAATTCCCCATTAATTAAAGCTGTGGGGAAGAGTCTAAATTCTCTCTTTTTAAAACGGCCAGGCTTTAATTAACCTTGTAAAGTAGTTTCATACTACAAAGTTGAGGCACTGTGAACAAATGTCACCCTATGCACTTCTTCCTCCTTCCCCCAACCCCCCCCCCACTTGGCATTTTATTTTTTTAATACTAGGGAAATAACTTAATTGACCATAATTAGTTGTGTCATTTAATTATCCTTCCCCACCGCCAGCCTCTTATAAGTTGTACATACGTTGGCCTCGGTTCCTTATTCTACTGAAGCTCTTCCATGGTGTACATTTACATGCCTACCCTCCCAAAAAATCTACGATGCTGCAAACCACCCAGACTGCATGTGCATAGTTACATTGGCTGCAATACTGCTGCAGAGCCTGAGTAGAGGCAAGTCCATCACATTTTCTTTTAAAAAGCAACAACCAAAAACCTTCCTCCCCATATCCGTGTGCTGTTGATGGCATTTAGACGGTGAAATCTCCTTCCTTGACGATCATCAGAACCTTCCACGCAGCAACTCTGCAGAGAATATCCTTCCTTGAGGGATTTCTTTGTTTTTCTGCTTATAATTTCCCCCTTTCTTAGCTGTAGTACAGCCGCACCATTTCAGCTTGCTAGTGCAGAAAGATGTTGTGAATTCAGTTGCTGAGAATGAGGCTGGCCTGCCTGCAAATACTAAGGCTCCTAGAGGCATGCTAAAGAGTCGTAGGTGAATCTAACCCAATCCTTTCTACAACAAAACGGTAAGGCTGTGTTTGTTTTTAAATAAGAGATGAATTGAATTCCTGTCGTCTTAAACCTGAGCCCCTCGTTTATCGCATGCTTGCAACTTGAGCAGGATTCATTCTTTGATGCATGCTGGGCTTCCTATTTTCTTTAAAATCCTTTAAACGCAGACTGGTGGTAAATGTTACAGCTATCTCAGAATCACTCATGAGACTGTACACTCTCCCGAGATGCTGGGAGGGGATGGAAATTTTCGCCTTTCTCTGTGGAAATAGGTGGGGAAGGTTTTCAGAGCTGTGCTTCTCTCTTGTTCTACAGCCCTTTCTCTATCCTAGGCTGTTTTTATTAAGAGTATAAAGAGGATGCTATGCACAATTTTACTCATATATGCTTGGCTGAGTGCCCTCCGGGACGAGTGGGTGAAGGACGTGACCAATCACTTTTCCATCACTGCAAACAAGTCTGTGTCATGCTGGACCTAGATGGAATAAATGGCTTCTTTAAATTAGAGGCTTTCCTTAATGTGGAAGGGAAGGAAGGCGTGTACTATGATGAAATGAACCTTTAAGGAAATGCCAAAACAGTATAACTGAGGCCAGCGGGGTTTTTTTTGGGTACATTACCTATGTGTTGGCTCTATATCAATGTTCTAAGATATTTTAAACGGCTGCATGACAGCACTGGCAGCATTTTTTGATCTGTGGAATAATTTAGCATGTAGGAAAGCTTGGGCAGGAGCATGCTACTACATTAAAAGAGAAACATTTAAAAACCCAGCAATGATCAGTACAAAACAGTCAGCATGCAAAGTACGCATGAACACAGTAATAGACTAGCAAATGTGTAACAGCTTGAGATGAGACATGAACTTCATTTTATCTGATCTGTGGTGGACCTGCCTCTCATATAGTTCTCCCGTATCCATGCTAGAGTTGATTCTATTGAGTAAATTAGAGGAGCTATTCCGGCATAGAGATGCATTAAATGAACAACAAATTTAAATTCTTTTTTTTCTCATGGAAATGGCAAACTGAGTCTTGACATGAAGAACACTTTCTAAATATGTGATATATTAGAAGGTGTTGGGTACTACTACCTGTAGGAACAGGGTGATGAATTTAGAGTCTATATACCGGTGATAATGTAGCAACATATGAATGCCTACTTGCTCCATAGATGTCTAGCAGATAATTATCTCTTGATTCTCCCTGCATCTTGGCATTAGCTCCTATTGAAATCAGTAAGACTTTCTCCCAAGGAATATATAGGATCATAGATAATAAATATCTCTGTAGGAGCTTTTCTCATAGAAGAGGAAATTCAGACCTGTGTGAAATGTATTGCAAATGTGTTTTTTTCCTTAAATGTGAGTGACTGGGAGCTGCCTTCTTTCAACATACTGTACTTAAGCCACAAATTTACATTTTGATAGGAATGGAACCTCTGTTTTCACTTTGGACAGGAAGGCTAATCTCATGAATTTGTGGCGGAATAATTACTTCTGCTATATCTGGGTTCTGAGTGATAATTCTGTTTGCTTATGGTACAAGATGTCTGTGCATGCATAACATCTATTTCAAGTTTCCTTAAGATTTCAGCTGACACTATTTGCATTTACCCTCATTCATTTAAATGTGGCTTTTGGATATTTTAACACCTGCCTTTTTATAATCGGTATTTTAAAAACTGAAAGGACTTGTAGAATGGTGGGTATTGCATCTTTGCTATAGAGATAAATAGATGAACCTTCAAGGTTTTCTTGGTTTCTTGAATTATCGTGGCTGATCTTAATACGCACTTGCAGGGAATAAAAACAGAATTTCATTTGCCTGAAACATTATTGATAAATGACAGTCCTGTGAATACTGATCATACACGAATAAAGGGTGAAACTTGATAGTGCTATCCCCACAAAAGTTCCCACACATATTTAATGGAAATATTCTATTGGAGGGGCAGTCCTGAATGCTCATCACAAGTTTTCTATAGGCTGTCTAGATGTATTCTCTTATGCAGGTATAAAAGAGTAGTGGGCTCTGATTGCTGCTAGGATGATGGGCTTTGGTGTGTAAAACCAGGTTCAGATCCTGTTTCAACCACAAAACCCATGGGTTGGTCATGGGCAAATCAGTGGCATGTTGCAGAAATACACATAAGTTGAGATTTAGGTAATAGGGCATGTGCTGTGTGATCATGCATGCTGTGATTTCAGAGTCTAAGTACTCAAAGGAGATTTAGAAGCATCTGTGTTTAGTTTTGCCCAGGAGAGTCAGGAGGAATTCATGCGCAATGGGAAACAGTGCGTGCAACCTCAAGACCTCATCCCTGTCTCTAAACTGCAGTTTTATCATATGTATGCACCAGTGTGGGGTCTTTCGCCATCAGCCTAACCTACCTGGTCAGACTAAGATCTCAATTTGAGCTCCTGAAGGCAGAATAGGATACAAATGGAAATTTAAATTCTTCCACATTGTCAAAAGGAAACACTGAACATAAATTCGGTGTATCTCATCTGGGCCATAGAAACATTAAAAAAAACAACTACTACTACCGGTACCTGGCTCTCAGTCAAGCTTCAGGTCCCTCCAATCTTTGTTCTGTTGAAATCAAGACCCTCAAGACAACTCTCTTATCCAGCTAGGAGGAGATGGTTAAAGGAATGACATTATTCAGTGACATTATTAATTCTTTTAGAAAAGAGATGGTTGACCTGTTTCAATTGCACTGAAGACAACATGGGGAATGTGCACCATTGCAGATTCCATGAAGGCTGAAAGTATTCAGTTCATTAATGAGAACTGGATTTCTTACAACTACCTGGAGACTGTGTATATTGGATAAATTTGTAACCTATGCAATACAAGTTCCTTTTACTTGAAAAGCAGTATTTATTTTCACCTTCCTTGACATTTGGAAACAAAGGGTGTTTGTATATTTATTGTGTAGATTTCCAAGCATTGGTTTCCACCAATGCTTTCAAGCAGGAATAACCAGTAATTTAATGGTTGTTGTTTTTTTTTAAAATGAAGTGCATAGAATTGTGCTTGAAAGCAGGTTCTGTAGTTCCTTCCAGTCCATGAGAAAGTAATGCTTTTCTTATACCTCCTGTAGTCCAGAAAATTGATAGTGCATTGAAAAGATTTTTTTTATTGTTCTGGAGTACAAATACTTGTGCTACTCAACCTGTGTTTGACTGAAGTATAGCAACAGTGATTCATGGCATGTCAGTGGATTCCAACTCTCACAGGTAGCAGATTACCGCTTTCAAAGAAAACCTTTTTGCTGAGTGCCAGCTGGCACTGCAGTTTCTGCATGGTGTGTAGCTCCCAACACACTTTGCCCTTTGTTAACCAATTGTGATGTGTAAGTAGTTTCGTCATCCTGTGTCTAGGTGTGTACACACACACACACACACACACACACACACACACACACCCCTCTACTGTTACATACATATGTAACTCATGCAATTAAAGGGGGGGAGGCTCTTCCTGAACATTGTGAGCATATATTCATTTTCAGGTCACACTTTTAAAGTGTATATTCTATCATACTGTTCAAATTTAACTAGAAGTATCTTGTTGGGTTCAGATGGTGACAGCAGTCACAAAATTAAAAGACGCCTGCTTCTTGGGAGAAAAGCAATGACAAACTTAGACAGCATCTTAAAAAGCAGAGACATCACCTTGCCGACAAAGGTCTGTATAGTTGAATTTATGGTTTTCCCAGTAGTGATGTATGGAAGTGAAAGCTGGACCATAAAGAAGGCTGATCGCCGAAGAATTGATGCTTTTGAATTATGGTGCTGGAGGAGACTCTTGAGAGTCCCATGGACTGCAAGAAGATCAAACCTCTCCATTCTGAAGGAAATCAGCCCTGAGTGCTCACTGGAAGGACAGGTCGTGAAGCTGAGGCTACAATACTTTGGCCATCTCATGAGAAGGGAAGACTCCCTGGAAAAGACCCTGATGTTGGGAAAGATGGAGGGCACAAGGAGAAGGGGACGACAGAGGACAAGATGGTTGGACAGTGTTCTCGAAGCTACCAACATGAGTCTGACCAAACTACGGGAGGCAGTGGAAGACAGGAGTGCCTGTCGTGCTCTGGTCCATGGGGTCACAAAGAGTCGGACACGACTAAACAACAACATCTTGTTGACAAATTCTTGGATCATTTTTCTTAACCTACATTACAAAGAAATGAAACTAATTATCTGGTTCTCATTTAACATACCAAAGTTCCTTCTAAACAATAGCATTTTTGTTGCTTTTTAATTGCAATAAACCCTCAGAACCAGCTGTTCCAAACATTCAATGCATTAAAATCAGAGTGAAGATATTCCTGTAGACTTAATATTAGAAATGTAATGTACCCTATTGTGATGTGCTACATGACAGAAACCTGAGCTACTGCAGTTCCTTTGAGAAAGCATAGCCAGAATCAATTGACATCGTTCTATGTTCTATGATTGTGCCAGAGTTAAGAAAAATAACAGCCTCCTAAAACTTAGATGCTTGTGCTCAAATATTTAAACATATGGATGATCCAAGTGTTGGGCTCTTTCCTAGGAATATGAAGTAGTTTTCCAGCTGCTTGCTTCCAATTAAAAAAAATCACAAACTATGATTCTCCAAATATTTAGATGGATCTCCTCTGTCATTATCTCCCCACCCATTTCCCATTAGGAAGCTCTCTTCATAGTTGCTTTTTGCCATATGCTTCTCTCAAGAATGTCTTAAGCTTTTATACTCCCCTCTGGCATTGATCATGCCTATAAAATATAAACATACTGTAATGCTGACTTGTTTAAAGAAGAATGAGGATTGCCAATAGTACTTCAAATGACACCCTCATATTGAAAGAGCTGCGTAAATGATCAATTCTTTAAAGTGTGTTGTGCCAACAGGTTGTACCTGAGAGTTTCTAGCTACTTGGGAGCTCATATTTAGGTGAAAGAATTCAGAACTTTGCACATTAGGTTTTCAGCACAGCTGTTCTGACTAGTTGTGGTCATTCATCTGCTACCATGCTAAATATTACAACTCCTAGGTAGGATGCAGTTCTACCCAACAGTATAAAACCCCAATAGTTTTTGAGCAGCTGGGCAGACAGCTGCCTTTCTTACAGCAGATGCAATACCCAGTTGATGCAAAACCCGGATTCTTGCTGTGGGGAACACACACACACACACACACACACACACACACACACACACACTCCACACTCTGTTTAACAAATGAATGAGCTTGATAACTTGTAAGATGATGTATGAGTTGAGCTGTGAACTTGTGCTGGCTGCAACTCAAGATACTTGACCTCTGAAGCAAATTTGGGTGCTGCTGCTGTCATTCTTCTGTTAAATTTCTGCTCATAATGCTGATGTGTCATCATGAAGTATGAGGTAACACTGCCACAAAGCCCCATTCCAAGCACTTCCTCTCTTTTTAGATACAGGCACCAACCATTTTTCACAGGGTTTCCATTCCTAGCCCCCGAATGTGCCAGTGGAGTGTGCATAAACATGCCTCACCCTGTTCCACCCTATTCCACCCTGCCCCCATTCTGCCTCCTGTTCTGTCCGTTCTTTCCTCTTCCGGGTACAAAAGGACTTGTGCATCGGTGAGTTGGATGTGCCTGAAATGGTTGCTGCCTGCATATAAACTGCCTACCCTGGCTGGCAGTGATTCCCTAAGCTCTCTGGTAGTGGTCTTTTCCAATTCTTATAATGGGAATCATATATATCTACATATAAAGCATTTGCTCTGCATAGAGCCTCAGCATCTCCACATGTTGACACAGTGAACTGCTTCATGTTGTTTTGCTACTCGTTAAATGTTTCCTGTGAAAGGGATTATTGTCTCAGTAAATCAGTCAAGTGTGCCTTGTAGGAAACTTATCCTAAACAACAAGTGAGAAAAAGGCTTCGCTGGATCGCAGACATAGCAGAACTGCTCCAGATGGAGACAGAACATGTACTTCTTCTGCTTAGTTCTCCCTTATAGTTATCAGTCTTTCTCTGATTGGTGCTCATTTCTTGCTTTGTATGATGGTACCTGTCTATAACAGCTGGCTTTGAAAGTCTGTTCAGTGTGACATTGAAGCTGCTGTTGTTGCTGCTGCTGTGCCCTGTGAGCTCTAGGAGTGGTCTCCGTTCTGAGCAGGATAAAAGGCATAAGTTCCTCGCTTTATTTTATTTAAAATAATTTCTTAACAGTTCTTCATCAAAAGTTTCCAGGGTGTATTAATTATGAGACTTGTGCCGCCTGCATTTTGTTCATTTCTGTGCTTGTTTTATAGCCCTAGTATACCAAGAAGCCAGCCAAGCTCTTGCAATGCAAGAGGACGTGGGTGGGACGCAGGTGGCGCTGTGGGTTAAACCACAGAGTCTAGGGCTTGCCGATCAGAAAGTCAGCGGTTCGAATCCCCGCGACGGAGTGAGCTCGGTCCCAGCTCCTGCCAACCTAGCAGTTCAAAAGCACGTCAAAGGGCAAGTAGATAAATAGGTACCGCTACAGCGGGAAGGTAAATGGTGTTTCCATGTGCTGCTCTGGTTCACCAGAAGCGGCTTTTGTCATGCTGGCCACATGACCTGGAAGCTGTACGCCGTCTCCCTCGGCCAATAACGTGAGATGAGCGCCGCAACCCCAGAGTCGGTCACGACTGGACCTAATGGTCAAGGGTCCCTTTACCTTTATACTAAGAAGCCAGCCAAACTCTTGCAATGCAGGAGAGGATGCTTGGGTGTGTGGATGATTGTGTCTAAGGCTTTTTCTATCTCGCCGTTACAAAGTGAAACCAGAAGCCGGGACCATCAGCCATGTCAGCAGGGAAATCCTCAAGAGCATTCAGGAATCCATTGGTTTTTTTTAAGGCTTTAGGGGCAGGCATGCTTAATGGGCCCACCATCCCTGTAGAGAGAGAGAGAGATCGACTTCTAGTCCAAACCTCACCAAGAAGATAATCTCCCTTTCAAATTCAGCCACTTATTAAGTGCATGTGAACAGGGGGTGAGTTAGGTTTCCTTCAGTTCTGCTCCATTCTGCAGTTCTGTTTTATTTGTCTTTGGGCAAGAAAAGAGGACTTTGGAATGGTGATAACTGAATTTGTGTACTTTGCTCTCTGCACATTTTCTCACTCAGAATGTGTGTGTGTGTGTGTAAAAAAAGCCGCTCATTAGGCAGCTAATGTTCGCCCTTTATTATTTAGCTGTTTTACAATAGTACCCCAGAATAAAAATTAAAAATGCTTCGTCTGAGAGGTCATGACTTTCTCCATGGCCTCAAAATTCAGCACAATGCAATAATTTCCTATTTACATGAATTCATCACTGTGAATAGCATTAATTCCAGAAACTAAAATAGGCTGGATAGACCCAATGCCTTGCCAAGCTTAAAATAATTTCCTATATTCATCATTGCAGCATATCTATTACTAAAAAGTGGTTGGAAGCAAGCAAAAATAAAGTTGTGTATAACAACTGGCTTGTGAGCGGCATATTGTAATAAAGGATAGTGGAGGTGCTTTTTGGTACACGTTAGTGAAAGGTATACATACAATTTGGCTTTGGTTCTTTTTAAGTTTTGATGATGGCAGTAAAGAACAGGAAACTAATGAGTGAAGAGCATATAGGTCAAAGTAAAAAAATAAATCATTTATCTTGACCTTATACAAGGAATTAAACTACTGTGAATTATATTTGGTTAAATACGGCATCTACTGCAAAGGAATGCAAAGAATTGAATTACACAAATTTAAAATCCTAGCTATTCTAGGCTGCATCAACAGAAGTATAGTGTCCAGTTCAAGGAAAGTAATTGTTGTTGTTGTTGTTTAGTCGTTTAGTCGTGTCCGACTCTTCGTGACCCCACGGACCATAGCACGCCAGGCACTCCTGTCTTGTACTGCCTCCCGCAGTTTGGTCAAACTCATGTTCGTAGCTTCGAGAACACTGTCCAACCATCTTGTCCTCTGTCGTCCCCTTCTCCTAGTGCCCTCAATCTTTCCCAACATCAGGGTCTTTTCCAAGGATTCTTCTCTTCTCATGAGGTGGCCAAAGTATTGGAGCCTCAGCTTCACGATCTGTCCTTCTAGGGAGCACTCAGGGCTGATTTCCTTAAGAATGGATAGGTTTGATCTTCTTGCAGTCCATGGGACTCTCAAGAGTCTCCTCCAGCACCATAATTCAAAAGCATCAATTCTTCGGCGATCAGCCTTCTTTATGGTCCAGCTCTCACTTCCATACATCACTACTGGGAAAACCATAGCTTTAACTATACGGACCTTTGTCGGCAAGGTGATGTCTCTGCTTTTTAAGATGCTGTCTAGGTTTGTCATTGCTTTTCTCCCAAGAAGCAGGCGTCTTTTAATTTCGTGACTGCTGTCACCATCTGCAGTGATCAAAGAGCCCAAGAAAGTAAAATCTCTCACTGCCTCCATTTCTTCCCCTTCTATTTGCCAGGAGGTGATGGGACCAGTGGCCATGATCTTGGTTTTTTTGATGTTGAGCTTCAGACCATATTTTGCGCTCTCCTCTTTCACCCTCATTAAAAGGTTCTTTAATTCCTCCTCGCTTTCTGCCATCAAGGTTGTGTCATCTGCATATCTGAGGTTGTTGATATTTCTTCCGGCAATCTTAATTCCGGCTTGGGATTCATCTAGTCCAGCCTTTCGCATGATGAATTCTGCATATAAGTTAAATAAGCAGGGAGACAATATACAACCTTGTCATACTCCTTTCCCAATTTTGAACCAATCAGTTGTTCCATATCCAGTTCTAACTGTAGCTTCTTGTCCCACATAGAGATTTCTCAGGAGACAGATGAGGTGATCAGGCACTCCCATTTCTTTAAGAACTTGCCATAGTTTGCTGTGGTCGACACAGTCAAAGGCTTTTGCATAGTCAATGAAGCAGAAGTAGACGTTTTTCTGGAACTCTCTAGCTTTCTCCATAATCCAGCGCATGTTTGCTATTTGGTCTCTGGTTCCTCTGCCCTTTTGAAATCAAGCTTGCACTTCTGGGAGTTCTCGGTCCACATACTGCCTAAGCCTGCCTTGTAGAATTTTAAGCATAACCTTGCTAGCGTGTGAAATGAGCGCAATTGTGCGGTAGTTGGAGCATTCTTTGGCACTGCCCTTCTTTGGAATTGGGATGTAGACTGATCTTCTCCAATCCTCTGGCCATTGCTGAGTTTTCCAAACTTGCTGGCATATTGGGTGTAGCACCTTAACAGCATCATCTTTTAAAATTTTAAATAGTTCAGCTGGAATATCATCACTTCCACTGGCCTTGTTATTAGCAGTGCTTTCTAAGGCCCATTTGACTTCACTCTCCAAGATGTCTGGTTCAAGGTCAGCAACCACACTACCTGGGGTGTACGAGACCTCCATATCTTTCTGGTATAATTCCTCTGTGTATTCTTGCCACCTCTTCTTGATGTCTTCTGCTTCTGTTAGGTCCTTACCACTTTTGTCCTTGATTATGGTAATCTTTGTACGAAAAAGGAAAGTAATAGTCCCACTCTATTATGCAGCAGCCCCCCTCCCACCAGAAGCCAAGGTTATCCAGAGCACTGGTTCAGGGGGTCCTGCCTGCTGCTACAGGTCCTCAACCTGTGGAGTGTTTGGTTCATCCTCTGAGGACTCCACCTCTGTTGCTAGGTCAGGGCTAGGCATGACAGGTGATGATAAATACTGGAGTAGAAATTCTAAACTTTAAAAGTTGCAAAGAATCAGTCTGGTTTTAATGTAACATTGGATATCATATTAACACTGTTTCCAAAGATGGCATGTTTTTTGTTGTAGTGGCAGCTGAGTGCTAGCATTGGTGGCTTACCATTAAAGGGTTGTATCCAGCCAAGTTATACTTTGAGTAGACCTACCGAACTTAATGAACCTAAGTTACTCAAGTCCATTAATTTCAGTTTGTGTACTCACAATATGACTAACATTGGATACAGCACATCAACTCTTTATTTCACAGTTAGAGCTTACTGACTCCCAATGTATTATAGAATAAAATTTTGCAAGAAAAAAACGAATCTCTAGTGCTAATTATGAGGTGTGTTAGGAGTATGGTTTTTTATGGTCTTGCCTTGTCTATGGACTATGAAACAGCTAAATTTATTATTAGGATCAGTTTTGGTTCACTACCCAGCCATGCATTTTGCTCTTCTTTCTCTCCCTCTCCTGGAAAAAAAAATATGTTTGCTGATACGCTTTTTTGAAATGAAATTATGCTTTCTTCGCAACAGCCTTTAGGCAGCAGCTTTTTCATCTTTCTTTTGTGCTACTTCCAGCAGACATTTGAAAGCAGGAATATTGCATAAAGATGAGTTAAAAGCCAGTGTGTTTAAGCAATCATATTGCTGTCTCCATTGTCCCAAGGCAGCCGGCCAATTCTTGAGTACGTAAAGGAGGAGAAGGATGGCAGACTTTGAACCTGTCTAGGACCCAAAGAAAAAAATAGACACTGGGGTGGTTGTCTTGAAACTAGGTCACAACCCTGCAAATACTACAAATCTTCCTACTGCTGGCAGCTCCACTAAACTAAATATTATTAATGGAAGTTGGATGTAAGCCTTAACAGGAGTAGAGGCTTGGGTTTAAACTGTAAAAAAGCCTGAGAACACTAGGATCTTTTTAAACAACAACAATCTACCTTTAAAGACCAACAATAATCAGGATTCCTCTCTGTCATGACATTGATACCCCTGCTTTTCTGTTTGCGCCATTTAATTTGTAGCCAGAAGGCCTGCTCCCCAAATATGAGGACAAAACAGTAACACTATATTGTGTGTTGTGTCATCATTACCCACAGGAACTTAAAACTTTTTTCCTTCTTGATTTAAGGAGCCTCTTATGACAGTTCAATAATTCCTCCATTGCAATAATTCCTCCATTGCAAGATTTAGATCTTGGATTCTTTTCTTTTAGAAATACCTAACCAAGTTTGGTTAGTTTTCTTTTAATGGCTCAATACTTGCTTTACTTTACTCAATACTTGAATCAATAGTATTTCACCTTCCTGCCTGAAAATATGTTCGGATAAAGTCTGAGTTTTGAAAAGCTGCCATGCCAAAAGAGGGACTGATATACGTTTTTTGAAATTGATGGTTTTGAGAAAGATGGGTGGGTGGGGGGAAATGGCCATGCTCTTAATTCATTAATCTTGTAAAGTAATGTATACTGTATAATCAAGCCACCCGTTGCATCACAGGTATTTCCCATTTGTTTAGTATATCTGTGAATGTGGTTGTGCATTCGCCTCCTGTGTTACATTCAGTATTGATGCAGTGTTGAAAGGTTTGTTGTAGAAACCTGCCCAGGCAGTAGAGATAAGGAAACTGTTTAAGTACAGACAAACACACGGTGTGTGATGGGGAAGGGTTGTTACCCATTAGTAGATCATCTGCTTTGCAGATCTCAATCTCTGGCATCTCTTGGTATGGCTAGGTATGAAAGTTGGCCAGGTAGATGATGCTGACCTACATAGACCAATGATCTGACAGAGTATAAGGCAGCTTCTTATGTTCTTTCAGCTGAGTGTGCTTGAGCTTCTGCACACGGTAATTTACAGGCAGTGCCTGCAGAAGATAATGGAAAACCAGAGGAGTGTTTGCTTGCAAGAGATCTGCAGTTTATAGTTCAGAAAGTAAAGAAGCACCTAGGTAGCCTGTGCCTCTTATCTCATGTACAAGCACAGGCTGCTAAGGAATACATTCACTATCAGTGTTCCTACCATGGTACTTAAATGACACTACACTTTCTGGAAAAGGGTTCGTTCATGTGCTCCATCTCTACTTCAGATACCAGTTAGTATATTCCTTTTAGAGTTTTAACTTTTTGACATTTAATTTCTTTGGTAGTTGTTACAGCCGTTTCTCTGCATAGAATTTGAACTAAAGGCAACCTTAATGCAATGTGTGAATGCTGCAGAGAATTGTTTGGTTTCTATGGAGATAATTCTATCTCCTTAAAATGTAATGGTCTATCAATACATTTGCTGGGAATGCAGAAACGTGCTTCAGATACCAGGAGTACAGCGAATCACCCACTATTTATTAGAGGTCTTTAAGCATCTGGGCCATTCCATTGTCACGGGTGGGACACTTGGACCATGTTTTTTGGTATTCACACATGCGTAAGAATGTAAATATACATAAAAATTAACAACCAAAATTTGAACTATGTTCTTAATAAGATACTGAACATTTTACTAATTTTTAATTTTTTTATGGATATTTTTGACAATTTTATTAAATGTTAAAGTATTGTCACGGGTGGGACAAAAAAGGACATGGAGCTTGAGATAAGTTTGATTTATGGAAAAACTCTGTGAGTTCGGAGGTGAATCAATTATAAACTCAGCATATCTGTTTAAATCAATGTTTATTGGTTACAACTATGCAATCAGAAATTTAGGTTAAGAAATTTAATGATACAAAATTAAGGAAAAAATGCTGTCACGGGTGGGACAATGAAATGTCACGGGTGGGACGCGTCTGGCATACACTTGATTTAACATACAATTAAGGTTGTTAAAAATGGAATAATTACAAAAAACCTTTTGCTATTACTACACTTACTATCTACCATAGCCTACAAAGTATAATGTTGTATTTACTAAAATTAAAATCGATTTTAAAAAATATTTTCTTCTAGTCCATCTCTGGGCCAATCAACCACTTTCAAACACATCTACATTTTCAGTAAATTCATAAAAAATGTTCCTTCTGACTCGTTTAACATTAGGTTGGGGTAAGATACTAAGAATATGTTCAAACTGCACATATGATATGTCTTTTTCATCAACTTGAAACAGCTTTCCAGAATTGTTAACTGCTCGCATACACATCACCTTGACTTCTCCATCATCTTCAACATTACTTTGGCATATTGCAGCATATCTATATTTAGTAGGCCTGGTTCTTTGTCTTTTTGTAGTTGTTTCAAATTCAACTAAAACATATGTCCCAATAGTCACTCCATCAACGAACGGCTTCAATCCAACCACCGGCACATCTGTTTCATTTGTACAACTTGCTACACCATCTTGTTTTTCTGTGTCACTTTCAGAATCTCTGTAAACATCAGAAACTTTTAACTTGAACAGTTCTGTGAAGACTACGTGGGTGGACTTTTGAAAAGAAGGTCCATAAACTAAACTTCTTTTGTCTTTAGCTTTAAAAAAACAGTTGGACTGCACGTTTGGAATCTTCCTCACCAAAGTCCAGCGCTCGTCTAGCATCGCCATATTTGCACTGATATCAGTAGGTGTTAAAAGGACAAACTTCACTCTCGGTACTGCTTTTTCAGCACATTTAACAAAATCTGAGGCTGAATTGATTACTACTCTCCTTTGTTTTACTGCATTCCAAACTGCTTGCTTAGTTAATCCACCAATCCCATCCACGACACCCTTGCCGTGGGATGTAGCAAAAAAAAAACCATTCCCCATCAACACCAAAGTCTTCAGGCATAAAACACAGATTGGACAGTGTGTACTTATTTTTGAACTGACCAGCACATCCGTCAGAATAGATTTTGACCTTTGTCAGTCTGTTAAATTCTTAAGTTCTTCAATTATGGCTTTTATGCATGCATATACTGAGTATTTGTCGTGGGTTAAGTGATCCGAAACCACGGCAAAAGAACGTACTTTGCCTTGAGTCCAAGCACAACCTGTAAATACTGTGATTTGGTTGTGGGTCCAGTGTGCACTTTGGATTTCATCTTGCGATGTTGCCAAATAGTTTTCAGCAAAATCCACTTGAAGAATCACCTCATCATCAGCTACTGTGTCTTTCATATTTTTGAAAGCTTTAGTTTGTAATCACTTTACAAAGAAGTGCTTCTTAAATTTACTAAATTGATTTTGTAGCTCATTGACAGCTTCTTCTATGGTTCCTTTTGCTTCAAAAACCTTAGGCCGGCTAGAACAGTCATCTTTCCATTGCTTCCAGAAAATCTCAGACGACATGTTTAAGTCTTCATCAATTAGGGTGTGCAAATTAAGTACACACTTTTTGCATTCACCATTCTCATACGTTCTGCAGATGTAGTCTTTCCCATTTTGTGTATTGATTCAAAGGTTATATTATCTGTATTACTGTATGTATTCGCATTAGGGTAAAGTAACGGTAACTGCCTTTATGTTCCAGAAGGAACAGCTACTATTGGTTCATTCAAGCAGCTGCATTTGGCTCCTTAGTCTTATTGGTTTCCACCAAAAGGCAGCTTTGTGGTTGCTTGAGATTGTTCCCTCCAAAATGTATCCCTTTCTAGCTAGTTCCCCTCTCCTCAGTCCCTCAGTCTTGTTTGCCAGAATAAAGAATTGTTACATGAGGAATCTGTCTCCTGTCTGCAGAGAGCTGAAATCACTTGCTGAAATCACTAACTCAAGCTACAACAGTAAAACAAGTTGAAAACTGTCACGGGTGGGACAGAAAAAGAATTATTAAAATTTCATGGTGTTTACATTAATTAACTGCATTTTTATTATTGATAGGTGTGTTATACTCTAATACATACTCCCACAATAAAACAAACATAACCTATAAATTAGTTTTATCACAAAATAAACTTTTGTACCTTTTGCTGTCACGGGTGGGACACTGAAACAGCATCCCATTCAATAATAAAAATAAAATAGAAATAACTTACCTATTTAAAAAATTTCAAGTCCAATGTGTAGACAAAGTTCTTCACTTTAATAATATACCAACAATGACAACCACAATTTTTGTTTATCTTTAAAAAATAATGCCAACCTAAATGAACAAAATTAAGCTACACAATCAGAAAAGTGATACTGAAACTTCAAGCTCAAATTTCTCATGAAAAAAATAATTTTAAATTCTTTTTTTCTTTGGAATATTGAACTTTAATATGTTTAGTTAATGAAACTATAAGTAAAATAAGTATATTTTAAAAATAATTTTTTTCTTATCAGGCTCATTTTTCACGGAATGGCCCATCTACTGTAGTTCCATTTGGGTTGAAGCATTGCCAAAACTTGTACAAGAAGCCCTGGGCTCTTGAGTCCTGGTTCATATCTGCAGGCATAACGACAGATCAGGGAATACTGAAGTCTGGTCTATATAGCATGGGGTGGTGGGATATTTATTTATTTAGATTATGTTTATGATTATCATTATCAATAGAATATTTTAGACTGTGGTGGAAAATCACATGTTTAATTGTTCCTTTCCCAAGCAAAATTTCCCTGTACAGTAATTAGAAAACTGGCACAATTAGGAAATGGTCTTTGATAAAAACTGGTATCTGCATGGGATCAATTCCAATCTGTTACCGCCGAGGATTTGGACAGGCTGCTTGGATGAGTGAAACCGACCACCTGTCTCCTTGATCCTTGCCCATCCTGGCTCATAAAAGCGAGCCGGGAAGGGCTGAGCGATGGGCTCCTCGGGGTGGTGAATGCTTTTCTCTGTGAGGGAGCCTTCCCAGACCTGCTGAAAGAAGTGGTTATTAAACTGCTTCTTTAAAAAAGCTGGTCCTGAATGACCTACATTGGCTCCCAGTAAGTTTCCGGGCACAATTCAAAGTGTTGGTGCTGACCTTTAAAGCCCTAAATGGCCTCAGCCCAGCATACTTGAAGGCTCCGTATCTACCCCCATCGTTCACTGAGGTCCAACGCTGAGGGCCTTCTGGGGGTTCCCTCACTGCGAGGTTACAGGGAACCAGGCAGAGCGCCTTCTCGGTAGTGGCACCCGCCCTGTGGAACGCCGTCCCATCAGAAGTCAAAGAAATACAGTCAAACCTTGGTTTACGTCTACCTTTGTTTGCGACCGCTTGGGCGAGCGACTGCCGCGGACCCGGAAGTGTTTACATCCGGGTTGCGCGGCGTCGGATGCGCAGACGTGATCTGCACAGCTCACGCATGCACAGAAGCGATCTGCACAGCACGTGCGCGCTCAGAAGCACTCTATCGGCGCTTTGCGCACGCACAGAAGCATGCCTTCAGGGAGCTACTGCTTCGGCGAGCGACCACCTCCGCGGAACGGATTGCAGTTGCAAACCAAGGTACCACTGTAAACAATTATCTGACTTTTAGAAGACATCTGAAGGCACCTCTGTTTAGGGAAGCTTTTAATATTTGATGAATTATTGTATTTTAATATTTTGCTGGAAGCCACCCAGAGTGGCTGGGGAAACCCAGCCAGATGGGTGGGGTATAAATAAATTATTATTGTTATTGTTATTTATTATTGAAGAGGCTTCTATATTCATTAAAAATTTAAAATAAAAATAAAATAAAAGCCCTACTGGACCAGACAAAATGTATGTTTACTCCGAGAAGATCTCTCATTTTTGCTACCCACCAATTTATATACAGAGGCATATTATAATCTGCCCTGGGAGCCTATTGAATGGTGGGATACAAATTCTTAAGCAAATAATATTGCTTCCAGCTAGAGGTCCCTTGTTTTGTGATGACCAGTGGTCCCCAAGTCTCATATCTGTCTGTTCGTAGCTTTACATACCATCTTACTGTGCTGCATGGATGCTGAATGTCTGAATTTGCACATGAGGCAACCTTAAAGATAAATATGGGATCACTTAGTCATCAATGATGTTGTACTCTTCAAGTGGTGAAAAGGTATGTATAGTCAATCACTCTTGATTTTTGTGGAAAAGATCTGACAGTATTAACACAAGTGTGGTGTGTGTGTGTGTGTGTGTGTGTGTGTGTGTGTGTGTGTGTGTATGTAAAGGGAAACACCCTCATAAGTGAATTCTTTTTTTTTTATCATAACATGTCTCTGTTCTTCTAAAGGACAAAGATTGAACTACATTCCTAGACTAGGAGACAGATATACATCATATGGCTTTCACTTCTCATGAAATTCTGAGTATTTCTTTCTGACTCTTCAGTCATCGTCTTTAGCCCTCCCAGTCCATTGTTGTTCAACGTGCTAACCTGGAATCCTAGTTAGGAACCCAGAAGAGTGGAATTTATTTTTTTCAGGTGTAAAAGACCTTGTAAACTATTCTAGCCCTAAAAGTCAGCAATTGCATTCTTAAATTTTTTTAATGTGTTTGCTAAGGAAAACATAATATTTATTTCAAAACAAGATTGTTCTTATATATATATTACAGTATGCTATGAATTTATAGAATTTATACACAAAAATGCCTAACATAGTAAAAGGAATGACCCTCCCCACTGTCCAAGAGGCCATCAATTGTTTTAATTAGCTTAAGGCTAATTAAACCTAAGATTTTTTTCTAGTACAGCAAAAAATTCCCATTTTTAAATATTTTTTTAACAAATTGTGGGTTTTGTAATGCATTTAAGGAAATATAATGTGGACATATCACTCACCCACCTTTATTTAATCTTTAGACTCAGCATAGAATTTAGCCTTGAATTGCTTCGTCCTAGAAGCTGAATAAGAAGCTCCACTTTTGAACAACTCACTCAAAGGTTTTGCAAAAGATAAAACTTTGCCCTTTGAAAGTAGGCAAGATAATGTCATGTGAAAAGTTCAAAAATAGAACGTGTCATTCCTCAAATATTTTGTTTATTCCAGACATCAGAAAACTCCGCATTTCAAAGAATCATCTTTTGATACATGCTAGTCTTGTGACCATTTAATTGATTTGTTTTTCCAGTTCAGTTATAAAATACAGTATTGGATTAGTTGCCCACTCCATAGTTCTGCATGTGCAGTAGTGATTTGCAGATCTGTATAAATGGTTGTTGCCATATTTCTGTCTTGAGAGAGAAAGGAAGAATGTGCCATCTTGGGTAAAGTCAAACTATCAGAGAGTTGCAGCACCTGCTGTAGCTGTAGAAACCAGTACGAGAGAGACATGTTTTATTGCAGCTTGGGCAGATGCAAGGGTGTCCAGATTCCTTATTAAAGATACACCATGGTGTTTCTTCGCTCTCCCTCTGTTAAATGAATTCTTATACTCTTCCTGATAGGGTATCATATGTGATTTCCATGAATGCAGCATCAAGACAAGCAGCCTGCCATTGTGAAGTGGATATCTCTGTATTGAGAGTCTCTTGTACAGATCTTGATGGCAATGAATTTTGTACACCTACAGCAGGCTTTTGTGTTTGCTTTCCTGTACTGAGGTCAGCACTCTCTTGCACAAGGATTGTTGGTTATGGTTTGCCATTTATACAGTTAGGCATTTATTTATTTCAATGAATATTCTTAAATTATTGAATAACTTCATTCAGATCTTTCTGTAGAGGAAACCTTTGGAGTAGTGGTGAGACTTGGTTTAGACTTCGTCTTAGTACAAAATGTTTGGTGTTTTTTTTAAAAAATAAAAGAATAGTTGCAATCAATATTGGATCATGGCTGCATTTTACATGCAAGGAGATAACCTCTTGCCTAGCATATCTCATCTTAAACTGCTGCTCTTGCTGAGCCAGATAAAATCGATGGCAAGCAGGTATTTTACAAATTTATTTTCAACGTGAAGGAAGATGAATTCTCTAGAGTAAATTACAACCAGGATTCAGTGCACGGCTAATCATGGCAACCTTCTGTGTACTGCCTTTAAAACAGATAAATCTAACAATTATCTAACAATTACGGTAAGTTACAGTACATTTGCAACATAAACATTATAGCTCTCCTTCTCATTTTACATATATGGAAAAGGACTAATAGCATCCGTGAAGCTGGAGGATATTATGCACATAATGTATATATAATCTTGTATTTGTTATCAAATATCAATATTTAATATTTGGGTCATAGTGGCATGTCATGGTAACAGAAATAATCTTACCTGTGGAATATAATAATTGATTTAGGTAGTCAGGGCAAGTAATTTTTGACTGCACTTGCATCAACTATCATAACTGATGCAGAGTGATACGCGCCACGAAGTTGTAGCATTCAGATTTAATGATTAGATCTAGCCATTCTGGTTGTAGAATTGTGTAAGGGCCTACCACATACATCTTGGAGCTCATTGGATCATACCTTTTATTTAATTGTGTCTTTGAATTCAGTTTTTATACTAGAGGCATTGTCTGAAAAGAGGTCCTTTAATGTTACTTTCTATCTCTCTTGCTTTTTTTGCAGAATTGTATTTCAAAGTAAGCTAGTCTTATTGTTTAGACTATTTTGAATTTGAAATGTTCATTTGTGTACAGATTCATTGGTTTCCTGTTACACTGCAGAGGAAGGCTTTTTGGTGAGATATAGTCTTACTATTTGGGGGAAGCATTTTATGCTTGTATTATGGATCTATAATCGTCTGCACTTTCTAGGCTTCCTCCAGTGATGAGCACCACAGGTGATGGCAATACCTTTTTCAAGGACTTGCTTAACACGTTTAAGCTTTAGAAGGTAGCTAATTGCTCAGAATCCATAAGTTAATAAAATACGTAATTCACAAACAACTGAAAAGTAATAGCTGTAGACTTGGTCGTTCCTTTGAATGTATTGGCTTTGGAGATCATCTCACAAATGTGAAGAACAACCTGGAGATTATTTTTGCAATTCCATTTTTAAAGTATTGCATTTAATGCATGAATATAAATGCATACTGTACTTGTATGCTTTGGAACAGGCTCCTCATCTTCCTTTTAGGAGCTCCTACACAGATATACAAGGAGATGACATCAGGTCTCCTTTCTGATAACAGCAAATCTAAGAGTCCCCTCTACTGCTGTGGAGTACTATTTCGAAACTTGAGAGGTTTAGAACAACCACTCTATTACATTTGAATAAAGTCTGCTGTCTGAGAACAATTGAAATAAATTGGATTTGAAGTAATAAAATCAGGATAGACACTTTGAGGAATAATGTTATTTTAAAGGTAAAGGTAAAGGGGCCCCTGACCATCAGGTCCAGTCGTGTCCGACTCTGGGGTTGCGCGCTCATTTCGCTCTATAGGCCGAGGGAGCCGGCGTTTGTCCGCAGACAGCTTCCGGGTCATGTGGCCAGCATGACAAAGCTGCTTCTGGTGAACCAGAGCAGCGCACGGAAACGCCGTTTACCTTCCCGCCGGAGCGGTCCCTATTTATCTACTTGCACTTTGATGTGCTTTCGAACTGCTAGGTGTACAGGAGCTGGGACCGAGCAACGGGAGCTCACCCCATTGCAGGGATTCGAACCGCCGACCTTCTGATCAGCAAGCCCTAGACTCTGTGTTTTAACCCACAGCGCTGGGTCCCTAATGTTATTTTAGAAAGTGTTTATACCAGTAGTCTTATACATGAAGGCAACACCTTGAAATGAATTATACCAAGGCTAGATAGAGATTCTTTTGTGCTTCAACAACAAAAAATGGTGTTGGCCCACCATTTTGGAGATATTCATTTCCCAATGAAAATAATAATTTTATGAATGAACTACATAGTTCATGGCCATGGGATCGGATCATAAGACTTAAGGAGGTAGCAAAATTCATGCTGATTGCTGGAAAAGTAAAGACCTGAGAAATGTGTGTTATTGAACTACTGAATATTGCCTCCACTGGTTCAGGGATAGCGTATGGTTTTACCAATTGGATTTTCCAAGTCTTATACTAATACACATTGTTCTATGAAACAATTATGTAAGGCATGCTACAGTAAGATGACTTAAATTGACCATAATTTATTTAATTTTGCCTCATCTAATTTTAAATAAATGGAAATCAATACTTTGTAACAGAAATCAGTGGCTGGACAGTAAGACTTAGTGATGTGGCATTTAGGCTGATAAAGTTTACATAAGGCTTTCATCAAGACTTCCAGATCTGTACTTTCCCCTTTATTTATTTATTTCTATTATGCTGCTGTTTATTTTTATTTAAATACTGCAGTGTAATTTGTGCCTTTTCACAATACGTGTATTCAATGTTTCAGAATAAATGGCACTTAAATACTTATTATTATATGATTATAAAACACTAAGGAGTCAAAGTAAATGTTACGATACTTGGTGAAACATGATTAAAGGTGGGAAGAGTGTTCAGGAAGGATTTGCAGGTAAGAGGGAGGATGCTTAATTTCTCCTATGTCCACTCATTCTTGCCAGCATACTTGTTCAGTTTGCACCTTAACTGGGTTCTCTTCTATTATTAGAGTGTTGTTGGAAACCTTTTAATGCAGTAATTTATATGGGAGAATTGGAGGGTTGGAGATGGTTAACCAAATGCATCTCATGTCCTATGTTAATCGTACAACTGGAGCTGGAAACATGGTCTAACTAACCCCACCCTCCGGTAATGCTTTGTTGGGCCTTAGCAATGGTACCTTATCAAGTTATTTAATAGATATTTTCCCTTTTCTCCCGTAGATATGTGTCACAAAGATGTCTACACGGAATTGCCAAGGAATGGATTCTGTGATCAAGCCCTTGGACACAATTCCAGAAGACAAAAAAGTCAGAGTTCAGAGGACACAGAGCACTTTTGATCCATTTGAAAAGCCAAATAATCAAGTGAAGAGGGTCCATTCAGAGAACAATGCCTGCATTAACTTCAAGACTTCATCCACTGGGAAAGAATCTCCTAAAATCAGACGACATTCCAGTCCTAGCTCTGTAAGTCCAGACATGCCATATTTATCTCAGCTAAATTTTCCATCCAAGTTCCAAATGTTTTGGTGCTTTTAATAGCAATGTCACTTAAAGCGGCATGCTGGGATTGTGTGTATTTTTAAAAGAGCCATATCTCTCTGCTTTCATTATGTGCAATTTTAGTCTTAGATAAACATGATCCAGATTGGTTCAGTATCATATTGTTTTCCATTGAATAAGCTATGTTCTCAGAAGGTTGTTATCCTTGTTTTAGCATCCTCTGCAACCGTTATGAATTCTATCCATCTAACATAAAAAGTAAATTGTTTGTTAATACTAGGAAACATCTAGTTTGGGGTGTTTCTTGTTAGTTTAGAAGATTAATAGAGATTTTTTTTATTAATTATATACCACAGTTCAAATTTTGGAGGGTGGCGGGCTAGTTAATTTTAAAACTGTGTGCTGCCTTTTCATGAGAAACATTTCACAACAAAATGAAAATTAAAAGCTTACTATTCTTGTCAGAAGTTAGAAATTTTGTTTGGGGAACACTGGATTGGCAACGCTGAACCTTTGTCAAACAGTGCATTATGACCGAACAAATATTTCTCAAATCACAATAGTTTGTGAAATCACAAAGCAGACAAAGCTCTCAGAACATGTTATGCTTTCCCCATGTGGTGTATTATCTTTTTAAAGTAGTGATAAATGAAATGTCATCCTTGCTTATGACTGGTGTGCCAGCAGTTGTCCCTGAGGTGTCCTGCCAAATTATTGTATGTGAAAGTGGCATTTTATTTCTCACTATTGCATAAATCTCCAGTAATGTGACCTTTGAGGTAAAGAATACAAATTATAGAAAAATGAAAATGCTATCTAATTACTTACAGCTAATAATAATAGAATTTTCATTTTCTAGCTTAGCTGGAAGAAAAAAATGTTTAAGGTTGACTAGTATCACTTGAGATTTCTCAGAGAGTTGCTTCTGAGCCACGTTGGATAAATGTGCCTTCACCCTCTTGCCTAAATAGCCTTTCTATCTAGAAGAGACATCAATTTACAAACGTCCTTAGTGTTTATTCCAGACACCACAATGTTACTGTGATATGCAAGATAGCTTGTATTTTACACAAACAGGTGATCCCATGTACTTAACTCTTCAGTTTGACAAGCTGTAAAAAAAGGCTTGCATGAATAGAACACAAAGGGTTGAATTTATTTGTCCTTTACTTTCAGATTTTCTTTTTATTGCTGTGAAATTAGTTCTCTTGAGGACAAAAGATCTTCAGTATTGATACTGAAATTCTTCTACAGAGGCACTGTGAGCGTGTTTATTGCTCCATGGATAATTTTATATTGAGATTTAATATCCTGTGGACATGTCATATCCCTAGACACAATTTCAGAACTAGATATTTTAAGCATAACATTAGCATCCTGTTACTTTATGAAAAATAAATATGAATCTAAGAGCATGTGCAAATATAACCGGTAGAAGTATTTTCCCCCCCCCCCACAACAAAGCATTGTTTTTCCAAACTTAGGAGGGAGTAAAACCCACAAGTGGCAACTACATTCACACAAAGGCTTTCAGTAAAACTGATGGAATTTCACTGACTTTTTGTGCACCCAAAGTGATGTAATAGCCTTATTTTTTAAATTCATGTTAAATGATTGAGGGTGTATTTTAATTAGTTTGACTGACAATGCAGTACCAGGAAATTGTATTCTGAATTAATATGTGGGAAGGGAAGTTGGCAATGTCTCTGTAGGACTAGGCTCCCCACCCGCTAATCATGTATATGTAACCAAGAAATGATCTGTATGTTGCACTAGCTATAGAGATGCCAATCCAACCTACCAAAGTTCCAATGCTCCTTTTTAGTGCTGTGACAAAAAATTCTCCTGCATTTTTTTGACCATTTGCCATCAGTTAATGATAAAAAATTAATTATTATTAATGGGAAGAGAAAGCTTCAGCGAAATTATCCAGAAGTTATCGGGGCCTGAGTGAAACCTGTTTCTTCACAGGGAGTCCAACCCCTTCCAGAATGGATACTCCCCAACTCCTGGACATGTCAGTCATTCACCCAAAGAGTCTTTGACAGTTTTCAGATGTGGGGGTTATTGTGTTGGTTTTACTGGTTGTAATACTTTCAGCATATCTAATTATTTTATGTGTACAAGTGTGATTGGACAGACTAAAAGTAAATATTTAGGCTTTAAAGGTGGGACTTTGCTGTAAGGGCCTCTGTGCAGGACCAGAAAACCCGTTAACAAGGCTCATATTTTTATTTGTAATTAAAAGAAATAGTAGCTTGTAATGATTTTGTGTTACTTGTTACAGCCTTCTTAGTTGGAAAACTTTATGTATTTGTATTTAACAGTTGCGTCTCTAACCTTGGACACTGACATTTATCTGAGAATTTTGCAGGCAAACTAGGTTTCTTCTACCACTGGAGAAATTGACTAATTTCTCATAAGGCTGTATGGAAAATACTTAAGATGCAGACAAAAGATTAATTGAAGAGAAATTAATGGTGCTGTTTTTGGAATCTAAGCAGGAATGCACTCCCCTTGAACTTTGGAGGCTGCTGAAAGATATCCATGTCAGAAGGTGGAGGGATGCAAAGTTATTTTCAGTCAGTTTCTTTAGTCAAATAAATTATTAGTTTTCCAGTATTTTCAGTCAGATTCTTGCCTTTGATAGAGAACAGCCTCTGCTTGCATGGCTCCTCCCTCTTTCAAATTTCGAACTGTTTTTTTAAAAATCTTACTGCTAAACAAACAAGCTTTTCCTACCTCCAACCCACTCATTTTATGATCCCCCTGACTGTTATTTTCTGAAGTCTGTCAGGGGCACTTCTTTAAAAGGCTTTTTATGTGTACTCTAATTTTAAAAAATAAATAATAGTGTTAGCTGTAGAGATGCACGGGCACTTAAATGTTGCCTATGTTGACAAAATAAATAGGAGCGGAGGCCCAGATCTTTACAGTTGTCCTTTGTGAACTTTACCCAGTGAAGGAGGCAGTTTAAAAACATTTATAAATGTTTTTAATGATACGTAAATAAAATTAAATGTGCATTTAAGCTGACACAAGGCACATGTGGGTTTTGGGTTGGTCTTTTTCTTTTTTTTTGTAGTTTCGTACAAACTACAGTTTAAAAAGGCTTCCTGAGGTGGTGTTATTTTACCCTCTTAAGTGTTCTAATCTGTTCTTTGAAAAGCTTAAAAATACCCCAGAGGCTGTTTCTGAGGTAAAGTCCATAAGTGGGGGGGGGGGGTTACACACAAGCGTTGTCACCTTTGTAATGGGAAACACCGCTCATGAATTCTCAGGACATGAAGCCCCCCCTCAGCCCTTCTGTTTCAGAAGAGGCATGTGTTTCAAGGGCAGGGGAATCAGCCACCATCTTGAGTTCTGGAGCAGGGGGACCAGATGCCATTTCCAGCAAGGTGTCTGAACCCTCTGTTGGAAAACCTGAGGAATGCAGGAAAGAAATCAGCGTAAGTCCATAGAGTACATAAATAAGACCCAGCCCTTTCCTGGTCATTTGAAGTAACTGCTATTCTTTCGTCCTTTAACTCAAATTACGACCACTCATTCAGAAGCCTTGCATATCCTACGAGCATGGATTAAGATATATTTTTTTGGGGGGGGGGGGATAATAATTTTTGCAGACACCTTAAAAAAATGACAGTCGATTAAATCTTTCATGTGTCTCACTAGATCCTTCTGGGTTCTTCGTAGCAGCATACAGTGCTTTGTAGAAGGGCTACACTTCCATTGTCTTACCAAGTATATTTGGTGCTGAATAATGAATTGCACAGGTCCTTAGGCCTGTTTTCCTATTTATGTATATGCACCTGTCTGAAAAAGTTGCATGAGGGAATTTCTTCCCCTGTATTGAATAATGTGCAGATCAAAACAGGGATTGCTTGATAAATAATATACAAATGGTCAAACATATACAAATGGTCACGGGAATAAAGTAGTTAATTAATCAGTTAACAATTAAAAAGTGCTAACTTTTGACTAACTGGTTGACATTTTCAGCTGTCAACTTTTTGACGTAGGGTATACTAGTTAAAAATTACAAGCAAAGTATTTGGTTGAAAATTAAAATCTGGCTGTTTAATAACATTTCTGTTATTAAAACTACAGTGGACGCTCGGGTTGCGAACGTGATCCATGCGGGAGGCATGCTTGCAACCCACGTCTGTGTGTCTGCGCATGCGTGGGTTGCGATTCAGCACTTCTGCACATGCGCAAACGGAATTTAGTGCTTCTGCGCATGCGTGTGTGCCGAAACCCAGAAGTAACCCGGGTACTTCCGGGTTCGGCGCAGAGCGCAACCCGAAAAGACGCAACCTGAAGCATCTGTAACCCAAGGTATAACTGTAAATGGTTTAGTCTTAGCCACAAATGACATAGTGACTACCGTGTTTCTCCAAAAATAAGACACCGTCTTACATTTATTGTTCATCAAAAAAAAAAAACACACACGGTGGCTTATTTTCAGGGGATGTCTTATTTTTTTTATTAAGTATGGTACACTATCACTATGGCTTATTTTCAGGGTATGGCTTATTTTTTGGGGTATGGCTTATTTTCGGGGTATGGCTTATTTTTGGAGAAACACGGCACCAGGCAAGCCTGTGTCTGTTCACAGGATTGCCACTGGCTCTCAAATCCAGCATTGAGACTCACAGTGTTCAGTAACTAATTGGCATGTGGAACAGGACCTTAAAGAAAAACATTGAGTACTTTTTCAGTATTCTATAGCTGTTGCTAAAAGTCACTGTATTTATTAGAACTAGTCTAATATGAGGAATTTCAGTGATAGACAAATAATAAATACAGTATTTAGTTGAACAAGCCAGCGTGCTTAGCAATTGGCCAGTTATTTGTAAACCAGAATCCCTATTTCATATACAGTGCTAAGCCAGGATTGTTTGAAAGCAAAATGTATCCCAGGACAGAAAATAATGTAAAATGTACAAAAATGTTATATTTTTATCCCCTCAAAAGGACATGTAAAGTGAGAGGGATAGTAGGGAGACCCAAAGGCTAATTTTAGATGCATAGGGTAGTGTATTAATCTAGTCAATGAAGAGGAAAAGACAATCATATCAAAAGTCTAATGTTTCATGGTGTTTTTCTTTGACAATCAGGAGTTGCAATATTGGTTAAGATTATGTTTTACTTTAAAAGTGTAAGGCCAAGAGGGAGGAGAAGTGTGGTTTGAAGAGGAAAGCAAGCAGATCAGGAGTTCACCGGCAACCGATGCCCAAGGGCTCCCAGAAACCTAGATTTGGCCCTGGTTTTTATGCCCACATCTTTCCAGCCTGGCAAGCAAAATGTATTATTGTAGTAGAAGAAAACATTGCAGTCCGTCAAAAGCACTTCAGGAGAGTGCAGAGCAGGGCTGCTAAACCTTAGGATGGAAATATGGCCTAGGGTAAAGTATGGACCATAGGTTCCCTTCCCCAACTTGTCAAGAAACATTTGACATAAATGTTTAGAAATCAATCCATACTCAAAAACTTGGCTTTGATTCCCTGTCCCGTTAAATGTATCAAAGCTTTTTGCAATGTTCTGGTTGCCTTGAGAACGAAGGACTTCATTGTTATATGCCAAGGACAATGATGTTGAATAAGTTCCATCTAAATATGAGCACTCCAGATGATCAGTGCCGATTTAAACAGTATTAATGTATCACTGGAGATATTGGAAAGTGTTAGTTCATACAGAATGAAATTTGGGTTTTCTGCCTACTGAGCAAGTTTATAGCGTTTACATATACGGTGGTACCTCTGGTTAAGAACTTAATTCGTTCCGGAGGTCCATTCTTAACCTGAAACTGTTCTTAACCTGAGGTACCACTTTAGCTAATGGGGCCTCCTGTCACTGCCGCACGATTTCTGTTCTCATCCTGAAGTAAAGTTTTTAACCCGAGGTACTACTTCTGGGTTAGTGGAGTCTGTAACCTGAAGCACCACTGTACATTGCTAAATGGCTTGTGACCCAATGGAGTGCTTGTCCCTGTACCAGCTAACCCAGACATGGAGGTCAGCAGAGTGGGCCCTAGTCAGTGATCTATCAACAGGGATGGGTTTCTGTAGTGGTGCCTGATTGTGGTATTCTCTTCCCCTGGTGGAGTGGTTGGCTTCTTATTTTGTTGGGCTTCTGGTACCAGATAAAAAACATCTGTCATCAAGACCTTTGGACGAGCTGATTAGACTGCTCAGGGCCTGGAGTACAGGGATTATTGTGTCTGCAGATGTGCTTCTGTTTGTTTCCCTTCTTTTTACATTTTTGTTCTACTGTTTGAAATTTTGTCTTAATTTATTTGTATTTTATAATTGGGACACACCTAGATGAAGAGTGGTTTAGAAGTTCAGTGAATAATAATAAAAGTTACTTTGGTTATGCTGTCTAGTGAATAAAGCATGCTCAATTGGTCATCTTGGTACAGCTGTTCGTTAATCTCATATTTATAGAAATTCTGCAACAAATCCAAATTTCATTCTTCTGTATGGGCTAAGTCTTTCTGACAACTCCACTGATATAGGAATACTGTTGAAATAGGCAGTGACCATCTGGAGTGCTGAGTGATATTTAAATGGATGTTGTTAGACATTGCCCTTGGTACCTGACAATGTCAGGCATTAAATATCCAAATTTTAATCTCATTAGTTTTGGTAATAACAGTTGTTCTTCATAGGGTTGGCTCAACACAGTTAATGGTAGTGTGTGAGTGCTGGAAATTTTATCTCTCTGTTTCTTTTCTTACTTAGCCAACAAGTCCCAAGTTTGGAAAAGCAGACTCTTATGAAAAACTGGAAAAACTGGGAGAAGGCTCATATGCCACAGTATATAAAGGGAAAAGCAAGTAAGTACATTTGTATCATGCACATATACATACTTGTGATGCAGACCAGCTGCTTCATAAAAAATTCCACTATTTTTAAATAAAATATAGTGTGAGGTAGGAGTAGTAGGTAACCATTTTGAATTGTTTTTTAGATTGAACTTTAAATCTAGTGTTTTTAATATGTAGAGAGAATGAAGAAGGGTATTAGATATAAGCTTCTTCCCATTTCCCATTATTGTTGTGCTAAGTGTAGGATATTACTAAGTGTAGTAATTCCAAAATAGCAATATTGGCAGGCCTGTGACCTACAGTTATGTTTTGGAAGAAAATGCTTTTAGTTTGTTGAACCATTTATATAACACTTTCCATTCCAGTTGTGTTGTAGTCATGGTTTCTGGCTGCAGCCCATTATTTTTCTGAACTAAGAGGTTATACACAAAGTAAATTTTCAAGAGAAAAGACAATTATTGGAAAAGTTTTATGTTAATGTTATTTTATCATAGTGAGGTGGTAGGTGTGCATCTGCCCATGTATGTTATGTATATACGGTACATACATATGTGGGCCCATTTTATGCAGCTGTTTGCCCACCGAGAAAGAGGGAAAACTTTGTAAAAAAAAAAGTGTCTGCACATGTCCAACTATCAGCACGTAGGACATGCCTCAGCCTTACTTGCCTCTGCTTGCTTGAAATCAGACCACATGCTAAATTGCAACATGCCTTTCCAAAGCCTTTCAGACCCATAAAACATAAAGGGAGGAAGCACAGCTTCAGCATGTTTTTTTACATGTGGCTTCTCTTGTCAGCCTAAAGTCAATAAAGAAACAGCATGGTTCTTTCCTTTTTAAATAAAAGGTTGCAAGTCAATGTAAGCCTTTCCTCAGCTGAAGCTGGTGGAGCTGGAGAAGTAAAGGTCCTAGACAAGAATATATGGGGACAGAGACTGGTTATTGGGGAAGAGAGGAGGAAGGCCATGGAAGTTAAGGATGAAGAATATGTGTTTCATTTGACAGGAAGCCAGCATTGGGCCTTTGGGAAAAGCAGTATGTGGTCTGAATTAATAGGGTGGTGAAAGCTTTTTGTATCAGAGTTCTGGATAGAATTAAGAAGACAAGAGCAGACTTAAGAGGAAAAAATTGTAGTAATCAGGGTAGGTAATGTAACATTTCAACTATACACGTCTTTTGTCTTGATTATATTAATTAGTCCAAAAGATTATAAGAACTGCTAGTCTTCTCAGGTTCTTTCCATTGTAGTGGCCCTAGATTTAAACAATGGCTATTTAATAATCAAAAGCTCAAGAGGTACGCATCAAGTAAACTAGTCTGGATGGTGTCTGCTTCTTAAACTTCTGTCCCACCCTCCTGAAGGAGCCCAGGGTGGCAATCAAGGCAACAAACAAAACAATTGAAAATAAAGGGATCTAAAACATTTTTTTAAAAAATTAAGAACATCCATGGAAAAAACTATTGGGAAAAACTGATCAGATTACATTCCAAATAAATGTACAAGCAGGTTTTAATAGGCTGTGTAGTTCATTTTCAGCATCTCAAATTATTCTTTATTGGCTGTAAGGAAATACTGTATAGCCACATCTGCACGTTTCACAAGGCATGAGGGGATTTAGAATTGCATCAGTAGAAACAGCTGGAAAAGCAAAATTATACCAATATCGCTTTTAACTGAATCAGTTTGTTTTCGACCGCTGAAAACCTGGTTGAATAACTATTCACCCCACACCCCCCAAAGGTATTTTAAAAATCTTAACAGAATTACTAGGTTAGCTCTTAATTCATAATGATAGGTCATATAAATAATAACAAAGGTCAGTCCTCAAGTTATCCATGATCAGTTGAATCTTGAAGCCTCTCCCAAATTACAGCAAAATTGTTCTATCCAAAAAGCTATGAGGAGGTGAATCATAAAGCAGAGATACTCAGTGTTGTGAAGTAACCCAAAAATATTTAGAACTTATCAATCACAACTCACAGAAACATTGACAACTGGGAGCAACCATGTCAGCACATTTCACCAAAAAATAACAAAAACCGCTCATAAGGGCACCTGCAAATTTTGCTTAATAACTTTCTTTTTATGAGGACTAGAGAGACCTACTTTAAAAAGAAAGAAAGAAAGAAAGCTCAGAATGTGGGGCGAATGAAGGCCATCAGTTCATTACTCTAACTGGGTAAAGCATTTTATTTTAATGCTATCGTTTGGGATAAGTACCTGAGATAAAGATTTGATCTTTATCTTTGAAGGGACGCGGGTGGCGCTGTGGGTTAAACCACAGAGTCTAGGGCTTGCCGATCAGAAGGTTGGCGGTTCGAATCCCCGTTACAGGGTGAGCTCCCGTTGTTTGGTCCCTGCCCCTGCAAACCTAGCAGTTTGAAAGCACATCAAAGTTCAAGTAGATAAATAGGTACCACTCCAGCGGGAACGTAAACGGCGTTTCCGTGTGCTGTTCTGGCTCGCCAGAAGCGGCTTAGTCATGCTGGCCACATGACCCAGAAGCTGTACACCGGCTCCCTCGGCCAGTAAAGCGAGATGAGCACCGCAACCCCAGAGTCATCCGTGACTGGACCTAATGGTCAGCGGTCCCCCTTTACCTTTAAAGATTTGATAAGTTGAATGTTTCAAAGCTGCTAGTATCTTGCTTTTATGAGTGGCAGAAGTTGGACCAGGGAAATAGGATGTTCTGTACATAGGAAAATCTATTATTGAAATGTGCTAAACCTAATTTTGTTTGTGTAATGTTTTGTTTGCATTACTCCAGGGTAAATGGAAAGTTGGTGGCACTAAAGGTGATTAGACTTCAAGAGGAGGAAGGCACTCCATTTACAGCCATCAGGGAAGGTACACTTGTTTCTTTATTTACTGCTCTTGGTTTTCTCTTCCTCCTTTGTAATTGCAGCATCTTGTTGCTGGAGAACCTTGGGTTTCTCAAATTATATGGTTATATTTCCTGTAGGAGGAGGATTGCTACTTAAAAACCAAAAGCACCCTGTTGTGTGGGAGTTGACATGAAATAAAACAAATCTGTGCTTCTTTATTGCAAGCTTATATAAGAACTGGTATCAGGTGTAAATGACAGTATGTATGCATTTGCGGAGGTGCAGAAATGCCAGTGGGAGTTCACATTGTTGGTTAAGAGAACTGCTTGCTGTGAAGTAGCACCCTAACTGAGAATAAATTTAACTTGGCTGCAGTCCATTAATAATAGCTCATATGTTAAGCTAAGTCACACAAAAGTATTGGAAAATATATAGAAGTGCAAGTTTCAAGAAGCAATCTCTGAAGTAGTGCGTATTGCTAGTTAGAAGCTTAAAATGTGTGTTTAGAGGGTTTTACAATACATGTTCAGGACATGTCTCTCTAACCATGTCTATAAAATACATCTCGGTGCTTGGGAACAGGAATGCTTGAGGAAATTTAGCTTAAATGTTGCTTTAGGGTAGGGGTGGGGAATCTTTTTGGTGCCTTTTTGGAGCACTTTGAAGTCCGGACTTTGAGACTGAAAGTACCATGTGTGCTTGAAACAGCAGGCTACAAGCTCTACCGTCTATCAGCTGTGTAGAGCTGAAGCCTACTTTCTACATGCATTGGATGCATGAGGGTTGTGCACCCAATCCGGGAGGCTTTGGTTCTGCTGCTGAACATTTTGGCACAATAAGCAAATGCTGTACCTTAAAAATAGATTTATGTGTTGTGTTCTGAATCAGGAACATTCCTTCTAGGGCTCAATTTTCAGTCTGATTTGCATAGTCAGTTTGATAGCTTAATAGAAGAAGTAGTAGTAGTTTTTTTAATAGTGGGGTGCTCCACTAGTAAGCATATGTCAATCGGTAAATTAAGATACATTAAAAAGGACTTACTGCTTGGTGGCTTTCAGGACAGACAAAATGTTGAAGATGTCAACATTGATTTAGTATTCTTTTTTGGGTAGAAAAGCAGTATGAAATACTCAAAAGAACAGTGACATGGTATCACAGTGCACATTGTTCAACTTGACTAAGCTATTAATTTCAGTTGAACGCTATATTGATTCTGACCAGCATTTTTTTTCCTGGTGGAATTCTAATTTTAAAAAAAATACATTAAATATACTTAAAAAAATAAAATATATATACATGTGAATAGTTTTGTATATGATGGGCTGTAAATTGCTTTGAGTTCATGTGGACATGCTCCCAAGTAAGTGGATATAAAAATGTAGCCTTAAATGGCTTCAGTAGATGTATTTTGTTTTACAGCCCTAGAAGTTCAGCCTCTTTGGGCTTTTGTATACTAAAAGCTAAGTATCAGTATTTGTTTCCCATGCTTGTTTTACAAGCTTTCTGACTCTTTTTTTGCCAAAATTCAGACAGCAAAGAGTGGCTGTAGGCTAAATAGCTATAGTTCAAGAAACTTTTAATGTTGTCTGACAAAAAAACCAACAGTACTTGTAAGCTGAAGCTTCGGGCAGAGAATAAGAAAAACTTAATGAAAAATTGCCCAACTTAATGAAAAATTGCCCACTCAGAATTTCAGTGCCATCATTATGATGATAAAAATCTCATGGAAAAGTGGGGATACTAAAATTATCTTTTTCATTAAAATTTTAACCAGCTTCCTCATACTTTCAGGATTCCTTTCCCAACCTATTTGCCATAACCCCTTCAGAGACAAAATGCAGAATGAAAAAATGCAGTACATGAGAATTATCTATGTTCTTGTAAAAATGCTTCTTTCTCAGCCTTAGATAATTCAAAACTGAATTCCACATTGTATAAACTCTGGGTAGAAAACACACCAAGCACAACCTGCAAAGTTCCAAAATATTCCTTCTTATAATATAAATAGTTTATCAGCAGTCAAAGAGGTTCATACATATTAACATGCTAAAAATCTAAACACGTTTCCTGGAATACTATAACAGTGTTCAATAGATATGTTCTGTCACCAATGCGACACAAATGTCAGTCACAATGAGGATAAATGATGGGGATGCAGATGAAAAGAGTTGGTTGAAATTGTATCTGTTACTCAATAGCAATTATTTGTTTCAAAAGGCAGTCAAGCTTAAAATAAGATGGAGTTGCATAAAATTAAATATAACTTAGCTATTTTCAGTTTCCTTTTGCTCAAATATAAAACTGGCGGGTGTTGCTTTTGCTTGGCTTCATAGTTAGGCTTGGAATTACTGCTTTTTTGCTTTTCCCATTAAAATATTTTGCACCACTGTATAACTAGATCCAAACATCTATAGTTTTAACCTTTTTATTCAGATTTATTGTTTATCCCCATGATCGGTGTAATTTCTTCTAGATGAACACATTATTATTATTAACAACACATTAAAATGTAGCCACCTTGCGGTGGGCAGTAGTTAAAAAAGTTCATACAGTGATCTGGATGAGGGCTCTACCTCAGTAAGGCAGTTAGAACCAGTTGAGCCAGCTGCCACCTCACTAAGTGTCCAGGGAGTGAGGTTCCTATGGTAGCCAAGAAGCTGGCCAGGCAATCCACGTAGGTGTCCAGATCAGAGGTGGAGGGTGTCAGAGGATTGGACTCGAGTCCCATCTCCAAGGACTTGTCAGTGCAAGTGTGAACAGACCCAGCCCCTGCTGTAGGAGCACTTGCTTGCAAGCTCAATCAGAAGGGGCACATCACATGTTCGGACAATGTCTTTGCTTAAGCCAATCGATGTATCCTAGATTCTGCCTTTTGAACGTGTCACATGTGTTTTGAGCTGATGCAGATATTGCATGGTGAATTAGTAAAAACAAACAAACAAAAACTTACAGGATTTCTTGAAAGGAAAGGTCCAAGGATGTGAGCCAGGACATCTGCTAAGAGTCTTACCCGTAGTGTGAGAACGTTGTTGTTTAGTATTTTAAAAAATCACCAACATTGCCTAGAAAAAAATTGTTGCTTTTTGGTTCATTTTTCAAACTTCAGATTTTGTCTTCCATGTATTCTCCAAGTTTGTTATCTTTAGTCTTCTCTTTTCTTAGGCTTGTATTTTATTTATCAAAGCCTTTGGCAGAACTTAAAATTAGTTATCCTTTTCTTCATGGATTTTGAGTTGTGTAGTTGCTTTATTCTGTTGAACTCTTGTATTAAAGAATTTTGTGTGCTGCCTTAGAGGCCTTGGTTAAGCAGAAAGGCAGAACAGAATTTTTAATGCCTCAGCTAGCCTCATTTCTGATCTTGGAGTCTAGGTGGGAGGAAATGGGAATTGGTCGTAGCACTGTGGGAAATTGAACAGTCTAGTCTCCCTCACCCAGACCCACTGTTGGTCTGAAAGACACCTCTTGAGTTTCATATGTAATTGGAAAAGAACAGAGTTAAACAAATGGTGAAGTCACATGTAGTATACCCCCACCCCACCCCATATACAGTCGTACTTTGGTTCTTGAACTGAATCCGTTCAGGAAGTCTGTTCCGAAAATGTTTGAAAACCAAGGCGCAGCTTCCGATTGGCTGTAGGAGCTTCTTGCATTCAACTGGAAGCTGCGTAAGCCGCATTGGATGTTCGGCTTCCAAAAAACATGCACAAACCGGAATACTTGCGGCATTCGGGAGTCAAAACGTTCAAGTCACAAGGTGTTCAAGAACCAAGGTACGACTGTGCATATCATGCACACTGCTTCTTGCCAGCTTTTGAAAAGTGTCTATCCCTCTTTTAAGGGTTAAACATACCTATTTTACTCTTGCGTCTTGACCCAATTAAGGCAGTGTAACTAAACTTGAAGCATCCAAAGTGTGTTGCATTTTGACCCCAATTTAATAAATATAAAATCCGTCTTTCCACAACTTTCACCCTACCCCTTTATGCATGACAGACTTCTTCCCCCTCCCCCACTCGAAGTGCTTATTTTCAATGGATTTAAGGCATTTAAAGGTATTCTCAAATCTTTAATCAGTTCTATAAGGCAGTGATTTAGAATGTTTTGAAACGGGATTTGCCTATACTTACTCAGACTTTTGGAACTGACGTAAACTAACTCCACCTACTGAGTCCTGCTTTCCCCTTCCACAACAATATTAAGTCTATCAATCAATATTTCATTAATCAATTATTAAGCAATAAATAACAAATATATAATTTTTATTAATTAAAAATAATTCTTGAACAGAATTAAGCATTACTGTACATAGAGCCTGATTCTTAAAGGGGGCAACACATTAATAGTGTTTATTATTCACTTATATAGAACATTTTTATCCCACTCATCAACAAAAGGGCTCTCAAAGTGATGTATATATAATCATTTACAACAAGACAGCCCCTGTCCACAGACTCACAATCTAAGTCATGACACAAAAGGGAAAATAAATTGGGAAGGAAGAGGGAAATAAAAAACTTAGTTGACAGTTTTTGAAGTAAAATACTGTACTCCTTATAATAACCATCTGGAATGGAAAATATTCAGGAACTAGAGGAGCTCTAAGTAGTTGGTCTTTCAGTAGAACTGATGGAATAGTCCTGTTCCCATATCTCCCATAGCTGCAGCCAAATTGAATGGCAGCTGCCCTCAAATAATAATATGGTTAATGATAATAATGTTGTAGTACTGGAAGGGATGCAAAACAAACTTTACTCAGGAATTGCCTTTGCTTTGCTTTTGGCATATTCAGCCCTTTTGCCTTCTACACTTCCACATGTTATTTGGCATTCAATGTTGCTAAAGTGAGGTAACCTCCAGAATATAAACTTAGCTATAATAGCATAATCCTTATTGAGTGATAATGATTCCTTCAGAAGCACAGAAAAAAATTGGTATTGAGCTAAGTTTTACTCAGAGTAGTTTTACTCAATTGAAATTAAGAAGAATAAATTAGTTCCATTAATTTTAGCGGGTCTGCTTGGTTGAATACCACCCAATATGTTAGTGTAGTACTGTTTTTGGAATGATTGTATGAACCTGGGTAATCCAAACTTGATGCAAGACTAATTTGTTTCCTCTAACCAAGCTCCTAATTCTTGTTACATTTCTGTGTGTAATGTGCTGTGACCTTACTGTCAAACTGCATTCATTAAGATGAAGAAGATAAGGTTTTGAAGTTGTTTGAGCTTTGATTTGATGATAAGATGTGCAGTGCAAAAGTGGGAAATGCTTTTTGAGAGCAACTTTTAGGTTTTCTCTAAAAGGACAGCTGGGGTAGAGGGAAAAATTTGGATTTTTGCCAGACTATCTTCCCATAGTTTCATTACTTTTGCAAGTAAATATTCACTTGGCTATTATTGACAGTTGTAACTGCAACATGTGTTGGGGAGGGGGGAGCAAGGGAGAACATGTGAACCTCCCACTTAGAGTGATGTTTAGTATGGAGGAATTGACTTCTTGCCTTTTGCTGTAACTTCTTTATTCCTCTGTTTCCTCTAGCTATCCTAACATCTAATAGCTGAAATTGTACAATACTGGAATAAGCAACGACTTATCGTCCTATAGAAACATGCATCTAGATTCTAGACAAACAATAAGGGCATTTATTCCAATGTTAGATTCTTGCATCATATGCTAGAATGCTTGCTCAAAACTCTTTGGGAATTGAATTAAAATGAAGCCATCTGTTTATCTTTACATTTGCTGCAAGAACAAAAACGCCATGTCAGATTAGCATTACATAACAAGTTTGCTAATGGGGTGTGTGTCTGTGTGTGTGCGTGCTGTTTTTAAACTTTGTTAAAAATAATATATCCAGTAATATGGTATTTTACATAGCATAGCTGTGCCTATTAATTTGGTTTCTGTACTGCTTGTGCTTTCCAGTATATTTCACTCTTGTTTTTTTATAAAATAAAAAAATTCCTTCAGTAGCACCTTAAAGACCAACTAAGTTTTTATTTTGGTATGAGCTTTCGTGTGCATGCACACTTCATCAGATACACTTGTTTTTTATGTGATGGAAAGTATCTACTTCTTCTACCTGTCAGCTTCAGCAGCTACCTCTGACAGTAAACTCTTGCTAAATCAGCTCATTGATAGCTTCAAAACCTAATGGGTTCGTCTCTTGAATGATTTTGTGTTGAAGTTTTCACTTGGTTTCTGAACCACATTGGCTTGTTGTTTTTGATGTAGTGGGGTTAAGAAGTAGAGCTGTGGGTCATCAGCATATTCCTGACAACATACTCTAAAACTCTGACCCCACTCAGGAGCTTCATGTAGATATTAAACAGTATCTATATATATAAAAATGTAGGCATTGCACACTCGGATGAAACAGCCTTTCTCCATAACCGCTGAACCGTAATGTAACAAATTTGGCCACAACGTTCCATGCCCACCAGGGAGGGATCTGGTGTAATTTTTTTTCCAAAAAAGCACATCTTTCACATCTAAAATAATGATTAAACACACAAAAAAGTGGTGCACAAATTATACATCACCAGCAGAAGCTCTGAAGACACTAGCAGCATCCAATAGCTGCGCCACCAGATGACATAACAAAATTCCACAGCAACCAACTGAAAACAGGCCTTTTGCAGCAACAAGGCCCAGCTTTTTCAATAGGCCGCAGCATTGCCAAGCAGGGAAAAACAAACAGAATAGGGCCTTTCACAAGGGGGGGGGGCGAGGTTGGCACAGGGATGAGGCACAACAAAGGGAGGGGAAAACACATAGCCATGGGGGGGGGGAGGACCCTGAGTCAGCCAAAGCAGTGGGGGGTAGGTTGGGACAGGGAAAACTGAGAAGGCCACAACATTGGGGGGAGGTAGGACTCTGAGTTACCCAAAGCAGTGGGGGGTGGGGACATTTTTAGGAACACACGTGGGTTCGGAAGTCTTATTTTTGAAACTTGCAGTAGGGGAGTCAGGGTTGGGATAGGGCAGGTGAAGGGACTCTAAAGGGAGACTCTGAAGGTCCATGTAACAGGAAAAGTTCCATTTAACACAAAAACCCACAGCAACGCGTGGCCGGGCCAGCTAGTAGAGGATAAAATTGAACCCTGAGGAACGCAGCATTGAAGTCTCCATGGGGCCAAAGTGCACACCCCAAGCATCACCCTCTGGAAACGATAATCCAAGTAGAACCAGAATCACTGCAAAACAGTTCCAGCCACCCCCAACTCTGACAGTCACTCCAGAAGGGTGAAGTGGAAGTACTGATAACTATAGGAGAAAGTGACCCTGTTCTCTTGGGGTTCGCTATACAAGAGGTAAGGGGAAGCTGAGTGTAGTCAGACATGTGCTCTAGACTTTAAGAAGGTTGATTTCAAAAAGCTTAAGGAGCTACTGGGTGAGATTCCATGGTCAGAAATACTCAAAGAAAAAGGAGTCCAAGTTGGATAGGAATTTCTTAAAGGTGAAATACTGAAGGCACAAATGCAGACAATTTCAACAAGAAAGACCTCTAGTATGAGAGTTCCTTAGCCTAAGAATTGATAAGTCCCCAATTGAAATGTCTTGTCCATGATGGACTCACTAGGTAGTCCTCGGCAAGCCTCTGTCTCATAGGTTCATTCCATCCCCAACTGCAATGTGGATATAATAATACTGACTTGCTTGACTATATGGAATACAGATTACACAATAATATACTTGGAATAATTTGAAGCACTATATAAATGCTTCATTTGCATTTTTATTGATGTTGGGTTCCTTTTATAGTTGTAATCTTTTGTGTGTGACTAGCACTGAGTTTATATGGTGGAGGGCTTCCAGTAACTAATACAGTATAGATACCTAAAGTGATGAGGACAGATAATAAAAGATCAGGGGAAAGAAAGCCAGTAGACAGGCATCAGAGTGTGGTTTGCTCACTGTGTTTAAGTTTTAATGACCTGTTTGAGGTTTTAGAGAGAAAATAACGATCACCAAGAAGAGGTAAGGGCCTGAGGTGATACTTTTAACAATGAAGAATAGAAAACTCATAAATAGAAAAGCATGCTGTTATGTTAAGCCGGTTGCCTGCTTTCTATTGAACATTTACTGGATTGATTTTATTGTGCATCATTAGACATACAGTTTGAAGTGGTGTGTGTGTGTGTGTGTGTGCATGTATGTATGTATGTATGTATGGTTGGCATCCATCTGTCTCAGGAGACAATGGAAGAGTGTGCCTTCGGGGGTGAAGTCAAACCGCTGGAGAGTTACAGCTCCTGCTGTGGCTGTAGAGATTGATAAGGGAGAGACATGTTTTGTTGTATCAGAGGCAGATGAAGACGTCTGGTTGTGCTGATGCAGGTGTACCATACCGTTTCATAAACACACACACACCTCTCACTTCAAACTATATTATTAATCCATCCCTTAATGTGAGACCTCCTGGAAATAATATATTATATAGGAACATAGGAAGCTGCCTTAGACCATTGGCCCAGCTAGCTCAGTATCTGCTGCACTAGCATATGAAAGCAGCAAAAGCATTTTCCCCCTTCCCCTTCCCCGTCCCCTTTATATACTGGTAGCTAGCTGTTGTTTCTATCTTGTAATGTAACCATTGCTGTAGAAATTTTGAATTAAAGAATGGCCCTATCTTGAGCTAGGATACAAAGTATATAAAAGAACAAAAATCAGGAAAGTATTACTTGGATATGACTGTACAGTTGCACATTATTGTCTTTGGATATATATTTATATTATGAGGGATGATGTTCATTTTCTGATGTATGTGTGAGTTGACAAGTTACCACTGGCATTTGGGCTTCTGTAGTGACACATGGCTTGTCATGTCACATTGGTTAAATATACCATATCTTAGGAATATTAAATATGCACATTAAATATGCATTACAGTGTGAGCATTAAATATAGATTACAGAGAAAAATAAAATATGTGCAAAACCTTTCACAGGTTTAATAGGAGAAGGTTTTTCTGTTACTATTCCACAGACTTAATATAATTTTTATGTGAAGTGACTGATTTGGATAATCCAGTGTTAAAATACTGAATAAAGTACCGGTACTTGCATTCTTAAGGGTTAATGTAGCAAACTGAATCAACTGATGGTATGCAGGGAAGATAATATTAAATTAACATGTTAAACTTGTTCTAATAATACACACTAATTTATTTGAAACATTTATTCACACAGGAGAAAAAAAGCTAGAAAGAACATTTCCCCCTTTTTTATACTTTATTCATGGGGGAGGTGGGAGGTAAAATGCAGTGAATATAATTCTGTGTGGGTTCGGGTGAAATAAGTATAGGTGTATGTGGAGACAGATTATGCGACATTCAGAACACCTACAAAATAATAATAATAATAATAATAATAATAATAATAATAATAATAATAATAATAATATATTATTTATACCCCGCCCATCTGGCCAGGTTCCCCCAGCCACTCTGGGCGGCTTCCAACAAAATATTAAAATACAGAAATCCATCAAACATTAAAAGCTTCCCTAAACAGGGCTGCCTTGAGATGCCTTCTAAAGGTCTGGTAGTTGTTGTTCTCTTTGACCTCTGGTGGGAGGGCATTCCACAGGGTGGGTGCCACTACCGAGAAAGCCCTCTGCCTGGTTCCCTGTAACTTGGCTTCTCGTAGCGAGGGAACCGCCAGAAGGCCCTCGGTGCTGGACCCCAGTGTCCGGGCAGAACGATGGGGGAGGAGACGCTCCTTCAGGTATGCTGGATGTTACTAGGATTGAAATAATTTTTGGGTGACTGTATTGGTTAACTATATTTTCCTTTAATTGTGCCTTTTTTCTTTCAGCTTCTCTTTTGAAGGGCCTAAAACATTCTAATATTGTGCTGCTTCATGATATTATTCACACAAAGGAGACATTGACACTGGTATTTGAGTTTGTGGTAAGTTAACATTTTTATGTACTGTGATCTAAACCAGAGCCTCTAAAAGCAAAATGGGTACCATTTAGTTAAAATACCTGGATTATTTAAATAATAGTCCCTTGCTGCCCATTGAGAGAGACTAGAATGTAATCTAGTGCATTGAGTCTGGAAGCCTGTGAGCCTGTCTAAATCTTGCTCCCAGTCCATCATAAGTTTGGATGTGGCTAGGATGTGGACCAAACCTTTTTAAGATCTAAATTTCAGTTAAATTGGATAAAACGGACAGAAATGTTATAATGGACAAAAATTCAAAGATGAAAAACAAAACTATAAAATAGGCACATAAAATGAGTAGTTGCATATGACTTAAAATAACAAAGCCCTAATTCAGATTTACTAACTTTATCAGATAATCAATTATAGTTCCAGATTTGCCGGGCTTGTGTCGAGTTGTCTTGAAAATGATAAGAGCTATTGCTTTTGTTTGTTTGCAAACATTGTATACATGAATATCAGCAGTATACTGTATGTTGTGAATTGTGTTAGGGCCCATGAGAAGCCAAAAGGCAGGATGTAAATATTTTAAGTAAACTGTTACAGAAGTATTGGCAGTAGCAGACATTATTGTAATGTTATTGATTCTTCAGTAATTTTTGATAAGTGATAGCTTGCCAAATGATTATAGACCATTTTTATTTGAGCTTATTGGGCTCATAGCTGTTGTAAGACTTAAAAGGGCATGGGAGGGAAGCAGTATACAGGATTAAGATCTCCCCAAGTGACTTTTGTTTCACCTGGCAGTTTGTATTTTAATAAGCAGTGTCAGAAAAAGTCTGAGGAATGTAATTTATACTTCATAGCATATTCTCTCTAACTTGCATTTCAGCTATTAATTAAAACTTCAATTTGCACAGTACACAATGTAATGATCTAATTTTGTGTGGAAAATTGCTTTGTGAAGCCTTGAGTCTGAACTCCTAATTAATCATTCTGCGTTTTCCTAAGACAAACATATGGTATTTGTGTAGAACCACTTCAGCATTTAACTGGAGTATTGTAGAATGTACAGTCACAATTAACCCCAAATTTCTACAAATTGAGATCAGGATACTGTATTATAAGAAGCAAATGAATCTCAAATAGGGTTGGTTTTTAGATAGTATGTTATGAAAAGTCCATTTACCTTGCCTATTTACATATAAATGATACATTTTTAATAATATGGTTATTTCTCTGTAAAACAACTGGTGCAGAACAGTTGCAGGAATGACACTGGAGACATTGACATAGCTAAATGCTTTTGTCTAATGCATAAATAAATGGGAATTTTACTGTTATTTAATTTCAAACTGAGTTACCAATGACAAATCATAGCTTTTAATCTTATGTAACAGTAAACATATTTTGCATAACTTTTAAATGAATAAAATGTCTTGCCTTATGTCACTGTATATTGGACAGCCAAAAAGTAATAATAATTGCAGAATTATCCATTGGTGCAATGCAATGCAAATGCCTCTTGCTGGCTTCCATCCTTTGCTCATGTTGTGCTGGTAGAACAGTGAGCCTTCATTTTCTCTAGAAAAGCCCATACACTGGAAGCCCAGGGTAGGCAAAAGGATGAAGAGTCAACATTTCTCTGAGACGGGAGCATCCAAAAAAGCATTTCCTGTAGCAAAGACATGTTCATGGCTACAACACCCCTTTGCATATGGGCTTTCTGCCTGTAATCAAAGGGGAACAAGCTGAGCTGTACCAGGGAAAATTGATGCCTCTTTTTCTCCCTTACTGATTTCTCTTCCCTGATTTTTGGCCTCCCTGAACTATCCTTTAGCTGGAAAACTGTAGTGACAAATAAAAAAGAAACGTAAAATTTGCTCACATGCTGATATAACTTATGCGAGGAAACAAACAAAAAACCCTGACTATATCCCCCCACCCTCTGTAAAACTCTTTTGGATTATAGTACTTAAAATGTTTTAGCCAGGATCCTGAACAAAGAGGATCTACTTAAATTTCACTGAAGACAACGGGCTAGTTTGCATGTTGGCATTATGAGTTACTTTTGGGTTTACATGTTACCCATCCCCCATTACCTTGTGCTGATTTTATGACTTCTGATTTTTTATGGCAAATCAGTTTGCTGTTGGACCTAGGCAAGACAAATTATAGTTTTTGTAAACTTGCCTTATAAGAAAGGCCACAAATACTAGGAAAACAATAAAAAAGAATGGAGTAGAATTAAAGGAAATTATTTATTGTACAAAGCATTTTGGATTACTCTGGTCCTTTATCAGGGAAATCTACAATTTAAAAATATATATAATTATGAAACTGAATATGATATAAACTCTTCATAAAACAATATGTTAACACCATGAAGCATTCCAAAAGCAAGTTTATAAAAAATGCACCTGACAAATAAAACTATGAATGTTTAAACATTTTTAAGTTCTCATGTACTGTATTGATATTTTGAAAATATAATAAATACTTGTACTGTATATACAAGTTGCGAAGATGGGTTACTTAGTTAGATATTTAGAAGTTCATTATTTTGTGGTATCATCTACTCTTTCATTGTACTATACCAACAACTGAAACAAGATTTATCTTTCAACCCATCCTGTTTCCAAACAGCTGAGTCTTAAGATTAGGTCTTAGAAGACACATAAAAACAGTGTGTTGCTTTGAATCATTTGGAGAGGCAGTCCTTAGATAATTTGGAAAAGAATACAATCGCTACTAAACCGGCAGACAAAGTTGGGGCCATCGTGCTGGCATTTAGGATTATGAAAAAGTGGTGATAAGGATACAAATATTACAGTTCACATGATAAGAATCCTGTTCACAATATACAATGAGAAATTAGATTTCTGTTGGAAGAAGGTTTTGCCTTAGGTTATTTAATTCAAAGGGAACACGATTCTCTGTAGAACAAGGACCCCCTACACTGCCCCGTTCTATATACTTCTTAATACCTGCTGCACAGGAGATCTGTAGTTTCAGGATTTAATTCAATTTTCGAACCACTTTCTAAGAATGGAAGATTCTTTTTGGCTCCTTTTGTGGTCCAGTTGAAATCCTATATTAGAGATTTCATGGATTTTATAATAAACTTGGAAAATTTGAAATAATCAACTCAAATTATCTGTTAGTGACTTTTTGCACTGTAATGAGGATTATTTTATTGTTTATATGCCACTCACCTGACTGGGTTGCCCCAGCCACTCTGGGCAGCTTCCAACAAATTATAAAATCACAGTAAAACATCAAACATTAAAAACTTCCCTATATAGGGCTGTCTTCAGATGTCTTCTAAAATTCAGATAGTTGTTTATTTCCTTGACATTTATGGAAGGGCGTTCCACAGGGCGGCCATGACTAATGAGAAGGCTCTCAGAGCTGGATCTCAGTGTCTGGGCTGAACATTAAGGGTAGAAGTGTTCCTTCAGATATACAGTTTTAACACGAGAAAGCAATGTAGAGCAAGTTTTAGATTTGCAAGAAAATAAAATTACTAACCCATTATATTTTAACCCTTACAGAATTAGTTCTCTCTAGAAATTACTTGCCTTTTCAAAAATATTACTGGCAGGAGTCAGGCACATACCCAGTTCGAAAGGTTGGCTCGGGGTGTGTGTGTGTGTGTGTGTGTGTGTGCAAAAGTCACACCTCTCCACAAACTTGAGTGGCTAGCAGCCACTCTCTTGAGTGGCTAGCAGCCCGTCTGCACATGCCCCAGGCTGCTCCACCACACAGTGGAGGTTGAGGCATGCAGGCTCCTCTGGGTTCCTCAGCAGAGGAATCCAGTTGATGGCATGGGCCATGGCAGTGTTGAAGATTCATTCTCCGTGTTTGCATTCATGGGATTGTTGTCTATCACATGACAGTATATGTTTTTCATTCCACAGAGTGGGAATGATGAACACAGGATGTTTGTGTTTCCTGTGTTTCCTGAAGTGGGACTATTGTCCTTTGTTCTTTCTCTTTGCTGCCTGATGCTAGAGAGAGAGGGAGCCATGTTGCAGTGCTCCGTGTGTGTTTATATGTAAATTAACATAGATCGCCAAATGCTGAGCTACTGAACTCTGTTACGCAATTGCACAAACTGCGGATCTGTAAGTGTGCTGATGTCAGTTGGCATCAGTCGCTGTGATGTTTGGGCTGGTGAAAGCTTTTGAAGCTCCCAAACAATTGACCAGGAGGGAGGGAACATGCCAGTCGGGCATTGTCTCTGCCAGAGTCCTACTCGTGAGTAGGAGATCCTAAGCGGAGAGAGGGAAGAAGGCAGACATGCAGGCAGATGGATTGACAGAGGAGAAAGAGGATGAGGGCTTCCAATGGCCGTGGTGGAAGTCACTGGCGGAGTGCAAAAGGCAACAAAAAACATGTTTCTGGTCTCTCCCGGCTTTGGAGGTGCTGATACATCTCCTTGCCAAGGGTGCAAGGAAACCTAGGTACGCCTCTGCAGGGATTAGGGCTAGGGCTGAAGCCAAATTGACTAATATATACGTGGGACAACTAAGAAAAATAAGGAAGTGGGCTTAGAGGGGACAGTACAGAAGCGAGTTTTTTATACCACCTTTTCCATACCTAAGAAGTATACCTCGTAAAATTATTTGACAAGTTTTTCAAAATTGATAGAATCATAGAATCATAGAGTTGGAAGAGACCACAAGGGCCATCCAGTCCAACCCCCTGCCAAGCAGGAAACACCATCAAAGCATTGTTGACATATGCCTGTCAAGCCTCTGCTTAAAGACCTCCAAAGAAGGAGACTCCACCACACTCCTTGGTAGCAAATTCCACTGCCGAACATCTCTTACTGTCAGGAAGTTCTTCCTAATGTTCAGGTGGAATCTTCTTTCTTGCAGTTTGAATCCATTGCTCTGTGTCCGCTTCTCTGGAGCAGTAGAATAACAACCTTTCTCCCTCCTCTATAAGGCATAAGGCAATATAACCAGGGATGATGTAGTGATATTTTGAGCTTCAATATCGACCCACGGGCGAAGTAGAAAGGCATCAAAGAAAGATGATAAATATGGAATTCCCCACCCTCCCATTTTAGATTATAAGAATGAAGAAGTGATCTGGCACTTTCGGCTTGAAAAACTAGTTTGTTAAAAAGCTGCTACCAGGAGGCAAGCATTTTTCATAGGATCGAAAGAGGAAGAACCTGAAAGAGAAACAAGAGTCTCATTCTAAATGAGATAAGTAGACTAGTTCTATGTGCAGTGTTACTATAGGACAATCTAAGGATGGAGTTAGCACAACTTATAGTGTGTTAGTTTTGGAATCAAACCAGGGACTTTCAGCAATATGAGCCAATGTAGTTATACAAAGAATAATTTTCGCATCAGTTGTGGCATAGTTGTACTATACATGTATAAGAATCATTGAATTGTAGAGGGTCATCTAGTTCAACCTCCTGCAATGCAGAAATCTCAAGTAAAGCATCCATAACAGATGGCCATCCAATCTCTGCATGGAATAATAGAAATATGTGAAGTGGAGGATATGGGAGGAATGGAATGGCAAACTTTGGTGTCACTTTTCTGCATGGAATAGTTTATGCATTTTGGTCAGCACGAAGTCAGACATGCCCTTAATGGCTCTGTCACTTGATTTAATGTCCTATTCTAGTGGGGTTGAAGCTAAGAGGCAACATAGCAAGATGGACTTGCCCCACACTGGATGCTGCTGCAATTCTATGTGCACATGTTTTATGTGATATTTTGGCTATATATCGTTAAAGGATCTGGGTAGAAGTATCATAATGCAAACAGATGGCTCAATGTTCATTCATTCATCAATGTCATTATTTGATGGATGAGAATGCCATTCTCTTATTGTCCATATAATGGCAAAGATTCAGATAAGAGAATGATTGTCTCTTCTTGAACTTCATTCTGTTTTGGGGCTATTTGTTGGGAAAGGGGATATCCTTGTGCCCCTGAAACATGAAAATTTGAGACAGAAATCTGTCATCATTATGGGAAACTTTACAGGCCAAGGCCTTTCGTTCTCTCTCTGGCTGTCTAACCCATTCCATTGTAAAATACAGACTGGAGAACATCAGAGATAAAACATCCCCCCCCCCAATCCATTACGTTGGCTTCCTGAGTTAAAATAACATTTCTGTTCATCTTCTGTATGGAGGGATAGCAAAAATTACAGGAATTATCCTTCATTTTCAGAGAATTATGTGGTTGGTCATGATTGAGGGTAGCAAGGAAGCTGATAGGGCCAACCAAAGCTTCGTAGGATAGAGGTTACTTCCAGGGGTGTAGGAAGAGGGGCACTCCACCCCGGGCAGTGCGATCCCAAGGGTGCCATTGCGGCTGCCCGCCCCCAGAACGTGCACCAGCACCGCCCCCGTTTGCTCCCCGCCCCCTGTGCCGGAGCATGAAGCTCTGCCACTGGTTACTTCCTCAAATAAAGGATGTTCAAACAGCAGTCCTCTAAACCTTGCTGTAACCATTTCTGAGGACAACCTGCTGTCTTCTCAGTAGTGTTCCACGTTCACAAATGGCTAAATTTCTAAGGGTCTTATTGTGCATGACTCTAAAAAAGCAGGACTGGCTGTGGTCAGTGCCTGAATGGGAAAGTGCCTTGAGCTGGTGTTGATGAAAGAAACGTGAAATGCAACTGTAACAAATAACTTAGCATTTTGTGTTCCTTGCTTCTGTAATTTAAAGGCAAACTTGATTAGCTAGAATTATTTTAAAAGCTTTTAAAATATTATATTTTGCATTCATATAAATGATACGAGTAGATAACACTGATGTTCTTGTAAAAGCCTGGAAAGGTCAGTACCAAAATGCATAAATATTGACTAAGACTTCAATCACATGCACATTTTGAGGAGAATAAGCACCCTTGAATTCAGAAAGACTTTACTTGTTAAACAAATTTACTATAAGTTTCTATAGCTGTTGTGTCATTCAAATGTGTACATTTCCAAATACATAAAAGTAATAGATAAAACAGAACAACAAGAAAACAATCTTTAAAAAGCAAGAAAATGATGATTATGAATGACAATTATAAGGGTAAGAATTGAAGACTTTTTTAAAAAACCTGTGGAATTAACATATTTAGTAGAACAAAGAATGCAAAGGACCTTTCACACTGACACACATGAACTTTTATACATGATGCTAAATTATAATTTGGCATTACAAGAAGGAACTAACTGTATAAATAAAATAACATGGATGCTTATTTCTAGTGAATAAAATCTAAGTGTTTACTGGGTGATCATTTTAATACTACGGTATGATGAAGCCATATCACATCAGCTGAGCCAAAATTGATTTCAGTCCATGCAAGGATGATGCTAAAATATTACTGGGTAATTTAAAACACCATAATTGGTTTCTTTAATATTTTCTGTTAATTTTAATTATTAGTTTAAATTGCAATTTATTTCATAAATGAGAATGACTACAAATACTCCTAAAATGTGGGATTCTGTCTTGTTATATTTCTACTTAGAGTAACTTCTTTGTAGAGTATGGTTGCATGCAATTGTTGCAAATATGTTACTTCAGCTATATCTTTTATTGTTCTTTGCATTGTATTGTCTGCTTAAGAATTTCTTAGTGACAATAGGGAAACTATTCTTGTCAGAAGAACCTCCGGAGCGTAACTAATGTGTGCAATCTCTTTAGCAGAAAAGAATGGCTTGCAACAGTCTTGCTGCCTCAGTGAAACAATACATTCTGTCTGCTGCATGATGTCATTGCCAGAAGCTAAATAGTACAGTTTTTGTTTTAATGGAAGAGCTCTTTCACATTGCTGGTTTGACATGATGGGAATGTGGTTGGAAATGCTTCCTGTTCATTCACAGGCCCCAGGCTGTCCATGCATTTCAGCTTCAGAAATGACAGCTGAAACCAATTAGGTACAACTATGGGACAGCTAAGTCACATGTAGATTTATCATTGCTGAGTAAGAGAGGAGGAGTGAAGAATATTTCATTGAAAATATAAGTAGCTAATTAATAGTGAATGATTACTGAGTAAGGAGGAAGCTGGGTATGAGCTCCTTTTGTGATATTTGTCCCTGAAGTTCAGAATAATGAAATCTAGCTATCTAGATATCCAAATATCTCTCCCTCTCCGCTGCTCCTCTTTCTAAAGATAGACATGTTTGTTTTTTATTGCAACTGTTGAACCTATACTCAATGATATATGCATTAATTAATTAAATAAATATAAATAAGCATTTTCAGTATAGAGATATAGTGTCATCGGAAAGGAACTTTAGAAAATGGGTTTCAGCCTCTTCATCCCCATGAACTCTTGGGGGCTGGAACTATACAATGTGGAGAATGTGTGGCTACTGTGAAAAGCAGAGAATCTATATCACCTCTTCATCCATCTCCATTGACAAAACAAAACAAATCCTGCACCACTTAATTTGCTATAGTTTACAAGGGCAAGGAAGCTCTTAAGACAATAGTTATGCTGCATTATGCTATTTATTTCCTTGTCATACTTGGACCATTATCTGGTAAAGTTTGGATTGGTGGCAAAAATTATTGACACCCCCCCCCACACACACACAAGGGTGGAGGACCTGTTGAAATTGCCCACCCTTGGAGACTGGTGGAACCCAATGGCTTCCTAAATGTCCTGGGGCATTTTCCAGTGGAGAAAACTGTTGAAGCCCTAGTCTCACTATGGAATGGTGAGATGACATGGGCTGTTGACACAATCACTCCCAAACATTCTCTCTACATTGTGGAGCCCAAGTTGCTTCTTGGTAATCTGGGAAGTGTGGGTTATGAAGCAAGCTGCTAAAGATAAGCTAAAGATAAGCTGTGGGTGATAGGCGAGGGTGTGAGTGAGGTATAAAAGTGTAAGGGAAGGGCAGTTGGCAAAGGGGTGGGTGAGCGGCCAAACAGGGAAGGAGCCTCTAGTCAGTAATACCAGTAAGCAAATGATATGAACCAGGAAAATGTATTGGGCGGCTTTGTAAAGGAAACAAAACATTTAAAATATTGATTGTGTTTTCTTTTTGCCAATGAAACTGAAACCCAAACATGTTGGGCAGCATGGTGATAGATGTAGAATAATTAACTTGGTTTTTATTGAACGAGCAGATGAAGGGAAAAAAGAATACTAAACTTCCTTTCAGTCTTTAGGCACTATTGCACAACTTACACAGAATTTCTATGAACGACATAGGTTTCTCTAGAATGGCAGTTGTTAAATCATTTCTCTTTGGAAGCAGCTTCATTTATATCTAACATTAAGTAGAGCTTCTTATGCTGCCCTTTATAGGATATATTTTTTCTAGTAGAATGTAGGTTTGCAAATTTCATTCTGCATTCCAACTACTATAGGCATATCTTTCCTTTTATGGTTTTAATTTATGAACAATTTCTACTGCTGCAGGCAGGAATGTGTGACATATAAGACTACAGAGTAATATGTGATTTTGACCTCCTATTGGAACATACATTTCACTGCAGTGCATTTAGAAATGTAAATAAGGAAAGTTTTTATAACTACAACATTGTTTTAATAGAGACTGCAGTGAATGAAAAAATAATTTGACAATAAGATAGTGATGAGTATGTACATAGAATAATAAAATGGTAGAGTTGGAAGGGACCACAAGGATAATCTTGTCCGTCCCACTACTTTGCAGGAATCTTTTGCCCCATGTGGGCCTTGAACCATTTGGGATGCTTCTAGTCTGCTGTAATTGTAATTGACTTTCAACACTGGAGCAGACCAGTGGCCTATCTAGTCCAGCATCCTGTCCACACAGTGGCCACCTGGATGCCTGTGGGATACCCTCAAGCAGAACCTGAGCACAAGAGCGCTCTCCCCTCCTGTGGTTTCCAGCTAGAAAATGAGATGCATTTTGGAGTTTTATAAGCAATATTATTGCCGGGAAACAGGTGGCGCTGTGGGTTAAACCACAGAGTCTAGGGCTTACAGATCAGAAGGTTGGCGGTTCGAATCCCTGCAACGGGGTGAGCTCCCGTTGCTCGGTCCCAGCTCCTGCCCACTTGGCATTTCGAAAGCACATCAAAGTGCAAGTAGATAAATAGGGACCGCTCCGGCGGGAAGGTAAACGGGGTTTCCGTGCGCTGCTCTGGTTTGCCAGAAGCAGCTTTGTCATGCTGGCCACATGACCCGGAAGCTGTCTGTGGACAAACGCCGGCTCCTTCGGCCTATAGAGCGAGATGAGCGCCGCAACCCCAGAGTCGGACACGACTGGACCTGATGGTCTGGGGCCCCTTTACCTTTATCTTTAAGCAATATTATTAGCTAATATAACAAGATGGAACTTGAAGGTCATATTAGCATAGCACAATTCAGATAATATATATTCCCCTTATTTGCTGCACCTGGTGGAAATAGTGGGTTTTGAGTAGTCATTAATACCTCACCTCCCCTTTTTTGGATTTCTCTTTTCAAGCACACAGATTTATGTCAGTACATGGACAAACATCCTGGAGGACTTCATCCAGACAATGTGAAGGTAGGATACCACTTTCCAAATAAGCATTATGATATTATGATTGTTTGTGGTAAGAAACGATACAGTGATAATGCAAGCAGACTGCTCTCATGATTGAAGAATGTAAACTGGCCCTTTAAAAATATTGCTTTTAATGCTGCCTGTAAGCTGGATGTTAGCAGGCACAGCTAACATTAGTTTTTATTTGGATATGAGCTGGAAACTTGATCTGGCTACCTACTGGGAAATCAGCCAAATTATTTCAGCGTAAAGTAGAATCCAGTTAGTCAATCGTCTTAGAGACCACCCAGGTAATATTTGTTCAGCGGCCTTGCTCTTTGATTATTTTCATCAGTGAAATAATCAGAAATGCACTGTATCATAGAATATATACTTCAAATTGTGAAATTTAGGATTGTGATTTATTTCTCTATGTTAGGGTCCTACATGTACGTTTTTTAAGAATGAGAAAAAGCTGTGGTCCTAACAGATTTATTGCATTATATAGATGTATTCATATTTAAATAAAAAGAAGTGTGTGTGTGTGTGTGTGTGTGTGTGTGTGTGTGTGTTGTAATGCCCCAGGATTAATTTCTGGTTCTGCAACACAATACTTGTGGGATTTCTGGAGGCAATCAAGTGAGTTCGTGCATGTGGAAACATTAACACTGGAATATAACCCTTCTGAGACCATTCAGCATTATGCTGCAGAAATCTGTGATCCTGCTCCAGCTTATATCCCTGAATGTTACATTTATTTATTTTATTTGAGATATTTGGACTCTGCCCTTCACTGAAGAGATCCAGGATGATGAACAGTAACACTACAATCACAATAAACAATAAAACTTGTAAAACAAAATCAATCAGGATCATATAATTAAGAATAAATAACACCACAAAAGCAAAAATAAGGTATCACGATGCATTGCATTCCTCTCCGAAAGCTTGGACAACAAGGTGCATCTTTGCTTGTCATGAAATGTAAACAGCGTGACACTCCTCAGAGGGGAGTTTTTCCCCAAAGCTGCAGGGCCAGTACAAAAGAAAGCTCCCTTCTGGGCTCCCACTCTGCAAACCTTGCTCTACTGGAGGATCACCAAGACGACTTCCTCTGCAAAACCTAACATGGAAGTGTTAACATGGATATCTTATACTGGATAATCAGGTTTTAAAATGTGTGTGTGCACTTGAAGGATCACTGTGAGTGTCAGATGCTTACACAAGAGTTTTTAGCTGTCTGGCATCTCTCAATATGACCAAGACATTCTACCAAAAAAAGTGTGCATTGCCTAAGAAATAAGTGTTGATGTGGATGCACAAGATCTTGCCTATTTTATTTTATTTTATTTTATTCCTTGTTTGTCATTGTACCACCCAGGGGAGGTAACAATAAATGTTTCAAAATAAACATTGTGCATTCCTTGTTAAAGGCCTCAAGTTGTTGTTTTTCGTAGACCTTCAGAAAAGGCACTAGAAATTTATACTGATACTTTTAGTGTATTCAAGCAGCACATTTTCACTTCTAGTTTGGCTACTTTGCAGAATTGTATAACCATGTCTATTTATTTTTGTGTAAAAATAAACGTGTTTTTTTGTTTTGGCATTGTGTAGTAAGAACGCTGAATACACAGAAACATAAACTTCCTTTATTAGTAGCCATAGTGTCTCGGGGAAACCTCTGTTCTAATTAGGAATCCATTTTTATTTCTCATTTTCCATCTGAAAGTAATGGATTCCTCTAGGGTTTACTTGCAGAAAAATAATTGCAGGTGAAATTTCCTTCTGACATAACTACCTTTCAGCACATGTCTGCTGTAATAACTGAAATGATGTTGAGTTGTTTGCTCTTTGTATATAAATCATATATATATATATATATATATATATATGAATAAGCATTTAAAAATACTGTAGCTTAAAAAAATGTACAATTTTTTTTGGTGTGCATTTTTAATAACCTCAAAACCATAACATAAATTGTTGGGTTGATGGGACAGATTGGAGTTTGGTTGATGCTTTGTTATACTATGCATTATTATACCATGATACACTGTAAAACTGAACCTGCCAACCTAGCAGTTCGAAAGCACGTCAAAATGCAAGTAGATAAATAGGAACCGCTACAGCGGGAAGGTAAACGGCGTTTCCATGTGCTGCTCTGGTTTGCTGGCCACATGACCTGGAAGCTATACACCGGCTCCCTCGGCCAATAATGCGAGATGAGCGCGCAACCCCAGAGTCGGTCACGACTGGACCTAATGGTCAGGGGTCCCTTTACCTTTACACTGTAAAAACAAACAAAAAAAGGATAATAAATAAATTGCTGGGTTGCACAATACACACATATTCCAGTTATTACCATTTAGGTTGTGTCACCGTACGTAATGAAATATCTGGGCCCAGTTCAGACGTAATGGGAAAGCATGGTTTCCTGCTATGTGAATAAGCGATAGTAAGCCACTTGCACATGTACTTCTCTCCTCTTTCACACACCTGAGAAGCATCTGCTTCCATTCTAAAACTAATCAGTTCTCTTCATGGTCTGCAGTACCCTTCTGTCCTAAGATTAAAAGAGGTGAGACTGTGGTTTCCTGTTACCTCTAAACTAGTCCAGTGTGTGTATATGTAGATAATATTTTTACTAGTATTTTTGAACCATTCTTTGGGCATTTCCTTTCAAACCCAAAAGCGCAATTACATCATAAGAAAAGGTTAAGACTTCTTTGTAGAAGTGTTCCAAACGCTAGTTCTATGTTGGAAGGTACAGTTAAGGAGTTCAGTCTTTGAATTTTTTATTTTTTTGAAAGGTAAGACTTCTTGGTTAAGAAAAGCGGAAGCTTTTGATGGAGTTTCAGCTTTCCCCTTGACTTAGGAATAGTATTGCTGTGAAACTCTTGAGGACTGTTGTAATTTTACTTCCTAATGTATATCTTTATATCTATATATCTGTATCTATCAAGATAAATATAAAGACATCGATATAGTTACAGATATATTGCTTCCTAATATAGTTCTAAATATCTATGCTGCAGCTAAGAATTGGCTAGATAGTTCATGTCAATATTTATTCATAAAACATTTTCTATTTCTAGGATAATAGGGAAATTGTAATGAAGTTGTGAAATTTTACATAAAAAAGCTTTTTTATTTGGTGAATGTTATCAAAATTCTAAAGTCCCACATGTTTCTCTGTCATGAACATTATCCTTTAACTACGTTGCCTAAGTAATATCTGTTCTTGAAAAATGGATAAGTTAATGACCAATTTGGAAATTAACAACCAAAGTGAAAGCCTTGGGGTATTTGCCATCTTATAAATATTTATATTTTTATAGGCATAAGTAATTATGCTTGAAATTACCCAAAAGCAATGAGGTGAAATTACCCAAAAGCAGTGAGTGTTCAGAACAAGCGAGTAATTCATTAACATTTATTATACATCATTTTCATTTAAATAAAAAGAAGTATTTTAATATGCCTATGTAAATACATGTGGAGTATAATCTTTCCAAGCAGTAGTTTTTCAATGTTTCCTGCAATTCAAATTAATGCATTAATGGAGGGTTTACTAATATACCTGCTTGTTTTATTGTATCAAGAGTTACCCTCGCCTCTTTGTTTAGAATGTGTATGTTTTCCTTCCTGAAATCTCCCTAAGGTATATTCATGCATAACACTGCCAAGATGATTGACACATAGCAGCACGATATGTATTGCTCTTCATATTTTGAGAACCATAGAAGAAAGAAGAAAGTAATTGTCCTGCATAAAAAGGAATTTGGAGAATATTTAATATGCTATATACTGGGTATGCTATATACTGTGTGTGTGTCTTCCAGGGCATGTGTAGACAGTAAAATAAACAGATGTTATTCTATAATGGTGTAACACATGCAGTTTAACCTGTGTTTATTAATAAGACTTTTAAAATCAGATCAGTTTGAATGCATGCAGGTGAAATTCTTACATTGGCAGCACACTTTTTCAGACCTACATCAATGAACAGAATTGAGCAGAAATCTAGGATTCATTCTGGAAATATTCATGACTATATATGATTTCTTTATAATTTTATCAATTTACACATCTTTGAAATGTCTGCTTTTGTCTCAGAAGGTATGATGTCTGTGGCGCATGGCTGGGTTTTTCCATTAATTACAGTGGATATACTAAACAGGATTATTTGGCATTTAATGTAGTTGATAAGTTGCAGTTTTCCATTACTCTTCAGAGGATAAGCAGGTGCAGAAAAGGGTAGGGTAATGTTATGCTAAATTAAGACTGTCTCTTTCAGATGGCTTTGAGAATCGATTTTTTAAAATAAGCTTTTCTGGTGATTAATCATCAACTAAATCATGATTTTACACTGATTATTTTATCTCTTCCACTTAGACATTAATGAACTATGCATGATCATTAAATAAAAATGATTCCTCCCAAGTTTTTAAGCATGTGTGTGTGTGTGAGTGTATGCATGCAAGGTTTTGTTTGTGCAAGTTTTTTTCTTTAGAATTTTCATTAAATTTTGAAAGAGCCATTGATTGTGATGATGTGTGAAGGAGCCTTTTAACCTCATTGATCAAGGAGGACAGTTTCTTCCTTCTATTAACATTATGCTAGCAGATCAGGAAGGTGTATTATTTTCCTCAGTTAATTAATCATACTTGTCAGAACATCAGCATTGTGAAGGAAGCGGGAAAGATTGATAAGCACAGTAAATAAAGGTTTAAATGTGTACTTTTTGAAATATGAAGATCTTAGTGATGTGGTCTTACTGTAGGATGTTTCCATATGGAAAAGTCCTGAAAGGGATTGGTTGGAAGGAAGCCTTTTTTGTGAAAGCAAGTGTGATATCTGTCCCTTGTAAGAATGTAGTTATGCTATAGAGTTCAAAATCTGGAAATCATGTCCTTAGCAAATTCTGCCCCTGAAATGTCCACTATCTTAGAAGGCCCAAAATGCTGTTGTTTTGAGGATTGTTTTTAACATATTTCATGTCCTTTCAAAGACTAATTGGGCTGTAGGAATATATTTTCCTTAAGACAAACTAGAATGCCCTGGTCAAGTAGGGATCTGCACTTAGGTCTCCTCAGGGATGTGGTGGTAAGCTTGTTTTGTCATTGGAGATCACCGTCTTTATCATCGTCATCTGACATTTGGGCTAAAAATCAGTTTTTAGAAGTTGTCTATCAGAATTTGTCTTTTTATTTTTCTTTCCTTTTTTGATGAAAGTTGGAAATGTCATCCAACAGTTCTAATTCTAGTCTGTCTTCTGTGTTTGAGGGCATGCCATCCTCTTTTGGGGTATTACAGCAGCCCCACTGCTCTCTTGGCATCTGTAGGTCTACATGTTGCTGCTAGAATGTGAGCCAGTGAACAAGAGGTAAAGTACTGATCTCAAAACTGTTGTTCAAATGGTATCTCAACAGCTCGGGAAGTTTTCTCTTTTGAAGTTAGATGTGACTGTTGGATTTTCTTGGCAATTCTCTCTCTCTCTCTCTCTCTCTCTCTCTCTCTCTCTCTCTCTCTCTCTCTGTTGAATTTGATAGCATGGTAGTGACTGTTCTGAGTCTGTTCAGCAACACTTTCATCCTGCACTGGGTCCCAGGTACCACTAAAGATTAAGCCCAGGGTCACTGCCCTCTACTTAGTTCTATGACTATCTGTTTTAGGATATAGTCGGAAGGGTGTGTGTGTGTAAGGGTTTATGTATATAGTGTTTAAGGTGACCACTTAACGCATCATCAAAAAGAGGACAAAATACTATAGATCTCAAAACAAAACAATACAATACAGGCATGCTTGTTTATATGTATAGATTCATGTTTAAAATTACTGTGTGCTAGCTCAGTCTTCTGTCCAGGTGCTAATTGTTGAAGGGCAACTTCAAGATCCTCTGCTCTCTCTACTTATATTTATTATCTTTAAACTTAACTTTAAATTTATAATTCATTATTTTACTGAGGCCTTTACATAGAGGTTTTTTTTCAAATGCAAGCCTGTCCCTAATGGTGTTCCATATTAAATTTACAATTTCAGTGCTCAAACTATTTCCAGTGGCACACTTTAAAATATTAACCCAGCTCCACATTTCAGTTTTCCGTTTTCTGTCACCTTTCTTATGTACGCACTTATTGTGAGTATAATAAGTAAGCCTCAAAATTGTTGGAAATCTCTCAAGTCATAAACTGGATAATTTTGTAGTTTGTAGTCTGAAAGAGTGGAAAGAATCTTAGTTCTTGCTGAGACAGCTGATACATCTTTATTGGAGAAATTGTTGGTTTTAATGTGTTTGCCTTTACATTTTAATCATTGCCAACACATTGATATCACACTCCATAAACCTCTAAATTGATTTGACCTTCCAATGGCACCATCGCTCCCAGGACTCATTATTGGAAAGCAGTACCTCAGTTAAAGTGCAATTGTCAAGGCAAAACAGCAAAAGCATGCTTTTTTTGCATGGGCATCAAGTGTGGTGTTTCAATACTTACTTTAGATTGTTTTACAGATTAATTAAACAGTTTGATTGCACTTCAAAATGCAACAAAGCTAACATTATGTGAATCTGTTTTGTCCCCCCCCCCCCATGATATATATCTGTTCAGCTAGGCCTTTGGGGGCAATTACTGTCATTAATGTTATATAAAGTTTTTTTGTTTTTTCTGCAAGCTGTATTTTATTAATGAATGGTTTAAATATGGTATATTGTTGTTGTTCAGTGTTGAATGTCTATAAATTTTGTCAATAAATATAAAAGCAAGTAGGCTTTTATATATGTAGCATCTGCTCCAATTTTGTCTGAATTGTCTGTGTGTTTCCCATTTTGGAACTCCTTTGTCCTTCCTTTCCCTTATCTGTGGGACATCCTGATTATCTTCAGAGTTTCCCATAAAATTGTGTTGGAGGCATCCTAAGCCACTTTGTCATTGCTCTAAATCAGGCATCCCCAAACTTTGGCTCTCCAGATGTTTTGGACTACAATTCCCATAATCCCTGATCATTGGTCCTCTTAGCTAGGAATCATGGGAGTTGTAGGCTAAAACATCTGGAGGGCCACAGTTTGGGGATGCCTGCTCTAAATACTAAACTTACTGGCAATTTGAACCTCCCTTTGTCCAGGCATATCAGCAGTGCCTTACTTGAGTTCAACTCAACATTTATAAGATTTCTCATTGACCACACAGAAACAAGGCCACTTCACTAAATGAGGAACTGGAATTTGGCAGCAACATAATATTCTCACAGTATTGAAGTTAACATTAAAATGGCAGTGTCATGTACAACATGACATTGTACAATATTTGTTCTATATAAATATTTAGTTAAAAATAGTATTCCAGCAAACAGAAAGTTTTGTTCATTTGTCCTTAATGTGTAGCTTGCCATTTTTTCAGACTGATGACTTGAAATAAAAAACCTAGGTGTTACATAATGGAAATTTTGCAACTTTGCTTCAGTGCTGCAGAACACTTCACATATGCACTCCTGCACAGGTGGAGTAGGTTTTTAGTGGATATGGTTCAGTTGCTTTGTCCAAAGAAACTCAGTCCAAAGAAACTTTGATGATTCCTAGGATCCAGAGCAACCTCCCTGTACTTGGAGGTCAGAAAGCTATTTTTATAACGTATAATCTAAACTTAAAGATTTATACTAGCCAGCTTCATTTCATTGTTTAAAAATACATTGTGTCAAAAAAAGCCACCTGAAGTGTTATTTTTTCCTAATTTATTTCTGTACTTGTTACCCTTGTATTTCCTCAGTTTCTTTCAGAAATTAACAATATACTATCATGTGAACAGGCAGAGAGGAAAGGACATTCAATTAAATATTCAGCTTCAGTAACATGGCATTTATGTACTTTCATGTTGCCCTTTGGTTTATTCAGTAATCATATTCCATAAATTCATACAGGTGCTGTGTTGATAGCTAATTAGGAACTACTTCATGCGGGTATATTGATTCTGAGAATTTTTAATGGTCTAATATTCCTACACAAACAAGAGGACATCACTGTTTGCAAATAGCTTAACGGCTAGGTGAAGTAAAATGTTTGTGTTATGTCTATGATATATTGCAATTATCTTGTCATGTAATAATAAACTTACAACTATTTTTTACAAAAGATTTGCTACTGAAGAGTAGCCTTAATATCTGGCATGCTGAGGTGAAATCAGCAAAAAGAAACTCACAATTTTGCCAGTATGCAAGACTAATATTTGATGTAGTCCTCTGACAAGTGACTTTCATGTGATACTTGAAATTATAAGAAAATACAAAGTGCACAGTGAGTTCCTGTATATATTAGCATATTAAGAACATATCTAATCCCATAGTTAGCCTATCTTTAGAAGTATTGTAAATAAGTTAAAATTCCCTGTTTTGTCACATTTTGAGTTTTTAAAAATAAACTCTTGTATAAAATATTTGAGAATAAAAGCCTTTGGGATTTATATATTGTTGATATCCTTTTTCACTACTTTCATTTTCATTTTTTGGTCCCAGAACTGTGTTCTTCTACTTTCCTCTTCTCCATATGCTGTTGTTTTCTTTAATTAGTGAAGATACACATCTGTCTTCAGGCTACCACCTAATCTCTAAGGCCATATGGGTAAACAGAATATAATTGTGGCTTGATAGGCTTTGACTCTACTGTTTGTAGTTATTGTTAAGGATTGTTAAAGCAGGTGAATAGAGTTGGATGCAGTGAAATAGATGTTTCTTACCTCTACATATTAAACATTGCTTAAAAATAAATTCTGGTGTTTTGAAATCACACCTGTAGCAAAGCTGCCAAGGAAGTGTTTTACCCATATGCAGACACCCTGCTTTTTGTGTGTGAAGGAAGCCAGTGCTCTGCATGCAAGTATTAATAAAGACAATGTTTTCCCCTCTCTTTCAGTTATTTTTATTTCAATTGCTGCGAGGACTTTCGTACATCCACCAGCGTTACATTTTGCACAGGGACCTGAAACCCCAAAATCTTCTGATCAGTGACACTGGGGAGTTGAAGCTGGCAGATTTTGGTAGGAAAGCTATTAATTAAAAGATTATCTTATAATGATGTGGGAAATGTTGAGAGATGGGTTTCAGCTATCTTACTCTTAGTCACAAGCTTACTCTGGACACAGTGATGATTGATAAAATAAAATTCATAGAAATACTTCATATCCTACTGAATGACAAGAGTATGGAAATAAGTAACCTGTCTTAGTACTAGGTAGAAAGTTTGAAATCCTACAGTTTACAGCTGAGTACAGTCTTTCTTATTAACATGGTATTTAACTTGAAGGAAATTATTGTTACTGCAAATAAGTAATATTTTCTCCATACAGTTATGGGCTCAGGAAGACACTGAAGCATTTTAAGCATATTTAGGATGTTTCTTGGTTGCTTCTTAATTGAAAGACTAGTCTCCAGGAACATACTTTCATGCTGTCAATGGAGTGTTGAGTATTCCCCTTATTATTGTACGTTGTTGGGGGATGGATGGCGGCTAACAAATTGAGGTTGAATCCTGACAAGACAGAAGTACTGTTTTTGGAGGACAGGAGGCAAGCAGGTGTGGTGGACTCCCTGGTCCTGAATGGGGTAACTGTGCCCCTGAAGGACCAGGTGCGCAGCCTGGGAGTCATTTTGGACTCACAGCTGTCCATGGAAGCACAGGTCAATTCTGTGTCCAGGGCAGCTGTTTACAAGCTCCATCTGGTACGCAGGCTGAGACCCTACCTGCCCGCAGAGTGTCTCGCCAGAGCGGTGCATGCTCTAGGTACCTCTCACTTGGACTACTGCAATGCACTCTATGTGGGGCTACCTTTGAAGGTGACCCGGAAACTACAACTAATCCAGAATGCGACAGCTAGACTGGTGACTGGGAGCGGCCGCCAAGACCACGTAACACCAGTCTTGAAAGACCTACATTGGCTCCCTGTACGTTTCCGAGCACAATTCAAAGTGTTGGTGCTGACCTTTAAAGCCCTAAACGGCCTCGGTCCAGTATACCTGAAGGAGCATCTCCACCCCCATTGTTCAGCCCGGACACTGAGGTCCAGTGCCAAGGGCCTTCTGGTGGTTCCCTCACTGCGAGAAGCCAAGTTACAGGGAACCAGGCAGAGGGCCTTCTCGGTAGTGGCACCCGCCCTGTGGAACACCAGATGTCAAAGAGAACAACAACTACCAGACTTTTAGGAGACATCTGAAGGCAGCCCTGTTTAGGGAAGCTTTTAATGTTTAATTGTTTATTGTATTTTATTGTTTTGTTGGAAGCCGCCCAGAGTCGCTAGGGAAACCCAGACAGATGGGCGGCGTATAAATAATAAATAATAATAATAATTGTTGTTGTTCTTGTGTTTAATGAAAATCTGTAGTTAGACTTGGGTAGAAAAGAAAAGAAAAATGTTTTTATTTGAAGTTATATTATTTCCTTATACTGTATCATGATATTTTGAAATTGAATACCAGATGAGTTGACTGTTTTGGTGAAAACTATAATAAAAATTTAAACTACCAGATAAAGCTATATTGGGTCATGATCCCACATTGCCATGATGAGAAATAGTAAAGCAAATCTGTCTCTTCAGAAGTATTAATATTACAAAGTTATATGCAAAGTTGCTCTTCCACCAAAGACATCAAATGATTTTGTTGCTATTGGAATATATTGCTCTCATGTTTCTATTTTCTTAGAAGGTTGTTGAACAAGGATTATTGTGAAGCTATTATCCTTATTATGCACACAGGAAATAGAAATGTAAATGCAGCTGGTTGATTTCGGCAGATAGGATGTCAGTAAAGAATCTGCTTTTCTTTCTGGAGAAGGCTTATTTTTTCAGAGTAATAAATACAAAATCAGTAAAGACCTTTCAAACCTGAAGAGAAGGCCTTCAGATCAGGTATCACAGGTTTATAAAAACCAACAGTGCAACTCTCAGTTTTAATTCAGTGTCCCAGGGACACTTCATCTCCTCTAAGCTTTTTTTTTAAAAAAACATACTCAGAGCTTAGACCTTTGGAAAACCATTGATTTGTATAAAAACATGACAAAATTCTCATGTTTGCTGGCATATTGTGTTGTAGCTGATGGATTTGTAAATATACATAATCTCCCACCAAAGAAACAGTTCGGGGCTGTGTTTACTATCATACAGCAGCACTCTAAAATAGCATTTATGAAGATGAACCTATTTATCAAAGACAATGAAAACACATGGGATTTTTAATAAAATTAAAAATTGAAGAAAGCATGAGAAAAATTGAAGGCCATGTTTGGTGTGCTTTTTGGAAATAATTGTTGCACAAAGGAGAACAGTCATGTGTGCGCAGAATCCCATCACTGATCTACCACCAAAGTCCTGTGGGATAGGGCAGAAGATTCTGGAAGTGGCCTTTTCCTCTCTCCGTGCCCTCACTGAAGTGTTTTTAATTTCCCCTGCTACTATGCCATCTTCAGTGATGGGGTTGTTCAGAGCCATTTGGGGTCTTGGGAGCCTGCAACCTGCAGCACTCTCTGATGTGTCACCAACACACCCCATATCTGGGCCCGTCACCAGCAGAGCACCTCCAGCCGACCAGTGATTGGTAGACCTTTCCAGCATCTCAGCAAGGAAAGCTCCAGTGGTGAGCCTCCTGGCCCATCCACAAAGTGGGATGTTGGCACTTCCATTGGCCATTCATCTGCCCTTCCCAGAAGATTAGGATTGCTTGCTAAGACAAGAGATAATTTTTCCTATTTATTACAAGTCATTTTGAAATTCTAAAGGTTCTTAAAATATGGCACGAGTTCTCCTTGTTACACAGTTAAATGAGAAGTAAATTGAGCTGATTTGGGTGTGAATTTGATATACTTTACATATTTCCCAAAGCAAAGCTAATGTGCTCGCTGTAGCCAGCAAATAAAACTAGTATTTTAAGTTAACTAATCACACAATGAAACTTGAACTGCAGAGCTAACTGCCTTTGACCTTTCTTCACATTTTTTTTTACTTGATTGTTTATAGATTTAAAGTCTCCAGTGCTTTTGCATAGGGTTGCTATTTTGGATCGTAGAGCAGATAGAGAATTATAAACTTTTTAGAGATCTTTTGTTGGAATGGGGGCATGATGGAATGTTGCAACAAAGGAAGTTGCTCATTTTTGTTTCAGTACAGTGTATTTAAAATTATGCTGAGTAAGAGGAGAATGTAAAATGCATCATGTATCCATGAAAGTAGTGGTTTTTAAAAAGTAGATTACAACATTCTTGATTCTTACAAGCTACATGACTAGTAACTTTGCAGTAGATATTTATATAAAATATGGTGTTTTCTTATGAAACAATTTTAACAAGCCACCCTAACTGCTTTTCTGGTAGAAGTATGCATCTAATTCCAGTCACACCTGCCCATAAGTTTCATGTGGTGACTTAATATTTGTTTATTCATTCATATAAAATCTTTTTTTCCTACCCTTTTTGTGCCTTTGTGCCATTATTGAGCTGCAATAATATAAAATCACAGTGCAATAAAATATATTAAACTATAAAGAATCAAACAATAAAAATACATAAAATATACATCAGATAAAACACACATTAAAGTCAAGTTAAAAGCAGCAGCTGCAGGTAAAAATGACCGTAACTGGTTAAAATTCCCTTTCTCAAAAAACATAAAAAACACTCCTATTGCAATATGTCAGTGTACTTAAGAATTCCACTGGGCAAGGGTGTAGGAAGAAGGAAGTTGGACTTGGCTGTCCTGGCACAAAATGATTGTTTTATTGATGTGTATATATGAGTGTTTGTGGCTGAAGTGAGCCAAAACATGAGGGTGGCTTACATTTTCCATTGTTTATTTAGATTAATAGATTGGCTGGCTGGAATTTCTTGAGCCTGGCAATTCCCAGTTGTTCTTTCTCCTCCAGACATGTCTTGTATGTAGAGGAACAGCAACTTGTCATGCTGATAGAATTCTGATGAAAAGAAACACAGATGAGAAGGAAAAAGAGGTTGAAGCTCTGGAAGCCAGACCTGCATTTTGGATTTGTGCAATTGTTGTTGAGCACAGATGCCTGCTGTGTAGGCGCTACTTGTAACTGGTACTTTATTTTATTTTGTAAAAGACGGTTGTACTAGTTATTTTAGGCCTTGGCTGCAAGCTCAGTAGCAGTTTGTGGCTGCAAATAATATACAGGCACTTGAAAAACAGGCTCTACAAAGCAGAAATACATCAGTGAGAAACTGGGACTGTACCCAAAGAATATTGTTGGCCTCGCTGTAATAGCTAGAAAGGGTAGAGTTTTAACATTACCACAGATAATTTAAGTTCTGTATTTAAGAGATTTTTCTACAATTTTCATGCTCCGCTAGTTTTCCTTTAGTGTTTTAAACTGAGATAATTTAGCAGCTTCACCTTTAGATTTCATAAAGTTCTTCAAACATTTCTACTGAGATGAGGAACTTGGACAGGAAGCTGTGTTAACAAAATGCTATCTTGTATTAAGTATTGATTGATTGATTGATTGATTGATTGATCAAGGTGGTAAACATGGTTCTCCTCCCCATTTCATCCTCACAAGAACCCTGTGACCTCTAGGTTAGGCTAAGAGATGGTGACTGGCACAAGGTCACCCAGTGAGCTTCATGGCTGAGTGGGGATTCGAACCCTGGTCTCCCAGCACTCTTAACTGTTACATAATAATTCTTATATTGTAAATTGCATGAGCACTTTTTCTACTCCTGTTCTTCAGATAGTAGTAAACAAAGATCAAAACGTACACTGTGCCTTAAAATTGCAAAGTAGTTCTGCTTTTAACTCCACACAGAAAAGACAATGGCCTAACCTTTTTAAAGTCAATTATCACATTCACAGCTTTCCCCTGCAATTTTTCCTTTTTAATGAGAAGTATGTTTCCTAAATGTTACAATGTTGATTCTTGTTACCCAATGTATTGCTCATTTTCCATATTAAGACTAAAATGGCCTTTAGTATTTCATTGCATTAGTAAAGGCCCTCTGGAGAACTAATGAACTATTACTTGATTTATTTTAGTCCAATTGTTCCCAAGCTTTCACTTCAGTTGGTTATAGTCCTATGTATTTAAATAATTAGCTTCTGGCCCATATGCATTCTCCTTATTTTTTTGCCTATAATTCCTTTTGTTGCATACCCAGTCATGCTGTTACTCAATTCAGAGTTGTCTTTAAATTATTTGCTATTACTCTGAAATACTAATCACTCAGAATATATTTACTGTTTCACTGCATCACACTCACATATTTGTTGCGTAATTAGCAGAAGTTATCATCATAGAGATATTTACATGGTAACAAAGTTAGGTTCATTAAATGAAAAACTAGAAACAGGAAAGCAAAGTGAAAATCAGCCAAATTGTTGTTAAATTGTATACTTATACAATTTCATGATGATTCCAGTTTTACAGTAACATTGATAGGATATTAGGACTGCTGAGGAAGACCGGCTTTTTAGTATTAAACTCTGTACTGTAATGTGTGGTTTATATTTTAAGGACAGAATTGTTATTTAGTGAAGTTTTCAAATATTGCCTCCAGAGCAAAAGGTTGACAGAACGTATTTAAAGTATAAAAGGTTTTTTTAAAAAGGTATGGTGCTATCATTGTGAATAAAATACATGCATTTTTTTTAAAAAAAATCCACATCACTGATTTTTAGCTTCTAATTAGTAATGGGGAAATATGCTGAAACACCTTGGGTCCCCCTGCAAGCAGGAAATCTCTAACCATGGTCTCCATTTAGTCTGAGCAAGAAAAGTAGCAGATTTAGAACAAGCTGGGATCCAAAATCATGGTTTGAAGATTCTAGTGTCTTCCGAAGCTGGTAACCATAGTTCTAGTTTCCTCTAAACTTGCAAACCACAGTCTTTAGAGGCTTCCTGGTTTTGATTTCTCTTGCTGCAAAAGCGTGTCATGCATGGATTAAGTCCCATCAATATCTTAGTTTATAGAGCTGAGATAAGATTGTCAGAACATTGCCAGTGTTATCTTCGGCATGTGGAACATGGGCTTTTGGTCTGAGTCTCTTCTGGCCTTGTGGTCAGTCTAATGAAGCCCACTTTTATCAGGCAAGTCTGCATGTTCCTCCACACAAATTATGAATTAGTGAATTTTTGGAATTTTGGACCTCCTGAAAGAGTATTCTGCTGACCTGTATCAATATAGCCCCCCCTAATCAGCTGTCAATACGGTTATAATATTCAAGCTATGCATGCTTGTATAACAATAAAAATTTCTTTTCTTACACTTTTACAGAGAGCATGTTACAGCCTCTTCTGAGTATTTAGGAATATAAATCATTTGAGAAATACAGATGTGCGGTCCTTTCTAATCCCATGTTTTCATACAGAATAAGCCATTTGAAACATGAGTAGCATGAGTATTTGCAGCATGAGTATTTGAAAATTAATACACAAAGGTACACAAAGGCAAGCATTCGCAATTGATTAATTCTGAATAATGAGTATCCCTGCATTCTGTGCTTACGTTCATTAGCACAGATTAGAATCACTACTCAACATGTAAAGTTGTGTTGAAAGTGTGGAGAATAGTACACATGCTTTTAATTGCATTATTTAAGTTCACAAAGGACTGTTTAAAGTGATTAAGAAGAATTTAATTGGCACTAAAGTATCTTGGGTATGCATTGTATGTAGAATTTATTGCATGGCAGAAGTACACAAAGCAAAACATAAACAGCTTAGCTGCTTCACCTATTACTTGGTCAGTTTTGTGTTGTGTTAATGATAGGCATGGCGATTAGGTGATGTGCCTTGACTTCTGACAACTGCCTCATGGTTGTCTTGTTACTATAGAGAATTGACACAGGAGTAGGGTGCTGTTTTGGTGACTTTTTAAAAAATCTGGCAAAAAGAGCAAGATCTGAAATTCACCTTACTGGATTGTCATGAAACTATCCCTATAGATCTTCAGGCCAAAACCTGGTTATCTTTCCCATTACCTTTTTACTTTATGTTCACTTCATAAAAGTTATAATGATCGCTAATACAAGCAGCACTGACTTTTGGAAGAGCGTGTGGCTTCCTGTAGTGTAACCATGGAAACAGACAAGGAATCCTTAAACAAAGTGATCACACATGCTGTGCTAATTAATCCTGTCCTACAGCTTTTCCTCAGCTGGAGGAAGCAGTTAGATAAATTTTGCATGAGTTAGCATGTTTGGATGTACAAACAGTATGAAATATGTTGCCATGTCTAGGTTATCATTCAAAAGATGGGGAATGCCAACACTGCTGTAACTTGTCATTCATTTGTAACTTGTGCAGTGCCCCAGAAGATGTGGTTTTAAAAAAAAAGATTTCTGAGAGTAATAGTATATCTAAAAGGTTGTACTACTAGTGTTTGATGTTCTGCATAACTGCTGAAGGATGCGGAATTATTTTAAACATGTAAGCCCAGCCTTATTGTTATTAAATATGTTGTTATTAAACATGTTGCAATGAAATAGAAGAAAAACTTACAGTATTAAAATATACAGTAGAATCAATAAAGTAAAGTAAATAGATAGCATGTAACTGATAAAACCAAGAAAAAGAAACAAAGCATCTTTAGTTCTTTACAATTTAGAACATCCCAAAGTCACATTGTATCTTTTGAAGAAGCAACATTTTTTAACATTTGGGAAATCAAATTTGCTGCAAAAGTATTTTGTCTTTGTCCTGTTTGTTTTGACCTCAGGAAGGGTGTCAGCTTAGACATTGGGGTGTATCCCCACATTCCATCTATCCATTGATTAATGTTAGCTGTTTCCTGAGACCTTTAGTTATTTGGTGGCAGCTGCTAGATAGGAAAATAATTCTATGCAGTTTTTTATTAATTCATCCATATAATTTAATAGGCTCAGCCTTTAAAACTGCCAAGCAGTTACGCCTTTCTAGAATATTTCATGATCAGTTCATCCTACCTGGTCATCTGCATGCTCTGGTATTTTTCTTTTTCTTTTCTTTTTTGCTATTTTCAAAGCATGTTACCAAACATAGCATAAATATAAACTACAGTAGTAAAAACCCATCTTCAAATTTACAGCAGATAAACTAGCTTTCAGTTTTTTTCTAAACAGAATTAATATTCAGCAACTGGTGCCTCCTCTCTTACGCTGAGAAAATAACTTTCGAATTTTCATTATGAACCACACAACACACTAAGCAGAGCATGGCAGCAAAAAGACTGGTGAGGAGCAAAGCTACTGGGATTTTGCCACTGGGATTCTGCATGCTCATGCTTTTTGGCTTAGCATGTCATGTGAACAGCCATTCTCTTTGCATCCCATAAACTGTGGTGGCTTTTAATTTTTGTCACAATTTTTAGTCATATTCTATCAAATTCTAAATCTGTACCAATACCTTCTTGTGATACAAAAGAGCAGTCACAGAATCCAATCAAATATTGATTCCTGTAATAATTTGTAGAATCTTGATCACTCTTTGCCAACTATTAAAGATCCTTTTACTTAAGATGGCAGGGATTGAACCTGGAACCCTTTGCATGTAGGTACCAGTATTTTAATTATCACAGTGCTTTTGAAATTATAGTGGCTGTGCTGCTATTAAAATACATTTGAGCCTAGTAAATACCTTTTGAAGAGAATCACAATGACCTGGGTTACACATCATGCTAAACCAAACCACGCTCCTGTGCCACACTGAGCTAAGCCATAATTTTACACAACATGCTGTCCAAACCCAGGCTTGTGGTTTAGCTCTCTCCAGACTAACCACAAAATATAACCAAGGTTTGTTCCGTGGCTGGGTTCAGATCACACACTAAGCCAAACTATGACTTATCTCAGTGTGACATAGCAGCAAAACAACCAAGGAAGAGTTAAGCACTGGGATCTCTTCTGTGCTATGTCATGATTTGGCTTAGTGTGAAACAGGTCAATGGGGGGGGGTAGATTTCTTCAGTTTACTTCCAAGCTAATAATTACTCAGCCACCTCTGTTTACTATTAGAATAAATGATTTTAGAAGGAAGGATGTTGCTCTTCTCAGATGTGCCTAGAGTCCTATGAGGTAGATTTTGCTGCTGTATAGTGACTTGCTGTTCTGTTTGTTTCACAGTTGAAAAGGAATTTGAATTATTGCATCTAAGACCAGCAGTCTTACTCTTAGCACAGAGCAGTATGTTAAATGTTCAAGGTTAAGGGCAGATGGCATATATTTTTTCTAGCAGTATGTAGATACACAGCATGTGCCTGAAGCTTTAAATGTGATTCAGTGTATGAGCTATTTAGCTCTTTGTTTAATCCACTAGTTGTCTTGAGTTACACAGGTTATGTTCCCTGTTCCAAATGCTAACATTTAAGGATTTTTTTATTAAGTAGTTTTAAAAATTGTGCCTCATACTTCCTCTTTTTAAACATGAAAAACTAGATCCTAAAAACAAATAAATGACAGCCCTGTAATGACTGAAACAATAATGCAGTCACTTGATATTTCATGATCTGTAGCTTTGTTTTGTGTTGAGTGATAGAAATGGATATGTTTTTTTCTCTGATTAACTTAACACATGGCCAGAAGAAACACAATCTACTTTTTCAAGCAGACTCATATTACACATACCTTTTAATGATCTAACGTGACCTTTATTTCTTTATATGCTGATTTTCTTTGTTGTGCTTGTATTTGCTCTTTAGGACTTGCAAGAGCCAAATCTGTCCCTAGTCATACGTACTCTAATGAAGTGGTTACCCTGTGGTACAGACCTCCAGATGTCCTCTTAGGTTCAACAGAATATTCCACCTGCCTTGATATGTGGTAAGAATACAGTGCGTTTACAGGATCCATATGTTTTAACTTGCTGTGACTTTGATTTGTTAGACAAACAGTGGGCTTGACAAGCAAATATTACAATCTTGTCCATGCTGACCTAGGAATAAGTCCCATTGAACTCAGTGGGACTTATTTTGGAGTACATGTGCATAGGAGTTCTCTCTAAGATAAAACAGTACACTTTTTGTAGACTTAAAGTTTCCAGATACTGTTTCTGTAAGAAACCTCTGTGCTCTCTCCAATGGTTAATTATCTTATCTTTGTCTCATACTTCAACCAAAAAAGGCTCTCAGGTGAACTTACAGTTAAAAACAATAAAAAAATTAGATAATCCCTGCCCTAAGGCTTACAATCAAAAAGATGTAGCACAAAAGGGAAAAAAAACACTGGATAAAATCAGGTACCGGTTAGAAACTTCAATATGACCAGCTTGGGTGGGAGCAATTTGGGTAGCTTGATTGAGTAACTCCTGCTAGGTGGCAGATGAAGAAGAAGTAGCCAAAGGCAGCTGCTGTCTTACAGATGGGATAAGCCTGCTCATCTTCATTCCATCCACTCCTGCCCATTGGAATGGCTGCTGTCAGGTCAGGTGGCAGTTGAGAAAGAGTCAACGTTAGCTGATATCATAGCAGAACTAATGGAACAGCCATGCTTCCCTTCTCCTTTATTGGTATATATGTTTATAAGTAGTCATAGATTTCAGACAAGTACTGTGAATGCTTTCAGTCTTCCTTTACTTCTTCTTTTTAAATAAAAAATCTGATTTCCTGGATAATTTTACAGCACAGCAAATACTTGAAGGGAATTCGACAGAATAGGTGTAATCCAAGATCCAGTAACATTGGCAGGGCCAGCCCAATACATTTTTCTGCCCAAGGAAAAAGACAAAATGGTGTCTGCCTCATCCCACATATAAAAGCTGACCAGACTGGCAGATCAATCTTATTTCAGCATTGAAGGCAGTAGTCTAGCTCTGTCCTCCAGCGCTTTGCTGCCACTCCTTGTCCCACACCACCTGCCACCTGAGACAAGTTTCTCACTCTGCCTAATGACAGGGCTGGCTGGCCCTAAACATTGGTACACAATTGTGTAAAAACAATGAGCATTAAGACAAAACAGTGTTACCTGGGACATTGAGCATATAATCAAGCAAAAACAACCCCCATTTCTAATATTTCATCTGTACAGGGTTTTTTTTTGTTTAGTAAGTATGTAGTATGGGAATTAGTTGCACTTTGCCTCCACCTGCAGCTTCTTTGTTAGAAGGAAGGAGGATATTGGTTACACTGCCTAGCACTGGAATGCTATCTTCTGTTCCTTCCTGATGACAGATGCTGCACCGGCTCTGTTTTCATGTGTGACTTGAGGGAAAAGGCAAAGGTCATGCTTATCTACCCTGTGGCCAGGATCCTCCAGTGGCTTGGTTGTAGAGTAGCAGTGCCTTTCACTTTTTTCTGTAATTCAACAAAGCAAGGCATAATACCCCTTACACCACTGGCTGTGGCCCCTTACCTGTTGAAAGAAAGGCTGAAGCATAAAGGGCAGACTTATTGCAACAGCAGTAGATCTCCCCCCCCCCATATATAATGTAATAGTTGAATTTAACAGCAAAAGGGACTCATGAATGAGGGCTACTGAAGCCTGGTGTGCTACTGAAGCCTACTATAAGTTACCACCTGTGTCCAGGCACTCTTATCAGAGCTGAGCATGCTTCTGGTATTCGAAGCTCATCTGAAAATAAAGGTGACTGGGAAGATAGAGTTCTGTACTCCAAAATGGCACATCTTTGTGTTAAAACTGCCCCCCTACATAGATAGGGTCATGGATAGCATTTGTTGCCATCACATCTAGTTTGGCTCTAATTTTTTTGCTGCTAGGAGTAGAGGCCTGTGTGTAATCCCTGGGTTCCTTAGGAGGAAGGTTCAGGATATAAATTTAATAAATAATAATTTTAAAAATTCATACTAATGGATGTGTAAATTCTGATTTTATACTCAGGAAGAAGATGCTCTTTTGGGATGGTATAAAAGATATCAAGGATTTAATTGTCTGTGTAGCATTATTCAGATAAAAATGAACATCAAATTCATTTTTTTTATATAAATGCAAGGGTCATGGTTCTGACAGGAATGCAGCAGTCATTTTGAAACGTTAATAGAGATGCTCTAATTTAGTACAGAATTGATGTCTTTCTAATACCAAATGGAGACTTCCCCTTCAACCGCTATGTATTACTATTGCCAAGGTGAAAACTGGTCCTAGCAGGGGAACACAAAAATAATGTATTTAATAACGGTCATGAAATATTGATGTTCCCTGATGTAGGACCTTTAACACAAGTCAAAAAGATATATAAAGGGTGCTTTTCAATAAGAATGCTTTGTTCCAGATGAAAAATGAGGCAGTGGTGATTGCATCTATCAAATATATGAATCCAATAAAATGACAAATAATTCATCTTCTGGAAAATAGTGAGCAAATCACAAGCTGAGGTTGCAGTGAAGAGCAGACAGATCAAATAGCTGACAGATGAAAAGTCTTCCTTTTCTGAGTGTCTTTGTTGATGTGCTGAGTAAAAGTATTATGCTGTGTTCATCTAATGTTAGCACCCAGATCTAAAACACTTCATGGAAGTGTTCATTGATTTCAACAGAATCTATTATATTGTATTCTGGAGATTATACTAATGCTACAAGTACTTCATATTTGTTGCCATAAATGTATATTGTTCCACATATAGATTGCTGTGTATACATTGTGTATTGGATGAGTTTCACTTTATGCTCAGAGAATAACTGATATACCTCAGTTTGGAAATTTCTTATTGTGTCAGATTGGCTAGTGGGCCCAGGCCCAGGTTATACTTTTCCTGTAGCATGTGACTACCCCCTCTAATTAGAGTTTTCTACTTTGAAGGCTTCAAGATATGGGGCACGGTACGGCTGTGAGATGTTATTTGTGAGGCACCTTCCATTGTGTCAGTGCAAGACATTAGGTTCATTTCAACTTTGTGATTATCTGTGTCGTTTGTTACAAAAAGCCACACAGCCTAACACAACTTATAACTTATAACATCTTATAACTACTGTCTGGTGAACACCTAAACTAGGTTGGCTCCTAGCAGAGCTTCAAATTGTGCTTCTCAAATGGCATCATTGTGCAACATGGAAAACTTCTGAATTTCATTTGGGGAATTAGGTGACTGCTATTCCAAACAAAAGGTCAAAAGCCCCAAGGCCAAGCCTTAGGGCTCTAGAAGTAAGTTCCTGAATGATGTTAGTTTCTGATTCCTGTTAAACATTTAATATACCATCTTTATAAGCACCTGCTTGACTAATAACTTTTAACTAATGGTTACCTAATCATCTAAATTTTCCATCTGAACTGTCTGTCTGTGAAGAATGAGTCCAGATTTGGCTAATGCCATAGGGGAGTGGTTCCCTACTGGTGGTCTGCAGATCCCAGGGGTTCCATGTAACTCAACCAGGGGTTCACAGCACCATCCACACAACAGAAACTACCATAGAGATGTCAAAAGTAGGGGGTCTATGGCTTGGCCTTTGTAAAACACAGGGTCCACAGTACTTTGCTAATTGGGAACAACTGCGGGGCACTTGTTCAAACAAAAAAGTATCAAATTAAAGCATATAACAGTAGATTTGCAAAAAACTAATGTGCTGATTTTGCTCCTCTCCAATAAGATAGACAATAAGAGAGACAATTTCAGCTGCTGATCCTGAAACTTGGCCAAATGTATACAGAAGAAAAGAAGCTCCTCCACATATCTAGCTTTGTAAGTCTTTACCAACACCCTGAATTTGGCTTGGGAGCAAATTGGTAGCAAGTTCTATCAGGATCAGAGTGACATGAGTCCACAGAGCCAACCTAGTCAGTAGTCAAGCTGCTGCATTTAGCACTGACTGAAGCTTCTGCAACAGCATCAGTGACAGCCCTACATAGAATACATTACAAAACTCCAGTAAGAATATTAAAATTTGGCCGGTGTGGTGTTGGTGTTGTATTTATGTCCATTTATAAGGGAGGGAAATGGTGAAGGGATGAAATTTAAATTGTATATTTTCAAATTGCAAACATGCAAATGATAGTGTGGGGTGGGGGAGGAAGTGACAGTACAATGCCTATAGAAAGATGGGTCTATTTTCTGTTGGTGGGAAGAAGTTTAGCCAGTAAGGGAATAAACAAAACTGTTGGGATGTTGGTCAGCTATTACACAACATTGCTACCTAGTTCTTGGGTGGCTGGGGTATGTGAATGGTAATGTGAGTTGCTTGTATAATACGATCACTTGTATGGAAGTTTTGGTAGGGAAAGAAAGCATGTCTCCCCCTCACATATTTATGCAGATCTTGGCTGGTTTTGCATAAAAAGAAAAAAAGTCAGCTATTAGATTACATTGGCACTATTGGATTACAGTGAAATGCTTCTAGTTATATGTCTTGATGAGTTGAAAAGGAGGCATAGGGACAAGTATTGAAAAGAAATACAAATATTAACTACTGGGCAGTTTCTGGGAAGCAGGTGACAGTGGCTGTAAGCTATTTATGCACTTCATTTGTCATTGGAGGGCATTGGGAGAGTAACCAAAAACTAATGATTCATGTACAGTATTAACATTCTTTTCTCTGCAAATAGCTACTGGCAATTTTAAGAATATTAATGAAGACATGCATGCATTAGTGGTTGTGGCTAGCAGTAAGAATCAATGGGGAATGTTCTGCAATTTACTACTGTCAGCATGTAGAGTGGTAATATGTTGGATCAATTGTGTGACATAAGACAGCATCAAGCTGTAGGCACAGTATTTTTTTTCTTTGTTCAGGCAATTAGTATGTTTTATTTAGCATAATCTCAGGTGTAACATTTGAAAACTTGAATGTTTTATGTCAAGAAATCCTGATGTTTTAACACTTTGAGGCTAAAAGGCATTAGTGGGAACTAATACTTGATCTCAGTCCCCCCCCCTTTTTACCTCTACTAGCACTTTCCTTCCTGCAATTCTGAGCACTTGCCATGTTTCCAAGCTGGCATTTGTGAAAAGGGTTGCTCTGTCTGGTTCCTGTCTTTCCTTCTCTTTTCTTGTGGTAAGAAGATAGAGAGCGATATGGGAGAGAGATGTTTTGTTGCAGCTGGGGCAGATGCACCATGGTGTTTCTCCTCTCTGCGCTCCTCCCAACAGTCATTCTTCCTCTGGTCATTCTGTGGATACGGGACTGCGCATAAAGATGCACTTATACACACAGCTGCATGCAATTCAATTCCCTGGCATTTTTGTCAGCTCTTGAAAGTACCAGCACCGCTTATCTCCAAAATTAGTTTTAATACAGAAATATGTGTTAATAATAATGGATATTTGCAAAACTTGAAAAAATTACTAGGTATTTCTGGTAAAAATATGGTTAAGGAATTTATACCTGGGAAATTATTTCTATTTTAGTCCAAAAACTAATATTTGAGCTCAGTAGAAAGACAGAGGAGATTTCTCTTTACCTTCAGTACTCACCCTAAAGAATTGCTAATCCATGAGAGGTCGGGATTTTATGATAACTATCAAGCTATTCTTAATTAAACTTCTGGAAAGATGCTGACACTGAACTCTTATCAGCTGTAATCAGCTGAATTAACTTTCAGCAGAATGATCTTCTGAGATTAGGTTGAGGCATTTTATCTCAAGAAGCATCCTTTGTTCCCACATTTTGGATGGGCAATTAATCCTGTTTTATTGAAGAACATTTTCTTCAGTCTATGAAGAAACCAGTCTCTGGTTTCCCCCCCAGATCGTATAAATCTTTCGCCTTCTACTAGGGCCTGAGAATATCTTAAGGTCCTTTTTTAAAAAAAGTATTTGGAATGTAAGATTGCTTAGAGTTGTATCTTTATCCTGAAGCAAACCTTTACAGAATTAAAGGTTTTCAAACAAGTGGCTGAATAGCTTTGAGTAGTGATTGTTGGGAGAGTACAGCAGTCCATAGGATTTCCATCTCACTTGGCACAAGACCTGGATCTGTAGAACGATTTTCTGGGCTGGGGACCTCCTTGCAATGAAATTGTTTGGGAGAAAGTTAGATAGATGATGGAGGAAGACTCACAACAAATTCCATCAAATACGGGCTGGAGGCCACTTTCAGATCTACTCTCACCAGCAGTTGCTTATCCAGTGCCTTGAATTTCTTATCGGTTTGTACAACTTGACAGTGTAAACAGGATTCTTAAATCAGTGAAGTTGTCCATATATGTGCACTTTGGGTTGTAGCCAACTAAATTCTACTCAGATTAGACCCATTGAAATTAATGAACTTATGTTCATTATTTCAATTATGTTACTTATGTCCATTATTTCAGTGAGTGAAATCTGAATATGACTGGCTTTGGATACAACTCAATTCATGTTGGCTTAGAAGGCAGTGGGAGGTAGAATGACTGATTTGGTGGAAATTGTCAACTCTTTTTGTTGCAAGGGTTCTAGTCTATTCTGCCAAAAACAGCGGAGTTCCGCAACCCACATCTTTCCAAGCCCTAGGTTTTATTTTTTAACTCTTCATTGCCTACTGATTGCTTGACACTCTACCCAACCCTGATTAACTTCAGGGGCCTCGGAAAGATGATTCAAGGTCCATTTGTCACAGCCAGTGGTTACATATGATTAAAGTTGTGGTCCAATAATTTCTGGAGGGGACAGTTTAACTACTCCTGCTTTAAATCGTTTGTGCCAAAGTCTCCCAACATCCCCTACTTAAAAAAAAAATCACTAGAGGATTTTAGAGTGTAACATTTCACAAAAGCTAAAGTCTTTCCTCTTGTTGCATCACATGACATATTTTCTGAAACAATTTACATAAGCATTGTTAGTAGAGAGTGCATCCTGTTGTCCAGTAATTCCACAATCAAAATTCTTATTAAAACATAATCCATTGTGTTGATGTTAGTTTCAGTTCCATCATTGCTGTGGTAAAAACAAGGCTTCTAGAAAATTAAGAGGAACAGTGGAAGCACAGTATTAAGATAGTATGGCCATATGTTCCCTCCGGTACATGTAATAGGCTTAGTTATGCTTGCTGTCATGAGAGAGCAAGGCACACATTTCTGCATCATATGGTTGTCACTCCAGCTTCAGTTGTTTTGTTGTTTTGTTTTTAATGCAAGGGTTCTATTACATTCTGCCAACAGCTTTAAGGTAGCTACTTGTGATGTTAGTTTGAGGTTATTCAACAACAACAACAAAAACCATTGGACACTAGCATGTTTTAAGAGCCCAAGGATACTGCTTTCTGGCAAGTCAGGAAGATGCAGGCAGCTATAGACAGATTTGGCACACCTTGTTTCAGTTTGCCCAGTTGTAGGGCCTTTTTGCGGGGAGATGAGTATCAAAACTTAGTTCTGGACCACTCTTTGTATGTAGGAGACATCTGCTATAATTGGGTATATACCTGTCAATGGAGGTTGTCAGAAGAACAGAAAAGGTGACCCTCAAGAACACATTAAGAGCATAATGAACAATCCTCCAAAATTAGAAGATTTTCCCCCTCAGTATTGGGCTTTTAGATTTTTATTTTTGTAATCCTGATTACTGCTATTTTCTGTAAAGCCCCCTTGTGAAACACCAGTGATCCACTTCCAGCCAATGTAGACAACACTGAAGTAGATGAGACGATGACAAGACAATGTTCTATGTACAGTTATTTGCCCTCTTTTAGTAAACCTTATATTTGAACACGGCCTGTAATGTCTGACCAGGCCCTAAGACAGAATTGAAGAACCTATGCCACTCAACATGTTGTTGGATGTCAGCTCCAGTCAGTGTCACCAATGGTCAAGGGTGATGGGATTTGTAATCTAGCAACAACTGGAGAACAATAGGTTCTCTACCCCTACTGTAACAACTACTTATCTTTGGCTCATCATTCAAGAAATTTGCAATCTGAATTTACATTTTCCAGAATTGCCATTTTACGAAGAGTCAGTTTACTAAATGATTCACTAAAAAACCCAAACTTTAAATTTCTCTATCGATGAAGTTTACCACTTAACATTCATAGATATTTAAAAGTTCCTAGGATTACTCTAATATTTAAAATGAATTAAATGGCCAGTGTTTGGATGCATGAACAGAATTTGAACTACCTGCTTTCAGGATACCTATGTCTGCAAGATCTCTCTCTCTCTCTCTCTCTCTCTCTCTCTCTCTCTCTCTCTCTCGCTCATATGAATACATTATTAAATCACAGTTTTAAATATTGTCTGTGTTTGACGAAGATACATTGGGTTTAATGAAGCATTTACCAAAGTAGGTGACGAATGGCAGCTTCATCAATTCAATTCCTTCCGTATGCCCTAGCCAGTTACGGAGAATAATGTCAATCCCATTTTTTAAGCACAAGGAACGTAACTAGGGATTAGATATAAAGTGTGTTGTGTGCTCTTTGTCATACTTTAACAATATGCTTCTTTTCAATCTCAGATACCTTAAACAATATTTTTAAGTCTGCATTGATTAAACTAGATTGTGCACTAAAATTTAGCTATATATTCTAACTGGGTTAAAAAACAAGTCACCTATATCACTAAATGAGTTTTAATTAAAGAGCTCTTTGCCAAATGTGACTTATAAATATTCAGTTATGATCTCTTAATTAATGAAAGCAGATTGCATGTTTTAAAGAGATGGTGTTTCACTACATTGGCACACTTAAAGTGTGTTACTTTCCAAGTATATCATTGGCATTTGAAAATACTTTTGAGAATTATTTTCATTCTAGCAATTATGTCATGAACTATTCAAATGTTGTTGGAGTACTGATATGCATATTTACTGATACATATTCAACCCACATGGAGATGTAGAAAAAACTTTTAGCTGAGGCATATCTTATCCAAATGTCTAACCCTATTGTGTTAGAACATCAATGCTTAGGTCAAATCAGGAACAGTCAATGAAACACAACACAATGCTTCTGTAAATAAAGGTAAATAAAGCTGTGGTCAAGGATAAATATGATGGCATACACAGTAATAAACATGCCGCCTCTTTTGTTGCTTTTGCTTTCATTATTTGGAAAGAGAGCGTCAGAAAGAGTAATATTCAGTGGTAAATATCTTTACTGTTCAGTGATAAAACAGAACATGCAAACTGTGCTATATACAGTAGTCAGAATCTGGTTCGTTCAGAACTAAAACTGTGGCTGGTATCTAAAGCAACATTTTAGACATAGCCAGTGAAATTCTGACTTACGTGTAAAAAACAACAAAACCCCCTTCATACACAAACAGCTTTGAAACAGTTTGCCATGTGACTTGAAAGGCTATTTGATAAGCACCAGCACAAACCCTTTGGGCACATGTAACTGGTTGTGCAGTTCTTTGAATCATGTCCTAGGCCCTATTAGGGATTTCCTGTTTATATGTTGTGCATGTGCTCCTGTACTGCAGGGTGACTGCATTTCATTTTATTTAAGATGTTACAAACCATGGGGTGTTTCTGCCATTGTGCAAAGAAACCCCCAGAACAGCTTTTTAATTTTGCAATTCACACTGAAACAAAATCTTTTCAAAGAGACAGTTCTGAGTCAATGTCAGGCATGCAATGTAATCTGTCTTGCATCTTTTTGCAGCAAGGAAAAAAATCTCTTGAAAACCAATGTACAGACTCTGTACCAGTTTCTACTATGAGATTTCCCCCAAAAAAATATTTTAAACTTTTTTCTTTCCAGGGGAGTTGGTTGTATCTTTGTCGAAATGATTCAAGGTGTTGCTGCTTTTCCAGGAATGAAAGACATTCAAGATCAACTTGAAAGAATATTTCTGGTAAGTCTCCTTCCCGCTTCCCCTGCATTTGATTATTGCATGCTGACAACTGTCTCCTCTACCCAAATATAAATACCAGGAACCTTATATAAACCACACTGAAATGAATGGAATTTCCATGGTGGCTGGAGCATTATGTCAGAATCCTTTTAAATCCAGAGTTTGTTTAAATTGGTCAGCCACTTCAAACAAAAATACTGTCAATAATTATCTAGCTAGATACATTGTGTGCATCATTAGAATTGCCCATTTGACAGTTATTAAAAATGGGACTACTCTGCTTAAAAAGGATTACTTCCTTCCCCCATGCTTTAGTGAATTGTGTACATGACGTTGGTTAATCATTTTTGAAATACCTGTAGGTGTTTGAATGATATCCAAAGAGCCAAATGTTTACCTACTCCCTTACTTGTTTGTGTTTTGCTTGTCGGGGGGCAGAAGTCATTGTGGGCAGAAATGGAGGGAGAGAGATTAGACAAATCAGAGAGAAGGAGAGATTGGATAAATTAGTTTCCCCTTTGTTTGGCTTTTGCTGATTTGCCGCAGCACTTTTGGGCAGAAACCAGGGAGGGAAGGAGCATGGACAAATCACAGATTCTAAATGTTTCCATGGGAAATAATGGAAACCATCGGCTCATTGTGAGAATGCTTACCTAACAATTTCCTGGGTACGCATTGTGTTCAGAAAGTGGAACCTGTGTGTACATAGTTAATCAGGTGGTTGTTTAAGATAACCAATACAAATTAATTCCTTCACAGTGAGACCATACACAGCTGTAGAGGCTGAACCAATAGCTGCATTTCCCCTGAATTCTGAACATTACCAGCAATAATTATTTTTTCAAAAACTTGAGTTCAGACCATTATAATTTTGGTGACACGACTCAATGAACTTTTTTTTTATCAACACATCAGAGCATAACTCATATTTTAATAACATTTCTTAAGCATTTGCATGGTTGTCAAAACCAATACTGTGTTATAAAAATCACAGGCCATAGGCTAAGAAGCCCCCTTCAACTAGAAAACTAGTTGACTGTACCAGCGTCATATTTTGAAACTCAAAATATGAGTTTCTGAGGGTTCTAAGTGTTCTGAGCCAGAGCCTTGTTAGAATGTTCAGTAATCAGACTATGATCAAAATGGTCTCAATTTCCATTATCAGAAGAAGAAAAAATCAAACACCAAAGTAAAGATATTCTCAACTGTTCCATAGCCTTTCCATAGGCCACCTGCATAGAGTTCATGGACCAAACGTCTGTAGCAGAAAAAAAAACCTAGTTACTCCAGTCTATGATTATGAAAAAGACTTGCTCTTACACTGTTCACCTCTCTTACACTGTTCACCACTGTTTTCATAAGAAGTGACGAGTACAGTGATTTGTACAATTAATAGCATCCTCATTTACATTTTCAGCTACCCTAGTTTATCTTACACTTTTATTGGAGGTGAATTATCAAATAAACTGTCTATAATTACTTGGTCTAATCTTTTATGAGCTCATTTACATTTGTAAATCTGGAAAAACTCTTGTAGTCACTATCACATGTTGGAGTTTAAAACACTTTGTTCTGTGGGATTGATATCCAGTTAACTGTTTAAGCATTATTGAGTCACCATAGTCTTGTTTAATTTAGTTTTGGCACATTTGTCTCAACATATAAGCAGAGTTGGTTTAACATTGAAAGAAATGTGAACGACTCCAATGGCCAATTAATACTTCTTTTTTCAATAGGAAGATTCATAGTGGAATCATCACTCTGTTCAAAGAACCTTGCTTTGGTTACTGTTGCTTTCTCTCTGCAATATATCGCCAGTGAAGCAGGCATCAAGGACCTTAGTGGTCCTTCTATATTTCCAGTGCCAGTAACAGTTCACTATCAGATTACCTAGTGTCAGCCAAACTCACATTAAGGTTAATTTAAAAGCACTAAACGCACCCTGTGTGGTTGTTTACTCTTAGTGGCTTAAAAGCTATTGTTTCAGCTTAGTGTGGCCCCTCAGCTGGGGAGAAATAAGAGGCCCTGCATCTAATCTGAATTCAACATAAGTGAAGAGTGAATGTTATTAATACCCTCTCCGCTTAGTGTTGTGAATCTGGTGGAAGAAAACCTCAATGAGGATGTAGTCTCTAGGATAAAATTTTAGAACCATAGCCAATAGAGAAGGACTAAATGAAATAGAACTGTTCACTAAATAACTTGGGAGTATGTCTAAAATGTAAAAATAAAATAAGACCTAAGATGTATATGTATGCAGCATTTACACTATGGTAATTGGTTGCAGTCTATTTGATCTTGGCATTATGCTAAGCATTACTCACATCTTCATTTCCTTTATTGTGCCACCAACTGTTCTTTTTTCTCTTGTTACCTGGAACAAATGACTATCTCTATTAAAGCTGTGCATGCTAGTAAAGAGTTTTAAGAATAAATGTTACATTATTTGCTTAACTGCCACAGAGCTATAGCAACTTAGCTATTACAGTACTGCAGGTTTTCAAAATCTTGAAGGCAAGAAAGCTTACCTTAATACATGTTTATTTGGAGAGAACAAATGAAAATTACTCAATAGATTCCCAGTGCTCACTGCAAATCAGTATATTTTTCTTACGAGTTGTCAGTTTAGAAATATTCTTATGAATAAAATAAATTCAAAAAACCATGACTAATCATGGAATAATTAAAAAGGTCACCTACTAGTCTTCCCGAGACTGCTAATGATTTATGATTATATCCAAGCAGTCATTTCAGAGAAATATATATATATTACATTGCTCATAATGCTGAATAGCAATATGGCAATACTTTGTTCATTTTGTCAGCAGTAAGTAGTGATGGGCATTTTAAACCCAATTTGATGTGTTGTTTGTTCATTTTGATTTTTTCAAGGTGAGTATTCAATGAAAGCACAGCTGTCTTTCAGGAGTTCTCTCCAAGTTTTTAATTTTGGCATATCTCTTCACTTGTTGGCATCCGTCTGTCTCAGGAGACAGTGGAAGAGTGTGCCTTTGTAGGTAAAGTCAAACTGCTGGAGAGTTACAGCACCTGCCGTGACTGTAGAGACAGATGCAGGAGAGGCATGCTTTATTGCAGGTGGGGCACATGAAGGCATCTAGTTTTGCTGCAACATACATATTTAGTTTCTTCAATTTCTGTACTGCTTTTCTTTCAAGAAGCTAAACGCCAGATTTCATGGTTCCTCTCCATTTTATCCCCACTGAAACCCTGTGAGATAGATTAGTCTAAGAGAAGGTTAATAATAGCCCAAGGTTTCCAGTGACTTCCATGACTGAGATGGGAAGCTTGAACCAGGGTCTTCCCCACCCTATCCAATAGTCACTCCAGCATCACTGCATTAGCATAGGTGTTTCATGCATGAACATTATCACATTGCTGCCCTAGGTTTGGTTGCTATAGCACATATAATGAATGTGATTAGTTGATTCAGTCATGTAGCACAATATTGTTTTTTTAAAAAATGTAGATTTTTTTGCAGCTGACATGCATTTCAGTGATTAAAGGCTTATTAGTGACTGTCTTTTCTACTGTTTTGTATTTTTTGTAGTTAGTTTACAACTAACTTCATTTATAAAATGTACTCCACAGACCTCAATGAGTTAACATTACCTGCAATTCTGCATAATTTTCCCTTCTACACAGAACAAATGTACTCTTAATACATTTTCTAGAAGGCACCACTACATTGCTGGATGTATGCTTTTCTGTGTTTTATAGTCCTGAACTTGTGCTTAAAACCTTACCAGTTTTCAACACATGTGGTTCAATGGTTCACTTTATGAAAAAATTAACAACTGGGCATATTACCAAAATGCATATTTTATAGACCATGGCATTGGAAATGGAGCCCACTGGATTATCTGTTCCCTTGTTATCTTGTATTAGACAAATGAATGTTTAATTACGAAGACAGAATTCCATATTGATAGAAATCTGAAAGAAAAATGACCCACCATCAAGCCTGCTTACCATTACAGGCAGAGCTTTAATCTTATTACAGCCCATTATTCTTACTGTTCTATTTCTCTCACACATTAGAAAATAAGAGACAATTTTGATGACTGAAAATAAAAAGGGTACATTATAGTAATATGTGCAGTAATAGAGTTTCATCCATAGAAATAATACCTGCCCTAGACAAAATGCAGACATGGACTTTGTAAAGACTTACTAACATAATTAATCAGATGGGCAGAAATGTCATGATTTTTGCTGCTTTTTAATATGCCCTATTCATTAGTTCTACAGATGTATACAAATAATGCAGATTAGTTATCATGGATCCTTATGAAGTCATTTTTATAATTGATAGATCCTTTGCGGTGTCTCAGTTGGGTGTATTTGTTTTTGTTAGTGTGTGTGTGTTGCCAAATACCCAAGTGGGACCTTTGTAGATAGTTGTGCGTTCTCTGGAATGCTATGCTGTAATTGTCTAGTCTCCCTGCCTCAGAATCACCACATACTAGAATATATTTCTTGGCATTAAATTCATTCTCTCTTCCTTCATGAATGTAAAGAATACCAAAGAGCCTGATTTATTATCTCTTATGGAACTAATGCTTATAGTGGCAGAAATGTTCATGCATTTTCTCTTGAATATTAAGCTTGACAATAAGCTATCATATTGTGCCTTGCAAAGAGTGTTGATGAGGCATAGATGGAATTGTCACTCAAAATACTGAGTCAACATACATAATATATGCTGCTAGTAGTTACATCTGTCTCTTTTGCCTTTTTAAGCTTTTCATATAAGCCAAGAATTAATCTGAAGAATGCAATTTCTTCATGATCTTTACTGTCACTTAAGTGTCTAGTTTATGGCCTCTGTTATGCCATTGGTAAATAGAATACACAGTGATGATTTGCTATAATTATTGCAACAATACTCGTATGTTTAGTGTATAAATTTTCTAAAACAACACCTTAAAAATCACAATAAAAATTACATTGACAATAAATAACTTTCAAATCTCAACCAATTAGCACTGAAGTAACCCAGTAAATGTCTGAGGAAACAGGTTTTTAATTGACAGCAAAAGGCACAGAGTAAAGGGATTACAGTAAACTTTCTGGGAGAACTTTCAATCATGAAAAAGCTTCTTTCAGAGGCAGAAGACATTAGTAATGGAAGCAGCATGGGGCACATTGCTATTTTTATAAGGTTTGTTTATTTTCTTGTGGTCCTGTTTAGAACTATCTTTTGAGGAGAAAAAAACCTATTGGTCAGTTTCTTAGAGAACCTCTACAAGCACTAAATTACAGTTTTTCTTTCATTACTGTGATTCTCAACCATGTTCAAGACATTACTGCCTTTCTCACTGGGTCTAAAGCAGTGTGAAATATTGCGGAAACTGGGGCTTTTACCCAAAGAAACTGCTGTATATTTGAAGTAGTGTCATGTGAATGATTAATTGTCACAGGATTGAATTGAAGATACTTGGTTTGGTAAATTGCAGCCTCTGTGAATCCACATATGACTATCTGAACTTGGCTCACTTCTTGAAGGTTGCAACTGCACATTTATTTTAAATAAATAATCTAAATTTCCGTGCCCACTTTAAACTATCTTGCTTTGCTCTGTTCTCCTAATTGAAGAACATTGTGGGAAGATTACTAGCTGAATCAAAATTTAGAAATTCACTCTCAGAGAGAGTTGCTGATAATCTGCAGTTTTGAAACTGAAGGAATAGGTTCAGAACCATAGAATTGTAGGGTTGAAAGGGACCCCAAGGGCATCTAGTCCAGCCACCTACAATGCAGGAAATTCAGCTAAAGCATGCATGACAGATGACCACCCACCCTCTGCTTAAAAACCTCCTGAGGGTGTCCATTCCACTGTTGAACAGCTCTTACTGTCCTGATGTTTAGTCAGAATCTACTTTCTTGTACAGTAACTTGATTCCATTGGTTCAATTCCCAGCCTCCAGAGCAGGAGAAAACAAGCTTGCTCCATCTTCCATGTGATAGCCCTTTAGATATTTGAAGATGGCTATCATATCTTCTTTCAAGTCTCCTCTTTACCAGGCTAAACATTCCCAGCTCCTTCAACCACTCCTCATAAGGCTTGGTTTCCAAACCCTTGATCATCTTGGTTGATGCAGTCAAAATAGCATTAGCTTCTTTTGTTGCTACATCATACATCTCCAAGCAGAGGACCTACTACTTGCTTGTTCTTCCTCCTGCCTTGAACATAGCTGAAGAAAACTTTAAATTATTTTTTGCCTCTCTTGGCAGCCTGAACTCATTCTGACCTTTGGCTCTCTTGATCTTCCTCCTGCAACTGTTGGCTACTTGTGTATATTCTTCCTTCTTGATTTTCCCATTCTTCCATTTTTTATACATGCCCTTCTTAAATATCAGTTCATCTGTAAGTATATGCAGCCACACTGATTTATTTAGATGCCTCCCATTTTTCCTTGAATTGTATGCATTTGTGCTTTCAATATTTCACCTTTAAGAAATTCTCATCTGTCTTGGACTCCCTTCTCTTTCAGTATTTATGACCATGCGATCTCACCCAGTATTTCCTTAACTTTTTGAAACCAACCTTCCTTATGAAAAGCTCTTGCAATAATATGCCTTTTAAACTTTTGATAGTGCTGCACTACCCTGTGTGCCTTGCTCTCCCCCCCCCCCTCTAGTTTTAGTGGTTTCCAATGTGGTGTTGTCTGATAGCATGCTACTGTAAGAATACTGCCTTTCTAATTTCAATTCTCTGCCTCCCTCTCCTGGTCAAACTGAAATATTGCATGGTTGCTGTTATATACTGCAGAGTTAGTATACGGGTGGGGTGGGGTGGGGGGAATCAGCATACAACATATTTGCAATTCTTCTGTACCTTCCCTTTCATGTGAGGTAGCTTTGGCTAATGTAGAGCTACTGCTGAGCAGAAATTTGGAGATTGTATTCATTCTCAGGGATGCGGGTGGCGCTGTGAGTTAAACCACAGAGCCTAGGGCTTGCCAATTAGAAGGTCGACAGTTCGAATCCCCGCAACAGGGTGATCTCCCATTGCTCCCATTGCTCGGTCCCAGCTCCTGCCAACCTAGCAGTTTGAAAGCACATCAAAGTGCAAGTAGATAAATAGGTACCGCTACAGCGGGAAGGTAAATGGTGTTTCCGTGTGCTGCTCTGGTTCGCCAGAAGTGGCTTTGTCATGCTGGCCACATGACCTGGAAGCTGTACGCTGGCTCCCTCGGCCAATAACGCGAGATGAGCACCACAACCCCAGAGTCGGTCACGACTGGACCTAATGGTCAGGGGTCCCTTTACCTTTACCTTTTATTCAAACTCTTTGCACACTGAATCACAAGCCATATCTTCCACAGACACTACTTTAATAATTCTCAGACGCTCCAGGCTACTTGCTATTATTATACCCAGTCCGTCTTTAATGTGAAAGGTGATGATTAAGGAGTAAAAGTCATGGTGTTGCTGATACGTTAATACGTTTTAAAATGCAAACGTTAGTTAGGGCTTCTTTTGCCAATTAAGTAAGAAAAATATCTGTTCAGGCTAGCCATCTGTTCTGTATACAACTTTACAGTGCACTTTACAGATTAAAGAACTGTAAGAAGGGAGAACAGGACCATTGAAGGGATCCAAACTTTGGCAAAAAAAAAAGCAAGCAGAAAATAAGGTATATTAAAAAAAGAATTTTAGGAACTTATTGCTACAAACATACATTCACATTGTGGCTTAGATGCTGAAGTCTCCCATTGCAGTGCTAAAGCTCACATCCTGTTGCTCCCCATGGTTATTGGTGCTGATTTTGATTAATGTAGTTTTCAGTGTTGAATTAATTAACAGTAAACCTCTTTGTATCAGGTAGAACAGGCGTGTCCAAAGTCTGTTTCAGGGGCCTAATCCGGTCCCTGTGGCAGTTTATCTCCTGGGGTAATATCCTAAAAAAACCTCAACAACTTAAATCCTTAAAAATGTTCAATAACTTCAGTGCTAAAAAAAAGCTCAACAACTTTGGGCTAAGATCATAAAGAAAGCTCAACGACTTTGGTCAGCCCTCACAGCCCTTCACTTCATCATCAAATCTGGCCATATTTGAAAAAAGTTTGGACACCATTGAGGTAGTACATAAATAATGACTTGGTATTCCTGTTATAAATCACCTGATGAACATGGATGTCCATAAAGTTTAAATGATTAGTTCTTGTTCTTTTGTAGTAAATCCTGAAATAGTAAATCTTTTGAAACCTTGCGCAAATCAATACATTATTCTTAAGGTAAATCAATCATAAAATATTTTACATGAAGTGGTCATCTGTATTTTAAACTAAATGTATTTGACTCTGTTTACTTGTAGGTGCTTGGAACCCCAAATGAAGATTCGTGGCCTGGAGTTCATTCTCTACCCCATTTCAAGCCAGGTAGGTTTCAAGACCTTGCCATCAGATTTCATATTTAAATATCATTTCTATTGTGAAAAGATTCTGGCATTATAAACAAAGGTGCCCTTTCAGGTTTCAGCTGATGAGTATGCTGCAATCTGCTTCTAGCTATATAGGAAGCTAGTCTTGGTTTGTTTAGTTCAGTATTGTCCTCATTGATTAGCAATGATTCTGGGTTTCATACAGGAATCTTTCCCAGCCTGGAGATGCCAGGGATTGACTTTGGCACATTCTGCATGCCAAGTACCGGTAGTTGCTCTGCCACTGAGCTCTGACCCTTTCCAAGTTACTGCTCAGTCACTGTGCTTTGTCTTGACCATTCTTTCCCCAAGCTTCAACCAGAGAAGTGAGGCAGTTTGCATTACCTTCTTTCCATTCTCTCTATAGGCCTTGCTCAGGTTGGTGGGGCTACTCCCTACAGGATCTCAGGAAAGTCACCCTCACCCTGTTGGTTTATAAATCCTAGTGACAAAAATTGCAATTATATGCCCCTCTGAGATACCTTACTTCTGCAGAGATACCCTGGCACTGTCAGGGTGATATAGCGCTAACTTAGTCATTGGCCAGTTGGCATCTCAACTGCATACTGAAAATTTATCTCAATAAATTTGACTTGTAATTTTTGGTTTCACATTCTTTGTATAAATGACACAACACAACACAACACAACACAATACAATGTCTGATGTCCAATCATTTACTCTCCAGAATTTCACTGGGTTTACTTTAATATCATCTTAGTAATTTGTTTTTATCTGAATGCTGATAACTTCCTGAAGAGGAGCCCCTGTTTTGCTGAAGACAGCCCAAACTCCCTTTATTACTATGTGAATGTGGGCATGGTTTCAACTAAGCACACAGAAAGTGGAAGTTGGTATAAAATCCCGCTTCCTAAGAATCTCAACCTTCTAATTTAAAATGTTTGATAAACTGTTATCCCCACTCTTGTCCCTGAAAATCATCTTTGAAATGTGTTTGTTGTAAGCCATAATACATTTTCATTTCTCCTGTTTTTTTTTAAAAAAAATTCCACTGTCTTACCCACTCTCTCCCAATTTTGCTATAAAATTCACAGTCTTCTACACTTTATAAATCTAAATTTAAAGTATTTGGTCTTCCAACCACCTGGAAATACAAAGTAGCTAACATTTCAGAAAATATGCTTTAAAAATAAATGTATAATTTTAAGACTACAAGCTAGGTTACTTTGAAAGGCACTCATTTTAGTACATTGCTAAGGCTGCTACTGTTGTTTAATTCTGTAACGATGCGGTGGTGTTTTTCCAGTGAAGAATTTGAGTTTAGAATAGTTTGCTTCAGAGGTGGTTGACTACAGCTCCCATAATTCCTTACCATTAACCATGCTGGTTGAGGCTGATGGAGTTGGAGTCCAGCAACATCTGAAAAGCATCGCAGTGGCTAGCATACTTGAAAAAATGGGGTTGTTTTGCCAGTAGGTGGCAGTCAAGAAACCTTTCTGAGCTGGTTAATTCTATGTTTGATTACGGTAGCTTTATTTTAATTTGTGTATATGTGTCATGTGTTTGTAGTTTTTCTTAATAGAGCGGATTCAGGGAAATAAACTGAAAAGGGAATGTTATAGGCTGTATTTTAAGATGGCCATTGTGTTAGATTTATGTTTCTCTGGTTAAATGCTATATGCTTTGCCAGTTGTGATTTAAAACACTAGCTTCAAAACACTGTACGTACTTGGAAAGGTACAGATGATTGTCAGTTGGAAAAAGCCAGCTGAATGTTATCACTCTTTTTCTGTGAGTAATAATTTTTTAGACCCTTGTTCTTTCAAACTTGATCTAATTCTATACACATTTGTAGTCCAAGATATTATCCTTTAGTAGCAACTATTATTTGTAGGCTTCATGTCCATGTGATTTGGTCAGGTCTGTATTTTAAATACATGGATTTGCTGCCATTATATTTGGCTGCTAGATAAGCATCTTATTGATGCTCTTAGTTTAACACTTTGGTGTTAATGTGGGAGTTGTAAGGTTAAAAAAAAACTTTCTGCCTTTGCTTTATAATGGAATCTAAGAACCTTGAGGCTGATATAAAACTGCATGGCTCCCACACTGAAACTGCAAAAATCCCTTTCACACACACTGACAGGTGTGATGTAAAAGAACTTACAAATGTGTTGCTTCTTCACTCGTACAGTATTCTCTCCACATGAAATACTGCATTCCTCTGATGATAATAGTGCCTGTATATAACTGGTAAAATGCATACTGACAAAAGCTATTGAATTGTGTGCTCACTGCATTGCAATCATGCATTTCTGCCTAGTGTGTCTATCAATGCCGAAGTTTGTCTATTTTTTTCCAATTCTAATTGGCTTAGGAAAAAAGAATGCAGAAAACACTGATGAAGAGAAAGTTAGCATCTGCTAAAAGGCTTTGATGTCTAAGCTTAGCTAGGTTTTTAGCAGAAAACGAGATTTTGAGCAGAAGGAAGAAAGTCATTAACGGCTACTAGGTTTAAAATGGCTGGTGACAATTAAATATCTACAACTTTTTACATTTCATTGATTATTTAATTTCTATACTGCTTAATATATTAAAAATATCTCTTAAGCAATGTATAAAAAAAACTTAAGAGAGTTCAAAATCCATGTCATCTTAAACAATTAAACGATTATTAGTACCCTACTTTAAGAAACTCCCCCTGCCTCTCCAAGGTGTGATTTGGTATAACATAATGCTGAGGCAGTATTTCTTCCTGGGATGATTACCTATTAATCTATTCTGGGCAGAAACTGTGGCAGTACTGGCCCAAGATACAGACTGAACTGGTATCAAAGGATGTACATAGTATATTATTGCTGTGTCATGTTTTGCGCTCTCATACAAGTGTTTAACAAAAAGATTTTTAAGAAGATATTTTAGAGAACTATTCCATGCTCAAGTTCTCCTCTGAGCCAAAAGCAAAACACCACAAAACCTCCCATTTTATTCAGCTTCTTGCAACCTTCCAGGCAAGATAATTAACACTTACTCATTATTGCAGAGCACAGTGCTCTTCTTTCTAGGACGAATCTATGAACATTATGCATCAGTACTTTTCCTCTCTCGCACTCCTTGTTGCGTTGCCTTAGGAGCCAAGCACACAAAATCAAATGGATAAAAAGCACACTTCTGTTTCCTTCTCTGTGATATATGAGGACCAGTAGAGGGATGCTGGGATCCAGGCCCCTAAAGCAGTATGTGGGATTAATTAGTAACTTTATTAAGGAGCTGCTCTGAACAGTAAAATATCCCTGATAGACATTTCTGGCACAAACTGAAGTAGGAACTCAGATCAGTGAGAGAGTAGGAGATTTCAGGTAACATGAGGGAAAATAATAGAATAATATGCACACTTAATCAGAGATAAAATGTAATCAAATAAATGCATGCACTGCCTCTTTTCTGCCCTGCTTTGAGCATGTACTTTCCCTTTCCTCATGGTGCCTCCCCCACATTTCTTTCCCTCAGAGTCAAGGCAGTTTAGCTGTTTAGTTCAATGCTATTAGGCATGAGCATACTAGAGAATAAATAAATGTGCTTTTGGAAACAGCTCCAAAGTGTTATTAAAAAGTCAAAATTAATATAATAGGTGTGTGCACCAAAAACAACATAGTTTAATAGGCTTTTTTAATGCTGTAGAGCAGAGATCCTCAAACTTTTTAAACAGGGGGCCAGTTCATTGTCTCTCAGATACTGTTGGGGGCTGGACTATAGTTTGAAAAAAATATGAATGAATTCCTATGCACACTGCACATATTTTATTTGTAGTGCACAAAAAAACCAGGAAAAACTATACAATATTTAAAATGAAAAACGATTTTAATCAACATAAACTTATAAGTATTTCAATGGGACGTATGGGCCTGCTTTTGGCTAATGAGATGGTCAATACCCAGTTCCATATTTGTCACTGCTAGTCACAGCACTGTGAGGACAGTCGTATACTTTTGCCAACAGTGCAGTCATTTTCCATTTATTACGAAGGTCCTTTCTCCTCAATGGGAGGGCAGAGAGAGCTTTAAAGTAACTTGCTTTCCAGAAATAATTTCCATTGCCACCTCGAGGTCCAAGCTCGGTGCGGATCCTTCCCCATTCCAACTCTAAAACACTTACATGACTCTGTAAGGGGAATTCTGTGAAGATCAATGCCCACCTCCAGCGCTCAGCGCAGCAGGAAGGATAGCAAGCTGGCACTCCCCCCCCCCAACTGTCCCTCAGGCAGCATCCCACCCCACCATCAGCACTCAGCACAGTGGGAAGGATAGCAAGCCGGCTCTCCCTCGCTCGCTCTCCCTCAGGCAGCATCCCGCTCAAGTTGGCCGTGGCGATCAAAGATATCTCTCCCCTCATCCCACCCAGCCTGCCCTACAACTGCAGTGCCACTCACGAGTAGCCGGGCGCAGACTCCTTGCGGCACAAACAGACCGTCAGTAGCCTCACCCCCAGCTCTGGCACTCATGCTGATCCTGGGGTCTGAGGAACTCGCTGGCAAAGAGAGAGGCAGGCAGGGAAAAGAACCAACTTTAGAATAGCAATGCTGGTTGATCTCCCGGCCGGGCTCTCCCCACTGTTGCCACTGCTGAGACCAAAGGCGGCAGGAAAGAGGCAGCCCGCCATGTGACTCCTGCCGGTGAGGAAGGACGGCAGCGGCGGGCGAGTGCCAAGCTGGAGGTAAAAGTGGTGAGGCTGCTGCCTTCTCCCTTGGCCAGGGGGGCGAGGAGCGCTTCTTATAGGATGCTCGCCAAGGCCAGCATCGTGAACTCTTTGCTTAAGACGGGAGGGCAGGAAGGAAGGAAGGGTGGAGGCGGCAGTGGGTGGGCCTGGCCAGGTTAAGGACCCTGGCGGGCCGGATGCGGCCCGCAGCCGGTAGTTTGAGGACCCCTGCTGTAGAGAATGGCAAGTCAGAGAAGGTGTTTTGCTTTTAAAGAAAAGACATTAAACTTTTAAAAATTACTCCTGAACACTGGGTAATGGATGTATACCTGAACCGTAAATCAGGTTCTTAGGATTAGGTAAATCAAAGTTTTACATGGTTTTGTTGTCATAATGTAGACTTCTTTATTGAAGTTAGGTATTAATATTCTAAATATTATCTGGAAATCAAAATTTCACCTTATGTTTTGGTAACCAAAGTGGAAGACTACATTAGACTCTTATAAATGCCAAATGCTGTATTTTGAATAAAAGGCTTTCGTGGATTTTTTTGCCTTAATATAAAAGTTACCAGTGATAAGTCAAAACACCATACATGTATATTTATTCATTTTTTAAAAAATAAAGTAGGCCAGCAGTTGTTATCCAATAGCTTTATTTGCCTAGAGAGTTTATGAAGTAATTTATAGGCGTCTTGGAGAACAGGATGAGTAAATAAGCTACTCAGGAGATTTGGGGCAATAATTAGGCAACCAGAGACCATAATTGTGCTGCAAGTGATATAGTTTGAAATTCAGGAGCAATAAAATCCTATTTTTCCACAAAAAGGATTATTTTATCCCCTGAGATTTGTAAATGTGGTGCTTACTGAATTGCTTCAAGAAAGGTTTAGAGCAGAGCATGAGGCTTTTAAGAATTTTGAACAGAAAAAATGCAAATAAGAGGTATGTAGTCTCACAATTCCCAACCCATTTTGGTCCAGAATAAGTTTGAAATAACATTTGGGCAGCGAAATAATTTATAAATTCATAAAACGGTCCATAAATTGCCCCACTTCCTGCAAAGTCCTTACATGCTACTAACTATACGTTCCGAACAATGACTGTTGTGATCCTTTAATGCTGTAACAGTGGTGAAGTTGTATTCTAGCCTCCTTACATTCTAGCATCCCTATAGCTCTCTAGCTTACTTTTGACTCACAGGTTGGGAAAAATTATGACTGGAAAGTTCTGTCCCGTTGGAACTGTTTTATGTTTTGTGAAATTGTGATGTTTTTATTTGCATACACCCACACCCACACCCTGGTATATATAAAATTTTATATGGTGAAGGGTGAAAAAAATATTATAAAATAAGTAAATGAAACTGCATTGCACCAGCCATGTGTAGTAGTAGTAGTAGTAGTAGTAATAGTCCATCAGCCCCTTTTCTCAACCAATTTCCCTTGAAACTCTTCTCACCAATCCTGGGTAATTTGCAAGCTAAGTTTGTATTCAGAACATTCGTGGTAGGAGTGAAAGCAGCTTGAAAGGGAAGGTTGCAGAGGGAAAGAGTTTTCTATAAGCCATCTTGGAAGAAGTTGTATCCTGAAAGGTGTGGGAAATAGATAATGGTAGTAAATAATAATTAAATAAATATTAGTCCTACACAATGTTTTCAAAAGACACTTCATTTTCTTGCAATGTGCCCATGAATCTCTCTGTCCTTTTATATCCTGAGTTGTGAGGGGATATTATTTCTAATTCATATTCCCTTTACTGGGGATCCCCCTTTTTAGTCTACTGCAGGAAAAACAACACATTTTATTGTAGTATGAGATTTATGAACTAGTGTCCTTTTTATTAGATGCAAGATTGCAGCTGATAAGGTTATGCCTCAATAAAAAATGTTCATCTTTTTGTTTTCATTTTAGTTTGAGTTGGAACCTGACAATATCTCTTAGTAAACCCAAAATAAGCTAGTATGGCCTTCTGTTTGTATCTAGGGACCATCCAAAATAAAACCATACAACACACAGTTCCAGTTGGCAAGTTGGAAAGGGCAAGGAAGCAAGATTTGGCAAGAATTTCAGATATTTTCCATTCAGGCATGTTTGAGAATGAAGTAAATTTTAGAGATTTTGTTTCTTGTCCAGATTTGCTCCCATTGGCACTTGAAAAAATGTTAGCAGCTTTGATTCTTTGTTTACATTATTTTGTAAATTCTATTTTATTTTTTCACATTTAACAAGTGAAACATTTTAATGCTGCCACTTCATCTGTTTTGTTATACTAAACTAAGCATATTGTTTGTCACTCCTATCATCCCTGACCATGTTTGCTGGAGTCCAACAACATCTCGAAGGCACCATGTTGACTATCAGTGGGTTATTTTTCTCTCTTGTTTTTGTATCTGGCCCAGGACCCAGACATGAAGGAGGGAGAAGCTAGGCATGCTTTACTGCAGGGATAGGGAAACTCAGGCTAATAATCATGGAATAATTCCATCCCTTACTCCTGCAAAACAGGAAGAAAGTAAAATTAGTACTTCTTTCCCTTCGCTGATGGTTGAGGAATTGTGAACAATAAAGAACTTTTGTTTCTTGAGCTACTATTATGGGCAAAGGAACAAGTAATTACTGTAATTGTGGGACTGTGGTTATTTTTATCCAAGTAGAGGTTTATATGAGTTGCATACCTCCCAGCTTGTCTCTACACAAGAGCCTGTGTTTCAGTTCATTTTTCTTCCTGTTGCTGTTACAGATTGGTTCATCAGGGATATGGAGCCATGAAACAAATGCTCTCAAGTGGATGTATTTGTGTACAAGAAATCTAATCTGACTGTATAAAGCAGACACCCCCAAACTTCGGCCCTCCAGATGTTTTGGACTACAATTCCCATCTTCCCCAACCACTGGTCTTGTTAGCTAGGGATCATGGGAGTGTAGGCCAAAACATCTGGAGGGCCGCAGTTTGGGGGTGCCTGGTATAAAGTTTCCTGCTGTACTGTTCTTCAACCCTGTGCCCCCAGATATTGTTGGGTTAGAACTCTTTATGGGAGTTGTAGTCCAACAATATCTGTGAACACAAGGTTGAAGAACACTGTCCTGGTTCATAATGTTATTAAGCCGGATTATTGACTGGTATGCTCTGGTCCATGGGGTCTCGAAGATTCGGACACGACTAAACAACAACAACAATTGAATGGTATTGGCATTTAAGAACACCTCACCAGTATTAAAAAATCAGTGGTCTCCATGCACAATTCAGGGTGCTGGTTTTTTCCTGTAAAGCTCTGGAAGGCTTGCAGCCAAAGTTCTGAAGGACCAGGGGTTCTCCTAGGAACCTGTTTGGTTTTTTAAAATTCTTAAGCAGAAGTCCTACTCTAGGATGTCACCACAGTCAGCAGTTAATGGCAATCAGAGACAGGGCCTTTTCAGTGGTGGTTTCCAGTTGTGGAATAGTATCTCCCAGAGGCATTCAGCTGGTGCCTACATGAATAAATATTAGGCACCATGTGAATGTAATTCTATTTTCTAGAGCTTTTTTTGTTACTCCTTGTACTGTTGATGTTGCAGTTTGTTCTCAGCTTTTGGGGTAGGTGGGTGTTAAATTTAGCTATCTTGGAAACTTGTGCTGAATCAGTATTAAAAAATAGTTTACATTTTTTTAATGCGACGGAGCCACACAATAAGCTGTATTTGATGAATTTATTAGACTATTTTAAGTATGTTTCCTATACAGGTTCATACAAAACAGGAGATCTTTATTTTTTGTTACAGATCGGTTTACACAGTACAGTGCAAAAAACCTTAGGCAAGCCTGGAATAAGTAAGTCTTTTATTACCATGTTCTATCAATGTTGCTGATTTCTTGCCAATTGTCCTTCCTAACTAAGAATATATATCCCTTCACATTTTGGAAAATTGTGTGTATTTCATATCTCAGAAGCTACCCAGATTACTTTTTGCCTCAAATGTTAGAAGTATCATTTTGTGTTTGAGGATATACTGTAGGAAATTAACAATGCACAAAGGCAAGTTATACTGGTTATGAACCTGTAGGTCAGTTGTAGATGGATGAGTAAGTGGATTAACAACAGAATAACTGGAAATATTCATTTGCCTAAAGGTGCTTCTGCTACTTGTAGGCTCTTTTCTGGCTCACTGTACAATCCATAGGCTTCATAAACTGATATATTGGGATGTATTTAGTCCCACTGTGTTCTTATTCGTATCATGGGGCAAATAAAGTCAATAATAGCATTGATTAAAAAGTATAATTTGCATAAGGTATACATTTCTGGTAAGCTCTTACTGAAAATTATTCTGATTAAATTTAGTACCTTTTATTTTCCAATGTACTGATATGATCACAACAAAAGCCAAAAGAATATCCTTATTAAAAACTATCCTAACATATTCCGAGTTCTTTGTGTGCCTCTGCAAAAGGATTGTTCTTCAGTTTAAATGATGTGATGAATAAATGCATGAAAGTTATCACAATAGCACAGTAGTTCAAAATGGAAAAGATTTAGTTTGCCAATTTTACATAAACATTCATGAAATATGTAAGGGATTTCCACCTTTTCTGATGCAAACATTTCAGTGTTGTATTACTGATTATGAATATCTCAGTGGATAATGATGTTTATATTAACATTTTAATTGAAAACATCCTGTTGTTGACTTGGTTTCAAACATTTGTCAACTGTTTGTTTAATGCATTTGTTTAAGTTCAAATAAACAGTATGAGGACTTGGTTACATTTAGATGTAGCAAGTGGGACTAGAAAAATGTTGCAGTGGGGGAGTACTTCAGTTCAGTATTTCAGCTGGCCAGCCATTTCTTCTTTTACAATGCTCCATTCTATTCCTCTTCCAGGGCCAGCTCTAGGGGTAGGGGGCGCGCGCGGGGCGCTGGGTCGGCAGGGGGGCGCTGCATGGTGAAGCTGTGCGGAAACCACGCTGCGCCTGCCCACCAGCCGTGGGGAAAAATGGGGCGGGGGCGCCGGAGCGATCTGTGCACCACGACGCCAGGGCGCCCGACCCGCTTGAGACGGCCCTGTCCTCTTCCCCCTGGTTTTCTGTCCTCCCCCCCCCACCCTGCAGCCAAACAGATCCTCTGCACTGTGTGTGATGGGGGGCCTGGGTCCCCCCAATTTTCCCTGGTAACCTAGGGGTTCTCTATAATAGCTCTCTTCCCTGCACATAGGTGGTGCCATTTTGGCTACATGAAGAAACTCAGAAAAAGAGGTTGCTATTAATATTTGTATGATTAGTCCTATGAGTTCCAGTTTTATGCCAATGTGAATTGACTCTGAAAGGTGGTAATTTCTGAAAACTGGAGAGTATACATGGGTGAGCCTCGTTGGCAGACTTCCGGGATTTGTTTGATGATGGTGTTTGCCAAGCCATGTGTCTAGCAGGACTTGGTAAAAAGGGGTGCACATTTTCAAATTTGAATTGAATTACATAAAAAAGATTTCCATCCCCTCAGACCTATCAAGTTGTGCCAAACTTTCAATTTAACTGTTGAAGTTCTAAGTGAAAATATAACAGTAACTAAGATAATCTGATTGGGAGTTGGTTTTAAAATCTTTGATTTGCAGAGTTGGGGAACAAACCACAACCATGGACATTAAAGGGCAGGATGTACACAGTTAAACAACACAACATTATTTTAATCTTTTCCTGAAATTTAAAAGGAGATTGAAACCTTTTCAGAATAAGACAAAATCAAAACTTTGCATTTGAATCTGTAGAGGAAACACTTTAATCTCCTTAAAACACTATGACTTTTTCCCATGTGTTGATTTCAGCTGTGTTTTAATCAGTGTTTATCTACAGGTTTAATTCTTAACTATAGAGTCTATATCAGTTTTTCCTCCAGGACAAAAGGCAATACTCATATCTGTTCACCATAACCCTAGTTTAAAGTATGAATGTTCTCATATGTGGATAAAAGCTATCTCTTCCTATCCAGAACCAGCACTGAAGAAGCCTTGAACACCATGGGTAAAAGTCTATGTTTGCTTTGGCTTTTCATAATGAAAAGCTATTGGGGCTGATAATACAAGTGACCCTTATTTTACTTGGCAGCATGAAATTGTATCCAGAGTATTAATCGGTTAAATATATTTTATATACTTTATATATAAAATATTAATCTGTTAGCACAACATGCAAATGTATTTAGACCTCTAACTTGTTAGGAATTTTCTTTTTTGCAACTGTGTCAAAATCAAAGGAACACTTTGGACACTTGGGGGAGCACTTGGGTTAGTTCAGTAGGCAACACTTTGAAACTTGCAAACAGTGAAGAACCCTAATTGCCCTCATTTAATGTCACTATTTTTATTTCAGTAATAAAGAATAGCCTTTCCAGCCACCTGTAATCAGTTTTGTTTAATAAATACCACATAATAAGTCATTTTTTTAAAAATAAAACCATGATTACTTGACATAATCATCACTTCAGAGATAACCTGTGACTTTTCTGTTGCTTGAACTCCAACTCTTATCAGCCTCAGCCAGCATGGCCAGTGGTCAGGGATGATGGGAGTTATAGTGTAACAATATCTAGAGAGCCATAAGTTGGCAACTCCTGTTTTAGAGCAAGTACCCCAACACTTGAGAAAAGGTAGATGTGCTTACTCAAAATCTCCTTTGAACAATTCCGCAGACAGATCCAGACAGATATAAATGAAAATCATCATCCCACATATATGCAGAGGAATATATGGGTGTATATGGTACAACCATTGATATTACTTAAATATATTTTATTTTTGCTCTTTAGTGGTTGCTGAGTATGTATTGATTGTAGTCTGGATAAACCATTGTATTGAATAAACTTCAGAATAGGGACCCAGCCAATGTCAGGACCCTCCCGTGAACTATAGAAGAGGCTGATGTCAGGAGACAGAATATCTGAGCAAGCTTCTGGGTGGAAGAGAAGGTGTGGCTTATGAAAATAGGACCAAATAATACTTTTTAAATATGTTCTTAGTTTTTCAGCGCTTTAAAGTATACTGACTGCTGTGAATCAGCATAGTTAAATGAATTGGAGTTCTTGTTATTAATTACAGCAAGAGAAAAACACCAAGAACTCTGGTCAATGTGAGTTTCAAGTCAGTAGTAAATTATAACAAACAGTAATCCATTCAATTGCATGTATTCTAACAGAGATTACAAACTCAAATAAAAATTGCAAACTCAACTTCACAGAGATTCATAACAATATTGAAAATGATAATCTTGAGGAAGGAGCAGGTTCATAAGTCCATAATCAAGTTGATGTCTGCAGTCAGTATTGATGAGAGACCAGGACAGGGCCCTGTTTCAATGTATAAATCTTCATCAGCTGGAAGTATCAAATAATGCATACATTTTGTGTCAGTTATATAATTCAAAATACTAAATTATTATAATTTTATAAATTGTTACACTCCATTTAAATATGTGGTTTCTTACCTAATCTTTAAAGGGTCGTGTAAATCGTATAAATGTTCTATTGTTTTCTACGTTTTTCCGAGAAAGCAACTGAAAATAGTCAATATTAATAATGGTTACATGCAACAACAGTCTATTGATATCTCTCCGATTAACTCCCACAATTGAAACTCACATTGACCAGAGTTCTTGGTGTTTTTTTTCTTGTTGTGAATCAGCATAGGACTAAGGATGTAAGAAGACATTGTTTTACCTTCTGACTATAACTAAAATAATTCATGTAAATTTCCTTGTTATGTTATTCCATTCCTTTAAGTGCAAATTGGGGGGATGTAATGAATCAGTGGGACAGCGGGTGGCGCTGTGGGTTAAACCACAGAGCCTAGGGCTTGCTGATCAGAAGGTCGGTGGTTCGAATCCCCGTGATGGGGTGAGCTCCCGTTGCTCGGTCCCAGTTCCTGCCAACCGAGCAGTTCAAAAGCACATCAAAGTGCAAGTAGATAAATAGGTACTGCTACAGCGGGGAAGGTAAACGGCGTTTCCGTGCACTGCTCTGGTTCGCCAGAAGCGGCTTTGTCATGCTGGCCACATGACCTGGAAGCTGTACGCCAGCTGCCTCGGCCAATAATGCTATATGAGTGCCGCAACCCCAGAGTCGGTCACAACTGGACCTAATGGTCAGGGGTCCCTTTACCTTTAATGAATCACATACAATTTTCAGATTGAAAGCAGCGGCAGATAGCAATCATTTTTGCTGGATTTGTTTCTGTTCTGGACATGGGGCAAATATCCAAACATAGGCAATTTCCCCTTCCGTTTCCATCAGAATTCTCTGACATCCCTGCAAAGTCAACAAAGTCAACAAAGTCTGGAGGGCTGAAGTTTCCCCGTTTGTGCTTTATATGTTTTGACTAGATGTCATTCAATGAACCTTGAATTTGGGAGATTCAGAGTGGGCAAAAGGAAGTACTTCACACAGCACATAGTTAAACCAAGGAAATTACTAGCACAATATGAAGTCATGGCCACCAACCTGTTTTAAAAGGAGATTCAGTAAAACTAAAGGACAATAAAGCCTCCAGCATAAGAGGAAGCATGTCTCTGAATAAAAATTGCTGGGATCACAAGCAGGAGTGTGACTGTCTTCATGTCCTCCTTGGGATTTTACATAGCATCTGGTTGGCTGCTGTGAGAACAGAATGCTGGACTGGATGGGCCTTTGATCTGATCCAGCTGGATGGTTTTTATGGTTTTAAGCTGAATATGCTTATCTCCTATATCACTTTATCACCATCATCACCAGCGGTCTATATGTATTTTTAGCTGTCACATCACAGCTGACAACTATCCATGCCCCTTTTTGTCTTTGTTCACGACATGCTGTTGAAATTTCTTTTCCAGTTCTCCTTTTTCTATGATTGAATGTTGTAAATTACTATTTCTTGATATCTTCCATTGAAATACGTTTTGATAGTTCTGAATTTTCTCTATACCAAATCTAATTTCCCCTCTTCCTCTCTATTTTCTATAGGCCTGTTTGTTATATCCTTAGCATAGCTGTCAAGTTATCCCTTTCTTAAAGGGAAATTTCCTTATGCTGAATAAGCTTTCTCACGAGAAAAGGGAAAACTTGACAGCTATGATCCTTGGTGAGGTTCTGCAGTGCCTTCTACTTTAGGGTTACCATTGCAGTGAGTTCATGTACTGTTTAGATTTTTGCCAGGTCATTAATAAAGATGTTAAATAAAACTGGATAACACTAATCCCTGTAACACACAGCTGGATATTTCCCCCTGAATCAAGAGATTCTCTTTATCTTTACTCTTCAATTATGGTTGTCAGCTAGTTTCCAGTCTGTGTGACATATCCAAGTTAATTTGAGTTATTCTGGAAAAGCAAGATTATTTAAGCAACATTCTAAACATAAAATTACTGGAAAAACTGCATGGGATTTGCCACTTTTTGCATGATTTTAGCCTTGAGTTTAGATTCCCCCCTCCCCCTGCTTGTATTCTATTATTTATGTGGGGAGACCTGACTCCTCAAAGTGGCAAAAACTACTCTTTTCAGAACTGCAAATTACAACAGAACCCATTGTTTGCACGACTGCAGCTAAATAATAGTATATGAAAATCAGTTCCCCAACCATGGACATTGTATTTAGAACCTAAGAAAATAGTACTTCTACTCTGTCCAATATTATTATTAATTACTGCCCCCTTTTCATCCTAAGGTGCCAGGGTGGCTTACAACAATTAAAACACTTTAAAAACAGTTAACAGCTTACAGCCACAGAAATACAGTGGGTCTGAAAACCACGTGTCAAAAGCTATGGGAAAAAAATGTGCCCAGAAGCCATATAATGAAGGTATAAGATATACCTCTGTGGGGAGGGAATCCCGCAATTTAGGGGCTGTCCCAAATTGCCCTCTATTGGTCCGCTACCACCCTGAACTTCTAAGAAAGGCGGAACAACTTTCTGCTGATCTTAATACACAAAGGGGTCTGTTGTGACCTTTCTGGCATGAGCCTGGAAATGAACTGGCAACCAGTTCAGCTGTTTCAAAACAGTGGTTATGTGAGCTCTAAACAGAACCACAGCCAGTAATATGGACACTTTATTTTGGGCTCTTTGAAGTTTCCTAGTAATTTTGAAGGGCAGGCCCATGTAGAGCACATTGAAATAATCCAATCTGAAAGTTACCAGAACATGGAGTACAGTGGCCAAGTCATCTCTGTCCAAATGGAGTAATAGCTGGTGAACCAGATGGAGCTGGAAAATGGCAGTCCTAAACACTGAACTCACATGACAGTGTTGAATCCAGGTGCATCCCCAAACTGCACACCTGCTCCTTCCAGAGGAGTGAGATTCCAACCAGGACATCTATCTCCTCAACTCCTGTACATGAGAATTTAAGACATGCAATACCTCTCTGTCTTTTCAGGTTTCCACTTCAGTTTATTGGCCCACAGCCAGCCAATCACAGCATGCAGACACTGGTCTATGGGTGGGTCAATGGAATAAGAGCAGAATCAATATTCATTTTCCTATGTTGATTACAATACTTTTTGTCACATATGGGCCCTATTTTGACTGCCAGTACAATCCATGGCCTGTGTAAATTGATATGCTGGAACTTGTTTAGTCTCATCAAGTTCTCATTCATATCACAGAATAAATATCCATATAATACGCAGAAGGTATACATTTTTGTTACACTCCCTTACCAAAAAGGGTTCTTAAACATCTTAATAAAATATGCTGTACAAGAACTCATAGGAAATGTAGGATTTTGTGTTTATGTTTGAGCAACACTTCTAACCATGATCCATTAGACATATGCCATCATAATTTTCAGATCTTTTATGTACCCCTTCCTTTTGGTATGATTTTTTTTAAAACTGTTCGCTGCTGTCCCTGTTTTTTTAAAATAATAATTGGGCATGTTGTTTTTGTTACTCTGTTGCAGCCTATAGGCAGGTTTGCCACTGGTTTTTAAATGTTCTTAGATGTTCATTATGCTTTTTAGGTGTTGGTAACTGTTTAAAATGTTTTACATGTGTTTTTATTTTAAATGCATTGTTTATACCTAGTTGTTTTCCACCTTGGACTCATTTGGGAAGAAGAGTAGGATAGAAATGGATAAAGTACAAGAGTACCATTTTTAAAATGTATAATAATTAGTTTTAATAATCAGGATGTCCACTGAAGTTGCTTGATGAAATGTAAGGTTGTATTTTTACCACTGCATTGAAACAGACTGTTGTCCATTTAGTTGTGTACTATGAATAAATAAATTTACAATAGTATTGGTGCATCTGTCATTGCTGGAGGGCAGATAAGCAAGTGATTCCAAAGGGAGCTGACCCTTTTCTTTTAGGCACTGAGTCACTTTCATATCCTAAGGCACAAATTCTATGTGAAAGCTGTTATATTCCTCGCTGTATTGTGCTTTCAAGTGTCTCATTCTGTGGCCATAACATGAACCCTATAAAAATACTTAAAATCATTAAGCGTTTGTAGATAGTAACCTAATTTTTAAGATAGTTATGTAAGGTCAGTTATGCTGTGATGACAGTACATTCAGATTTAGTTTAAAGCCAAGCCTATGGTGCAATTTTCTGATAGGTCAGTTGCCAGGTCCAAGTACGGCTGTCTAAACAGCAGAGTCACCTGGCTGCACACTGTGTTTTTACAAAAAAAAAATCTTTCAAATTAGGGGCGGAGAATCATCATGACTATCAATTATAATCAGGTAGTTGACAATCACTGCAAAATGCAGTGTTTTATCTTTAAAGTACTTGCTTCTCAGACTATTGATTCTACAGCATTTCCACATTGCAGAAATACTCAGTCATAAATTCAGTGAAACCAACCACATTTTTTTGTTTATGAATCAAAATTCTTCAATACATAAACCAAGATAAGATGCCAGCTATATGCCTTCTTATGCCTTTTTATTTCCCTTTAATGAGGAATCTTCAAGCCTAGCAGCAACTTACTTCAGAGTAATCTCACCAAATGTAGTATATTTGTTTATAGCCCTCAGCAGCTTTTTTTGTGTCCTCAGACTGAGTTATAAAATAAATGTTGACTGCTTCCTAATTACCCTCGTATCTGAAATATTTATTATCAGATTCCTTGTTGATGGCATAAGATTTTGTCAAGATGAATATTACGTTGTCTGTTCTCAGTGAAATTACACCCCCCCTTAAGAACTAGGTTTGTAGTTTGAGCATACTCCTGAATCTGGATTCACTGCTTTAATCAGGTGGCAATGGGGGCATGGAGTGCTTTTTTAATTACTGTACCTAGGTTGATTTGGTAGCTGTATCCCTTTCTGGAAGCCAGATACCTGGCTGTTGTGAATTATGGTTAGTTACCTTCAAACTGGATTACTGCAGATAGGGACGCGGGTGGTGCTGTGGTCTAAACCACTGAGCCTCTTGGGCTTGCCGATCAGAAGGTTGGCGGTATGAATCCCCGCAACGGAGTGAGCTCCCATTGCTCTGTCCCATCACCTGCCAACCTAGCAGTTTGAAAGCACGCCAATGCAAATAGATAAATAGGTACCTCTGTGGCAGGAAAGTAAATGGTGTTTCCATGTGCTCTGGTTTCTGTCACGGTGTCCCGTTGCGCCAGAAGCCGCTTAGTCATGCTGGCCACATGACCCGGAAAGCTGTCTGTGGACAAACGCTGGCTCCCTCGGCCTGAAAGAGAGATGAGCGCTGCAACCCCATAGTCGCCTTAACCGTCCAGGGGTCCTTCACCTTTACCTTTTACTGCAATGACTTTTGGTGACTCTGAGAGACCGCAGTGGAGATGTGGGATACTACAACTCGCACTATGGAAGCACATTGAGCTGTCCTGGTAGTGAGCACAAGCTACTGACACAATGCAATTCTAGCACTTAAAGATAATGGCGTGAAGTACTCTCCTCCTCTATTGCCACACTGTGACAGTCAGCACCAACTAGTTGCCACCACTGGTATGGAATGACATTGCTTATTGTCCTTGAGATTTTTGAAGGGTATTTTGTTTTAGCATGTTAATGCTTGACTTTTTTCTGGTATACTCTATTGCCAGATGCCACAGGGCCTTGCTAGCTAGTGTGCAGCCTGCAAATCTTAAATAAAACTGTATAAATAGCCTAGTCAACCCAATATACTTCTCAATATACTATGTTTCATTACAACTCCTAAAATTAATATTGAGTTTGCCCATCTATGCAAACTAGGCTGCAAGGCATGCTTCTTACTGGAGCTGAAATAAGAATGCCTTGTGGACACAGTAGAGTAGCTGTTTTTTGTGACCACGGATATGATGATAAGACTTGAATGTTGCTAACAGCTTTGAAACTTTGGGATAGATGATACAAATCAAATGAAGTGCTATACTGTATATGGAAAATAAAGAATGTGAAATAATAATAATAATAATAATAATAATAATAATAATAATAATAATAATAATAATAATTTATTATTTATACCCCGCCCATCTGGCTGGGTTTCCCCAGCCACTCTGGGCGGCTTCCAACAGAAAAATAAAACACAATAGTCTATTAAACATTAAAAGCCTCCCTGAACAGGGCTGCCTTCAGATGTCTTCTAAAAGTCTGGTAGTTGTTTTCCTCTTTGACATCTGTTGGGAGGACGTTCCACAGGGCAGGCGCCACCACCGAGAAGGCCCTCTGCCTAGTTCCCTGCAAGTAATAAGGAATACTATTTTTCTATATCATTAAACTTTCCTCATTAGCCTGACTTGATAGAAAATAAAAGAAATAAAAAAGATTAATGTGACAGGGACAAGAACCCGCTTCCAAGTGTGACAGACCTAAATCCCCTGCTGGAAAGATTTGTAGCTAACAATGATGAATGCTCACTGGCTGCAGTGACTGCAGAGATTCACCCTTTTAGGGCAGAAGCTCTTGCTGGAGTTGCTGAACACACACACACCAGTTCTTATTTACATTATAATGAAATTAAGAGTTTTCAAGTTCTGTATGTTAAGACAGGAGACAAGGAATGAGATTTATGAGTTCTAATGTTTCCTTAGTAAGAGCAGAGCTGATTTTAAAGATGAAAACCTGGAGAGCTCCTAACGGCAGCCACACTTTCATTTAGAGTGATTTAATAGGATAACTTTGCTAGAGACACAGCGTTTTCACCAGTAAGAAATTTAAAATCCAATGTTCTCCTTTAGTTTCTTTTGAAGACCAACAATTGAAGTTACTGAAGAGCAAATGTGTGTGCATTGGAAGGGAGGGGGGATCTGCAGTGAATGATGTGCTAAGACTATTTCAGATATTCCTGTGGAGTTTTTATTTCCCCCTTTTTTTGCTCCTCCTTGGCTCATGTCCAGTCACCGAGGAAATAAATATGTGAAGAAAGTGCACTATGGAATGGTAACTGCAGTGTTATTTCCCCTCCTTTTATCATGCCCAAGATTCAGTGAAGTTGATATAAATTCACCATGCCTTCTTTAAAAAGCATAACAAAAAGGCATTCTTCCTTTAAGAGTCAGACTGTAAAAGGTGATTTTCTTTTACTCAGTTTAGTTTAAGCCTGTAAAAAGCATTAACTGAAAAATCTGATATATTTGTTAGGGCATTTATTGCATTAGTAACATATATTTTAAATTCTCAGTGAAAGGTTTATAGAGAACATAAACCTTGAAGAGTTTTTGCTCAGGATTAAAGATTCATTTTCTCTTTACTGGAGAAATAATAGCCTATAAAATGATGTTTTTAGTAATTATTTTAGCTCTGTTTATTTTTTAAAGCTGTTCTATTCAGTTTGCTGTGATGGACAAAGGAGGACTTTAAAGCCCTCTCCAGGTTAGAAGATATGTACCCTTTAATGCCTATTTATTTATTTATTGAAAAGAGCAGCTTCTAATTAAGAGAAGCCACAGAGTTGTAGTGTTCCATTTAAATTACGTTCATAGCTAGCCTGCAACCTTCAAACACACTACAAATCTTGCACATTAAAAAAAAATGTCCGTGATGGTGTAAGTAATCTTTTCCCCCTCCTATGCTATAATGAATAATATTAGAAGAACTGGATTGCTGAAAGAATTAAGATAACTGACTGACTGGTGTGCAAATTGAAAGGAAGTCATTGTTGAAATCTTTCTAGATCCCAAAGTGGTGAGGGTTGGAGGATGCTATAATTAAAGTATCTTGAAAAAAACATTTTTCTGTCAGATACTTTTTTAAATGTAAAATTTGAAATGACATTGTTCTCACAGTCCAAATCCTTGAATGTGAACTACGTCCCTTCTTTAAGCTTTAACAAATACCACCATATTTTTGTGCTTCACAGTTCCAGTTTACACAATAAAGGCTATTCAGAAAGCATTGGGAGGAAGAGCAGCAAAGTTGTGGCAAATATTGACAAGAGACAAGAGAGGATATTAATAATAATAATAATAATAATAATAATAATAATAATAATTTTTATTTATACCCCGCCCTCCCCAGTCAAAACCGGGCTCAGGGCAGCTAACACTAATAAAATTGCAATAAAACATAAAAAGCAATTAATTAAAATACAGATTAAAATACAATATTAAAATTTAAAATGCAGCCTCATTTTAAGTAGTCCATAAATCCAAACCATGAGGGAGGAAAAACACAGGGGTCAGACTAAGTCCAGCCGAAAGGCCAGGTGGAACAGCTCTGTCTTGCAGGCCCTGCGGAAAGATGACAAATCCCGCAGGGCCCTGGTCTCCTGTGAAAGAGCGTTCCATCGAGTTGGGGCCAATACTGAAAAGGCCCTGGCCCTAGTAGAGGCCAATCTAGCCACCTTATGGCTCGGGATCTCCAGAATATTGTTGTTTGTGGACCTTAAGATCCTCCGCGGGCATACCAGGAGAGGCGGTCCCGTAGGTACAAGGGTCCTAATCCGCATAGGGCTTTAAAGGTCAAAACCAGCACCTTAAACCTCATCCTGTACTCCACCAGGAGCCAGTGCAGCTAGTAAAGCACTGGATGAATGTGATCCCACGGCCGGGACCCCGTAAGGAGCCTCGCTGCGGCATTCTGCACCCGCTGGAGTTTCTGGGTCAGCTTCAAGGGCAGCCCCGCATAGAGCGAGTTACAATAATCAAGCTTGGAGGTGACTGTCGCATGGATCACTGTGGCCAGATCAGGGCGAGAGAGGTAAGGGACCAACTGCTTGATACGGCGGAGATGGAAAAATGCCACCTTAGCTGTGGCTGCAACCTGCGCCTCCATGGAAAGGGAGGCATCGAAGGTTACACCCAAACTCTTGACAGAAGGCACTGGCAGTAATTGAGCCCCTGCAAGAGATGGGAGTTGGCCCAGCCAGAGGACCACTGTCTTCAAAGGATTTAGCTTCAACCGGCTCCCACGTAGCCATCCAGCCACAGCTTCCAAGCACTTGGCGAGTAGTCCCCTAGCACTTTCATTTAATACATTGTTGCTTGATGTCAGAGGCTTATTTCCATATGATGGACTTTTGATTTATAGGTAGCAAGAATTGTATATTTTATTATGGTGTTCATTATTATTTAATCACTTGCATTGTACTCAAAATACTCCATGGTCAGTGGCCAACATGATGAAACAGCTCCTTAAGATCATGTACCAGGAAAGGTACAACAACTATCAAGAACATCATTGAATGTTACCACTTTTTAAAGTGTTGTGGACTTTGTATATACACACACACACACACAATTATACATTACAAATACTTAAAACGTGTGCTGAGAATCTTCCATAAGAACAAAATAAAAGTTTTGCTGAATCTTACCAAAGAGCTGTCAAGTCCAGTATCCTCTCCACAGTGGCCAGTCAGAAGCTACTCCCAGTTGCTTAGAGCATGGGGCTGATAACGCCATGATTGCAGGTTTGATTCCCGTATGGGTCAGTTACTTATTCCTGCATTGCAAGGGATTGAACTAAATGATCCTTGGGATCCCTTCCAACTCTACAATTCTATGATTCTATAAAGCCCTAAAGGGTGCCCACAAGGAAGAAATGGGGGCAATGTCTCATTCTCCATTTTATTCCTGAGCAACTGGTACTCAGAGGCTAATCCTCTTTTATAGGCATCTAAGATACTGACCATCACCACATTTTATAGTAGCAAATTCCGTAGTCCTAACTACATGCTATGTGAAGTAGTATGTCCTTCTGTATGTCCTGAATCTCACAACGGTCATTAGATGATCCCAGGTTCTAGTATAATGGGAGAAGGAGAATAGCATCTCTCTAGTCACTTTCTCACACTGATAATTTTATAAATCACCTTCATATCCCTTTTTCCTTGTGGGGCCACAATACAAAATTGGATAAGTCTTTAAGTTGTAAGTAAACTCTTTAAAAATGTGAAATATTTATTGAATAACTCCATACCAGTAACATTTACTGTTTACACTAACATAGTTAAAATACTGTGGGCTCAGAGCATTTAACAGAGCATGATAGTTTTATTTACTACATCTTAAACCGCTTCATAACAGTATCTCAAGGGCATTCTATACTGATTTTATAATAAAAAAGAAACTATAAAAGAGTCATACCTCATGGACTCCATGGAGTTTTCTTGGCAGGGATACTGGAGTGGCTTGCCAGTTCCTTCTCCAGGTGGATCACGTTTAGTCAAAACTCTCCACTATGACCTGTCCATCTTGGGTGGCCCTGCATGGCATAGCTCATAGCTTCTCTGAGCTCATAGATTCTCTGGGTTATTCAAGCCCCTTCGCCATGACAAGGCATTGATCCATGAAGCACCACTTCTGGTAAGAGAACCTTTTGTTCCTAGAAACTTCTGCCATTGCTTTCTAGTTTGGACTAGTCATTTTATTTCAGTGGAGCTATTCATAGTGTACTCTTTCTGGTGGCATAATTGTACAGATTTTAGATCTTTACCTTGATGCATTTAAATTGTGCCGATACTCTAAACAGAAAACTGCTGAAGACTAAAATTCTTGGAATGGAGTATATTAGCTGGTTGCCATTTAAGTCTTCCCACTGGTATAGCTACTTTTTTGTCTCAAGCAGGGATAATGCCAAACTAAGGAAATTTTGAAGTCAGACATAGTGATATTTTGTAATTGAACAACCAGTATTTCAAAGTGTTCTGAATATGTTGCTCTGAGTTTCACCAGCAAAGGATTGGGTATATTCCTGCGTATAAGACTACTATTTAACTCAGGAAAATCTCAAAAGACGGGGGTCGTCTTATATGCCGGGTCGTATTTCTTATATGGTGTATATATCCCAAACTCTATATTTTAACTGGAAAAGTTGGGGGTCATCTTATATGCCCAGTCGTCTTATACGTCAGTATATACGGGTACTTATTGAATCAGAAAATGCTGGCATGTTGTGGGTAACCTTCAGAATTGCTCTCCTGTTTTGCTGTCAAAAACAAATATTAATCTTTGTTTTTTTAATACTCAGGCCTTGATTGTGAAAGTGAACTTGAGCTCTGTCCCTCATTTAATTTAACCAGAAAAGCCCCATAAGTTCAGAGGTTCAGTGCACATGCCCAAATCTTTTTTTCCCTTTGAGAGCTTCAGTAATCCTGACCAAGAATTGACCCTCTTTGCATTAGGAAGAAACTCAGTGTGCTCTCTATGAAATTAAATCAAATGCTTGTGATCAAGAGTTTTGTAAGTGGGGGGAGTAATGCAATAATAAGACAACAGCTTTTGTGAATTGCAAATTGTGTTAAGGGACAGTTGCAGTCAACTTCCAATTCAGCCAAACATGCTCTTAAGACATTTTAAATGGTATTGGTCATTTTTTCAGATACCTGCAGATTAGGTTGTTCTAAAGGTCATTCCAGTGGTACTAATTACATTATTGAATGGTCACAACTGTAGTAAGTACTTGATTGTACTCATCTGTAAAAGCACTCCATTGCAATTATGCTATCATGGGCAACCACTATTGCTTTCTGATTAGTGTGGAAGCAAGTGAAGCATCAGGATTGAAGCTTACTGTATCACACATACCAGTATAGACTGCTGAGAAATGAAACATGCTGCAGTGCCTTAGACACACAATTATATTCTATTAAATTCTACTCTGACACCAAGCAGAGCAAGGTGCATGTTAGATTCAGTAGCTAGTTTCTTTGGTGGTTTGTCAATTTATGTATAGAGACTAAGATTAAATATTGTTTGTCTTTGATAAAGGACTGCTGCCTGACTTCTAGTAGGTAAATTGTTGGGTACATCTTAAAGATATTTGAGACAAACTATGGATGCATATGGGATGCGGGTGGCGCTGTGGGTTGAACCACAGAGCCTAGGGCTTGCCGATCAGAAGGTTGGTGGTTAGAATCCCCGCAACGGGATGAGCTCCCGTTGCTCGGTCCCTGCTCCTGCTAACCTAGCAGTTTGAAAGCACGTCAAAGTGCAAGTAGATAAATAGGTACTGCTACAGCGGGAAGGTAAACGATGTTTCCGTGAGCTGCTCTGGTTCGCCAGAAGCGGCTTTGTCATGCTGGCCACATGACCTTATAGCTGTACGCTTGGCCAATAACACGAGATGAGCACCGCAACCCCAGAGTTGGTCATGACTGGATCTAATGGTCAGGGGTCCCTTTACCTTTACCTTTATGGATGCATATAATGCAGGCTGATGGTTGTTTTCTCAGAAGAAATACAAGCTGTCAAATTTGAGTTGAGAAGTCTTACCGGTAGGTGGGAAAAGGTGTTTTAACCCTTTCTGGACATTTACCTAGTCCCCCTCCCCCCCAAAATGTTTCTTCCCTTACAGAGTTTCAGATGCATATTTGCTTGCATTTAGAACACTGGTGTGGGCAGCAGATGGAATAGCTTGAAGGTGAGAAACATTTGGAGCTAAAATATAGTCACCTTGGAAAGGGTTAATTATATTTTAGATTAGATGTTTTACTGTTTTTCATGTTTGTTGTACTGGATATCATTCTCTCGTGCTGGTTTTATTCTGTGTTAGATTTTAGTTTCCTTCTGTATTTTATATTTTATATTTTTGTGAACCACCCAGAGGTCTTTTACCATTGGGTGGTATATAAATAATAGAAAGAAAGAAATACCAATAAGTATGCCTTATTGCTGCATCTCTGCAGGATGGGTGACATTTGGCTTGACAGAAATACATGTGAAAAGGATATAGGAATATTAATAGATTACAAGTTAAATATGAGTTAGCAGTGTGATGGATTACAGCCCTGACTATTGGTCATGCTGGTTGGAGTTGATGGTACTTGTAGTTCAACAACATCTGGAGGACATCACATTGATTACACTGACATGTATATATCAGAGTCAGTTTTTTGCTTTTGCTCTACAGCAGCCTTTCTCAGCATTGGGAGATGTTGTTGGACTACAACTCCCATCATTCCTGATCATTTGTCAAGTAGGATGGGAGTTGTAGTTCAAGAACACCTGAGGACAGAAGGTTGAGAAAGGCAGCTCTAGGGGGTAGGACCCAAACCAACAGGTTCAAAATACAATAAATGCATTTTTGAATAATGCTGTTGTTGCTGCATAAACATTAAGAACTTTCTGACAGTGTGAGCTGTTTATCAGTGGAATTGATGCCTTTGAAGTTTGTATACAGTACTCTCCTTTATTAGATAATTATTATTATTATTATTATTATTATTATTATTATTATTTATTATTTATACCCCGCCCATCTGGCCGGGTTCCCCCAGCCACTCTGGGCGGCTTCCAACAAAACAGAAAATCTAAAATACAGAAATCCATCAAACATTAAAATACAGAAATCCATCACACATTAAAAGCTTCCCTAAACAGGGCTGCCTTGAGATGCCTTCTAAAGGTCTGGTAATTGTTGTTCTCTTTGACCTCTAGTGGGAGGGCATTCCACAGGGTGCTATAGCAGGGTGCTATAGCAGCAGTTTCCCTGCATTGGCAGGGGTTGGACTACTAGAGGAACTTAGAGGTCCCTTCCAGTTCTATGATGATTCCACTCCCCTGTGGTTGACTTTCCTTTAGTATGCATAAAAGATCTGTTCATTTGAAATACATTGTACACATTTTATCCTTTCTATATCCATTCTGCGACAGAACCATTACTGGTGGGAAGAAATTTGAAGACAAATCTTTTAATAAAAATGTAATTGTTTTATTTCAGCAATGGACACCTAGTAGCTCCTGTTGAAAATCAAATAACTTCTGCATATGGCTTTACTAACTTATACTTGGAAATATACTTGGGTGCTTTAAAGCCATGCAGTTAAATTTGAGATGGGTGTTTGGCTTAATCCTACAAGAATACTGTGCCAAGTTACTTAGATTTGTATTATAATTATTTTATGAGACCATATACGTGGACATTTGAATATGCTTTTCTCTACCTTTGTCTGCCAACTGTGTCTTTGTGAGCAGTCTATGTACTGACATTTACTAGTGCCCTTCACTCTGAAGTGTTTTCTTGTAAATGTCAAGAATACCTGAATGGAACCAATCCCCCCATTTGAATACAAATTCTTGCTAAACTGGAGTCTAGTTGGTAGGTGACACTGTGACCTGTGTTTGTATTTCAAACTGAAAATGCCGAAAAGAATAGCAGTTGATTTTGAAAAATTGTATATGTTCTCTAAAACAATTCAGTTAAACTCAATGGCACTTAATTTGTGAGTAAATATTTACAGGACCAACCTATAAATAAATTGCATTGAGATCCCATTGTAATCAATATGAAAGCTCATTGTTATCCCATTTATTTTGGTGGGAACTAAGTACAATAACGTAGCCAGATTCCAATTCAAAGATACAGAAACTCCTGGCTTGACTGTAGCCTACATAGAAATACCAACAAATTCAAGAACAGGCTAACAAAATGTCAGGCTGTGTCACAAAAACAAAAGCCTATCTCAGTCTCAAGCCAATCTCAAAAGAAAACTAAAATTATTTGTGGCCACATCAAGTGCAAATAGACTTACTTGAAAAGGTATTCCACAGTTTTTCAGAATTAATGTTTATTTTACAATTTGAGGGACTGAGAGGTATCTGGTTACAGGTAGGTAGCCGTGTTGGTCTGGATCGAAGTAAAATAAAAAAAAATTCCTTCAGTAGCACCTTAAAGACCAACTAAGTTTTTATTTTGGTATGAGCTTTCGTGTGCATGCACACTTCTTCAGATACTGTGAAATGGAAGTTTCCAGGCACTTATGTAGAGAAGGGGTGGGGAGGGGTGGGGAGGGGGAGGGGGGATCACTCAGAAGGGTGGTGGAAATGGGTGATTGACTGACTGGTTTGAACAGAGATATCGGATTCTTATCTCATTATACATGATAAGCGATCTTCAGCCATCTCAACCCTTGCTTTTTCATGCAAAACCATTTGCAGTCGTTTGCGGTCATCAACAGCTATCAGTCAGTCAATCACCCATTTCCACCACCCTTCTGAGTGATCCCCCCTCCCCATCCCCACCCCTCCCCACCCCTTCTCTACATAAGTGCCTGGAAACTTCCATTTCACTGTATCTGAAGAAGTGTGCATGCACACGAAAGCTCATACCAAAATAAAAACTTAGTTGGTCTTTAAGGTGCTACTGAAGGAATTTTTTTTTATTTTTTTGAGAGGTATCTATTTCAGAGCACTGAGTTCCATAGGGTGAGCTCCCATCACTTCATTGGTGGCCATAAATCAGTAGGCATCCCTCGCTTCAGGGGAAATCTGGAGCAAACAGAATGAACAGTTGGCAGGGTTTTGATGTGTTATGCTTTGGGAAAACATGATGATAGAAGAATTGGAAGGGGGGGTCTGCAAAGGTTAGGGCATTTATATGCTTTCCCCTCCATTCACCAGAAAGCACAGATTATGAGATGCCCTTCCTTTTGCAGTCAGGGTCTTCCACAAAGATTTCTGCTTAGAAATGTGAGATACTGGGTGGGGAATGTTGAGAGGACACTGAATTTCTACAGTAACTGTGGCAGAGAGGTGAAGGTCCCTGGCTTTGTAGCATCTTGAAAGGCAAGGAGCCACTGTCTCCGCACTCTGCTTACTTCAAAAATGTCTGCTAACAACTAAAAAGACAGTAACTAAAGTGAAACGATAAATTTTAATGTTTATAACTATCTGCCAATGGCTGTGAATAAGCCATGTAAGTTACAGCGGTGGAATTTCGTTAGGTACATGGACCTGGCTCTATATTTCTGCTTTCCTTGATATTGTTATATATGGCATAACCAGTGAGAGTAGTTTCTCTTTTTTAATTTGTTGTCTCACTAATTTTTCTCTGCTTATGTTTAAGGCTAAGCTATGTGAATCATGCAGAGGATCTGGCCTCCAAATTACTCCAGTGTTTCCCAAAGAACAGATTGTCAGCACAGGCAGCTCTCAGCCATGAGTATTTCAGTGACCTGCCCCCACGGCTATGGGAACTAACTGACAGTGAGTATAACAAAACATCCACATAGAATAAAGGCAAGGAAGTGTGTGTGTGAGAGAGAGATTCTGCAGTTCAAATTCCATACTTTGCTTGACACAGGAAAAATGGACTCTCCCTTGCTATCTCTACTGTGCAGTATGTAGCTATCTATCTTTGTATTTGATTATATGTGCAGTAAAGAGAATTATTTGAAATGCCATAAAGAAAGGAAGGGAGGTGGAAATATAATTTACATATTTAGTGCTTTTTACTTCATAATATGCACCACTTTTTAACATGCTGCAGTGCACGGGACAATAATCCAGTAATATTCTCAAACATTATATATGCCATAATAATAACATTTTTAAAAATATTTTTGTATTTAAGAAATTGAAGAACACAAAGCACACAATTGATTAATGGGCAAGATTTAAACATATGAAAGATAAACTTGAGTTCATTCTCTTATAGCTTGAGGATGCTTTCAACATTCAAACACTGTCCTTTGTTTTTTCATTTTAAACAAAATGTATTAACATTATTATAAGTAATATGATCCCAACAAGATGCTTTCTGTTATGTTTTCTTTTTAACTAGCAACAATTTTTTATTGACTTTAGTGTTCTTAAAAAGTCATTGGAGCACATTCAGGCAAAGCCATATTTACATTGGATGAGGTGGCAGGGATAATTTTACCAATATAAAATTGGTGTAAATCAATTTCACTTTCAGGTGATACTCATTTCTGCCAGCACAATAAACAAAAATGCTATTGAGGATGCACTTTTTAAACTGGTCACGTTTGCTTAGTGAGTTACATTTCTCTTTCAACCCCATTGCACTATACTATCTGGATTTCTCAGGCCCTTTGGAGAAATAACGAGACTTGTTCAGACCTGTTGCAGTTAGATATGTGAGGGCCTGGGTGGGGGGATGGGGGACATTTCCCCCCCCCCGGAAGCCTCTTTGTCCTCCCCCATCCCCCGGGAAAATGCTGCACTATGAAATGTGAAAAGGTAGAGAAGCTTGTTTCAGTCTGGGCAAAACTTCAGTTTTTAGAAGTACATGATAAATATGATGACAAATATGAAAAAGTAGAAACTGATAGTGATAGCTCAGGAAATCAGACTAATTAAATTTCATGTAGTACTCATTGAGTCTTGGTCCCTTCCCCCAATTTTCCAACTCTGTTAATGGAAATGAGTGCTTAACATTGTGGAGGACTGAAAGAAACATGGGTGGTATTCAGTGCTAGTCCTACTCAAAGTAGACCTACTGGAGCTAGTAGACTTTACCAGCTTAGGTTCACTAATTTCAATGGGTCTACTCTGAGTAGGACTTAGTTGAATAGAATACATACTAATTTTCTCCTTTTTTACTGTAATGCTGATGGTTTCTCCTGCTTTTATTGCTTTTGCCTGCTCATAAACTGGCAGAATGCTAGATTCCTTACCGTTTGGCAGCTTGTAGTTCTGTGTGTGACAACTTCTTCTTTAAAAAGTAAATTCAATTTGTAATTAACAACTGAATAAATTTAGGAACATCTTTCTAAAGCAACAAAGTGACATTTGAGCTGCTTAAAAAATAAGAATTGCATATTTTGGGGTGGGGCTAGGGAACAGGAAACAAAACAGGTTCCCTCCACCATGACTTCAGTTTTTTCAGAAATTCTACATCTCTAGTTGCAAAGCTTTTAAGGCATTTACAGATCTGATGTGTGAGCTAAACAGCAAACATTTTGGATTACAGAAAGTTATGTGATCATGGAGGCATGACAATTGCTGTGAATAACTAACTACCCAGTTCTTGTATTAACATTTGTATGCATAAGTGTGTACTTGGGAACAGCCATTGCAACTTGTTGAAATGATGTGTGCATGAAATCAGCTCTTGGGCACTGTGGAATGTGGTGCTTATGGGACCCAATTGCTCCAATAGGGAAGGGCCATGGCTTAGTGGTAGAGCATGTGCCTTATATACAAATGTGGGAATGTTAAGGATAGTAGGAAAGGATATATTGAATAAGTATTATCCTTACTTCACTCACGCTAGTAAGTGATGTAGCAGAGCAAATTCCCCTCAATATAGCTGGAAGCTAGTTTGCAGATTCGTTTGAATCTCTTAGGTAAGTTTATTTCCTGGTGTCCCCTTTGATCCCTCTTAAAAGAATAAAGACACAAGAGTCTTTCTGAGAAAAGTAACAAAAAGTTTACCCACATTTCAGTTCACAATTTGATCCCTGAAAGGCAGAATTTACTTGGTAGTTACCCAAAGAAACTGTGAGTTTATCTCAAATGGAGATGGAACTCATGGGCTGCTGGCTGGGAGCCAGCAGACAGCAAAATTTCATTAAGACAAAAAATGGCTTCAGGAGAGCAGCATGGCAGCAAAAGAACAGCAAGACAATAGAAAGACAAAACAGATGACCTGAGAAAATGGCTGCATGACTTGGCTCTTTTGTGGAGTCAGCCAGAGGCACGCCCATCTCCCAGGTCACATGCAGGGGGAGGATGCTCCAGACCTGTAGTACAGGAAGTTACACTGACTGGATGTCCCCCTGCCTCTGCCCACTCTAGGGAAATAAGGAATGTTGCATTTGACTGCAGCAATGGATTACATCACACAACAAAAGCTCCCAGGTTCAGTTCTGGCATCTCCAGGCATGTCTAAGAAAAATTCCTGTCTGAAAGCCCAGAGAGCCACTGCCAGTCATTGAACTAGTTAAACCAGTACTCTTGACTCAGTAAGCATGACAGCCTCCTATGTTCCCCATACCCTGCAGCTAATCACCTGTCATTTAATTACTTCAACACTGTCTTTAAATTGTGTGTTCCTACTCCTCAGCCGGAGATGCAGGTGGCGCTATGGGTTTGCCGATCAGAAGGTCGGCGGTTCAAATCCCTGCGATGGGGTGAGCTCCCGTTGCTCGGTCCCAGCTCCTGCCAACCTAGCAGTTCGAAAGCACGTCAAAGTGCAAGTAGATAAATAGGTACCGCTACAGCGGGAAGGTAAACGGCATTTCTGTGTGCTGCTCTGGTTCGGCAGAAGCGGCTTTGTCATGCTGGCCACATGACCTGGAAGCTGTACACCAGCTGCCTCAGCCAATAAAGCGAGATGAGCGCCGCAACCCCAGAGTCGGTCACGACTGGACCTAATGGTCAAGGGTCCCTTTACCTTTACCTTTACCTTTACTCTTCAGCCTATCTCACAGGTTTTCTATGATGACAGTGATACACACACACACACACACACACACACACACACACACCATTTATGTTGCCCCTGGATACAAAAAGAGAGGCCTGTGTCTGAAATTCTGGAGATATACTAGATGAATTAATAGTATGTATAAGGCAGCTTCCAACGTTCCTATGTTCCCGAAATGTCCTCTTAGAGATGCAGCTAAGAACTAGAAAGGATCTCACTAAGATTTAGTTTTTCTAATTCACATAAACATACTATTCTTCCCCTCCCTTCTCCAAAAAGCACAAACATCTATTCTAGTAGAAGCTCATATTTTCAGGAACTGAAAAATGTTCATCCAGTGATTAGACATTGCATTTTGCCTTTTTTTCAGACAAATGCTACATTCTTCAACCCGCCCCAGTTTGAGGGACTAAGTACACCCTCTTCTTGACTCATAGGGTCTTTTGCCTATTGCATGATTTAATCAGAATTTTCCAAAGTACCCAGGTGCAATTTAATGATGCTTGTTGAGAAGTCTGCTATCTCATTGAAAGTCTAATATGAAGTGATTTGTTAGTTCATGAGTACTTAGACAACAAAAATACCAGTGGCTTTTTTTATTAGTCAGTTTAAAAGACGATAACTTAATATCACTCTACATTGGTGACATCTCAATCCTTTCTGACTGTACATTTTAGTCTAGCCAGGATTTTGATAGTCTATGAATTCTGAATTCTGTAGTAATACTTTTCAGTTAATATGGACTTATTACCCACTTGCCACTTAGTTTATCAGTTGGTGGTTAAATCCGGTTCTATCTGTGAAGTAAATGCCTACACATTATCACTGTGCAGCAGGCTGCCAACAGAGACAGTCTTGTCCTAGTCATTAACAAGCACAATGTATGCAGAACACCAGAGGGGAATTAAAACCACAAAAAATACCTCAGGGTGGTATTTTTAATATGAGAATTTAATTTGTAATTTCACAGATTAAGAATTTTGGCTGCATTAATCCTTTTATCAGCTCACAGCAGGTTATTTGCAGAAGCATAACCATAAGGCGATATTCATTGGCAGAAACACGTCTTTGCATAACGTTAAACATCAGGAGCAGTGAAACCTTTTGAAGGAGGAGAATAAAGATGAAAAATCATTATATTTTAAGGCAAGGTTTTGCTAAATGCCTCCAGTAAAAATTTTGAGTTACAGAAACACTATTTCTGTGTCTAGCAGATAATCATTATGGAGCATAAATAAAGATGCAAGAAGGGACAATCCCTGTATCAAATACTATAATTGTTTAAATTTGGTATGCATGGATAGAAATTGCAATCATATTTTAAAAAAACAATGAAGTTGTATATTTTGGCAAAAAAAAGGGTTACACTGTGAATTGATGGGATTTTGGTGGCTAGAACCTAGGTGATTTAGGTAACTAGTTGTGATGCTTTCTCTATGCACCTGAAAATATTTCCCACTTAAATGTTGCATTAATTTTAATTGTGGGTGCAGTATATCCAATATAATACTAGTAAGGAACCACAAACATTTTTCAATGTTAAAGGTCCTTCAAACCTCTCATCGTGGAATTCATCTACACATACTTTCAGTTCCTTTTAACCCAGAGACCTTGTAAAGAACTCCGCAAGTGGGCAATCCTTTTTTTATAGTTAGAGATATCCAATATGTAAATCCTGTAATGAATTTGCACATTTTAAAACTGATTATTTAATGTGAACTTGAGCTAAGGCCATAGTCACTGGAGCCAGTGTAAACATTATGGCATTTACAACCACATTGCCAAAAAGAATCCCATCCTTGTGGTGACACTCCATAAATCAGCTGTAATGATTACTGTGGCTACTCTTATTAATTTAATCCATGGCCTAAGGACTGGATTTTAATGTCCAAGTACCATGTTCCAAAGGTGGAAGTGGGTGGGGCCAGAGACTGAAGTGGGCGTGGCTAAAGAGAAAACCAAACAATTAATAAAACGGGTCAATGCAGGCCCATGCAAGCCTGCACAAGAGAGCCCCACCCCAGGACTGAGTTGATTTCTCCTCCTAAGATCAGGCAGCATTTACAGTATCTTCTCTGCAATCTTAAGGCTGTGGCACCTCAGCACTATAATTGTATTTGTGCACCCCTGCCTGTTGCCTTTTGCTATCAAAGATGGTTCTACCACCTTATTCAGAACCCTGCCATTTGGGGGTTAGATTTTTTTATTTTTAGAAAGAGATTACAAATGAAGAAACAAATAACACAGCTAGGTCCTACTCCAAGAGAATCTAAGTCAGGCAAGCACTGTTAGTAGGTCCTGAATGGCAGCAGCCAATAAAGCAGAAATAGTATATTCTCTCTTATTATTGGCAGTGTAATCAGGAGCTGGTTGCATAAGGTGTCCTGAATTCCCCTCTTCTATTTTTTCCTTATGCCACACAGGTCTTTAAGTAGCTTCTGAAAAGCAGGGGGAGGGACTGTCCCAACAGTTCTTTCAAACCATTAGTAAGTGTCTTTAGGGGCTGATTGCAAGAACTTCCTGGATTGGGATGAAAGAGTAGCACGAGAACTTGTCTTGTTTTCATAAGAATGTTGGATCACAATATTCCATTTAAAAATAAGTTGCTGGCTTTTTCTTGCTTGCTTTAAAGTTTGTGGGGTGTGTGTGTGAATATCTTAGTGCTTTGAAACTTTAAAAACTTTAAAAGTTAAATCCCTGAATTCTATCTTTTCCCTGCAGTGTCTTCTATTTTTTCCGTACCCAATGTAAGATTACAAGCAGAGGGTGGAGAAAGCATGAAAGTCTTTGGAAAAAACAATATTTATGGCAAAGGTCTATCAAACATTAAGCACTGAGGAACATGTTGATTTCCCACAAATAATTCAGGTAAGAGTGGCTTGTCTAAAAGTGTTTTTTTTTTAAGTAAAGCTTTCTCTCCCCCCACCCCCACTACCTTGTACAGTATGAAATCCCCCTTTTAAATGGAATAATTTATTCATCTATCTGTGGATTTTGTATGGCAGATCTGTTTCGTGGATAAAAATATGATACAACACCCTGTGGGATTTTGAGGTCCCACGGCTAGCTCTAAGCATGATTAGATTTATCCTCCCTCCCCATCCATGTCAGTGCACCTCACACATGGAAAAAGAGAGTTCCATGCTTTCCCATTACAGTGAGCCTTATGACAAAATGGATCAAGAGTGATTGCGCAGTGTTTTTACATAGTAAAACAGCAGTAGCAGGAGAGGCAGCACCCATAGGTTCTTATGATGGTAGGCTCCTGATATCATAAGGAGATATAATGTTGTTTGGGGAAAGGATATAAAAAGAAGGTGAGGTTTATAGGAGCAGAGGACATAGTGTGAAATGTTAAGGTTGGTTAAGGACTTGGTGTAACTGAATGGGCTAGGTCTCCAATAAAAATTTGTTTGAGGGGTCCCGAAGTAGGCCCATAAGAAAACTTGCAAACAGGAAACTGCCCAGAGGCTTTCTGAAAACACTGTATGTTAATTAAATACAGAAATCTTTGCTTGTTACGAGTTAAAATACAAGAGAGAACACGTGGGTTTGCTTGGCAAGACTGAGTGAGAAGTGTTGGGATAATTGCTTGCAATTGTTGAGGCTGAACATTGCAAACTTTCACATTTACAAAAGAAGTTGATGTTGGGACAACAGCTTGGTGCTATTGCATTTTATCAAAGGTAGTTGTTCCTCATTGTTGTTGTTGTTGTTTAGTCATTACATAGTATCTAAACATCTGCTGTCAGGATTTGCTTCTATTTCAGGGATATTGCATTTTTCCAGCACAAAAACCCCCAGAGTATGTATTCTCCAGCCAGCTGATCCATAGTAGTTTCAAAGTGCTGTGTGGAATGTGCCTGAATGTCAATTATTGCAATAAGACACTTGGAATAAGGATTGGGGTACTCAGTTCTCAGATACTCATTTTCCATCTTCAATTGTTGAAGGATTAAGGATGCCCTAAAATGTACCCATGTTTCTCTAACCCAGTGTATCTAACAGCTCTTTAAACTTATTGTGTTATGTGAATTCAATCCTTTTTTTGGTTGTTGTTAGATGAGTACTGTTGGTATTCCTTCTCAAAGGTACCCAAAGTTGTCATGTTGCCACTTCCTTATGACAATTGTCATTGTTCGTAAGGGGAACGAGTTGTTGGTTTGTTCTTGTTTTTGTTGTGCATTTGGGTTTTCATTTTGTATTACTGTGTTGTAAGCCACACCCCTGTAGCTCACCCCTGTGGTCTCAGGATGAAGGGCGATATACAAAATTAATAATGATGTAGTAGTAGTAGTAGTAGTAGTAGTAGTAGTAATACCTCAACATTTTGGAAAAAGCATTCCTGCCATCGTATATTTATGTTTAGGGAAGCTTTTAATGTTTAATAGATTATTGTATTTTAATGTTTTGTTGGAAGCCGCCCAGAGTGGCTGGGGAAACCCAGCAGGTGGACGGGGTATAAATAATAAATTATTATCTTTTCTTACAAAAAAGAGACTTTTGTAAACTGTTTCATACTGATAACATAGAATAACCTAGTTAAGTACATCTTTTTCTTCTTTTTTGTCTTTTCTCTCTTATTTTTTGTAATATTTGAAAGAAAGAGCAATAAAGATTTATAAAAAAGTGCATCTGATTGAAAGAGTACTTAATGTTTCCATACTCAGTTAAAAAGAAGCAATTAATTGCATCATAATTGCAACAATTTCTATTGGATATACTACTTATTTATAAAAGTATAAATAAATCTTGCCAGCTAGTTGCAGCTCCATGAACTGTATTTGAAACTGATACCAGCACTGGGTTGTTTTCAAAGTGGTGGTGATGTAAAAGCAGTCTACAAAATAATGGCAATAGCTTTCTGGAAGAATATCAGCTAGTGTAAACTGCCCCAATTATGTCACATGTTTCTCTGCAGCAAAAGATTTACAGTATCAGAAATCAGGCTGCCTGGCTTGTTTACAAGTTAGTTAATTTTTACTTTTCCTCCAGGTGGCATCCCTACTGGCATTTCTTCAACTTTACCTGTTCTAATATGAAACATCAACCCTTGCAAGTACATTTTAAATGTGGATGTTTGAAAGGTTTGCAAATACAACACAAAATGGTCAGAATGTATATAGGGTTTTGATGACCAAAACACCTATTTTTCTGTGATAAAGCACATTTGGAACCTGGTGTCACTAAATTACTTACATTTTCAAAATAAAAAAAGCCATACAGCAACTACTGTACCCAGATGGAATAAACTGCTGCTGATGGAGCTACACACTTGAGTATGAAACCCAACAGATTTCCAAACATCAAGTCATGGTTTTTTGAAGTTGCCTAATTTGAGGAGGAGGGAATTGGATCTTAGGAACAAAGGCAATGACAAAGGAAAACTGTTGCCAAATATATGTCTATGTGATTTTTCACATATGACAGCATGCATGTTTTGTACCTGTTTTTCCTACATCCCGTAGTGGGGTAGTGTTGTGTTTGAACAGGATGCAGCCCCTAATTTCTACAGATGACAAGATTATCTCCTGCTAGCAGCAGCACAAATCCCTAAATAATCTTTACTATACTTTCTGGGTCATTAAAATGACATCCTGAATGAGTATACCTAATAAAGGACAAGTTAGTAACTATTGAAAGGAGCAACTGCATGCATCTTAAAAACAATGGATAAAGTAAACACAAAGGGAATCTTGTCACTTTGTAGGCTATTTGATTTATTGTGATGTAAGCTTTTATGGATTAGAGCCAAAAACATGAAAGTTTATTCTAAGTTGACATATATCCATAGACATAGAGAAAATAATAATAAAGAGTAGGACTAATAGAAAAGCAAGCAAGCAAACAAATAAAATAAAATAAAATAAAGAGTGGGACTAAAAGATAATCCTGCAATCTGATCTCCTAGCGTCCATAGGTATGTTAGAAACCTAGGTTAAAACTGTCAGATACAAGCCAAAGATTGTACAGCACCCTTTATATGAAAACCCTATATAAAGTAGTGTTTAATTTGTAAATAGAGAGGGGGGGTAATGTGGCTTAAGCCCATTGGAAAGCTAGACTCCTGAACTTGAAATCCTAGATGTATATAGGCAGGCAGCAATTACTCAGATGTGAGGAAAAAGTCACTCTTTGAAACATGTTCAGAGGGACTCTGTTCAACCCAAGAGCTGGGACTTTCTCTTAGCAGAGTTCCACTCAAGTGGAAGGCATATTTTGCCACTCCACACTCTTTCCCCTGCAACCCCCAATGCCATTTCCCACACTGTTCCAGAGGGTTGGTGGAGGTTGTACAGAGAGGGGAAATCAACAGTCACCTCACCCAACAGTGGGAACCCTCCACCGAATCAAAAGCCTTTGACCCTGGATCCAACCCACTAATTATTAAGTCACAGATTCCAGGGTTTCTATTATTACTTTATGAATAATTTTTTAAATATAGTATAGCCTTATTATGATCTCATTATAGAAGATGCATTTCTGAGCAAAGCTGTGTCTTATAGCTTCACTGTGGAGTTGTGTGTTTTGCATCTCCCACAGGGACTTGCATTCAAGCAATCTAGAAATTTACTTTCAGAATTCTGCTATTCTTCTTCACAAATTGACATAAGTGTGGGCAGATAGATTTTGTGGTTCGGTGGTATAAACTCAGTTGTCCATTATTGCTTACATTTAGTGAGCAGTATGATTATCACTATGACAACGAAAGCACTAAAGAAGTAGCATGGTGATATCCAAACACTGGGAATGTCCTGTTAACAGAATTTTCTTAACTGACTACTTTGCATATGTGATTAGTTGTGTTTTCAACATAAGCTGAATTCCGCCCCCCCCCCATTCCCTCAGTAGCATTTACTAGCATGCCTGTTCACCTCTGGCTTTTGCAAACTGTGTAAGGCACTCTTCCCAGCAGTCTTGTGTAGCTACATTATTTTTGCAGGATTTTCTTTAGTCAAGCTGTGGGGGTGCCATAGTCCAGCAGTGTCTGTGTCAGAGAGTATTGTGAAGTCATTCTAATTCCTCACCTCCTTGTTCCTTTCTAACCTCTGTGCCTCATCACCGCTGAATCGCCAGGAACAGCTTAAACATTGTGCAATTTGTTCCCAATTTGACCAACACTGGGTCATAGCGCTTCAATCATTATAGTGAAGTCAGCCTGCATGAACATGTTTTATTAGACTGACCCTTGGTACCAGTGACCTGCCCTTCTATACTGTATTTTTTAATATAATTAAACATTGTAGTCAGGCTATGGCATTTTCTCTTCTTCAGGTTCCCAGGGTTAGTGTAAAAGTAAACATTCATATATGGGGGGAAATAGCAATTATATACTGCAAAATGTAGTGTGTGTGTGTGTGTGTGTGTGTGTGTGTGTGTGTGTAAAAATTAGTGTGAGGCAAACAGCACTGTATGTGTGTGTGTACACACACACACACACACACACACACACACACAATAATTAAGAAGATGGGGTGTCTTAGTATTGAACACGTGTTGTACCAATCCTAATTTCTCATGTATCTTCTTTCCAAATAATGTCTACTCATGAATGTTTAATTATTTCACTAATACTGCATCTGCATTAATTGAAGCTAGTGAAAAGGCTTATGTGATAAAGTTGTGGTGGGCAGCTGAAAGCAATCTGAGTCTTAGAATCCAATGACAGCAATGTTAAATGTAGCTGAAATTGTTGCATTCATTTTGTAAAATGTTAAATTAGAGAGGCGGACATAAAGCGGACTGTGAGATCCTAGATTATTTTGGCTGCTATTAGCATTTTTAGAGCCCTAATTTCAAACTGTCACCAACATAATGCTTTCAGGGATGTTTTACTACTGTCTTTTTGTTAGCATCAAAGGCATTAAATTGGTAGAAAATATCCTAATTACTATGCATATCAAATACAGCAATACTCTCATCTTGAATTGCAAGATTTATATTAGTTGCTGTGGTTAAATGTAATGGAAGCAAAAGGTGAAATTTCACTTTGTGTCAACCCACGCAGATGTGGGTTGTGATACCATTACTGGGACCAATATTCTTATGTCACATGAAATTTATGCACAGTTTGCAGACCATTGCAAGGGTTTCTGCTGGCATAATCCTATGCCTTGGAATAAATTGGTGTAATTGTTGGTTTGGGGAGTGCTTTTTTTAACACCTTCACTCCCATAGCCCTAACCCACATGGTATTTTACCATGAATACATTTTTCATGGTACCAACTGAATATTGCATATAGTTCAATGTTCAAGCATAGCCCCAGGTTCAACCTCTAGTATCTTTAGTTAAAGAATCGTTCTGGTACTGGAATTAGCAAAGACTTCAATCTGATATCTTAGAGAATTACTGACAGAGAAAATAGTACTGAGTGTTGAAAGTAAGAAATGCAAGTGTCACTCTGCACATGAGAAATTCATTCTCAAGCCCCTATGCTATGAAGGTTAGTTAAAGGACCCCTGGATTGTTAAGGCCAGTCAAAGCCGACTATGAGGTTGCGTCGCTCTTCTCGCTTCAGGCCGAGGGAGCAGGCATTTGTCTGCAGACAGCTTTCCAGGTAATGTGGCCAGCATGACTAAACCGCTTCTGACATAACGGGACACCATGACGAGTGCTAGAATTCACAGAAACGCTGTTTTACCTTCCCTCCTCAGTGGTACCAATTTATCTACTTGCGCTGGTATGTTTTCAAACTGCTAGGTTGGCAGGAGCAGGGACAGAGCAACGGGAATTTACCCTTTCGCAGGGATTCACACTGCCAACCTAATTGGCAAGCCCAAGAGGCTCAGTGGCTTTAGACTACAGTGCCACCCGCTCCCATGAAGATTAGTGTGTGGCTTGGGCAACAACTGGCAGAGGGTTATTGCCCTCTGAACTCCCATTGAGATATGGGCTACTGCTAAGAGAACAAAGTGGTGAGGATGTCAGAAATTACCCAGCAGCCAGTCTTGCAAGGGCATTTACCCTAAGTGCTTGAAAGGAAGGAAGAAATAAACAGTTCTTTTGTCACTCCTATTGTAAATTCATGAGTCACAATCTTAAAGAAGATCCAAGAGAGCTGGGAGCAGGCCAAAAAAATGTCTCTTGGTAGAGAAAAGCTAGATGTCAAAGAGGCTTCCCCTTCAAAACTTGACAAGCTTTTCAACATCCTCAATTGCAAGTGTATATATATTTTTCTCTGCTCTGAATTTGGCTGTCCTGCAGATGCTAGTTGCAAAAAGGAATTTCACATTAACTGTACATGCCCTAAGGAGATTAAGATCCCTATGAAGCAACTTGCTTTTATTAAAGGACAGAGGAGAGAAGACTGGTTCTGTTGGACCACATCAGATTGGCTTGCTCAATTCTGCCAGAGCATAACTGACAAGTCCAAAAGTGGAAGCGGCAAAAAGACTAAAGAAGGCTTGCTGAATATAAGCAGAGAAGTAAGCAGGAGGCTTCAATACCATCAAATGAAATTATTTTCACTGCTGATGAAAATGAACAACAAATAGCTGATGGCCTAGATGGAAATGATGAATTGACATTAGGAAAACCAAGTATGCCTTCCACTTCTAATGAAAAGACAGAATACAACACATTAGAAATACATAATGTTGCTATGCAGAGCATCAGATGTGGTGTGGGCCTGTGTGCTGGCTTGATTACTGAAGAAGAGACTTGTAGTTGATCACAATAAAGTCAAGAGGGCTCAAGAAAAAGTTATGAAATCCCTGCATTGGGTATTTGATTATCTTTGTCAGAAGAGTGAAATTGACTGCATCTTCTTTTGCAGTTGTGAAGATATACCGTATTTTTCGCTCCATAAGCCACACTTTTTTCCTCCTAAAAAGAGGAAATGTCTGTGCGTTTTATGGAGCGATTGCATGGTCCCTGGAGCTGGATTGCCCAGGGGCGAAAAGCAGGTCATGCTTATTATTATTATTATTATTTAGGAAGAGCTAAAGGCCAACAAGAGGGGAAGAGGGAGTTGAAAGGAATCTGCTCAGCAGCTGATTGCAAGAGATCGGGGAGATAAGGAAAGCTAGCTCCCTTCCAGGCCCTGCCCCCTTGCCCAGGCCTCCATTGTTGAATGTTCTGCAGAGGGAGGCTGCAGCGACATGTGACTGGCTGATTAGATTATCTGTCTGAAAACTGTAGAAATGGCTCCCTTTCCTTTCCTAAAGAAAATGCAGAACTGTGAGTTGAATCCCATAAAAACAGGATTTTTCCCTTTGCAAGGTAAGCTCAGCAACTTTGAGCTGATCCTCAAAAATGGATCTTTCCCCCTTTGCAAAAAAGCCGCACAACTGTGAGCTGATTCCCCAAAAACGGGGCTTTTCCCATTTGCAAAAGAAGCTGCAAGAAGCTGCACAACTTTGTTTTTTTAAAAAATGAATTTATTGAAGATTTTCCAACACACACATACAGAAATACCAAACATACAGATACACACACTTGCACTGTGAGGGACAAGGGATACAGGGAAGTCCCTCCCATCTTAAGTTCCAGCCCATCCCCAAGCGCTGGAGAGAGTAAGGAGAGCTCTGCCTCCAGCGGAGAGTCAGGAAGTGGTGTCCGAGGCTCAGGCAAGGTTGTGGAGCCCATGCCGCAGGTGGGACAGGAAGTTGGACGCACGGGGGGGAGGCCAATCCCCCCAACTCCCGAATTGCGACGCAAACGTAGGGGGAAGAGGTTGGGTCTGCCAAAGCTTTGGTGCTGGAAGAAAACGCGCCAATTGCCATTCGGAGGTTCTGACACCTCACCTTAAGGATGCATTTTTACTGCTCTGAACACTGTAAATAATCAGCACTTAATAAAAGCCTTAAAAGACCATGCTGGAGTCGTTACTCTAGAGTAGCCATATCAGGCCCTCTGACAGCAACCTCCGAATCTTTTTTTGGCTACTTTGGAGTGCAGCGATGAGCGCTCAAGAGGCTGAGCATTGGAGGCTGGAGGCCGAAGCAGCGAAGCAGGAGCTACGGAACCTCACAGCGCAGGCACAGCAGCAATTGCATGCCGCTCAGGAGGAAGCGCGAGGGGCGCAGGAGGAGCTGAACAAGCTGGTGGACCAGGTGAGGACAAAAGAGGAGACTGAGAAACAGTTAAGGGTGATGGTATTGGACCTGCAGAAAAAGTTGGAAGAGGAGAAAGCCGCTAGAGGTGGGGGGGCGCCCCAGCCGCAGCTAGTCCAAGTGAGAAGGGGACAGAGCCTAGTCACCAAGTTTAGCGGCGACCCTAGGGAGTACCTAGGATTCGAGACAGAAATAAATTATGCGCTGGAATTGCATGCAGCAGAATTCCCAGATGACGTGCACAGAGTCTCCTTTATCATAGAGCATTTGACGGGGGCCGCCCGAGAATGGGTAAGACCGCTCATCGCGCAAAAAAATCCTTGCATGAAGAACGCAAAATTATTTCTAGAAGCTTTAAAAATAATGTACGCTAGTGACAGTGAAATGGAGGCCACTAAACAGGAGCTTCATAACTTAACACAAGGAAAATCGACAGTTAGGGACTACTGGGCGAGATTCACCATGCTGGTGCACAAACTGGGGTGGGATCTGCAAAGAGCCAGTGAAATCAGCCTTCTACCTGGGTTTGCACGCAGACGTTAAGGATGAGCTGGCAAGAGGTCCTAGACCGCGGACTGTGGATGAGTTAAGCAAAGCGGCGCTAGCGGTGGGGGTGAGACAGGAATCCAGATGGAATGACAAACAAGCGACGCGCGCAGCAAAACCTTGGTTCCCACGCTCCCAGGACAGACCACATCACCAAACCCCACCCCAGGGCCCGCCCCCAGACCCGCCCAGACCAAGCCCAGAGCTGGAACCGATGGAGATCGGTGGAGCGCGCGCGCGGGCTTTTCAAACCCCGGCGGCGCCAAGACGCAAGGAGGGAAGAGGCGGGAATTGCTTTCTCTGCAACTCCCCCCGGCATCGCGTCAGAGACTGCCCTCATCGCAGAGAGTGGCAAGGAAAGGCGGGAACGGTTGTACCTTCCCCCATTGAAGCAGCACCACAGCAGGGAAACGAGACAGCCTGGCTGCAGGAGACAAGGGGCAGCAGCCAGGCACAGTCAGCAGACAACAGCCCCAGCCCGCCCACCCGCACAGAGAGGAGCAGAGCCAGCCCGCCCCTCCCAGAGCAGGAGTGGTTCTAGAAGTCACGCTAACGCTCCCAAATGGCTATCCCCTGACAGTCCTCGCCTTAATTGACAGTGGTGCCTCAGCCAACTTCTTCTCGAGAAACTTTGCAGAAGAGCACCAGATCCAGCTTCTGCAGCTGGATTTTCCCCTGCACGTAGCCACCATTGACGGCAGAGAGTTGCTGGGAGGGGCCATCACTCATCAACCCCCCCCATGAGAATGACGGTGGGAAGGCACTCAGAGACACTGGCTTTCAACGTCACAACCATCTCAGACCCCCCCATCGTTTTGGGCATGAGCTGGCTGGCGCGCCACGACCCCTCCATCAGTTGGCACCAGAGATGCATCACGTTTGGGTCGGACTTTTGTCTGGAACATTGCATGCAGCACCAACCAGGGGAGGGGCCTCCAATAGCCACGGTGGCCACCATGCATGTCAAAGGGGGTGAGGCGATACCCAAGCAGTACTGGGACCTGCAGGAGGTCTTCAGCGAAGCGGAGTCCGACCACCTACCCCCACACAGGTCTTTCGACTGCCAGATCAACCTGGTGCCAGGGGCAACGATACCCCCAGCCAAGCTGTACGCCATGTCAGATCAGGAACTCGAGGATTTGCGTGCGTTCATAGACAAGAACCTCAAACGGGGGTTCATCAGAGAAAGCAAGGCAGCAGGGGGCAGCCCGGTCTTCTGGGTGGACAAGAAAGACACGCAACAGCGCCGTCTTGTGGTGGATTTCAGACGGCTCAATTCAGTGACAGAGCCAGTGGCTTTCCCCATGCCCAGAGTGGACGATCTCCTGACAGCGGCACGCAGGGGCAAGATTTTCACCAAGCTAGACCTGAGGGGGGCGTACAACTTGATCAGGATCCGGGAAGGCGATGAGTGGAAAACCACGATGTTCACGCCTCTGGGCTCTTTTGAATATCTGGTGATGCCCTTCGGGTTGCAAGGGGGCTCAGCATGCTTCCAGGCCTTCATGCACCACGTCCTGGGGTCCCTTCTCTTCAAGAACTGCTTGGTCTTCCTGGATGACATCCTTATCTATTCCGCTGACCCAGTGCAACATGTGAAGGATGTCAGGGAGGTATTGCAACGCCTGAAGGAGAACCACCTGTATGTGAAGCTGGAGAAGTGCAAGTTTCACACCAGGGAAGTGGACTTCCTGGGCTACAAACTGTCAGACAAGGGACTGGCGATGGACAAGGACAAGGTGCAGGCCATCCTGGACTGGCACAGCCCCAGGACGCGCAAAGATGCCCAACGCCTCCTAGGATTCGCCAATTTCTACAGGAAATTCATCAAGAACTTCTTGCGGGTTACGGCTCCCATCACGGACTGCCTGAGAGGCAAGCAGAAGTTCAGGTGGATGCCAGAGGCGCAAGCAGCGTTCGAAAGCCTCAAGAGGGTGTTTGCGTCCGACCAGAACCTGTTCCATGTGGTGCAGGATGCGCCCCTACGCGTGGAGACAGACGCTTCAGACCGGGCGTTGGGAGCGATACTGTTGCAACTGGACGCCAACAGAGAGTGGAGACCTTGTGCCTTCTTCTCCAGGAAGCTGACACAGCCTGAACGCAACTACACGGTGTTTGATAGGGAACTTCTTGCGATCCACGCTGCTTTCCAGCACTGGCGACACTTCCTGGTGGGCGCCAAGCACCCCATCCAGGTGTGCACAGACCACAAGAACCTGGAGTTCTGGAGAACGGCCAGGGTGCTCAACCAGCGACAGATACGGTGGGCAGAGTTCTTCTCGAACTTCAACTTCTCCATCCACTACATCCCGGGGGAGCAGAATGTCAGGGCGGATGCCCTCTCCCGCAAACCAGAGTACATGGAGCAGGAGTTGCCACCAGCGCCCAGGCACATTTCCCCCCCATCAGCATGGTCCTGCGGAGCAGCAGTGGTGAGCGAGGCAGAACTCACAGCACTGACGGCAGCAGATGAGTTTGCCTCCCGCATCTTCAGAGAGCTGCGAGGGGGGAGGGAGCAGGCTAAAGACTTTGAGGAAAGGAGGGGTTTGCTTTTTTACAGGGGAGCCCTGTACCTGCCCACCAAACAGCTGAGAGGTAAGGTCCTCAAGCAGATGCACGACAACCCAACGGCGGGTCATTTCGGAAGGGACAAAACCACTCACCTAGTCATGAAACACTTCTGGTGGCCAGGGGTGCGGGAGGATGTTCAGGATTATGTAAGGGGATGTGACACCTGCCAGCGAGCAAAGGTGGTCAGAGCGCCACCAGCAGGTTTGCTGGAGCCATTAGCCACACCGCACAGGCCGTGGGAAGTAGTGTCCATGGACTTCATCACAGACCTGCCGTCGTCCAGGGGCAAGACCGCAGTGTTGGTGGTGGTGGACCTCATGTCCAAAATGTGCCACTTTATACCGTGTGCCAGGGCGGTCTCGGCAGAAGAGACGGCCAAACTGTTTGTTGACCACGTATTCAGACTGCATGGATTGCCTTTAAGAGTTATTTCGGATCGTGGCCGCCAATTTGTTTCCAGGTTCTGGCGGCGGCTAATGAACCTCCTGCAGGTGGAGGTCAGTTTGTCTACGGCTCGGCACCCGCAGACCAATGGACAGGCGGAGCGGGTCAACGCCATTCTGCAGCAGTACCTGAGATGTTACGTCAGCCAGAGGCAAACGGACTGGGTGGATCGCCTGCCACTGGCAGAATTTGCCTACAACAATGCGGTGCACGTCTCCACAGGGGTGTCGCCCTTTAAGGCCAACTACGGGCGCGACCTCAGATCTTTCCCGGAGAGGGAGGGGGAGGAGGAGGAAGAGGGCCCACAGGCAGAGGATTGGGCAGAGGACCTGGAGACGGTGCACCAGCAGCTCAGAGAACACTTGGAGAGGGCCAAGGAAGCGTACAAGAAGGGGGCAGATCGCCACAGGCGACCGGAAGAGGTCATCAGGGTGGGGGACAAGGTTTGGTTATCCTCGGAAGGTCTTCCCACCAGGGGGCGATGCAAGAAGTTAGCACCCAGGAGGCTGGGCCCCTTCACGGTCACGCAACAGGTCAACCCGGTAGCCTTCAGGCTAGCACTGCCTGAGGACATGAGAGTGCACCCAGTGTTTCATAGATCGCTGCTGTCGCCGTACAGAGAAAGTACCAGGTTCAGGGACAGCGATCAGCCTCCAGAGGGAGGGGGGGAGACGGGAGACGCCCGACAGCTCAATGAGGCAACTGAGATTTTAGACTCAAGGAGAGGGGTGAGAGGGCTGGAGTACCTGATAGCATGGGAGGACACTCCGCCGTCCCACAATGAGTGGATACCGGCCACGGAAGTACCTGAGGAATTTTTAGTGGAAGAGTTCCACGCCCTGTTCCCCCACAGGCCCAAGCCCTGGCACATGGAAAGGGAGGGAGAGGGGGAGGGGCGGGAGGAAGGGATCACAGGCAGCAGCTCTCCATGGAGATGGGAAGCAGAATTTGAGGATACGGAAGAAGAGGTGTGGGTTTCACCGAGGTCGACTACGTCAGAGGCAGGAGAGGACTGGCAGAACATTTTTACTCCCACCAGCTCTGACACCACTGACTTCTTGGGATTCCCGTCTTCTCAGGGGGAAGGAGAAAGATCGCAGGATTGGGGGGAAATTTTTACACCCACAGGCTCGGATGCCACAGACTTCTTGGGGTTTCACTCGTCCCCAGCAAGCAGAGAGCCCCTAGGGAGGGGGGGAGAGGAGCCTGGGAGGGCGGTGGATGTGAGGGACAAGGGATACAGGGAAGTCCCTCCCATCTTAAGTTCCAGCCCATCCCCAAGCGCTGGAGAGAGTAAGGAGAGCTCTGCCTCCAGCGGAGAGTCAGGAAGTGGTGTCCGAGGCTCAGGCAAGGTTGTGGAGCCCATGCCGCAGGTGGGACAGGAAGTTGGACGCACGGGGGGGAGGCCAATCCCCCCAACTCCCGAATTGCGACGCAAACGTAGGGGGAAGAGGTTGGGTCTGCCAAAGCTTTGGTGCTGGAAGAAAACGCGCCAATCGCCATTCGGAGGTTCTGACACCTCACCTTAAGGATGCATTTTTACTGCTCTGAACACTGTAAATAATCAGCACTTAATAAAAGCCTTAAAAGACCATGCTGGAGTCGTTACTCTAGAGTAGCCATATCAGGCCCTCTGACATGCACAATACAAAAATACAAAAAAAAGGAAAAAAAGGAAAAAAATGCAAGAAAAAAATGCAAAAAACACAAAGACAAAAAATATATCAAAAAACAATATCTCTAAATCTTAATCAACACCTTTTGGACTCCCTCAACCTCCCCCCCTTGGGTCCCTAATTGAATATTATTTAGACAGTATTCATTGCAATTATGCCAATTTTACATATTATTTTCTCAAATCTCTATTCTTATTTCTAACCCCAAATCCTATACTTCTAATTCCCTTTCTACCTTCTATAACTTTTTTCCTTCTGCCTATAATTTTTATTAACAACCAATCATCATTCTAATATTGATTCTTAAATCATAAATTGTTACAAACCATTATAACATTACTCCCCCTCCCCCCCAGGTCCAGATTTTCCAGAAGATTGTAGCGAAAGTCCATATAACATACCAGTGTCAGGCCATTTCAATCATCGATCTCTAACCACCTTTAAAATCTATTAACCCACTCCCACCCTTTCCCACAGGTTCCACAAAATCCTTTCCTCCCACTTCTGCCGTTTCCCACCTATACCTTTCTGTCTACCTTCCCAGGGGACGCCCTGCCCTCCCTCTCTCACTAGGAGGACAGGAGCCCTCTCTGGTTCATCTTTGAGGAGATTTTGAGTCCAGTCCTTTTTCTGTTCCACATCTCTCACTTGTGGAACATACTGCCATTCTTCTTCCTCTTCCTGTTGTGTCAATTCTTCCTGTATCATTAAATTGTTCAGTGTTGGTGCTTTCTTTATATCCTCCACATCCAATCTTTCAACCTCTGTATTAATTCTTCTTTCCGTGCTGCTTTCTCTGTTCACCTCTGTTGATTGTTTATTGTAGTCCAGCGACGAAGCGCATTCCCGCAGTAAGTTGGTGTAAACATTCAGTCCTTTTTTTATGTCACGCAGCTCTGCGAATATTCTTTGCCAAAATTGTTCTTTTCCAGCTGCTGGGTCTGAAGCCATCTTGTCTGTTCTATTCCCGTGGGAAACCCACCAGCCCCACTGCAGGAAATGGTGGAGGGTTTATTCCGAAACATTGTAATCCATTTTTGCCCGATCTGGTTACTTTGTCCTCACTCCAATCACTTGTAAAAAGTTTGCAATTTCCAAACCTCAAAGTCAATCGCCGAGGCCTCCGGAGCCCTGGACCCGGCTTCAAAGGGCTCAAAGTCCAATTGTTAATAAATTAGTTGCTTCCTTCTCTTCCCGACAGGGGATCTGTTTACTGTATCACAGTCTCACAATTAGGAGAGGTCAACTTCCTTTTTTAACCTCATCCGTGGCCAAATCTTTCAAATTTTTTAACTCTTCTTATAATCTTTTACTCACGGTTTCCGAATTGATGTCATTTGTTTCGAAAGAATCCACTGTGTTCTGCCGCCGGCACAAAGCTTCGCAGCTGCGAGGGTAACGATGGATCTTAAGATGGCCCCCGCGACTACCACCCCGCTCTTCCCGGGGCTCTCCTCGAGCTTACCGGCGAGTAGGGGAGTCGGGATCTGGGCACTGCAAAGCACTTCGTCCCCATAAAGCTCAATATGGGGCTCTTTGGGGCAGCCGCGGCGCTTTCGCGGCTTTCCCCCCCCCTCGCAGAGCCGGGCTGTCTCAGAGCTTGAAACAGACCCCGCTGATCGGCGCTAGCAGTAGACCGGAAGTCCAAAGCTGCACAACTTTGAGCTGATCCCAAAAAAACAGGGCTTTCCCCCTTTCCTCCTCTAAAAATTAGGTGCGTCTTTTGGTGAGGTACGTCTTATGGAGCGAAAAATACGGTCACTAAAGTTATGCTGAAAGCAGACAATTCAGATCAGTAGTTCCCCAACATCATCACAGAACAGCATTTTGTGTGCAGTGAGCCAGGTAGAATAAATCTCTACCACTTCCATCTGGAGAGGCTCAAAGAGAGAAAAACTAGTTAACACTGGCTGGGAGGATAGTACCGTGCATTGGGTAGAGGTCAAGCTTTGTTAAATAAGCTGATCTTGTTGATTGTGCCCCTCCACACCAATGAGTTACCCTTGTAACACTTGATCATAGTACTCAATAGGAGTGGACAGCAAGTGGACAGGTAACATTGGCAAGATTCTAGACACTGCTACAGAACTTGACATTGATCCTTCATTCACCAAACACTCAATTGGAGAACCTCTTACTCCAATGAGTGACAGTGTTGTAAAGGATCTGCCTGCTGATCAGGCACACAGGTATCAAATCACACAGGCCATAAGGACAAGAAAACTTCTCATGAATCTGGCCTGTTTTGAAATTGGTCCGGTGAGCCATTCAAGGTGGGTAACAACAGTTTGTCACAGATGGGTTTCAAGACATGATGTTAAAGGCAAAACCCTCAACAACTTAAGAACAATAGTGGAATACATCATTTGCATGTACTGTCTCTGCTTGTTCAACATCAGAATAAAGCACTTGGGGGTGAAAGGCCCATAGAACTTTTCAGCTGCAAAAGAAGGCTGTAGGGGATACTGTTTTGCCACCCAGCGCTCACCATGGTATGCATTTAGCAAAGTGATAATCCAGACACTCATGTGCTCAGATTACAGTGAGGAGAGGAAACCTGGTGTCCAAAAGATTGTTGACTTGAAGAGCAGAGATAATGACACACTGGGAGATCTTTCTGTACATCCAAGGAAGGCACCTTCCATCAACCTCAGTGCTTTGTCCCTGTTGGAGCTGATAGCCTGTCTGATGGAGTATATGAACCTCCTTTGACATGTAAACTTACTACAGCAGAAGTAAAGAAGTTCATTGATGAGCTCATGCAAGTTCCACAGTGGCCCTCTTATTCTCATTCTATATGAAACAAGTCACAAAGGCAGCAGGAAGGGTGCATACACAAGAGAAATGTGAGGGCTACATCAGAGGCCAAGAAGCAAGTAGGTGGCTGATGTCCGAGAATGAATCAAACTTGATGAAACTTATTATTAGCTGATGTCATTACTTTCTGATGTTGTTTTATGATTACAAGGTAATGTTGTGACAAACTAAGATTTTTATAGCATTTCCTGACATTTTCAGAAGGTGAAATAAAAATTGGAGGGCAGTTTATGTGCTTTTTAATCAAATGTCAATTTACGAAACTAAACGTTGTCCAATCACTAGACCCCTTATTGAAGAAATTTGAAAAAATTAAGTTTCACCCCCTAAAATGACACACCCTGCTACTCCAGGCAACAGGAGGTGAGCGGTCGTTGACAATAGATGGAAAGGACTTTTGGTGACAGGAATTCAAATGAGATTCCTTATGTTTGCTTTATGAAATGTGCAGCTAAGGTTTGCTAATCTAAACATGTGGAGCTGACTAAAAGCAAAATATCTTCAATTTTGTGGATGATTGTTTTAATGAATAATACTTTGATTTAAATATATATATATATCCTAATACAGGCTACTGGATTCTGATAGTATTAAGATTCTTATCATGCACAATTTGTGGAGTTTTTTTTTTTGTTTGTTTCATGTATGCTCCTGAATTTGTGTTGCAGAAGATAGAACTTTCCTTGCTCTGTGCTCACTGTATGATTAGGATAAGCAGCAGATTTCCACTGAACAATCTTTTTGGTCTGCCAGTGGTCTGCCTGGACATAAAAGGCTGTTTGAGTTGAAGTGGGCTGATGGTTTGGAATGACATTTGAATACATGGAGGACAATGTCTTAATGACAATGACTAAAAAGAGAAGCAAAAGAAATTCTAAACCATCCCGTTTATCCCATAGACCGTTACCTCTTTTTTAGGATTATTGTGTCACATGACCCATTGACTAGGCTTTGTCTAAGGCAGGGGGAAGAGGTGGGACCACTGAAGGGGAGAAACTGAGGTTTCCAGACAAAGCTTTAGTTGTGACACATGGCCTGTAACCTACAGAGACAGCAAAACCAACGAAAGGCATTGTCTATAATCTACGGCATTTCAAAATTCAGAAATCATTTTTACTTTTTGGGGAATTCTGAAATAAAATACATTGTTAACTATAAGTCCTCAAAAACTATATGCAGGGATTGTTTCTATGAACAAGAGCTTCTAAAATAATTACAGCTAAAATATTGATACTGAGTGTAAAGAGACAGTCCGAGAGACAAAGAAAGCTAAATGCCCTAAAGACTGACTCAATTCAGCTGTCCAATACCAACACCCACTGAGGTTAATGGGGAATTAAACATTCCTAGTTTCAGAGGGAATCTATTCTATTAGTGCAGAGAATTTTAAGCATGATTTTGATCAAATTGTATGACTTTGTTATACCAGTCTATAATAGGCTTTTTCTATCTTCATATAGAAACAGAATAGTGTTAATGGTCTAATGAAAGGTAGTAGAGAGGGAGAGATTTGAAATTCAGAATCATTAATTAAAACATATTTGCACAACAAAATGTGTTTATGCATTCTTCATCTTCAGTAACTTGTGATCCTGAAACAGGCATTCGTTTGAACAAAATTTGAGATATGTACAGAGCTTTTAAATAAACATAGGCATATCACTGGGTAACCATTGTTGTTTAAAAAAACAGTTTTGCCTATATTAAAGCTTTCTAAACCAAAAGTACTTTAGCTACATAACATACAAATAATGCACAAATTATGTGCAAAACCATATTTCTGGTTGAATGCAGTGTTACAGGGTAAAAATGATGTTCTTAGGATATACTTACAGCCCTACAGCCACCAAATGCACATAATCAATTTTAGCTGCAAACATTCATTTTAACAAGCTTATAGCTCTTAATTAATTTTGAAAGAATGCTATTTGATAAAGTAGCCTTGTGAGAATTACATATTGATGGTGGCAGAGGAAAGAAATTATTTTCATAGCTATATGGTGAAATTTACTTGTCTAGGTTTTAAAAAACATAGCTCAGAGGTGCTACTCTTGACATGATCTCAAGATGGAGAGAAATCAGTAATTACAGGGCCAGGCATTCAGTTCTATCCTAATTTTCCCACCAGTTTTTCAATGTTTCTGCTGCCTCTGAGACTTAAAATATTCTCATTAGGTAGCTGCAGAGGCAGCTTGCTTGCCTACTCCCTCATTCTCTCGCTGGCTTTTCCTTTCTTTCTGTTTCTTTCTTTTTTTTTCCTGCCTTGGGAGTGACTGTGAAGATCATTTGCTGGAATGATTGGCAGGTTAGAGGATTCAATGAGATGAGTTCCTCTTAGCGCAGGTCAAAAAGGCTAGTTAGCAGGAGCTGCTGAAAAATGCCAGCAGCATTCGAAATGGGAAATGTCATGACTTCGAGGCAGGGGGTGCCACCTGGAACAGAGAGCCCCCAGCTCATTAGCAAGTTACAGGATGCATGCTTAACTGGAGGGAGCAGAGGAGGAAAGATAATGCCCAATAGGGAAAATTATTGTGAAGTGGAATTGATTTCATGTATAATTTGTTTATCACTAGAGGGGACAAATGCTGCCCATCTGACATGTGCGGAAGAGTGTGGACTGTGAATGAAGCAACTTAGCATAATCTCTAGGTTGAGCTCTGGATTTAAAGAATGCAAACTTCTTTCTTCCTAACTGTGCAAATGATCAGGTCATGTTGTATTAATTAAACCTGACATACTCTCAAATGGTTTATCTCTGCAATTGTAGCAATTCAGCAGAAGCTTGTATATATGAGTTGCATTCATTATAAAGCGGGGCGGGATTTCTGGATGCGATTTTCTCTCTACACACACCCCATTTAGCTTCTGCTGGAAGGCAAAAAAAAACAAACCCCAAAACATCTCCAACACAGACTGAATTATAAAGCAGCTCATGTTTATTTTCACTGGGTAGGCAGACTGCATGAGATCAGAACACCATTCCTAGTTTACAATGCAATGCTATTTGAATGACTTCAAACTACCCAATTTCCCCCAAATTTAGGGTTTGGAACAGACAATTCAATTTAACCTGCCCGCATCTTGTAATACAAGCAGCTCATAAGTTATTCTTACTCATACACAAGCTCAGTGGTCTCTAAGATTTTCTGAAAATATTTTATCTTGCAAAGAACCTTCTGGGGGCCGCGTAGCAATGTTGAACAGGGCCATAGGCAGACCAAGAGATGTGATTCTTACCATTGTACAGTAGATACCATTCAACCATGCAGAATTATAGGTTTATACGGATACATCTCTCCATTCAGGCAAGCAAAAGATGACATCACACTTCAAGGACACATTCTAGTCAGGCAAAACACTCGAGGAGGGCATGGAGCAGGTCTGGGGAGGAGGTGGTGTGTACCTCAAGAGTGTCCCTGGGGCCAAAGAGAGAGCACTTGGACTAGAACTAGATCTTAGGTTCCCTACTGAGTTAAGCCTACTTTAGTTGAACTCTAAAATAAATTCTACTTATTCCCAGATAGGTGCATAAGATAATTGTTGTGGGGGAAAAATATTTGTGCATAATATTGAGTAGCAGGAAGATAATATATAGTATATGCAATGTAGGTTTCAGGCCTTCTTATTCCAGACAACACAGTATTGTCACTGATTAAAATAGGATTAGGATTGGGTGAATTTTATAAACTAACTAAAGTTTATATACAACAAGCAAACTTGCAAGGTGGCTTATCACTTTAGCTGGCTAAAAGTGAAGTATTGTGATGATACTGCCACAGAGAAGAAGCCATGGTTCGTCCATGGTGCTCCATGTCTACTCAGTAGCCGGCATAGAGAACAAATGGCAGTCCCCAGCAGACTAGCAAACTTTTTTGCAGGCTATTAACTTATGTGGACTTATTTACCGTGTTTCCCCCTTTTTAAGACACCGTCTTATTCTTTTTTTTACTCAAAAAAACCCACGGTGTCTTATTTTCAGGGGATGTCTTGTACCTTAAGGCCTCCTCGGAGGGGCCAGGCAGCTGGCTCGGGGTGCTGCTGGGCGCTCTGTGCGGTGCTGCTGCAGCAGCCGGTTCCAAGCACCAAGGCAGTAGGCTGCTGGCTCAGTGCTCCGCCTGGTGCTGCTGGGCGCTCCGCTCTGCAGCTGCCGGTTCCGGTGGCGAGGTGGCAGGCAAAAAAAAAGGAAGAAGAAGAGGCCAGGCCGCTCTGCTCCCTCCAGCGCTGCAGGGTGCTCCGAGCGATCGGCGCTGCGGAGCGCTCCGCTCTGCAGCCGCCGGTTCCGGTGGCGGGGCGGCCGGCAAAAAAAAATAAATTAAAGAGGCCATGCTGCTGTGCTCCGCCTGGCGCTGCAGGGCGTTCCGAGCGCTCGGCGCTGCGGAGCGCTCCGCTCTGCAGCTGCCCGTTTCGGTGGCGGGGCGGCAGGCAAAAAAGAAAAAAAAAAGAGGCCAAGCCGCTGCGCTCTGCCCGGCGCTGCGGAGCGCTCTGCAGCCGCCGGTTCCGGTGGCGGGGCGGCCGGCAAAAAAAAAAGATTAAAGAGGCCAGGCTGCTGCGCTCCGCCTGGCGCTGCAGGGCGTTCCGAGCGCTCGGCGCTGCGGAGCGCTCCGCTCTGCAGCCGCCGTTTCCGGTGGCGGGGCGGCCAGCAAAAAAAAAAATTAAAGAGGCCAGGCCGCTGCGCTCCGCCTGGCGCGACAGGGCATTCCGAGCGCTCGGCGCTGCGGAGCGCTCCGCTCTGCAGCCGCCGGTTCCGGTGGCGGGGCAGCCGGCAAAAAAAAAAAATTAAAGAGGCCAGGCCGCTGCGCTCCGCCTGGCGCGGCAGGGCGTTCCGAGCGCTCGGCGCTGCGGAGCGCTCCGCTCTGCAGCTGCCGGTTTCGGTGGCGGGGCGGCAGGCAAAAAAGAAAAAAAAGAGGCCAAGCCGCTGCGCTCTGCCCGGCGCTGCGGAGCGCTCTGCTCTGCAGCCGCCGGTTCCGGTGGCGGGGCGGCAGGCTGCCTCGGGCAGGCAAAAAAAAGAGAGGCCAGGCTGCTGGCGAGGGCGCTCCAGGCGCTCGCTGCTGCAGCAGCAGCCGGTTCCAGGCCCCTCTGGCTGGCTGGGTCCCGCTGGCTGGCTGGGGCGCTCGACGGTCTCGTTCTACACGGCATGGAGGTATGCCTTATTTTCGGGGGGTGTCTTATGTTTCACTAATGCTAAAAAATGCTGCCATGGCTTACTTTCTGACTACGTATTAAAAAAGGGGAAACACGGTACAAGACTGCTTTATAGGGCATTAACAACTGTGAGTGGGAAATTGGCAGCAAATTAATTTATGATGGTTCAGGGCTTCATTAGTGTTTGGAGACACTGATCAATAGACACAGCTTTCTCTTGAGCATACTGTGGTGTTTGACAATAAGTGAATCATAGAATCATAGAATCGTAGAGTTGGAAGAGACCACAAGGGCCATCCAGTCCAACCCCCTGCCAAGCAGGAAACACCATCAAAGCATTCTTGACATTTGCCTCTGAAGCCTCTGCTTAAAGACCTCCAAAAGAAGGAGACTCCACCACACTCCTTGGTAGCAAATTCCACTGCCGAACAGCTCTTACTGTCAGGAAGTTCTTCCTAATGTTAGGTGGAATCTTCTTTCTTGTAGTTTGAATCCATTGCTCCGTGTCCGCTTCTCTGGAGCAGCAGAAAACAACCTCTCTCCCTCCTCCATATGACATCCTTTTATATACAGTATTTGAACATGGCTATCATATCACCCCTTAACCTTCTCTTCTCCAGGCTAAACATACCTAGCTCCCTAAGCCGTTCCTCATAAGGCATCGTTTCCAGGCCTTTGACCATTTTGGTTGCCCTCTTCTGGACACATTCCAGCTTGTCAGTATCCTTCTTGAACTGTGGTGCCCAGAACTGGACATGGTACTCCAGGTGAGATCTGACCAGAGCAGAGTGCAGTGATGCCAAATGCAGGAAGACGCAAAAGAAAATGACACCACACACTGCAGTGAACAGCAGAGTTCATTTTGCCTCTTAAGGTAATTTGATTTCTACAGACATATTTCCCTTATGGTGCCACGCTGCTATAGTCAGCATGTAGCTGCAAGTAAAGATGACATGGTGTAGATATAAAATGTTGCTGACATCCGACTGCCTCGGGAAACAATGAAGGAGTGCGCCTTTGGGGGTGAAGTTAAACTGTCGGAAGGTTGTAGCACCTGCTGTGGCTGTAGAGACCAATATGGGAGAGACATGCTTTGTTGCAGCTGGGACAGATAAAGGCATCCAGTTGTGCTGCTGCAGATGCACCTTGGTGTTTCTTCTCTCTGCATTTCTCCCAGTGATCATTCGTCAGCTGGTCACTGCTACGGATGCATTACCTGAGTGTGTCTCCAGGTACTGCAGTCATCTGCAAAGTGTTCCCACATGGCAGGGTTGATTTTGCCAACCTTCATGTCACCTTTGCAGACACCTTTGTAATGCAGCGTCGGTCTGGCAATGGGCCTGGTGCCTGAAGTCAGCTCCCCGAAGAGCACATCCTTGGGGATCCTGCCATCTTCCAGCCTTAGAACATGAGCAAGCCAGCGTAGATGTTGCTGAAACAGGAGTGAAAACATGCTGGGAATGTGGGCTTGGGAGAGTGTGTCTTTGTTTGAGACTCTGTCCTCCCATGTGATACCCAAAATCTTCCTGACACAGCACATGTGGAAGGCGTTGATACGTGTTAGGGGAGGGGAACTATCTCTGGTGAGGGAAACGTTATGTTCCTTCTGTGTAGGATTTGGGCAAGACCCCACAGGCAACCTCTGCCAACCTTGGCAGTAACTTTGAAACTGAAACTTCTTCAGGACTTGGTGACTGATGCACTTTTCTCTGTACCATCGCTGCCCTCAGGCTTGATTCCTCAAAGCTTGGTGGCCACACCTTCCTTTGTGAAAGCTGTACTTTTATTCTTCCTCAGTTTAAATAGATTAGTTTGTTATATAAGATTTGGTCATAATGTTTCTACTTTTTGTTCCAGGCCTTTGTCCAGCATCTTGTTGAGCTTTCTTATATGATCCTGTACCCTCCTAAATAGCACATACACTGCATATCAAATTTCATTGTGAGTAGACAGGGATTTTGTTCCAGTATGTAAATTAGAACTGTGAGCATTTAACCTATGGATATATTTAATGATGGTTGAAAATTAAATTGTACAATTAGAATATATCAAAGCAAAACATTTCAGCTTGTTAGAAATACCAAGGCTTAGGTGAGTGGGTGTGGGACCCAGGTGGCGCTGTGGTTAAACCACTGAGCCTAGGGCTTGCTGATCAGAAGGTCGGCGGTTCGAATCCCTGTGATGGGGTGAGCTCCCGTTGCTTGGTCCCAGCTCCTGCCAACCTAGCAGTTTGAAAGCACGTCAAAATGCAAGTAGATAAATAGGAACCGCTACAGCGGGAAGGTAAACGGCGTTTCCATGTGCTGCTCTGGTTTGCCAGAAGCGGCTTTGTCATGCTGGCCAAAAGGGCTTGCCGATCAGAAGGTTGGTGGTTCCGTTGAGCTCCTGTTGCTCGGTCCCAGCTCCTGCCAACCTAGCAGTTCGAAAGCATGTCAAAGTGCAAGTAGATAAATAGGGGAAGGTAAACGGTGTTTCCATGTGCTGCTCTGGTTCGCCAGAAGCAGCTTTGTCATGCTGGCCACATGACCTGGAAGCTGTACGCCGGCTCCCTCGGCCAATAAAGCGAGATGAGCACCGCAACCCCAGAGTCGGTCACGACTGGACCTAATGGTCAGGGGTCCCTTTACCTTTACCTTTAGGTGAGTGGGTATAGAGTTTAAAGAACCATCAGACTTCTTCAAAAGCTTACAAGGCAGGTAGAGACTAGTGCAATCCAGTGAATGTGGCAGTGTAGGAAGTAATTACTTTATTTTATTAAAATGGTCTAGCCCCACCAAAAGTGCTTATCTTGACATCTTCAATTTTATCATTTTAGCCCCCCTCCTTTTTTACTTCAGTATAAAATCTGTGATTCATCCTTCTGACCTTTAAGAAAGGGAGGGGGGAGGAAATCCAAACAGTGCTGATACTTACTGTTAATAATGAGCAAACTTGAGGGAAATGGCTTTGATTATTACTAAGCCAATCTGCATTCAACCACTCCTGTGCAGTTTGTTTCTGCAGTTTACTGGTCTGCATCAGGAGAAGGAAAGAGGCTCACCCTGAAGACTCATGGGGTGAGGGCAGCAAGCGGTAATCCAAAAACTCATGGGGAGGAATAAACAGCAACTCACTGCTGAAGACAATAAAATTGTTCTACTAGATGGCAGAAACAAGGTGCACAGGAGAGGGCTAAGTAAAGTTTGCTGCAGGTATAAGCAGTGCCATTCTCTAATTTTGATATGACAACTAGATTTAATAGGGTAGCAGTGTGGAACCTGCAGCCCTCCAGTTGTTATTGGATTCTAGCTCCCATCAGCCCCAGCTTGTATGATCAATGGCCAGGAGTGGTAGGAGTTATAGTCCAACAATACATGGAAGTTGTAGGTTATTCATTTCCTGTGATAATGGAACAAAACCAAAATGGTACCTCGGTTTAAGAACTGCCCTGTTTACGAACAATTTGGTTTACGAACTCCACAAAACCGAAAGTAGTGTCCCTGTCTAAGAACAGAATCCGAACGGTGGAAGGGCACCTGCGGCAGGAGGCCTCATTAGGGAAAGCGTGCCTCGTAAAAACTGTTTCAGTTTAAGAACGGACTTCCAGAACAGATTCAGTTCGTAAACCGAGGTACCATTGTAGATGTGATGTTTTAGTTATAATTTATACATTTTAAACAAGCCAGAATATTCTGAATTTCAACTACAGGCTGTGTGTGCCATAGAAATCCGGAAAAACGTGAAAATATGTATGCCTTAAAAAATACTATATTGAGCACCGAAGCGGTTTATAGGGCTACTTGGTATATAGTCAGCTTAACAGTTTGCACACTAGACCTTTGGCTGCAGTCCTATAAATAAAAACAACTATAAATAATTAGTTGTGCACTAGTAGTTTTATTATTTGTTTGTTTGTTTCCTGCCCTTCAACATCTCCCAGGCCTCCACCCCCTGAGCCTTTGAGGGCAGAAGAATTGCCGAGAGGGTCCTTCTGCCGATCGCAGCACTCAATAGGGTCTGTAGAGAAGGAGGTGGTCTTTCAGATATTTTGGACCCGAGTCATTTAGGGCTTTAAACACTAACATAAGCAACTTGGATTGGGCCCAGAAATGAACTGGCAACCAGTGCAGCTGTTTGAAACATGGGCTATGTGAGATCTAAGTTGGAACTGCTGCATTCAGGACCAATTGAAGTTTCTGGGTCATCTTCAATGAGAGCCCTCCATATAGCACATTGCATTATTGTGGTCTGAAAGTTACTAGACTGGAGCATGGAGTAAAAAGGGGTCATAGCTAGCAAACCAGCTGGAGCTGAAGGAAAGCTTTCCTAGTCAACTGATGAGCCTCCAGTAGCAGTGTTGAATCTGGGAGCACTCCCAAACAGCAAAGCTGCTCCTGTCAGGAAAGTGCAACCTCATTCAGGGAAGGCTGCCTGCCCACCTCCGCAACGTGAGAACCTGGGACACGTAACACCTCTGTCTTTTAAGGATTCATCTTCAGTTTATTGGCCCACATCTGTCCCATCACTGCCTCCAAGCACTGGTCTCACACCTCAACTGTCTCTCCTGAGTCAGATGGAACAGAATGATAGAGATGGATGTCATCTGCATATTGATGACATTTGACTCCAAATCTCCTGTTGACAGCTTGCAGAGACTTCATATGAATGTTTAAATAGCATGGGTGACAAGATGGTACCCTGTGGGGATACCACAAGATAATTTCCATAGTGCTGAACAGAAACCTCCCATGACTACTTTATGGAAGTGGCCCTAGACGTATAGGAGCGGAATCACTGAAGCACAGTGCTTGAAAAAATCTAAAATGCATTTTTCAAGCCTAAATGCTGTAGGAAGGTATTTGTCTCTGTATCTATATGGGGTGACCACACCCACTTTTGCCTTGGCCACACCCAGCACTGGCATGTAGTGCCCAGAAGGTTGACAAAGACAGAACGTTGCCATCAGGCCAGAACAGTTTCCCAACCCTTGGACTTAGGGAAATATACACTTGCTTTTTCTGCCATGATTCTCAAACCTTTGGTTTTAGCATTTAAGGGGTCAATCAATAGTGCACAAAGCTGTCATATGAACGAGTGTTTCTTCTAATGATGATATTTCATTTGGCCTTGACTGTTACAAATGCTACACTCTTTTACCATGTATTTTTCTTCTTAATGGAATCTAGATAGTGAGCTTCTAATGCTGTGGTATGCCATTTACTATTACAGTCATACCTCGGTTTAAGTACGCCTCGGTTTGAGTATTTTCAGTTTAAGTACTCCGCGGACCTGGCTGGAACGGATTAATCCACTTTCCATTACTTTCAATGGGAAAGTTCGCTTCAGGTTAAGTACGCTTCAGGTTGAGTACTCCTCGGACCCGTCTGGAACAGATTAATCCACTTTCCACTACTTTCAATGGGAAAGTTAGCTTCAGGTTAAGTACGCTTCAGGTTAAATACAGACTTCCGGAACCAATTGTGTTTGTAAACCGAGGTACCACAGTGCATTGAAAATGTCTAGTGCTACATGTAAATGTAGCAGAATAGGTAGAGAGGAAGTTCCCTTTTTTGGCAGATCCTAGACATCCAAGAATTTGAATTTTATTTTTCAGGAGAAAATGCTTCTAACATTTTCCAACTTATACTCCAGCTTGCAACATCACTGAAGATTTTATTCCCTCTTTAGAACTGATCTTTAATTATATGTTTGTGAGGATTAAAAATAAATAAATCTGAGGGTTTTTTTGTATCTGCATAATAAAAGAAAAATAAATAAACACCCCTGCACTCTGTGGGTAGACTTGATCTGTTCAAACACAAGTGTTTGAAATGGCCTGGCCTGAACTCATATAATTTCCAACTAATTTCGGATTTGGGCAGTAAGAGCAGATGAATGAGAACAAATGCATTTATCATAAAAATATGTAGTAAATTTTAAAAAAAGGTAAAGGTGCCCCTGACCATCTGGGGTTGCGGCGCTCATCTCGCTCTATAGGCCAAGGGAGCCGGCGTTTGTCCGCAGACAGCTTCCGGGTCATGTGGCCAGCATGACAAAGCTGCTTCTGGCAAACCAGAGCAGCGCACGGAAACGCTGTTTACCTTCCCGCTGGAGCAGTTCCTATTTATCTACTTGCACTTTGATGTGCTTTCGAACTGCTAGGTTGGCAGGAGCTGGGACCGAGCAACGGGAGCTCACCCCGTCGCAGGGATTCGAACCGCCGACCTTCTGATCAGCAAGCCCTAGACTCTGTGGTTTAACCCACAGCGCCACCTGGGTCCCAATGTAGTAAGTTAGATACAACTTATTCCCCAACTATGCAGACAGGTTGGCTTGCCAATCCTTTGAATATTAATACCAGTTGTATCCTGTTCATATTCTCCACTCTGTGATACAAAACAATTATATAAGGGTCAAATTTGGCAATCTCTGCTTTTTTTTAAAGCCACCTTTCCCTCCTCCCACCCTGCCCCCCTCCTCTACGTACCTCTTTCTGTCTAGTTTCTCTGAAGGTTACCAAGGAGGAGGCCAATAATAAGAAAAAGGGGGAAAGGAGCTTTTAAAAAAATGCTGTGGAAAAGAAAATTAAAAGAAAACTGGAATGAATGCTTCACTTGTTGGCTATTACCACAATTAACATACCTTAGAAAATATACAAGGAATAGTTAATTATGACTAAATGAGCTCTTTTTAAAGTCCATGGCAGGCCCCAGGATCCAACTGTCAGTACTGTGAAACATATTGAATTGGAAGGCTGGTCTCCCTGTCAGCCAGTAGGATGGTCTGCCTGAATAAAACAGACAGTGAAAAGATATCTGGTTTAGAGTAGCCTCAGACAAGGGAAACACGTACAGCATTTGCATACTTTTCCTGCAAAGGGGTTTAATCCTAAGAAAGAAGGAGATTTCTGTATTGTCAGCCAGGGCTTTGTTCGGAATGAAGAGTAGAAGGAAATCTGATGAAGGGGTCTTTCTGAAAGCTTTGCTCTCAGCCTTGAGGTTGTCCTAGCAAAGTTATATATTTGCAGATTGTTTACATACTATTGTCTGCTTTAAGGTCTCCTATATTCAAAAGGCTCAAAGTATTCCCTTCTGCTTGCACAAAAACAGGGGTTTTGTATGGTAAAAATGACTTGCACTCCAAAGCTGAAACAAGTTCTTTTTTTACTATGTATGCAAAACACCCTCATTCTCATCAGTCAAACTCAAACAACCCAAAATATTTGAAAGACTGGAAAAAGAAAGCAGAAACCACATCCTGTATCATATATCTGCTATAGAAGTTTTATAGTTTGTGGCTTTTGGCAAAAATCTGCAAACTAAAATTAATCTCTCTGTGTGAAAAATGCATGTGAGAAAAACATGTTTTTAAATGCATTGCAACTACAGTGCCTGGCTCCAAAATTTTAGCTGTGAAGACATTGTTCAGTTGCTTGCTGTGATTGTTAAATTAACAATACACTTTCAATATTTTGGATACCAGATTGGACAAAGAACCCTTATTCTTTATATTATAATGAAATATAACTCAGATCCTTCTCACATGTACCACAAAAACAGCAAATAGTCTTAATGGTCTAAATTTTTATAGTCTGTGGCCCTCTCCATCAGATACTTTGTATTATCCTTGAATGAAGGCAATATTGCAAACAGTGAGACAAGAAAGGCTTGAAATGCAAGAAGTGTATGTATGTAGCGATACCTGTAAGCAAAGACTGTACAGTACTACTTGCATATCATAAAATCATAGAATTTTAGAGTTGGAAGGGACCCCAAAGTTCATCTAGTCCAACCCCCTGCAATGCTTGAATCTAAACTAAAGCATCCATTATAAATGACAATTTAATCTCTGCTTAGAAACCTCCAGTAAAGGAAAGTCACCACCTTCCAAGAGGTCATTCCACTGTCAAACAGTTTTTACTGTCAGAAAGTTATTCCTGATGCTTAGTCAGAATCTCCTTTCTTGTAACTTGAATCCATTGGGTTTGGATTCTACCCTCTGGAGCAGGGAAAAACAAGCTTGCTCTATCTTTTCCATGTTACGGCCATTTAGATATCTGAAGATTGCTATCATATGCTTGGTTTCCAGACCCTTCATCATCTTGGTCGCCCTCTCTGCCCATGTTCCAGCTTGTCAATATCCTTCTTAAATTGAACTGAACACAGTACTCTAGGTGTCTAAGACAGAATAGACCAGGGCTATATTACTTCACTTGAACTGGACACAAAGCACTCCCTCTCCCCATAAATAATAATAATAACAACAATAATTTATTATTTATACCCTGCCCATCTGGCTGGGTTTCCCCAACCACTCTGGGCGGCTTCCAACAGAATATTAAAATACAATAGTCTATTAAACATTAAAAGCTTCCCTATACAGGGCTACCTTCAGATGTCTGGTAGTTGTTGTTCTCTTTAAGTCTGGTAGTTGTTGTTCTCTTTGACATTTGATGGGAGGGCGTTCCGCAGGGCGGGTGCCACTACTGAGAAAGCCCTCTGCCTGGTTCCCTGTAACTTGGCTTCTTGCAGCGAGGGAACTGCCAGTAGGCCCTCGGCGCTGGACCTCAGTGTCCGGGCAGAACGATGGGGGTGGAGACGCTCCTTCAGGTATACTGGACCGAGGCCGTTTAGGGCTTTAAAGATCAGCACCAACACTTTGAATTGTGCTCGGAAACATACTGGGAGTCAATGTAGGTCTTTCAAAGGCAGTGTTATGTGGTCTCGGCGGCTGCTCCCAGTCACTAGTCTAGCTGCCGCATTCTGGATTAGTTGTAGTTTCTGGGTCACCTTCAAAGGTAGCCCCACGTAGAGCGCATAGCAGTAGTCCAAGCAAGAGATAACCAGAGCATGCACCACTCTGATGAGGTAGTAACTATACTGTAACTAATATTTTAAAACTTGTTTGTTTGGTACTAGCATTAAACACATAGTATTTATGTGGATTTATAATAAACATTTATATTTATGTAATAATGCTTAATACATAAGTCAGCGTAATAACAAATACAACATACATTTGGGGAGATGTTAAACATCTGTGTTTGTTTCCAGCAGCTAGTGAGCACATTTAATATGGATTGTTTGTTTTTTGCAGAGAGTAATTAAAAAATATGGCTATAAACTGGTTGCTCCATTACATGGATGAAATACTGTATATTGATTCAGTAGGGATCTTGTGTCAGGAAATAGGCTTCATAAATCTAATGAGAATGTCAATAAAAACCCAAATAATCTGTATTGCCTGAATTTTCAGAGGGGGTTCTTCAAAATTGTTTTCTATGCACCCCAGCAATAAAGAGAATGCCCCCTTATAAATCAGCACATGCCTTTAAAGCTAGTATTCAGAAGACAGATACAAAATGGTTGGTTCTCAGGGGGTGGGGTGGGATGACATGCCAAAATGACCCAACTTGAAACATCTGTTTTAATGGTTTGGAGAAAGCTTTTGGATGAAGTTGTATTAAATGTTCGAAAAATAGTTAGACTCTAGCATCTATGGTTTGAATAGTCTTTAAAAAAACAGTTGAGGTTTTCTTCGTTAACTTTTTTGTGCAGGGAGGAGACTTTTAGGCTAGAAACCTAGACATATTTACCTAGAATAAGTTCCATAGAATTCAGTGGGACTACCTTCTAAGTAGGCATGTATACGATGGTAGTGTTGATCACTGTTTAGAAATTATCCCTTGCTAGATGAGATGAACTTTCCCCTCATCCCTAAGCACATTTTTACTGTGAGAAGCATGTCAGAATATGGAGGGACTAAATATACTTCTTTTGTTGCTGAGCTTGTCAAGCACACCACTGTGTTCTCTTTCCCACCAGGAAGGTCAAACCGCTGGGGGCCATTCTATTTTCTGACATGATCCCTACTGTCTGTCCATGCTGTCTGACAGATTGAAACAGTTGTCTGTGTCACTGTGCTTTCAATGCTTTCTAAATGCTTCATTTTCTATGAAAGAAGTAAAATATGTAAGCAACAAGAGGAGAAAATGGCAGAGGAGCCACAGTCTCTCTTATATTTTCCCATTTTTGTACTTAACCAGTCAAAACCTTACTTTTTCAGTGTCCAAGATGATGATAAATAGTTCATGTGTATTAGGTTGAGTCTTTTGAAAGGTATGGTAATAAAACGATTAAATATGCAGTTTCAGTAGTTAAAGTGAAATAGGGGGCTTCTTTTGTTCACTTACATTTCAGTTTTATATATTTTGATTTGAGGTATGTATGAAGCCTGAAGAAATTAGTGCTGTGCTGAGCCTTGAATGCTCTCTAGATAATTGAACTAATTAAATCTTTACCAACATTAACACAACTCCAGCGTTCCTCGGACAGTGGTTAATTATTGCAAGAACATGGCAAGCTTCAGCTAAACAGATGAAAATAGAGTCCTGTGGAATGGTTATTGAGTTTATTCTTTATTCATCTTTTGATAAGGTTTAATTAAAACTGCCTCTCTCCATTGTGGTAAGAATGAATGTGCTTGTTTTCTTAGTGAAAGCCGAATTATTCCCTTCAACCATGGTTCAGCAATCAAAGCTGCTTCAAAGTTTTGGGTTATACTGTAGCTGTGGAGATATAATTGCTGAAACTCTCTATGAAGGCTTTATTCTTTCTTGTGTTTCTTTATTTTTATTTTTATTTAATTTACTTTCAAGAATTACAGCATCCTTTTCTAACTGCAGTTACATTTTCCAAATGTTGATTATATATACATGGTGAAAGCTCAGAATAGAGTAATTAAAAAACAAACATACAAAATATTTATTTAAGCTCTCCCCTGACAAAATAGTAAGAGGTCATTATTTTAAAATTGTAGTTGCAACTGGTAATTTTTTAACTTGGCATCATTTAAGCAAAAATCCCACACTTGTTCAGAAGCTAGACTTTAAGATGAAAAAAATTAATGACTGTGTTTTTAATGGCAATGAAGGACAGGAATAGTGACTCTTTACATAGGCATACCAGGCAATGATTCATTTTAAAGCAAAAGTGCTAAAAGTATTGATGCCTTGCCAGTTTATAAAGAAAGCCAAACTCACTGCCTCTTCAAATATGCAGTTCCATTTGCTACCCACAGATATACAACTTCATTTTTGAAAACTTATTTTATTGTGTGTGGGTTTTTTTTAAAAAAAGTACAATACAATAAAACAATTATTAAGAAACTTATTATTCATGTCCTATTATGTCAAGATGAGGTATGATACCATGGGGGGGGGGGCACATTTCTACCTTAAAAGTCAACAGCAGAATATGAACAGTTTGTGAATCACTGTCCATGCTAGGCTGTGGGGATCAGGCTGGAGTGAGTTAGGAGCCCAGACCTGAGATCCAGGGCTGAAGAACAATCTGAAAAGATGGCAAACCAGAAGGCAGAAATGGTAGAATATGCCAGGAGTCGGCATCAAGAAGCAATCTGGATTGGGAGGCAAACCAGAAGGCAGGGCCAGTGGACAAGCCCGGTGTCATAAAGAACAAGGCAAGAAACAGAAGTCACACTAGAGCTTAGATAGGACTTGTTGCTTGACTAAATCACCACTGAGTCAGGAAATCCTCTTATATTCTGTCTTGCCCATTAGTAGCCAATGACCAGCCTAGGAAAGATCAGTCTGGGAAATTCGTCCCTGAGAAGCTAGAGTGACACGGCTTGCCAGGAGCAGTTCCTGATAATCATACAAGTATCCATTCCTTTGTGTGCTAACACTTCACCAGATCCTCCAAGCTGGAAGGCAAGAAGATGGAAAGTAGTGATTCCTTCCTGACCCAATACTACCCATCATGCCAGTGAGCATTCTGATAACCTAGTGTAATGAATGTAGCACCTATGATGGTTCTTGCCCTTTGGAAGTAGTTCTTCAGTATTCTGGCCCACACAAGCTCAAGGGGTAGGACTATAGCATTATGTAAACTTCTAGGCACAGGATATTGGCGCTATAATTTTGGTGCAGCAAACCTATATTCCTCTAGGCCTCCAAGCAGTGCATAATGGCATTTGATTGCAGCCTTGGTCTAGTTATGAAATTTTAAATATCTGCTTCTAAACGTGTCAGGCAGCCTAATCAGAAGGTTGTCCCATCTCCAAGTTTTGTTTGTGATGTCTCTTCAATGACCTATTTAAGTATGTGTGCTGTTACTGGTCCTGTGTAACTTTTTTAAGGTACACATAGGTTTTCCTGAAGGGGAAGATCATGTCTCTGACAAACTTGCATCAGGAGAAGGATGTGAGAGGAGATAGGTTGAACACCCTCATGCTGCAGTTCTGATCTGGATCAGAGCCCTCACAACTTTCCTATAGTGCTACATTAGTTGATCATGAGCAGGTATCATGAGCAGCTTGTTACATTTCTATACTATGTGAAGCAAAATCACTGGAAAGAGAAAAGCCAAGTACAGTAAATAGAAATGTTCAGCTGGGGTGGAGGGATTGATACTCTAATCAGTGTTAGATACCCAGAGGCTTTTTTCTAATGTAATTTTCTATTTTTGTAAAATTTGTTTTCCCCCCTGGATACCAAAAAAGACAAGCCCTTTGCTATAATTATATTGAACACTTAAACAGGGAGAAAAGAGCAGATGTAGCATTTTTGCTTGGTAAGTACTGCAGTAACATTGCATCTTAAAGAAACCCTATTTTCTTTTAGGGGGCTGGGGAGGCTCCGTAGATGTATAGCTATCATAAAGAAGAAATATCCTTCCAAGTTCTAATAGTACTGACACTAGCTCAGTTTGCGCATAATGCTAACCCAGACCTTGACTTAGTGTAAGCATGTGGGTTCTGGAGAGGAAACCACAACTGCTTTGCTTCTCATCTGGTTCTGCTGCTGCTGTGCTACGGTGAGCTAAACCACAGTTTGGCTTGGCCCTGTCATCTGAAACAAGTTTGACAAATCATGAACTGTAAGCCATGGTTTGGCTTAGCATTACATGTGAAGAGGGTCACTGCTTTCATTTGTAGTTTGTGTTGTAGTTTGTGTTTATTAATACCTGCTTGATTGATACTATGCTATCCTTAAGCAAATACACTGCTAGATTGAAATTAAGAGGGAAAACTGCTGAACCATACAAGTATGTAGCTAATTCAATCAGAGAAGCATGAGAGAGGGCAAGAATGGCTAATTGTGTAGGACAGCTTTGTCATTATTTTTGCTCTGAAATGGTGGGGAGCAGCCTGGGTTTCTGATGCCATCTCTCTGGATTTGGCAACATTTGGCTTTAACCCAAAAGAGAAAATGGGAGTGTATATGTTTCCAGCAGGGTACTGTTGCTCTTGCACAGAATGGTTAACAGTGACATTAGTAGACAGAATGACCATTCCCCTACTCTTCCTTTAAGCAGATCCTTTTAAATGTATTATTGGATGGATGGTCCATTACTTTGGGGTGCTAACTACCTTTTTTACATGTTTTCCCCCCTCATAGTTATACATACACTACGTTGTTTTCACTGGAATTTCATTTCATCCCATTCTTTATTTTGTACTTATGTCCAGAATTAATTGTGTTGACCTTACCTAAAAGTGGCATAGCAGTTACAGCCCAGTATATCCATGCCGTCATCACCTAGCCTCTCCATGCCAGGCTCCAACAGCCAACGGAAGACATAACAACCTCTCCAATTGGCTGTAGAAATTCAAATTGGCCCGTCTGCATAATTGGCCAATTATAGGCAGGTGTGGAGGCAGGGCTTCAGTAGGGTGGAGCTGATAGGGACTCCCAAATGAATCCTCACTGAAGGAGTCTTCACTGAGGTCCCCTCCCCTGGCTTAAAGTAGACCCACCTTCTCGCCCTGCACCACAGTTGCCTTTTTGATCTCCCTCCATTCCTTACTCCTGGTTGTATCATTTCATTTGTGTGTGATATCTTGTTTGACTTTGCTACGGCTTGCTTCGATATCCGTATTCAGTATATCAGCCTCTGTTGGAAACAGCATAATACCAGGTAGAGGTTTTCTAAAACTGAAGCATATATATAAATGCTAAAAAGGGTCCGAGCAAGTAAATTTGGGGTATATTTCAGCATTGAATCCCCCATCAATTTTACTTCAGAATTCAAGCTTATTAGGGCCCTAAGAAATAATATTGTTGCACAGTTGCTACAAAAGGAATGTGAAATTGGGACATGGAGCATGTGGTGTTCTTGATCATGTTAGGGTCTGTCTGCTTCATTTGCAAGCACAGCAGCTTAAAACATGTCTGTTGTAAAGCTCAGTTCTTCTCTGAAATGTAGCTTTGCATGCATCTAAGGGTTCTCCCTGCCCCCCATGCAGTCCTTGCATGAATGTAGGTTAAGTCTGACCACCTATGCTGGATGTATATTACTATGAACATGGTTGCTATAGGCACTTGCTCCTTGAAACTCAGGACATACTGCATATTTCTCATGCAAGTAGCCAATAGCTATGAATAAAATTAATCTATCCCACTTCATGACATATTTTTTTCTTTTGAACTCCCAAACCTGGAATGCTCTGCTGCACACCGAGCAATTGAATATGCCTTTCAGATATTGTCTGTGAATGATCCTACCTCAAACTTTAGTGTTACTTCTCTGCAGAATTTGAATGTTGATGCATGTTTATAGAGGTGTTTGTGTTAAGAAGCAAGAACCTCAAGGTCTATGGCTGAGACTTGCTCTGTGAGCTGCCTGTGTCTGTTTCTCCTGCACAGAAAGGAATTAGATTTGTAACATTAGTCCCTGCAATTGGCAGGCAGCATGGACCATTTGGATTGCCCAGAGCTGATATAAATACAGGTAAGGGATTTCTGCCCTTACCTGTATTTATATCAGACCAGTACCCTTTACCTGCTGTACTTCAGACTCATGCACAAATCCTTTGTGCTTGCATCAAACCTTGGGACCCTAGAGCTGGAGAACATAACTATCAATAGGTTTGCATTCGGGCGTGACTTCCCATGATCCTGGGATGACCTGATTCTTTGGACTTTTAACAACATATATTAATTCACAACAGCACTGTTAGCTTGCCCTTTCTGACAAGCTAGTTGCATTCTCTTCAATTGGTGTTTCAGCCACTAATACAAAAAACCACTGAGGGCTACCAATTGCATCTAGAGCAGGGGTCAGCAAACTTTTTCAGCAGGGGGCCGGTCCACTGTCCCTCAGACCTTGTGGGGGGCCAGACTATATTTTGAAAAAATATGTATGAACAAATCCCTATGCCCCACAAATAACCCAGAGGTGCATTTTAAATAAAAGGACACATTCTGCTCATGTAAAAACATGCTGATTCCCGGACCTTCCATGGGCCGGATTTAGAAGGCCTTAGTTCCCCTTAGATTGGGAACCCCTGATCTAGAGTGTTGAGGGAGAGGAAGGATGTTATCCCATTTTTTCCTGCCCAAATCTCCTCTTGCCACTCTTTGCAGCGGATATTGATCAAGTTTACTTCTAAAACACCATCAGTAGAGATCCCAAAGCGGTCACAAGCTTAAAAAAAAACAAAACAGGCCAATAAGACACGAGTGTCATTTTATTAAGTAAAAAAGTGTTTCAAACAGCAGCAATTCACAATAAGCCTGAGTTCTTAGCAAATTTTAGTCCAGTAGTAGCCATCCATGTTTACTGGGGAAGGAAGATGGCATCAGAGGCAACCTGCAGTGGGAAATCAGTGCAGAGTTGGGCGGGGAGGTAGCTAATTGCAAGCATGTGCTTAAAAGAACATGTTTAATATAACATGTAGTTTGACCTTCTGAAGTTTACCCACTAATACATGTGTTCATAATAATATATTCAAATTTTATGATGCTGAGCACACTAGTAACTCATACGTAATTCTTCTCGACTGATTCTACAATAATTAGAATGCTTCAAATGCAGTGTTGAACAATAAGCCCTTTTACATCTTTAACCGCTTTCAAATGTATTTTTAATCCATTAACAAACTTCCTAATATAGCATTAAATTTACATCTTCAAATAGATTTTTCTGCCTTTCACAATCTTTTGTATTCATTTTATTCCGTACCTTCCATTTTTGGTTCCTTTCCTTGACCTTAGCATACAAATGTGTAATGGGAGAAAAAAATGATTGACTCACAGAACAGGGGTCTGCAGTGTAGTGATTTCATGCTCAGTTGTTGGCTAACAAGCTGCCATAGTTTCATTTAGTGAAGCCCAGTTGCAAAAGATGAAGGATTGTGTAAGGCCCAGCTGCCAAGGTTACAGAACAGACTGCTTAAAGGACTTCAAGGTTCCAAGTGTGAGGGGAATTGTCTCTGCCCAGCAGGTATGGAATAGATTTAGACAGAGTCTGTTGTGCACAAGATGCTGACTGGCCTAAGCAATTCATAAATCCCCACCAAAATTACAACATTCTCCTCCCATTTCGCTGTGTACATACTTAACCCTTTCACAGCTGTTCTGGAATAGCTTGTCTTTCAAAATAGGCATGGAATATAAAAAAAGCTGTTTCTACATACATGATAGAACCTGGCTTAACCAAATGCATGCATGTACCACTCTACTGATATAGCTTTATATTTGAAAAGAAAAAGGCAGTCATTTTAATTACCCAAATAGCTTGATAGTCAAGAGCCTCTCAAACTTTCTAAGCCCCAGGCTCACTTGACAGGGAGGGCTAAAAAAATTTGAGGCCCATGAATCATAATATGGTGGTGGAGGGGTAAAGCCAGTAATATATAGAAGAGGAAATTGGTGTAATCAGTTGCTAATTACTGGTATCATTTTATATTGACAGCTAATAATTCTTGGGAAATCGTCAGATTCTTTGCTAAATTTCATTGTGGCAGGCAATTCCATAGTTCAGCTAAATACAGACATGCTCTCTGGAGGTATTGTGACTAAGCCTTCCCATTTTAGGCGAAATTTGCTGGTTCAGAACATATCTCTCAGCTTCGGACCTGTTACTGGGTTTCAAATTTCCAGTGTTTCCAGCCTTTCTTTGTCTTCTTTAGTCTTTTTTCCTCTACCACCACCTCTTTAAAAGCACATGATTTTCAGTTTCAGTTAGTTATCTGCTTCTGTCATTTAAATCAAAGAGAAATACTGTTTATTTGCAATGTTTGAAAGGATTTCACAAAGTTAAATCATCCGTCCTTCCAATTCCTGAATTATATACTGTACTATTGTATAACTAGATGATGCAACTGGCATCTACTATTAAATTAAACATAGAGAATAGTTGAAGTAATTGGCTATTTCTACATCTGCGTCAAAAAGGTGTCATAGTGGTTAATTAAGTTGTTTTGCAGTTTTTCGCTCCAAGGTTTCTCTATGCATTTCATTAGCACTTATTATTCAAACACTGCATTTACAGATCTGTCTTTAAGTAATATAGACTATCTTTGTAAGATATTAAATATTTTACACCCCTATCATTTGTGAGTGTTGAAATAAGTTGTACAGTCTACCATATTGACCTGAATATAGGCCTCTTCCCCCCCCCAAAAAAAATTCCGACCGTGAAAAGCAACCTTACAAAAATTGGCTTTTACGATATCCCTGCTGAAAGAGACATATCGTAAAACAGAACAGGTGTTAGTGCCTGCGGAATTTTAAGAGAGCGGCTTATATTCAGGTTTTCTCTCCCCCCCCCCCCGGAATTCTAAAGGTTCGGCTTATATTCAGGCCAATCAGGCCAATACGGTAATCTTTCTCCTGCTGTGCATTAAATTCATCATAGCTGATACATTTCCCTTAATTTTGTGGAACTAGGTAACATAAGGCAACAACAGAATAAGGAATTCCTATTGTTTTCTCACTTCCCACTTCAAAATTTACTTTAGAATCATATTACTGCATTTACTAAAAAGGAAGACAGCAATACAGTATGAGGTAATTAGTAGTCACTGCATTCTTTCCCACAAAAATGCACCCCTTAAGGAATTATATGGTGCTTTTTGTTTACTTTTTAAATTTTTCTTTCATGCTTTACATTTGTATAAGTTTACTGTACCCTACACACTTGAGAAGTCAGCATGCTGGTCTGTTCCTTTACTGCCCCCCCCCTTTTATAAGCTGCTGTGGCTTTCTTTTTCTTATCAAAGGACCTTTCTTATCATTTCTTATCAAAGGACCTTGACTCTTGAATGTATGAAATCCCAGCTGTAGAGTTTGATCCACTGAAGTAACAGTCCACCTCTATGGGTACAAACCTTTCTACAGGGCATAAGTTGATTCAAGACCACAATGAGAGATAGCTGCTGACCACATTCTTCCAAATCTCAAATTAATTTCAAACAAAACTTACAAATATTTAAAATGGGATAGTTCCTTCTCCTGGTTGTTAGATGAACAATTTGCAAATGACCCCCAGGGAAGTGATGTTCCACAATTTTCAGATCATACCTGTAGCAGAAGACAAAATGTTGAGAGAACTGCTAAACAAGCCCTGTGACATAGAAGAAAACCCCAATAAAACACTCAAGCAACTTCTGTCCCCCAGCCAGGTTCCTATGTCTTACCATAAGAAGTCATTGAGTTACCTAACTTGGGAAGACTCTTTTCCCTTTACCTGATAAATACATTCCCCTAGCATAAGGTACGTACCTCAATTCTGGTGATAAAACCTTGTTTTGTACAGTGGTGCCTCGCTTAACAAATGCCCTGCTTAACTAAATTTCCACTTAACAAAAGGTTTTTTCTAGTGGAGGTTGCCTTGCTAGACGAATTCGTTTTACGAAACATTCGTCTAGCGAATCGCGGTTTCCCATAGGAATGCATTGAAATTCAATTAATGCGTTCCTATGGGCAAAAAAAAATTCAAAAAAATACGATGCATTCCTATGGGATTCGCTAGATGAATTTTTCGTTATAAGAAAAGACCCGTGGAACGAATTAAATTCGTCTAGCGAGGCACCACTGTACTCTAAAAAAGTAAGGTATGAACGGGAAGTTCTAGAAAGCACCTTTCCTTATTGTCTGTATGCAAGAGGTTCCAAAAATCAAGGCTCAAATTTCTCTTTTTGCCTACCCCTGAACTAAAGCACTGAAAGCTTAAACTATGCTTATTATAGCATAGGTATATTTATCAATAGATTGCAAGGCAAGTCTGCACTGAGAGTATAATGTGAATTGTTTTGAGATCATAATTATCACAGGCCCCCAACATTTCTCTCTAACTTATCACACTGTTTTATCCCAAGTAATTCAGATCCTTTGAGACTCCTTCCTTCAAAGCTTTGGAGAGTACTTTAGTGGGGTTAGATTGGTGAAAATGGACAGGTTTCAAAACTAAACTACATACCTCTGCTCTTGCAGTTTTCTGTAATCCTTTTGGACACTAGCAGCTGTAAAGCATGGGCCATGGGTGTTTCATTCTTTAAAAAGCCATGTGCCTTCCAATTCAGTCACTAAATTAAACTTTTCTGCTGACTTGTGTTTATTTAAACAGCTTTGATTAAGTAATTATACTAGTTTGGCTGTCATGGTTTCATTGGTCTCCTATAGCCCCTGGAGGGGGAAGGCAGAAAAAAACTATTTATGGTCAGCTGGTGGTCTTGTCCAGAGCTGCTTGTACCTGCCTAACGTCAAGTACTATATTTATTAATTGAACTCTAACCTTTTCTTACCCTGAACTTTCATTATGAGCCCTTTCTTGATATTTCTGAGTGTTCTTTTCCAGTCCTACCTGTTTGCTTTAAATTATTTGTTGGAATTCTTGGGTAAAGAGAATAACAAATATTTAAAGATGGCTTGAAGCTGCAGATTTAGAAAACGTCAGCAAACAATAAAATATATAATAAAAAGCATTTAAATAAAAGCAACAAACAAAAAATAGAATGGCAGCAATTAAAACAGAACTATAATATCCACTCAGTATATCTGAGAAACACATAATTGACCCATAAATGCTTCAGTTTTACACATGTGAAGGTTCTGTAAACCAAAACTGATTCCAAGATATTGCTACTGCACTATCTCAATGCACAGTATGTCAAATCTTTTGGATTTAAGCTGGTCTGGTCAGAACTTCTATATGGGTGATCATGTGGGAACCCTATGCATGCTGTCTTTGAATTTTGTTGTGGAAGGAAGGTATGGTATTAATTAAATATGAATGCATTGCTTTGTGTAGATTTTCAAAAACATTCTTAAATATGACTTAAGAAGAGAAATGCCAACTCTCTTCCATTTGTCTTAATTACTTTTGCAGGTTGAATACAAACCTGCAAATAGAAGGAATCTTTGGATACAAAATCTGTATATAGATGGCATCTCCCACTTAACAGCAAATCTGTTTAACATTTTCCCTTAGATCATGGATGGATAACAGTTTTCAGCCTGGGGGCTGTACTCCTTTTTGGCCAAGCTTTCAAGGACCACATGCCAGTTGTGTGTGAGGTCAGAGGTCAAAGTGAACCAACCAATTAATATAATTTTTCCTTTTGTACAGTAGGCAAGCTTTTACACACACTCACAAACCCCTCTGTAGCCTCGATCCCGGAGAATTCCAAGAGTCATACAGAGAGACCTGGAGGGCTGCATCTGGCCCCCAGGTTTAATGCCCCCCACCCCTTCCCTAGAGCATTGCTCAAAAGTAAGAAGCTTTTCCACTTGTGCAAGCTCCTGTTGTACAAGCAGAAGTATGAGAACTGTGATAGAGCCCTGTGATAGAGGACTTATTGTAGCACTGCATAACCTCTTGCAGAAGTTATTG